>NC_139535.1:111217894-112600249 GCF_965153285.1 Podarcis tiliguerta
GGGAATTCATTTACCGTATTTTTCGCTCTATAGGACGCACTTTTTCCCCTTCAAAAAAGAAGGGGAAATGTGTGTGCGTCCTATGGAGCGAAGACGCCATAGCCCCGCGACCCTCTCCCGGCTGGAGAGGTGACTCACGGCTATGGCAGGAGCCTCTATAGCCGCGCATCACCTCTCCAGCCGGGAGAGCGCGCGTGGGGCTAAAGAAGCACTCCGCGACCCTCTCCCGGCTGGAGAGGTGATGCGTGGCTATGGCAGGAGCCTCTCCACTGTGCCTTTCCGCTGCTCCCTGACCTGTTCTTTGGGGCTGGTGGTGGGCTTCCCCCCGCCAGCCCCAAAGAGCAGGTCGAAAGGAATCTGAAGCCTGGAGAGCGAGAGGGGTCGGTGCGCACCGACCCCTCTCGCTCTCCAGGCTTCCAAGGTAGCCGCCTGAACGCACCTTAAACGGCACCTTGTTTTAGAGCGGGAAAACAAGAGGGGGAAAATTCTCCCCCTCTCTGCGCAGCGCCTCCTGCTGCTTCACTGAAGGGGCGCTGGGCAGAGAGGGGGAGACTTATTTTTTTCTTGTTCTCCCCCCTCTAAAACAAGGTGCGTCCTATTGTCCAGTGCGTCCTATGGTGCGAAAAATACGGTATATATGTTCTTCGATGTATTCAATTTATATTATAAGTATGGGTATGCCAAAAAACCCTGAATCTGTTTCCATATTTAAATTAGCTTTAGAGTTTAATACCCATCTTGCTCAGATAATCACCAGGCTGGGAAAGGTGGCATAATATCTGACACTGTATAAGGCATATCCACTATGTACTCATCACCCATCTCTGAAATGGGAATGAAAAATTTGCATTGGCTACAGTGCATGTTCCATCTTGCAACGACTCTTTTCCACTTCTGCTTTGCATCAGCAAAGCTCATGTGATGCAATCCAGACCAATGGTGGACATGCCGATTTCGAAGCACATCCCTCTGTGAGTTCAATATGGCTTATTCCCACCCAGGTAAAATATGAATAGAAGAAGAGGAGGAGGAGTTTGGATTTGATATCCCACCTTTCACTCCCCTTAAGGAGTCTCAAAGCAGCTAATATTCTCCTTTCCCTTCCTCCCCCACAACAAACACTCTGTGAGGTGAGTGGGGCTGAGAGACTTCAAAGAAGTGTGACTGGCCCAAGGTCACCCAGCAGCTGCATGTGGAGGAGCGGGGAAGCGAACCCGGTTCACCAGATTACGAGTCCACTGCTCTTTACCACTACACCACACTGGACTGCAGTCTATTCAGAAGGAAGTCCCATTGATTTCATTGGTTGTGTTCACAATTCCCACGCGTTATCCGAAACCAGCTTCACACCCAGTGGAGTCCTTAAGCCGTTTCTAATTTGTGTCTAGCTGAGGCATGAACACCTGTTAGGGCAAAGGAATGGGAGCCCTGCTGACATGAACAGCTAGCTAGCACAGAAAGAGCTGTGTGGCCTCCCTCCCCGCAACCTCCCAACTTCACTGTGCGGTAATGTTGTTAACACACCCTTACTTCCATCTGGGTGGGCTTCAGATTGCAGCTTTAAGCTACAACCCTCAACACTCAAGTGGAGAACTTCTCTATGCCTGAGAACTGCATCTGTTTATGAGCAGCCTTCTAGGGTGTGGCCAGCAGCAAAAGAGGGTGAAGTTCCAGTTCTGGATTACCCCGCAAGCAGACTAAGCACATGATCTGGGCACCAGCAAAGCAGGAGCACCAGAAAGGATGAGATTTCCTTTTTAAAAATGGCATTTGAGTACCGTATTTTTTGCTCTATAAGACACACTTATCCCCTCCTAAAAAGTAAGGGGAAATGTGTGTGCGTCTTATGGAGTGAATGCAGGCTCCATGGCTTCGCGTTGTTTTCGCTGAAGCCAGGAGAGCAAGAGGGATCTGTGCGCACTGATCCCTCTTGCTCTCCTGGCTTCGCTTCGCTGGAGAGGCGCTGCACAGCTTTCCCTCTCTGTGTAGCGCCCCTTCAGTGAAGCGGGAGGAGAAACGGAAGGGGCTCCGTCTACAGGCCCTGGTGGAGCAACAGACTTGACTCTTACCTTTGTACGGTAGGCTAGAGGTGTAGCGTGGGTTGCCTAAGCCCAGGACAGGGCAAGTGTTCCATTCCCCTGGTGGACCGGGCAAGAGTCATTCCCTTTGCTGGCAAGTGTCTAATCAAGGGAGCCTCTCCTTGCAAACTTGCCCCAACCTGGGAGCAGAGATAAGGCAGTCCAGTCCAGGGCGGGGCAGGCATAGATGTCCCTTTGCCAGCCATGAGGAGGAGGTGGTGCCGCCATTGCTGCAGCCCTGAAGGTCCACCCAGGTGTGGATTGCCTCCCTGCGGCTCTGGCCTCGATGAGGGTACCTGTCATGGGGGCACCTAGCTATGCCCTCTCAGAAATTTGCACCCGAGGTCACGGTCCTCCTGCTCACCCTGGTATGCCACTACTGTAGACTACATTCCAGCCAGTCGTTAAGTCAGAGATTTCTAAACACACAGGAACACATTCTAGCTGGGCAAAGCAACTCAAGGAGAGCTGGGAGCCAGCTATGGCCTGGGCAGAGTCCTGAGGGCCAGAAATGGATGCCCAGAAGGCCACACACAGCCCCAGGGCCTGAGGTTTCCTGCCTCTGCTTTTCACAGCTATTGGTAGAGTTGCAAGCTTCAGTCAACGTAATTGGTAGGTTAAGCAACTAGAGCTTTAGTTGACTAATTGCTGGGGGCTGACATTAATCATGAGGGCAGATTTCTAATCATGATGATGCTGAGAGTTAAGGGCACGGCTGCTTATTCTGAGAGGCCATTTTAGCGCGCTAGTGTATGTATTACTTTAACAGAGAATGACAGCTAAAATTATAAATGATGGTTCCGTCTCTGATAATGAGTAGCAACTTCTGTGCATTAAATCTTACCCTTCCTTCAGTATTCTCGAAAAAGCACCAGTAGGGAGGTTTCGGTAATATGCAAGTTTATTTAATCAGGTACAAGGCAGATGATTAATCAACAAAAAATTACTTACCAATCAGCTCCCAACCCTAGTTATTTTAGGCAATTACTGCTAACTGATCGTTCTTGGATTTTGTAATTTATTAAGCATGCTCAGTATTTATAAAGCACATTTCATTTTGTTGCAAACGCTTCCCATACGTTACCTGACCGACATTTAACAATAGCTTTGTTTGGTAGGCCAGTTGTAATATTCCTATATTGCAGATGTGGGGTGGAGGCTGGAATAGAGGCTACCTGTAGGGTATCTTTATGTTTCTTCCACAGGGCAGGTAGCAGCTTTGGGGGATGTGTGGGTTTTGATTTTCATGGGGGATGGGGGACGGGGAAGGGACTGAAACGGGATAAAGGATTACTCCCTCTCCCAACTCCTATTGAGCTGGTGCCCTAAACCAGGCATAGGGAAACTCTGGCCCTCCAGATGTTTGGGACTACAATTCCCATCATCCCTGACCACTGGTCCTGTTAGCTAGGGATGATGGGAATTGTAGTCCCAAATTATCTGGAGGGCTGGAGTTTGCCTATGCCTGCCCTAAACAGCCTTGGCCCTGTATACCTGAAGGAGCGTCTCCACCCCCAACATTTAGACCAAACACAGAGGTCCAGCTCTGAGGGCCTTCTGGTGGTTCCCTCACTGTGAAAAGTAAAACTACAGGAAACCAGGTAGAGGGTCTTTTTGGTAGTGGCACCCACTGTGGGAATGTTTTGGGTAACAGGAGAGGATATATTGATTAATGTAATCCTTCCTAACTCGCGCTAGCAAGTTTCTTTACACAGCAGAGTGCATTTACACAGCAGAAAGTTGGTTGCAGACTCGTGTGAGTCTCTTAAGATAATAAGCAGTTGAATCTGGCTTGTCCAGATTGAGGTGTTCCTGGTAAGACCTCTTGAATCCCTCCTAAAAGAATAAAGACACAACAGTCTTATTCATAAGTAACAAAAATAGTTTAACTCACGATCAGGCAGAGCAGTGTCATCCCTGAAGGCAGGCTTTAGGCTTAAAGTTACAAATATGTACAAAACAGGTTTACCCCATATGGGAGATAAGCTAGGGACTCCTCACTGACAGCCAGTAGTGTAGTCCAGGTGAAGCAGAAAGCAGGCAGGATGAAAAAGAAGGGAGGTGGCTATGTGACTTGGCCTTTTACCAGGTCTGGAAAGGTCACACCCGCCTACTAGTCACATGCAAAAGAAGGATGCTCCAGTCAGGTGTAACAGGAAGTTCAACTGGCTGGACCAAGAACACCTGCATGAACACTCTAGCAAAACAGGTAATGCTATACTTGACTGCTCCAGTGGTTTACATCCCACACCCACCCTGTGGAACACCCTCCCATCAGATGTCAAGGAGATGAATAATTATACAGTGGTACCTCGGGTTAAGAACTTACCGTATTTTTTGCTCTATAAGACTCACTTTTTCCCTCCTAAAAAGTAAGGGGAAATGTGCGTGCGTCTTATGGAGCGAATGCAGGCTGTGCAGTTATCCCAAAAGCCAGAACAGCAAGAGGGATTGCTGCTTTCACTGCGCAGCGATCCCACTTGCTGTTCTGGCTTCTGAGATTCCTAATTCCCCCCCCCCCCCCCGTTTTCCTCCTCCAAAAACTAGGTGCGTCTTATGCTCTGGTGAGTCTTATAGAGCGAAAAATACGGTAATTCTTTCTGGAGGTCCGTTCTTAACTTGAAACTGTTCTTAACCTGAAGCACCACTTTAGCTAATGGGGCATCCCGCTGCCGCACCGCCGCTGGAGCATAATTTCTGTTCTCATCCTGAAGCAAAGTTCTTAACCCGAGGTAATATTTCTGTGTTAGCGGAGTCTGTAATCTGAAGCGTATGTAACCCGAGGTGCCACTGTATAACCTTTAGGAGACATCTGCAAGCAAGCCTTTTAACGTGTAATGTTTTATTGTGTTTTTATATATGTTGTAAGCCACCCACTGTGGCTGGGGCAACCCAGTCAGATCGGCAGGGTGCAAATAAGAATATTATTATTAAATTATTATTATTATTAGCACTTTTTACACCAGCTCTCTGCATCAACAGATAGTAGTTGCCATTTCAGATTATTGAATCACGCCATGGAGCAGTGGCGTAGCGTGGGTTGTCAGCACCCGGGCAAGGCAAGTAATTTGCACCCTCTAACCCGTGGATTTGCGCCCCCTAACCCTAACCCCCAGATGTTGCGCCCGGTGCGGCCGGCCCCCCCTGCACCCCCCACGCTACGCCACTGCCAGGGAGTATACAATTGCAAACTGTTATGTATAAAAGTGCACTGGGTGGGGGCGGGGGGAGGAACCCCTGTTTGTTTCAAAGGTTGCACGTGTACGCACCCTTCGTGTTCAATTTCACCCCTGGGAAAAGAAAGGATTCCTCCAAAGTTGCCTGGCTGAGATGGGGTTTCGAACAGTGTTAACATGGCTTGCGGCTCTTGCATCCTTCGCTGCTCCCTTATGCCAGCAATTTCAAAATTCATTCAATATTTAGATGAAACTGGACTCCAGAAATCTGGGGCTTTATTTGTTCACTTTTAGTATCCTGTATATACAGGCACAATTTTATTGGCTTTAGAAAAAGGCCCATGGTAATGTTTCCAAACCATTCTGGGGTTTTTTCCTTTTTCTTTCTCTCCTCCCTTGCTTGTGATGCCAGATTAAATCTTGATGCCTGAATCTCAGTTCTGTCTCGAGGAAAGATACAGTGGTACCTCGGGTTAAGTACTTAATTCGTTCCGGAGGTCCGTACTTAACCTGAAACTGTTCTTAACCTGAAGCACCACTTTAGTTAATGGGGATTTCCACTGCCGCCGCGCCGCCGGAGCACAATTTCTGTTCTCATCCTGAAGCAAAGTTCTTAACCTGAAGCACTATTTCTGGGTTAGCGGAGTCTGTAACCTGAAGCGTATGTAACCTGAAGTGTATGTAACCTGAGGTACCACTGTATCTGGAATGGGTCTTTCACTGGGTGTGGGTGAGTGAATAAAAAACAATTTTCTAGGTAGATAGAATCTATCTATCTTGTAGCTTGTTTGCATCCAAGGGGAAGCGTAAGAAGCTTCTGCAGTTAAGCTGATGTGGCCGGATCAATTTCATCTGGGCAAGGCCAAGAAGACGCTTGTCCAGCCAGCCTCCAGCTTCAGTGCTTATTGAATCCAGCATGGTTTTCTTGCCATCATCTGGAATCATAGAATCATAGAATCATAGAGTTGGAAGACGAAAACGTCTTGCGCCTTTTTCTTAAAACCATCAATGCATTCCTATGGGAAACCGTCAATGCATTTCCTATGGGAAACCATGCTTCACAAGACAAAAAATTCACAAGACGAAAAAACTCGCAGAACGAATTAATTTCGTCTTGCGAGGCACCACTGTACAAAAATGTGATAATAAAACATAAGTTTAAAATAGGCAACCTCTATCAAAAAAGTAGCATTCAGCAATCATTAGAATAGTATAAAATAATGATATCAACATATAAAAGTTAAACAGAAATCCACAATAATATCTAAACTATAATCAATAAAACAACGGCAAGCCACAGTACATAAAAAAATACAATACACATTGAGAAGCAGAGGGTACAGCAAGGCAGGTGGAAGGAGCCTTGCCTGATGGAGTCTCTCCCCTCACAGTTCTTCCTCCTTCCCGCCAGAGCGGTACCTATTTATCTACTTGCACTTTGACGTGCTTTCGAACTGCTAGGTTAGCAGGAACAAGGACCGAGCAACGGGAGTTCACCCCGTCGCAGGGATTCGAACCGCCGACCTTCCGATTGGCAAGCTCAGTGGTTTAGACCACAGCGCCACCTGCGTCCCTATGATTCTAGTTAGCTGTGATTCCTGAGTTGCAGGGGGCTGGGATAGATGACCCTTGGGGTCCTTTCCAGTTCCATGATTCTATGAATGCATGTGACAAAACTTTGCTTGCCATTTCTAAAGAAAAGCAGCTTCTGAAACGGTTAAAAAATTGTCCTGTAGCACCTTAGAAACCAAAAAAGTTTGTTCTGGGTATAAGCTTTCATGTGCATGCGCACTTCTTCAGATACACTGAAACGGAAGAAGAAGTGCGCATGCACATGAAAGCTTATACCCAGAACAAACTTAGTTGGTCTCTAAGGTGCTACTGAGCATTTTTAAAATTTTATTTATTTATTTTGTCTGCGTCAGATTAACACGGCTACCTACCTGAATCTAAATTCTGAAACGGTGGACTCTTACCAGGCTGCATACACTGCATATATCTAAAGCTTTTCTCACAGAGTTCTGGGAACTGTAGCTTAAGTGTGCTGGGAATTGTAGCTCTGTTTCCAAGATTGTTGGGCAGGGGGAAGTCATGTGCTTTAAATTTATGGCATGTATGCATTGCTGGCCTGGCACTTTTAGCCACACATACCACCTGATCTTTGCCATACAGTAGATTGGCAATACTTTGGTGTGTGTGTGGAGGGTCCCATTGTCAGGGATAGATCACTCCATGGTGTGGTTTGGACTAAATGCAGCTTCTCCACTCTGCATAGGTCGGGGGCCCACCAGAGGCACTGAGCTGCCCCCAACATTGGGGGCGGGGACAGACAGTCATGCGTGCATGATGTGACTTAATTGCCCTGGTTGACGACATTTGCTAGAGAGCCAGAGGCAAAGAAGTTTGGAGAGATAAAATCGGATATGGAAATATCGTGAGAGGCAGGACTGAGAATTTGGAGTTGCTTTGAAGTTCAGGCTGTGGGAAGTCGTAAAACCAGAACTAAATTCGGAAGACAGTTGGATTTTTTAATTTTTATTGGATTATGATTATGATCTGAATGTTAATTGGATGTTTTTATTGGAAAATTAATAAACGCTCTAACAACTAACAAACAAAAGATGACATTTGCTAGGAGCAAGACAGTAGGACTGTGCTCATTCTCCTTGACCTCTTGTTGACTTTCAATACCCCTGGACATGATATCCTTTGGGAATGGCCAGTGGCGTAGCGTGGGGGGTGCAGGGGGGGGCCGGCCGCACCGGGCGCCACATCTGGGGGTTAGGGTTAGGGTGCGCAAATCCATGGGTTAGGGGGTGCAAATTACTTGCCTTGCCCCGGGTGCTGACAACCCACGCTACGCCACTGGGAATGGCTCAGGAGGTTGGGGGCACTGTACTTCAGTGGTCTTGCTCCTCCTTCCAGGGTAGGGTAGTTATGCAGTAGAGCATGGCTTGGTGCTGTGGGAGTTACCCTGTAGCATCCCAGAGGTTTCCATCTTGTCCCCCATGCTGTTTAACATCTATCTGAAAACAACTGGGAATTGCCATCAGGAGAGTGGAGTGTAGTATCACCAATATACAGACGTGTCCAGAGGAGGGCAACCAAAATGGTCAAAGGCCTGGAAATGATGCCTTATGAGGAACGGCTAGGGGGGCTGGGCATGTTTAGCCTGGAGAAGAGGAGGTTAAGGGGTGATATGATCTAAAAAATTGGCTAAAAAAGCCAATGCAATTGGCTAAAAAAGCCAATGCAATTCTGGGCTGCATCAATAGGAGTATAGCATCTAGATCAAGGGAAGTTATAGTGCCACTGTATTCTGCTCTGGTCAGACCTCACCTGGAGTACTGTGTCCAGTTCTGGGCACCACAGTTCAAGAAGGACACTGACAAACTAGAACGTGTACAGAGGAGGGCAACCAAAATGGTCAAAGGCCTGGAAACAATGCCTTATGAGGATCGGCTAAGGGAGCTGGGCATGTTTAGCCTGGAGAAGAGGAGGTTAAGGGGTGATATGATAGCCATGTTCAAATATATAAAAGGATGTCACATAGAGGAGGGAGAAAGGTTGTTTTCTGCTGCTCCAGAGAAGCGGACACGGAGCAATGGATACAAACTACAAGAAAGAAGATTCCACCTAAACATTAGGAAGAACTTCCTGACAGTAAGAGCTGTTCGACAGTGGAATTTGCTGCCAAGGAGTGTGGTGGAGTCTCCTTCTTTGGAGGTCTTTAAGCAGAGGCTTGACAACCATATGTCAGGAGTGCTCTGATGGTGTTTCCTGCTTGGCAGGGGGTTGGACTCGATGACCCTTGTGGTCTCTTCCAACTCTATGATTCTATGATTCTATGATTCTATGATTCTATGATAGCCATGTTCAAATATATAAAAGGATGTCACATAGAGGAGGAAGAAAGGTTGTTTTCTGCTGCTCCAGAGAAGCGGACACGGAGCAATGGATCCAAACTACAAGAAAGAAGATTCCACCTCAACATGAGGAAGAACTTCCTGACAGTAAGAGCTGTTCGACAGTGGAATTTGCTGCCAAGGAGTGTGGTGGAGTCTCCTTCTTTGGAGGTCTTTAAGCAGAGGCTTGACAACCATATGTCAGGAGTGCTCTGATGGTGTTTCCTGCTTGGCAGGGGGTTGGACTCGATGGCCCTTGTGGTCTCTTCCAACTCTATGATTCTATGATTCCCTGCTCTTGCATCTCTGTTCCATTTGAATTGGAGAGCAGTGTGTTGAGGGGCTAGATCGGTGCTTGGAGGTTGTGATGTGTTGGATGTGGTCCAATAAACTGAAGCTGAATCTTAAAAAGACAGTTGACATATGTGTTCCGAGCTCTTGAGATGGTCTGATGGCTTACACATTCCTAGAAGGAGCAGGTCTGGATCCAGGATACTAGGAGAATTGTCACTGCAGGTTCTGGTGGCTAGAAGTATTTTTCCAGCTATGGCTGGTTAGCCATAGCCCTTTGGGGCAGAGATGACTTGACCACTGTACTCCACGCTTTGGTAACTTTCAGGCTGGATTACGGCAATGTGCTTTACATGGGACTGCCCTTGAAGACTATTTGGAAACGTCAACTGGTCCAAAATGCAGCAGCAAAATTAGTGTCTGGGCTTCCATTCAGAACTCAAAGCAACCCCTGTTTTTAAACAGCTCAGTTGGTTAGAGTGTGGTGCTGATAACACGCCAAGGTTGCAGGTTTGATCCCTGTATGGTATGGCTGCATATTCCTACATTATGGGGGGGGGGGGAATTGGACTTAGATGATCCTCCGGACCCCTTCCAACTTTTAACGTCTTACGGGGTCCTCGCTGCGGGACCACATTCACCCAGTGTTATACCAGCTGCACTGGCTCCCGGTGGAATACAGGATCAGGTTTAAGGTGTTGGTTTTAACCTTTAAAGCCTTATACGGCCTAGGATCCTCATACCTACGGGACTGCCTCTCCTGGTCTGTCCCACGGAGGACCTTACGGTCTTCAAACAAAAACATCTTGGAGGTCCTGGGCCACAGGGAGGTTAGGCTGGCCTCAACCAGAGCCAGGGCTTTTTCAGCCGTGGCCCCGATCTGGTGGAACGCTCTGTCACAGGAGACTAGGGCCCTGCGGGACTTGACATCTTTCCACAGGGCCTGCAAGACAGAGCAGTTCCACCAGGCCTTTGGCCAAGGCACAGCCTGACCCCCTCCTTTGGTAATCCTCACGGAACTCTAGCCCAATGGTTGCCATTAATTTGATTTGAACTGATTTTATAATGAATTGATTTTAGAATGCTGTATTATTTTACTGTTGTTTGCCGCTCTGAGCCCGGCTTTAGCTGGGGAGGGCAGGATATAAATAAAAAATTATGATGATGGTTCTGTGATTTCTGGGCCCAATTCAAGGTGCTCCCATGAAAGCCCTAAATGGCCCGGGAGCCAAATATGTAGAACACTGCCTCCTTCTCCACAGACCCTCTCAGGTGTTAAGAAGAGAGGACCCTCTTTCTAGTTCTGTCATCCTTAGCTGTGGGGTTCAGATTGTTTCCATCTTCCAGGAAGGAAACGGAGAGCAAATCCATTGTGGTATGCAATGAATGAGTGTGCAGACTACAGGCTCTTCCTTCTGCAGTGCACTTGTTTCTGCTTCCTCCGCCAGCCGTATGAGAGAGCTGAGCCTGGGTTTAGGTGTAGGGAGATGAGTCCTGATCTAGTGGGGAGGCTGGTTCCTTGCAGCTGGGCGGAGTGGGTGATTTACGGACAGGATGGCAAGGCTGTTATGATGACGGATTCACCATGTCATTGCCCTCTGGGCTGCGCTGAGCGCCAGCCACTTAGTGAAACACTTCCATTAACATCCATCCCCATCAGGGTGACTCTTTAATCTTCTTACATCAGCACCTCCCTACCAGGGGCTGCTCTTAAAGAGACAGGGACCTTGGGGACCTCTGCACTATGCGGAACTGAATTGTCCTGAGCCCAGTTTCCCAATCCCCACTCAAGACAGGCTGAGACAAGCATGGAACGCACTAGATTTTAGAAGGGCATTTAGTTGTCCCAGCAATTGATACACACAGATACGATATGGACAAGATAAGTAAGGGAGATACCAAAGGATGGGGAATGGGGTCGCCCCACCCAGGAGACATCTCAGAGACGGTCAGAGGCTGAGTTGTCTGTGATTGATCGTGTGGAGCATAGGCACAATCCTGCTCCAGCTAAGCACATTAATAAAAACCCATTAATTTCACTGTAAGAATCTTAAGCACTTATTGCAGAACCCAAGGTGCACACACATAGATTGGTGCAATGCCTGTTTCTTTCCAACAAGCACTGCCACAATTTGCAGGCCTCTTTGACATCAGTCAGCTGAAACAAGTGTTAAGAAGGGGATCAAAAATGCTGCACTAGTCAGGTCCTCGGAGATAACAAGCTTTTGTTTGCTTAATATATATGCAATGTTTGCTCAGCTGCTTTAGAAACTCAAAAATGTATCTTCCCCAAATTGCACTTTCCCCGACATTACTATATATCGTTGACGGGACCATTTCTTCTTCCTTTTGCTCAGTCAGTGCACCACAGAGTAATATGTCTGCAAAAGTATCTTCATCACCTACTAGTTTGTTCCCTGTCAAACAATGGTTAGATCTATGCCAAAGTGCAGTTGACATTTTATTAGTAAGAACACACACACATCCATCTATCTTTCTATAAATCAAACTAAAGGACGGATTCAACTAAGTTGTTCTGCTAGCCAAAGCCGGTGTAAGGAGTCTTGCTAGATCAAAGGGACTCTCCACCAATCCTGTGCAACCCCTGCTCCCTCCCCATATCTGCTTGTGGGGGGTCAGAACCCCCAGAACAGGGGGAGAGGGGTGATGGTTCTGTCCACACTGGCTAAGTGCCCTAGAAAACAATGGGACATTCAATTTTTCTGTGTGAGATCATAGTGGCCATTTTGGATGCTGTGATCTTCGTGCCCCCCCCAAGTGCATTTTTTCAGGACGAGAGTGAGGCACGGGTCATGTGTATGTAACCTGAAGCGTATGTAACCCGAGGTACCACTGTATGCATAATTTGGAATATTTAATGTGATTGGATTGGATTGTTAAAATGGAAAACTTAATAAAAACGATTTTTTAAAAAAGAGAGAGAGCAGCCCCCCCACCTGTGGCCCCAGCCCGGTTACTGTGTTACGGTAAAATCTGGGTGTGAGGCTGCTCTGCCACCCAGCTCGTCGGACTAAGTCCGCAGGTCCCTGCGGAGGAAAATGAGCTCAGCCTGAGACAGGAGCAAACTGCAGAAGATCCATGTTTATTGCGCAACAGGTTCAAGGCGAGATTGAACAGCGAGAAAGGGGTGACATGAACTTTTGAAACTTCCCTCCATGTCCCAGAATACAGTGCAAAATACATCCCAGTTACATCATGAATACATTAAGAAGAGGTTGGGTTACACAGATTACATCATGAATACATTAAGAAGAGGTTGGGTTACACAGAATTAACATATGGAGGAGGGAGGGGGGAATATGCAGAGCTGGAGATATGCATAGATAAGCACATCCTGAGTACCGGTGATGAGAAGACAATGGTCCATGTATGCATAGTCTGCCACCTGGCATTGCTCAGAGGAAAGGCTTGGCAGAGTGATTTGACAGGATTAGGGTCTTGACACCTTGCTTGAGGGATTATGGAGGACAGGGGAGGTGTCATGGAGTCCTAGAGAAATTGAGCAAATTGGCACGTTGATTTTCTATGAATTTTATAGATTTTAGTCCCTTTTGACATTGACAATTGGAAATAAATGGATATATTGTAGCGAAGAAGGAGGTGAAGAAGACATGCCCCCCCTTCCGTATCACCTGCAATGGCGCCGCCGCCTTTTTCTTCCTCATATCCCAACTGCCTGGAAAGGGGCCGTGGCTGGCGCAGCGGCGAGGAGGAGGCCGAGGGGAAGCCAGGGGCCCTTGCCAAGCGCACACTGTCGCCAGGGGAAAGCCTCGTTCAAGTGCTGGGGGCGGCAGCACTGCCTCCGCCCTGCTCTGCGCCATTGCCTCCCCTGCATAAAAATCCAAACGTTGTGGCTTCGGATTGGCTGAAGGAGCTTCCTGCAGCCAATCCAAAGCTGCGCCAGCATCACCGCCCACCCAGAAACCAAGCCAGCGTTGCGGAAGTCAGCCCCCATGCGGCGAGGTTTCTGCAGCATGTGGGGACTGACTGAGCGGGCGGCAGGGTCCGCGGGCCAGATTTGCGAGCCTGGGGGGCCGCATCAGGCCCCTGGGCCATAGTTTGCCGACCCCTGGGTAGAAGGATAGCACTAAGCTACCCTAGGGCTGCAAGATGCATACATGCCCAAGGCAGGTTACAAAGCTGAGGTCACAAAGTACATGAAAAGCCCATTATGACCTCTGTTCGAAATGTTGAGTTTGCCCATCTTCTCTTTAGTTTTGGCATGTGAATTGGTCTGACCCCACATGCTTGCCTTTTTTAGTGTTTGAGATGAAAATGGAGAAATCCACTCCCTCCTCCTGTAGGCAATCTACGAGAATCCTTAATCACCCTCCTAGTTAGAAACCTGAGTTTGTCCAGCTCTGAATCCGAGGTGCCGGGAGGTATGGAGCTGTGTTTGTGCTCCATTATAAAGGACTTTGGCACCTATTGCATTCTCCCCATAAAGGTAAATTACACACGGCAATCATGTCATCCCTTTGACAAGTTGAAAGGATTGCAGTCCTGAGGTCCAATCGCAGCCTGGCTTCTCTAAACCCTCAAATCATCTTTCTAACACCTCCCTCCATGTACTTCAGTTTCCCCCGACATCCATTTCAAAGAAAGCATGGGTGCCAGGGTGTTCACACAGTGGCCAACAATGTTTCACCAATATTTCCCTGTGCTTTTCTCACCACCTTCCTGTAACTCCATCCAAGATTCACATATTAAGCACCACAGAAGCAGTGGGATCTCTTTAAGTGCTTAAAACAGAGCCTGCCATTCTCAGATTGCTTGCTGTTTCCAAACAAATAAGGGGACTTTCCAGTTAAGGGAGAATCTACAGTTTCTTTCTAAATGCTATTTCATACCCACCAGCCCCAAACTGGTGGTAGTGGGGCAGTATCCACAAGTAATGGGGGTTACGTGGATGGTTACGTGGGATCCGGTTGAAGTTAAATCCTTTGAAGACAGAGGTCCTTTGGCTGGGTTGGGACGATATGGGATTGGGGGGGCAACTCCCATCTCTTGTGGGGGCGCAATTAGTGCCAGCGCCAACCGTTTAGAGTTTGGGTGTAATCTTTGACGCCTCCCTTTCCATGGAGGCGCAGATTGCAGCTATAACAAAGGCGGCATTTTTTCATCTCCACCAAGCTAAGCAGTTGGCCCCTTACCTCTCTCGCCCTGACCTAGCCACTGTGATCCACGCAACTGTCACCTCCAGACTGGATTATTGTAACTCGCTCTACGTGGGGCTGCCCTTGAGACTGACCCAGAAACTCCAATGGGTGCAGAATGCCGCGGCGAGACTCCTTACAGGGTCCTCGCTGCGGGATCACATTCACCCGGTGCTATACCAGCTGCACTGGCTCCCAGTAGAGTATAGGAGCAGGTTTAAGGTGCTGGTTTTAACCTTCAAAGCCCTATACGGCCTAGGACCCTCGTACCTATGGGACCGCCTCTCCTGGTATGCCCCACAGAGGAACTTGCGGTCTTCAAACAAAAACATCTTGAAGGTCCCAGGCCACAGAGAGGTTAGGTTGGCCTCAACCAGAGCCAGGGCTTTTTCAGCTGTAGCTCCGATCTGGTGGAACGCTCTGTCACAAGAGACTAGGGCCCTGCGTGACCAGGCCTTTGGCCAGGGCACAGCCTGACTCCCTCCTTTGGCAATCCTCACAGAACCTCTAGCCCAGTGGTTGCCATTAATGTGTTTGGAATTAATTTTATAATGAAATGATTTTAGAATGTTTTATCATTTTACTGTTGTTAGCCGCTCTGAGCCTGGCTTTGGCTGGGGAGGGCGGGATATAAATAAAATTTATTATTATTGTTATTATTGTTATTATTATTATTATTATTATTATTATTATTATTATTAATGCATGGAAGCATCAGGGCAAATGGGACACTGATCCTCCAACCTTAGTCTACCTTCAGCCAGCCCCCACCTTAGGCTCACTGTCCTTAGGCTCAACGTTGTAGAAGGCAGCCAGGAGCAGAATGAGGACAAAAACAGTAGGCTCTGCCTGTAACTGACTCTCTGGCTCCACCTACTGTTGGTCTCCCTGCCTTCTGCTCTATCGGTTCAAAAGGGCACTAGCAGCCACCCACTGCATGAAAGGGGAGTTTTGCTGGGTCATGGAGAGATTTGTAAAAAAGGAGGAGCTCGTGAGAGTTGTCAACTTTTTACTGGCCCTGCTTCTGTGTCTTTAATAGCAGCTTGACAAGGCAATAACAAGGCAACTTTTTTTTTTGTAACGGGGACAAGCAAGGGCTTAATACTGCAAATGGATCTCTGAGATATCACAGATGGGTTGCTGGCAACAGGTGGGTGTTTTTTAATACCAGGTTTTTCCTCAAAAGGGGATGCGGGTGGCACTGTGGGTTAAACCACAGAGCCTAGGACTTGCCGATCAGCAGGTCGGCAGTTCGAATCCCCATGACGGAGTGAGCTCCTGTTGCTCGGTCCCTGCTCCTGCCAACCTAGCAGTTCGAAAGCATGTCAAAGTGCAAGTAGATAAATAGGTACCGCTCTGGCGGGAAGGTAAACGGTGTTTCCGTGCGCTGCTCTGGTTTGCCAGAAGCGACTTAGTCATGCTGGCCACATGACCCGGAAGCTGTATGCCGGCTCCCTCGGCCAATAAAGCGAGATGAGCACCACAACCCAAGAGTCGTCCGCGATTGGACCTAATGGTCAGGGATCCCTTTACTTTTACCCTTTTTCCTCAAAAAGAGAAAATCTGGATTACATGGAATGGGGGAAATAGAAGCTGTCATCTGCATGTCAGTGACACCTCGTGTACTCTGCGGAAAAGCCTTGGATACAGGAGGAGCACCCATTCCACAATAAACAGATATCTGGCAACATCCAAAGTGAGAGAGAAAGCTTCCAACTATTTACATTTGGAATCTGGTTGACCCAGCCTCTTTTGTGGGGCTTTACATAGGAGCTGGGCCAGTACAAATGCTGGTAACCCTAACTGGGCAGCGGCACTATATGTGTGTGGGGTGGGGGGTGTTGCAAATAAAAACCTGTCCTTTTCCCTTATGGGATATCCAAGAGCCCATATAGAGCCCTTACGTAGGTTCCCTATTGGTAGGAGAAAATAACAGAGGCCAACCAGAGAATACTGAGAAGCAAAGCAGCTAGTAAGCTTGATCTTTATTGATCTGTTGCAACAAGGTGCCCCCTCACATGCAGGAAAGGAGGAGGAACCCTGAACAAAAAGTGTGCCTGCCCTTATATAGACATTTTAAATTCCCTCCCTGGAGTCCAAGACCACCCCCAGAAATATCATACATACATCACAGAAGGGGTGTAGCTCAAGACCCACCCCCCAGATACATCATACCTACATCACAGATAGGGTGGTCTACAGCAGAAATCTGAGTGCTTTGTTTACCTCCTGTATGCCAGGTTACCTGTTTAATGGTCACTTGATTGCCTGGGGAGCCTGGCCAGTCTTTTGTAATGATAAATACTTAGTCCCTGAGCCAGGTCACAGGCTCACACCCTATTCATATTTTAAATATGCCCTTAAGACAGGATTTGTGAAGGAAAAGACAATGGGGAGCCTTTTCCATTTTCCTTTGACCTTGCAGAGTAAACATTTGGTCAGTTTAGGAATCAAAAATGGTTTCAGGTTGGTCTTCCAGTGCTGATCTATGTATGTGCTTGGTTGGTACACTTATGAACATTTACCATATATCTAAGACCTCAAAATTCCTATCACAGGGGGTATCCCTTCTTCTTTCTCAACAGTATTTTCAAAGGGGTCAAGGGCAACAATGTTCCAAACATCCATTCCTTGATTAAAAAAAATTTGTATGCTGTTTTTCTACAGACAGAATTGTGCTCGAAGCAGCTCACGACAAAGAAAAGAGGAACGAGCAATTTCACTGTAGCGTAATGAAACGACGACACAATAGCAATTTGCAAACAATAACATTTCAGCACCATCAATATAATAAGGTTGTGCTCCACCTCCTAGCAATAGCAAAAACCACAAGGGAGCTTAGCAGTTTCACCCTGGCCCTAGAAACAAGAAGATGTTGCTCACAGCCTGGCTCCTGTAGCAGCTTTTTGTACGGTTTCCAGATGCAAGGGGTGAGGGAGCTGGAAGTTGTTGGAAGCAGACACTGTGCTTTGAATTGAAAGACAAAAAAGGCCTGTGATGATGATTTCTTTCCAGGGTGTGAAAAGCTCCCCTTGCTGACAAAGGAAAGAGACAGACAGGCAGGCAGACAGACAGAGAGCAGCGCTCCTGAACCTTTAATAGTTATATAGATTTCTGCAGGTGAAGTTTGCATGCCAAGCTCCCATCTGCTGAAATCCTTTCTTAGCTGTTAAAGGCGCAGGATCCCTGTTCTCTTTCTTGTTGGTGGTGAGGCATCTAAAGCATGCTGCACACACCCTTCCAAACAGAATAATCCTTGAAATGTTAGGATACTCTAGCACAGTGACGTAGCGTGGGTTGTCAGCACCTGGGGCAAGGCAAACCCGCTACGCCACTGCTCTAGCAAGAGCTGGGTGCCCCCCCTCTGCCAAATGATAGCAAGATCATAGGGGTGTCCAGGCACTCACTCAGGGTCTGTGTTCCTTTGGAGGTTTGAAACACAGCAGAACCTATCATAGCTTTAAGAAATATGGTTTATTCACTTATTTACTCCTTCAGTCTGCATGGAGGGAATCCAAATCTTGAAGCATGGTCTTTTTGAGAGGGGCTTATCCCCACACCAGCCTTCAGCCAGCCTACCCAAGATGGCTCCCAGTCTTTCTTCTTCCTTCTTCCTTCCAGAACACCTGGCTAAGAACTCTGTTTTACTGTCACATCACACCCAGTTACCCTGGCAAGCTTCACACCTCAGGGCAAGGGGAGAGGACATTTCTCTTGCATTCCAAATGGCTCTCTATGACCCTGTATTGTTTCTTAATGGTCATGTCTTGGCCAGGTTGTTTTGCATAGGCTAGCAGAGGAATTCCTCTGCAGCTTGTTTTCCTCTCTCTCTCTCTCTCTCTCTCTCCCCCCCCCCATCTCAAATAATCTAAACCAGGCACCCCAAACTTGGCCCTCCAAATGTTTTGGGACTACAACTCCCATCATCCCTAGCTAACTGGACCAGTGGTCAGGGACGATGGGAATTGTAGTCCCAAAACATCTGGAGGGCTGAGTTGGGGGATGCCTGATCTAAATCCTACCATTTATTAATCCCTAGAGTTTACCACCCCCAATCGATAACAATACCATTGCGGGGTATGGGGTGACTTCCTATCCCTGTTCTCCATGCGCACCCAAATAGTGAAGCAGGTGAGCGCACCACTTAGGCAAGTGTGGAGCAGCCCAGGCTGTGCAGATACATGGTGCCTCCAAACCCAATTATGGAGCATCTGTGATGATCTGGGCTCATGACGGCATCAGGATGGTTATAGATGATCCCACTCTTTCAATAAAACTGCTCCTTTTCCCTTATGGGGTACCCAAGAGCCCGTATAGAGTCCTTTTGTAGGTTCTCTATCGGTAGGAAAAAATAACAGAGACCGACCAGAGAATATTGAGAAGCAAAACAGTTAGTAAGCCTGATCTTCAGTAAAGCTGTTGCAACAGGATGCTCTCCCCCCACACACACACGGGGGGGGGAGGGACCTCAAGCACAGGTGCGCAAGCCCTTATATAGACATTTGAAATTGCCCACCCTGGAGAACAAGACCACCCCCAGAAACATCATACCTACATCTCAGAAAAGGCGGTCTACAACAGAAATCTGAGTGCGTTGTTTTTCTCTCTTGTCTGCTAGGTTGCTTGATTGGATTACCTGGGCATCCTGCCACTTCTTTGTTATTCAGTTCCTGAATCCAGGTCACAGGTCACAGGCTCACACCCTATTCATATCTTAAATGTGCCCTTAAGACAGGATTTGTGAAGGAGACAATGGGGAGAGTTCCCATTTCCTTCGACCTTGCAGAGAAATATTTGAGGTCATTTTGGAAGAGAGAAAAGGGTTTCGGGACTTTTCTGTGGGTTTCAGACATGTGGTTTACATATTTGTATGTGTTTGCTTGGTACATTTATGAACATCTAGTGTGTGTGTGTGTGTGTGTGTGTGTGACCTTAAAATTCTTATAACAGAAGCATCACAGAACAAACTGATAAAGCAAAATGATGTGTGGACAGTCCAGTATAAATCCACTGCTGATACACAATTGTTGCATCAATGTCAGGCTGCAGAATACGCCTGCAAAAGCCCCCCCCCCCCAGTCTCAAGGGGTGGTTGGGGCTAGCCTAAGTTTGAGCATGAGCCCCTATTCCCCAAATCACCCCCTCACATTAAGTCTGGTTCCAGCTACTCTCCCCCTTCCACACATGAGCTCTATGCTTGGGCAGAGCTGAGCTGAGCTGCTGCTGCTGCTGCCCAGGGCTGTGATCTCCGAATTAGTTTTATATATATAGATATTTTCCCTTTCCCCCGACATCCAATGTGCGGCTGGTTTATGGGCACATGGAGGAAAATCAATACTCTATCAAAGTAATCCTGCTTTTATGGTGGGCTTTCTGGCCGCAGCTGCTATTCATTTGAGACTCTAAACACTAACTAAATCTAGTGGGCACCGTTCGCCAGCCCATTTGGGGGGTCACTTTGCTCCGGCAGAATTGATTGGGCTCTCAAGCATGTTGCTTTTTTTATTATTGCATTGTATTTTGTTTTATTGCATTTATTTATTTATTTTCTTTTGCGGGCTGCCATTGCGGGGCTGGGGGCTGGGGTGGTGGTTCCGGTAGGGGTGGGGTGGGGGCCAGAAATACGCACACAGCTTATTTATCATCCACTTACCATATTATTTATGTACGGCTGCTGCTGATACCAGCAGAGTGTCAATACTGAAACTATTGAGGCTATAGTCGTATACAGCACCTAGTAGTATAATATTATTATTACAATATAGAGGGAGATTTTGAAACTGTGTTCCAGGAAGCTTTGGTTTTCCTTGGAAGAAAGTATCAGGAGTTCCTCAGTGACCAAGGCGATGGATGCTTCCAGACAGTCACTGTTTTCAGGTGGGATTCAATCACATGCTGGCAAAGTCAAGCTCCACAATTAGAGTTGGTTGTGAGATCTTGCCTAGCCAGCCCAGTTCCCCCCAAAATTGGACCTTTTGTACCATAAAGGAAGTGGCAGGAGAATGTACCAGAAGCCATGGGATAGCACTTGTTTTCATGCAACGTCATCTAACCTCACGGCAAACAAATGGGGGGGGGGGAGAAATAAATGCTCATTATATATCGCCATTGTTGGACACTTTCAGATGAACTGGTCATTGAGCATTCATCCTGATTTGTTTGCATAGAGAGAAAACAACATTAGGGTTTGTTTTTTTAAAAACTTATTTTTTTCACAACTATTAATGGAGAAATCCGAGGGCTCCCTTGGACAAAAAATAAGGACACCAGCCAGGAATACCAGAGCAAAACAGCAGCCAGTAGGCTTGGTCTTTATTGAAGACTGTCGTGACAGGACTCCCACCTGCCACAGGTGAAACAAGATGGAAGCCCCATAAAAAAGAGAACCCAAACATTTATTAGCTGCTAATCCCCATGTTAAAGTAAAGGGTAAAGGGACCCATGACCATTAGGTCCAGTCGTGGCCGACTCTGGAGTTGCGGCGCTCATCTCGCTTTATTGGCCGAGGGTACAGCTTCCGGGTCATGTGGCCAGCATGACTAAGCCGCTTCTGGCGAACCAGAGCAGTGCACGGAAACACTGTTTACCTTCCCACCAGAGCGGTACCTATTTATCTACTTGCACTCTTTGGTGTGCTTTCGAACTGCTAGGTTGGCAGGAGAATCCCCATGTTACATCCCCCCCAAACTACATCACTCATACATCACGGTTACATCATGAAAGGGGAGGTTTGGTGGCAGTAATCTGAGCATCCTGGACCCTGCCCCATGGTTCTGCTTGCTCTCCACCAAACACCCATCAAGTGTAACAAAAAAGATATTTACACTTCCCTGTTTCCCTAACCCTAACCCTTTTGTCTCCATCTGGGTGGGTTTTGTTATTTCTGGAATGGCTACCTGTCTGGCACTCAGGTATCAGGATACCAGGGATTATCACTCAGGCAGAGGGGCTGCTGAGTAGCTGAGCTCACATGTCTATATGAATTTCTGAAGTTTTCCAGTGAGCCAGTACATAGATACATTTATCAGTGAATTCTTACATTTGGTATCATGCACCAAAGGCCCTTTGAATAGATAGGAAGAAACTGTAATGAAGTGTTTTGTGGGGACAAATCACAAAAGTCACAAAAGTGATTGTGCTGATTTGGGTAGTGGGCTGCATGTGCATGATACAGTGGTACCTCGGGTTACATACACTTCAGGTTATATACGCTTCAGGTTACAGACTCCACTAACCCAGAAATAGTGCTTCAGGTTAAGAACTTTGCTTCAGGATGAGAACAGAAATCGTGCTCCGGCGGTGCGGCAGCAGCAGGAGACCCCATTAGCTAAAGTGGTGCTTCAGATTAAGAACAGTTTCAGGTTAAGAACGGACCTCCGGAACGAATTAAGTACTTAACCCGGGGTACCACTGTATCTGCTGGAGGGGCAACCCCCCCCCAACCTATACATAAATTCCTGCAACATCACAAAGAAAAAAACACTTTACAAATGTTAACATAAACAATGTGTTACTTTATCCGTTGACTTTCCATCCTCCCCTTCCATGGTTTCCATATTTACCCTTAAAAGCTGCATATTTTGTCTATACTATTAAATACATTCCATTTAACCTATTTATCTTAATAATTCACGCTGTTGCTTATATTTCAAATTCTGCTCGCGATTTCATCTCACTATAATAGTTCTCTAAATACTCAATAAAAAGTTTCCAGTCCTCAATGCATTTTTTTTGTCATTTTTGTGTTGTAAACACAAACCCTTATGGGGTATCCAAGAGCCCATATAGAGTCCTTACATAGGTTCCCTATTGGTAGGAGAGAATAACAGAGGCCAACCAGAGAATATTGAGAAGCAAAGCAGCTAGTAAGCTTGATCTTTATTGATCTGTTGCAACAGGGTGCTCCCCTCACCCGCAGGAGAGAGGAGGAGGGACCCAGAAAAATGGCGTGCAAGGCCTTGTAAAGACTTTTGAAATTGCCACCCTGTAGATCAAGACCACCCCCAGAAACATCATACATACATCACAGAAGGGGTGTAACCTAAGACCACCCCTCAGATACATCACACCTAAATCACAGAAAAGGCGGTCTAAAACAGAAATTTGAATATTGTTTTTCTCCTGTTGTTGTTTATCTCCTGTCCCGCAGGTTACTTGATTGGATTGCCTGGGGAGCCTGGTCATTCTTTTGTAGTGATAAATACTTAGTTCCTGGGCCAGGTCACAGGCTCACACCCTATTCATATCTTAAATGTGTCCTTAAGACAGGATTTCTGAGGAAAGAGACAATGGGGAGGTTTCCCACTTTGACCTTGCAGAGAAAACATTTGGTCAGTTTAGGAATCAAAATGGTTCCAGGTTGGTCTTCCTGTGCTGATCTATGTATGTGCTTGGTTGGTACACTTATGAACATTTAACATACAGTGGTGCCCCGCAAGACGAATGCCTCGCAAGATGGAAAATCCACTAGACGAAAGGGTTTTCCGTTTTCCGATGCGCTTCGCAGGACGAATTTCCCTATGGGCTTGCTTCGCAAGACGAAAATGTCTTGCGAGTCTTGAGATTTTTTTCCGCTCCCCACCCCCTTTTTCTAAGCCGCCAAACCGCTAATTGCCTTTTAGCAGCTAATCCACTAAGCCTTTAATAGCCTTTAGTAGCCGCTAAACCGCTAATAGCGCTAATCCACTAAGCCGCTAATAGGATTGCTTCGCAAGACGAAAAAACCGCTAGACGAAGAGACTCGCAGAATGAATTAATTTTGTCTTGCAAGGCACCACTGTATATCTAAGACCTCAAAATTCCTATCACATTGGTCTCTAATTTTTGCTGTTAATCTTCCCAGTTCTGCATACTCCAAAGCCAATCTTCCTTTGTTGGAACTTCTCATTCTTGCCATCTTTTGACAATACAATATTTGTGCTGCTGTCTTTGTGTACCTAAATAAGTTAACCAATAACAATAAATAATCAACTATTGTTTGCTCAGCCTGGATTTACTGGGATGTGACTGAATCCCAACCAAAAAAGAGGGGCAGTTGTTGTCTAACCTCTGTGCCAACAAATCAGGATGAATACTCAATAAACATGTTATCTAGAAGCACCCAGTCATGACAGACAAACTTCTCTGAAAGGCAGCGTGACTGCCAGCATCATGCTTCTTCTGTGAGGCCTGCCCAAAACATTTTTCTGTCAGAGACAAGATGGAGCACATCCACCCACTCTAGCCATTCAACATCCAGAAGTCAACTGTCCTGACAGCTGAATCTGCCTTCATCATTTGGTGACAGATTAGCAGGCTAGCTCAGGGGATCTTTAGACTGCCAGGATTAAGGTGCCCTGTCGCCCTGGCACACAACAAATCCACTTAAAAAAAGGAAACTTGATTTCTTGTGGTTAGGAAAATAATAATAATAATAATAATAATAATAATAATAATAATAATAATAATTTTTTATACCCCGCCCTCCCCAGCCAAGGCCGGGCTCAGGGCGGCTAACAAGCAATAATAAAAACAAGTTGAATGAATACAACTTAAAAACAAGATTAAAATACAACATTAAAACATTAAAATGCAGCCTCATCACAGGAGGAGAAAGGAAAAAGAAAGAGGGGGAGGGGATCAAATTGATTCCAAGCCAAAGGCCAGCCGGAACAACTCTGTCTTACAGGCCCTGTGGAAAGAGATTAGATCCTGCAGGGCCCTGGTTTCATGAGGTAGAGCGTTCCACCAGGCCGGGGCCAGTGTTGAGAAGGCCCTGGCTCTGGTTGAGGCTAATCTAACTTCCTTAGGGCCCGGGACCTCTAGGGTGTTGCTATTTTTGGACCTTAAGGCCCTCCGTGGGGCATACCGGGAGAGGCGGTCCTGTAGGTAGGAGTGTCCTAGGCCGTGAAGGGCTTTAAAGGTCAAAACCAGCACCTTAAATCTGACCCTGTACTCCACCGGGAGCCAGTGCAGCTGGAAAAGCACTGGGTGAATATGCTCCCATGGCAGAGACCCCGTGAGGAGCCTCGTTGCAGCATTCTGCACCTGCTGGAGTTTCTGGGACAGCTTCAAGGGCAGCCCCGCGTAGAGCGAATTACAGTAGTCAAGCCTGGAGATGACCGTCGCATGGATCACTGTGGCCAGGTCGGGGCGGGAAAGGTAAGGGACCAACTGCTTGATGCGGCGAAGGTGGAAAAATGTCGCCTTGGCTGTTGCTGTAACCTGCGCCTCCATGGAAAGGCGTCAAGGATTACACCCAATGAGAGGGAAATGCACTGAAAAAGTAAGGGATGAACAAAATGTTAGTGGGAAGGCATGTATACACCCCACAAGCAAATCAGGATGAATGCAGAAGAAACAATTGTCTGGATGAGCCATTAGAGGACAAATATCACTGCCCTGCCCCCCTCCCCCCCAGCATCTGCTGCCTGAAGCAGCTGCCTCACTCTGCCAGATAGTAGGGCCTGCCCAAGAACCCTGGTTATTCTGTAGTTTACCTCCCCCATGCCTGAGCTACAACTCGCAGCACCCTTAACAAAGTACAGTTTCCTGGATTCTTGGGGGTGTGTGATTTAAATACATGGAGTGCATGCAGCCACTAAGTGGCATGGAAGTGTCTTCCCCATCGTGCAACCCCACGCTGCTGGGGAGTGTTTAGTTATGTGATCCTCCATCAGACTGTTTTGTCTGGGCCAGATACAGGGAGTGAAGCTGGGGACTTAAGGTGCGCACCATGTGCTCAGCCACTCAGCTATGGTTGCTTCCTGTACCCACATGAGTGGTGCCTATCAGGCGAGAAAACCCCACCTGATTGGCCCCACCCACAAGCTTGGGCCCCATGTACATCCTTGTTCTAGACATACACATATACATATACATATACATATACATATACATGAGACTCTTGAGAGTCCCATGGACTGCAAGAAGATCAAACCTATCCATTTTGAAGGAAATAAGCCCTGAGTGCTCAATGGAAGGTCAGATCCTGAAGCTGAGGCTCCAATACTTTGGCGGTCACCTCATGAGAAGAGAAGACTCCCTGGAAAAGACCCTGATGTTGGGAAAGATGGAGGGCACAAGGAGAAGGGTACAACAGGGGAGGAGATGGCTGGACAATGTTCTTGAAGCTACCAGCATGAGTTTGACCAAACTGCGGGAGGCAGTGGAAGACAGGAGGGCCTGGCTTGCTCTGATCCACGGGGTCACGAAGAGTCGGACACCACTAAACGACTAACCAAATACATATACATATACATATACATATACGTTCCCCAGCAGTATGGAATTTCACCATGTGGAAGTGGCTTACAGTCTTAGTGTGTGCACGCCCACATGGACACGTTCAAGAGAGAATCTCTGTGGATTCCATGCATCTAGGATTTTACTGCCCTTGTGAAGAACTTACTCAGCATCTTGGAGCTCATCCAGGCATTCCGTTAAAAGAATCACATTTTACCCTTTGTGGGATAATCCTGCAGGTCCCCCTAGGTCTCTGTAGATAATATATCCAGCCCACGTACAGTGGGTGGAAGGCAGCCAAGCTGCAGGCGAAATAGCCCTGTTAAGTGGGTTGCTGCGATGGCTGCTATACTGTGCCCCCGCTCCCCAGTCATCACGTAAGGAGTGCTCCACTGCAGGAGAGGAGGGAGAGCTCAGCTTGTAAAGGAGGACATGGACTGGAAAGCCAAAACTGACCAGGCTCAGAGCAGAGTTTGGAGAAGCCTTTTGTCAGCCTTCCCTTGACAAGGGATCCAGCTAAATTGCTAGTTAGCCAGTCCCACCATACATTCCCCAAAAGCAGCCTTTCTCAACCTGTGGGTCCCCAGATGTTGTTGAACTACAACTCCCACCACCCCTAGCTAGCGAGGCCAGAGCCCAGGGATGATGGGAGTTGTAGTCCAACAACATCTGGGGACCCACAGGTTGAGAACTGCTGCCCAAGAGAATAATGAGAACTGTAGTTTACACTTCACAGAGCTACAGTTCCCAGCACCCTTAGCAGAGTACAGTTCCCAGGACTCTTAGGGGAAACCTACATCCTTGTAATGTACAGTATGGCTGCAACCTTATTATACAACTTTACCTGAAAGCAAGTCCCATTGAAGTCAGTGAACTTTATTACTGAGTACACAGCCATAGGTTGCACTGTAATGCGTACCTGGGGATGTATACTGAAATGAGCAAGACTGAAAGGTCAGTAAGTTTGACTCCAACACTTAGTCATTCCTTCCCTCTTATAGGCCTAGGTCTCTTTCACTCCCCACCTCCGCAACAATTTGAACAGCAACAGAAGCTCTGTCAAGAGTTTCCCCCTTGTGCGACTTATCTTCTCCACACTGTTTGCCTGTTGGATCCCACAGGGGAAATACACACCCGAACTCCATTGCTGTTGAGGAGGTGGCATATCTGAGTAATGAGGCTGCTTTGTGCATAGTACTGATTGGCTGGCATCTGTGACGTCACAATCCCATTTGTTTCCCTCCCTTAGAAAACCCAGAGCAATTTTATAACTCTTGCTAGATTTTGCAATTTTAAAATTTAATTGATTTAAAATAAATAAATAAATGAATGAATGTTTAAATTAGTGGATGGGTTTTATTAAATGAAACAAAAAGCTGGACAGCCCACCTGAAACATGGGGGGGGGGGAAGGTTGATGAATAAACCAGCCTTCTCTAGTATATACATCTGCTGTTTACATTGTGAAGCCGGAAGGAAGCCAAGCTCATGTGATGGAAGAAAAATTGGCTGCAAGTAGTACTTTAATGTCACATCTGTGCACACCCTTAGAGTGCCTTTCGCTTCAGTGTCAAGTGGGAGAAAGCTGAAGTATATAATGTGGATAGGAGGAATCCTTAGAATTAGGATCTTTGCTGACAACCAGATGTGAAGTTCCTGTTGCCAATTACTAAGCTAAAATCTCCAGGCAGAGGGAATCAAAGCAGACAGAGGTACATCTCTAGACTCCAGTGAAGGCATCAAAATGCAAAATTAATTGGTTTGAGTCTAAGAGTTTCGTAAGTCACATTTAATAGTCCCTTAATTTTTCAGTTCATTATGAGCCTGGATTTGGATCCAATTACCAAAGTAAACATTTTCATAATTCAAACCAAGATCGATTAGAAGGTAATTTTCTGTCGCCTTTGCAATCTGCATGGTTTGCAGGACCATGCAGCCAAACTCATGCAATTTGTTTGTGGCTGTAACCCTTTACTTTCCAAAGAAAATGAAGAAGTCATGTGTGCAGTGTGCAAACATACGGAATCAACACCCAGTCAGAGAAGGAGGCATGAGGTGTTGATGCTAAGTTGCATAAAAGACACCATATTGTGGGTGCCCTTTGCACTTTGATGATGATCAAGTATTTGCCTTTTTTAAAAAAATCCATTTGCTACCATTGCTTTCATGCTGCTTGCAGTTTTAGGGTTGCCCTTCTGCACCTGCTAATCCATTGGGTTACTGTTTTTCTTCCTCCTTGGATTAATCGCATGGGTTCCAATCAAGAACCACACGGTGACAGAGGTAGAACTGCAAGCAATGCTATGTAGCCCAAGTCCATCACATTTTGTTCTGCCATGACATCACCAAGAGTTAGGTGGAGTGAGAACAATTTCAAATAAACAAGTGGACATTTTCACAAGAAGAAAAGGGAGATCAGTAGGAAAGCGCAGTGTTATTTTGAACTTCTCAAAATGTTCACCAAAGAAGAGAGAGCGAGAATGAGGGAGGGAGCTGTTTGGAATAAAGTATATAACATTTGGGATATATAAAGTATATAACATATAATTGGGACGCGGGTGGCGCTGTGGGTAAAAGCCTCAGCGCCTAGGGCTTGCCGATCGAAAGGTCGGTGGTTCGAATCCCTGCAGCGGGGTGCGCTCCCGTTGCTCGGTCCCAGTGCCTGCCAACCTAGCAGTTCGAAAGCACTCCCGGGGGCAAGTAGATAAATAGGGACCGCTTACTAGCGGGAAGGTAAACGGTGTTCTGTGTGCGGCTCTGGCTTGCCAGAGCAGCAATGTCACGCTGGCCACGTGACCCGGAAGTGTCTCCGGACAGCGCTGGCCCCTGGCCTCTTGAGTGAGATGGGCGCACAAGCCTAGAGTCTGTCAAGACTGGCCCATACGGGCAGGGGTACCTTTACCTTTATATAACATTTATATATATTGTTATAGGTTAGAGGGGTAAGTCTGGATGATAGCCTGGGACCCTTACAAACCTGTGATCCTGCGCATGTGGGATCTGCAAGTGGAAGCCAGCCAAACCAGTTCCTTTGTTAATACTTAAGTACTTCCATTTACATGTCTAAAGTGGTTGCCATAGAGACAAATGGGTGGTCCTCTCCCCACCTCACCTGGTTGGAAGAGTAGCAGGCCTCACTGCTGGTGGAGGCGGCTGTGTATATGAGAGTTTTGTGAGTGAGTGGGGCTGATGCTGCAAGCTGGAGACACAGAAACGTGTGCTGTATGCTGGATTTTGGGACTCCCCTGGAAACCCAATGGGCAAGCAAGAACTGCTGGAGGGTTAATGCTGTGAGCCCCTCCATCCTATGCTTAATTTGTATATATGTCTGAAAAACATCTCAGTCTCCATTGACCTTCATTCCAAGTAAACCAAACCCCCGGTCAGTGCTGGAACTCCAGTGGCTGCTTGGAGATTAGGGTTGTGCAAACAGTATGGTAAAGGATTAGAGTGAGTGGTGATAACAGGCAGATTAATACAACTTTACAGTTATATACTGCTTCTGGGTGCTATCAGAAGGTCAGCGGTTCGAATCCCCGTGACGGGGTGAGCTTCCGTTGCTCGGTCCCTGCTCCTGCCAACCTAGCAGTTTGAAAGCATGTCAGATTGCAAGTAGATAAATAGGTACCGCTCCGGCGGGAAGGTAAACGGCGTTTCCGTGCGCTGCTCTGGTTCGCCAGAAGCGGCTTAGTCATGCTGGTCACATGACCCGGAAGCTGTACGCCGGCTCCCTTGGCCAGTAAAGCGAGATGAGCGCTGCAACCTCAGAGTCGGCCACGACTGGACGTAATGGTTAGGGGTCCCTTTACCTTTACCTTTAACACAACACTGGCAGACTGCTAGATATCCCCCCCTTTATGGATACACCAGTGGAACACCCCAGGTAAAATTCAGTGATGTAACTTATTACCCACCCTAAACCTGGCACAAATACGATCGCCGTATTCAAATATCTATCACACGGAGGATGGAGGAAGCTTGCTTTCCCCTGTTCCGGAGGGCAGGAACTAAACTAACAGATTCAAGTTGCAAGAAAGGAGATTCAGACTAAACATTAGGAAGAACTTTCTGACAGCAAGAGCTGTTTGACAGTGGAACTGTCTCCCTCGGGAGATTGTGGACCCTTGGAGGTTTTAAGCAGAGGTCGGATGGCCATCTGTCATGGATGCTTTAGTTGAGATTCCTGCATTGCAGGGGGTTGGACCAGTTGATCCTTGATGTCCCGTCCAAAGAGCAGTGGCAGCAGGAGCAGGTGCCCATGGTAGGGCATTGCAGCAGAATTGCCCTCCAGACAGTGGCACTCCTGCCCTGTTCCTGGATGGTGGAGGGTCGGTTCAGGGCAGTAGAGAGGCTGGGGTAGGTGCCTGCTTTTTTTGGTGTGAGAGTGAGGTGCAGGTCACATGACTCACCCGGGAGCACACCCCAGAAGATGTGTGTCCTGGTTCTGGGTTGGAAAACGTTGGTTCTTTCTTTAGAAATCAGCCACAGGCCTTTAACACCAGTCATTTGAAGCAATAGTCTCTGATTCCAGTTTTTAGTTTCTCTCTGTGATTTTGTTTTGGATTTGTATGGCAGCTGTTCTAAAAAAAAATAGTTGGTTTTTAAAATGCTATCAGGTCAGGTATAAGGAAATCAGCCAGCACCCCTCAGAAGAAGATATTCCTTCCCCCAAAAACCCATATTTAGACCCAGGCGCAAACAGCCTTGCAAGAATGAACACATTCTTCCCTGTGCTCCCAGCAGCTCCTGCTGCAACCTAATCCAAGCAGCCTATAAATTAAGCAGGACAAAGGCACATTCCTGGCCTGCGTGCCCCCCATCCCCGGCACCACCACAGTTGCATGCCCCGCTGGCTCCGCAGAGTCGCCTGCGCCAACCGTAGCAGGAGAGAAGGGATGTTTTTCTCCCTAGCGCTGGCATCCTGAGAGATTCCCCCGCCTCTCGCCCGTCCCCATAAATCTCCCTGGCTTTGTTGTATCCCTCTCACAAAAGCTGTTTCCATTCATCTTAACCTGGTAATTTCATCTTCATGCGCAGTGTTGGGAAGAGGGTGAAGTGGGGGGTGGGGAGGGAAGCCCAGGAGAGGGAGAAAAATGAAAAATCTGGAGGAGATAAAGCTGAGTTGGCTGCTTCTTCCCCTCTACTCTCCTGGCCCCATCTCTCTCTCTCTCTCTCTCTCTCTCTCTCTCTCTCTCTGGAGTTGCTTTCAGAATAATAATCAAGAGCTTGGATCGCACTGCGGCTCAAGGACATGCCCTGCCATGCTCTGACTCTCAGCTGAACCTTCTTTTTCATCCTCTACCAAGAACTGCATTCACCATTTCAGCCAGGGAAAAGGATGCCAGCTTAGCCTAGTGGTTCCTTGGCCCTGTGGGTTTGAGTCCCATGGGGGCTGCCTGGCCTTTATTTAAAAAGAAGAAGAAGAAGGGGGAGGGTGGAAAAGAGAAGGCAACAGATGAAGACCCGAAGACCTGGAAGCAAACAAAATACAGCGGTGCCTCGCAAGACGAAAAGAATCCGTTCCGCAAGTCTCTTTTTCCGTTCCGCGGTTTTTTCCGTCTTGCGAAGCAAGCCCATTAGTGGATTAGCGCTATTAGCGGCTTAGCGGGCTTAGCGGATCAGCTGTTAAGTGGCTTAGCGGCTTGGGGAAAAGGGGGGGGGAGGGGAAAAAACCCGCAGGAACTCGCAAGACATTTTCGTCTTGCGAAGCAAGCCCATAGCAAATTCGTTTTGTGAAGCATCTCCAAAACGGAAAACCCTTTCGCCTAGCGGGTTTTCCGTCTTGTGAGGCATTCGTCTTGCGGGGCACCACTGTACAGTGGTATCTCGGGTTACAGATGCTTCAGGTTACAGACTCCGCTAACCCAAAAATAGTGCTTCAGGTTAAGAACTTTGTTTCAGGATGAGAACAGAAATCGTGCTCCGGCGGTGCGGCAGCAGCAGGAGGCCCCATTAGCTAAAGTGGTGCTTCAGGTTAAGAACAGTTTCAGGTTAAGAACGGACATCTGGAACAAATGAAGTACTTAACTCGAGGTACCACTGTATTTGGTTGTTCGTATTATTGTATGTTATGCTCACTGTACAGTGGTACCTCGGGTTACAGACGCTTCAGGTTACAGACTCGGCTAACCCAGAAATAGTACCTTGGGTTAAGAACTTTGCTTCAGGATGAGAACAGAAATCGCGTTGCGTTGTCGCGGCAGCAGCGGGAGGCCCCATTAGCTAAAGTGGTACCCCAGGCCAAGGACAGTTTCAGGTTAAGAATGGACCTCCAGAATGAGTAAACCTTCATAGATCTGCCCTGTAATAGGTTAGAGAAGCAGCAGAGCAGTACATCTGCAGCAGAGCTAGAGAACCTGTGGCTAGTCTAAATGTTGCTGGACTATCCTTGACCTATGGCCATCCTGGCTGAGGCAAATGGGAACTGGAGTCCAACACATCTGGAGAGCATGGAATGTTCCTTTCAGTGACCTTCGCCTGGGTAATCCATTTAATTCCCTCCCGATCCGCCGCACACCCAATTTTCCAGTTTTCTACGAAGAGCCCTGCTGGACCTAACCAAAGGCCCAAGAGGAATATAGTGTCATGAGTTGGAGGGAAGGGGTATTAAACTTTGAGCCAAAGTTTCAGGTTAAGAACGGACCTCCGGAACGAATTAAGTACTTAACCCGAGGTACCACTGTAAGATCCATACCCTCCAACATTTCTCCAATAGAAACAGGGGCATCCTGAGGGAAAGCAGAACATTTGAGAACCAAATCGGAAACTGGCAATGCTTCTGTAAATCCAGGAATATCCCTGGAAAATAGGAGCACTTGGAAGAGTCAGATTTAATGTTACCATAGGAACAGAGGACGCTGCCTTATACTCAGGGTGCCAGACAGGGGCTTAATATTGCAAACAGGTCATTCGGATGCTGCAAATGAGGCATTGGCAACAGGTTAAAAAACAAGAAAGGTTAGGATATTTTTTCTCTCTCCCTTGAAAGCGCAGAGGGACGCGGGTGGCGCTGTGATAAAAGCCTCAGCGCCTAGGGCTTGCCGATCGAAAGGTCAGCGGTTCGAATCCCCGCGGCGGGGTGCGCTCCCGTCGCTCGGTCCCAGCGCCTGCCAACCTAGCAGTTCGAAAGCACCCCCGGGTGCAAGTAGATAAATAAGCACCGCTTACTAGTGGGAAGGTAAACGGCGTTCCGTGTGTTGCGCTGGCTCGCCAGATGCAGCTTGTCACGCTGGCCACGTGACCCGGAAGTGTCTGTGGACAGCGCTGGCTCCCGGCCTCTAGAGTGAGATGAGCGCACAACCCTAGAGTCTGTCAAGACTGGCCCGAACGGGCAGGGGTGCCATTAGCTTTTAGAAAGCGCAGATTGGGATTAAAGGGGAGGGGGAATGCAGGCTGGCATGTTAATGCCAACAGCATTGTGTGGCTTCTATGGGCTTCACGTTTCAACCTCAGCACAGGACTTGATTTGCTGGTTCAGCCTGCGAAAGAGAGGCTACTTTTGCTTAGTCACCTTAGTGGTTCCTTTGCACACCAATCAGAGTCACAATTAGGTGTCACAGAGAGTCCTGCAGTGGCTGCCTGGCCCCATTTGTTTTTGTTTTGTTTTTTAAGTGTGGGGAGGAAAATAGACAACATAAAGTAGCCTTGATGAGCCATGGGATCTGACTCAAGAGGACCAAACTAGCTGAGATGACAAGAGCTTGTTGGTTGGATCCCCCATTGCTATATTGGCCAACAGCAGTCATGGGGCAAGGTGGGACAGGAGGGGAAGATGCATGGTTTGGATCAGGCCCGTAGCCACCGCATTGCACCCACATCCCATGTAGCTCAGGCTATAGGGGCAGCTGTTAACTGTTCTGGCCGATCAGTTATTGAAATTCATTGCCGCAGATGTGTTGAGGTAGTTATTAGCCATTGCGTGCCAAGACCCCATGACCCCACCGTTCCCTAGGGAGATGAATAACCACATAGGACAATAGCATATTGGGTTTGGGCTTGAATGTGACCACAACTTTATTGGTTACAGTGGAGAATGGTTTGGCGTAGGTATTGGGTAAAGCTGTTGCTATACCACTCCAGCTCGTCTGCTGGGAGTGCATCTAAGGGTAAACCACATCTTGGTGTGTGTGCGCCCTATGACATACATCAGATTGGGGTACCCTCCATGGGGTCCCTATTGGAGGAGTGGTATGGCCCTAGCCCCTACCTGGGCATTGGACAGAAGCCACTCCCCCCAGATCCTTTTAACAGGATACAGTGGTAGCTCTGGATGCGAACAGGATCTGTTCCGGAGCCCTGTTCACATCCTGAAGTGAACGCAATCCGTGTCCACGAATCTGCGCATGAGTGTGACGTCATTTTGACTGTGCATGCGCGAGCTGCGAAACCCGGAAGTAACGCGCTCCATTACTTATGGGTCGCCGCAGTGTGCAATCCAAAAATACTCATCCCGAAGCTACTTTAACCCAAGGTATGACTGTACTCTTTCCCCAGGAGGGACAGGTGGAGGCTACAACCTCTTCTTCAGCTAAGATCTAGGCTTACCCAATGTCTAACTGTCTTACAAAGGTATGACAATTGCTATGAGTAGGCAAAAACCAGATGACTGGTGCTAATTTGCCAAATGAAAAAAATTATTGCCTGGCCCTGAATATGGTGGCTGACTTGGTCCATAGCAAAGTCAAAGCACCAGTAAAAGCAATCAAGTTAAGGAAGGGTAGGTGGGAGATCCGACGAAGGAGCAGGGAAGACTGCCAGGCAGGCTGCAATTTAACAACCCCTGGGAGTGCGCCCAACTGTCTCCATAAGTTGGTTGGGCCTGCCACCAGGGGAACGCCCATCCAAGGTCAGCCAACATTGACCAATAGCCAACAGCTGGGTGATCCAGCCTGCCAGTCACTGGATCACTTGGACGAGCAGACGTACTGCACTCCTAAGCATACATGCCATTAACACATTCACAGAGAATAAGGTCTATGGGTGAAAGTTAGAAATACAGTATATTCAGAACATAATACATCCAGTATCTGGATTCTGAGGACAAATGGAATGGGATTGCTATCACTCTTCATTATTTGTTCATTAGACCATGACTTAGCTGTTCAAGGGCTCAGATTTACATAGCCTCTCAGAGCAGAGGAGACAAGTCGTGAATGAAAGATATGCAGCATTTGATTCAGAAGAGAGAGAAAGGAATTTTCCCATCTCCACGTCTCATGGAACCCACTGAGTTTATTGGGGCTTGCACCCCAATAAGTGACTATAGGATTTCAGCCTTGGTTTTCCAAAATGTACGTGCACATTTACTGAAATCTGCATTACTTGAATCAGAACTGCTTGTTCATCTAAGAAGTGCTCACTTCCTGGGAAGACAAGCAAACCATGATGCAGTGTGACCTACCTAGCATGGACTATACATTCGTGAGCATCCCATTGCCAGTGGTGGCTGCCTCAGGATAGAGGTTTGTATTATTGTGAACCTAAGGCACTTGCATGAAAACAACAAACTGCTGATGTAGCACAAGCAGATCACAAAGCCCATCATGCAGTGTACTCAGTATAAAAGCACAAGTACGTTTTAAGAAATGTCCAGGGCATGTCGTTTAAGCAAGCAGTTGGCAACCTGGAACATTTATGGCACCAGCCAAAATCCACAAGAGACACTGGATTTTCCAAAGTGAGGACTAAGGGCTCGTCTACACTTACGCTTCTCCTGTGCCGAAAAAGCCTGGGTGCTAGTGGTTTTCTGCTTGATCCCCCATTTCTAGGCACAGGTCCAAGCCATTTCCAGGGAAAGCCCAAAACAAATAGCAATCTATGGAAAACCCAGTTGCTGTTTGCTCCAGTTGAGTGCTAAAGAGCAGTTTTTCCTGGGAAAGGGGCAGGACAAGGGGGAGTGTGGATAAGCCCTTAAGGAAAAAGATGCAATTCCCCCCATGGGTTCTGTGTACCACCACTCAACATTATACAGAATTTGATCTCATACGGAGAGCTTTAAGCCAGTCTTGAAAGCATGGGATTCATAGTCACAGATTGATTGCATTGATTGCGACTGATGGAAATTAGGAAGCTTGTACAAAGGGGAAAGGAACTTAGAATCCTGGGTTCATATTACCAGTGAGGCTGCACTAGAGCTCAAGTTAATTTGAAGGAAAGCTTTCTCTAGCAAATCAGGGTAGCTTAGTCGGTAGAGCATGAGGCTCTGAATTTCAGAGTCGTGGGTTTGAGCCCCACACTGGGCAAATGTTTCCTGCATTGCAGGGGGTTAGACTAGGTGATGGTCCCTCGTGGTCCCTCATGGTTTACAAGTCTATGCTTCACCTGACTTGAATTTGCTCAATGGTAACCAAATTCTCACCCAGCCCCATATAACTCATTACAGTGGAACCTCAGTTTTCAAACGTAATCCATTCCAGAAGACCATTCGATTTCTGAAAACTTTCGAAAACCAAAAACAGAGAGCAGAAGCCTCAGTATAATAGGGCAGGCAGAGGCAAACTCGGCCCTCTAGATGTTTTGGGACTACAACTCCCATCATCCCTAGCTAACAGAACCAGTGGCCAGGGATGATGGGAGTTGTAGTCCCAAAACATCTGGAGGGCCAAGTTTGCCTATGCCTGCAATAGGGAAACTAAAAACAGAAGCCACATAGTATGTTTGCCTTCTGAAAATCGTTTGAAAACCAAAGCAGTTACTTCTGGGTTTTCGGCATCCGGGAGCTGAAGCGTACGACAACAGAGGCGTTCAGAAACCAAGGTTTGACTGTACTGAGTGCATTTAGTGGGCAGCAGTCATGTAAATGGATAGAAAAAGATAAAAATGAGCATGTCATCAGAACACATTCTATTCTGGACATGCATACAGTGCTCCTTTGGTCTGGTCAGCATAAGGTGAAATCCCACATGGTGGCAACAGCTTTGCAGTGACCCACATGGTGTGGTCTCAGGATCCTGATCCACTGGTGGCAGACCTATGCCTTAGAGGTTTCTCACTGTTCAGAGACTGGGGTGCATGCAATAATCTAAATTCCGTGCAAATACTGTGCAAACAAATCAGGATGAACACTCAATAAACAGGTCACCTGAAGAACCCATAGATTATTAAGACACGTCCTACCACGAGGCAGAGTGAAACAGTTTGCGTCAGGTAGGAAATTCTGGGGTCTTATTAAAGGGCAGCAAATAGCAATTTTTCAATGAGACACATTTTTCTGGGCAGCCACATGCTTGTGCTGTTTCGTTGCCATTTTGCAAAGCACAGGTTTTTATTTAGTATTAATGCTAAAGTAGCCCCTATGTGTATTGCTCTGTGAATTGCCATTTTAGGATTTATAGCATGCATGATCAGCACTATTAAGTATAAATGAAAAGCAGAAATGTGGGAGTAGGTCCCATGTTGCAGCTTGGGAGTCAGAGGTGGGTCTTCTTTGGTCTACCTCTCTTTTAAATCAGAACCAGTGAAGGCGGTGAAGGTCCTGTGTGAGTGTCTGGAGGCGGTTGGAGGATGGATGGCGGCTAACAGATTGAGGTTGAATCCTGACAAGACAGAAGTACTGTTTTGGGGGGACAGGAGGCGGGCAGGTGTGGAGGATTCCCTGCTCCTAAATGGGGTAACTGTGCCCCTGAAGGACCAGGTGCGCAGCCTGGGAGTCATTTTGGACTCACAGCTGTCCATGGAGGCGCAGGTCAATTCTGTGTCCAGAGCAGCTGTCTCCCAGCTCCACCTGGTACGCTGGCTGAGACCCTACCTGCCCACGGACTGTCTTGCCAGAGTGCTGCATGCTCTAGTTATCTCTCGCTTGGACTACTGCAATGCGCTCTACGTGGGGCTACCTTTGAAGGTGACCCGGAAACTGCAATTAATCCAGAATGTGGCAGCCAGACTGGTGACTGGGAGCAGCTGCCGGGACCATACAGTATAACACCAGTTCTCCCAGTACGTTTCCGAGCAGCTGCCGGGACCATACAGTATAACACCAGTTCTCCCAGTACGTTTCCGAGCACAATTCAAAGTGTTGGTGCTGACCTTTAAAGCCCTAAACGGCCTCGGTCCAGTATATCTGAAGGAGCGTCTCCACCCCCATCATTCTGCCCGGACACTGAGGTCCAGCGCCGAGGGCCTTCTGGCGGTTCCCTCACTGCGAGAGGCCAAGTTACAGGGAACCAGGCAGAGGGCCTTCTCGGTAGTGGCGCCCTCCCTGTGGAACGCCCTCCCATCAGATGTCAAAGCGATAAACAACTACCTGACATTCAGAAGACATCTGAGGGCAGCCCTGTTCAGGGAAATTTTTAATATGTGACATTTTAGTGTATTTTTCATCTTTGTTGGAAGCTGCCCAGAGTGGCTGGGGAAACCCAGCCAGATGGGCAGGGTACAAATAATAAATTATTATTATTATTATTATTATTATTAGTATTATTATTATTATTATTATGTGGTCTGGACTGGCTGAAGACCACTGCTCTGTGGTTTCAGCGCTTACCCAGTGTGTGTGTGTGTGTGTGTGTGTGTGTGTGTGCCTGTTTGTTGCTCAAGCATCAAATACATTTAACTGCACAGTCTACGCATGGAATAGTGGCAGTTTTGGAAGCAGCCTTTGTGCCTTTTGTTCATTGGTTTGTTTAAAATAATGCTAGTGTGTACCCAAGAAGGGAAAAGTATAAGTTGGTGGTCCCTTCTCACTTATAGGACTGGGCTGGAGGTTTTCGTTGACCTTCCGGCCCACTGGGGAGTGAAGGATAAACAATGGAATCCATTCTGGGATTCTTTCTTTCCTGTTCCTTTCAACTGAGATGGAGCGAGTCTCGTTCAAGGCAAGCCTGGGTTTGCATCCTAATGTGAATTCTGCAAGGCAGGCTGGGCTCACCTTGATATTGAAAATCGGAGAAATTTTGCATCATTCATCCCCCGTTTCAGCCTGCCCAAGGTTAACGACAGCAAACAGAGCTGGAAGGAAGCCATCAAGCGCAACTCCCCATTCCAAGGCAGGGTTATCCATACATCACCCTCATTCTCCCACCTCCCAGCCAACAAACACACAATGCAAAGCCACAGAACACTACAAATCAAGGCAGGTGGGGAAACGACATGGTGTATATACTGATCCCAGTGGCAAAAACTCATCCATACAAGTAGGCAAATTCGCTTCAAAATTTAACAGCCAAACTGTCCTGGGGCATGGCTGGCTCAAGCTATTTAGCTGCCCCGTCTCCTCTTCATTGTATGTGCGAAGGGCACAAGATGAATTGCAACACAGCCCATGGTGACTGGTGCCCACTGGGAGGAAGGCACAGAGACCCAGAGAACCAGTTTTTGTCTCTGTCCACCTCCCTACTGAGTTCTACAGTTAGCAACACTGAGACTAAAGAGGAGGAAGCTGATAGGCCTTGCTGTCACCTGGATTGGCTGTAAGTAAGGAGGCAGGCAAGGGGACGCGGGTGGCGCTGTGGGTTAAACCACAGAGCCTAGGGCTTGCTGATCAGAAGGTCGGCGGTTCGAATCCCCGTGATGGGGTGAGCTCCCATTGCTCGGTCCCTGCTCCTGCCAACCTAGCAGTTCGAAAGCACCTCAAAGTGCAAGTAGATAAATTGGTACCACTCCGGCGGGAAGGTAAACGGCGTTTCCGTGTGCTGCTCTGGTTCGCGAGAAGCGGCTTAGTCATGCTGGCCACATGACCAGGGGAGCTGTATGCCGGCTCCCTCAACCAATAAAGTGAGATGAGTGCCGCAACCCGAGAGTCGGCCACGACTGGACCTAATGGTCAGGGGTCCCTTTACCTTTAAGGAGGCAGGCAGGTGGAGGCTAGCTATGGGCAAACTGAGGTTGATGGGGCGGTGCCCCATTTGTCCTAACGGAGCAGCCTCTGCTGCCATTCCCTTAAAATATATTCAATCCCATTTTGAATTTTGTTGCCCCAAGCAGCCTGTTGGTTTGGCTTTGGCTGGGGAAGAACAGCCTCATGGCAATCAGTTACGCCAGGCATGCATAACCTAAGTCCCTCCAGACGTTGTTGGACAACAGCTCTTATCATCCCACGCTGACCATGGTCCATACTGGCTGGGGCAGATAGGAGTTGAAGTCCAGCAGCATCTCAAGGTCACCAGGTCAGCCACCTCTGGGTTAGGCCATAAGGTCACATTGACACGTTTTCCCATATGTAGGTATTGTATGGGGTAAGGTTAATGAAAGCCAGACAGCTATGACCATGTGTGTGGCTGGACTTCCCCCCCTGTAGCCACAACCACAGAGTTGGCTGTTATAACCCTGCACAAACAGCCAAGCCAGGCTTTCACCATGTCTCTGTACGCCCCAGCCCTAATCATGAAGCAAAACATCCCTACTGAATCATCCCACTGAAGTATGTTTCACGCTCCTCACCAAGTTCTTGCCCCTCTTGTTATGGCATCCCATAAGAAGAAGGCTGATCGCCGAAGAATTGACGCTTTTGAATTATGGTGCTGGAGGAGACTCTTGAGAGTCCCATGGACTGCAAGAAGATCAAACCGATCCATTCTGAAGGAAATCAGCCCTGAGTGCTCACTGGAAGGGCAGATCCTGAAGCTGAGGCTCCAATACTTTGGCCACCTCATGAGAAGAGAAGACTCACTGGAAAAGACCCTGATGTTGGGAAAGATGGAGGGCACAACAAGAAGGGGACGACAGAGGACGAGATGGTTAGACAGTGTTCTCGAAGCTACAAACATGAATCTGACCAAACTGCGGGTGGCAGTGGAAGACAGGAGTGCCTGGCGTGCTCTGGTCCATGGGGTCACGAAGAGTCAGACACGACTGAACGACTAAACAACAACAACTGTACGCCCCAGCCCTAATCATGAAGCAAAACATCCCTACTGAATCATCCCACTGAAGTATGTTTCACTCTCATCACCAAGTTCTTGCCCCTCTTGTTATGGCATCCCATAAGCAAGAGGGCAACTTCCAAGGTCTTTAATGGGGACCCTTGATAATGATAATGATAATGATAATAATATTTTATTTATACCCCGCCCTCCCTGGCCAAGACCGGGCTCAGGGCAGCTAACACCGAATATAAATACAGTAAAAACATTCAAAACAAAACAAAAACAAAACCCCAAACAAACAGTTGATTAAAATATAAGTTAGAATACAGTTTAAAATGCAGCCTCGTTTTAGTGGTAGCCCATAGATCAAAGCCATAAGGGGAGAAAATGACAAATATTCACCGGGGCTAACTATCCTTGTTGGTCCTGCATGGACCAGCAAAAAGAGCCGAGGGGGGAAATATATATACAAAATCCCATATAAGGGGTTCCATCAAATAATAATAATAATAATGACTGCAATGGACTGCTAACTGAGATAGAATAATTGAATTGCAGAGTTGGAAAGGGCCATGAGGGTCATCTAGTCAAAATCTTTTGCCCAACGTAGGGCTTGAACCCACAAACTTGAGATTAAGAGTCTCATGCTCTATCAGGACCATTTGCACCCACAGTGGTTTCAGGAGGATGATTCCAGAACAGCACACTTTTAATCAGGGCCGGCCCTTCTGTTAGGCAAAGTGGGGCAGCAGCCTCAGGCAACAGATTCGGGGGGGGGGAGTGGGCATGGTGTTGAGGTGCTTTGAGAGCAGAGCTGCACATAGTGCGCCGCATGGGATTTCCCTGCACTCCGCCAGCTAGCCTGCCACTCATTTCTTTTGTCCCGCTGTCAGCTCTGCTCAAACAGGTCTCTGAAGCACTCTAAATGCCTGCAAACCTTTTGAACAGATATGAGAGTGAGATGAATGTCAGTAGCGTGAGCAACGCTGTGTCCATCATACCACTTTCAACACTCTGAAAAAAATCCATTGTCTGTCTCCGTCCTGCCTTTGCTCCTGAACTGTAATGAGTGGTGCCTTCCTGGATCTCCCTGGTTCTCTAGCAAGCTTGTTTGCGCTTTAATTATTAAGGAATAGCTGTTGATCGTCTATAGGCAGATTGCTGGGAATCACAAGTGGGGTGAGTGTTGTTGTCCTTGTGTCTTCCTTGCAGGCTTCCCATAAGCAGCTGCTTGGCTACTGGGGGAGAATGGATGCTGAATGACATGGGTAAGGGCTAAAGCTCTGAGCAATCGAGATTCCAGGTGTGCTGGTCCGGGTGTGGGTGGGTGTTACTGAGCGGGGTCCAAGGCAGGGAGTCGGGTGTGGTCAGGAACTGTGGAAGAAAGCAGGAACAGGTAACCAACAGGAACAGCTCCCGCAACCTGGCACTGGGCTGGCTGGCCTTTATCTCCTCTGAGGCATAGGGCGGCCCTGGTCCACAGGTGACTCGCCTCTCCTTAGTTCCCTCTGCCTCTGTGCCCTGAGCCTCTGCAGCTCAGGAGAGGCTGGAGGTTACTGGACCCAGAGGCAACCTCAGCCTCCCCTGACGCAGCTGAGAGTGGAGCACCTGCAGGCAATGGGTCCTCCACCCCCTCAGGAGCCAGAGCAGACTCAGCTGGTGTCTGCTCCTGAGGATCCGGCACAGGTGCGGGCCCTTCAGGTTCAAGCCCCTGCCCCGGCTCAGCCGGCCCTGGAGGCGGGGACTCCTGTGCAGGCTGGGATTCCTCAGGTTCAGCCTCTGAATCAGATTCCCAGGCCATCACACCAGGGGTTCCTGGGGTTCATGTTTCCTTTGGGAACGAGGCACAGTGGAGACTGTGGTATCTTTATGATATATGGTTTCAGGGCTGCCTTAAGCATATACGGCGCCGGGGTGCAAAGATCCACCCAGCGCCCTCCCCAGGTTGCCCAGTCCCAGGTGTGCAGAAGGGCAGAGCTGGCTCAGTCGCCCCCGAACTCGTGACGCAGAACTGCCTACAGCAGAAGAGCCCCCTGCGGTGCTCTGACCAATGGGCAGGCTCTTCCCTGGCCTCAACTCTTGGGCCCCAGACTCTCAGCCTTGCACCCCTGAGAGCCTGGCGCCCAGGTGCCCCACACCCCTAGCATCAATGGGTAAGACGGCCCTGTATGGTTTATTTACACAGATACACAACCTTAGATGAAAGGCTTCATAGCATCAGCACTCCAAAAAAGGTCTTGTTTCTCCCATAGCCGCAGCCTTGGATTCAAACAGAAATAGAGCGTTTTGTTGTTGTTTCTGTCTATTTCATTTTTTGTATTGAATGGTGGCTGATGCAAATAAAGATTCATTCATTCAACATTGCTCTGCCTCTCTCTCCAGGTTGCTGCTTTCCCTTTAGCTCACATCACTGCCAATTCTGCTCTCAACTCTGGCATTGCCTGTTGAGGGAGTGGCCATCTCACACCGAGCGCCTTCATTAATTAGAAGGCTTGATTAGCTTTTAACACATGTTGGATCCAGGGATTAGAGGGGTTTGGCTCAAAGTGTAATACCCCTTCCCTCCAACTCGTGACACTATATTCCTCTTGGGCCTTTGGTTAGGTCCAGCAGGGCTCTTTGTAGAAAACTGGAAAATTGGGTGTGTGGCGGATTGGGAGGGAATTAAATGGATTACCCAGGCGAAGGTCACTGAAAGGAACATTCCATGCTCTCCAGATGTGTTGGACTCCAATTCCCATTTGCCTCAGCCAGGATGGCCATAGGTCAAGGATAGTCCAGCAACATTTAGACGAGCCACAGGTTCTCTAGCTCTGCTGCAGATGTACTGCTCTGCTGCTTGTCTAACCTATTACAGGGCAGATCTATGAAGGTTCACTCGTTCTGGAGGTCCATTCTTAACCTGAAACTGTTCTTGACCTGGGGTACCACTTTAGCTAATGGGGCCTCCCGCTGCTGCCGCGCCGCCACTGCCGCACAATTTCTGTTCTCATCCTGAAGCAAAGTTCTTAACCCGAGGTGCTATTTCTGGGTTAGCAGAGTCTGTAACCTGGAGCGCCTGTAACCCGAGGTACCACTGTAATGTAATGCCAACTCATGAGCTGTTTGTCCATCTCAACATTAACTAAAGAAAACCCTGTATGCATTTGGCTGGTAGAATACCAGCCATTTGTGGAGGGTGGGGAGGGGAGAGATTGATATTGGATCTAACTTTGTTAATACATACTTCGTTTCAGCCAGATGGAGTACCCCAAACTACAAAGACTGCTCACGTCTCCCCTCTGACCAGTGCAGCTTCTCAGTCCCCCTCCCACCTTGGCCCCTCAACTTTATCGGGCCGCCCCTCCCCCTCCCGCCCCGCTGGCTGTCCAGTCACATCCCAGGGGAGTATGAACTCCAGTCCCTGGCAGCCTGGCCAGACAGAGGCCCATAAACTGGATGGATTTATGGCGGGAATGAAGGACAGAGGGTTGGAAGGGTCATGGCCCTGGCTGGGGAAGCAGCTTGCAGAGGCTTTTGGTTAAATGAGTTGGATGCTTCCCCAGCCCTCCTTTCCCAACTCCCCTCCCCACTGGCCTTTTGTAAAGTCCCCTTTCCTTAGTATTGATGATGAGAGCAGATCCCTCTGCAAGAGGCACTCATTCTGCTTTGAGCGGGCCACAAAGAGGAGCTGAGCGCCCAAGTTTCCTGGTCCGAAGTAAGTCATGGCCACTACAATTCTTTTCCTCTCAGAAGAGGGGTATGTGTGGTTGTGTGTACGAGTGTGTGTGTGTGCGCAGTGCACACACATACCCTGTTCCAGATCTATAAGACCAAACCTACACACATTAATGCAGAAGTTCAGTGAGATGTACTCCCCAATTGTTGCTCACCTATCAGGCCACCGCGTGACAGAGTCACTTGAAATCACACAACGCAGTCCAAGGCATTGCAATGCAGTATCACCAATAACCAGATGACACACGCAACATAGTGCAGTCCCATTAAATGATGCAACTTGATGCAGTTTGGGCCTATCAAAGAATGCCGTCCTATTAAAATATGCGGTCCTGGTCTCAGAGGTCAGGTAATGCCACCCAAAGACTGGAGTAGAGGAGAAGATGCTAACTTGTGGTGGACCAGTTTATGGGTGGAAAAATCCCACAAGGGTATCATTTCTGAATTGTGAAAAAGAACAGAAGGTATGTTACTGAACCGTGTTTGGGGGGTTATGGACTCACTGCTAGGACTGCCATCTGAGCAGGAGACGTGAGAGATCGGTCGGGACCTAGAACAGCCTTTGCTAGGAAAGTACCCTCCAGATGTTGTTGGACCACAACTCCCATCAGTCCCAGCCAACAACATCTGGAGTTGTCATCATGTTGGCAACGGCTGGCCTACATAGGGAAGAACAGTTTGCTGAGGACCAAGTGCAGCCGCTGCCACTGGAAATATGGAAGGATTGCCCAATAGGAAGATTAATCATGTGCTTAGAGTGCCAGCAAAGCAAGGGCACCAAAAGAGAGGGAGAGAGAGGATTTTGAAAGAATTTGACCTTTGCTATTTAAAAAAAAGCATTGAAGTAGTCCTTATGGGAAAAATCAGAACTTGGTTAGATAGATTTCCTTATGCTCCACCACACACTCTTCCCCCATTTTTCTCTTCTCTTTTTATTACTTCTCCCCACAGAAATCGGGGAGCATCCTACTAATGTAGATTAATAATGTTGCTGTTGATGATGATGATGCTACAAGGAAATCTAGAAAGAAGCTATTTTAATTTCAGAATACATGAAAATGTGTTGTTTCAAAAACTGTTTTTCATTTACGTGTGTGTTTGTGTGTGTGTGTGTGTGTGTGTGTGTGTGTAGCACAATAATCTTTTCATCTGAAGACATCTGAAGGCAGCCCTGTTTAGGGAAGCTTTTAATGTTCAATAGACTATTGTATTTTAATATTCTGTTGGAAGCCGCCCAGAGTGGCTGGGGAAGCCCAGCCAGATGGGCGGGGTATAAATAAATTATTATTATTATTATTATTATTATTATTATTATTCAGTGCTTAGCCCTTTGAAGACCTTTCACAATGTTATTCTGGGAATGAAAGAACTCACAATGCAATGGGGGACAAGTGTTTGATCATATGAAGAACCTATGATCAAGTCAAAGGCCCATCTAGTTCATCATTCTGTTCTCATTGGTGGCCAGCCAGATGTCTGCTGGACACCTGCAAGCAGGATTTGAGCACCAGAGTACTCTACCCTCCTGTGGTTTCCAGCAACTGGTATTCAGAAGCATTACTGCCTCAGACTGTGGGGGCTAAAGGTAAAGGTAAAGGGACCCCTGACCATTAGGTCCAGTCGTGGCCGACTCTGGGGTTGCGGCGCTCATCTCGCTTTATTGGCCGAGGGAGCTGGCATACAGCTTCCAGTTCATGTGGCCAGCATGACTAAGCCGCTTCTGGCGAAGCAGAGCAGCGCACAGAAACGCCGTTTACCTTCCCGCTGGAGTGGTACCTATTTATCTACTTGCACTTCGTGCTTTCGAACTGCTAGGTTGACAGGAGCAGGGACCGAGCAACGGGAGCTCACCCCATCGCGGGGATTCGAACCGCTGACCTTCTGATCGGCAAGCCCAAGAGGCTCAGTGGTTTAACCCACAGCGCCACCCGGGGCTAGTAGCCATCAATAACCTACCCCATGAATTTGTATTTTAAAGCCATCCAAGTGGGAGTAAATTCCATAGTCTGGCTATGCACTGGGTTTCTATGCAACCAGTGGAGGTCTGGTCTTTTGTATTCACACCCAAACCTGAGGCAGGCAGGTGTCTTTTTCTTCAGCTGCATCTTCTTCTAAACTACTTTCCACTGGCATCATTGCAATTGCCAGTCCTTGAGATTACAGAGACACAGGCAGCAGCTACCAGGTTCATGTCATCTGAAGGATTGCAGCTGCTACATGATAAACCTGATAAACAGCATCCCTCGCCCAGTGTTGTTCCCTGCACACCTAGGAGCAAAGTCAGGTAGAAATACTCACAAAATGTTGAGTTCAATAAATACCTAAAAAGGGGGCAGTCAATGAGGTGCCCTCCAGAAGCTGCTGAACTCCAACCCCCATCAACCCCAGCCAGCATGGCCAATGATTAAGGATAATGGAAGCTGTATCCCCATAACATCTGGAGGTTCCCCACTACTCTCTTAATTCTATGAACTTCATTGCTGAGCCACATTCTTGACTACCCAATACCTGTAGGTAGCTTAGCCCATTCTGGCCACAACTATTGTGGCTATGCTAGAGAGACAAGTTGTTCAGTGCTATTGACCTCATGTCTTGCTTGTGGGCTTCTTGGGGGCTTCTGGTTGGCCACTGTGAGAACAGGACACTGATGTGCCTTTGGAGTGATCCAGCAGGGGAAAAAGGTAGGAGAGGCACGAAACATGATATAAATGTGTTTCACTCAGTGCAGATGTAATTATACTTAACCAAGGTTAATGCAAACCATGGTTTGCAAACCCGCTTCAGAACCTCATTTCACATCCTTGGACAGAACCACACTGTGCTTTTTAAGCATATTCAATGCACGCTTGAAGCACGTGACTCCCCACACCCCAAATCCTGGGAACTGTAGTTTCCCCCACAGAGCTGACATTCCCAGCACCCGTAACAAACTGCAGTTCCCATAATTCTTTGCAGGAAGCGATGGGCTTCAAATATACTTCGAATGTATCGTGTGGATTTGTCCCTTGTTCATGACATAACACTGACTTAACTACATGGTTCAGGAACAGAAGTTGTGGTTTGGCAGACACCCAACTGATAATTGTTGCAGGGGAAGGCAACATCAGAAGGGGAAGCTTTGAAGTATGGATCAGGCAGGGTGAGGTTGTTGTTGTTTAGTCACTTAGTTGTGTCCCACTATTTGTGACCCCATGGACCAGAGCACACCAGGCACTCCTGTCTTCCACTGCCTCCCGCGCTTTGGTTAAACTCATGCTGGTAGCTTCGAGAACATTGTCCAGCCATCTCCTCCTCTGTTGTCCCCTTCTCCTTGTGCCCTCCATCTTTCCCAACATCAGGGTCTTTTCCAGGGAGTCTTCTCTTCTCATGAGGTGGCCAAAGTATTGGAGCCTCAGCTTCAGGATCAGTCCTTCCAGTGAGCACTCAGGGCTGATTTCCTTCAGAAGGGATAGGTTTGATCTTCTTGCAGTCCATGGGACTCTCAAGAGTCTTCTCCAGCATCATAATTCAAAAGCATCAATTCTTCGGCGATCAGCCTTCTTTATGGTCCAGCTCTCACTTCCATACATAGGCAGGGTGATAGGGGGTTCTTAACCCTCCCCTCTCTGTGGGCACCTCCAGACTGTCGGACTCCTTTTGCGGGAGTGATTCAATCACATACCAGAACTTCGGGTTTGTTAATTTAAAGTGGGCTAAAGTGTCCTGTATGGATGCGGGTGGCGCTGTGGGTTAAACCACAGAACCTAGGACTTGCCGATCAAAAAGTCAGCAGTTCGAATCCCCGCGACAGGGTGAGCTCCCATTGCTCGGTCCCAGCTCCTGCCCACCTAGCAGTTTGAAAGCACGTCAAAGTGCAAGTAGATAAATAGGTACCACTTCGGCGGGAAGGTAAGTGGTGTTTCCGTGCACTGCTCTGGTTTCGCCACAAGCAGCTTAGTCATACTGGCCACATGACCCGGAAAAACTGTCTGCGGACAAACGCCAGCTCCCTCGGCCAGTAAAGCGAGATGAGCGCCGCAACCCCAGAGTCGTTCACGACTGGACTTAACTGTCAGGGGTCCCTTTACCTCTACCTTTTTTAAGCGTCCTGCGGACCTAGTCAGTGTGACAAATCCACTTAGAAAGAATGCATAGCAGTAGCAAAAACAGTAGACTTATGGCAGTTTGGAATGTGACGGGGACGTGCATTGTAAAATGTGGGATAAACCAATGACTAATGGGAAGACATGTAAACACCCCTCGAGAAAAAAAAGGATGAATGCTCATTGTTGTATGACTGCCCCACAAACAAAACAGAACAAAAGCCCAATGAAGACCAGATATGATCTAACCTCTGCATGAGCTTTGTGCAAGCAAATCAGAATGAGTGCTCAATAAACAGGTCGGCTGGAGGCTCCTTGTTACTTCTCCACTGTATTTCCACTCTAGCATGACGCTGCAGGCATAAGTCTGAAAACTTGCAGAGAAGAAAAGAGTCGGGAGAAGAAAACTTCAGTGGGGAATTAACAAAAAGGTAAAAAAAGGGGCTATTTATCCCTTCAAGATAGGGATGTGGGTGGCGCTGTGGGTTAAACCACAGAGCCTAGGACTTGCCGATCAGAAGGTTGGCGGTTCGAATCCCCGCGATGGGGTGAGCTCCCGTTGCTCGGTCCCTGCTCCTGCCAACCTAGCAGTTTGAAAGCACGTCAAAGTGCAAGTAGATAAATAGGTACCGCTCCGGCGGGAAGGTAAACGGAATTTCCGTGCGCTGCTCTGGTTCGCCAGAAGTGGCTTAGTCATCCTGGCCACATGACCCAGAGGCTGTCTGCGGACAAACGCTGGCTCCCTTGGCCAATAAAGTGAGATGAGCACCGCAACCCCAGAGTCGGTCACGACTAGACCTAATGGTCAGGGGTCCCTTTACCTTTACCCCTTCAAGAGTGGCAAATCAGTGGCTTCTCCTGAAGTTGCTTTGTCCTGTAATGTCATCTGTCTTCAGTCTGCGCAAAAGTAGCTCCTAGCCCAGGGGTCAGCAAACCTTTCCAGCAGGGGGCCAGTCCACTGTCCCTCAGACCTTGTGGGGGGCCAGACTATATTTTGAAGAAATATAATGAATGAATTCCTTTGCCCCACAAATAACCCAGAGATGCATTTTAAATAAAAGGACACATTCTACTCATGTAAAAACCACGCTGATTCCCGGACCGTCCGCAGGCCAGATTCAGAAGGAGATTGGGCTGGATCCGGCCCCTGGGCCTTAGTTTGCCTACCCATGTCCTAGAGACTATTGTGGTGTTGCCTTGTTGTTGCTTAGGGACTAGGTTTGCATTTCATCTGCTCATAAAAAGAAATGTTTCATGACAAAAGGCATATTGAGTCTAGTAGGAAAATGGACTATATAAAATGCTATCTTCCTGTTTGGGGTGGCTGTGGTGGAGGCATCAGTAAGGCATTTGAATGCCTGCCTCACTGTGACTAGAAGGGCAACTCATAATAATAATAATAATAATAATAATAATAATAATAATTTATTATTTGTACCCCGCCCATCTGGCTGGGTTTCCCCAGCCACTCTGGGCGGCTTCCAACAAAGATGAAAAATACACTAAAATGTCACATATTAAAAACTTCCCTGAACAGGGCTGCCTTCAGATGTCTTCTGAATGTCAGGTAGTTGTTTATCGCTTTGACATCTGATGGGAGGGCGTTCCACAGGGCAAGCGCCACTACCGAGAAGGCCCTCTGCCTGGTTCCCTGTAACTTGGCCTCTCGCAGTGAGGGAACCGCCAGAAGGCCCTTGGAGCTGGACCTCAGTGTCCGGGCAGAACGATGGAGGTGGAGACGCTCCTTCAGGTATACTGGACCGAGGCCGTTTAGGGCTTTAAAGGTCAGCACCAACACTTTGAATTGTGCTCGGAAACGTATTGGGAGCCAATGTAGGTCTTTCAAGACCGGTGTTATATGGTCTCGGCGGCCGCTCCCAGTCACCAGTCTAGCTGCCGCATTCTGGATTAATTGTAGTTTCCGGGTCACCTTCAAAGGTAGCCCCACGAGGAGCGCATTGCAGTAGTCCAAGCAGGAGATAACCAGAGCATGCACCACTCTGGCTAGACAGTCTGCAGGCAGATAGGGTCTCAGCCTGCGTACCAGGTGGAGCTGGTAGACAGCTGCCCTGGACACAGAATTAACCTGCACCTCCATGGACAGCTGTGAGTCCAGAATGACTCCCAGGCTGCGCACCTGGTCCTTCAGGGGCACAGTTACCCCATTCAGGACCAGGGAGTCCTCCGCACCCGCCCATCTGCTGTCCCCCAAAAACAGTACTTCCGTCTTGTCAGGATTCAACCTCAATCTGTTAGCCGCCATCCATCCTCCAACTGCCTCCAGACACTCAGATTGCTTTGGACAATTTGCTGCCTAGTCAAAAAACAAAACACAAACCCTCTCTATTCTCCCACTCCATTGTCTGGGCAACGGCAAGTCAGGGGCATGTCAGTGTGATATTAAAAAAACAACCTTGCCAAGTCCTCTGGCTGCTCCCATGGCTTAGACCTGCAGCTCTCCAGGCTTGCGATAAGGAGAGTTCTTTGCAGCGACATTGCCACAGAAGAGAAAAATGATTCAGGAAGGAGAGAGCACGCTGCAAATATGATGTGGTTTTACAACAGACTCTGGGGTGTTTCCTTAACTGCCATTTTTATGGGGTGGCAAGGCCCTGGAGCTTGTATTCCATATTGTAGAAATTAATGGTACATTGCTAAAATGCCTGGGGGAGGCTGGTGATGAAGTTAATGCTCTCGCCTGTGGGCGAGTTGGCAGTCTTTGAAGTCAGCTGGCTACCCTGGTTATAAAAATGTACAATTGGCGGGCCTTGCCAAGAAAAGGAGAAAACGGAGAGTCTTACAAAGGCAAAGCCAGGGCTGTGAATACGGTGTACACAGGAACACATCTGCGTGCATCTGCATGCCCACAGAACCTGCAGTGTTTTATATTGAGTAGGGGCTCAGCTAAAGAACTTTTTTTTCTTTCTTTTTTTAAAAAATAATATTTATTAAATATTTTATAGTTATGAAAGAAAGACAATAAAGAAAAACAATACATAAATTCAACAAACAATACATCCACAATAAAAAATACAATACAACAATACAACAAAAACAAAGCAAAAACATTTAAACACACATCCAAATTTCATATCTATATCTTTCATTTGCTTATTTCCTCGACTTCCTCGCACCTCCCTTTTTTGTATTCTAGTTCAAATTTGCTAATTCAACAAATCCTTTCCCTCGTCTTCAATTTTTGTTCTATAATTTATCCTAACACAATTTAACTTTAAATTTTCCACTTTAACACATTAACAATTAATATTCATATAGTTCTTAATAACACTTCTGCTAAAACCATATAACTTCATTCCATAAAGAATTTTTTTTTTCATTCCACGACCCACCTCTGGAAACACAAGGTGCAGTAATTTAAAAAGAGAGTGCTCTGAGCATGTGCAGAGACCATTTCCCTCACTCTTGAATAATATTGCTAATATTCGGAAGCACAATGTGTAGGTCAGGGAGGATATGGTTTTCAGACAAGTTTTTGCCATGGGCCTTAGAAAACAAATGTGTGTATACACACACACACACACTGGGGCGAGGTGTGCATATGAATGCATGAATTAGTGAAAATGCATTACCGTATTTTTCTGTGTATAAGACGCCTCCATGTATAAGATGCCCCTGTTTTGGGGGACTCAAAGTTAAGAAAATGGGGGGAGATTGCCCAAAGTTGTTTGGGGGGGGGGATGCAGAAAACTGCTCACCTGCCAGTCTGAAGCTGACACGCAACGCAGAAGCCGCCAATCATCTGGTCCCAAGCAGCTGCCATACGCCTGCCCAAATGCCACAGCAGCAGGCAAATTGGCAGCAGCACTTGCCACAGCAACCAATCACCGTACCTATCACAACTAAACACCTCCTGATCGTGGAAGCAACTGATCACACACACACCTCGCACGATCCAGGTATAAGACGAGTCCAATTTTTGAAGATTGTTTTAACAGACAAAATCCTCGGTTTATACATGGAAAACTATGGTATACCAATATTAAATTGCTTTGCTTTAATGTGCACATAAGGAGAGATTTGCACCACAATGCTGAGGAATTTTCATGAGGACTTTTCTTTTATTAAAAAATGGCAAACGGATATGGAAAAATGGTGGGGGAAATGAGAAAACAAGAAAAAGACTCATTCACCCATCTCTAACTATGGACAAAAATTGTCTGAGCTTCCAAAATTAGGAGTCTCTTGGGGTATTATATTTTTATAGGAGCATAAGTGTCCACCTAAAAAGATAAAATAAACATGTTTGCAAAGAATACACATCCATGGGATAGGCAAACACACTTCAGGGCACTGTGCTTGGTTGCACTTCTTTTGAGGACATTCTTGGCAGCAGAGCTAGGTCTGCCCATGTGCAGCCTGCAAAATAGTTGACAGACTTTGTTTATGAGAACTGCGATGGGAAACAGAGTGAAGGGATGTTTACTGAGGCAGAACAGGGAACGAAGATGAAGGGCAGTGGCAATGGAGACTGGTCCATTAGGGCCACTTGCCAGTTTTTCTGCTTACAACCAGCCCAGGCTGTCCTGTTACGAGATCTGTCTGCAGTCCTACCATGATGCTGCACCCGGCGACATGTCTGTTCTGCATTACATACCCATTCACCTCACTGCCATTTTCTTCCCCACCCCTCCTCTGGTCTTCGGTGAAAGGTTTAGAGCAGCCTTTCTCAACCTGTGGGTCCCCAGATGTTGTTGAACTACAACTCCCATCAGCCCTATCTAGCAAGGCCAGAGCTCAGAGATGATGGGAGTTGTAGTCCAACAACATCTGGGGATCCACAGGTTAAGAACCGCTGGTTTAGACCATGGGTCGGCAAACTAAGGCCCGGGGGCTGGATCTGGCCCAATTGCCTTCTGGATCCAGCCTGTGGATGGTCCAGGAATCACTGCGTGGATCTGATTCTGATTGTTTGAGCTGTGCCATTCCCACCCCACCCCTAGCCCCACACTGCGGCGGTGCCTCCTACCTCCTGGCGTCTCCTAGCCCTGCGGAGAAAGGGGGCTGGGATTTGATTGGTGACAGCAGCAGCAGCGTGATTGCTTGAGCGGCCGCCATTTAAAGCAGCCCCTCTCTGGAGCCCTTTCACTTGCTGCTCATTGTCCCTCCACCCCCGCCGCCGCCCAGCCCCCCACAAGGTCTGAGGGACAGTGGACAGGCCCCCTGCTGAAAATTTTTGTCGACCCCTGGTATAGAGAATTGCATCACAGCAGGGGGAGGCAGTTCAGCTGTGAAATTGACAAGAATTCCCCCCAACTATGTCATTTGTAACCAGAGGTGCCACTTCGCTCCAAAGATTGAGGGGGGCTGATGTCGCACACGTGACGTCATTCTTAAGTGACGTTTCAGGAGAAGCCAGGGGGGTTGAGCCCAACACAGTGTGGTGTAGTGATTAAGAGCGGTAGACTCGTAATCTGGTGAACCAGGTTCGCTTCCCCGCTCCTCCACATGCAGCTGCTGGGTGACCTTGGGCCAGTCACACTTCTCTGACGTCTCTCAGCCTCATTCACCTCAAAGAGTGTTTGTTATGGGGGAGGAAGGGAAAGGAGAATGTTAGTTGCTTTGAGACTCCTTAAAAAGGTAAAGGGACCATTAGGTCCAGTTGTGACCGACTCTGGGGTTGTGGTCTCATCTCGCTTTATTGGTCGAGGAAGCCGGCGTACAGGTTCCGGGTCATGTGGCCGGTTCTGGCGAACCAGAGCAGCGCACGGAAATGCCATTTACCTTCCCGCCGGAGCAGTACCTATTTATCTACTTGCACTTTGACGTGCTTTCAAACTGCTAGGTTGGCAGGAGCAGGGACCGAGCAACGGGAGCTTACCCAGTCGCGGGGATTCAAACCACCGACCTTCTGATCGGCAAGTCCTAGGCTCTGTGGTTTAACCCACAGCGCCATCCGTGTCCCTTGAGACTCCTTAGGGAGCGATAAAGTGGGATATCAAATCCAAACTCCTCCTCTTCTTCTTCTCCTCTCTCGGCCTCCTTCCACAGCAGGAGGGGAAGGAGCAGGCCACCTCCACCTCAGCCTCCTCCGTCCCGATGGTAAAGATGGCAAAAGCTCAGTCCCCTGGAGTTGGCTCCCCTCTTTGTAACATGTAGTGTAGGGTGAGTCTCTAAGACCTTCTCCTAGATGCTAAACAGATTTCAAGTATCAAGGGTTGGTGGGGCAAGACAAAACAAAATGCAACAATGGATGATTCCCTGGTTGTTGTTGGTGGATTGTTGTTGTTTTTGGAGAATATATTATTAGCAGTTACTTGGACCCATCTCCAAGTGTGGTACATACAGTTTTTTGTAAGCCAGGGAGTAGAAGCAAAATGAAATATTTAAGTCTTTAAAGCTAGAGATTTGGGGTTGATTTCAATGAAAGCAATGGGCTTTAAAAGTGCTCTGGTTGGATCATGCTCTAACTTTACCGCGCTGTCCATATTTTTTCTTTAACTGGATGGGAAGTGTCATTATTGGAGATCAATAAGGATCAAGTAAAGATCAAGGGTGCCATTTGCGGATTCTAGAGGGCAGGCCAAGAGATTTTGGGAGGGGGGGTGTAAGATGCATTAAATCATTCAGCCTCAAGAAAGCAGTGTACCCTAAGAGCATTTGTTGTGATTACTTTTTGTACCTCATAAGAACTCCAAGATATAGGTACTCCTGAGGAATAATCAGATGTGGACTGAATTATGAGGTGGTGAGGAGGGAGGCAGAACTGCTTCCCTGAAAAATGTCTCCTTTTATGTGTTGGTTGGCAGAGAATTATGAAAAAGCAAGGGGTATGCGTTCAGACAACTGCTGACTAAAGGCTAAACCACTTACAAAGATTACTGCAGTGGTCCCAGCTATGTGGTGAGCCTGGCACAAGCACAATTTTGCTGCCATTTGAATTCCTCATAGCAACAAGCTCTGTAAATAAGGCTGCATGCACATTCAAAGGATGTTTTTTCTTGAATCCTGTTATCCAGCCTTGGTGTAGCAATTAGCAGGTTGGACTTTGGCTGGGGAGAGTTGGGTTCACATCTCTGATCAGCCATGAAGTTTACTGAGTGACCTTGTGCCAGTCTGAGCTTCGCCAATTTAACAGGCCTGCTTCCAATCCTCCAAGTTTACAAAGCTGGAAAATAACCCTCCACGACATTGGTCTTGCTGGGAAAATAAGTAATGGAAATGTTATTTCTCCTGCCACCCCACGTTACTGCCCCTTTACACCATTACACCCAAGTCACGTCCGCACCAAACATTTAAAGCACCATACATTTCTATCACTTCAACAGTCATGGAGAATCCCAGGGATTGTAGTTTGTTAAGAGTGCTGGGAATTGTAGGTCTGCTTTGCACTCTGAACAAGCTATAGTTCCCAGTGTACTTTGGGGCAGGGAACCACAACGGTTTAAAGTGGTATAAGAATGCTTGTATAAAGTGGCAAAGGCCTGTTTGAAGGCACGCTGCATGGGATGGACCTCATCAGACACTGTACTTTAATTTCCTTTTTCTTTGCGGGGACCTTGGAAGGGGCATGGGTGGCACTGTGGTGTAAACACAGAGCCTAGGGCTTGTCGATCAGAAGGTCGGCGGTTCATAGAATCATAGAATCATAGAATTGGAAGAGACCACAAGGGCCATCGAGTCCAACCCCCTACCAAGCAGGAAACACCATCAGAGCACTCCTGACATATGGTTGTCAAGCCTCTGCTTAAAGACCTCCAAAGAAGGAGACTCCACCACACTCCTTGGCAGCAAATTCCACCTTCGAACAGCTCTTACTGTCAGGAAGTTCTTCCTAATGTTTAGGTGGAATCTTCTTTTTCTTCGAATCCCCATGACGGGGTGAGCTCCCGTTTACGGTCCCAGCTCCTGCCCAACCTAGCAGTTCGAAAGCATGCCAACGTGCAAGTAGATAAATAGGTACTGCTCCAGCGGGAAGGTGAATGGCATTTCCGTGCGCTGTTCTGGTTTGCCAGAAGCGGCTTAGTCATTCTTGCCACATGACCCGGCAAAACTGTCTGTGGACAAACGTCGGCTCCCTCGGCCAGTAAAGTGAGATGAGCGCCACAACCCCAGAGTCGTTTGCAACTGGACTTAACTGTCAGGGGTCCTTTACCTTTACCTAGAAGGACAGCAAAGTTGACTTGCCGTTAGGGGACCTGAACTGGAAATTAACGAGCCCTGTCATAAAGTCATAGACCTGGTGGAGTTCCCCCATTTCTTCCATCGGAAGCGACCTTTCTTTTCAAACATGAGCGAGCTTCTCTTGGTTTGCATATTGGAGTAGTTTGGAATTCTGAATATTTACGTGTTGCACAAAGCAGCAGGAGAGAGAGACTCAGAGATGGGAATTTGCTGCACTTGTCCTCCTCTTTGCATTTAGGATCATAGAATTGGAAGGGACCCTGAGGATCATCTAGTCCAACCCCCTGCAATGCAGGAATACACAGATACAGGGATCGAACCTGCAACCTTGGCATTATCAGCACCACACTCTAACCAACTGAGCCATCTTATTATTTTAGCAAATATTTCTCCTTCAAATGCTGTTTGTAGGAAGTCTTGGGATATCTGCACGCACAGGCTATCTCATCACCATAGTGTCTACTCCACCAGTAAAGAATCCTGCTTACATTTGTAAGGTGAAGTTGACAAAGGCTTGCTACGGAGGGCAGCTGGGGTCAAGTGTGGGGCTCCCCTCTCTGCCCTTTTGTACACAAAGGCAGCTGAGGAATTTGCCTCCAGCAAAGGCACGACTTGGGGGGCAAGGGGGGGGGCATGTATTTCATGACAGTGATTTGGCTGAGCCTGGGAGCCTTTGCCTGATTCACTAGGCATCTTCTAACCCAGGCCTTGAATATATTTGGGCTTTTATTCTTGAGTGAGAGTGAATGCAAGAGAGAGAGACAGATACCATGGTTTGGTGGTGGCGGCAGGGTGGGTGCCTGGGCGGGAAGGGGATAGAACAAGAAGCTAGCAACCTCACCCCCACCCAGCCTGCCGCCTCCTTCCTCCATTTCTGGAGAAGGGAAAGGTCTGCTCCCCAATGAATCACACTCTTCATTAAAAGGCGGCATAGAGCCTCTGGACCCTGCTGGGCTAGAGGAGGGGGCAGCAGGGGGAGAGAAGGCTTGGCTGCTGCGTCAGGATTTATGGGGCAGCCTTTAATTAAGCCATAAAATGGGAGAGGGGCTGGTGGGAGCGGGAAATGGCGCATCGCTGATTCTGTCCTCGGGGCGCACGTTTTCCCCGAGCCCCATAAACCACCTTATTTATACACCACCCTCTCTCAGCCCCAGGAGTCAACAAGTTCCTCTCTTCCACATTAACAAGTATCCTCTCTGCTGGGGTGACCAGGACCGATACCCTCTTGAGCGAGCTGGAGCGAATGAAAAATGATGGTCAGAAATGTCTTCCCCCCCCACCTTTAAAACTGGGCTGTAGGTTGTATTGGATCCCAATGGGTTCAGCTGTGAGGTTCAGCAGGTGTTCTATCATTCCATCAACAAATGTGAGACTGGTCCAGCCAGGATAAGGTTGGCGGAGAAGCCATCTTCCATATCCTCCAAGGAGAAGCGATGATGGGTCCTGTAGGACACAAATTTAGCAGGTAACTTACTTCTGAAAGTTACTTTTGGACGCGGGTGGCACTGTGGGTTAAACCACAGAGCCTAGGACCTAGGATCAGAAGGTCAGTGGTTCGAATCCCCGCAACAGGGTGAGCTCCCATTGCTCGGTCCCTGCTCCTGCCAACCTAGCAGTTCGAAAGCACGTCAAAGTGCAAGTAGATAAATAGGTACCGCTCCAGCGGGAAGGTAAATGGCCTTTCCGTGCGCTGCTCTGGTTCGCCAGAAGTGGCTTAGTCATGCTGGCCACATGACCCAGAAGCTGTACGCCGGCTCCCTCGGCCAATAAAGCGAGATGAGCACCACAACCCCAGAGTCTGTCATGACTGGACCTAATGGTCAGGGGTCCCTTTACCTTTACCTTACTTTTGAAAAAACAAGAGGCAGGGAGAGGCCAGACTCAAATCTGATGGGACGCTGGTGACCTGAAAGTCCTGCCCCTTTGTCTCCATGCCCAGAGGTGTACTGCTGGGGTGCACTCTGCTCATGCTCAGAGCACACATGTTGTTGCTGTTGTTATCTCACTTATTCCAGGACTTGACCCATGGGAAACTAACTAGAATTAGAGACTTGGACGCATGGATTGTGAGGACTTGTCTGATGAGGTGCAGGGCTAATGATAATCTGTTCACAGCGGGGCTATAAAAGGTAAAGGTAAAGGACCTCTGGATGGTTAGGTCCAGTCAAAGGTGACTATGGGGTGTGGCGCTCATCTCACTTTCAGGCCAAGGGAGCCGGCGTTTGTTCCCAGACGGCTTTTCCGGGTCACATGGCCAGCATGATTAAACTGCTTCTGGCGCAACGGAACACTGTGACGGAAGCCAGAGCGCATGGAAACACCATTTACCTTCTCGCAACAGTGGTACCTATTTATCTACTTGCACTGGCGTGCTTTCGAACTGCTAGGTTGGCGGAAGCTGGGACAGAGCAACAGGAACTCACCCTGTCTCACGGATTCGAACCGCCAACCTTCTGATCGGCAAGCCCAGGAGGCTCAGAGCTTTAGACTGCAGAGCCATGTGTGAAATCACTGCAGCCTTTTCATTTGCTTGGCTGCAATGGGTGGGGTGAGAAGGAGGAGGAGGCTGTGCAAAGGCTCCTGGTAGTCTCACTGCAAGGGGAATGTGAGAAAGGAGAAGGGGCAAAAGGTTTTGTGACTGCCCATTCCGTCCATCCGCAGAGGACCAAGACATTTGCCCTCCTGCTCCTCCCCAGCTTCCCCCATCTCCCCACACCCAGGCCCTTAACCAGTCACCTCCTGACCCTTTGTTCCTCTCCTCTCAGACATAAGGAGAGAGGACCAAATTGGTTTGGGGAGGGGGAAGTGGTCTGAGATGGTAAGTCATTCACTGGACCACAGTGTAGTGCAATGACTGCTCACAAGGCTGGTCCTGTATGTGTCTGTCACACAGTCACAATGGAGGCAACACATGTGGGCCCCTGTGTATACATTTCTGGCTTAAAATACAGCTAGGTCATTCTTTTCCCCAATTCAGTTGGTTGTCGGTTTGGGGAAGACACATTATCGTAGCATTTCATAAGAAACTACAGGATAGATGTGGATTGCGGCTAACGTAATGCATGCACAGCTTCTCAAACCCGTGGTGGGAGCACGCTGGATGCAGAGCAAATGGGAGCTTGTACACTGGGCTCTGAAATAATTTGGTTTTCAACTGCCTTCCCTGCAAAAGGCAAGTCAATCTTGTCTCTCCATCTCATGTGCCAGTAAAAATGCATGCCTTTGCAAACATGCACCAGCCAATTGCACACAGGATGTTTTTAAGGTGCATGGATGCTTTTTGTCTTCTAAAAGGTAAAAGAGAACTTGGATGCATAGAACTGGTGTGATCTATGAAAATGAATTAAGAAAGATAAAGCATCAGCTCTCAGTTTCAAGATGTTTACACCCATCCATGTGGGAGCAACTAGAAACTGTGTGTTGAGTCTGTTGCCCTTTCTCCATTATATTACTTTTAAGACACACCCCAGAGGAGCTGCTTGTGGAGACACTGGGACAGAAAAATAGTTTATGTGTGAGAAAAGGGTTCAGTGACCGCCCCCCCTCTTCCTCAGCACTTTCCCACTCTAAATTCCCTCCTCCTGAAGTTGGTTTTGGGACACAGTCTCCCATCTGCTTGTGTAGCATATAGATATCCCCTGAGTTTCACAGACAACCAGGTATTTGAACCTAAGTCTCCATAACTGAAGTTCAACACTCTAACCACTATGTTGGCTCTTGAAAGTGTCTTGCTAGTATGCAGTGTTCTTTAACCTTGGGTCTCCAGATGTTGCAAATCCCATTAGCTCCAGCCATCATCATCATCATCAAAACAACATATACTGCTGTTCATCTAAATATCCCAGGGCGGTTCACAACAGAAAAATACATAATGAAAACACAAAATCCATAATAAAACAAAAGCAGAAACAGTCAATGCTTAGGGATGGTGGGAGTTGTAGTCCAACAACATCTGGGGACCAAATAATAATAATAATAATAATAATAATAATAATAATAATAATAATTTATTATTTATACCCCGCCCATCTGGCTGGGTTTCCCCAGCCACTCTGGGCGGCTTCCAAAAGAATATTAAAATACTGTGATACATCAAACATTAAAAGCTTCCTTAAACAGGGCTGCCTTCAGATGTCTTCTAAAAGTCTGGTAGTTGTTGTTCTCTTTGACATCTGGTGGGAGGGCGTTCCACAGGGAGGGCGCCACTACCGAGAAGGCCCTCTGCCTGGTTCCCTGTAGCTTGGCTTCTCGCAGTGAGGGAACCGCCAGAAGGCCTTCGGTGCTGGACCTCAGTGTCCGGGTAGAACGATGGGGGTGGAGACGCTCCTTCAGGTATACTGGACCGAGGCCGTTTAGGGCTTTAAAGGTCAGCACCAACACTTTGCATTGTGCTCGGAAATGTACTGGGAGCCAGTGTAGGTCTTTCAAGACTGGTGTTATATGGTCTCGGCGGCCGCTCCCAGTCACCAGTCCGGCTGCTGCATTCTGGATTAGTTGTAGTTTCCGGATCACCTTCAAAGGTAGCCCCACGTAGAGCGCATTGCAGTAGTCCAAGCGGGAAGCGGGAGATAACCCGAGCATGCACCACTCTGGCGAGGCAGTCCGCAGGCAGATAGGGTCTCAGCCTACATACCTGATGGAGCTGGTACACAGCTGCCCTGGACACGGATTTAACCTGTGCCTCCATGGACATTTGTGAGTCCAAAAAGACTCCCAGGCTGTGCACCTGGTCCTTCAGGGGCACAGTTACCCCATTCAGGACCAGGGAATCCTCCACACCTGCCCGCCTCCTGTCCCCCCAGAAACAGTACTTCTGTCTTGTCAGGATTCAGTCTCAATCTGTTTGCCGCCATCCATCCTCCAACCGCCTCCAGACACTCACACAGGACCGTCACCGCCTTCACTGGTCCTGATTTGAAAGAGAGATAGGGTATCATCCGCATACTGATGAACACCCAGCCCAAACCCCCTGATGATCTCTCCCAGCGGCTGCATGTAGATGTTGAAAAGCATGGGGGAGAGGACAGAACCCTGAGGCACCCCACAAGTGAGAGCCCAGGGGTTCTCATCCCCCACCACCACTTTCTGAACACGGCCCAGGAGGGCTTGAAGCTTGAAGAGCACTGGTACTACAGAGTGCTTCAAGTTTCCTTCCAGGAAACCATTGTACAGTGAGTGGGTCTCCACCAACCCATACACCTAGCTGGTCCCTTCACTTGTCACCCCCTCACTTAGTGCTACCAACCTTGATCCTGCAATATTGTAATAATGTAAAAACATAGCAGGAGAGAAGCCTTACTGCAGTGGGTTTCGTACGTTCCAACTACACCTTTTCACCACTCCTACTTTCTTGTTCTGACTGTCCTTGGTAGACTCTGAGATGGATTTAGGGGAGTGTGACTGGTTCGGTTGCCCCTGGGTGTAGAGCTTCAGGGCTGTCCCAAGGAGTGCCAGAACTATGATGTAGAATGGAAGGTGAAAGGTGGGGGGCACTGAATGTCAACAGTGCACAGGGTGTCACTGAAATTTGAGACCCCACTGTCCCTAATCCCCTCGCCATTTTTGGTACATTTGAGAGAGAATCGGAAAAGTTGCGCAAAAACGACAACAGTGGTTGCCAGCAACCCGTTTCTGATAACTCAGAAACCTATTTGCAGTACTGAAGCACTCTGAGAATGAGAGTGGTACTAGAGTGTCTCTGTTTTCATCTATGGCAGGGGTGGGGAACATCCTGAGCCCTCCAGATGCTAGAATCATGGAACCATTGAATTGTAGAGTTGCAAGGGACCCAGAGGGAATCTCAGCTAAAGCATCCATGTTGTAAGACTACAAGACCCAGTCAGCCCAAGCCAGCATGGCCAGGGTCTGGTAGGATGGGAGAGTTCAGCAACATCTGGAGGACCAGAGATGCCAAAAATTCCTGATCTGGGGAATGTCAGTGGGGAGTGGAGGGGTCTAGTTTTGCCATATGGAAACAGCCTTTTGTCTTTGCATCGTCTTTGCTTCATTATAAAAGGTAAAGGGACCCCTGACCATTAGGTCCAGTCGTGACCGACTCTGGGGTTGCGGCGCTCATCTCGCTTTATTGGCCGAGGGAGCCGGCGTACAGCTTCCAGGTCATGTGGCCAGCATGACTAAGCCGCTTCTGGCGAACCAGAGCAGCACACGGAAACGCTGTTTACTTTCCCGCCAGAGCAGTACCTATTTATCTACTTGCACTTTGACGTGCTTTCGAACTGCTAGGAGCTGGGACCAAGAAACGGGAGCTCAACCCATCGTGGGGATTTGAACCGCCAACCTTCTGATCGGCAAGTCCTAGGCTCTGTGGTTTAACCCACAGCGCCACCCGCATCCCAATTGCTTCATTATACCCTGTTGCTAAAACGACTGCATTGCACAGTGATGTGTATGTCATAAACACTATTCCAAGGTTAAGAGTCACACACAATGCACATAAACAAACACACACGTACTCATGTAGTACTACTGACTGTGTTTCATGGCGGCGGGGAATACTTCGTGAAGCACTCACAAAACTGGTTTGCCAAAAGACAGAAGTGGCACAGGAAAGAAATGATAACTTGCCTAACAAGGGACAGACAGGAGCTTTTTCTATATGTATCTTCTGTAAAAAAGAATCCTCAGTTCTGTTCATTTGGTAAAAACAAACAAACAAACAAACAAACAAACAAGCAAACAAACCCAGAAACAAGCCAGCATCATCATCCATATTCTTTGAATTTTACAAACGCACTTATAATGTTTTCAGCATCCAAGCTCTTTTTATAGTCTGCTTGATTTTGGTATGAAAGTTTACTGGTACTTGCAGCGTACATAAAACATTTATTAGTGAAATAAGTCATCCTGCAGTAATGGTTTTGTATTTGCAAAATATGTAATGCAGAGATTTCCTATTTGGCTTGAGGACGCTACCGGTTGCTAAAACTGTGGATAAATTGGGTTTGGACAAAAGGGCTGCTGGTTTATTTACACCATAGCCTTATGTATGCCTGCCCAGAAGTAAGCCATGGCTTCAGTGGAACTTACTGCCACAGTAAATGTGTAGAAGACGGAAGACTTAGGTTGTTTACTCCCCATGCTTTCAAAGCATGCAACTTTCCCCAAAGATTCCTGAGAATTCTAGTGTGTTAGGGGCACAGAGAGTTGTAGGTCTGTAAACTATTACTGAATAAAGGTAAAGGTAAAGGGACCCCTGACCATTAGGTCCAATCGTGACCGACTCTGGGGTTGCGGCGCTCATTTCGCTTTATTGGCCGAGGGAGCCGTCGTACAGCTTTTGGGTCATGTGGCCAGCATGACGAAGCCGCTTCTGGCGAAGCAGAGCAGCGCATGGAAACGCCGTTTACCTTCCCACCGGAGCGGTACCTATTTATCTACTTGCACTTTGATGTGCTTTCAAACTGCTAGGTTGGCAGGAGCAGGGACCGAGCAACGGGAGCTCACCCTGTTGTGGGGTTCAAACCGCCAACCTTCTGATTGGCAAGTCCTAGGCTCTGTGGTTTAACCCACAACGCCACCCATGTCCCTATTATTGAATAGGACGTCCCTATTCTCATTGGAGAACTGTTGGAGGAGATGCGTCAGGCATTCCTGTCATTGCATGAGAGAGAAGCAGCCAGATGGAAGCAGCGGCCAAGTGGCTCAGGAAAAGTAAGAACTCCTGGTATTTAGAGGATAGAAAGAAAATCTAGAACTGCTGGTGTTTAGAGGGTAGAAAGAGGCACAGCACCCCTAGCCCAAATGCATGCATGGAAGAAATCAGTTTCCAGAGAGAATTAGATGCTGCTTCAGCAAATGGATGGTCCCAGCCTAGTGTTGAGAGAATGGGAATATTAGGAGGGGGAAGAGACTCTTGCAGTAATTGGTTGGTGGGTGGGTGGGACAGAGGGAGGGAGGGAGTTGTGCTTAATCCTCAGGAGAGGGGTTGGGGGCCAGATAGAGCAGCTTGGAGGGCCACATTTGGCCTCTGGGCCTTAGGTTTCCCCCTCCCCCCAATATACAGTGGTACCTCGGGTTACATACGCTTTAGGTTACATACGCTTCAGTTTACAGACTCCGCTAACCCAGATATAATACCTTGGGTTAAGAACTTTGCTTCAGGATGAGAACAGAAATCGGGCTCTGGCAGCGCGGCGGCAGCAGGAGGCCCCATTAGCTAAAGTGGTGCTTCAGGTTAAGAACAGTTTCAGGTTAAGAACGGACCTTCGGAACGAATTAAGTACTTAACGCGAGGTACCATGCTTTGGGTTACAAACTCCACTAACCCGGAAGTAGTCCCTCGGGTTGAGAACTTTGCCCCAGGATGAGAACGGAAATCGTGCGGCGGTGTGGCAGCATAGTGAAAATGCACCTCAGGCTAAGAACGGTTTTGGGTTAAGAACGGACCTCCGGAATGAATTAAGTTCGTAACCTGAGGTACCACTGCAGATGTTTAATGTAGTTGGACTCCATTGTTTGGAAATTCTTATCATACCCTCCAACATTCCTTAGATGAAAATGGTGAAATTTCTCACTCCCTACCACCCAGCTGACCCCGCTTGACCCCTCATTTTTTGTCTCCCCCCCCAAACATTGCCCCTCAGAACCAGTGCATCACACAGGGCAGGGTCTCATCTGTGGCATCACCTCCTCCTCTTTGCTTGCTCTCCAGCAGCTGCTACAAGCTGCCGAAGAGAGGAGGCCGGCAACAGTGGCCATGGAGACGCCATGGCAACAGAATGCTCCCCTGCCACCACCGCTTGGGACAAACGCCGACTCATCTCCTCCCTGAGCTTGGTGGCAACAGCACTGGAAGGGGAAATAGGCACATTTGGGGATCAAATAAAAAGCTGTGGTGGCTTTTATAATTCCGGGACTGTCTCTGGAAAATCAGGACGCTTGGAGGGTATAAGATCTTTGTCAATATGGGTCATTTATGATGCCCATCCATGGCTGGCTCTTGGTTTTAGGGGGATCTGGGCTAAGTGTCCTCTGTAGAGCCACCTCTACAGGTGGGCCCTGGTGGGCTTACCTGGCAATGGTGGTAGGCAGGTGACAGCAGCCCTCCAAGCAGCACCAGGTGGTTGGCAGCTGCCATGGTCATTTCCCACAGTGCCCCAGAGCTATGCTATGCTGGGGGCATTGTGGGAAGCTAAAATAGCAGCTAGGCCCAGCCGCTCAGAGTACAGGGTCCGGTTTTCTTTCTCTTAATTGTCCGTCCAGAATAGGCATCTTGTGGTAGGCCCTGCCAGGGTACTGGAGCTTCAGCTCCTGCTGCCTAGAGACCCTCAGTGTTGAAAAACAGGCTCCGGGCCCAACAACCACCTCTAGAAAATGGGGTTGAGGGAGGCACTGAGGGCCCAGCACTAATTCACCCTTCTCTCTGTGGAAGCACAAATCCTGTCAGTTATTGACTTTGGGAACTCTGTGATATGATAAGGGCACTCTGTACGTGCTTAGATGTCCTCCGTTCCCCAACAATTTCACAGGCATGGAGAAAACCCTAGCAAGTACAATGGTGCCCTGCAAGACGAATGCCTCGCAAGACGGAAAACCCGCAAGACGAAAGGGTTTTCCGTCTGCAGAGGCGCTTCACAGGACGAATTTCCCTATGGGCTTGCTTCGTAAGACAAAAAATGACGAAAAAATTTGATTTCCCCCCCCCTCCAAAACCCCTTTTCCCAAAGCGCTAAGCTGCTAAAAGCATTTTAGCAGCAAAACCGCTAATCCCCCACCCCTTAAAAAGCCGTTTTTAGCCCTTAAAATGTCAATAGCGCTAATAGCGCTACTCCGTCAATGGGCTTGCTTCGCAAGACGAAAAAACCGCAAGACGAAAAGACCCGCGGAACGGATTCTTTTCGTCTTGCAAGGCACCACTGTACAGTGGTACCTCAGGTTAAGTACTTAATTCGTTCCGGAGGTCCGTACTTAACCTGAAACTGTTGTTAACCTGAAGCACCACTTTAGCTAATGGGGCCTCCTGCTGCCGCTGCACCACCGGAGCACGATTTCTGTTCTCATCCTGAAGCAAAGTTCTTAACCTGAAACACTATTTCTGGGTTAGCGCAGTCTGTAACCTGAAGCGTATGTAACCTGAGGTACCACTGTATGCAGTGTGAGTGATTCCCAGTGGCTTCTGGAAGAAGAAGAAAAACATTAGCAAACCCTGGTTCAAATTCAGGCTGCGTCTCCCTCGAAGCCCCTGCTTAACTTGCGCCGCATGACAAGATCTGATGGATATTCTTCTTGGCCCCACCCAGTTGCGCTCCGCAGCAGTAACACGCCTGGTAATTGCTCCGCTGGCTGTAAATCAGGCCTCCAATTCAATGTAAATATGACTCATGTGAAAATCCATTTCTGCTCTTAGCGAGTGATTTAATGCAGCACCTGCCTGTCTGCTCACGTCACAACCTGAGAGCCCGGCAACTTCCAAGGGACAAGAGGCAGCTGTGCTGATGCAGCAGAGCAGATAACGGCAAGACAGGATGCCAAAACAAAACCCTGCCACTCTGTGGGAGAAGTGGGTAAATTCAATCGCTCCTGCAGGAAAAGAAATCCTCACCGACAGCCAAACGGTCAATTTATCAGAGATAATATTCCTAGCTCCATTATGGGCTTGTGTAGGCTGCTGCTTGCAGTTTAAAGTGGGTTCAGTGCATCCTTTGCCTGCATGTTTTTTGCATTGTCCACATGATGCTGTGGACTCTGTTGTAAACAAAATCTGCCCTTTTTCCGTTATGGGGTATCCAAGAGCCCGTATAGTCCTTACGTAGGTTTCCTATTGGTAGGAGAAAATAACAAAGGCCAACCAGAGAATATTGAGAAGCAAAACAGCTAGTAAGCCTGGTCTTTATTGATCTGTTGCAACAGGGTGCTCCCCTCATATGGCGTGCAAGGCCTTATGTAGACCTTTCAAATTCCCTGCCCTGGAGTTCAAGACCACCCCTCCATACATCATACATACATCACAGAAGGGGTGTAACCCAAGACTGCCCCCCGCAAACATCATACCTACATCACAGAGAAGGTGGTCTACAACAGAAATCCGAATGTTGTTGTTTTTCCTATTTGCCAGGTTATCTGATAATGCCTTATCTGATTGCCTTTCCTGGTAGTCTGTCACCCTTTGAAATGGTGATTACTAAATTCCTGTAACAAGGAAGGTTTTTTTCACCTCCTCCTTCCTTGCAGAGAAACATTTGGTCAGCTTGGGAGTCAAAAACGGTTCCAGGACTGTCTTCCTGTGCTGCTTCAGACATGTGGTTTATATATTTATGTACGTGTTTGCTTGGTACATTTACGAACATTTATTATATATCTAAGACCTTAAAATTCCCAACAAGAATTTGGACGTTGCCCAGCTGCAAATGTATTGAAGTGCATTTTGTGGGTGCTTTTTAAAAAAGCGTGTGGTAATGTTTTGCCTCAGGCAGCAGTTCTTCTGAATACCAGTTGCTGGAACATACAGGAGAAGAGAGTGCTATTGTGCTCAAATCCTGCTTGCCAGTTTCCCACAGGCATTTGGGTAGCCGCTGTGAGAATGGGATGCTGGACGAGATGGGCCTTGGGTCTGACACATCAGGCCTCTCCTTACGTTCTTATGGGTGCCATCTGCCAACTGTTGGGATACTGCCAGGGAGACAAAGTCCATTTCGACTCCATGTCGTCTCCGGACGTCCATTGATCTCCCGTAGAAACGCAGTATCAGCAATTAGCGACACGAGCTCCAGAAATAGCTTCCCACATTCCAGAGCCGATGCACGCTCTATCAGCAGATAATGAACAGCGAAAGATGCAGTCAGGAGAGCATTATTTAGAAGTTTATTTCTGCGTTGATCAGAACAAAGAAAAACATGACTGCCTGCTTGAGAGTTCCGGCAGAGAGAGAGAGAGAAACGAAAGCAAAGACACAACAGAAACATCCTGTGACAACAGGAAATGCGCAGGCTGTGACACAAACATCCTGCTCCCTTTTAAGGTGGAATGGAAATATCCTAACACCAATAGCCCCTCTATTTCTGTGGGTGAGGCATTTCTTGCATAAAGGTAAAGGTAAAGGGACCCCTGACCATTAGGTCCAGTCATGACCGACTCTGGGGTCACGACGCTCATCTCGCTTTATTGGCTGAGGGAGCCGGCGTACAGCTTCCGGGTCATGTGGCCAGCATGACTAAGCCGCTTCTGGCAAACCAGAGCAGCACATGGAAACGCCGTTTACCTTCCCGCTGGAGCGGTACCTATTTATCTACTTGCACTTTCGAACTGCTAGGTTGGCGGGAGCTGGGACCGAGCAACGGGAGCTCACCCCGTCACAGGGATTCGAACTGCCAACCTTCTGATCGGCAAGTTCTAGGCTCTGTGGTTTAACCCACAGCGCCACCTGCATACCCTCCAACATTTCTCCGATGAAAAGAGGGACATCTATCTTGGCAGGTAGGGACAAGCACATCAGCAGCACACACAGATTGTTTTAAAACCTGCTCTTTTGTGCAAAAAAAAGTACCTGTGTAAGTGTCCACGACGGCTGTCTGGTTTCTAGAACTCAGGGTGTTGGGTGAAGGGCCCATTGAGGGGAAGGATAACAACACAGTGCAAATGCAGTGATGAGGCAGTTTTTCGTGTGTCGGTGAAATTTCTCATGTGTGGGAGCATATGGAAAATCGGATTTGTGTGGCCCATTAACACTCTGGTGTGTACAGTGGTACCTCGGGTTAAGTACTTAATTAGTTCTGGAGGTCCGTTCTTAACCTGAAACTGTTCTTAACCTGAAGCACCACTTTAGCTAATGGGGCCTCCCACTGCCGCCATGCCGCCAGAGCCCGATTTCTGTTCTCATCCTGAAGCAAAGTTCTTAACCTGAGGTAATATTTCTGGGTTAGCGGAGCCTGTAACCTGAAGCGTATGTAACCTGAAGCGCATGTAACCCGAGGTACCACTGTACACAGTCTCTGTCTGTTGTCCCGGCTGTGGCGGTGTGGTTAACAAATGCTAGACTCTGGGCTTAATGGTCTTGGAGTGTGTGCTCTTTATTTTTTGTATGGTATCTTTATAAACTGCTTACAAACTATTGTAGGTAAGCGGTATATAATTCGCTTGAATCAATAGAAGTAAATGAAACAAATCAGAGTCGGCCCTGTGATGTCTTTAAAGTTGAAAAGAGTGGTTTGGGGTTTTTTTTAGAAAGACAGGCTGTGAGTGACTTTTATGTGATGTTTGTCTATAAAAATGCTATTTTCCTTGATGGTGCAGAATGAATGAAAGAAAGAAAGAAAGAAAGAAAGAAAGAAAGAAAGAAAGAAAGAATAGGAGAACTGTAAGATAAAATACAGAATATCCTTGGCAAGTTAGCAGGCCCCTACAGAAACCCTTTTTATTGCACATTCATGATGCTACTGGGGTGATCATATGTGCTTTCAATACTATTTGCACCTGCAGAGGTTTTGGGGGCAGTTGTACTACAGTGGTACCTCTGGTTAAGTACTTAATTCATTCTGGAGGTCTGTTCTTAACCCGAAACTGCCTTTTTTGGAAGGAGGTTTCTCAAATTGGGAAAGAAAATGTGGAAGAAAAAGAATAAAATGCTTGTCCCCTAAATATACAATGGTACCTCGGGTTAAGTACTTAATTCGTTCCGGAGGTCCGTTCTTAACCTGAAACTGTTCTTTACCTGAAGCACCAGTTTAGCTAATGGGGCCTCCTGCTGCCGCCGTGCTGCCGGAGCACAATTTCTGTTCTCATCCTGAAGCAATGTTCTTAACCCGAAGCACTATTTCTGGGTTAGCGGAGTCTGTAACCTGAAGCGTATGTAACCTGAAGCGTATGTAACCCGAGGTACCACTGTACTTTACTTCCCATTGGTGCACATCCTGTCACTCCCTGCTGAAATCCCCAATCTTCTTATACCATAAACGTTCTGGTTTATTTTTGGCCTCCTTTTGTTGTGCCGTGGTCTCTCCGAAGAGCAATAATGTGGTAGTGTTGCAGAGCAGCTAATAAAGCAGAATAAATCCGCCCCTAACACAGTCCTATTGTGTCAAGAACATGTTGCAGGACACAGCCGCAGTAAAACACCAGTCTGGAGGGGCCCAGAGGGCTCTTGATGCGCTTATTTTTTTAAAAAAATTCCAGGATATATGATTATGTGTGACCAGCAACAGGGACATTATCTTTGGTGGGTGGATTTCACAATTCCGTGGAGAAGCAAAGTGACCTGTGAATGACCCAAGTCAGTGAATTGTGGAACTGAAACGCCCTGGGATTCCTTGGCTGTGTAGGCAACGCACAGGGTTGCCAATGTTTCCTTCTTTTCGAGCAAGGCTCCTGTGCAGGCCCAAGTCATTTTTAAGCGACTGTTACGGAAATTACCGGGGAGGGGGCACATCTTTAAAGTTTAATATTACAAATATTATGCCTGAATGTATCCTTTCAACTTGACAGCTCAGGGAAGTTACCTAGCTTAAAAAATAATATAAAATCATCTCCTTTCCCAGTTTCCTCCATTCCAAAGCTATTTTCCCCTTGAAAAAGGACTTGAAAAGTTCCCAGAGGTGACAATTGCTGGGCTCATTGTTAGCCAAGGGAAGCCAAATCTTATCACCTGACTCGCCTCAGGCTCCAGACATGCAAAGGAAGTTCTATTGTGCTTTTAGGTGGTGGGTACTTAAGACATATTTGTCTATGCTAATCTTATACCCGAGTCTTGCCCTGCCATGTCTGCTTATGCTAACTTTGTACCAAGGACTTGTCTGGACATGTTTGCCAAGGTTAACCCCTCCCCTTTTGTGACATGTCAGTGATGTAGCAATGATGCTGTACGAACTGTATTCTGGGATATGGTGGGAAAGTTTTAAAAGACTTTGTCACCCCATCCTCGGGGTTCAAATTTGCTCTTTGAACCTATTGCGCAATAAACTTTGGTCTACACCTATTTACACCTATTGGGACGCGGGTGGCGCTGTGGGTAAAACCTCAGCGCCTAGGACTTGCCGATCGCATGGTCGGCGGTTCGAATCCCCGTGGCGGGGTGTGCTCCCGTTGCTCGGTCCCAGCGCCTGCCAACCTAGCAGTTCGAAAGCACCCTCGGGTGCAAGTAGATAAATAGGGACCGCTTACTAGCGGGAAGGTAAACGGCGTTTCCGTGTGCGGCTCTGGCTCACCAGAGTAGCTTCGTCACGCTGGCCACGTGACCCGGAAGTGTCTGCGGACAGCGCTGGCTCCTGGCCTATAGAGTGAGATGAGCGCACAACCCTAGAGTCTGTCAAGACTGGCCCGTACGGGCAGGGGTACCTTTACCTTTACACCTATTTGCTCCAGTTGGCAGGACTCCTTCCTTTATTCCGCAGGGACCTGTGGGCTCTGCCTGACGAGCTGGGTGACTGAGCAGCCTCACACCTAGATTTTTCCGTAACATTTGGTGCCCATCCATAACAACGACCAATTTTATTTTAGTTTCATCAACAGTGATTTTTCTCTGATAAAAACCTCAACTCAGCCCCCTCGGATTTTGTTATGCATATTTGTGGGCTCTGTTTAGTTTCTGACAATACTTGTGTAGAAGTGAGGATTTAGGTAGGTGCCGCTTTTCTTGATGCTGTGAGACATTTTCCTACATAGTTTTTGAGGCACTGGGGAGCCTTGCATTCCTTTGTCTTACGCACTTGTGTACTTCCGCCCCAGCTTTCAGGCAGCTGTGTAAAAAAAAAGCCCATCTGCTTAGGAGATCCTTGAGCACGGATAACTGCTATCAATCCTCCATGGTTCCTTACGGTTGCGATTATGGATGGCTGGGAATCTTTTGTGCTGCTACTGGATTAATATATCTCTTGATTTCAGTTTTGTAGTCTGTAGCCCAGTCACAGCGATTTTCCAGTGTAAGCTACCTTGAGCGTTTAGGAAATGTGGCATAGAATATTTTAAATTTTCTTTTAAAAGGCTTTAGGAATAAAAACCAGTACTTCATTTGAGTGCAGAGCCCTGGAACCTCGATTTAAATCACATGAATGTGCTGCTTTTTCTCTCTTCCCATCCTCAGAAGGCAGCCATGCCTTCTGAGCTGCGCAAAGCAGAGACACAAACCACCTGAACAACTCTGTGGGATAAGAAGGGTTACTAGGAAGCAGGGACCTGTAAGCAGCTTTGAGCTTTAGTATTTTCTTATTTTCCAAATTTTAGCACAGGATAAACATTGGATTTTTAAAAATAGGCAACTGCATCTCTGTTTTCTGGGGTCTTGTGGCTTGGGCTTTCTCTCCAATACAGCCTTCCTCCATTCCTTTCTAACCTTCCACTCATCTCCATTCAGTGGCGTAGCGTGGGTTGTCAGCACCCGGGGCAAGGCAAGTAATTTGCGCCCCCTAACCCGGGGCAAGGCAAGTAATTTGCGCCCCCCCCCCGCTGCACTGTCCCTCCCCCAGATAGTCCCTCCCTCTCTCTCCGCACCGCACCGCACGCCTGGCACCCTCCCCTCCACAGTGGGCGGCGACCCGGGGCGGCGCCCCCCCCGCTGCACTGTCCCTCCCCCAGATAGTCCCTCGCTCTCTCTCCGCACCGCACCGCACACCTGGCACCCTCAACCTCCACAGTGGGCGGCGACCCGGCGGCTCGGATCGGATTCGCACAGCCAGCACTGCAGTGAGAGAGAGTGAGTGAGCCAGGTAGGGGCAGAGAGCTGCGAGTGCGAGCGCCCCCCCCCCAGATGTTGCGCCCGGTGCGGCCGGGCCCCCCTGCACCCCCCACGCTACGCCACTGTCTCCATTGCAACTTTTTATTTTGACTACTTAAGTCAATACCTGCAATAGTCAGCTGTGTGGGCTGCTGTTGAATGGACCAGCACACAAGCTCAGCATCTGGTACATCTGGACTTTGGGAGCAGGGAATCCATTAAATGAAACATGTCCTAATAGTGTTCATCTCCTAAGGCAGAGATAGCCAACAGGGTGTGCTGTGGATGCGGTTGGACTACAACTCCCACCTCCCATGGCCATTGGCCCTACTGGCTGGGGTTGATGGGAGTTGAAGTTGAAACATACTCGGAGTCAAGAGTGGATTTCATGCTCTTTATTCATAGTGGTGAGGAGGAATGGAAGTTCCCCCAGAATGTCTGCTTTATATACCGTATTTTTCGCTCTATAAGACGCACCAGACCACAAGACGCACCTAGTTTTTGGAGGAGGAAAACAAGAAAAAAAATATTCTGAATCTCAGAAGCCAGAACAGCAAAAGAGATCACTGTGCAGTGAAAGCAGCAATCCCTCTTGCTGTTCTAGCTTCTGGGATAGCTGCGCAGCCTGCATTCAGTCCATAAGACGCACACACATTTCCCCTTACTTTTTAGGAGAGAAAAAGTGAGTCTTATAGAGCAAAAAATACGGTACATTATTTACACAATGGGCCCCACGTGATTGGCTAATTCCGGGATTCACCTGTATTGTACACAAAGGGGAGCCAACCAGCTGTCCTTCGGACTGCAACCCCACCATCCCTGACCATTGGTCATGCTGGCTGGGGCCAGTGGGTGTTGAGAGTCCAACATTTGCAGGGCATCGTATGTGGATGCATCCCAAGAGCCTCAGAACCCTGTGAATAGACACTTGAGTTTTCATTTTCAGTGCCAATGTGTGTGTGATAGACAAAGAACGAGAATATCCGTACATGTTCAAGCAAAGCTCAAAGCACAAGGGATGATGTGAAGTGTTACTGGGCTAGATCCGGTGCATTGGAGAGGGGCATGGCGCTTAAATATTTTGCTAAGGGACTCTGACTCCTTGCTCACCTCCAGATTTTGGAAGTCAGACTGTCTCCTTGGCCCTACATCCACGGGAGTGCGCAGAGACTCCCCTTTGTGAGCTGTGAGCTCATCCCTGGCTGGAAACACGGATGCTTAGAGGGATGTTTGCCTCCCCCCTTTCCATCGTATTTCTTGCAGCACAGACAAAATGAGCAGAGGAACACTCCCAGCAGCAGGCGGGAGTTTGGGGGGCGGGGAGGGAGAGAGGCTGTCTCTCAACAGTTTGCTTTTCAGAAAGGAACGGAAAGGTGGCCAAGCCTGGGAGAGGGCTACTGGCAGAAAGGAGGGATATGAGGCAACAGTAAATTTTAAGAGCTCGGTTGCTTCCAGATTATCTGTTTATTGAGCATTTTGTCTTGATTTGTTTGCGCAAAGCTTGCACAGAAGTTATACAATGTCTGCTCTTTACTGAGCTATAGCTCCAATGTCTTTGTGCAGAGGTTATACGACTGCTCATCACTCATTGTCCCATACTTTCTAATGCGTTTCCCTATCCGTTTTCTTAATGCAAAACCGTTTTTTAAAAATAGACCCAGGCAGTGCTTTTTTCCCCTACAAAAATGTTTATGGGTACTCTCATTTTATATAGTTCAAATCAGGAAAAATAAATACAATAAATGGACAAAAGTACAGTGGTACTTCTGCTTACGTACTTAATTCATTCCGGAGGTCCGTTCTTAACCTGAAACTGTTCTTAACCTGAAGCACCACTTTCGCTAATGGGGCCTCCTGCTGCTGCCACGCCACCGTCGCACGATTTCTGTTCTCATCCTGAAGCAAAGTTCTTAACCCGAGGTACTATTTCTGGGTTAGCGGAGTCTGTAACCTGAAGCGCATGTAACCGGAGGTACCACTGTATAAAGATTCACAAAATGTTTAGGGGTATGAGTACCCCTGTGTCCCTCCAGAAAAAAAAGCACTGGACCCAGGTTTGTTGTTCGAGAGTATCCACTTTAATTGTGCAAACCTGAACTTTCTGGTGTGTAATTGAATCCCTCTTACAAGATAGCGAAGTCAGCACAATCAATACAGGTAGGCATACCAAGATCTGCAATTGTCATTTATAGGGACTGAGAGGACAGGATTGGCCAAAGTGAGCTTCTGGTGGTGTGACCAACTGAAAAAGAGAATGTGGGTGCTGGACTCTGAGGGTTTTCTTTTTTAAGAAAGTGAGTCTCTAGCCATTCTAGAAATAAGCTTATGAAACAGAATGTACAGGTGACATTCTAGACAATTTCTGTTAAATGAGCCAGCCCAGCTTCTCCCGCTTGTCAGTGTTTTTAGTCAATGAGTGATGTCAGAGCTGTGAGTTGTTTGGTCAATAGGACTCCTTGGATTCCCAAGAGGGTCAGATTTATAAAGGTGCAATTGAAGTAATTGCACCAGGCCCGTGCCTGCAGGGGCTCCAGACTCTTAATTTTTATTTAAAAATAAGGAAAGAAAGTTATGAAGTATAATGTGCAGGCAACCTTCTAAGCCAAGGCATCACCAACCTGACCCAAGTAGGGGGAACGAATATTGTGGTAGGAGAATTGTCATGCCTTTTGGTTTTGGGGAGATGTTGGGGTTAGTGCTGAGGCCATTCCACCTGCTCCACCTTTGGCTGCCCATGGAAGGACTTTTTGAAGATGTTGTGCCCATTTGTCTGCTCTTTGCTGCTTGCTGGCCTGGTGGAGCTAGTAGCGGGCAGCTGTTCTGACCATGGAGGAGTGTGTGTTTGTAGTGGTGGAGGAAGAAGCACAGGGTCCATAATTTTGCTGCTTTGTTTGTTTTGATGCTTGCCAGCCACATGGAGCAGTAAGCAGGCAGCTACTTTTTTAAAAAATAGTGTGTTTTAGTGAAGTGCATGGGAATTACTTGTGGCTCATTTTGCCACCTGCTAGCTACATGTCGAAAAGCGCAGGTATTGGAGGAAGAAACGTTGGAATCATCTCTTTATTGTTGGGCTTGTTTTGCTGCCTGCCAGCATGTGGAGCAGGCAGCTACATGAGAGGGTTCTCAGTTGAATATGTGTGTGAGGGGAGAATTATAGCAACCCTTTCTTATTTCTGTTTCATGCCATACAGTAGAGATTTCTCCAGAGCTAGTGGAGGGGCATCATCATTATCTCCTTTTCCTTATTGTTTCTAAAAAAAATTTTTTGGGGGGGTGGCAGCACAGAGGTATGATGATCATCACTTCTTTTCCCCAGATTGTTTACAAGGTTATTTTGGGTGGTGGGTGGTGAGAGCCAGTATGGTGTAGTGGTTAAGAGCGGTAGTCTTGTAATCTGGTGAACCGGGTTCGCGTCTCCGCTCCTCCACATGCAGCTGCTGGGTGACCTTGGGCCAGTCACACTTCTTTGAAGTCTCTCAGCCCCACTCACCTCACAGAGTGTTTGTTGTGGGGGAGGAAGGGAAAGGAGAATGTTAGCCGCTTTGAGACTCCTGAAGGGGAGTGAAAGGCGGGATATCAAATCCAAACTCTTCTTCTTCTTCTTCTAGTGCTGAGGCATCACCGTTATCACCACCACCACATTTTTCCTGATACTCCCAATGGTTGTTTTTTTTCGGGGGGGGGGGGCTACCCATTTCAAAGTATCATTCTTATCATCACTTTTTCTTCCTGCCTGATCCACAGCAGGTACTGTTCCCAAGTTGTTTGAGGGCAGAAAGCATTATTATTACCGTCTCTTTATGCACCTCTGATTTTGTCACAGTCACGTTTATTTAGGGTTCCCCAAAGGGAGCCCCACTGACCATAAATCTGCCACTAAGGGAATTGCAACAGGTGCAGTTGGAACAATTCAGTTGTTTAAGTGAGAGAGGTATGGAGAAGCTCAATCCCTTGCAAGCTGTGGTCAGACGCAAAAGGGGCACTTGCAGCTTTAATAGTTGCAGCCTTGGATTCGAACAGAAATCAGACATTGCTCTAGCTTTGCTTCTAGGTCACTTCACTGCAAGTTCTCGGCTCCAAACTTTGTCTGGTTTTGTCTGTTGAAGGAGAGGGGCTCCACCCATTTGCTGCCTTGCACTGAGCCCCTTAATCCCCCTTAATGGCTCATCACCTAGGCTATCACCTCACCAGGAGGCTAGTCTGGCTATTCCAAGAATTAAGCCTGGATTAAATTCTAACACTTGCTGAATGCAGGGATTAGAGAGGTCTGGCACACAGCATTACAGCCAAACTCGTAACAGTATATAGCTGCCATTTGCTTTGCAGCCACGTTCTCCTTGGCTGATCCTGCTCTTATAGAGCTCACCCTTTGGATTGCAAGGCTTTAGTTTCCTCATATTTGGTGAAAATTCCATTAAGGTTTTCCAGAAAAAAGATCCAGCGCCTGTTACACTTTATAGCTTCCAACGCATGCTATGCCTTTTACCGATGTGGCAGCTTTGATTTGTGGCTCCATGGGGAATTATGGCCTGTTCTGTAAGAGATAATCTTGGGTGGGGTGAGGGGGGCCCATGTTTTGTGTTTTTAAAAACCAAACCAAACCCACACCTACATTAAAAAAAACACCTGCTTCTTAATGATGGGACTGATTAGAGAGAGAGAGAGAGACAGAGAGAGAGAGAGAGAGGAATGCAGAGTTGGAAAGAACAAATCTAACTGCCCATTTTATAAGCCCTGCACCCTTCCTAGCAACTGATATGAACATTAAATGGGCAAAGATTTCACCACCATTCCTCTTCATCTGCTAGATTTCCACGTGGCAGACTGCAATTAAAGTTTCGGGAGGAAGGCTGGCTCTAAGCTTTTGTATACTGCTTGAGAATGTTCACAGAATCATAGAATTGGAAGGGACCCTGAGGCTCATTCTAGGCCAACCCATGCAGCTGTCCTATGCAGCTATGTAGAGACATCACCTTGCCAACAAAGGTCCGTATAGTTAAAGCTATGGTTTTCCCAGTAGTGATGTACGGAAGTGAGAGCTGAACCATAAAGAAGGCTGATCACCAAAGAATTGATGCTTTTGAATTATGGTGCTGGAGGAGACTCTTGAGAGTCCCATGGACTGCAAGAAGATCAAACCTATCCATTCTGAAGGAAATCAGCCCTGAGTGCTCACTGGAAGGACAGATCGTGAAGCTGAGGCTCCAGTACTTTGGCCACCTCATGAGAAGAGAAGACTCCCTGGAAAAGACCCTGATGTTGGGAAAGATTGAGGACCCAAGGAGAAGGGGACGACAGAGGATGAGATGGTTGGATAGTGTTCTCGAAGCTACCAGCATGAGTTTGACCAAACTGCGGGAGGCAGTGGAAGACAGAAGTGCCTGGCGTGCTCTGGTCCATGGGGTCACGAAGAGTCGGACACGACTAAACGACTAAACAACAACAACATGCAGCTGTTCCACACAAGGATCAAACCTGTAACCTTGGTGTTATCAGCATCACACTTTAACCAGCTGAGCTATCAAGCTGCTGCCATAGGTTTGCTCAGTAATGTGTGTGTATGCATAGCTGCCTAAGACTATCAATTCCTATACAGTAAGCGCAAGGCTTCTGCACCTTGAATGGTTGGATAGAAGAAGGAATTTCAGCACTGAGTAGCCCGCTATGCAAGGTACAGGAACCTTACCCTCTGTTGCATATTCTGGCTGTACTATTTAAAGTACAGCTCAGGTGTGATTTACATGTGACACTGGGGCTCGAAAGCATACACAAACACTTAGTTACCTGTGCAGGATTCCACATGTCCGGCTCCACATTTTAATCAGGTTGCTGTATCCTTTTCTGTGCAACTTTGCACAACATGCATCTATGACTATGCTCAGCAAAGCTGGATTTTAACTGCCCCCTCCTATCTCTCTAGATATTGCTCTGTTGTGCTTTTCATCTGTGTGGCCATTTGTGTGTGTGCTGCCTGCCATCGCTTTTCACTCATAGACAATTGCGAACTTTGAGTTACCTATTATCTGCAGCTAGTCAACAGATATTTGCAGCATGGTGAAGACCTTGGAACAATCCATCTCGGTTGTCACATAGTGCTGGGAGACAGCCTTATGAAGAACATAAGAACAGCCCTCATGGGTCAGAACAAAGACTAATCTCATCTAGTATCCTGTTTCCATAGGTGCCAACAGATGCCTATTTGAAGCTCAAAAGCGAAATACAAGCATAACAGCAAGCATAGGCAAACTGGGGCCTTCCAGATGTTTTGGGACTACAACTCCCATTGTCCCTAGCTAACAGGACCAGTGGTCAGGGATGATGGGAATTATAGTCTCAAAACATCTGGAGCGACGGGTTTGCCTATGCCGGCATAACAGCATAACTCTAATTGTTAATGGTCCCCAGTAACTGGCATTTGGAGACATACTACCTCTTAACCCAAAAGTACTACACAGACTCCATAATTAGTCTGATAGGTTTATCTTTTATGAAGTGGTCTAATCCCCCTTTGAAGCCATACAAACTGGTGGACATCACTACATCTTGTAGCAAATTCCATAATGCGGCACGCCGCCCTAATCTCCAAGCGATGCGAGATTCCAGGGTTTCCAGACTCTTACCCACGACTCATGTTTCCTTTTGGGAATGGGGCACAGGGGAGACTGTGGTGTCTTTATGATATATGGTTTTATTTGCACATACAGTGATACTTAATTCGTTCTGGAGGTCTATTCTTAACCTGAAACCATTCTTAACCTGAAGCACCACTTTAGCTAATGGGGCTTCCTGCTGCTGCCGTGCTGCCGGAGCACGATTTCTGTTCTCATCCTGAAGCAAAGTTCTTAACCCAAGGTACTATTTCTGGGTTAGCAGAGTCTGTAACCTGAAGCGTCTGTAACCTGAAGCATCTGTAACCTGAGGTACCACTGTATATACAGCTCGAGCATACAATGGAGGAGTTCACACCCAAAAGGGTCTTGTTTCTCCCATAGCCGCAACCTTAGATTCAAACAGAAATCTAACATTGTCCTCAAACATTGCTCCGACTCTCTTTCCAGCTTGCTGCTTCACTTCCAGGTCACTTACCAAACTCTGCTCTAAACTCTGTCTTTGTCTGTTGAAGGAAGGGCCCATCACCTATTTGCTATCTCACACCTAACCTGTTAATCCCCCATCACCTCACCAGGAAACTAGCTTGGCTTGATTAGCATTTAAAACTTGCTAAGATGGCACTGTGGGTTAAACCACAGAGCCTAGGACTTGCCAATCAGAAGGTCGGCGGTTCCAATCCCCGTGACGGAGTGAGCTCCCATTGCTTGGTCCCTGCTCCTGCCAACCTAGCAGTTCGAAAGCACATCAAAGTGCAAGTAGATAAATAGGTACCGCTCCGGCGGGAAGGTAAACGGCGTTTCCGTGCGCTGCCCTGGTTCGCCAGAAGCGGCTTAGTCATGCTGGCCACATGACCCAGAAGCTGTACGCTGGCTCCCTCAGCCAATAAAGTGAGATGAGCGTCGCAACCCCAGAGTCAGTCACGACTGGACCTAATGGTCAGGGTCCCTTTACCTTTACCTTTTAAGATCCAGGGATTAGAAAGGTTGGGCTTAACACCCCAAACTCCTAACAGTGGCTCCTTGGATGCTTTCCAAACTACAATTCCCAGAATGGCTCCACAATCAAATGAGGGAAATTGGGGTCTCCTAACAACTCTCATCACTTTACAGCAGAGACATCACCTTGCCAACAAAGGTCCATATTGTTAAAGCTATGGTTTTCCCAGTAGTGATGTATGGAAGTGAGAGCTGGACCATAAAGAAGGCTGATCGCCGAAGAATTGATGCTTTTGAATTATGATGCTGGAGGAGACTCTTGAGAGTCCCATGGACTGCAAAAAGATCAAATCTATCCATTCTTAAGAAAATCAGCCCTGAGTTCTCACTGGAAGGACAGATCCTGAAGCTGAGGCTCCACCACATGAGAAGAGAAGACTCCCTGGAAAAGACCCTGATGTTGGGAAAGATGGAGGGCACAAGAAGAAGGGGACGACAGTGGATGAGATGGTTGGACAGTGTTCTTGAAGCTACCAGCATGAGTTTGACCAAACTGCGGGAGGCAGTGGAAGACAGGAGTGCCTGGCGTGCTCTGGTCTATGAGGTCACAAAGAGTCGGACACGACTAAACGACTAAACAACAAAAGAGGCAGGATTACAACTTTAAGCTGTGCATATGCCTTGTTTGTGCTTCTGAAAGTCCTAATGCAATATTAATAGCAAAAATACAAAAGCAGAGAAAACTAGATCAACTGTAGCAGAAGTAACCCCACATCATGACTAAATGACTAAATAACAACAACAACAACTCTCAGCACCCATAGCAAACTACAGTTCCCAGGATTCTTTGTGGGAAGCAACGACTGTTTAGACTAGAGTGCTATCCGAGTGCTATAAATGTATGGTGTGAAAGTGGACGGTCTTTGTTTCTGGGGCAGTTATATGACGAACATTCATCCTGATTAGCTTGTGGGATGTTTACATGCCTTCCCATTAGTTGTTTATCCATCCAACACTTTCCAGTGAACTTCCCATTACTTTCCAGAAAGCCTGGTTGCATTTTTCTAAGTTGGGTAAGTTGCGCTAGGAATGACAGAGTGCTGTAATCCGCTTTAATTGTGCAAACCTAAATTTCTGTTGTGCCCTTGAATCCGTCCTGCAAATTACTGACAGTCCGGAGGCATCCAAACCCACTTTTAAAAAGCATCGGGCTTTTTGTGGCTTGGAAAGTGACAGAGGGATGCTTTGAAAAGCGTGGAATGAACACATGATTAATGGCAAGAAGTATAAACACCCCATAAGCAAACCAGGATGGATGCAGTAAAAATGGCCCTTGTTGGCTCACAAACAAATCAGAATGAATGGTCAATAAAGACCAGGTAAAATCTAAACTCTGTGTAAACGTTACATGGGGTGGGTGCTCAGTAAATAGGTTGCCTGGATGAGCTCCTTTTATCTGCCCTGAATCGTCCCTGAATTTCCCCCATCCACTCATGGGAGGTGTGTGCTTCTGCCCTGGAATGGGAGATGTGGGGAGTCCGCAGCCCTCAACAAACTGTTTTTATACAGAGATGGCTGGTGATTCCTGCAAGATGAGAAGGCAGACTTGTTGGCACTCAATGTTTATTTATGTTTTTGGTGGAGCCTACAAGAGCCATGGTTGAGGCTCAACTCATCTCCCTATTTGAAATATTCATGCCTCCCAAAAATCAGCTCTGGGGCTTCAGAGGTTTGTTTTCATTGCCCCCCCTCCCCGCTCCCCAAACCCCTCTGATAAACTGTCAGACTCAGCATCCCCTCCTCCCTTCTCAAATTACTTTTTGACCCAGAGTAACTGTTTTTATAGAGCTTTTGGCTGTCACGCACAAAGCCTTCCCTTCCTGGCGCAGGAAGCTGGGGAGTTATGGAATTTGTCTGCTTTGAAAGCCTCGGTTTCAGCTCGTCTGGTCTTCTTTGGCTGTAAACTGTCTTTCTCAGCCTGAAATGTGTGGAAAGTTTAGCTAGCTCCCTAGCCAAGTAAGATGAGTCTAATGTGAGTTAGGAATTATGAGGGCCGGCCTCAGATTCTTTGTTGCCTGAGGCAGAAGACAAGATGGCGCCTCCTTTGTTCCCGTGTTCCACGTTCAAAAGCTGACAAGACTGGCAGCTCAAATCTTACTTTGACCCTGCTCATGGGACTAAACAACAACAACAACATCCTTTAGACCAGGGGTAGGGAACCTAAAGCCCGTGGGCTAGATGCAGCCCAATCACCTTCTCAATCAGCCCACGGACGGTCCGGGAATCAGCATGTTTTTACATGAGTAGAATGTGTCCTTTTATTTAAAATGCACCTCTGGGTTATTTGTGGGGCCTGCCTGGTGCTTTTACATGAGTAGAATGTGTGCTTTTATTTAAAATGCATCTCTGGGTTATTTGTGGGGCATAGGAATCTGTTCATATTTCCCCCCAAAAAATGTAGTCTGGCCCCCCACGAGGTCTATGGGACGGTGGACCAGCCCACGGCTGAAAAAGGTTGCTGACCCCTGCTTTAAACTCACCCAAACAAGCATATTAGAGTGGCTGCTGTCCCATTAGGCAAGGGAGGCAACTGCTTCAGGCAGCCCTTTTGGGTACGTTGGCAGGGCAGTTACTATGATTTTTTTAAATAGATTTCTTACTCTCTCATTTTTACTTCCAGGGTGGCAGAGAGATGCTTGGGAGGTTTTTCTGCCAGATGCCAAAAGAGGAGGAGGGAGTATACAGCTCTGGCTCAGGCAGCAAAATAATTTGGGCCCCACTCTCTGTATCAGTGACAGATAATTCCTGAACTGACTCTTCAGGCCTGGGCAACAGGCACACACCCCAACGCTCAAAGTGTGCTAAATGCATTTTGAGTTCTCCAACAGAGGAGCAAAATGCCCCCACTTCCCAAATGCACCGCCTCATTTACAGGAACCAAATGGAAGGAATTCCTGTCATTTCCCTGAGGGTGCGCATGCCATAGACTTTATTAGGAGGATATTACCAGGGCAGCAAGTTCTGCATGTTTCTCTCTCTCTTCTTTAATATTTTCCCCTAAGTATTTCTTTCTTTTTTTGCTTATGGACTCTTGCCCCAGTGCTGCAGAATGCTGCTGCATCCAGAGACTTGGGGGTGGGCTGGGGGAGACTTGTGGCCTCCACACCGCCAGGAAGAGATCCTTTGCTACAGCTGCTGCTGCAGGGGAAATTAAGACTGCTTTCAGATAAAGAGCTTAGGGTGTTGTTATGTACTGAGCTGAATAGGATCCAAAATGCAGCAGTCTGATTGGTCCTAGAACAATAGGATCCAAAAAGCAGTCTGATTGGTCCTAGAACAAGAGGATCCAAAATGCAGCAGTCTGATTGGTCCTAGAACAATAGGGTCCAGAATGCAGCAGTCTGATTGGTCCTAGAACAATAGGGTCCAGAATGCAGCAGTCTGATTGGTCCTAGAACAATAGGATCCAAAATGCAGCAGTCTGATTGGTCCTAGAACAATAGGGTCCAGAATGCAGCAGTCTGATTGGTCCTAGAACAATGCAGCAGTATGATTGGTCCGCAGGAGCCACCCAATCCAGGTGGAAGTGAATCCGCAACCTGATTGGCCCACAGGAGAATCCCGGAATTAACCAATCATGTGCAGCCCATTGTGCACATAAAAATTGTGTAAATAATGTATATAAAGCAGATATTGTGGGGGAACTTTCATTCCTCCTCACCACTATGAGCTGAATAAAGAGCATGAAATCCACTTTCGACTCCGAGTATATTTCAGGTGTGATCACCATGCCTCATTCATGCACGTTCTATTGGGATGATGGCGCTGACGTCCAGATGACATAATAACCCACCCACATTTCCCCAGTGCTCCTAATGTCCTTTTTTTCTTACTGCGGGAAAACCCTCCTTTGGCCGCCTTGGGTCAGATGCTTCTCGTGAGATGCCTTGCTCACAGATGGTCTGTTGGACTGTCCAAATAATGTAATCTAGCTGCAACCTATTCTGTGCAAAAGGAAGCCCTAGCACTTATTTTAAAACATCAGAAGGCTATTTTAAACGGCATCCCAGATTATAATTTTAAAATACCTAACTGTGAAGATACATAGAATGAAAGGGTTTAAGGTCAGTGAGAAAGAGGAGGATTGGTTTGAGAAGATATTGAATTATTTGAGTAGGTTTGAACAATCTGGGGCAATTAAAATGTTAAAAGTTAAATAAACCTTGTGGAAGGAGGAGTGTTAAGGTATATAGAAGTGTATACAGTGGTACCTCGGGTTAAGTACTTAATTCATTCCAGAGGTCCATTCTTAACCTGAAACCATTCTTAACCTGAAGCACCACTTTAGCTAATGGGGCCTCCCGCTGCTGCCGTGCCGCCAGAGCATGATTTCTGTTCTCATCCTGAAGCAAAGTTCTTAACCCGAGGTACTATTTCTGGGTTAGCGGAGTCTGTAACCTGAAGCGTATGTAACCTGAAGCGTATGTAACGTGAGGTACCACTGTATATGGTTAATTTGAATATGTAATTATTGAATATTATTGAATATGTATATTATTGAATATTATATACCCCGTGTATCAGCTGCCTGGGGGGGTTTCACTGTTTGTGTTTTGGTGGTTGGTAAAAAATATTTATTTACCGTATTTTTCGCTTGATAAGACGCACCAGACCACAAGACACACCTAGTTTTTGAAGGAGGAAAACAAGAAAAAATATATTCTGAATCTCAGAAGCCAGAACAGCAAGAGGGATCGCTGTGCAGTGAAAGCAGCAATCCCTCTTGCTGTTCTGGCTTCTGGGATAGCTGCGCAGCCTGCATTCACTCCATAAGACGCACACACATTTCCCCTTACTTTTAAGAAGGGAAAAAGTGAGTCTTATAGACCAAAATATATGGTATTTATTTTTAAATTAAACTGCATCCCCCTACCTCCTGATCACTTTTGGTGTCAGGAGAAGCAGGCATAGTGAGAGGTTTTGCTTTCTAATCAGGATCACAGAGGCGACCAGGCCCCTCTCCCCGATACCAGAGCCCAACCTGATTGCCTTTAGGGATGTTTTGGGGTTTTTTTAAGAATGCGTGTATGTTGGGCTGAATCACACGCACCATGTAATTGGTCCTATGAGATCAGGAAGGGTGGAGGAGAAGGCAGTGGTGAGACCACTGCATATTGTATATACACAGAGAGACACAGAGTGCTAATGCATTCTAGTGTGGAGGAAAGCAAACTGCAATTCTGCTTACAGCAGGATTGCAAAAGCTGGGCAGCGCTTGGAGGAGGAGCAGTTTGGATTTGATATCCCGCTTTATCACTTACCCTAAGGAGTCTCAAAGCAGCTAACAATCTCCTTTCCCTTCCTCCCCCACAACAAATACTCTGTGAGGTGAGTGGGGCTGAGAGACTTCAGAGAAGTGTGGCTGGCTCAAGGTCACCCAGCAGCTGCATGTGGAGGAGCGGGGAAGCGAACCCGGTTCACCAGATTACTAGTCCACTGCTCTTGACCACTACACCACACTGGCTCTCTTATGGAGCCTTCTGTCTGGAAGCACCCTAAGTCAATAGAGATGTAGCAGGGGGTGGGTGGGAGGAACAAAACTATTTCTCCACTATCAGTGGCAAGCCCACCTCGGGGGAATCCTTGGGAAATGAGGTGGCGTCTTCTCTTCCAAGGTTTGAGCTGAAAGCACCCACCTGCACACTTTCAGCTGGCTGCTCTATGGCTGCCACCTTCTCTTCCTCTTTTTCTTGGGGAGCAAAGTGCTCCTCAAGTGGCTCCCTGGGAGGAGAGGAGGTTTGCTCCACTAGGCTGCAGGGAGCATCCTTTCTCAGCAGGTAGAGTGAGCTGCAGAGGTAGTGAAGGGGAGCAGGGAGACTGTGGGGAGGGAGTGAAAAAGTGTGCGCACACAGAGGTCCCTGCCCACAACTTTGTTGTTCCCCTAGTAATGGAATCTTGCAGTGTCAGTGAATTTCCTGCGTGTGGGGTGGAGGGAATGGGGCTGGGGGTTGGGCAATGCAAGCGGGACGTGTGTGTGTGTGTGTGTGTGTGTGTCTAGGGCAGTGTCATTTCCACCCAGCTTTGCCATGATGGAGAGCAGCGCATCTGCACAATTCATGGCCTGCGGGGTGCTCGGCGCAGCCATTCCGACACTGCCGGTGAAATATGTGCTTGCCGTGCATCGCTAATGCGGGCCAAGCAGATGGCACCACAGCCATTAAAGGAATAAATAACGGGCACCGCAGCCTGCCTGGCATGGGGAGTAGGTGCTCTCTGCCACCTGGACAGATCCCTCCGAGCAGGGGAAGGGAGACACCTAATGGTCACCCCTGGACTACACAGCTAGGCAAGGTGTCCTGAACACAAGTTTCTCCAGGGATACTCTCTCTCTCTCTCCCATCTCCTTTGAAGTGGGTGTAAGAATATAGGGAAATCTCAACAGCTTCTAATAATTCTATAATTCTGTTTTTGAATGCATATAGCACCTTGTTTTGCTCTAAGGGATCCCAAGGCAGTTTTACCTTTCAGGAGGCTGTTTCGAATAGCTTTGGCATGTGTGCATGTTGCATTTTAATTCAGCAATCATCTCCCCCAAGTTCCTATCAGTGTGGCAGGTGGTGAGTAGACAAGGTAACTTCAGGGTCAGCCAGAGTGGTGTCATGATCAGAGTGTTGGGTAAGACCAGGGGGAACCTGGATTCCAATCTCCCAAGCAGCCACAAAATGTACTGGGTGATCTTGGGCCAGCCAGTTGTCATTGCTTAGCCTGTGCTACCTCGTGGTGATGTTGTGGGAGCATGAAGTGGCTGGGAAGCGCACACCATGTACACGGTCCTCAGCTGCTTGGAGAAATTGTGGAATAAGCAATATGCAATAATACATATTGTTGTGTGCCGTTGTTCAGTACCCAGCTCCTGCAACCTAGCAGTTCGAAATCACATCAAAGTGCAAGTAGATAAATAGGTACCACTCCGGCGGGAAGGTAAACGGCGTTTCCGTGCACTGCTCTGGTTCACCAGAAGCGCCTTAGTCATGCTGGCCACATGACCCGGAAGCTGTACGCCGGCTCTCTCAGCCAATAAAGCAAGATGAGTGCCGCAACCCCAGAGTCGGTCACGACTGGACCTAATGGTCAGGGGTCCCTTTACCTTTACCTTAGAAAATAAATCGGAACAAACAAAACTTGTAAAGGTTACAAAAAAATGTTATTATGGTTAACCACACCTAATATGGTTTTTATGAAAATGAATTCCAAATATAATTTAATTTGTCCGTGGCAAGTCTACGTTTATACACAACTTGTTCATGTGTAGTGAGTTTGTACATATCTTCAATCGAATTGGGCCAGGGAGCTGCATTTTTATTTTTCCAGTTCATCAATACCTGTCTTTTTGCCATAGTAAGGGCACGGAGAGTATTTTCATATTGTCCCTTTGTTAGATTCCATGTATTGGGTATATAATTCAAAAGGATATTTTCCTTTGAAAATTTAAAATTATTCCGTACAGTTGCATTGATTGTCTCTATTACCTTTTGCCAAAAAATTATCAATATAGGACATTGTACAAACATATGTTTTAGAGAAGCATTATCCCTGATACATCTCTAGCAGCAAGATGTCTTAATAAGTTTTAAATACTATTTTTTTTGTACAACAAAAGCAATATGTAATAATATGCCCATGGTGAAAGAGAAAAATGACCACAATCAGAAAATCCTAGGGTCTAAATCAGAGCTGGGAGACGGTGGCCCCAAAGATATTGATGGACTTCATCTCTCTTCCTCCTTGACCCTTAGCCATGTTGGCTTGGGCAGATGGAAGTTGTAGTCCAGAAACATCTGGAGGGCCACAGGTTCCCCATCCTTGGTGGATTGAGTCTCATGTCACAGATAAAAAGCAGCCCCAAGCCTGAAAAATACAGGTGTCTAGGTCTGAACACAGGAGGCTGTCAGGTCATTGGTCCAGAAGGTCAGTACATTGGCCCATCTAACTCAGAGCTGTCTACTCTGACTGGCAGCGTCCCAGGCAGAGAATACTGAACATCACCTGCTGGCTGTTCCTTCTAACATAGGATTGAATTAGGGACCTTCTGCATTCAAAGCATTTGTTTGACCACAGAACTGTGGGCAAGATCTCCAGCCACAGCCTGCCTCTCCTAAACTCCCTCCAACCTCTGTGCCTTCTGCTCAACTTCATCCTCTTCAGTAGTCAAACTGATCTCTCTCCTCTTCATGCTGTCCTTCCAATTCCATCCCTTCAAAATCTACCCATGGGGTTTTTTTGTGTGTGAAGCCTTTCATTAGCTCCCTTTTAGCCTGGCTTGAAGAACGCGGGTGGTGCTGTGGGTTAAACCAAAGAGCCTAGGACTTGGCGATCAGAAGGTCGGTGGTTCGAATCCCCGTGACAGGGTGAGCTCCCATTGCTCGGTCCCTGCTCCTGCCAACCTAGCAGTTTGAAAGCATGTCAAAGTGCAAGTAGATAAATAGGTACCACTCCGGCAGGAAGGTAAACGGTGTTTCCATGTGCTGCTCTGGTTTGCCAGAAGCGGCTTAGTCATGCTGGCCACATGACCCAGAAGCTGTACGCCGACTCCCTCGGCCAATAAAGCGAGATGAGCGCCGCAACCCCAGAGTTGGCCACGACTGGACCTAATGGTCAGGGGTCCCTTTACCTTTTGCCTGGCTTGAGCCTCCACAGCACCCTGACTCTGAGCCACAACACATATAATGCAGAAGAAGCTGGCTGGTGGCCACTGGAGCTGATAGGGTGGAAAGCAGAGAGACCAACAGGAGATGGAGCCAGAAAGCCAATGACAAGCAGAGCTCACACATTCTAGTTTTATTGCCACTTTCCCTCCTGCTCAGTTCCACAAGGGTAACACTGGGACGAAAGAGGAAGAAGCTGACAGGAAGTACCCTCTGGACCAGTTGTAAGTAAGGTAGGCAGGTGGTGGTTGAGGGCAGATGAAGGTTGGTGGGGCAATGCCCCATTCAGCCTAACTGACCAGCCTCCACTGTACTTGTGATACAGAAATGGCAGAATTTAGGCTTAATAGCTGTTGTTGGAAGTTTGTGGCTTTGTGGTGTGGAGAGAATAAAGTTTGAGAACAGTTCTGAGAGATCTGCATTGGCTCCCAGTACGTTTCCGAGCACAATTCAAAGTGTTGGTGCTGACCTTTAAAGCCCTAAACGGCCTCGGTCCTGTATACCTGAAGGAGTGTCTCCACCCCCATCGTTCAGCCTGGACACTGAGAGCCAGCGCCAAGTGCTTTCTGGCGGTCCCCTCACTACAAGAAGCCAAGTTACAGGGAACCAGACAGAGGGCCTTCTCGGTAGTGGCGCCCACTCTGTGGAACACCCTCCCTTCAGATGTGAAGGAAATAAGTAGCTATCCTATTTTAAAAAGACATCTGAAGGCAGCCTTGTTTAGGGAAGTTTTTAATATTTAACGCTGTGTTGTTTTTAATACTTGATTGGGAGCCGCCCAGAGTGGCTGGGGAAACTCAGCCAGATGGGCGGGGTATAAATAATAAATTATTATTATTATTAACTTATTTGAAAAGTCCTTTGAGGTCAGAGCTAAATGGCAAAGAAGGCAACAACCACTTAAAGGATGAGGTTCGCTGTGGCGAATCAACATACACACAGTAGCAGCAAATGGTTGCAGAAATCAGTCCAAACTTTCTCCTGAACCTTCTGCTGATCAGTTTAACTGAGTAACTGGTGCTATTGAAAGGGGTGGGGAGAGATTCCTTTTTGTCTCCATCTTCACTTAGTTCAAAATATTATAATTGTCTATCACACCCTCCTTTAGGATTCTTCCAGGTGGGTGTTTATTGTGGGACTGATGCTCCTCATGCATGCATATATTTATATTTTTTGCCATGGCCCCATGATGTTATCATCATAAAATGTCAGCCTACATCACCCCACCCCACCCCATTAATTTAGGGCTACCCTTTCCAGGATAATCTGATAAATGGGGTGTGATGCCTACAACCCATTTGTAGTATCTCAAAGACCTGTTTACAATCTGAAGTCCCCTTCTGGAATTTCTTTCCAAGCTAAAAAGTCTCCATTTGGCCTTTCCTTGTAGGGCAGGCAACCCAAACCTCTCCATCATTTTAGCTGTTCTTCCTGGGTCCATATTATACTCTATTTGAGATAGGTTTCCTCTGTCTCCCACGTTAATTACACCCTTTACGGAAAACAAGAGCTAGCCTTTGATTTTCTCCCCTCAAGCCTGGACTCTTGGCTCCCACCTCTCAAATGAGAGAAGCATCCAAGATTTTGAGGACAGCTGCTGGTATTTCCAGGGTTATGTCTTCAGCTCCGGATGGGGCACACGAGCTTTGAGTCTGTACTCCCCAAGGAGTCTGGACTTCTGGGTCTAACCTCTCTAATTGGTAGCTCTCCTGGAAAGGTGGAAGGGAGGGTGGACGTAAGGGCGTTTCATGTCACGGTCAAGCCAAAGAACGCTGCTCTTTCCCATGAGTCTCTCTGCTCGGGACTTAGGTTCATGCTGTTGCCACGGCAGCAGCGTTACCTCAGCAGCTGCCTGGGCATAATTAGGTGAGGCATAAATCACAGCTGCCTGGCACAGATGCTAGGACTGGCGTTGTCCTGCCGGCTCGACGTCTCTGAGCCCAGCCAGGTCATGGGCTGAGTTGACAGGACCCACAGTACGGTGCCTCCTATGAGCTCAGGGCACAAAATATTGTCGCCATTGGCGGCCTTCACTTCTGACAAGGCCAGAAGGGAGTATTCCCCCTGGGATAGGAGTCATCTTGCGGCATCTATCCAGTGCTGAATTAAAATTCATGTCCTGGTAGATCTCTCTCACACACTCTCCCTCTTTCTCCCTCTACAGTTTCCAATTTTCGGCAGATCTTTCTGAAATCTGGGTGCCACCTGAATAGGCAAAAAGTAGCTTTGTGCTAGCAGAACTGGGGTCCCTCCTGGTGGTGTGACCCTGTGGCCCTCAGATGTTGTTGGTCTTAAGAGCCCACCAGCCCCAGCAAGTATGGCCAGTGGCCAGAGGCTATGGGAGCTGTGGTCCAAAAACATTTGGTGGGTAACAGGTTTCCTATTCCTATGAATCTAAAGTACCGTATTTTTTGCTCTATAAGACTCACTTTTTCCCTCCTAAAAAGTAAGGGGGAAAGTGTGTGCGTCTTATGGAGCGAATGCAGGCTGCGCAGCTATCCCAGAAGCCAGAACAGCAGGAGGAATTGCTGCTTTCACTGCACAGCGATCCCTCTTGCTGTTCTGGCTTCTGAGATTCAGAATATTTTTTTCCTTGTTTTCCTCCTCCAAAAACTCGGTGCGTCTTGTGGTCCAGTGCATCTTATAGAGTGAAAAATACGGTAAGTAGGAAATGGTGATCATTGGCCATGCTGGTTGGGCCTGGCCAGGGGGGTGGGTGAATTGGACAAGGACATCTGGGAGGCCACAGATGCCCTGCCCTTGATCTAGACCAGAGTTTCCCAAACTTGGGTCTCCAGCTGTTTTTGGACTACAACTCCCATTCCCTCTAGCTAGAGGACCAGTGGTCAGGGATGATGGGAATTGTAGTCCAAAAACAGCTGGAGACCCATGTTTGGGAAAGTGGACCTAAGAGGCCCAATCCCTCTTCTTAATAGGAGAAGCTGTGGCTTGCTAGAATGCGGGCAATCAACAGAGACTGCATCTCTTGTTCTGCAAAAAGGGAAAGCTCTGGCTATAGGGGAAATGGCTTGTCTGCTGCATCGACAAGGCAAATATGTGTTAGATTCCCCCTCTTTATTCAGGAATAGGGAACCTGTGGCCCTTGGTTCCTCTTGCATGCAAGGCTGATGCCCTGCCACTGAATTATACCCCTTCCTGTTGCGTATCTCTATACTGAACCCCATCGAAATGAAGGGCAACAACCAAAAGAATGCTCTTCTTGGAGGCGGTATTCTTACCACAGCCAGACGAGTCATCTCATATTTTGCACCCTTGTCCTGGGCGTTGAAAGTTGACTACAACAGCCAGCTCTCTGCATATGCTCAGAGACACTCTAAACAGGTTCAGAGATCAGGAGGAGGGAGAGGTAAAATAAAGCACCACTAGTCTGCCTAAGACGCGTGTGGGACACGGGTGGCGCTGTGGTCTAAACCACTGAGCCTAGGGCTTGCCGATCTGAAGGTTGGCAGTTCGAATCCCCGCAACGGGGTGAGCTCCCATTGCCCTGTCCCAGCTTCTGCCAACCTAGCAGTTTGAAAGCACGTCAAAGTGCAAGTGCCACATGACCCAGAAGCTGTACGTCGGCTCCCTCTGCCGATAAAGTGAGATGAGCACCGCAACACTAGAGTCGTCTGCGACTGAACCTAATGGTCAGGGGTCCCTTTACCTTTACCTTTTCAGTCTGCCTAAGAAGTTATGGAACATTGCAAGTACCTTGGAAGTTGAACGGAATCTGTTCCGGAAGTCCATTCAACTTCCAAAACGTTCCAAAACCAAACCACGGCTTCTGATTAGCTGCAGTAAGCTCCTGCAGCCAATCAGAAGCTGTGGAAGCCCTATCAGACGTTTGGGTTCCAAAAGAATGTTCGCAAACCGGAACAATCACTTCCGGGTTTGCGGCGTTCAGGAGCCAAAACAGACAAGTTCCAGGGCATTCGGGATCTAAGGTACGACTGTACACTATTAGCAGGAGGGGAATTTTTTTCCTGCTTGCTTGCCTCCTTGTATATCTGTTTCTGTGATTGCAGTGAAAGGAGAGAATGCAATAAAAGGGCCAGTGAATTAGTCCAGTCGCGGACGACTCTGAGGTTGCGGCGCTCATCTCGCTCTATAGGCCAAGGGAGCCGGCATTTGTCTGCAGACAGCTTCCGGGTCATGTGGCTAGCATGACTAAGCCGCTTCTGGCGAACCAGAGCAGCGCATGGAAACTCCATTTACCTTCCCACCAGAGCAGTACCTATTTATCTACTTGCACTTGCCGTGCTTTCGAACTGCAAGGTGGGCAGGAGCAAGGACCGAGCAACGGGAGCTCACCCTGTCGCGGGGATTCGAACTGCCGACCTTCTGATCATCAAGTCCTAGGCTCTGTGGTTTAACCCACAGCGCCACACGCATTCCTTATAGAACTCAAATAGACTTTAAGCCACCAGCCCTGGAGCAGGGCACATTCCATCCCCTTTACCTTCTCCGAATTTTCAACAACTTCCATCTCCAATAAGTGGAGAGGCTGCCATCTAGTGACACTTTTGAGCAAAGTCATTAAAAAACCCCAACAACCTAGGGCTGAAGCAGAACCAGAGGAGGCTGCCTTGAACATGGCTCCACCTTTCTCAATAATGTCTACACAACTGGCAACAGGGTTTTCCAGACAGGGGCTTTTCTCAGAGCCACCTGGAAATGCAAGGGATTGAACCTTCTGCATGGAACAGCTTGTGTTCTGCCACTGGGCTGCAGCCCTTCCAGCCCTGCAAGTAGATAAATAGGTACCGCTCTGGCGGGAAGGTAAATGGCGTTTCCGTGCGCTGCTCTGGTTTGCCAGGAGCGGCTTAGTCATGCTGGCCACATGACCCGGAAGCTGTACGCCGGCTCCCTCGGCCAGTAAAGCGAGACGAGTGCCGCAACCCTGGAGTTGGCCACGACTGGACCTAATGGTCAGAGGTCCCTTTACCTTTAAGTTGGTGTCCTCATTGTCTCCTGTGGCAGTGAGTTCCATAGTTTAACTGGGCACTGTGTGACATCTGTCCTGAATCTTTCAACATTCAGCTTCAAGACAGTCCTCAGCCTGCCTCCTGTGAGTCATGGGGGCCTGAGCCCTGAGTCTTTTGGGGCTCAGATCTCCTACCCTGCACCCCATTTCTAAACTTTAATACACACACACACACACACACACACACACACACTGCTTACAGGGCTGCTGAACAGTGCTTTAACACACAATTCCTGGGAGGCCTCTAACACACACCATCTTAATTTGCTCAGAGACCTAAACTTGCATCACTGCATATGGAAATCATATGCAAATTACAGCCATATGGGGGGGGGGGATGCCCTGAAGCAACACCCCTGTGCTGATCAGAAGAAAAAGATTCTTCTGAATTCTGCAGCCCCAGAGGCCTCTCTTGGAAGAGTCTCTGCTAGGGGAGCTGTTCCTGGAGAGCCTGAAGAGGGAAAGGGAGATTTATGGCCCTTAAGTGAGAACTGCCTGGTGATATATCCAATCTGCTGCTGCTGGGGAGGATCGCTTAAGATGCATCACTGGGCAGAACAATGAAGAGGAAATCCAAGGCCCCTGCTGGAGAGAGGCTGTGGTGTAAGAGTAAACTCAATTGGGGGGGGGGGGAATGAGACTCGAAGCTACCAGCATGAGTTTGACCAAACTGCGGGAGGCAGTGGAAGACAGGAGTGCCTGGCGTGCTCTGGTCCATGGGGTCACGAAGAGTCGGACACGACTAAACGACTAAACAACAAAACAACAAGATTTTGTATGTAGACCAAAACCAACCCCTTCACCTTGACTATTTTAATGGAGCGCCATCTAAAGCACATTAGAATAACCCAGCCTTGAGGTTACCAACACATGGATCGCAGCAGCAGGGCTAGGCCTCTCTAGGAATGGTTATAGTGGGTGTTCCAACCAAAACTGGCATTGGATCCTTGCTGTTGAAGTCACTTGGGCCTCCAATGACAGAGTTGGATCCAGGAGCACCCTGAATCATGTACAGTAAAAAATCTCTTGGGCATGATTTGTGGAAAGGTGAGCCATTTTCTTATTCCACAGAAAACACTTCTTTCTCAAAGGTAGCTTAAGCGTGAAAGATCAAGCAGATACAGTGGTGCCTCGCAAGACGAAATTAATTCGTTCTGCGAGTCTCTTCGTCTAGTGGTTTTTTTGTCTTGCGAAGCAACCCTATTAGCGGATTAGCGCTATTAGCGGTTTAGCGGTTATTAGCGGCTATTAAAGGCTTAAAGCATTAGCGGATTAGCTGCTAAAAGGCTATTAGCGGCTTAGCAGCTTAGAAAAAGGGGGTGGGGAGCGGAAAAAAATCTCAAGACTCGCAAGACATTTTCGTCTTGCGAAGCAAGCCCATAGGGAAATTCGTCCTGCGAAGCGCATCGAAAAACGGAAAACCCTTTCGTCTAGCGGGTTTTCCGTCTTGCGAGGCATTCGTCTTGTGGGGTACCACTATACTTTCATATGTTGTTTACGCCATACTGATGTGCAAAGCAATGGTTTTATATAGATTTCAATGGTTTATGATAGGGCCGACATTGTTCCATGGTGTAGTAGTAAGAAGAAGAAGAAGAAGAAGAAGAAGAAGAAGAAGAAGAAGAAGAAGAAGAAGAAGAAGAAGAAGAAGAAGAAGAAGAAGAAGAAGAAGAATATTTTTATTTATAATATTTTTATTTATACCCCGCCCTCCCCAGCCAAGGCCAGGCTCAGGGCGGCTAATGAGCAATAATAAAAACAAGTTGAATGAATACAACTTAAAAACAAGATTAAAATGCAACAATTAAAATATTGAAAGATTAAAATATTAAAATGTAGCCTCATCGCAGGTGGAGAAGGAAAAGAAAAAAGAAAGAGAGGGAGGGAGGGAATCAAATTGGCTCCAAGCCAAAGGCCAGGCGGAACAACTCTGTCTTACAGGCCCTGCGGAAAGAAATCAGATCCCGCAGGGCCCTGGTCTCATGAGGCAGAGCGTTCCATCAGGCCGGAGCCAGTGTTGAAAAGGCCCTGGCTCTGGTTGAAGCCAATCTAACTTCCTTAGGGCCTGGGACCACTAGGGTTTTGCTATTTATGGACCTTGAGGCTCTCCGTGGGGCATACCGGGAGAGGCGGTCCCGTAAGTACGAGGGTCCTAGGCCATGAAGGGCTTTAAAGGTCAAAACCAGCACCTTAAATCTGACCCTGTACTCCACCAGGAGCCAGTGCAGCTGTACCCAGTGTACACAGATTGGCACACATTTGTTTATTTTGTAATGCTACAATCTCAGGTCAAACAAGTTCAGCAGGTTTTTGAAGCACCGAAACCTATTTTGCCCAAAATTGTCATGGGCCAGAAAACACACACACACACACACACACACACACACACACACACACACCATGAGCTCCCTCTTACTACCTGTAGTAGTTGTTGTTGCTGCTGCTGCTGCTGTTGTGTGTGGATTGCTTATATCTTGTGATAATCTCGTCAAGTGTGAAGTATGGCACTTGTGTTCATTTTGCTATGGATGCACAGAATGGGCAGCCAACACAGTTTAAACCTTGCAGAATGCTACACTCTCTGCACAAAAACCTTTTCACGTGAAGATTCTTGTAGGCGGCGGGTATCATCTCTGGCATAACTGTAGCTTGTAGATGATGCGCTAGCCTAGACTCTGACTTACAGGCAAACGATGCCCTCTAATGTACACTTGTGGTATTCAGTCATATCTGGAACTGAAACCAAGATGTTGTGATTTCCCACTCAGCGTTGATCACCACCCCACCCAAAATATGATCAGAGAGCTCAACGGGAGCCAAGTCTCAACTGCAAACTCAGTTTCCCAAGCCAGACAGTAGTGAAAGAGCACACATTCAATGAGAGTTCCACCACAAACTTGAAGCTTTTTAACAAACAGGCTCCCCAACTTCCCTAAGTGGCAAGAACTTCCAGGGTCGGTGTCACCCCATGTTTCCTTCCCTTTGGGCGAGAGAGCACTGACAATGGGTGGCTTTTATTTGTAATATTTGCTTTTATTTGCATATAAAGTGGGACCGTCAACAGATTGTAAGGTGTGGCTGTTTAGGCTTCTAGCCACCCCAGTCTATCCACCACTCACATCATGTGGCCCCTGGAAGATTGCCCAATTGAGAATGTGGCCCTTGGCTGGGAAATGGGTTCACCATCAGAGGAATTCACCCCCCTATTTGTTTCTGTTTGTGACTAACTGCTCTGAGCGTGCCTCTGGAATGGAAAGAGGCACGACCAAGGAAGTGACTCATTCCAAGATGCAAAAAGGTCAAATTTCAGCTATGAATCATAAATATGAATCATACATCTGGAAGCAACACTCAAGGTTCCCATTTGGGTCAAATCAGGGTTTCTATCTCCGACTTGAGAGGGGTGAACTTTCCTGAGGCCCAAGAGTCACAAAATGGCAAGGACTGACAGAATCCGGGACCAGGGAGAAGAGACGGTGGAAGAAGATTGAAAAAAAGTTAAAAAAATTATTTAGAGAAAAATTGTAAAATTAATGTTAGGAAAATGTTGGAATGAAATTACATGGCTTTAGTAGAAACATTATAAGGAGTTAAGTACAAATACGTTTTAGGGTTCTAATGGTAAGATAAGGTTAAAATAAATTAAGATAATTAAATGACAGAAAACAGTGAAAGGTGGAAAGGATTTGCTGAAATAATAACTAGAATACAAAAAAGGGAGGTGTGAGGAGGTTGAGGAAATAAGTTAATGAAAGATAATGATAAATATTGGATGTGTTTTTAATTGTTTTTGTTTTTGTTTTGATGTATTGTGTCCTTTTTTTTTATGTATTGTAATGTATTGATTTGTATTGTTTATTCTTTTTTCTTTTTCTCACTTCTTTCTGTAATCTTTAAACTTTTAATAAATAGTCACAAAATGGCAGTGTGGGGACAGAGACCATGACAAAACAATGGCAGATGGCAGCAAAGTTTGGCATAGTGAATTGCCCATTATTGACATTGCTGATCAGGTATAGGGGTGAAGAAAGGAGACAGTATTGGCAAAACCTACTTGGTGTTTCGCAACTTTCCAACTAGTTGCAGGACCTTAGCCAGACCTAGCAGAGTACACGCAGGATCCACGGAAGCAATTGGCAACTTGGCTGCAGACAGGATAGACGAAGCAGAAACCAGGAACTTGTAGTTAGGTGTTTATTATATACAGTGGACCATTTACAGGAACAGAACACGGATCTTTTGCTAGCTGTCTCTGACACGACTCACAACTCCTACACTGACACACAGAACTCTGAACCTCTGAACTAACGCATTCCAGTTAGTAGGCCATTAATTATCACTCCCTTGAGAGAGCTTGACCAATCAGGGAACTCTCTCCATGTCTCTGTTATCACCAGGCAGACTTACTCCTTATGTTTGCCTTCTGGCTTTCTGCCAAACCTTAATTGACTCTGTGTGAGTAGCTGCACATACACAGTTTCCCAACAACAGGAAGAATTTTTCCTCTCTTTCTCCTAAAGCTAGATATCAGGGCCATTCAGTGAAGCTGAACTTTGGATGATTCAGGACAGAAAAAAGAAATTACTTCCTTCACACAGCACATAGTTAAACTGTGGAACTCTGTGATGACCACTATCTAATCCTCTAAAAAGGATTAGACAGATCCATGGAGATAAAGGCTATCAAGGGCAATGTTACTGCCAGCGGCAGTATTCACCTAAGTATCAGTTGTGGGAGTCAAATGTTTGAGAAGTACAGGTCTCTGGGCTGGCTTCTGAGAACAGAAGGATACTGTGCTGGTCCCAAGGGTTAACCGTGTGGTGAGGTCCAAGTCCAGTCCGAGGTTGAGGGTGTGGTATGGAGGCTGTCCGTCAAGGCTGAAGCGGGGTCCAAGGCAGGGAGTCGGGTGAGGTCAGGAACTCTGGCAGAAGAGCAGGACAGGGTGCCGGCAGGAACAGGCTACCAACAATCTTGCTCCCGCAACCTGGGACTGGGCTGGCTGGCTTTTATCTGCCCTGAGGCATAGGGTAGTCCCGGTCCACAGGTGACTCGCCTCTCTTGGCCTGGAGGCGAGCACTCCTCCTGCGGGAACTTAGTTCCCTCCGCCTCTCTGCCCTGAGCCTCTGCAGCTCAGGAGAGGCTGGAGGGTTACCAGACCCAGAGGCAACCTCAGCTTCCCCTGACGGGGCTGAGCGTGGAGCACCTGCAGGCAATGGGCCCTCCATCACCTCAGGGGCCAGAGCAGACTCAGCTGGTGCCTGCACCTGAAGATCCAGCACAGGTGAGGACCCTTCAGGCTCATGCCCCAGCCTTGGCTCAGCTGGTTCTGGAGGCGGGGACTCCTGTGCAGGCTGGGTTTTCTCAGGTTCAGCCTCCGAGTCCAAATCCCAAGCCATCACAGATGGCCTAGACAGACCTTTGGCCCAATCCAACAGGACTTTTCTTATTGACTTTTTATTTTCCACTGATATCTATTTCCCTTTGGAAATACTTCATTCTTTACTGCAGTGACCAACTTCTTTGTTCTCCCCTTTCCTTCCTTTTCTCCCCTTCCATTTTGCCTGGGACAGAAAGACTCCTACCTTGCTCTCTAGCCAAGCACCTAGTCTCATGAACCTATGTGCTGTGCATGCAAAGAGCTATTGGCACTGGTGTTGGTTCAACTGAATGGCAAAGTCATCTCAGTGAAGCCCACCAGAAAGAGGGTGAACATAGTGGTCCTCAGCCTCCAGCGTTGAGAAACGTTGGGTTAAATAGCTCCATAAGTCCATCCCCACGTTCTGTGTCCCTCTGTTGGGAAAGAATCTGCTCTGGATCCACACAGTTCATTGCACTACAGTGCCTGCCACTGAGTCAGCCAGAAATAACCCACTTTTGAATAGGGGAAGTTTGTCTTCAGCACCAAGGACAGCACCTACCAATTTATGCCAAGATCAATCGAGACAGGGACCCAAAGGATAGCAACATTTCAATTCTGCACACCTAAAGGACATTTGGACTCTGGTTCTGAAAGTATCAGGCCCCTGTGATCTATGGCAAACCAATGTTTGAAAAATTTGAGATGCATTTTGTGATATGGCCCCGGCGCCTGCTGTTCAAAAAGGAACTTTTTTTTTAAGGCAATCACTGAGCATCTACAAACCCAGTGGGTATGCAATGCATATTAGCTGTTTGGATCCTAGCCCAAATCTTCTGTACAAGGTGGAGAATTTTAATTAAGCCATTAAAACTATCCATAATAGCATCAAGTAAACAGAGAAAGCTAACCCTAAGGAATATATTTCACAATCTAGATATGTGGCACCAAAAAATGCTAGAGATTCTCTCTATATATGGATATTTATTAAATCATTCTTATTCAAGTCCATGATTCTTCCAGTATACAATAAAATTCACCAAGGTGGTGGTGGTGTTTTAATGACTGTCTGAGCTTACTCATATTTGAATAATAAGAAATTAGAAATAATGGCAAACTTGATGGCTACGCACCCTGAGACCTTATGGTGAAGGATGGGAAGTAAATATATATTGTCACCATAATTTGTAAACCACTAAGGTAGGGCAGGAAAACAGGCGACAGACCTGTGGCCCTTCAGATGTTAGACTGTCATCAACTCCCATAGGTTCCTTATTCCTGCATACTCAAGGGGAAGGGTGGAGGGGGAAGGGAGACAAAACTCAAAAGCCCATTCTGATATAGTACCTTCCTTCTGTGGTCCATTGTGGAGTCAAAAACAAGAAGGGGGTTTGACTTAAAGCACTGTCCATCACAGCTTCCCTCTGCCCGAATCTGACCACACGGGTCAAATGTTTCACAGTGCAGTGTGTCATCGTGATTAAGAGCTAGCATGCTCCCAGGCTGTGGGTGTCACCAGGCATGAAACAGTTAATCTGTCCTGGTGTCACAATGCTCCATGGCAGGAAGAGGTGTCAAGCCCGCCCACCCCTCCTCTGGCTGCCATTGTCTGTGCAAGGCAGCTTGTGGCCAGGGTGAGCTGCTTTCTAAGTGGGAGATACTGGGGGGGGGTGTGTGTTGGGAGAACTCTTTTGTCCAACTTAACTAACAGTGCAAGCCTCGCCTACAGTGTTCAGAGGAACGTGTCCAGAGGAGGGCAACCAAAATGGTCAAGGGCCTGGAAATGATGCCTTATGAGGAACGGCTAAGGGAGCTGGGCATGTTTAGCCTGGAGAAGAGGAGGTTATGATAGCCATGTTCAAATATATAAAAGGATGTCACATAGAGAAGGGAGAAAGGTTGTTTTCTGCTGCTCCAGAGAAGCGGACACGGAGCAATGGATCCAAACTACAAGAAAGAAGATTCCACCTAAACATTAGGAAGAACTTCCTGACAGTAAGAGCTGTTTGACAGTGGAATTTGCTGCCAAGGAGTGTGGTGGAGTCTCCTTCTTTGGAGGTCTTTAAGCAGAGGCTTGACAACCATATGTCAGGAGTGCTCTGATGGTGTTTCCTGCTTGGCAGGGGGTTGGACTCGATGGCCCTTGTGGTCTCTTCCAACTCTATGATTCTATGATTCTACAGACTGGAGCTGGTATGCTGGAATGGGTATTTTTTTTTACAAAAAAATTATTGGTTTTTACAATATCAACGACAGTGTGCTGGAATGGTTAAGGGCATAAGCTATGAGCTGGAAGCCTGCTGTTCATATCTCAGAGGTGCGAACTCAGATAGTCTTCTCTCTTTTTTAAAAAATAAAAAAAATAATCTCTCTTTTTTTAAAAAAAATTAAATTGGTTTTCATAACATTATAAACAAACAAACACATAAGACAAACAAACATAAATCATAGCCTTATTAAAAATTACACTTATTAACATTGTTAAGTGACTTCCTCGCATCCCCTTGGTTGAATTTCATTGCATATCCTTTTAACGGTTTTCCAAATCACAGTTCTTATAAAATTTAACTTAAACATTAACATCCTTAAATCTTCAGATTATGAAATTAAACATATTAATTCATCACTTAACATAAATAAAATCCTAAGCCAATTAAGTATCTGCAAGCTGTTTTCAGTTAATTTAACTTAACATATTTAATTAAGTAATCATTAAATTTAATCCACTCTTCCTGATATTCGCGGACTCTTCTGGTTAGGTTGGCTAGCTCCGGAAAATCCATCAGCTTCATCTGCCATTCTTCTATCGTTGGTAATTCTTGGGTTCAGATAGTCTTCTCTCTGTCACAGTGGGATTAACAATACCAGCCTACCTTCTAGGTTTGCTGTACAGGTATAATAATAATAATAATAATAATAATAATAATAATTTATTTATACCCCGCCCATCTGGCAGGGTTTCCCCAGCCACTCTGGGCGGCTTCCAACTGAATATTAAAAACAGTACAGCAACAGACATTAAAAACTTCCCTAAAGAGGGCTGCCTTCAGTTGTCTTTTAAAAGTAAAATAGTTGTTTATTGCTTTGACATCTGGTGGGAGGGCGTTCCACAGGGCAGGCGCCACTACCGAGAAGGCCCTCTGTCTGGTTCCCTGTAACTTGGCTTCTCGCAGTGAGGGAACCGCCAGAAGGCTCTCGGCGCTGGATCTCAGTGTCCGGGTTGAACGATGGGGGTGGAGACGCTCCTTCAGGTATACAGGACTGAGGTAGGTGAGATAATGTATGAGTATGATACAAAGTGCTGTGAGTATGATATAAACATATTGGTTTTATTGGTTTGTTTCAGACTGATCTTCTGGAAGACCTCTGGCCACGATTGAGTCAGTCAGTACAAGCCTCTGATGGTAAGTGATGATTGGTTGTGCCAAAATCAAGAAATCAAGGTCTTTGATGTGTGTCTTTGGAAAAAGCTGCCCACTCCTCCCCTCACGATGACTATTTCCTTTGAAGCTTAATAGCTCTGCTATCTTTAAAAAAATAAAAATGGGGGCAAACATAAGAGCATTAAGCCCAGAGTCCAAAATGACCTAATTGTGCCACTGCAGCTTAAAGGATAGGAGGTGTTGAAGCTGAGAAGAATAGCTCTGCAGGGTTATGCATTCTCGAAGTCTAATTACACACACACACACACACACACACACACACACACACAGAAGACCCATTCTGAATGGAACTGCTCCAGTGCTTAGGCTTTGAACGCATATTCACTGTACTAATATACGGAATAATTCAGTTGTCAGATATATAACAAACTTATATTGTGGAGGCAGAGATTTTACTTTCTTGGGCTTCATGATCACTGCAGATGGTGACAACGGTCACAAAATTAGAAGACCCCTGCTTCTTCAGAGAAAAGTGATGACAAGCCTAGACAGCATCTTAAAAAGCAGAGACATCACCTTGCCAACAAAGGTCCGTATAGTAAAAGCTATGGTTTTCCCAGTAATGATGTATGGAAGTGAGAGCTGGACCATAAAGAAGGCTGATCACCAAAGAATTGATGCTTTTGAATTATGGTGCTGGAGGAGACTCTTGAGTCCCATGGACTGCAAGAAGATCAAACCTATCCATTCTGGAGGAAATCAGCCCTGAGTGCTCACTGGAAGGACAGATCATGAAGCTGAGGCTCCAATACTTTGGCCACCTCATGAGAAGAGAAGACTCCCTGGAAAAGACCCTGATGTTGGGAAAGATGGAGGGCGCAAGGAGAAGGGGACGACAGAGGACGAGATGGTTGGACAGTGTTCTCGAAGCTATGGACATGAGTTTGACCAAACTGTGGGAGGCAGTGGAAGACAGGAGTGCCTGGCGTGCTCTGGTCCAGGGGGTCACAAAGAGTCAGACACGACTAAACAACAACAAATACAGTGGTAGGTCGGGTTACATATGCTTCAGGTTTCATACGCTTCAGGTTACAGACTCCACTAACCCAGAAATAGTGCTTCAGGTTAAGAACTTTGCTTCAGGATAAGAACAGTATTTGTGCTCCGGCGGGGCGGCGGCAGCAGGAGGCGCCATTAGCTAAAGTGGTGCTTCAGGTTAAGAACAGTTTCAGGTTAAGAACGGACCTCCGGAACGAATTAAGTACTTAACCCGAGGTACCACTGTATTGTGTCTGCTTGTGCTAATGTGCTGCTATTTGGAAAATGGCCAGCAGGTGGCACCACCTCACTACTCCCCCCCCTCCCACAACCCACATCTTCCCAAATTCTGTCTCATGTGGCAGACTTTTGGAATTTAGAACATAAGAAGAACCCTGTTGGATCAGACCAATGGCCCATTTCCTCCAGCATCCTCTTCTCTCAGTGGTCAGTCACATGTTCTGATGGGAAGCCAGCATGCAAGACCAAAAACACCTTGTCTCCTGCAATTGTATTCAGAAGCATACGTCTGAGTACAAATTCAGGGTTTATGTCAGAAAACTAATACAAAACTTTGGCTGGGGAAGTTTTGTTTTGTTTCCCCCCCAAAAAAAATTTAATTGATTTTCCAAAAAAATTTAAACAAACAAATAAACAAACAAACAAAAATCTCAACGGTATTTAAACCAAACTTATTAACATTGTTATGTGACTCCCTCGCATCCCCCTGGTTGAATTTCAATGTATATCATTTTAACAGTTTTCCAAAACCAACATTCTTATAAAATTAACTTAGTCACTTAACATCTTTTTTTTCCCTTTCTAGTTCGGCAATTAAACATATTAATTCATCACATTACATATGTAAGTCCTAAGCCTACCTGGTATTTGCAAGCTTCTCCAAATAATTTAACTTAACATATTTAACTAAATAATCTTTAACTTTTGTCCATTCTTCCTGATACTCCTCCTCCTTCTGGTCGCGGACTCTTCCGGTTAGGTCAGCTAGCTCCAAAAAATCCATCATCTTCATCTGCCAATCTTCTACTGTTGGTACTTCTTGTGTTTTCCAATTCTTAGCTAATAAAATTCGAGGAGAAGTTGTGGCATAGAAAAATAATTTCACATCTTTCTTGGGCAGTTCCAAACCTGTTATTCCAAGAAGAAAGGCCTCTGGTTTCTTAATAAATGTATATTTCAACATTTTTTTCCAATTCATTATAAATCTTCTCCCAGAAGTCTTTCGCCTTGGGGCAGGTCCACCACATGTGATAGAAGGTACCCTCCTTTTCTTTACATTTCCATGGCTGGGGAAGTTTTGAGAGGATATCAGACTTTAGGGTTGAAACATGCAAACATACGGGAAAACTTTTTGACAGTAAGAGCTGTTCAACAGTGGAACAGTCTCCCTCAGGAGGTTGCGGACACTCCTTCCTTGGAGGTTTTTAAGCAGAGGTTGTCATGGATGCTTTAGCTGAGATTCCTGCATTGCAGGGGGTTGGACTAGATGACCCCTGGGGTCCCTCCCAACTCTATTCTTCTGTAAACCGCAAATGCTTCTCTACTCCAGTTTAGAAACATTTTCCTCCCCCCACAAGCTTTATATACTCTCTTTCTCTCCGTAGCTTTATGCTAATATATATTTGTTTGTTTTGATCTGGAGTGATTTCAATAAACTTATGCTATTTCCATTTAAGCCTTTGTCCTTTCAATTTTGGGCCACCCTCTTTGGTGAAATCACATGCATGGTGACCCCTGCAATGGGGCTCAGTTCTAGATAAGTTCACATATAAGACTGAAATTGTACTGTACCAAGTTGCATATGGCTAGGTAAAGGGACCCCTGACCATTAGGTCCAGTCACGGACGACTCTGGGGTTGCAGCGCTCATCTCACTTTATCGGCCGAGGGAGCTGGCGTACAGCTTCTGGGTCATGTGGCCAGCATGACTAAGCTGCTTCTGGCGAACCAGAGCAGCGCACGGAAACGCCGTTTACCTTCCCGCCGGAGTGGTACCTATTTATCTACTTGCTCTTTGACGTGCTTTCGAACTGCTAGGTTGGCAGGAGCAGGGACCGAGCAATGGGAGCTCACCCCGTCACGGGGATTCAAACCGGCAACCTTCTGATCGGCAAGTCCTAGGCTCTGTGGTTTAACCCACAGCGCCATGTGCATATGCCTACTCTGAAGCAAATCCCATTGAGTCCAAGTACCTGCGCATGGTGCTAGTCCCTGGCCTCTCACTGCACCTCCAGAGGAAGCCAGGAACAATCTCCTGCTGCTATTCTCTCCAGCTCCAAATATTCAATTATTCAGATATCCAGACCATGGACCAGATCAACTTACCAAGCCACTTCAAAGGGCCCATCCCCAGAAAATTGGTGGCAATTATTTTCTCTCTTGCAATGTACCTCTCCTTCCTTTTGCACCCCCCCCCCACACGCTAGGAAGCTGAGATACTCAGGAAACAGGGACTACAGTTCCTCTCTATTTTCTGAGCATCCCAACCTGTTATCAGTGGTGGCGGTGAAAGAGGGGTGAGATTGTATTTGCCTGGTAAGCACAGAGTCAGACTTTAAGCATCTCTGCCACAAGGTGGCACCATCTGCTCATTAGTCACCAGTGGATGCATCTCCCGCTTATCGGAGCCTTTCTTAAAAGCTATTTTTAAGTCCTCAATAGCCTATAAGCATCTAATAGGGACGTGTAATCGTTCTTAATGGAGATTAAAAAGCGCAAGAAGGGCACCTGCGATTTGAATGTGCTAGTTAATGTTGGTTTCGCATCTGCATTGCAGGCATAAGAATATAAGATGAGCCTTCTGGATCAGGTCTCATCCGGCATCTTGTTCTCATAGTAGCAGCGCTCTGGGGACTCTGCATTTGCTCAGAGGCATTCTCTGCTCCAGGAGTGAGCTTTGGCATTCAGATCAGAACAGGTCCTGGGTCTGCGCTCCAAGGAAGTTTGGTTATACATTCATTCGTTCATATATTCAGGCATTTTCCAACTCCCAAGAAACTGCGATCTAATCCAGCTATAAAAAAACTGACAGTGATCTACCCGTTGGATTGACTAAAGTTGTTGAGCTTTCTTTAGGGGAGGAAGACACAAAGTTGTTGAGGTTTTCTTTGTGGCGGGGCATCAATCAGGCAATCAGGATCACGCAATCGACCAGGGACGCCCCGCAATCGACTGATAGATTGACCAGTTGGGCATGCCTGATATACAGTGGTACCTCACAAGACGAATGCCTCGCAAGATGAAAAACTCGCAAGACGAAAGAGTTTTTTGTTTTTTGAGTTGCTTCGCAAGACGAATTTCCCTATGGGCTTGCTTCGCAAGACGAAAACATCTTGCGCCTTTTTCTTAAAACCGTTAATGCATTCCTATGGGAAACCGTCAATGCATTTCCTATGGGAAACCGTGCTTTGCAAGACGAAAAATTCACAAGACGAAAAAACTCGCAGAACGAATTAATTTCGTCTTGCAAGGCACCACTGTATTCCATTTCAGTCCTGTTCCTCATCAGCTTATGATCCCATGGCAGGTTAAAACATTAAACGTAATAATTTTAATTTTAATTATTTTTCTCTGCCCATCTAGCTGTGTTGCCAAAAAAATAAATTAATTAAAATTGAAGACTCTCTTGTCTAACAGAGCAGGCATGCTATCTGCTGAACTCATTCAGATTAGAGCCCTGATATTTAGGAGATTGGGACGTGGGTGGCGCTGTGGGTTAAACCACAGAGCTAAGGACTTGCCGATCAGAAGGTTGGCGGTTCGGATCCCCACGACAGAGTGAGCTCCCGTTGCTCAGTCCCAGGTCCTGCCAACCTAGCAGTTTGAAAGCACCTCAGAGTGCAAGTAGATAAATAGGTACCACTCCGGCAGAAAGGTAAACAGTGTTTCTGTGCGCTGCTCTGGCTCGCCAGAAGTGGCTTAGTCATGCTGGCCACATGACCCGGAAGCTGTATGCCGGCTCCCTTGGCCAATAAAGCGAGATGAGCGCTGCAACCCCAGAGTCGGCCACGACTGGACCTAATGGTCAGGCATCCCTTTACCTTACTATTTAGGAGATTGTGCTGCAGCAGAGCATCACCACAATGGAGACATTGACCTCTGATAAAGGGGAAAGTCTGACTGACCTCCAGAGCAAACCCTGATGCTAAAATATGGAGAATTCCCCCCCCCTTTCTGCCCAGATCCCCACCCCTGGTGAGGCCCCCTCACAAGACTTGCATAGCCTGCAGTTACCCAAGCCCTGAGCTTCTACTTCCTGTCGGTTATTTTGGAGAAACTGGAAGTGACTGGTTTGCTTAGAGTCACCATTAGACCTTTAGAAGGGAAGGGGAAACTGCGTAACAAGACAGAAATGACAAAAATCTCTGACAGGCAGGAATAGCAAATGCGTTTATCAACCAAATTGGAAGGGAGAGCAAAGAGCAGGCGTGCCATTGTGTGAAAGCAGGACTGGCGACTCCAACAGTGTCCCTGTGATTATTTCTCAGAAACACCTATATATCTGGTCAATATCTTGGTTGTGTGATATAGTAGCAGTCTTGTGTACTATGCATGCCAATTGTACAAGACCCTTTGTTTAGGAAGGAAGGAAGGAAGGAAGGAAGGAAGGAAGGAAAGGTACTTTTCAACCTATGTTGGAAATACAGTGGTACCTTGGTTCTCAAATGTAATCCGTTCCAGAAGTCCGTTCGACCTCTGAAATGTTCAAAAAACAAGGCGTGGCTTCTGAATGGCTGCAGGAGCTTCCTGCACTCAAATGGAAGCCGTGTTGGTTGTTCAGCTTCCGAAAAATGTTTGAAAACCAGAACATTTACTTCCTGGTTTTTGACATTCGGGAGCCAATTTGTTCATCAACTAAATTGTTCAAGAACCAAGGTTCCACTGTATTGTAATCATTCTTATGAGACATATTAGAGGCTGCACCCCGCTGTCTTTGCATGCAACCCCCCCCCCCCTTTGCATCTCACCAAAGCCAGCCACCCCACTCCTTACTCCTTGCCAAAGCCACCCCCTTCCTTCTTGCCAAAACTACTCCTGATACTTCTAATAAAAGCCCTCCCCATCCTCCTCACCAAATGTGAATGTGCCTTATATGGATGGCATGGATGATACACTTTGTACAAGAAAATCAGGGTGACTGCTCAATAAACCAGCCGTCCAGGGGAAGCCCCACAGATTTCAGTCCTGTAAATCTGACATCCTGCAGTCCTGTATGTGGGCTGGTTGGAAAGCCAGCAGCTCTGGGTGCCCACTGCCATTTATAGGCAGCTGCCAGCTGCAAACTTCTCCACAAACCCCAGAAAGTCTCTTCACTTTCACACCACATCCTGTCTTAATCGAGGAAAGTGCAGTAATTGCTGAAGGAGCTCCAGATTGCATCAGCGCCTTTTACTGACAACAGGATATCCCTAAGTTAGGTGCTTTTTCTTCTTCTCCTTCTTCAGATGAGAACAGGGTGTTCCAGCAACACAGAACACTGTGTTCAAAGCAGGACATCCCTTATTTTTATTTTTTGCTCATAAAGCATAAATGACAATGACATTCAGCAGCAGCCATGCCCAGGGAGCCAGAAAAGGACACACTGGTTGAATTTTTGCTAATATGGAACCTTCAATGACACGGCATTAGAGCCTTAAAGAATGGTCATATCCATCAAATTCAGCTTCTTATTTTTCCAGCCTTTCTGTTCTGCTCTCTAGATTTCCACATCAGCTTGCAGTTTTCAATAATAATAATAATAATTTATTATTTATTATTTATACCCCACCCATCTGGCTGGGCTTCCCCAGCCACTCTGGGTGGCTTCCAAAAAATATATTAAAATACTGTAATACATCAAACATTAAAAGCTTCCCTAAACAGGGCTGCCTTCAGATGTCTTCTAAAAGTCTGGTAGTTGTTGTTCTCTTTGACATCTGGTGGGAGGGTGTTCCACAGGGAGGGCGCCACTACCGAGAAGGCCCTCTGCCTGGTTCCCTGTAACTTGGCTTCTTGCAGTGAGGGAACCGCCAGAAGGCTCTCAGTGCTGGACCTCAGTGTCCGGGCAGAACGATGAAGGTGGAGACGCTCCTTCAGGTATACTGGACCGAGGCCATTTAGGGCTTTAAAGGTCAGCACCAACACTTTGAATTGTGCTTGGAAACGTACTGGGAGCCAATGTAGGTCTTTCAAGACTGGTGTTATATGGTCTCGGCTCCCAGTCACCAGTCTAGCTGCCGCATTCTGGATTAGTTCTAAAAAAAAAAGCACTGTCCACGTGAAAACGGTCCAGCGTTTTTAGTGTGAATTTCTCCTAAAATACACATTCTTGCATGTCCTTTTGTCTAATGTACACATTCCTGCAGCCATTGCCCGCAAATTCCCCCAATTTTAAATGTGCTATTTTCACCCACGTATGCTTCTATAAAGCACACTTTACTCCAGTAGGTGTATCTTGTACTTGGCTGGAGAAAGGCACTGCAAATTTCCAAGAAGCACGGATTTCAAAGGATAGCTGTGTTTTGGTTCAGATATTGCTTCAGAAAGTCCAAATTCTTTTTAAAAAAAAAAAATAATAATTTTTATTCAGTTTACAAATAAGACAAATTAATACAATTCAAACAATTTATAAAACCATTCTCTCATGTTTTGACTTCCCTCAACTTGGCTGGTACTCCTTCCCTTCTCAATTTTCCACACATTTCTTAGTTCATATCTACTTCTTAAATTAAATTTGCTTTCAATCCATAATTTTAACTTTCATTTTTACAAAGCTTCTCTGAACGTTACAAGCGTTATTTGTTTTTCACTTAAATTATGCATATATTCTGAGAATTTTTCCCATTCTTCAATAAATCTCTGATCTCGTCGTGGAAAGTCAAAATTCCCCTCTAAATGTGAATGGAATGGAATTTCCCCCTCATCCCTACTTGTGTAATGGGGTGCACTTTCTCCCTCCCCCCAAAATCTGTTCTAGGGGTTTCCCCAACTCTCTCAAGCACATTTGATGCGGACGCAGGGGGAGAAGAGGGAGGGAATGTTCCATTGTGATGCAATATTTGAATGACATCCTATGTTTAGAACATGCACCCTGCAGCACACATACAAGAAATGGTTGGGTAAGATGAGGAAGTGATGCAGAAAGACCCTCCAGTTATTGCGGTCTCTTGGTAATCCCTCTAAGACACTTCCTTCCATTCTGAAGAAATCATATGATACCATATGGAGAAACGGGGGAATGATGATTAATGGCAGACTTTTATGTAATCAAGACCGGCCCTCTCATTAGGCGGGGTGAAACGGCCAACCTCAGGTAGCAGACTTTGGGCTACCCATTTCCAGGCATCGTATTGCTTTTGAATGCAGTGCTATGGAAGCTTGCTTTCCTGAGTGCAAGCTCCACAGACCCCCAACACTTTGTAAAGATAAAGGGACCCCCTGATCATTAGGTCTAGTCGCGGACGACTCTGAGGTTGCAGCTCTCATCTCACTTTATTGGCCAAGGGAGCCGGCGTACAGCTTCCGGGTCATGTGGCCAGCATGACTAAGTCACTTCTGGCGAACCAGAGCAGCGCACGGGAACGCCATTTACCTTCCCACCGGAGCAGTACCTATTTATCTACTTGCACTTTTGACGTGCTTTCGAACTGCTAGGTTGGCAGGAGCAGGGACCGAGCAACAGGAGCTCACCCCGTCGCAGGGATTCGAACTGCCAATCTTCTGATCAGTATAAGCCCTAGGCTCTGTGGTTTAACCCACAGCGCCACCCGCATCCCTTCAACACTTTGTAACCATGCACAATTAATTAAATAAAGTGTTCCGCCATCTTTCTAGTGCTCTCAAAGAGGGCTGTGATTCCTACATTGCTAGATGCAGCCTTGGGTCCCTTCTGATTATGGAATTCTGTGATGTGTAGATCATTTTCCAGTGTCATTGCTACCATTTTGTGGAATGCACTGGATGTTTTTAAGAGCTGTGTGGACAAGTCATTCTTTTCTGTGGATGGAAATTGTTTCTTTGTCTGAAGAATTCAGAGTGGTGGATTCTACCCTTCCGCTTAACATCACCACAACATCTCCTGTGAGGTAGGGTTAGGCTGAGAGTGACGGGTCCAAAGTAGAATCATAGAATCATAGAGTTGGAAGAGACCACAAGGGCCATCGAGTCCAACCCCCAAAGTACCCAGCAAGCCTCGTGACTGAATGGGAATTTGAACTTCCAATCCTCTTTTAAAACACTAAAATACTACATTTAAAAAAAAAACAAAAAACATCTTTATTGAAAGTTCAAAAAGTACATAATTATATGTGCACTAAACATTGTGAGACGTAAATAAGAGAGAGAGAGAGAGAGAGAGAGAGAGAGAGAAAGAAAGAGAACCCACGTATAAGGGAAAATAAAGGAGCGAGGGGAAACCCCCCAAAACTGTATACGTATTTTACAAGGTGGTTATAGTACTTCACCAGATCTTAGCCTATTACAATATTTGTAAGAATGAATTCCAAATGTCATTGAATTTGTCCATGGCAAGTCTGCGTTTATATGCAAGTTGCTAATATGTTGCGAGTTTATAGAAGTCTTCAATCCAAGGGATTGAAGGGAACTGCATTTTTATTTTTCCAGTTCATCAGTGTCAGTCTTTTTGCTGCGCTCAGGGCACAGAGAGTCTGCTCATATTGTCCTTTTGTAAGGTTCCATGTGCTGGGCATATAATTCAAGAGGATATTTTGCTCTGTAAATGTAAGGTTCTTCCATGCAGTTCTGTTGATGGTTTCAGTTACCTTCAGTTGCCAAAAATCTTTCAATATAGGACAATGAAAAAACATATGTTTTAGAGAAGCATTATCATTTGCCTATGTCATTGCCAGCATTTTGTGGAATATGCTGGATGTTTTTAAGAGCTGTGTGGACAAGTCATTCATTTCTGTATTAACATGTGGAAGGAAATTGTTTCTTTGTCTGAAGAACACAGGGTGGTGGATTCTTCTTAATGTCTCCACAACAACCCTGTGAGGTAGGGTTAGACTGAGAGTGACAGGTCCAAAGTACCCTTGTGACTGAATGGGAACTTGATGACTGAATGGGAACTTGAACTTCCAACCCCCTTAAACACTATATAAAGATTTTTTTACATCTGTGCTAGAAAAAAACTTCACCAGTCAGTCTCTGGCTGTTATAGAATCATATAATTGCAGAGTTGGAAGGGACCCAATTGTCGTCTAGTCCAACCCCCTGCAATGCAGGAATCTCAGCGCATGGTCCCCCATCCAATTTGAAACCATACTGGACCCTGCTTAGCTTTGCAAATGTGCTAGCAGTTTTACTACTGCTGTTAAAAGTACAAAACTGCTCCTTCCCCATCTGTTTGGCGGGCATGAAAAGAAAGCCTATATTATAGAAAGACCTGTGCATTTCTCCCCACTCCCAGACAATAATGTGAATTGCTTTGAACTTTGAATCACTGCAGGCTCAATTGCAAATACACCTTGCGGTTTAAAAAGAAGAAGAAGAAATGAAAGTTCATGAGGTTATAACTGCTTTTTATTGGCTTTTAAAATGTAGGAGCTGCTACGGAACATCAGGCTAGATCCACAGTCTAGCCAGTGGGACTTCACTTAGCATGACTAATGTGTCACAGTGATTTCAATAACTAATTAAATCTGGATCCAACTCATATAGTGTATCTAAGGTTGACGGGTTCAGAGAAAAAGTTCCTGTAGGTATATTGGCAGTGGAGATATGACAATTTCACAAGGTGTGAAGTTTCCCCCCCTTTATGGCAGCAGGATAGTGGGGAAGTTCTCAGGACAAGTGCTTGTGTGTGTAAAAACTCTTCCTTGGGAACACAAGTCTTTCCCTCAAAGAATTCTGGGCATTGTAGTTTGCCGTTCACAAATTTACAGTTCCCAGCAACCCTAAACAAGCTACAGTGCCCAGAATTCTTTGGGAGAAAAAATGGGCATCAAATAGGCTTCAAATGGACAGTGCAGATTCAAGATTTCTCCAATGAAAATCGGGATGATCTAAATAAATTTAATAATAATAATAATAATAATAATAATAATAATAATAATAATAATACCCCACCCATCTGACTGGGTTGCCCCAGCCACTCTGGAGAACTTCCAACATACAGGGTTAAGAACTTAATTCGTTCCGGAGGTCCATTCTTAACCTGAAGCACCATTTTAGCTAATGGGGCCTCCTGCTGCTGCTGCGCCGCTAGAGCACAATTTCTGTTCTCATCCTGAAGAAAAGTTCTTAACCTGAAGCAATATTTCTGGGTTAGCGGAGTCTGTAACCTGAAGCGTATGTAACCGGAGGTACCACTGTATATAAAAACATAATGAGACATTAAACATTAAAAAACCTTCCCTATACAGGGCTGCCTTCAGATGTTTTCTAAAGGTTTTATAATTACGTACTTATCTCCTTGACTTGGGGTTTTTCAGAATCCTCAGAGCCTTTGGCAACACATAATTTATGAGGTTTTTCCAGCTAATGCTAAACTCCACATATTTTTACACCAAAGCAAAAGTCGCAAGTCTGTAAGTTTTCCATCTTGGGGCAACTGAAGTTATGGCAGCCGCTAATGTTCATGTCAAGAGTTCCTGAGAGCTGATACCTTTCAATCAATTGTCCCAAAGATTTAATAAACAAACTTCAATGAAGTTGAAATGGGATTCATGTCATATGTAAGTTGGCCACTGATGATCTGTGTACTGTTTATTTAATTTTTTCTATATTGTTCTGTACTGCAGGGGATTTAAAGCAGCTCAGGGCAAGAAACAGGATGGGCCCCTTCTGCATGTTAGGAAAATAATAATAATAATAATAATAATAATAATAATAATAATAATAATTTATTATTTATTATTTATTTGTACCCCGCCCATCTGGCTGGGTCTCCATAGCCACTCTGGGTGGCTTCCAACAAAGATTAAAAATACATTAAAATGTCACACATTAAAAACTTCCCTGAACAGGGCTGCCCTCAGATGTCTTCTGAATGTCAAGTAGTTGTTTATCTCTTTGACATCTGATGGGAGGGTGTTCCACAGGGCAGGTGCCAGTACCAAGTAGGCCCTCTGCCTGGTTCCCTGTAGCTTTGCCTCTCACAGTGAGGGAACCGCCAGAAGGCCCTCGGCACTGGACCTCAGTGTCTGGATAGAACAATGGGCATGGGGATGCTCCTTCAGGTATACAGGACCGAGGCCGTTTAGGGCTTCAAAGGTCAGCACAAACACTCTGAATTGCGCTCTGAAACGTACTGGGAGCCAATGTAGGTATTTCAAGACCGGTGTTATGTGGTCTCGGCGGCCGTTCCCAGTCACCAGTCCAGCTGCCACATTCTGGATTAGTTGTAGTTTCCAGGTCACCTTCAAAGGTAGCCCCACGTAGAGCGCATTGCTGTAGTCCAAGCGGGAGATAACTAGAGCATGCACCACTCTGGTGAGACAGTCTGCGGGCAGATAGGGTCTCAGCTTGCGTACCAGATAGAGCTGGTAGACAGCTGCCCTGGATATAGAATTGACCTGCACCTCCATGGACAGCTGTGAGTCCAAAATGACTCCCAGGTTGCGCACCTGGTCCTTCAGGGGCACAGTTACCCCATTCAGGACCAGGGAGTCCTCCACACCTGCCCACCCCCTGTCCCCCAAGAACAGTACTTCTGTCTTGTCAGGATGCACCCTCAGTCTGTTAGCTGCCATCCATCCTCCAACCACCTCCAGGCACTCACACAGGACCTTCACCGCCTTCACTGGTTCTGATTTGAAAGAGAGGTAGAGCTGGGTATCATCCGCATATTGATGGACACCCGGCCCAATCCCCCTGATTATCTCTCCCAGCGTCTTCATGTAGATGTTAAAAAGCATGGGGGAGAGGACAGAACCCTGAGGCACCCCACAAGTGAGGGCCCAGGGGTCTGAACACTCATCCCCCCACCACCACTTTCTGGACACTGTCCAGGAGGAAGGAGCGGAACCACTTTATAACAGTGCCCCCAGCTCCCAGCTCCTCTAGACAAAATTATCATATTGTCACATTGCTTTTGAGCTAGGATCTTTCCCAGTAAGGTACTTAGCATCATGGTAAACCCTAACCAGTGCCAGTTTAGCACCTCTGAGTTTCTTATAGATATCCACAGCAGGAAGGGATAGCATGTGGATCCAGACTAATGGAAAAACTTAGGAACAAGCTGAACAAAATGAAAAAGCACAGTTGGGGCATAAAGGAGGAAGACAATGGCTTTCTGTTCCTTCACCACATCCTGATCCTTGGTCATATGCCCAATTTTGGACTATGACATTGCACACAGCCATGTCAACATTTACACAGAGACGTGCAAAACATTTCCACACAAACTGACGCCGAGCAAAGACCCAGCAATTACCTGCCAAGGTGTTCTGTACCAGTAACACCAAGGAATTGTTGCTGATTGATTTTCACCCCCCGTTGGTTTTGTTTCAGTTTACCTTGTAAACTTGCCCCGGGACGAGCGTGATGAAATATTATAAACGCCTTAAATAAATAAGGAGCGTTGCAATGACAGTTAATTATATAGGCTGCTATAGTCAAGGTGGAGAGCTTTAAAAAAAATGTGGAGGCAATAGACTGGAGGCGCAGTTTTGTGGCACTGAGCTCCTGGTTCATGTACACAAAAAATATGAGGCTTGGTAGCTCTCATGTTTTCTATCATTGTGGACTTCTGTTTTGTCCTCCTCCCCACCCCCCTCTTTTTGGCCTTGCTCCTCTCCCTTTTTGCAGCAAGCAATTAAGCAGGGGAAGCTTTTTGTGGCATACAGAAAAGCGGTATATAGATCCCATCTAGGTAAAGGTAAAGGGATCCCTGACCATTAGGTCCAGTCGTGGCCGACTCTGGGGTTGTGGCGCTCATCTCACTTTATTGGCTGAGGGAGCCGGCGTACAGCTTCCAGGTCATGTGGCCAGCATGACTAAGCCGCGTCTGGCGAACTAGAGCAGCGCACGGAAACGCCGTTTACCTTCCCACCAGAGCGGTACCTATTTATCTACTTGCACTTTGAGGTGCTTTCGAACTGCTAGGTTGGCAGGAGCAGGGACCGAGCAATGGGAGCTCACCTCATCACGGGGATTCGAACCGCCAGCCTTCTGATCGGCAAGTCCTAGGCTCTGTGGTTTAACCCACAGCGCCACCCGCATCCCTAGATCCCATCTAGAACAAACCAAACGAAGGTGAAATTGCGGAGGTAGGACGGGAAAGTATCATAGCACGTCTTTATGAGGTGGGCTCCAGGAAAGTCACCTGTGCCATTAGCAGCCAGAAAATGGATCAGCAAATGTAATGGCACACAGGCAACAAAAAGTGGCCACCCTGGTGATCCCCAGAATTTCTGTGTGCCAGGATGCTGTCAAGACCATGCGAGTCTTGTTTGGGGGTGCGGGAGAGAAGAGAGCATTTTTAAAGCTGTGCTATTTAGCAGCTCGGATCTGCAACTCCATCCTGTTCAAAGTGCAATGAGAATCCCAAATAAGTACATGCAAAGGCTTGCACTCTTTGTTAAACCTGATATGCCGCCGCAACTGTGTCGCTAAGCAAAGCTCTTGAGCAATCTAACAGACGGCATTGCCCAGCAAACCACAGGGAAAGTGGAACTGATCAGAAGAAACATGTTGTAGTCTATTTCTTACTATTTGCCGCATTTTAGCAACTCAGCTCAGGTCTAGAGATCAGGGTCTAAATGACTTGGGTCCCGAAGACCTGAATAAGTGCTGTTTTGCATAGGTGTTTAGATCTTCTGTTCCACTGCCCTGTAAAATCCATGGAGTGGCAGTGCAGGAGAGGGCCTTCTCTGTGGTGGCCCCCAGGCTCAGGAATGCCCCTCCAAGGTGCATCTGGACTCATCAATGCTACACATTGATGCCAGCCAACCCCCATTTTCCTCCCCAGCACTCTGGGTATGGAAAATGAGATCAGGACACCCCTACTATTTCCAAGTGAATGTTTACATGCACTATGACTGACTAGTATCATGCTATACCTAACCTGCTCTGGGACAGCGTGCAGATGCATGGTCTATAAACACCCAATAAATAAGCCATTATTATAGATCATTTTATTTCAGGTTTACAACGACAATATATTTATGCATATGCCATAATCCAACGGTGAAATAGGCCAGCAACCAATATAATATATAGTGCGGGTACATTGGGTTTTGAAATGGTCTAAATCAGCATTTCCCAACCTTGGGCCTCCAGCTGTTTTTGGACTACAACTCCCATAATCCTCAGCTAGCAAGACCAGTGGTCAGGGATGATGGGAATTGTAGTTCGAAAACAGCTGGAGGCCCAAGGTTGGGAAACACTGGTCTAAATTATGATGTCCAAATGTGGGGACAATGAAAGCAGACCAGATGTACAGGAGGGAAATGAAGGGACTCAAGCTTTTATAGAAAAAGGAATCCCGGCAGAACTCAGTTTTCTCACCCTTGATGCAAACCACCATGTAAGGTTCTGGTTGTTACATTTTTCTTTGTGCTTTGCAAGCAGAATGTCCCAAATTCAATCCCTGGAATCTCCAGGCACTGCTGGGGTTATCCCCTGTCTGAAACCCGGAATGCTGTTGCCAGCCGGTGTCAGTTATGTTGAGACCAATGATCTGACTGAGCGCAAGCTGTGTACAAAGCACGTGCAGGTTTTCAGGGAACAGATGGGAGTTTGAAGGAGAGATTTGAAGGAGAGAAAGAGGCACCATCATGGAGGTGATTGGGGAGGCAGTTCCAAACATGAGGGGCAGCCAGGGAGAACAGGTGGAGCCATTTGCGGGGTGAAAAGATTATTGGATAGCTGGGAATAGTGGTGCTGGATCAGCAAAGGCTATAGACAGGTGGATCACCGTGTCCCTCTAGGTCAGCCTTTCTCAACCTGTGGGTCCCCAGATGCTGAACTACAACTCCCATCACCCCTAGCTAGCAAGGCCAGAGCTCAGGGATGATGGGAGATGTAGTCCAACAACATCTGGGGACCCACAGGTTGAGAACCGCTGCTCTAAGTGTTGTTGGGCAACAACTCCCATCTCACCTGACCATTGACTGGGCTGCCTGGGTGTACAAGCAGAGAGATAAGGAAAGGCAAAGCCATGGAGGGCTTTGAAGGCAAAGACAAAGTTCTTTTGCAAGGCCTGGGAGCCAGTGGCGAACCAGTGAAAGCGTTTATGGAGGGAGCTGCCATCATGTGATCAGATCCACGAGAAGGTGAATTGTCAACAGAGTGGTGCTGTGATAAATATAAATACGTATTTACAAAGCAGGTTGGTTCAAAATATAGAGAGAGGGTTGTATCCAAGGCTAGTCCTACTGAAATCAATGGAGCTACATTGGGCATTGGATGCAACCCATCAGCAGCAAAGTGCAGACCAGGCACTGCAGCCTCTTAACTCCTATTAAAACTGGATTGTCCAGGGAGGAGAGACTTTGTGGAGGTACAACATTTGCTTTCGTATCTGAAGCTTGGCAAGTCCAAACAGTTTTTCTGTAATCCAGAAGGGAGGCCTTGCCACCAGCTTCAACAATATGCCAAAGGCAGGGCCCATTAAACCAGTTCAGTCTGATTTCCCTATTGCCCATAGGCGCCACAGCAGAATATGGAATACAATTCCATATTGTATACTAGAGTGGCCTGGCTTCTAGTTAGCGGTGGCAGCGGAACCTCTTTGCGAAGTTGTAGACCACGTCTCTGTAAGCCTCGCGGAACTGGCGGTTCATAGCAGCATAAAGCACTGGATTGATGCAGCTGTTGAGCCAAGTAAGGTTGGCGGCGATCATGTGCAAGACAGTTGGAGCCCGGTTCTTGGCGTCAAAGATGTTGATTAGCAGGAAGGGTATGTAGCAGATGACAAAGAAAAGGAAGACCACAAAGCACATGCGGGTCACCCGGCGGAATTCTGAGTTGCTGTCCTTGGCCTGGCACGGGGTAGCTTTCTTAGGAGGTGCTTCATCATTCTGGGAAGCTGGTGGGAGATTGGTACTGGCAGTCGACTCAGAGGACTGAGCCTCACAGGAGTGCTGGGAAGGCCCTGCGCTGTCCACTCCACTGTCAAGCTCTTGGTATCGTCCCGGTGTGGCTGAACTGGCACCAGCCACGTGGCCCTTCTTCAAGCTGGTCTTCTTCAGCTTGTATTGGTCCATGGCACGGGCGGCAATCTTGACTTTGCGGTGGATGAGGAAGTAGAAGATCCCGACGCAGCTGAGACCCACCAGAAAGTAGAATCCCATGAGGATGGTGGTGTAGGGCCGTCCGCGGATGCGGTGGAAGCTGCAGGTGCACACCTTGGGCACTAAGACGTAGACGGGCCACAGCGGCGCGAAACTGGCCAGGCCGGCAACCCAGGTGCCCAGGATGATGAGCATCGTCCCGAGGCGGGAGAAGATGCGGTCAAAGAGGGCGGTGTTGGCAATGATCAGGTAGCGACTGATGGCGATGAGGCAGAGCGTCAAGATGGAGACGGAGTTGGAGACAAAGAGCAACATCCCAAAGACACGGCAGAAGTCGGCCCCTGCTCGCCAGTGGAGATGGAGGTAGGAGTCAACCGAGAAGGGCTGCAGGAAGGTGCAGTACAGAATGTCCGCCACAGTCAGGTTGACAATGAGGAGGTTGAAGCGTGTCTGCAGCTTGGCGTCAGCTGCGTAGGCCAGCAGGGTCAGCACGTTGCCCACGGTGCCCACGATGGCCACCACAATGCCCCAACTCACTGCCACGTAGCGGTAGCCAACAATGGACGGGTCGTAGCAGGAGAAGTTGTTGGCATGATCCGCCATCTTGGGAGGAAGTGGCTATTGGCTATGCTGCCCTCTGATGGAAAGGTCAGGACCTAGCAGGCCAATATGCTAGGAAATGGGAGAGAAAAAGATTTCAGTTTAAGCGTGTCAGGCTTCCAAGCACACAAATTAGCACTGACTCCAAGGCTGGCACAGGGAAATCTTTCAAACAACACCTAATTAACTTGTCAGATGTTTTGGCACAGAATGTTGTCACGGCAACAAAGTTTCCCAGCAGCCACTTCAGATCTCCTTGTCCACCCAAAAAGCCACATCTGGTCTGTCCAGGCCAGGTAGTAGTCATAGTCACTGCTACATTGCCAAGTGCTGAGGAAGCTGTGGCATTTTTGTTTTGGAGGGACAGGAAGCGGGCGGGTGTGGAGGACTCCCTGGTCCTGAATGGGGTAACTGTGCTCCTGAAGGACCAGGTGCATAGCCTGGGAGTCACAGGTCAATTCTGTGTCCAGGGCAGCTGTTTATCAGCTCCATCTGGTACACAGCTTGAGACCCTACCTGTCCACAGACTGTCTTGCCAGAGTGGTGCATGCTCTAGTTATCTCCCGCTTGGACTACTGCAATGCGCTCTACGTGGTGCTACCTTTGAAGGTGACACAGAAACTACAACTAATCCAGAATGCGGCAGCTAGACTGGTGACTTGGTGGCCGCCGAGACCACATAACACCGGTCTTGAAAGACCTACATTGGCTCCAAGTATCTTTCCAAGCACAATTCAAAGTGTTGGTGCTGACCTTTAAAGCCCTAAATGATCTCGGTCCAGTATATCTGAAGGGAAGGAGCGTCTCCACCCCATCGTTCTACCCGGACACTAAGGTCCAGCTCCGAGGGCCTTCTGGCGGTTCCCTCGCTACGAGAAGCCAAGTTACAGGGAACAAGGCAGAGGGCCTTCTCGGTAGTGGTACCCACCCTGTGGAACGCCCTCCCATCAGATGTCAAAGAGATAAACAACTATCTGACATTTAGAAGACATCTGAAGGCAGCCCTGTTTAGGGAAGCTTTTAATGTTTGATGTATTACTGTATTTTAATATTTGGTTGGAAGCTGCCCAGAGTGGCTGGGGAAGCCCAGCCAGATGGGCGGGGTATAAATAAATTTTTATTTTTATTTTTATCTCTGCCTCATCTCCCTGCCCCCCCTTTACAGGCTTCTTGCCTGTGGGCCACTGAGGCTGCGTACACACGATACCTTTAAGGCACATTCGAAGCACATTCATTCCCTCAGAGAATTCTGGGCACTGTAGTTTTCCTCTCACTGAGTTACGCTTCCCAGCAAAAACCCTCAACAAAACCACAGAATTCCTTGAGGGAAAGGATGTGCTTCGAATGTGCCTTAGAGTTATAGTGCACATGCCACTTGCGGCTAAGAGGCACATGCCACTGTGAAAGGACTCCCATCCCAGCTAAGCAGTTGCCACCATGGTGCAGCACATAAGAAAGCCGGAAAGACCTGGAAACCAATGAGAAGTGTATCAAGAGCGAGAAAAGATTTCCTTGCCAGCCAGCCGGAAGCCTGAGGCCTCTGCCGCATGCGAGTTTCAACATGCGCAAGACTCTCTCTCATTTGCACCCCGGCTTTCTCCAGGGAAGAGAGAGAGAGATCAAAGCGCAACCCCATTCCTTCCTTTTTAAGGCCTAATTGGGACGTTGCCACGGAAACAGACGTCTCCAAATCGGTCCTGTCAGGCACCATCCTCTACCTGGATGGCTCCGCTTTTAAGTCTGAGACGGAATGCCGGGGAGGTAGAGGCAGAAAGGCAGGTGTCTGCCCCCCACAAAAGAGCCCTAGATAAGGTAGTCATCCTGAGCTGCTGGGAACGCCCAAACAGCCGCAACCAGCCCTAATGGATCTATTACAGTGGTACCTCAGGTTACATACGCTTCAGGTTACAGACTCCGCTAACCCAGAAATAGTGCTTCAGGTTAAGAACTTTGCTTCAGGTTGAGAACAGAAATCATGCTCCGGCGGCCCGGCGGCAGCAGGAGGCCCCATTAACTAAAGTGGTGCTTCAGGTTAAGAACAGTTTCAGGTTAAGTACGGACCTCTGGAACGAATTAAGTACTTAACCCGAGGTACCACTGTATTGTAGAACATGGACACACACACACACATGCCCCCCTCTTCATGATGAAAAGTAGCCACACGTTCTGCTTAGCTCTTTAGCTTCTTTGGGTTGCCAACTGACCGAGCAGCGGGGGGACGGGGACGATCCCAAGCCAGACCTCATTTTCTGCCGAACACAAGCGTGTTAAACCTCAAGTGATCTTCCAGGCCTCCTTATCTGGCTCTCCCCGCTAGTGTTAAATAAATGATTTCTGTGCTGGGGATTCCGTTGCTAGGAAGGGAGGTATCGGTGTCTGAGCTTTTATTTTTCTCTACTGGCTAGTGGGTTAAGAACGTAGTTTGCTTTTTTATTACTTTGCTACCAGTGGGCGGGGACGGTTTTTAAAAAAAATGCTGTACGGAATGGTCGTGATTGTATATTTTCTTTCCTCTCATATTCTCAATTATATTTCATTTATTATTTCTACTTTCTTCAATGTTACGTTACCTGGGTGCATGCGAAGTGACAAGTGGCTAATAAGTTTAATAAGGAAATAAGAGGGAGGATCTCAGACCCTCCAAGTGTTTTCCAGGGACAGCCCTGGATTTACAGAAGCTGCCCTGGTTTCTGATTTGATCCTGAAAGGTCCCACTTTCCCCTAGGACGTCCCTATTTTCATTGGAGAAATGTTGGAGGGTATGAAGTTGATGTGACCCATAAGCCAAGGATATAAGTAACTAGACAACCTTTAGAAGACATCTGAAGGCAGCCCTATATAAAGGTCCAGTCGTGGCCGACTCTGGGGTTGCGGCGCTCATCTCGCTTTATTGGCCGAGGGAGCCGGCGTACAGCTTCCGGGTCATGTGGCCAGCATGACTAAGCTGCTTCTGGAGAACCAGAGCAGCGCACGGAAACGCCGTTTACCTTCCCACCTGAGCGGTACCTATTGATCTCCTTGCACTTTGATGTGCTTTCAAACTGCTAGGTTGGCAGGAGCTGGGACCGAGCAACAAGAGCTCACCCCGTCGCGGGGATTCAAACCGCTGACCTTCTGATCGGCAAGTCCTAGGCTCTGTGGTTTAACCCACAGCGCCACCCGCGTCCCAGCCCTATATAGGGAAGTCATTTTATTTTTATTTTTATTATTTTATATGTTGGAAACTGCGCAGAGTGGCTGGGGCAACCCAGTCAGATGGGTGGGGTATAAATCATATTATTATTATTGAATAGAACACCCCTATTTTCATCAGATAAATGTTGGAGGGAATGCGGAGGAATGTGTGAGCATGTGTAGAAGCTAGCCTAGTGCACAGAGGTGAAGTTTAAATTCACTGCTCCATGTCTTTCCCCTATTACTGGCATGCAGTACCCGGAAGGTTGCCCAGAGACCATGTGACCCTTGAGGTTAAAAAAGAAAATGTTCCCCCAACCCTTGCCATAATACAGGCATAGGCAAACTCGCCCTCCAGATGTTTTGGGACTACAACTCCCATCATCCCTAGCTAACAGGACCAGTGGTCAGGGATGATGGGAATTGTAGTCTCAAAACATCTGGAGGGCCGAGTTTGCCTATGCCTGGCTTAATATATTGGCTCAGTGTGCAGAAATCAACAGGAAAAGCCTACTTCCTGTGTGGAGGGGCATGGAGATAATTATTGCTACATATTAAGGACTGCAAATCAAGCCCCTTTTAAAGGCACAGCTGCAGGTCACAGTTCAGATTCTGACAACCTTAGAGCCTCTAGAACAGGCTTCCTCAACCTCGGCCCTTCAGATGTTTTTGAGACTACAATTCCCATCATCCCTAGCTAACAGGACCATTGGTCAGGGATGATGGGAATTGTAGTTTCAAAACATCTGGAGGGCTGAGTTTGCCTATGCCTGATCTATCGGGCACTACATTGTTCACCCTTGTGCTAATTCAAGTGACCTCCCCACAAACTTTGCACAAACAAATCAAGACGGAGGCTCAATAAATGTGCAATAAACAAGCCATCTTGGAACTGAATTTAAATTACTCTGGAGATTATACAGCACCAGATATCTCCATGGCAGTGTTCTACCCATAAATGAACAACGTAATAAGGAAAGCATGCCGTCTGTTCAAACAGCATTCTCAGGGCTAAGAGACCACTGTGGCTTTTAACACCAGCCTCACACTCAGTAATACAGTCCATAAAGTCTTTACTCTCTTGTTTAAGCTCTGTGCCAGAAAAGGCTCCTTTGAAGACAACTTTATAAGCCAGGGGCAGCCAATGTCACGACCTCTGGGTGCTTTGAACTACAGTTCCCACCAGTCCTCCTGGCCATGTCGGTCTGAGATCAGGGATGATGTAGTTAAAAACACATGAAGGTCATCACCACATTACCTACCCCTGTTCTAAGCAGCCATGGCGCTAAACCAGACTTGAAAGTTAATCTCAACTCTACGCATCTCTGAGACCCCTACAGAAAAACAACAGCAAAGCCACCCAAATATTTCAACTTAAAAACTTTATAGATTCTCTTGTATGGAAACTTTAAGAATGTTAAGCAACTTACCGGGGAAAGACGAGCGTTTGGACCCAGAGATTATGCCTGATGTCCATGGGGTGCCTCTACGTTCTGGACGGCTATTTATAAAGGTTCCTCACTGCCTCTGCTGAGAGGAGAAAAACTCCCAAGTGTCTAAACTCCCTGAAGCAACTTCCTCTTTCCCCGCAGGCTTGTAAATGTCTGACGCCCAGACCTGTGTGTACTCACAGTACGTGAAATATGCGCCTTTAGGCAGGCTCGCCTACAAATGTTTAGAGCAGAGATTTAAACAAATGTAAAAAAAGGAAGAAATTAAAAAAAATTAAAGATTAACCCCAACTGGACGGGGGTAGAAAGGGAGTGAGGCAAAACAAGGTGCTTTTCCCAGACTGCCACCAGGCTAGCAGTATTTTGCAGGAGTGATTCAAGTACTGTGTCCAGTACTGTGTCCAGTTCTGGGCACCACAGTTCAAGAAGGACACTGACAAACTGGAACGTGTCCAGAGGAGGGCAACCAAAATGGTCAAAGGCCTGGAATCGATGCCTTATGAGGAACGGCTAAGGGAGCTGGGCATGTTTAGCCTGGAGAAGAGGAGGTTAAGGGGGGATATGATAGCCATGTTCAAATATATAAAAGGATGTCACATAGAGGAGGGAGAAAGGTTGTTTTCTGCTGCTCCAGAGAAGCGGACACGGAGCAATGGATCCAAACTACAAGAAAGAAGATTCCACCTAAACATTAGGAAGAACTTCCTGACAGTAAGAGCTGTTCGGCAGTGGAATTTGCTGCCAAGGAGTGTGGTGGAGTCTCCTTCTTTGGAGGTCTTTAAGCAGAGGCTTGACAACCATATGTCAGGAGTGCTCTGATGGTGTTTCCTGCTTGGCAGGAGGTTGGACTCAATGGCCCTTGTGGTCTCTTCCAACTCTATGATTCTATGATTCTATGATTCTATGAAGTACATCCTGAAACTACAGGTGCAATAAATCTACATTTAGAAAACCCTGACTTTTTGAGATTTGGAAAGTGATGGGTATTGGGAGTGAAGCTAAAATACTTGCAGTTAGTTAGCTGAACACTAGAGGCGACCCATGACAGAAAGGCAACCTTCCTTCTCAACCGATCTCTCTTAGTAGCTACTTGTTGGTAAACTGGATTACTTCCTTTCAGGCTTTTACTGCTTTCCTGTTCCTTGTCCAAGCTCTGTTAGTTCCAGCCAGTTGCAGTAGGAGTGAGCAGGTGCTAGTGTTAACTTCTTGAATCCATCATGGCCACATGGAAACCCTATACTTAGAATGGTTTTGTTCCCCATGAGTAACAAACCATAAGTTCTCTCTCTATGGAACCATCAATTATGTTAGCAAAGATTCTGAGCAGAAATTAAATAAGTGGGAGACTGAGACTGGTTTACAGCTAGTGGAGATGCTTGTCTATTAATAACAACCTTCTAAAAGCAGAGCCATCACCTTGCCAACAAAGGCCCGCATAGTTAAAGCTATGGTTTTCCCAGTAGTGATGTATGGAAGTGAGAGCTGGACCATCAACAAGGCTGATCGCTGAAGAATTGATGCTTTTGAATTATGGTGTGGAGGAGACTCTTGAGAGTCCCATGGACTGCAAGAAAATCAAACCTATCCATTCTGAAGGAAATCAGCCCTGAGTGCTCACTGGAAGGACAGATCCTGAAGCTGAGGCTCCAATATTTTGGCCGCCTCATGAGAAGAGAAGACTCTCTGGAAAAGACCCTGATGTTGGGAAAGATGGAGGGCACAAGGAGAAGGGTGCAATAGAGGACGAGATGGTGGGACAGTGTTCTCAAAGCTACCAGCATGAGTTTGACCAAACTGCAGGAGGCAGTGGAAGACAGGAGTGCCTGGCGTGCTGTGGTCCATGGGGTCACGAAGAGTCGGACACGACTAAACAACTAAACAACAACAAAAACACACCTTTATTGAGTAGAGCTCCTCCTCCCGTTCTTCCCTCCTCTCCATCCTGTGCTATAATTTAAGTGCAGCAATGATTAAGGTCATTTTTAGCAGCCAATTCCATCTCTTTCAGAACCACAAACAGCTCTCACAATAGCAATTTCCTCAGCTTTGTTCAAGGAGCTTTAGATCAAGTTGAATAGCAGCAAAGTGTGCTGAAATCATTGCTTCATCATTTCGTTCATTGCCAGCAGGTGGTGCTATTGCTTCACCTATCTGCGCTGTAAGAGATACCGTGGTTAAAGGGAATTGCAAAGAAAAGCAGCAAAAGGCCGTAGTCCTGTGCACACTTAACTTGGAAGTGAGCAGCATTGAACACTGTGGGATTTACTTCTGAGTAGACTGGACTGCAACCTTAGGCTTTGTAGAGCCCATAAGCAACGTACAGCTCATCTAGGATTTCCTCCACCCCCAAAATAGCAGATCAACAAATGAATCCCATGGAGCACATGACCTTAGCACCTACAATTCAATGAACCACGAACTATTCTCAGACTGATTGATTAATTAATGCATTGAATCTGACTACAGGCATGGTGTTTCTTTTGAAAGCACACAGTTCGGTGAACTAGTATTCCCAACCACAAAGTTGATCAGCTCTAAATTCCATTTGACAGTGACAGATGATCACTTGCATCGTAAGGTTCAAGAGTAAACACTGGTGAGATGAATACAGACTAGCAAGAATGATGCAACCCGTTGCATCAAGTGGGGTCACTCTCAATGTTGATGAATTCTTGACTTCAAGCCTGTTGCACAAGTCTATCTTTTTTTAATCTCCAGCGATAAATTACTCAGACAAAGGCTTAGAGCTCAACCCAAACGAGAGAGGCCACCAGGAGAAAAGTTAAACACTTTAACAAGAATAAAACCATGCAGTTGTAAAAGATCCATAGGTGCGGGGGGAAGGCGAAGTAGAAGACAGACTTGAACACAGTATAATGAATTCTCTATGTCCAAAAATAGAAGTCTTATTTCAGAGGTGAGGTGGGAAGGGGGAGAAAGAGAGATAGAGAATGGAAGGAGAGCAGCTGGAGAATTTCCAGATTGTGGGATAGCCAGCCTCATATAACCAACATGGTTCAACCTAATTGATGCATGAAGGGGTTAATACCATAGAGTAAGCTGTCCTGCCAAGCTTACTGAGGTCACTTCCCCTTACCTTGGGAGGAAATGGGTAATCAGGCCTGTTGTTCAGTTTACCTGAGAAGCTAAAGTGTGAGGAGGCTCTCTTGAGTTTATCTGCTAGTGATTTAGGAACTTTCACCACTAAGCCAAGGTTTACCGCCTGTGCAAATTTCTGGAGGACAGGAAACTGACCTTTGAAGAGTTTGTAAGTAAATCATTTTTAATTTACCAAATGTGGGTGTGTCCCCCCCCCCCGCTAGGGGAAGAGGGAAATTTTGGATCTCACGGGCATATTTTAAAGGTCTAACAGCCTATATTTCTATATTTCACTTTGTTGCATGTTTTGAGATTTTAAATCTCTGCTGGGGTTATCTCACCAGAGTACATAGTCCAAACAGGGGTCTTGGCATCCAGGAATTCTCCTTTTATATACCTATTTTTTCCCTTTTGCACCAACACAGATGACAGCAGAAAATGTTACTTCTTGTTCTTTGTAGTTTATCCATTGACTTATTTGGGGTTTTACTAGTGCAAGTGCAATTCTGAATAATAATAATAATAATAATAATAATAATAATAATAATAATAATAATTTATTATTTATACCCCACCCATCTGGCTGAGTCTCCCCAGCCACTCTGGGCGGCTTCCAATCAAGTGTTAAAAACAATACAGCATTAAATATTAAAAACTTCCCTAATCAAATCCTCATGAGCTGACAACCACAAAAAGGGTTTTTGTGTGTCATTGTTATGTGAATAGGAAGTAACCTCCAGCAAAGGGAGCACACAGTAGTAGGTGTGTGTGTGTGTGTGTGTGAGAGAGAGAGAGAGAGAGAGCGAGAGAGAGAGAGGGGGGGGTAAGGCTTCACCTGTTAGATTTCAGACTGCCTTTTCCCTAGCTGCTAACAGGATAGGACCCTTGCCAGAGCAAAATGGGACACTAGAATAGGCCTGTTATGTTGGCCAATGTCAAGAGGCTCTGTGCCTTTAACTGCTGTGGGACAGGCACCAATTCAACAGGTGTAGCCTTTCCCTTCATTATGCCAGGAGAAGCTTCAGCTGTTTGCCTTGTGCTTGTGATGAGGCTTGTCAGCATTGTAAGCCCCCTATAGTCTAGATTGAAGCTTCAGAAATCCTTTGGACCTAGCCAGTACCTTTTCAGGCAGAAATCCTACAAAAACACTCCCGCGTTCACCCCCTTCCCCATCTGGTAAAAAACAAGAGCTGGCCCCAGCTGTCTGTTTGTGGTTTGGCCTGGGATGGGTGGAGGCCTGTTGGCTAGGAGAGCTATTTATCTAGCACATTTTGGGACGTTTCCACGATTCTTCTTCCTCTTTTTTTAGCATGCCAAAGCTGTGGCTGTCAAGTGAGGGAAGAAAAGAGACTTTTCTTGGTGTAAACAGCATGCCACAGCACACCGCCGCAGCCACGAACTTAGCACGAGAGGAGGATAAAAAACTGGGAGTGGTGGAATCGGCTCTTAGCGTTTCTTTCTCAAAAATATTATTTGATGGCTTCATATAAACCAGGCCTCACTCCCCTCCAGGGCTTCTTATTGAAGGCTTCATCCCTGGAACACATGCTGCAACAATAGAGAAATGATGGACATGGGGAAAGTACTTTTCCATTTATCACTGAGTAGCTGGTAAGGTAAAGGTAAAGGGACCCCTGACCATTAGGTCCAGTCGTGGCCGACTGGGGTTGTGGCGCTCATCTCGCTTTATTGGCCGAGGGAGCCGGCGTACAGCTTCCGGGTCATGTGGCCAGCATGACTAAGCCGCTTCTGGCGAACCAGAGCAGCGCACGGAAATGCCGTTTACCTTCCTGCGGGAGCGGTACCTATTTATCTACTTGCACTTTGACGTGCTTTCAAACTGATAGGTTGGCAGGAGCACGGACTGAGCAACGGGAGCTCACCCCATCCACTCATAATTTTCTGGGGTTAAAAGGAGAAATTTATGGTTGCCATGTCTGCACACACCACTCCAAGTCCCTGTTCCTGCGCCTTTAAGAGCAACCACACAATTGGGACATTAGCAGGTGAAACAGTTTCTGACAAGGGGGCATGAAGCAGATGGGGGAAAGCTTCACCTGGTTAACTTTTATTTGGCAGGGTGCTGTTGAGAAGCATCAGGAGCCAGGGCAGTAAAAGTGGCAATTCTATAGGGATTCTAGGGTGGAATCGAGACAAATAAAAAATGCTTTATAAAATAATGTGTTTTGAAAAATATACTGTATTGAATTTGCCATAAGCTCACCATTTAGTCTCCCATTTGTATAATGCACTTAAAAAGCTATATTTGCAGCTGTATTGCTAAGTCCTAAGGCGCAGGATTTGGGTTCCTTCCAGGCGTCACAAAACGTCTTTGAAAAACTGGCCACTGCAGTGCATTTTGGTGTAGCAAGGAATTGCGTGAGAGAGGATCTCAGACCCTCCAAGTGTCCCTATTTTCCAGGGACAGTCACAGATTTACGGAAGCCATCCTGGTTTCTGATTTGATCCTGGAATGTCCTGCTTTTCCTTAGGATGCCCCTAATTTCATTGAGGGACGCGGGTGGCGCTGTGGGTAAAAGCCTCAGCGCCTAGGGCTTGCAGATCGAAAGGTCAGCGGTTTGAATCCCTGCGGGGGGTGCGCTCCCGTCGCTCGGTCCCAGTACCTGCCAAACTAACAGTTCGAAAGCACCCCCGGGTGCAAGTAGATAAATAGGGACCGCTTACCAGCGGGAAGGTAAACAGCGTTTCCGTGTGCGGCTCTGGCTCGCCAGATGCAGCTTGTCACGCTGGCCACGTGACCCGGAAGTGTCTCCGGACAGCGCTGGCTCCCGGCCTATAGAGTGAGATGAGCGTAGAACCCTAGAGTCTGTCAAGACTGGCCCGTACGGGCAGGGGTACCTTTACCTTTAATTTCATTGGATAAATGTTGGAGGGTATGAAGCTCCAGTGACCCCTGAGCCAAGGAGAAAAGTAATTATACAACCTGTAGAAGACATCTGAAGGCAGCCCTGTATGGGAAAGTTTTTAAATGTTTAATTATGCTTTTATAGTGTTCTCGAAGCTACCAGCATGAGTTTGACCAAACTGTGGGACGCAGTGGAAGACAGGAGTGCCTGGCGTGCTCTGGTCAATGGGGTCACGAAGAGTCGGACACGACTAAACAACAACAACATATATATATGTTGAAAGCCACCCTGAGTGGCTGGGGCAAGCCACCCAATCAGATGGGCAGGGCATAATTTTTTTAAAAAAACATTATTAATATTATGGAATAAAGGGACCCCTGACCATTAGGTCCAGTCGTGGCCGACTCTGGGGTTGCAGCGCTCATCTTACCTTATTGGCCGAGGGAGCCGGCATGCAGCTTCCGGGTCATGTGGCCAGCATGACTAAGCCGCTTCTGGCGAACCAGAGCAGCGCACGGAAACACTGTTTACCTTCCTGCCGGAGTGGTACCTGTTTATCTACTTGCACTTTGACATGCTTTCAAACTGCTAGGTTGGCAGGAGCAGGGACCGAGCAACGGGAGCTCACCCCGTCGTGGGGATTCGAATCGCCGACCTTCTGATCGGCAAGTCCTAGGCTCTGTGGTTTAACCCACAGCACCACCTGCTTCCCCTATATTATGGAATAGGATGTTCCTATTTTCATTGGAGAAATTTTGGAGGGTATGGGATCTCTGCTAGGTTGCCATGTTTGATAGCAACCTCTTGTAGCTGTCCCTTTAACAGCGGCTTGATATGCAGCAATTAGCAAGACCCCATCATTGGCATCACCCACCAGAGCTTCACAGGAAGAAGCCAAGCCAGCCCCCCCCCCTCGCTGCCGGGTGGCAACCCTCATCTCCATGCTTACCCATTATGAGCAAAGTCTCTTGTGACATCATTTTGCATGATGGGGGGAAATGCTTGCAGTGTAGTTAGTCTTGGTAGGCTATGAACACTGATGTCTACGACAGCTCTGCTTCTTCCTTCACAACATCTGCTGGTTCCAGAGCCCTGGTCTAAAGTCTCCATCTTCCACGTGGGCGTGCATTTGGTATGTAAACCTCTGATCTACAGCACAATCCTCAGTATGTTTACTCTGAAGGGAGCCTTGTGGATTTTACTCACTAGCTGAAAGCGTTTTGGCCGGCAGCCTTAAAAAGTTGGCTCCTTTTCATAAACTTTGGAGCCTTATAACGCGGTTAATATTGTGTCTGATGCCCGTCAGGGTGGGATTTTTTGAACCCGGATTCCCTTTGCTCCTCAGCGTCCTCACTCTCAGGGGTGATGCGACGTGTCCTCTTTAGGTTTCAGAGCGGCTGAAGCCTGGGAGGTCACATGTGTTTATTTTCCAAGTGTACATATTTGTCTTGAGCTTTTCTGGATGCTGCAGAATAGATACCCTGTGTAAGCAAACATGAGCCTTGGCGGCGTTTTGCCACACTTGCCAAATTGGCAGAGATTTCAAGGGCTCAGTGTGACAGATTCCAACATGGACCCATCCTTTTCTAACAAGGGACCTGGGCCTGGAGAAAGACAAGCATAAGGCCGGTCAATGTGTGTGTGTGTGTGTGTGGCTGCTTTGCAACTACAGAAGTATTTGAACCTCCCATAAGTCAATTGAAGAACTCCTCTGTGTGACCTGTTTATTCAGCATTCATCTTGATTTGTTTCCACAAATTTTACTTGGTGGCGAGAATCAACTGGCTAGGGATGGAGAAGGAATTTAGCATTTAAAGGCAAACCTACCTACTTCTCCCTTTCCAAACATAATAATAATAATAATAATAATAATAATAATAATAATAATAATAATAATTAATACTATATGAAGCAAAGCACAGCCATCCTTTGAAATTTGCACTTCTCCAAATTTAACAAGCCAATTCTCCAGGCAAGTACAGTGGTACCTTTGGTTACGTACTTAATTCGTTCCGGAGGTCCGTTCTTTACCTGAAGCTGTTCTTAACCTGAAGCACCACTTTAGCTAATGGGGCCTCCTCCTGCTGCCGTGCCGCTGGAGCACAATTTCTGTTCTCATCCTGAAGCAAAGTTCTTAACCCGAGGTACTATTTCTGGGTTAGCGGAGTCTGTAATCTGAAGTGTTTGTAACCTGAAGCGTATGTAACCCGAGGTACCACTGTACAGTAATGTGTACAGATGTGCACATACTCTGGAAAGAGTTGGTTGATTTGGTTGTGGGAAGAACGATGCACGCATGCCTTCCTCACCAGGCTCATGGTACATTAGGAATTACCCCCAGGCAAGTAAGCAAAACATAGGATCTCAACCAAAGACCACGGTCTTACACACACACTTGGCCACAAGCCACATTGATCTTTGCAGGCTCTCCCATCTTTTTACTTTTGAGCAAATAACCATTAAAGGCAGGGGGGTCTTTTGGATGGGGACCACAGCCAGGGGAGGAAATACTCATTTTTTTTAAAAGTGAAAATCTCTTCCCACTCCTGCAGCCTCTATTTTATTCTGTTATAATTTATTCTGTCATGAGTGAATCCGATCAGTAACATGGCACTGTGTGGGGAAGGGGGAAAATCACCCACACACTTGGGGCCACAGTTCTGATCCAAATCACCCTCTATGGATGCCATTTGCTAAAATTCACAGAGACGATCATGGCTCTCCATTGCCTTGGCTAGTTAAATCATAAGTATGCAGACATGGGATTTGCATGTGTTGCAATGCCCTCTTTGTTAATTAGTTGGGCTGATTTTTCATTGCTTCCTAAACCCAACCAAAGCTGCTCTCTCTGCATCCAGGAGGTCACACAGCAGTCCACGAGAACTAGGATTGAAAGGATCCATTCTTTAATACGTGGATTCTGAATTGGACGCAACTGTGGCAAGAGAGAGCCCAGTTTCTGCCACTGCTGCTGTCTCTCGATTTGGGCAATGTCTGAGTGCAGAGAGAAACTGTTACCTTCGTTCAACTTCCTCCAAAACAAAAATATTTGTGTGCCAAAATATTATCCACTTTATCTTCTCCTTGTTCTTCTGGTTCGTCTGCAAATGGGTGAATTAAGATGGATAGTTGCTTCTCAGAATCTCCACATCTGTTGACAACAGCCCTTCATATACCCGGGCCCCTTGTTCTCCAGGGGTGCATCTGAGAGGAAATACTGTCTTCAGTTTCCAACCCTCTGCTTGGCTGCCTGCTTGGGCGCTAACAGCTGAGCACAGCTGTGTATCTTCCGTTTGCCAAAAGGAGCTTGGATGTTTTTACCTTTGGGGGCTTCCTTAATTCCTGTGCATCGGTTCAACGGAACAGAATTTAGAGGCACCCTCTTGCTCTTACAGGGAAAGACAGCTACAAGCTTCTGGATGTAAATGTCGCCTGTGAGTTGGTGTAACAAAAACTCCAAGTCCGGCTGCTTCTCTGCAAAGCAGCACAAGGAGGAGGCAGCCTGGAATGAGCGGGAAAAGCACTGCTTGACCCTTCTCCCACCGACTGCTTTCCCTCTTCCACCCGAAGCTGCTTTATTCCACCTGTGGGGTTTCAATCGCAGAATTGCCCTGACCCTTCCGCCCCTGCCTGTCTTCCCACCTCTATTTTCTGCCCCAGGCTGCTTTTCTCATCTTGGGTTCGAGACACACGGTCACCTTGCAAATAGCTATCTATTTATTCCTATTCTAAAAATAAGTTTACCCAAAAGATGATGGTTGAATGCTGTAAAGCTACAGGGTGTGTGTTCCAATAAAGAACAAAAGGTACGCACTTGCCTTGAAACAAAAAGATCAATCCATTTCCCTTACATACAGTGTCAGTGAATTTATCGCATCCGGCAACTTCCAAAGCTTGAATCAGCCATGCTCTAATAGCTGCAAAAGGCAATTTCGAGTGTTCCAGTTCCTAGGTAGAGCTATCCTGGCTGAGACTAATAAATTCCAGATCGATAATCTAACAGGAAGGTGGAGAGCGAGATCTAACGTGTTGAGTAAATATCACCCTAGAATCCAGATCAAGCAATTATCTGGAGCACTGTGGGCAGGGGGGTGGGGTGGGGGCAGAGTGAGTAGCAGGGAGCAGCAAGTGCAGGGAGAAAAGCTGTGTTGGGTGAAGGGAGGGTTAAAAACACCTCTGCTGCTGCCCTGCTCTGAATCGCCCCTTCCCCTTGCTGCTTTGCAGTGAAAGTGGAACACTGAACATTTTTGTGTCAGGTTTAGTTAGACCAGGGTGCCCTCCAGATCTTCCTAGACCTCAGTTCCCATCATCTCTAGCTACTGACCATGCTGGTTAGGGCTAACTGGAATTGAAACAAAATCTGGAGGGTCACAGGTCCCTGGATGGCCAACCTGGCATGGATGCTCCCTGGTGGCCCGCTGGAATGTGGAGTTAACCAGGGCTATTGACTGTTTGGCTCCGAAGCGCCCTCTCCGATTGCATGGAGCCCGGACAGCCCCGTGGTTTTCCACGGATCTGAGGGCAATGAAACAATCGTTGAGACGGCTAGAGCGCCGGTGGCGGAGGACCCATTCTGAAGCTGACCGGACACAGGTTAGAGCTCAATGTCGAGCCTACCAAGTGGCAGTAGCGACGGCGAAGAAGACTTTCTTCACCGCCTCTATTGCATCTGCAGAAAACAGCAGCAGGAGACTTTTTCAGGTGGTCCGCAATCTAGCGGAACCACCTGCTACATCGGGGCCCAGTACGGGCCACATGATCTCCTGCAATGATTTTGCAAAGTTTTTTGCAGATAAAGTCGCTCAGATTCGGGAAGAGGTCGATGCCACCGTGGGAGCAGGGCCGGGGCGGGAGAGTGCTAGAGTCCTGTCTAGTCAAATTGCGTGGGATCAATTCCAATCTGTTACCTCCGAGGATGTGGACAGGCTGCTTGGACGAGTGAAACCAACCACCTGTCTCCTTGATCCTTGCCCATCCTGGCTTATAAAAGCTAGCTGGGAAGGGCTGGGCGATGGGCTTCGTGGGGTGGTGAATGCTTCCCTCCGTGAGGGAGTCTTCCCAGACCCGCTGAAAGAGGCGGTTATTAAACCGCTTCTTAAAAAACCATCTTTAGATGCGGCCACGATGGCCAACTATCGCCCAGTCTCAAATCTTCCATTCTTGGGCAAGGTGATTGAGCGAGTGGTGGCTGAACAACTCCAGGCACGCCTGGAAGAAGCGGACCATTTGGATCCCTTCCAGTCGGGATTCAGGCCTCATCACGGGACTGAAACTGCCTTGGTCGCACTGGTTGATGATCTCCGGCGGGCTAGGGACAAAGGTGAGAGCTGTTTCCTAGTTCTGCTGGATCTCTCAGCGGCGTTTGATACCATCGACCATAACATCCTTCTGGACCGTCTTGAGGGGCTGGGAGCTGGGGGTACTGTCATACAGTGGTTCCGCTCCTTCCTCCTGGGCCGTGTTCAGAAAGTTGTGGTGGGGGATGAGTGTTCAGACCCCTGGGCTCTCACTTGTGGGGTGCCTCAGGGTTCTGTCCTCTCCCCCATGCTTTTTAACATCTATATGCAGCCACTGGGAGAGATCATCAGGAGGTTTGGGCTGGGTGTTCATCAGTATGCGGATGATACCCAGCTCTACCTCTCTTTCAAATCAGAACCAGTGAAGGCGGTGACGGTCCTGTGTGAGTGTCTGGAGGCGGTTGGAGGATGGATGGCGGCAAACAGATTGAGATTGAATCCTGACAAGACAGAAGTACTGTTTCTGGGGGACAGGAGGCGGGCAGGTGTGGAGGATTCCCTGGTCCTGAATGGGGTAACTGTGCCCCTGAAGGACCAGGTGCGCAGCCTGGGAGTCATTTTGGACTCACAGCTGTCCATGGAGGCACAGGTTAAATCCGTGTCCAGGGCAGCTGTGTACCAGCTCCATCTGGTACGTAGGCTGAGACCCTATCTGCCCACGGACTGCCTTGCCAGAGTGGTGCATGCTCTGGTTATCTCCCGCTTGGACTACTGCAATGCGCTCTACGTGGGGCTACCTTTGAAGGTGACCCGGAAACTACAACTAATCCAGAATGCAGCGGCCAGACTGGTGACTGGGAGCAGCCGCCGAGACCATATAACACCGGTCTTGAAAGACCTACATTGGCTCCCAGTACGTTTCCGAGCACAATTCAAAGTGTTGGTGCTGACCTTTAAAGCCCTAAACGGCCTCAGTCCAGTATACCTGAAGGAGCGTCTCCACCCCCATCGCTCTACCCGGACACTGAGGTCCAGCACCGAGGGCCTTCTGGCGGTTCCCTCACTGCGAGAAGCCAAGTTACAGGGAACCAGGCAGAGGGCCTTCTCGGTAGTGGCGCCCTCCCTGTGGAACGCCCTCCCACCAGATGTCAAAGAGAACAACAACTACCGGACTTTTAGAAGACATCTGAAGGCAGCCCTGTTTAGGGAAGCTTTTAATGTTTGATGTATCACAATATTTTAATATTCTTTTGGAAGCCGCCCAGAGTGGCTGGGGAAACCCAGCCAGATGGGCGGGGTATAAATAATAAATTATTATTATTATTATTATTATTATTATTGAGATTCCTGCATTGCAGGGGGTTGGGCTAGATGACCATTGGGGTCCCTCCCAACTCTATAATTCACACCTGGATGTGCCTCTAGATCAGGGGTCAGCAACCGAAATAAAGCCCCAAGTCACTCTAAAGCAGGGGTCAGCAAACGTTTTCAGCAGGCGGCTGGTCCACTGTCCCTCAGACCTTGTGGGGGGCCGGGCTATATTTTTTGGGGTGGGTGGGAATGAACGAATTCCTATGCCCCGCAAATAACCCAGAGATGCATTTTAAATAAAAGCACACATTCTGCTCATGTAAAAACACCAGGCAGGCCCCACAAATAACTCAGATATGCATTTTAAATAAAAGGGCATATTCTACTCGTAAAAACATGCTGATTCCCGGACCGTCCACGAGCCGGATTGAGAAGGCGATTGGGCCGCATCCGGCCCCCGGGCCTTAGATTGCCTCCCCCTGCTCTAGACGGTCTGTATTTTGTTGGAGGGATTCAAGTGCATGCTGGCACTTTAGTGCTCTTAACACCCTAGCGAAACAAATCCACTTAAAGCAAAAAGCAAAAACACCCCTCTGCGGTTTGGAAAGCGAAGAGGTAAATGCACTGAGAAGTGTGGAGGAATGAATGACTAATGGGAAGACTTAAGCATCCCACAAGCAGTTAAGAAAGAATGCTCTTTGTTGTGTAACCAACCAGCAAACAAATCAAAAGGAATGCTCAATAAAGACCAGACATGGGCCACATTTGCACCATCCATTTGTCGTCGTTTAGTCGTGTCCGACTCTTCGTGACCCCATGGACCAGAGCACGCCAGGCACTCCTGTCTTCCACTGCCTCCCGCAGTTTGGTCAAACTCATGCTGGTAGCTTCGAGAACACTGTCCAACCATCTCGTCCTCTGTTGTCCCCTTCTCCTTGTGCCCTCCATCTTTTCCAACATCAGGGTCTTTTCCAGGGAGTCTGCTCTTCTCATGAGGTGGCCAAAGTACTGGAGCCTCAGCTTCAGGATCTGTCCTTCCAGTGAGCACTCAGGGCTGATTTCCTTCAGAATGGAACCATCCATTTAAAGAACTATTATACCACTTTAACAGTCATGGCTGGGATTTGATAAGAGACCACCATTTCCTTCCCAGAGTTTTCTGCGAAGAGGGACTGATTGTAACTCACAGAATCATAGAATCATAGAGTTGGAAGAGACCACGAGGGCCATCGAGTCCAACCCCCTGCCAAGCAGGAAACACCATCAGAGCACTCTTGACATATGGTTGTCAAGCCTCTGCTTAAAGACCTCCAAAGAAGGAGACTCCACCACACTCCTTGGCAGCAAATTCCACTGTTGAACAGCTCTTACTGTCAGGAAGTTCTTCCTAATGTTTAGGTGGAATCTTCTTTCTTGTAGTTTGGATCCATTGTTCCGTGTCCGCTTCTCTGGAGCAGCAGAAAACAACCTTTCTCCCTCTATGTGACATCCTTTTATATATTTGAACATGGCTATCATATCACCCCTTAACCTCCTCTTCTCCAGGCTAAACATGCCCAGCTCCCTTAGCCGTTCCTCATAAGGCATCGTTTCCAGGCCTTTGACCATTTTGGTTGCCCTCCTCTGGACACGTTCCAGTTTGTCAGTGTCCTTCTTGAACTGTGGTGCCCAGAACTGGACACAGTAAGTACTCCAGGTGAGGTCTGACTGAATCCTTAAACTACAGTTCTTTGTGGAAAGCCATGAAAATTAAAAGTGGCATAACTGTGCTTTAAATGCAAATGGCACCCAAGTCTAAATTTACGGAAGCCGTTCAGGATGAATGCTCAATAAACAGGTCATCTGGAAGAATCCTTAATCTTTACTTCATTATTGCTTTGCTGCAGAAAGAGTTGCAGGTGATATTAATGCTTGTTTTGATTATGATGATGGACTATAGTTAGTAGGACAGCTGTATGGGATGCATTTAAATCTGTCATTACTAGTGAGTGGTTCTTTGTGCCACAAAAGCAGGGAGAGACAGGATATGGATTTATTGTTAGGGCATTTAGAAAAGAAATTGTATTATCTGGACAGTACTTGACAGCTCTCTTGTGCTTGGAAGAAATCGGATTGAATGGATGCTCTTAAAACTGGGAAAAAAATATGGTGGCATTTCTGAGACGAGAACATTTTGAAAAATGTGCTAAAGCAGGCAAATTGGGAGTGTCAACTAACTGGAAATCTCAAGTTGAGAAACTAGTAATTTTAACAAGAATTTTAAAAAGACAGTTGTATAAACCAGAACGTTATCCAGTAGCTTAGATGACTTCTTTTTTAGATAAGTTGCAAATCCCTCAAGTTTTACTTGAAGGCAGGGAAAATTTAAATGCACCATTCCCCTTCCAGGAGGTATTATATCAGATTTAAGTCTCTTTTAAAAAGAGCATGGCTCCCTGTATTGATATTTTTATGTTCCAAAATCTGTAGTAGGGCAATAACTTTATTAGGCCAACCATAGTATCACAAAGTAGTGTGCAGACTTTCAGCTTTGGCCGAACTCTTCATCTATGTACCTGGTAAGCAGAGTACAGTGGTGCCCCGCACGACGAATGCCTCGCAAGACGGAAAACCCGCAAGACAAAAGGGTTTTCCGTCTGCAGAGGCACTTCGCAGGACGAATTTCCCTATGGGCTTGCTTTGCAAGACGAAAAATGACGAAAAAATTGGAATTTTTTTCCCGCTCCAAAACTCCTTATTTTGAATCGCTAAGCAGCTAAAAGCATTTTAGCAGCAAAACCGCTAATCTCCCAAGCGTTAAAAAGCCGTTTTTAGCCCTTAAAATGTCAATAGCGCTAATAGCGCTACTCCGTCAATGGGCTTGCTTCGCAAGACGAAAAAACCGCAAGACGAAAAGACCTGCGGAACCCGCGAGGCACCACTGTAGTGGGATTTGGTAGGGAGGGGTTTTTTTTTTGACTGATGTTGAAACTGGAGTCTGCATTCGCTGAGAGTTTTAAGATGGAATGGGCAGTGGACATAACTGCCATTCAAATGAGTCTGTTTAGGTGCTATGCATATATTAGCTACCTTTATTGTTTGTGTGATTTTATATTACATCTTTGTGTGCAGATACTGGCTTCCATCTAGATGATATTTTTTTTAACGTTGTATTGACAAGAGAGCTTGAATGTATTGGTGGTCTCATTCATTGAAAGTTTTTAAGCAGAGGTTGGATGGATCTGTCAGGGATGCTTTTAGTTGTGATCCCTGCATTACAATGTTGACCACTGATGGTGCTATCTAAAATAAAAACATACGGTAACAATAATGAATTGCCTCTTCTGTTCTGATCACTGCAACTGTGGAATTTTAGTTTTTATTCACAATTTGTTAGGGAGGAATGGACCCTGAACCCCATTGGCTAGGATCACATGTAGGATTTAAAACTTTGATCAGGAAGAAATCTAAAAGGCAACCTTGCCTTTCTCCACATTCTGTGCTACTATGAAACTGCACAGATTTATTTGCTTGGACTATGTACGTCATAAGAGTAAATGGGATGCTTTTTCAGTTGGAACAAACATTAGCCACAACTCACAAGCAATTCCTTTAGATCAGCCTCCCCCAACGTGGTGCCCTCCAGATGTTGTTGGACTCCAACTCCCATCATCACTGACTATCAGACATGCTGGCTGGGACTGATTGGAATTGTAGTCCAATGGAAATCTGGAGGGGGCCAGTTTGGGAAAGTTGCTTGAGAGGCGTTAAGGCAAGTGCAAAGCTTTTTAAAGGCAAAAGTGAATACCGTTGGTGTCATTGAAAAACTGAGAAAAACAGAAATGAGCTGAGTATGGGTATCACCCCATTAGGATTAGCCATGTGGGATTCCACATTTAATTTAGAAGACACAGTAGGGTGGTTTTCTCAGTGGGAAAAATCATAATTTTTCTAAATTTAAAGACTCGCTGGAACAGAACAGCTTTATTACCCACGAGGAGGTTAATTTGAAATCACAGTAGTGGATGCCGCCCTCGGATTGTCCTTTCAAGTATGGCATTTGCTCTTATAGGAATTAATGGCTGACGATGAGTTGAAGTTTAACTCAATGTGAAGAAATGTTGGGGAAATTGATAGCGGGGAGAAAAGAGAGGCTATCACATTTCTGTGAGATAATATCAGATCTAGAAATCACGAGAGACTCACAGACATATTTGGACCAGAGACATGAGAATGGATATTTTATGTAAAATTTGGGGGGAAATACATATCATTCAGTTTTCATCTTTTAAGTGAAGTGCAACATAGAACTGTATATTGCTAATGCCCGACTCTTGCAAGGTTAAGCAATATTGTCTAAACAAACGCTTTTAAATGTTAGAAATGTGACACATCGAATATGCAGAATATGTGTGGCAGAGCTGTCTGTATGTTTAAGATACATTGCCCCATGATTGGTGTGTATGTGTGGTGCAATTGATTGATTTATTGAAACAGCAAGAATAGGATTGAAATGGGCTAGCTTTAATTTTGGATGATCTTAGTCATTGGAGGGGCAGCTGAATCTTTGCTGCAAAGCATTCTGGTTGCTGCATAAATTTTATTAGTTTGTCACTGGAAAGCTGCACCGCTGGCAACAAGAATGACATTACTAATTGCAGTGCAATAGAGCTTACTCCCAGGTAAGCATATATAGGATTGCAGCTTGAAAGCCCCGGATATAGCAGAAATGTATGAATGGGCAAAGAACCATAGCTGTCAACCGTCCCTTATTTGGCGGGAAACTCCCTTATCCCAGCGCCGTGTCCCACTGCTGTCCCTTATTGATGATGTCCATTAAATTTCCCGGGTTTCAAAGGAAGCAGCTCCTTTCCCTCCCTCTCTGCTGGCCATGGAGGAGGGGGGCTCCAACTGTATTGCTTGGCTGCCCGCCCCGCCCCCCTCCGGCCTCCTCTCACCAGCCTCAGCCCCCGGGAGCCCCTCCCCGCCGGGACTGGCAGGAGCCTCGGGCCCTTCTGCCGCCATACTCCTCGCGGCTGCTGAACTGAGCTTCTCTGCCTGGGGCCTCCCCTCTGCCTGCCGAAGCCGCCGCTCCTGCTAGGCCGTACTGCGGCTGCACCGCCGAAGGACCCGGATGAGATGGGCAGCCTGGCACGGCCTATGAATTGCTGAGGAGCCTTGAGAGGAGAGCGAGCGCAACCATAGAGAAAGCAGTTCAGAGAGAGGAGGAAGAGGAGGCACAGGCAGGTGTTCCAACGACTAACCATAGAGGGGAAAAGCGGAGGAAGGACCGCAAGCGCTTCTCCCATAGATTTGTAGTGGTAGACTAGCGTAGATGGTCTGATCTGCGGGTTTAATTTAGGCGCTATTTCCCCCCCCCTTCCTCCCACCCCGCCTGATAGAACTGAGAGCTGCAAATGGAGCACGAGAGAAAAGATACAGAACTGCAGCAGCATCTTTGTAGCTTGGACTTTATTTTGCGCGAAAAGTTGTTGCTGCTTGTAGTTATTTAATTGCAGTGTTTCATCAGCTGGTGTCTTGAGCAGCAACCTCTGGAAACGTAGGGCTAAAAACCGGCACTGCTCTCCCAAATTATCTGGTCCCTTTTAACGTCGCATTTCAGCTGGTTGGCTAAAATCCCTTATTTTGGCTGCTGATCCCTTATTTTTGAGGCTGCTGGTCCCTTATTTTCAAATCCGTAAGTTGACAGCTATGCAAAGAACCCTTTTCAGCCCTGCTATGGACCACATTTCCTCATGGGCAATGTGCGGGGACCCACATTCCTGTGGCAAAAGTGGGTGGGGCAATGGGCGTGGCACTTTGTACAGGAGGCTACATTCCAGCCATACACAGGTCAGTACTTGCTACCCGCCCATCTCTCCATCCTCCAACCAGACAAGCAAGATATATCAACATAATGGAAGGATCCATTCCAGGCAGGCATTCCAGAAGGGTAGAGAGCATGGCCAGTGAGAGCACACACTCCAACACTTCTCCGATGAAAATAGGGACTGAAGATGACACTCTCTCCTAATGATTGCACCCTTCAGCCTGTGTAGGATGAAATGCCTACTGGCTTCTTACTAACCAATGACTAGTTTAGTAATAATTGGAAAAAGCATCTCTCAGACTTGGTGGGTGCAAAGTTGAGGGTGGGCAAATCTGTCAATTTCCATTTAATTCCGTTGCTCGTTTCCCAGTCTTAAATTCATATCATATTCACATCAGTTTGTGATTACTATTTTTTAAGTGCAAGCATTTTAATGCAAAATTCTCTGTCTACAGTGGGGGATGCCTGAAGTATGCATTTAAACACACACTTTTGTACCCCTTACTTGCTTGGATAGTTTTACTGCAAAATTTGGAAAAGTGAGGATTTCAAAGGGTGACTGTGTTTTGTTCACATATGGTTTCAGGAAGTGCAAATTGGGTAGGTTTGCTTTTAAATTCAAACTGAACTGATTATTTCCCCTTCCCCATCCCTCCTGGCATTGCTAATCAGAAAGCTCCAGGGCCAGCCATTTGTCCACTCAAAACTTACCCACTCCCTGAATTACTATGCCATTTCCCTTGTCCCACTGCAGGAGAGAGAGAAGCAGCTTGTGGGACAATTGTAAGGAAAAAAATCCACCAGCAGCAAACAGGATAACACTGCCTCCCCTTCATTTGTTTGTGACTGCAGCCTTCTTTGGCTGCGTTTAATTAAAACACACAGATTTCCACGTCACGTGCAATTTGGACCGAAGTCCGTCCACGCTCTCAGCCACAGGTTTGCCTGGGACAGCTTTAAATGCTATCAGTTGAAAACAAAAGTGGCCTTTCATTATGCGCAATGCTTTGAACATCAGTCCAGTGCTCAGATCTAAGCATCTGTGATTGAACACCTGTCAGGGAAGTCATTTAGCAAAGCCGCTCTTTGTGATGTGCTAGCAAAACACCTGTAGGTGGGATGTCTACCTCATCATCCTGCTTCTCTTTCTTCACCCATCATCATGACAGGTGTGGTGAAGGGGTATGTATCTTTCAGAGACCCCCCTGATGGACACAGATGGGGACATAGACCCTTGTGGAGTCACCATTTGTGCAGACCTTGTTACCAAGTGTGTGTGTATGAATGTGAATGTGTGAGTGACCTCTTCACCACAAAGGTATCCCCAAAGTGCAGTGCTTACATCTCCCATCGGATGGAACCCAAATAATTCACTTGTATTGGCAGGGGAAACATCTGTGGCCCTCTGGAGGTTGCTGTGTTCAGTTCAGTAAAAAGGTAAAGGTAAAGGTACCCCTGCCCGTAGGGGCCAGTCTTGACAGACTCTAGGGTTGTGCGCCCATCTCACTCAAGAGGCCGGGGGCCAGCGCTGTCCGAAGACACTTCCGGGTCACGTGGCCAGCGTGACATCGCTGCTCTGGCGAGCCAGAGCCGCACACGGAAACGCCGTTTACCTTCCCGCTCGTAAGCGGTCCCTATTTATCTACTTGCACCCGGAGGTGCTTTCGAACTGCTAGGTTGGCAGGCGCTGGGACCGAACAGCGGGAGCGCACCCCGCTGCGGGGATTCGAACCGCTGACCTTTCAATCGGCAAGCCCTAGGCGCTGAGGCTTTAACCCACAGCGCCACCCGCGTCCTACGTTCAGTTCAGTACTGGTTGCTAAAAACTAATTCCTAAACTCAGAGGCACCCCATTATTGAAGACTACAGTTCCCATAATCCCTGAATATTGGCCATGTTGGCTGGGGCTGGTGGAAGTTCAATGACATCTGGAAGGCCAAAGGTTTTCCCATCCCTGACATCTATGGCGTAAAGTAAAATGGCACACTTGCGGATGCCATTGCAATGGCAGCTAAGTTCCTGTCTTGTTGCTTCTGCTTGTCTAGCCAGTAAGATATAAGCAATCCCTGGTTTGCACATCCCTCCTGCACCTGGTCCTGATGCAAATGGTCCAAAATGCAACTCACACAGGCCTCTTTTTCCGCATATAAATATTTATGGAAACACCCTGCCAGTTAGAGCATCTGCATGGACACGGTTGAAATGCATACAGATGTGGCTGAGTATTTCTTGCATGGAAGTTAGGTCAGTGTAAGAAGCTTTATCTGTTTCTGTGTGTGTAAAATTCCCTTTGAGAAGACAAAATAGAGGCGGCTTTGCGCAATTCAAAAACAATGCAGAAATACCCTCCCTTCCCTGGGAAGGAGAGCTGTTTGTTTAAGAGTCCCAAGAGAGAAAATACAGGAGACACGGGTGGCGCTGTGGGTTAAACCACAGAGCCCAGGACTTGCCAATTAGAAGGTCGGCAGTTCGAATCCCCGTGACGAGGTGAGCTCCCGTTGCTCGGTCCCTGCTCCTGCCAACCTAGCAGTTCGAAAGCACGTCAAAATGCAAGTAGATAAATAGGTACAGCTCCGGCGGGAAGGTAAATGGCGTTTCTGTGTGCTGCTCTGGTTCGCCAGAAGCGGCTTAGTCATGCTGGCCACGACCCGGAAGCTGTACGCCGGCTCCCTCGGCCAATAAAGCAAGATGAGCGCCATAACCCCAAAGTTGGTCACTACTGGACCTAATGGTCAGGGGTCCCTTTACCTTTCCCTCCAACCCACTGCCCACCAGCCATCCAGAGCATGTGAAGAGGAGGAGGTTTGCATGGTTGGGTTGTTTGGCATGGTCAGGGAGGGGGGAGTTGAGCTGTATTTCTTTGTGGCCCCAAATGCTCCGTTGGCGGAGCTGTGGAGGTCCGCAGCAGTAAGCAGGAAGGCTAGGTTAGAGGCAACGACCCAGAAGATCAGTTAGAATTCATGCGTCACACATCTAATTTATCTCGGACTAGGCAATAGCCAGACGCAAGTAGAGTTAAATCAGATGTCTGGCCCAGCATTTAAGCACAGGAACCAGCGCAACAAGCTTCTCAAGTTTTAAAAGCATTTTTGGCCTGTGCTCTCAGGTTGCCGTCAACACCTGTGGCCCTCCAGATGTCATTGAAGTCCAGCAGCTCTCATCAGGCCCAGCCAACGTTGCCAATGATCGGGGATGATGGGAGCCGTCATCCAACAGCCTGCTGGCTTTTGTGCTGGTGTTCCTTTCTCTACGAAGGCATGCCCACAAGCCAGGAGGTGGAACCTGCGGAGCATGTCCTTCTGTAGGTTTTATGTTGGAATTCACCAGCAGATAATAGCTCAACCAGTGTGGTGTGTTAGTCAGAGTGCTGGATGAGGATGTGGGATACCAGGGTTTGAATCTCCACTTTGGGCCTATCCTACCCCACAGGGTTGCTGTGAGGATGCAATGGCAAAGAGGAGTGTGTCTGCCACCTTCAGCTCTTTGGAGAAAGGTGGGATATACATGTAGTCCCCCCCCCCCCCTCTCGTTCTCTATGTGTGTGTATAAAATATTTGCTGGGAAATAAAATCCAGTGCACATTATTGATAGTGGCCAAATTCCTATCAATGGCAGTGATAATATGGAGGAAATTAAGAACCCGAAGCTGAAAGGATTATGTCCAGGGTGTAATCCTGAGTTGTGGTTACTGTGTATTTTCGTATTTTGCTATGTATTTAAAATATTGGTATCCTCTATGGGACAACATTTGTAGGGTCCCAGGAACCCAGCCATGCTATAGGCAGTGCTTAGTGGGGATGGGGCATGGCCTAGGTTCAGGCAGACAAATCAGTACTACGAATAATACAACCAGTCTTAAAAAGAAGTTGTGCCTTTTAGTCAGGTGTGAGGTTCAAACTCAGGAAGGAGACCCCCCCCCCCACCCTCTGGAGGTATGAGGCAACACATACATCACCTCAAATTGTGACTCCACGAGATGAACAATCAATTTTTCAATATATTGGCATTGTTTTCTGTTAACCTAACACAAATAAGTTAAATATTGAGACCCCCAAAGATGATAATTATTAGGTGGGCTGTGCCTAACTTTTCAAGTACAGTGGTACCTCGGGTTAAGTACTTAATTCGTTCCGGAGGTCCATTCTTAACCTGAAACTGTACTTAACCTGAAGCACCACTTTAGCTAATGGGGCCTCCCACTGCCGCTGCACGATTTCTGTTCTCATCCTGAAGCAAAGTTCTTAACCTGAGGTACTATTTCTGGGTTAGCGGAGTCTGTAACCTGAAGCGTATGTAACCCGAGGTACCACTGTAATGAGATGAGTTGGACCTCTTTCCTTTCCTTCCTAAATTCCACCTGTTTTTAATTCTGTGGGAGAAGCAAGGTCATCATTTAATGAGGGAATGGCATGCTGTACACTGGGGGAAGTATTGTATAATGAACGTAATGCCTTTTTCATTGAAGACATACTATGAGCAAAGAGGTAGTGCTAACGGATCTATCTCAAAGAGATCAAAAGCACCTGAAAAGTATAGACTTGGTTGGCATTCAACACACAGCCACAGTTTGTTTTACAAACTGCAAGTTGTCACACAGATGATTAAGCAAACCATGGCTCATTTCTCCACTGGTTTTATTTCCCAGCTGCTCTTGCCTCGTGCCTTTGTAGTCTGGTGAGTATCTGGGGCAGGGTAATGAAACAAACCACAGCTATGGAAGAGCGCTGGGTTTTCATGTAATGCCAAACCAAGTTTCATAAGTCAACAATGAACCATGGGTTTGTACCATGGGTTGTTGGCAGTAAACAAACCATAGTTAAGCTGCTGGGCAGAGTTCGCACATAACACTAAGCCGAGGTTTAATAAACCACAGTTCAGCAGTATGTGCAAAGCAGGATGCAGTGGATGTCCAAGCAGCGACAACTGCTCCTGCTCCTTTAGTACCTGGTCCTTTCATTTGTCCCACCACCATCACCACTTGGAGTCCTGCTTGGCACAAACAGGTGAAAGTGTGGACAGAGAAAATGAATGGGTTGCTGTCTCTCTCATTGAAGAAGATTTAAGGCCCACACCCAAGGGAAAGGATGGCAACACTCCTACAAGGAATGCTACCTGTGCCCTCAGGTATTTGCTGACCCAAATTAAGCACTGAGCTGGGATTTGGATCCAGGTCTCCCTTTGGTCAAAGAGTTGTGTCCTGCATTTGTTTTTTAACTTTGTGCAATCTGCTTGGCTGAGATTTACCTGCTCTCACCTGCTGCCGCCGCTGTTTAAGCCTTGCTGCTCTCAGTGCTTGCTATAGGTCAGGTTCAGACCACCCATGAAACCAGAACACAGGCTCATCTATAGAAACCACCCAGATTTATCCTGGGATGCCTGGGTAGCACTTCCACTGCAAGATTGCACACCTTCAGATATTCTTCCAGGCCCCAGCCAGCTCTCTCAGTTGACCGGAAGTCATTCTAGATATCTAGCATCTAGCATCTTTTCTCCTGCCAAACTCAGCAGCATTCACACACCGATGGCAAGGGAAGCAGTTTGCTTGGAATTTAGACATGATGCAATCCAGGAGTTGCCAACGTGGCACCCTTGAGGTCTTCCCCTGGTGTCCACGAAGCCTTTGAGGCTCCCAATAAAGACACACACCCACAGCCCCCTTGGTCATGGTAAGGCTTGTTACCTTTTTCTTACCTGACAAGTACAGAGAGCTGGAGGAGGAAGTTGGAAGAGGGACACTCTTTCCTACTTCCTCCTTTCACCTCTATGTGCTTTTCAAAGCTCAGATTAATTCTACTGGATCCTAGTGTGTGTTTGAGCATTTTCCCTCCATGGAGGCTGATCCACAGGAGGGGGTAGAAAAGAGATCATAGCACACATTCAAAAATCTGTATATGCCCACAGACCTCCAAAGGTTGCTCACCTTGATGTAATAATAATATGGTATGTGTTTTTGTTTTGTTACAGTGTAAACAGCCCTGTGATCTTCGGATGAAGGGTGGTATAGAAATTTAATAAATAATAAGAATAGTAAGAATTAATTCTCTGTCTGTATTTATACACACAGGGCTTCTTGGGCTACAGCTGCCATATCCCAGCCTGAAGTGTCTTTCCGCCGTTTAATAAAAATGTAAGTACTGCCTTGACAGATGAGCCTAAAGGTATGGTAATTTAGTTATAATGACTAATGTTTAATTAACCAACCAATGTTGTATGAATTTGCGTAATCTCTTTTACAAGCTATCTAGGCCAGGGTTGGGCAGATGGTAGCCTGGGATCTACTGGTAGAAGATCTCTGGGTGATTTGCCGTAGATGAGCAAGGATTTCTGACACCCGCCGTTTAACAGTAGCAAATGTAAAACAACCTTTTCACCCAAATTAGGCTGTAGAAATGACCCAAGCTAACCAGGACTGGATTTTTGTGTGAAAGGGCTTTTGTGTTCGGTTCAGTACTGGGGTGCTGAAAACTATTTCCTAGGCTCAGAGGCACCCCATTAATTGAATACTAATTGCACGTCTTTGCACCCGATTGGAGTTCTAGAAGAAAACACACACAAAGTAGGTCTGGCAAGACAGAAACCTCTGATCTAAGCTTGTCTGTCACATCTTGCCATAGTGAGTTCCACACGTTGATTATCCACTACACGAACCTTTAAAGAGCTTAAAGGCAGCAGCAACAATACCTTCTGCACAATTGCTCTAATGGTCCGCCTACCCTCCTCCTGCCTGCTGCCTGCGAGCTGTGGAAGTGAATGCCTGAAATGTTCCATTGGCACAGGGTGGATATAGACAACCAATAGCCAAGCAATATCTGAACACCATGGGGGTCAAACCACTTGCTGTCAGATGTCTGTATCATCCAGTCGCAGAGATTTTTTTTGTAACTGCACATCAAACGTTCCTTTTGTATACTGTATATACAGTATACACAATATACTGTGTCTATACACTATACAGTGGTACCCCGCAAGACGAATGCCTCGCAAGACGGAAAACCCGCTAGACGAAAGGGTTTTCCGTTTTTCGATGCGCTTCGCAGGACGAATTTCCCTATGGGCTTGCTTTGCAAGACGAAAATGACTTGCGAGTCTTGAGATTTTTTTTCCGCTCCCCACCCCCTTTTTCTAAGCCGCTAATAGCCTTTTAGCAGCTAATCCGCTAATCCCTTAAGCCTTTAATAGCCGCTATTAGCCGCTAAACCGCTAATAGCGCTAAGCCGCTAATAGGGTTGCTTCGCAAGATGGAAAAAACCCGCTAGATGAAGAGACTCGCGGAACGAATTAATTTTGTCTTGCGAGGCACCACTGTATTTGATGTTTGCAGTACATAGACCGAACAGACACCTGTATATACAGTCATCTGTATATCTCCACACTCATGGTTCTTAAGGGCTGTCGCACCTTAAGAGCCATGTCATTTTGAATTGAAAGGGTGTTGAGTCAAGGGATTGAGAAGATGCTGCAAGCCCAGCAAGAGCCCTGATCAATGGGACGTGTGGGATGAAGGTGCTGTGGTGCAGAGAACCAATGTGTTCTTCTGCCCCCTGCTGTCGTGAGCCAGCGCTGCTCACCGCATGTCTAAAGAAGTGAAAGCTTGCCAGCAAGGAAAGGTTTGTCTGTCTGTTAGGCGCTGAGATGGTCAAAGGCACCTTCTCTTCCTAAGCCCCTGGGAAGTTTACTGCAGCACATTATCAAGAAGCATGGGAAGGCTCCTGGGGAAATGCTTTTGGTACTCTGGCTGTGCATGATGCTGTTGAGATTCCTGCATTGCAGGGGGCTGAACTAAATGATTCTCAGGGCAGTGGCGTAGCGTGGGGAGTGCAGGGGGGGGGGCGGCCGCACCAGGCGCAACATCTGGGGGTTAGGGTTAGGGGGCGCAAATCCACGGGTTAGGGGGCGCAAATTACTTGCCTTGCCCCGGGTGCTGACAACCCACGCTACGCCACTGTCTCAGGATCCCTTCCAACTCTACAATTCTATGATTCTGTAATGCGAATTCTGTGCTATAGGCAGCCCCACTCTCAGAGCCATGGGCCAGCCCCAGGCTGAAGTCACATGAACTGATAAAATGGAAACTTGGACCCAGCCCAGTCCTTAATCTACCCTCCCTTGCTTGTGCTTTCTCTGCACTGCTTGAGCAAGCAAGGGAAAAGGAGGATTAAAAACCAGGGGAGGCAGCAATCTGCATGATCTCTCTCTCTGGGAGAGGGCTAGGTCTAAAATAGACATTGCACACAAAACCCAGAGCCAATCGGAGTTGTTTGCAGGGCTGCCCTCAAGACATTTCAGTGATTGAGGCAGGAAATCTGAATAACATATTTAAACTGTTCGCCCCGAGGCAGTGGGAAAATCTCCAGCGCAAGCCACACTTAAATGAACCGAAAATGCTCGGGAGCATCATGTGCTCACACAGCTCTTCAGTTTGGTGGCGCTTGGAGAACTACCGAATGAACCATGCCCTGCAGGTCACATCTGCTTGGCTCCCACTCTCCTTAATAGCACTCAAAATATGCTGCCTGAAGCAATGGCCTCATTTTGCCTCAGGGTAGAGCCACCTCTGGGTCACATTGGTGTTCAAGCGTAGGCTGAGACAGTGTAGGCAGTCAAGATCTCCCCCTCTGAGGGACACATCACATGCTACAGTCTCAATGGATGCACATTACAGACTTGCAATGTGCATCGGTTGGAAACTGCAATGTTTCAAGTGTGCTTAACACTTTCTACCTATGCCATGGAAACATTCTCAGGAGTAAACAGCTGCAGCATGGAGATGCATCGTATAGCTGTTAATCAGGCACCCCCAAACTCGGCCCTCCAGATGTTTTGGGACTACAACTCCCATCATCCCTAGCTAACCTAGGGACCACCTAGGACCAGTGGTCAGGGATGATGGGAATTGTAGTCCCAGAACAGCTGGAGGGCCGAGTTTGGGAGTGCCTGCCGTTAACATATATTGTCATGTATGAAACTGGTCTGAGCAGAACTCTTGTTTTTAGAGTTGAGTGGTGGTAGTCTAAAATTTGGGTTGGTAATCAACTAAGTTTTAGTCAGAGCAGACCCAGTGAAATTAATGGAACTAGTCATTAATTCCAATGGGTCTGCTCTGCGTAAAACTTAGTTGAATCCATGAACTCATTTTACGGCAAAGATAATCAGAACAATCTATATTGAAGTTTCTTAGCCAGTGGCAACTGTACAAGAAGGCAGATCAAAGTTGCTTGCAACTCAGCAGCCATGGGCATAGCCAGGATTTTTGTTAGCAGGGAAAGGACCTCAAATTTGTATTGATTTGTATTGATTGGCGGAGGGGGAGCTGCCCCCCCCCCTTGGCTATACCCATGGATGCAGCTCCCTTATCAAGATCTTCACAAATCTGACCAGTAGGAGTGGAAGTGGGAATGGAGAGGGAATTTGCTTCCCCTGAAATCCCCACCCCGTATCCCAAGGCTCTGGGATTTTGTACAGTGACATTCTCATGACCAGATCCAGGGGATGGGTTCTCTAGCTAAGTGTCCCTGAGGTCAGTGGAGCAGGAACAAACAAGATGCACTGGTCTGCTGACCTGGAGGAAATGGAAAGCCATCTTCCCCATGTTTATACCAGTCCTATCCAATGCAGTGGTTTCATAATGCCTGCCAGCTGCAAGTTCCATGCCTTCCCTCCCTTCAGCATCAGAAGTGGGCTCTGGGATCAGAGCACACGCCTGCCCACAGAGCCTAGGGGTTGCTCCCAGTCTGAAGCCCTGGAGTCCCCGACAGAGGCGAAGAATGCAGGCGAAAACGAGCCTTATCACTTTTATTGTTGTCAAGGGGCAGAGGGATCAAAGGTGCTATATGGGATGAAGCAGAAAGGCATTGGTGTCAGCAAGAAAGGTGGGGCGGGGGGGGGGAGAGACAGGGCAAGGAGAAAGTCTAGCATGGACAGACGGATGGCAGATGGAAAGACAGACACTCTGGGGTGAACAGGACACCTGGGATGGGCAGAGGGAGGGGGACAGATTGCCTTGTGGGCTTTGAGGGGCTGAGGTAACGCGGGACAGGACTGGCGTGATTCATGCCAGCTAGGGGGAAGGTGGGTCCCATTCCCCCCACATACGCCAGTGTCTCTATTGCTCTGAACGTCAGTCACAGTTTTGAAAGGGGCAAGGTAGAGGAGTGTGGCTAATGGCCATGGCATGGAAGACCTTCCTCCCTGGTCTACGGGGTCATATTCCGGGCCTTGCGTTGTTCTGCTCGGGGCAGGTGGGAAACTGCAGACCATGGTGCGTGCATGCAGGCGTGTGTGTGTGTGTGAGAGAGAGAGTGAACCCGAACCTCCGTTGTTCCATTAATCAACACACACAAATGTACACACACACACACGCAAAATCCATGGATAGGCGCCAACTAGGATGCGTGCCAGGGAATTTAACAAGCATCTGGAATTTTATGTGCGCCGGGTGGGGTTGGGCTTTAGGAGAAGGGGGCCTGGAGAGGAGGAGGCTGTTTAATCTCCAGGAAACTAATGACCTGGCCTCCTGGTTAATGTCCCACCCACTCAGGAAAGGGGTGGAGGGATGGGGACCCAACTCTGTAGAAAAAAAGCAGAGGGGGAAGGAGACACAGAGAGATGTTGTGCTACCATGGCAACAGCTCAAATAACCCAAAGGGAAGGTCTACAGGCAGAACGAGATGCAAGGAACTCCTTTAGAGAAGAGATCCCTGCTCTTCTTTACTTAGGAGCCAAGAGTCGAGGCTAACAACCCAGTCAGATGAGTCAAAGCCCTTGCTCCTACTCAGTGAGATAGCAGTGTGAGTCCCAGTTTTTCATCACCACACACACACACACACACACACACAACCATACCCATCACATGGTTTCCAGGTTAGGTGATGGGATCGCACTCACAATTCAGAGTTCTTCCTGATTCCTCCAGATTTAACAAAACGTAACTTAAAAACAGCCCAGCCCAGATTCCCTTGATTTTCCTTACCTAGGGAGGGTGGCTGGTGTAGAGGAGGGAACGGTTGTCTGACTCAGGTGTGTGGATGTCACTTCTGAACAGAAAACGATGCTGAGTTTGTTTGTTTATGTCTGTCTGCCTCTTAGAGGAATGGGGGTGAGGGCAATGGGAGCACAGTAATTGCTCTGCCAGTCTCTTGTCGAGGTGCAGCGGTGGTGGGGCCACTGGGGGCCCCCATTGCATGGAAGCGCAGTGAGGGTGGGGCCAGCACAGGGGAGCGTGGGGAAATCGGGGGGGGGGGGTATGTACATGGAGGTGCCGGCCAGCATTATTGCAGTAGGGGCTCTGTCTTCCGGAGGCCCTGTCTTCTGTCCCGTGCACACAAACACACACACACACCCCTTTCAGTGCAAGTGGACAATGGCTTGTATGAGTGGGGGAGGCAAGGGCCCCCCCTTAGCTCTGGGATGGAAGGAGATTGCTTGCTGATCAGTCCCTGAGGTACCAGAACTGCCTCCCCTTTCGATGCTCCACAGAGTCCTGGGGAGGCACCATTACTCCCCAACCTTTTGTGTACCTCGGGAGATGTGACTGACACACACACATAGATGCACACGAACACACCTTGGCCCAGCCTGTGGGAGACCCTGGCTCTTGTGCAGATTTGGCCAGGGACCCCAGATGGGGTTGAGAGCAGGTGTGTGTGTGTGTTTGTGTGAGGGCGGGATTGTCCCTTTTTCTCTTCTCAGAAAAATATTTCCATCTCTAGTTACAAAGAAAAAAAGAGGAAAAGAAACAAAAAAAAAAGAAAGGAAAGGAAAAATCGCTCCCGTTGGATGGGGCCGGGCGCCATGTGACGTTGCCGAGACCTGTTGCTAGTTGCCGGGGTGGGCGGTTCCAGTGGTGCCAAGAGTCCCGGGATTGTGGCAGGCAGGTGGGTGGACGGGCGGCATCAGTATGGCGAGAAGAGGATGGGTCCGTGTGCAGTTCGGATGGGCCCCGGAGCCGGGCGCAGGAGCGGGTGCGTCAGAGGCGGGCCCTGCAAGAGCGGGGGCGTCGGGGCTGGTCGCAGCGTCAGGGGCGAGGAAGCGGCAGCTGCCATGGCTGCTGCCACAGCCAGCGGATTGGGCAGCAATCCGGCTGCCAGCGACTTGGGAAGCTCCTTAGGGAAGGCCAGGGAGCCCTGTGGAAAGAAAACGAGAGAGGCAGGCGTCAGAGGCAACGTTGGAGATTGCCTTACGGTAAGTCAGAGCTTTGGTCCATCCAGCTCAGTAGTGCACTGACTGGCAGCAGCTTTTGCATAGTCCCAGGAGTGGACATCCCCAGTTGTCATGGACTGGATACAGAGGGGGGGGGGTGGCAGCCACCAGCTGGGAAACCCCAAAGGGAAGAAGGCTCAGAGCTAGGGGATGGTGGTGGGACAACAGTACCTGGTCAGAGGGAGGAGACTGGGAGGAGGAGGTGTCAAAAGCTGAAGAGGTAATAGGGTTTTTAGGGAGAAGGAAGAGGCGGAATCAGAGGTAGAAGTGGAGGCAAGCCAAGGAGCAGAAATGAAGCAGGCTGCTGAAGACGCCAGGGAGTAAAGGTAAAGGGACCCCTGACCATTAGGTCCAGTCATGGCCGACTCTGGGGTTGCGGCGCTCATCTCGCTTTACTGGCCGAGGGAGCCGGCGTACAGCTTCCAGGTCATTTGGCCAGCATGACTAAGCAGCTTCTGGTGAACCAGAGCAGTGCATGGAAATGCCATTTACCTGGAGTGGTACCTATTTATCTACTTGCACTTGGGCGTGCTTTTGAACTTCTAGGTTGGCAGGTACCGAGCAATGGGAGCTCACCCCATCGCGGGGATTCGAACCACCGACCTTCTAATCGGCAAGTCCTAGGCTCTGTGGTTTAACCCACAGCGCCACAGAGCAGTCTAGAATCAGAGACAGAAGCGGAGGCATGCCAAGGAGCAGAAATGGGGCAGACTGCTGAAAACGCCAGGGAGTAGGGCTGGGCAAGGTCAGGTTTTCAACATCGCGATCTGGCACCGTGATGTTGAAATGGAGGCAGGAACAAGGTGCGTTGGCTCCAGCCCCGTGAGGTATCAGGGTGAAACTGCCACCACTCTCACCGAGGCAGCTGTGGTGTTTTCACCCTGGCTCCTGACCAGGGTTTCCTTGTGCTGCTCAGCTGGGCGGGGGCACAAAGGCCCTGCCCCCCCAGCTGAGTCCCAATGTCCTTCTGGTTCAAGTGTGAGGCATGGGGGCTTGCTCAGCTGGGGGGGCGGGGCGGAGCAGTTTAACCTAACCCCGCTGCTGGCTTGCGCAAGCCAGAGACGGGGTGGGGCTTCTTTAAACTGCTCCGCTGAGGAGTGAGCCCATGCCTTAGCGGAGCCATTTAAAGAGGCTGAGGGAGGAATAAGCTGTATTGGACCGACAATGCAGCTTGTTCCTCCCTCTGTGTTAGGAAGGGCAGTGTGTGATGGCGGCTTCACCCAGCAGTACAGTGGTGCCTCGGGTTACAGACTCCACTAACCCAGATATAGTACCTCGGGTTAAGAACTTTGCTTCAGGATGAGAACAGAAATCGCGCAGCGGGGTGCGGCAGCAGTGGGAGGCCCCATTAGCTAAAGTGGTGCTTCAGGTTAAAAACGGACCTCCAGAACGAATTAAGTTCTTAACCTGAGGTACCACTGTATATAGTGGATGAAACCAGTGCTGCTCCCGAGTCCCTCTGCTTCCAGCAACCCTGTTAGCAGAGGGGATTCAGGAGCAGCAATATACTGCTGGGTGAAGCCACCATCACACCCTGCTCTTTGTGGGCAACACATCGCCCAGGCCTTCCAGGGAGTCTCCCCCTCCTGCTGCAACAAGCTTTTCTCTTCCCTGGACTTCCAGAATCAGGAGAAATAGAAACAGACGCACCGGTAGAGTCTCAGACAGCTTGGGAAGGACTAGGGAGAGGAGGGCAGTTAGGTAGCTTTGACCTGGTAGAGAACTTCAGTCCGCACCAGGGACAAGATCTACCGGGAGTTGTTGTTGTTGTGCTCATTAGGCCTGGCACTATTGAGCAGCCTTGTTTCTCCTAATAAAGAGTTAACTTCACTTGGTGTGATTTATTGCTGGACACCCAACATTATTTTGAGATGCCAGGGACTGAACCTGGAACCTTCCACATGCAAAGCGGATACTCTAGCCCTTCCCCAACCAGAAAAGGAAGCTAAGCTGCACCCAACATTGGGGGGGGGGTCCTGTTAAGTATGTGTGATGTCACACGACTGTTGCAGATCTCCCAAGGGTCTGCGCGGTGTCTTCCGTTGCTGCGTGGCCTAGGATGCCCTCCAGCCAGGCCACACGGCATCTCCCAAAGCAGCGCAAGACAGCAGACAGAGGAAGGGGAGCAAGGAAGGAGTCGGCCGCCTCAATATTGGGGGAGGGGCTTGTCCCCCACCCCAACGGACATGGGGAGTGGGGGCTGTAGATGCCTCAGTCCTGTAGAGTTGGTGTCTATTTTTATAAATGAAAAACCCCCTGGAACAAAAAGGTGCCTTCACACATTTTGTTTTGCTTGGTTTATGTTATATGGTCAGGTGCGCAGCTCTCAAAGTCTGTCCAGTACGTACTGCTCTGAGCACAGTCACCCCAACCCACTCCAAACGGAGAGATGCCCCCAGCCCCTGGCCACGCTGGCCAATACCGCCACTCACCTGCAGCTCTGCCATGCCTCGCTGCTTCTTGTGCCGACTCAACAAGGGGTTGGGCTTCCCAGCTACTCCATCCCGGTGCCGTCGACTGGAAATGTGCTACAAAGAGGAAGAACCAGGCATAATGCTTAGGAGCAACCATGGAATCTTCACTCCCTGACTTGGCTTCCCTCAAGATCTCTTTCCCTTCCCCAATCCATCAACAAGCGTGCACAGAATTCAGTAAGTGAAGTTCTGACATGCTCACCGGAGCTGCTAATTTCTGTTTCCTTGTGCACATACCTAGGGGAGAGTCAATGGGCTGTGGGGTGTGGGAGCGCCCAGGCATTATTTGTACACAGACAGCAAATAATGGGCTAGGCCATGGTTGTCTGGTGCCTGAGGTGGGCAGCGCCAATGTTCTCCCCGCTCCAAATTAACAGAGCACAATCCACCAGAGAGAGCCCCACTGAATAATAATAATAATTTATTTATATCCCGCCCTCCCCAGACGAAGCCAGGCTCAGAGCGGCTAACAACAATAAAAGTAACACAGTTTACATAAAATCACAATCAATTAATTGAAATGCATTCTAAAATCAATTCATTCGAAAACCAAAATCAAATTAATGGCAACCATTGGGCTAGAGTTCTATGTGGATTACTGAAAGAGGGGGTCAGACTGTGCCTTGGCCAAAGGCCTGGTGGAACAGCTGTGTCTTGCAGGCCCTGCGGAAAGATGTCAAGTACCACAGGGCCCTAGTCTCTTGTGACAGAGCGTACCACCAGATCGGGGCCACGGCCGAAAAAGCCCTGGCTCTGGTTGAGGCCAGCCTAACCTCCCTGTAGCCCGGGATCTCCAGGATGTTTTTATTTGAAGACCGTAAGGTCCTCCGTGGGACATACCAGGAGAGGCAGTCCCATAGGTACGAGGGTCCTCGTGGACAGGAGCTGTGCCCCATGGGTTATATCTGTCCTACACACTGCAGCTCTCAACAAAGATCAGAATGGGAGACCACTTCATTTTGCCCCCTTCGGTGAGCTGACTTTGCCCCAGTGACTTAGGCTAAAGCCAGGGCTTAAATTTCTGCAATAGGAAGTCCTGATAGGGAGCTCAAGGTACCCTGGAAGCTGTGCTCTTTCGACACAAAAGTGTGCTGTTCTCTAAACCTGGACTGACTGCCATTACTAAGAGGAGAGGAAAATGTAGTCCGTGTATGCTCAGAGGCACATAGCTCTTTCATAGCTGAGCATTATAAAATAAAATAACTTTGATTATACTGTGTCCCTTACGCTCTTTCTAGTGGCACAAAGGCCTTCACCAGCAAAATAGACTGTCGAGGTATTAAAATGCCTCCCCACCTGTTTGAGCTGGATCTCCGAGTTGACTTTGACATTGCAGATTTCACAGTGGAAGGTTCTCTCCTGAGCACTGGGGTCTTGGCCGCCCGGCTCCCCTCCAGTGGTGGGGCTCAGGCGTGGATATGCCTTGATAGGCCCCAACCCGCTGCGTGCCTCCAGGATAGTCTTGTGCTTTGTACCTAGGAAGAGAACAAGAAGCAGTTCTGTAAGTATAAAGGCTCAAAGCACCCTCTTGAGAGACTTCCATTCATCAGAACTCTTCTTTATAGCACTCCCGGCTGGATGCTTGCTTCACAGCGAGTGCTATGCACAAAATGGATCATTAATCTTAACCAGCCCTCCATAATATAAGGGTTTAAGTGAAAACTTTAATTATTTTAATTGTAATTATAGAAATTATAGTCCTACAATTAAAGGAATTTAACCTATGGTTTGTTGTGCATCCCATGGTTCCCTGTGGGAAGATCAGTGGGGACATGGACCAGGGTCTTTTATGCAGTGGCACCTTCTTTACAGAACCAGCTCCCTCAGCAAAACCACCAGGCTCCCTCATAGCTCCTTCCGCAAGCAAAGGAATGTGTTTTTATTTCAAAGAGATGGTTAGCCAAAGGGGCACAATATGTCATCTTCTTATTTAACATCTGCTGCCTGTTTTTATGTCACAAGTAAAGTACAATTGGCAACTTCACTGACAAGAGCAAAAAACAGACCTCTCAAACATTGACCTAACACCTCCCTCCACAGAACCTCCATTTGTTCTCAGAACATCCCTCTGGGATTAGAAATCTCCTCACAGCAAGCTTAACTCTCCCTGCCCTCTCTCCCTACTAGGTTCTTTTACAATTGCCACCTCAAATTTAGGTTATAACTTCATGGAAGGGGGCATGGTAATAACCAAGTTCTCACTAAGGTAGATAAACCTGTATTGGGTTGCACTACTTCAGTGATGGCCCAACTTGGCCCTCCAGCTGTTTTGGGACTACAGTTCCCATCATCCCTGACCACTGGTCCTGTTAGCTAGGGATGATGGGAGTTGTAGTTCCAAAACAGCTGGAGGGCCAAGTTGGGCTATCACTGCACTACTTCATGCTTCAGGCAGGGATTTAAACAGTGGAATCCCCTTATGCACAACATTCCCAGAACATGGCAAACAAGCATGTCAAGGACGAAGCTAAGTTAACATTCTTCTCCCCAACATCTGGCTTTCTCTGTTGAGGGCCCAGGTCCCCCACTCATGACCTATAGCATTGTCCCCCACCTTGCCCATAAGAAAATGGCCATGGAGGGGCAGGGCAGAGGCAAGGAAGCCAGGGTCTGCTTTCCAACCTGGCACTGTATGCATATAAGTCCTACGGCAGGCATCATCAAGGTCACTTTCAAATAGCTATACATTAATTTGATGCCAATCGCGCAGGGTTTTGAGGGGAAACCCAGGAAGCCCATAGGTTAAAAACTGTTGTGTGTGTGCAGCTGACACGAAACACAACTACTCTACTGATGCATGACATCAGGAGCCTCTGGGCAGGCCTATCAGATCAAATCAAGACACTGAGGTAACAAACTTGACAGCCAGCAGATGTCAAGATACCTAAAAATGGACGGGCCTATAGCCAGAAATTTGGTGGCAGTGAGGGGGCCTAGAGTTACACTGAGGGCCCTTTGCAATTCAGTGCAAAACAACATAAAACCTCGTTTCAAGAGATGTAACGAGTTTACAGGCACTTATTTTCTTAGAAGTTACAATAAAACAAATGTAAAAATATATTCAGATTATATTCACAAGTACCAGTGTCCATGTATTAAGTAAGCAAGACCCATGGGCAGGAGCAGGCTTCCATGTTACTGAGTCACTGGGTAGGGTATTGCCTGGGCACCTTACACCTTTTAAAGTCAGGGATGGGGAAACCTGTGGCCCTTCAGATGTTTTTGGACTCCAATCAGCCCCAGACAGCATAACTCAGTGGTCAAAGATGATGAGAGCAGTAGCGCAACAATATCTGGAGTGCCACCAGTTCCCTATTTCTGCTTTAACTAAGAGGGCTAGATGTGGTCTTTAAAAAACTGACAGTTCAGTGTCCTGGAATATCCTTGCCCATGGGCCAGGCACCCCTCTTGTGTGGGTTTAGCTCAGAAATGATTGGATTCATTCCCCTGGAAGCAATAACCTACTCTAACACAAGGTAATGAGGTGTGTGCATGTTGCATGTGACAAGAAGAGTTGCACTGCCACACACTAGGATTGTGCCTATTTTGTGCGAAAAAAATGAATCCAAATCCTAAACCAAGATAACCCTAATTAAAAGGTAAAGGTACCCCTGCCCGTACGGGCCAGTCTTGCCAGACTCTAGGGTTGTGCGCCCATCTCACTCAAAGAGGCCGGGGGCCAGCACTGTCCGAAGACACTTCCGGGTCACGTGGCCAGCGTGACATCGCTGCTCTGGCGAGCCAGAGCCGCACACGGAAACACCGTTTACCTTCCCGCTAGTAAGCGGTCCCTATTTATCTACTTGCACCTGAGAGTGCTTTCGAACTGCTAGGTTGGCAGGCGCTGGGACCGAACAACAGGAGCGCACCCCGCCGCGGGGATTCGAACCGCTGACCTTTTGATCAGCAAGCTCTAGGCGCTGAGGCTTTAACCCACAGCGCCACCCGCGTCCCGGCATAACCCTAATTATGTCCCCCAAAAGCTGAATTTGTACAAATTAAACAAATATGCTTTTATTTGAAAATTTATTCTGCTCTACTGGTCAAAGAGCAAAGCAGTAAGGAGGGCACTGAAATACTGCTGTCTGCTAGAAATCCTGCTGAACTCTGCCTCTGCAGCCACAAGGGCCAAACACTTGGGTTTTTGCCTGCTTTCTACATTGAGGCCCAATAGATGCTGAATTCTGCACCTGATATTAATTTGTGCATTTGTATAGTATGTCTGGATGCAGGTGGCGCTGTGGGTTAAACCACAGAGCCTAGAACTTGCCGATCAGAAGGTTAGCGGTTCGAATCCCCGTGACGGGGTGAGCTCCCGTTGCTCGGTCCCTGCTCCTGCCAACCTAGCACTTTGAAAGCACATCAAAGTGCAAGTAGATAATAGGTACCGCTCTGGTGGGAAGGTAAACGGCGTTTCCATGCGCTGCTCTGGTTTGCCAGAAGCGGCTTAGTCATGCTGGTCACATGACCCAGAAGCTGTACGCCGGCTCCCTCGGCCAATAAAGCGAGATGAGCGCCGCAACCCCAGAGTTGGCCACGACTGGACCTAATGGTCAGGGGCCCCCTTTATAGTGTGTCTGCAGAGTTAAGGAATGCACACCCGCCCGCCCCCTACCTTGCAACTACCCAGCTGCCACTGTTCATGAAGAGGGCACAGAGAAAAATTAAACCAGCCACATATACACAAAACATCCAAAAGTACAGTTCTCCCCATCCTACCCCCCCCCAAATTGTCAGGAGAAGAGGCAGAATTCCAAACTTCACACGAGCCCGCTTTATTAAGGCGAGGTGGCCCTAACTCTGGAACAGAAGGTCCCAAATTCAGTTCCCGGCATCTCAGGCCAGGGGTGGGGTGAGGAAGCGGCAAGGTCAGGGGAGCTCAAAGTTAGTGCCAGGGGCCCCACAGGTATGTGCACACCTGTGCCACTGCTGCCACCAAACTGAAGCTCCCCACGCTTCACCCCATCCTGCCACTGCCTTGATTCCGCCGCTGCCACCATGGCATGTGCCGCTGCTGCAGAACCACCAACATAGAGCTAGAGCCTGACTTGATACAAGGCAACTTCCAACGTTCCTAAATCCAGCCGTTTCTGGAAACGATGGGAAAAGTAATCCCCTACTGTAGCATATCAGTTAAGAGTATGAGCTATGAAGTCAGGAAAAGCCTGGTTCAAATCCCAGCTCAGGGAGCCAAAGAAGAGGCAAAGTATAAGGTTTTTCCAGGTAATGACTCAGTACCACAGAACACCCTACTATTCTATTTTTACCAAAATGGAAGGCAAAGCTCTTCTCTTTGCTTTGCCTTGCCCCCCTGCCAGGGCTGGCTAGAGCAGAGTAGGCCTACAGGCAGCAAATGCTGGCTGCCAGCAAAGGGTGGGAAACGATCCATTGCTTATTTTATTATTATATATATATATATTTCTATGCAAGGAGGAGGAGGACAGAGAAGGGGAGAGAAGCACCATTCAGATTTCCTTCCTCAGGCACTAACATGTCTTGGGTCACCCTGCTTGCTACGATGGCCTTGGCTTTGCTGCTGAGGCATCACATCGTTCTGACCCTCCGGACCCTTCCAAAGTCTCCAGTTTCCTTTGAAGCTGCTCAGCGGCCTCTCGGCCAGAGCGCCGTGGCTCTTGACTAGATGCTAATGCATGTGGAAGGGAGATACAGGCCGAGGTGAGGCATGCAAAGGGACGAGAAAGGATACAGCTTGCTGAAAGGCACGGCCTCGCTCAAGAGCGGCTGCTGCGCTGCTCTCGTCTCTTGATTCTCCAGACCTGGAAAGTTGGTTGGGAGAAGGGAGCAGGGGTTTCCACAGGAAACTTAAGCTCCTGTGCCTGTGAGCTCATTTTTGTGGGGAATGCCTGACAGGCTGCCAACAGGGGCTCTGCAGCCGCACCCAAGGCTCCAGCTATTGTTTCCATGGTGACAAAGCCAAAGCTGCAAAGCACTATGGGGAAAGGAGACAAAAGAGCTGAGTTTGGGGCAGGGGAAACAGAGGAGGAAGGAGTGTCAGGATGGTTGCCACTTTTTTTTCTGGCAGGGCTCCTGTGTCTTTATCAGCTGCTGAAAGTTGGGCTAGGAGGAGAAATGGAGCAATTTTTACTGGCATAGTAGGGCAATGGCTATTAAGATCAAGCAGGGTGTAGAAGATGCGCATGAGAGTACTTAAGATCAGCAAAGACTAGTACAGGGATGGAAGAATCCTTATGTTCCAGAATTGCCATAACCCCTAATCATTGGCCATGCCGGCTGGAGGTGATGGGAGCTAGAGTTCAACAGTGTCTGGAGGGGCTAAGGTTAGTAAAGGTAAAGGGGCCCCTGACCATTAGGTCCAGTTGTGGCCAACTCTGGGGTTGCAGCGCTCATCTCACTTTATTGGCCGTACAGCTTCTGGGTCATGTGGCGAACCAGAGCAGCGCACAGAAACGCCGTTTACCTTCCCGCCGGAGTGGTACCTATTTATCTACTTGCACTTTGACATGCTTTGGAACTGCTAGGTTGGCAGGAGCTGAGACCGAGCAATGGGAGCTCACCCCGTCGCAGGGATTCGAACCGCCAACCTTTTTATCGGCAAATCCTAGGATCTGTGGTTTAACCCACAGCGCCACCCTAAGGTTACCCCCCCCCCTTTACTAGGGCAGTGGCAGAACAGGTGTTGCCTTCTTGTTCTATTCCGATCTGGGGCTCATCCACACAAGGTTAATGTGGAATTGCAGCTGTGTTTGCATATTGTCTTCATTCAAGTGGCAGTCTGCACCTTCCCCCTGCTAAATTCTTATCTTATGGATGCACAGATACAGGATAAAAAATCAAATATAAAACCATGTCACCCAACTGTGGAGGCACTGAAGCCCATTGTGCGGGTGGGCAGGCTTGTTTTTGTTTTTACACATGTGGTATCATTTCACTTGGGGGGGGGCATCTGGTGCCACCCCCACTAGGAGGTTAAGGGGTGATATGCTAGCCATGTTCAAATATATAAAAGGATGTCACATAGAGGAGGGAGAAAGGTTGTTTTCTGCTGCTCCAGAGAAGCGGACACGGAGCAATGGATCCAAACTACAAGAAAGAAGATTCCACCTAAACATTAGGAAGAACTTCCTGACAGTAAGAGCTGTTTGACAGTGGAATTTGCTGCCAAGGAGTGTGGTGGAGTCTCCTTCTTTGGAGGTCTTTAAGCAGAGGCTTGACAACCATACGTCAGGAGTGCTCTGATGGTGTTTCCTGCTTGGCAGGGGGTTGGACTCGATGGCCCTTGTGGTCTCTTCCAATTCTATGATTCTGTGATTCTATGATTCTACTTTTATTTTGTTTCCATCAGCCCAAAGGAAAGGATGCAGACTGCCCTTTCCCGCTGGTTGCTGCTGAAGGCACATTCGCCATTATTTTTTAAACAGCCATTTTGCGCAGAACTGCTCTTGCACAGAGTAGCTGTATTCAAAATTAAAACAAAATGTGGCCTTGCAGGTGCAGGAGGTGAGAAAGGAAAAGGAGAGCGAAGGAAACATTTGGCAGTCTTTCATGCAAGTGAATTCAAATACTTGCCATGCTTGGAGCAACACACACACACACAGACTATTCTTTTAGACACATCTTAAAATTATATTTGACTGCTCTTTTGGGTATATTGGAAAACTTGCATATTGTTCTAAAGGTGCATGCAGAGCTAAAGAAATACCTGTACGCACAGCCACAATGGGCCTCAGGTTTCTGGAACTTATGGGGAAGTACTACTTGTGAGGAGGGGACAATGCACAGTATGAATACATCTCATCAAGCACTGCCCACAAGTGTGGACAGGAAACACCGAAAAAGATTCCAGAGGTACAAAACTGAAAGCACAAAAGAACACATGGGAACAGCAACCCATGAACGGGCGCATGAATCCCCGAGCATGGACACAGCCTTGGATCAGCTATCCTGCACATTCAAAGATCTGCCCGTCCTCTCCCATCTCTCTGCCAGTCCAGGGCCTTCACATGGAACACTTTTCTTTCATCTCCACCATTTCTTACCGTAGAAAGAAAGAAAACAAAAGCTTCGTCTTCAGACACTAAAGGAAATATTAACACACTTCAGTGCTGTTCAGTGTGCTGTTCAATTGGCGCTAAGAGATTTTGAATGACTGGCTATGGCGCTGAAGTTCCGCTGGAAAGCAAGTGGGGATTGACACCTCGCGAGAAGCCAAAGGGGAGGCTGAATGCAAATTCTAGTACTGATGAGCACTGCTCCTTGCTCCTACCAGTCCAAAACTAGAACTAATTACACAGAATAGGGGAAAGAAGCTATGCAAATGTGTATATGAGTTTCAGAATCCCCTTTTTTCTTGATACAGGATTTTGAATACCTGGGTGCAGAACATGAGGGGTGGGGACAGGGAATGTTGTTTTCTAAAATGCAGACTATACAGCTCTGGTTATCACCAGCTGGAACACACAACTCATAAAACTGTTTTTCCAAACTACCATGTTATGATAGTTTGATGCCCAACCTCCTTCCTTTGCAAAAAACTTTAAAGCAGGGAAGCTGTGAGAGGGGCAGGGAGGGGGAATGGGAGCACATGCCCCCCCCCGCCCCTTGATTTTCACCTGATTCATACCACCACTACCAAGTTGCTTTTACCCTTGCTGAGATTTTGGGCTGATGGGTCTGCAATCCTGCAGCAGAAAAAGCAGCTTAGGTACTAATTTCAAGTGGATGGGATGCGGGTGGCGCTGTTGGTTAAACTACAGAGCCTAGGGCTTGCCGATCAGAAGGTTGGCGGTTCGAATCCCCATGACGGGTTGAGCTCCTCGGTCCCTGCTCCTGCCAACCTAGCAGTTTGAAAGCACGTCAGAGTGCAAGTAGATAAATAGGTACCGCTCTGGCGGGAAGGTAAACGGCGTTTCCGTGCGCTGCTCTGGTTCGCCAGAAGCGGCTTAGTCATGCTGGCCACATGACCCGGAAGCTGTACGCCGGCTCCCTTGGCCAATAAAGCGAGATGAGCGCCGCAACCCCAGAGTCAGCCACGACTGGACCTAGTGGTCAGGGGTCCCTTTACCTCTACCTTTAATTTCAAGTGGAAATTGACTGGTACTACCCACTTCCCAAAATCTGTGCTGCAAACCACCTCCCCACAAGGGCACTTTGCAAAGGGGAAGTGAGCCCTGAACAGGACCATGAAGTGGTAACGAGAAATCCTATCTCATGAAAACATGCTCCCCCCAAAAAAAAGTTTTTACCTTTGTTGTGAGCCTCGAGTTGAGACAGTGAATTGACAGCCACTTTGCAAAGTGCGCAGTACAACAGCTTCTTGGCCTTCTCTTCGTCAGGCTTGGTGTTGCCGTTGCTACTGGGTGCCCCCCCTGAAGTGGCTGGAACTGCAGTTGCCGTAGAGATCTCTCCCACCTTCGTCCCCCAGGTTTGCCCGCTCTTGGAACTCTGGCTAGGTTCTGGGCAGGGGGCTGAGTGGGGCGGCGGGGGCGCTGCTGCCGCCGGAGACACCAGACAGGGCTGCTTATCTGGAGAGGTGGGAGCAGGGACGGGGGGCACCGTCACCGAACCTCCGATGCCGTTCAGTTGCTCGGCTGCGTGAGAAAAAGAGAAGGCAGTTAAGTGGGGATGGAGTAGGAACAGGGCAGATATAGATACAGAGATACACGCACACACACACACCTATGGCCAGTGCTTAATTTACGAAATGCCAAGATGGGGGGGGGGGCTCAAAGTAATGATTAATTTCAGCTCAAGCTCACCAGGGCTCTGCCCCAAAATCTTTTCAATTGCAGGGCTTAAGCAGAGAGCAACGGCAAGCACATCACTACAGTGGTACCTCGGGTTACATATGCTTCAGGTTACATTATTTTTTAAGTGGCTACTTTTTTTTATTAAGTGCAGGCATTTTAATGCAAAAGTCTCTGTATACAGGGGTACCTCAGGTTACATAAGCTTCAGGTTACATACGCTTCAGGTTACAGACTCCCCTAACCCAGAAATAGTACCTCAGGTTAAGAACTTTGCTTCAGGATGAGAACAGAAATCGCACAACGGCAGCGCAGCAGCGGAAGGCCCCATTAGCTAAAGTGGAGCTTCAGGTTAAGAACAGTTTCAGGTTAAGAATGGACTTCCGGAACGAATTAAGTATGTAACCAGAGGTACCACTGTAATAGTAAACACAGAACACATGGCTCACTGGATAGCTCAGTTGGTTAAGAGTGTGGAATTGACGATGCCAAGGTTGCAGGTTTGATCCCCATATGGGACAGTCGTGCATTGCAGGGTAAAGGTAAAGGGACCCCTGACCATTAGGTCCAGTCGTGGCCGACTCCTGGGGTTGCGGCGCTCATCTTGCTTTATTGGCCGAGGGAGCTGGCATACAGCTTCCAGGTCCTATGGCCAGCATGACTAAGCTGCTTCTGGCGAACCAGAGCAGCACACGGAAACGCCGTTTACCTTGGGCTAACTAAACCTCAGGGCCCCTTCCAACTCTACAATTCCGATTCCTGCCCCTCACTACAGAGAGCCAAAGCAAGGTGCCATTATGTATTTATTTTATATACCACTTGATTCTCCTGCCAACCTAGCAGTTCGGAAGTACGTCAAAGTGCAAGTAGATAAACAGGTACCACTCCGGCAGGAAGGTAAACGGCATTTCCGTGCGCTGCTCTGGTTCGCCAGAAGTGGCTTAGTCATGCTGGCCACATCAGGACTAGCTCTGCCACTCTGTACGGAAATTGGGTCAGATCAAAGGGCTACCACATTGAGGACTGAGCATGCCCAGTGGTCGTGGAACGCAGGTTGACGGTTGGAGGGGGTGGGAATAGAAAACTGGGGGGGGGGGAGGGAGAGAGAGAGAGAGAGAGAGAGACAGAGAGACAGAGAGAAGGAAGGAATGGTGTATTGTGGAAGAGGGCAGAGTTCCAGCTAGCCAACCACAGTTCACCATTTTGTTTGAAGTCCCACTTGTATATTTCTCTATTTCATTCCATCTTAGACAAAGCTAGGAAACTTTTGCTCCTAAGCAGGGGGTGCCAGTACCAATGTATTAATATTTGGCATGCCTTCGATCTGAGCTCTGGCATTCAAAACAGGTTCCAAAGCTGAGCCCTGGCTTATTAAACCTTGCCTCTGGGGCTGGATTATGGAGACCTCTTTATGAGAGCAAGAGGAGCAAGGCTGTAATGCCGCCTGCTAAATATTTTAGTTTATTATTATTTAAAATGCAAATACCATGCCCAGGAGTCCTCAGTTTTATCCTCAGAACACAGAAATATATATTGCACATGCATTTGCTTGGCATAATTTATTCTGCTGCCAAGATTGAAAATTAAAATATGTTTTATCATACAAATGTAGAGTCAAAGATCAAAGAAGCTAACGAAGAAAGAACAGAAATAAATAAAATCTACTATTCTCTGCCAGAAGAGCAATCTTTAACATGGTTATTCTCTTTCCCCTCTTATTTCCTATTAATGTAATACAGCAGAGCCCATATATTTTATATATTACACACACACAGTTATTCCTCCTGCAATGAGGATTGTTATAATGGTCCTTTGGGGTTCTCAGGAAAACAGATCCTGCGCCAAATACCCCAGATTCTCAAACTTCCAGAGTGAATAGCAGAATATGTCCGAACACAGATGCAGATCTTGTTCACCCAGGAGCAGGGGAGATGACTTTATAGCAGGCAGTCCCCACAGGGCACGACAATGGACTCGTCTGATCACGCTGGGAGCAGAATCAATTATGAACAGTCAGGAGGTGGCTTTGAATGGTCTAATAAAGCACCAATTCTCATGTGTGAAGTGTGCCTCCCTAGGGTGATGTGGACAGTTGCTAAATCTCTCTGATCCCTGCCACAATACACATCCAAGATCACTTAACTCAGATTAGTCCCCTTTTAACATAGATTATCCACCTCGCTACCTTCACCAACAGGGACTTTTCCAAGCCATTTTAATCAAACCCACTTTAGCGACTGACCACGGAGAGAGGACCCACTGTGCCTGGCAGGTTGTCCAGATTAATTTAGTGGGGAGTATGACTTTGTGCAAAAAAACGAAGATCATGGCCACTGGTCTCATCACCTCCTGGCAAATAGAAGGGGAAGAAATGGAGGCAGTAAGAGATTTTACTTTCTTGGGCTCCATGATCACTGCAGATGGTGACAGCAGTCACGAAATTAAAAGATGCCTGCTTCTTGGGAGAAAAGCAATGACAAACCTATGCAGCATCTTAAAAAGCAGAGACATCACTTTGCCAACAAAGATCTGTATAGTTAAAGCTATGGTTTTCCCAGTAGTGATGTATGGAAGTGAGAGCTGGACCATAAAGAAGGCTGATCGTCGAAGAATTGATGCTTTGGAATTATGGTGCTGGAGGAGACTCTTGAGAGTCCCATGGACTGCAAGAAGATCAAACCTATCCATTCTTAAGGAAATCAGCCCTGAGTGCTCACTGGAAGGAAAGGTCCTGAAGCTGAGGCTCCAATACTTTGGCCACCTCATGAGAAGAGAAGACTCCCTGGAAAAGAACCTAATGTTGGGAAAGATGGAGGGCACAAGGAGAAGGGGACGACAGAGGATGAGATGGTTGGATGGTGTTCTTGAAGCTACCAGCATGAGTTTGATCAAACTGTGGGAGGCAGTGGAGGACAGAGGAGCCTGGAGTGCTCTGGTCCATGGGGTCACGAAGAGTTGGACACGACTAAACAACAACAAAATGACTTTGTGCTTGAGGTATGGCTCTGTCCTCTGACTGACCCAGCAGAAGTGTCTGTTGAGCCCTTATTTTCTTTCTAAGTCAGCATCACTGATGAAAGAGGCAAAGCTGGGCTCCGAACCTCTGGAAAAACTAGAGCTGCAGCAGAGAAAGCAACCAAAAGCTGAGAAACTCAGAGAAGGGTACAGTGGGCAGGAGAAAATAAGGCGTTTCAAGTGTATACCTGGCAGCAGAAAACAAACTGTTTGCAATTCGATGCATTATTCATTGCAAGCAGCTCTGTGAGTAAAAATGGGCCAGTGCAGGAGCTGCCTGTCTGGTGGGGGGGGGGGGGGGAGGCTGCAGCAAGAGCCTCCTGGCAGAAGTGTTGCTGCAGCTTAAAGGGAGGAAGAGGGCCAAGGCTGCTGTGAGGTTGGGGCCGGCACCGGTGGGAATGGCGGATCGGCTCCATCACTGCCCTGACCCTGCCACCACCTTACTCCTCCCCGGTAAGTGACAGTGATGCTTCTGCAGGGAGGCTGTTGCTGCGGCTCTGTTCCGCCAGGTGACCCACTCCTAGGGAAAGTGTTTTCTAAGGAAATATGTATTCGAGCGTATATGCCTCTCGCCTCTGAACCAAGTTCGTCAGTCCTGGTGGATTATTATTATCGTTTATTAAATTTCATCCAAGGATCACAGGGCAGTTTACAATATAAAAACACAACAATATGTGCCGTAAAGGTAAAGGGACCCCTGACCATTAGGTCCAGTCGTGACCGACTCTGGGGTTGCGGCGCTCATCTCGCTTTACTGGCTGAGGGAGCCGGCGTACAGCTTCCGGGTCATGTGGCCAGCATGACTAAGCCGCTTCTGGCGAACCAGAGCAGCGCACGGAAACGGCGTTTACCTTCCTGCTGGAGTGGTACCTATTTATCTACTTGCACTTTGACTTGCTTTCGAACTGCTAGGTTGGCAGGAGCAGGGACCGGGCAATGGGAGCTCACCCCGTCGCGGGGATTTGAACCGCCCTAGGCTCTGTGGTTTAACCCGCGTCCCTAATATGTACCATAGCAACAAGCAAAAACAATAAACTCCCCTATAAATCCTCCCAAGGCCTGGGAATGTTGCATAAAGATATGCAACGAAGGTGCCCGGCAAGCATCCCTGGGGAGAGCATTCCTCAACTGGGGAGTCACCGCAGAAAAGGCCTGTTCTCATTTGCTGCCCTCCAGACCTCTCGCAGAGGATGCACACATAGAAGGGCAGCAGATGATGGATGGGGAGGAAAGGAGGGGCTGTCAAAGAAGCAGCTTAATAACTGCCAGCAAATAAACCTGACAGTTGTGGTTTGCAGTTTAAAGTTGGAGGGGGAGGGATAAGACTTTTGGGAGATCTGAATAGTTTCCCAACCCTCTTCTCCATCTTTGAGGATGTTTGCCTTTTTAAATCCCTGTTCTCAGCAACCATTCTCCCCACTCAGTTTCACAGCACTCCCCGTGGTTCCATTCTTGCCTGTTCCAGAAAACAGAAGGTTTTGCTTCAGTCATTCCCTGCAGGGTGAACATAGAGCAAACCAATCTGAGGGGTGGGGGGGTTAAACAATGTGATTTAGGAGATCAATAGGAAGTTCCAGCTCTCTGAAAACAAAACAAAAAATATTGAGAGAAAACGGTGATTGTCACATCCAGGAGCTGGCTATTTTATAAAATACGTTTATTTGGAGCAAACACTGGTTTCCTTGCTAATACAGCCCTGATTCGTAGATACATGAGTGAATTTTCAGCTGCTCTCAAATAGATAATTACCTACTGGTTTAAAAAAAAAAAATCAACTGAAAGCAAGGAGCAACGGCAGGCTTACAAAGCTATATCCTGTGGAACATATCACAAAGCATGCAAAAAGTCTAGGGCAAGTAAGGTGGAGAGAAAAACTATCCCATTGCATGAGTTTTTGATGAGTCACTTGCAGTCCTTAAGCACTGAGTCCGCAAAGTTCTAGCACAAAGAGAGGATTCAGGCTATGGAGATTAAGTGTGACCTTGCGTCTATTAATAGGACCTATTTTTCTTGTTACTTCTCGGTAATTAAAAAGAAACATGGCTATGAAGATTGGCTCCTTGTTTTCACGCCTGAGAGCGTATGACTCGCCTCCTCAGATCATGCCCAAGGCCTATTTGGTCCAACAGCAGCAACTGCCATGTGCTCCGGGAAGCTCAAAACCAGAGCATGACAAAGGAGGTCCTTTGACACCAGAGAAACCCAGAAGGGATTCTTCCTTTCTCCTCCTAGCAACAGAGACTTGGGGGTCAATGAAACCAATTGGCAGTAGATTCAGGAAAGACAAAAGAAAGGACTTCTTCACAATGCCTTACAGACCACAAGATGAGGTGATGGTCACTGCCTTAGATGACTTTAAAGTACAGTAGTTGTGGGGGACACCTGCCCCCCCTACTCGATCTTGCTAAAATACAATTCCCATCAGGCCCTGTAAGCACGGCCAATAAGCAGGGATGATGGGAGTTGTAGTTCAGCAGTATCTGGAGGGTGCAAGGTTCCCCACACCTACTTTAAAGGGAGATTAAAAAAGGTAAAGGGACCCCTGACCGTTAGGTCCAGTTGCAGACGACTCTGGGGTTGTGGCCCTCATCTCGCTTTATTGGCCGAGGGAGCCGGCGTACAGCTCTCAAACAGGCGGAGTTAAAGCAAGCACCTGCCTCTGCTTAGCTCACAATTCCTAACACAAAATTTGCCCTTTTTTTGCTTTTTTAAGCAAAAAGCTACCAGTTGTTTTCAGCAAGCTTTCTCTCACCTCCTTGTGCCAATGTATGTGGAATACACACACACTTGGAAAAAAACCACCTCTCCAGGGCTAAAGCTCTTTATCTGCAGTGTGCAAGAAGTGGACGGTTTACTTCTCCACTTATTTGTATGGTCCTTTTAAAATTCAATTAGGGAAGAACTGCTTGAGCTAATTTTTAAAAAGACACTTCATCATCCTACCATATTCCAAAGTGATGTATTTATTACTGGGTGGTAAGTATACGGCAGAACATTTTACAGCGAAAGCTGCTGGTACTTCTAGAAGTTTCTTGCAGTCGACGTGCAATTTGTGACAGTGGGGGTAAATTGGGTGCAAGAAATGCCTGTCTTATTTTAACTACTATGCCTCATTTGAATTACCCCAATGTTTGATGAAGTGCAATATAAAAATGATGTTTAAACAGCCATTTGTTGTGACTGATTAAAATGAAGAATAAATCACATATATCAGATATGTGCATATGCACACTGCACAGATTCTACATCCATTCAGATCTGTGAAGCTGTTAACACACCCAAGTGTGATGGTGTCCCTAGAACAGGGATGGGCAAACTGTGGCCCTCTGGGTTGTTGTCAGACTACAAGTCCCATCAGCCCCAGACAGCCAGCATTGCTAATGGTCAGGGATGATGGGACTTGTAGTCCCAACAACATCTGGTGCTCTACAAGGATTGCTACAAAGGCAATTGTTCCCTGGAGGCATAGAAACATAACAAATATATATATATCCTGATAAGTGGTATCAGTCAGGCTCGTTGTTAAGCCAATGTCTATCTTCAAAAGTGTAACTGAAGATGCAATGCAATGCACACATAACTGAGGAGTACATCCCATTGAACAAAAGTGTAACTTACATGTCAGTAAACATGCATAGAACAACATTGGAAGGCTGCAATCCTAAACACATTTACCTGGGAGTAAGCACCACTGAACAGAATGAGACTTACTTCTGAACACATTGGATTGTGTTGTGAAACTCTTCTGATTTTGTTTTTTTAAAAAAACAAAACTAAAAACAAAACCCAAAACTTTCACCCTTGACTCGTGAGGCCATTAGCTAAGCCTTCTGAAACACAGAGCTTCTGTCTCTAAAATGGGCAGTGTGGTTTGTCCTTATGGCAATGTACTTGGGTAACACCTCTTCAGATCCCGATACTGAAAGTACAGAATGAGACCTCCAGTGAGGCATAGCACACACACACCCAACCTGGCCAAGAAACCACTTCCATTCTCAAAGTGTTCCTACCATCAAAACGTTTCTCTTAATGCTCAACCAGAGAGCATGAACATGCTCCTCGTTGAGCAGACAAGAGGCCCATCAAGTCTTGCGTCCTGTTGGCCACAGTAGGCAGCCAGATCTTTACAAGAAGCCCCCTAAACAGCCAAAGGCAACAGGCAAAGAATAACCAGGATCTGGCAGCTGTCACAGGCAATAGCTATTCATGGGCCTGGCACGTTTATGAATGGCATGAGGAAAACTTTCCAACACTCTTCTAAGATCCAGCACCCTGTGGCACCAAACTCCATCAAAATTCACTATTTATTGTGGGAAGAAGGGTTTTATTTTGTCTTTTCCAAAGGGCTGTCACACAGATGATGGAACAACCCCACTACAATTGCTTCAGACGGTAGAGCCAGGACCAATGCGTTCAAATTACGTAGATCGTTTAGACCAGGGGTGTCAAACTCAAATTCATCGGGGGCCGCACCAGCAGTTTGGTCACCCTCAAAGGGCCGGTTGTATCTGTAGGACTATGTGTCCGCCGCCGCTGCTCGGCTTCCTCAGGCCAAGCTTCCCCTGGTGCGTGGTATTTGCTTTTGTGCTCTCTTTATTTATTTTTTGCAGCAGCGACCTTGCTCAGCCAGCACCCGTCGCGCGTGGGTTGCTTGGAGGGGGGCTCGCACAGAGCAACCCGCTTTCCGAGCCAACCCTCCTCCAGCCCACCTTAACAAGGGCCTAGGCTTGCTAACTTTGCGGCTAGACCTCGGTGTTTGTACACACTGCAGAAAATGTGCAGGACTTTAAAGGTGCAGCGACCCTCCCGCATCCAGCCTGCCTTTCTGGGAGGAGAGGAGGAGGAGGAGGAGGAGGAGGAGGCGGCGGCGGGTGAGTCACCTGTGCAGGAGGGAAGAGCGAGCGATGGCCCAGGATCAGGCCTCTCCGATCAGGGCCAAAGGTGAACCGAGGGAGGAAGAGAGAGAAGGATCCCTAGCCTCGTGCGCAGCGGCGGCTCTTACGCGCGCGGACCCCGCGATGGCGCAGCCGGTGTCGTGTGCTTTGCTCCATCCAAGCGGGCAAAGCGAGGGCAGAGAGCCGGGAAGCGATCCGCATTTCCCAGAAACAAGCGCCGCAATGGGTACTGCGAGCCAGACAGGCCTTGACAGCGGAGGGCGGGCTCGATTCGGGGCTTGGCGAGGAGGAGAGAGAGAAATCCGAAAGGGCACCACGCGGCTGGGTTGGGTTGCAAATCAAGCGCGTGAAAGGGTTGCCTTTTCCAGAGCCGGACAGGCGCGGAAGGAGCGTTCCTGCCTTTGTCATTGATAAAAGGGCTTGCGGGGGAAGGGGGCGGCCCTTACGGACACCAGGAATTGCTGGCTACACGGGCCACATGACGAGGTCTGGCGGGCCGGATTTGGCCCGCGGGCCTTGTGTTTGACACCCGTGGTTTAGACTAATTCTTAGGAAGAGCAAGGCCCCCTTTTCTTTTTAAGCAGAGGTTGGATGTTCCAGTGGATTTCTTGCATTGGCTGGGTGTGTGTGGACCAAATGGCTGCTGTGGTCCCTTCCACCTCCAATTTCCCACCAATCAATTCCACTAAAGGGCCCTGTGTTCTACCATTGTGGGAGAGAGTAAAACTTCTCTCCATCCACTTTCTAAATACCATAAAGGTAAAGGGACCCCTGACCATTAGGTCCAGTTGTGGCCGACTCTGGGATTGCAGTGCTCATTTCGCTTTATTGGCCGAGGGAGCCGGCGTACAGCTTCCGGGACATGTGGCCAGCATGCTCTGGTGAACCAGAGCAGCGCACGGAAACGCCGTTTACCTTCCCTCCGGAGCACTACCTATTTATCTACTTGCACTTTGACATGCTTTCAAAGTGCTAGGTTGGCAGGAGCAGGGACCGAACAACGGGAGCTCACCCCATCGTGGGTATGCGAACTGCCGACCTTCTGATTGGCAAGTCCTAGACTCTGTGGTTTAACCCACAGCGCCACCCGCGTCCCCTCTAAACACCATGCATATTTTTAAAACATATCTCAGGTGTGGTTCCACCCCATCATCTCTCCCCGCCCCTCCAATCCCCTGATCATTTGGATCCACACCCCCCCTTTAAGCACTATGCCCTCCCTTATGAGAAGGAGCAAGCAGACATTTGCACAGTATTCCAGATGCAGCCACACCATCGGTTTACATAAAGGCATTAGGAGAGCAGCTGTTTTATTTTCAATCCCTTTCCTAATAATCCCTCGCATGGGATTTCTTCACAGCGGCTGCACACTGGTCTCACTGAGCCACTTGGCATAAGCTCACGATCTCTTCTTCTCAGACAGTCACTGAATATGCAAAGTTAGGATTTTTATTTTTATTTTTTGTCCCAATGTGCAACATTTCCCACTTGCCCTTAGCTCCATTTGCCGTTTTGCTGTGCTGGGTCTTCATGGTGCACTTTCCCTGCCCTGCCCTGGGAGCTTGAGTTCAGCAACCTCTTGGCTCCCCATCCCTGTGCTAAAGCAATAGCCTGTATATATATATGATCAGTATAAAGTAAGCAGCACATAAGCGGCACACAAAACACCAGAAAACCATTCTACGTTCTAAATCTTATATCCAAAAATTGAGAGAGCTATGTACAAGATCTACTACGGAAGCCACAAACACCAGAAAACCCATTCAAATGGGAGAATTTCCTGAAGAAAGAAATTAAATATTATAGCTTAATCTAAGAAGAAATGTAACATATGGACTTGAATGTTTATAAATATATCAAAACTGTGTGAGAGAATTTACTGAAGAAGCCCGAGTCTCTATATGGGCGAAACAGGTGACTGAATCTTCCTTTTGGACACAATTTGAATGAGTTTTCTGTTTGTGGCTTCTGTAGCAGATCTTGTACATAGCTCTCTCAATTTTTGGATTATTAATATAAGATTTAGAACGTAGAATGGTTTTCTGGTGTTTTGTGTGCCGCTTATGTGCTGCTTACTTTATACTGGTCTATTACGAGAATTGGCAGCATAGGTTCATTTCTTCAGTACTTGTATATATATATGATGGCTAGGGCTGTTACAGACATCCGAATAAAATTGTCCTGACAGCCCAATATAGGCAAGACTGTTAGCTTTGACACCCTTGCACACAGATAAAGTAAACAGCCCACAGCAGATGTCCAATGTGTGTGGATTTTCCAATGTGACCTAAAACATTCCGGACACCTTCCTTCCCCACACAGAATGACCTGGATCTGGGAACAGGCCTAGCAGCAAAATGTTTTCTTCTCCACTTGCCATGATGTTGTCCCTATGCTTCCCTACCTCAATGCTGCCAGCTGAATACAGTCTTACAATTATAGTGGTACCTCGGGTTACATACGCTTCAGGTTACAAATGCTTCAGGTTACAGACTCCCCTAACCCAGAAATAGTACCTCGGGTTAAGAACTTTGCTTCAGGATGAGAACAGAAATCGTGCTCCGGTGGCGCAGCAGCAGTGGGAGGCCTCATTAGCTAAAGTGGTGCTTCAGGTTAAGAACAGTTTCAGGTTAAGAACAGACCTCCAGAACGAATTAAGTATGTAACCAGAGGTACCACTGTAAGTACACAAAAGTTACTAGCCTGCAAGCCCCCCACCCCCCAAAATTACTAGCCTTCTAGTAGGTTATATTTCTATGCTAGTTCTATGCCATAGAAGGAAGCTCCATTCTCTATGGCTCATGCTGAAACACAGGCTATTCATCCCTTAGCAGGCAAGTGTTGTCCCCGCCTTCTACCAAGTGGATTGGTGAAGTTCTAGAGTCACCCAGTCCTCCACTTCTGCTAACACTGCATTTCTATACTGGGAATTTAAAAAAGGGTTTTCCTTCTTCCATGGCTAGCACAGAAACCAAGTGGCCTCTCCCACCCATGTTCCTGCTCACCTGCACAGAATTCCTGGTCACCTATGGCGACCAAGCGAAACTTGGGTCTCCAGTTGTTTTTGGACCACAACTCCCCCCATCCCTGGCTAGCAGGACCAGTGGTCAGGGATTATGGAAATTGCAGTCCAAAAACAGCTAGAGACCCAAGTTTGGGAAAGACTGCCCTAAATGCTCTCAAGGCTTCGTGCTGGGTGCCTTCGTTTCACCCTGTCTTCCCTTCCGCCAGCTGGGTTTCGGCAGCAGAAAGAAGAGAATGAGCCCAGGCTTCTAGTGCTTTCAGCTCCCCTTGCTTCAGCTGGGATTTGAACTTTGTTTGCTGTGGTCACGGGGTTTAGAAGATTTAGGGAAGAGGCATCAAGCATGTGACTCAACTCCCTCAAGGCAAGAACCTTTTAAGGCAAGCTGGCACTTTTCCGGGACGTTTGAAAAGGAAAGCGTTGCTCCCTCCGCCATATAGCAACCCACCACAGCCTTGAGCCAGAAGGGACAAAGGGTCAGATCTATAAATAAGGACATTTCTGCAGAATTCTGAGTCGGCGGCGAAACAGGTAGCTCGCAGCTCCAAATATCAATATGAACTCGGCACCAGTTCCCTCCTGACTCCTTCCTTGGTTTCATCTACCCAGTATGCTCCTCTGCCCTGCGGAAGCTGGAGACAGAGGGCTCATCCACACTTCTGCTTGTCCCATACTTGCTGGGTGGGGAGGGGCCACTATGTTAACATCCTGGCAGGTGGAGCACTTCCAGGCAGGGAAAGGAGGTTTTGGTTAGTAGTTCAGTCGTATCCGACTCTTCGTGACACCATGGACCAGAGCACGCCAGGCACTTCTGTCTTCCACTGCCTCCCGCAGTTTGGCCAAACTCATGCTGGTAGCTTTGAGAACACTGTCCCACCATCTCGTCCTCTGTCGTCCCCTTCTCCTTGTGCCCTCCATCTTTCCCAGCATTAGGGTCTTTTCCAGGGAGTCTTCTCTTCTCATGAGGTGGCCAAAGTATGGGAGGCCTCAGCTTCAGGATTTGTCCTTCCAGTGAGCATTCAGGGCTGATTTCCTTCAGAATGGAGAGGTTTGATTTTCTTGCAGTCCATGGGACTCTCAAGACCCTCCAGCACCAGAATTTAAAAGCATCCATTCTTTGGCGATCAGCCTTCTTTATGGTCCAGCTCTCACTTCCATACATCGCTACTGGGAAAACCATAGCTTTAACTATACGGACCTTTTTTGGCAAGGTGATGTCTCTGCTTTTTAAGATGCTGTCTAGGTTTGTCATTGCTTTTCTCCCAAGAAGCAGGCGTCTTTTAATTTTGTGGCTGCTGTCACCATCTGCAGTGATCATGGAGCCCAAGAAAGTAAAATCTCTCACTGCCTCCATTTCTTCCCCTTCTATTTGCCAGGAGGTGATGGGACCAGTGGCCATGATCTTCGTTTTTTTGATGTTGAGCTTCAAACCATATTTTGCGCTCTCCTCTTTCACCCTCATTAAAAGGTTCTTGAATTCCTCCTCACTTTCTGCCATCAAGGTTGTGTCATCTGCATATCTGAGGTTGTTGATATTTCTTCTGGCAATCTTAATTCCGGCTAGGGATTCATCCAGACCAGCCTTTCGCATGATGAATTCTGCATGCACCCTCGGGAGTGCCAGACTGCCTCTGCCAATGTGTCTGCACCACGCCTGTCTCCGTACCATCTCTCCCTTCATCTCTCCCTGCAAGCAACGGCAATCCACCTGCTGGGAAACCTGTGTGGCAGCTCTGCCGTACCAGAAAACCATGCCTGCCATGCACCTCGACTTGTGGGTGCCATTAGCTGCTCTGCAGAATGTCTCAGGCTGGCCTTGTCTATATGCTCCATCACCACCGGATCACAGTTGTTGCTCTATTTAGCTTGAAGCAGACAGCTATTATTAGATCCAATTTTGAAGAATTGCAATCAGACTGAGCTGGGGATGGTTTCTGGGCTCAGGCAGAAGCCTGCTTGGCCCAGCTCAGTCGAAACCAAAGCAGCCCGACCCAGATCAACGTCTCAACAGAATAAACAGCGGCCCTGGCTCGGGAGCCAGGCATGTGCTCCGAATTATGCCGTCGCCCAAAAGAAATTATTTCATTAACAGCTGCAATAAAAAAAAGAGAAACAAAAAGGCTCCCTAGCTCAGCATGCAGCATGGACAGCAAGAATGGGGCTAAGGCATTAGAGTGGCTCCTTTTCTGCAGAGAAGGCGAGGGTCGGGCTTAAGTGCCACTGCCTAGTGACAGATTCAGGTCGCTATAGAGAGAGACAAGGAACCTATGCCTCTCTATAGATGCTGACAGACTCCAACTGCCATCATGCTGGCTGGGTCTGGTAGGAGCTGGAAGGCAGCAGGCGCTCTGCTCCTGGTTTAAAGGATCAACTTCTCCCATTAAAACACAGCTCTGGTTTCAACCTGGGAACTCCAGGGCCAAGAAGGATGGATGTCACTGATCTAGGGAGCAGAGAGAGAGTGGTGATCTCTTTCTAAATGTCCAAATGGACAGAGGTCAAGCTAGCACAATCTGATGCTGGAGAAGACATGTGACAACTGTGAAGAAGAGGAAATTCTGGCGTGTGGCACTGTGTTATTGGCCAAAATCCACTCTCATATAGGAGAGTACCCCCCCTCCCGGCTTAAGCCTGTCTGCAATTCCTGGCTTTTTATTTCAGATGTCTAGAGGCAGGATGTTCTGGGGTTGAGCAAAGGGCCTTTCTTTCAAAACTAGCCCTGGGCCTATATATTTTAACAGCAGCGTGACACAACTGAAGTCTTCCGTGGAAGAAAAATGACGGAAGAAACTTCACCACCTACATCTACATGGTTCAAACTGTTGTCCAAGGTGCAGGAACAGACCCTTAAAAAAAAAAAGAGCTAGCAGTCTGATCTCTCACTTGTATTAAGCATAGACTCCCTATGCCATGCCTCTTTCCCCAAGAACCTTCGCTTTATTTACTTCAAGGCTGTGATCCTGCCATAAAACAAAGGGTTTGGCTTGGTGCAGCCGTGAGATTCCTGAAATTCCCAGCTTTCAATTGTTTTCATTTGCATCTTACCCTGTCTGCCTTTCAGGATCTTAAAAAGGCGTGTGCGTGTGATTCTGCACAGGCGCACCCCCACACCCCACGAGACAGAACTTGCGAGCTTGCCAGCCCAGCATGTGGTTCCTATTCATAAATAAGATCAGTGAATCCTAGCCTACCAGGCTTCGGTTGTCCGCTTTCTCCCGGAAAGGAAGAAATGAGAAGAACTGGGAAGGCGGACTTCCTGTCCCAACTGCATCCCTCTTCCCCCTCCGGAGAGTAATCTCACTTAATGCGCAAGCTGGTTCAGGGCTGGGACAGAAGCAGCGTTGCCAGGATGCAAGGAGCAAGGAACGGATGCTCTGCCTCTGCAGTTGCTCTGCACCAAATGTGTGTGATGTCTGGTGCCCATTTCAAGCCGCAACACCCCCCCCCCCAGGGATCCCAACTTCCCTTCTTTCTTTTTAAAGAGTTTGTAATCTCTGTGGCTGTGAAGATAAGCTTGCAAATACAAAGGGAGTTCGGTCATCAGTATTCTGCCCAAGTCGTCGTTCCTCTTTGGACTTGAGCGTGCAGATATGAATTAAGCAGAACTCCAGTATGCACACATTGGTACAACTTACTCCAGCTGATTTGCCAACAAAGGTCCGTATAGTTAAAGCTTTGGTTTTCCCAGTAGGGAAGTATGGAAGTGAGAGCTGGACCATAAAGAAGGCTGATCGCCGAAGAATTGATGCTTTTGAATTATGATGCTGGAGGAGACTCTTGAGTCCCATGGACTGCAAGAAGATCAAACCTATCCATTCTGAAGGAAATCAGCCCTGAGTGCTCACTGGAAGGACAGATCCTGAAGCTGAGACTCCAACACTTTGGCCACCTCATGAGAAGAAAAGACTCCCTGGAAAAGACCCTGATGTTGGGAAAGATGGAGGGCACAAGGAGAAGGGGACGACAGAGGACGAGATGGTTGGACAGTGTTCTCGAAGCTACCAGCATGAGTTTGACCAAACTGTGGGAGGCAGTGGAAGACAGAAGTGCCTGGCATGCTCTGGTCCATGGGGTCATGAAGAGTCGACATGACTAAACGTCTAAACAACAACTCAGCTGATACAATTTGGTGTTTTGGGGCAGAGAACTTGGGACCGTTTCGCTGAAGAGACTACAGCCCCGAGTACAGTGAATGCTTACAATCAACTATTTCCGTACCCATTTTAGTACACAAAGCTCCTCCACATATCTAATCTTTTTCCATCTGCATAATCATACTGGCAAAGCTGTTCACTGCTCCTCCTCTGTGACAGACAGAAACCAAGATAACATGCAGCACCAAAGGTTGCCAGTTTTGTTCAGTGCCTCTACCTTTCATCGTCAAAATTCAGTGTTACTTTTCAACTTTCTCTTAGTTCCGAGCTTGAGTTTAAACATCTGAACAACAGGCCAAAATTTAGCTACCAGGAACAGAAACGTTGCCAAAAGAGGGGTGGGTGGGTAGCTGACAAATTTGCTTTCATCTATGCCATGAAACACAGGCTTGAACTTTACCTGGCTGAAGTCTCACTGGGGGTTACAGCCGTTTCATTGGCCTATGCCCCTAACAGCAACCCAAGACTCTGAAAATTAAGCATGGAGAGATTTCCAAGCATAGAAACGGAAGTGACAGTGAAAGCTTCAGCTGCGTAATTTCTGTATGGCAGGTTGCTGTTAAAGGCACTTAAGAAGGTGGCAAACCTGTTGACCCAATCCTGCTACACATTGCTGTGATTAATTCCCTCTGAAGGCAGTCTGATTTAAGTTAGCTGAGCTATCTTTATTCCTCTGGATTCAATCAATGGGTCTTCAATCAATCCTCAGTACTCAACCCCACTTTGTTCAATTCTTACTCCCAGTAATAATTAAAAGGACCCCAGCCTTACACACAACTTAAGCTGGATTGGACCCCCTATCTGCCTGGCCATACTGGTTCCTATGTGACCATTTTGGTTTCTGTTTGGCTCTTCTTCTTTCTCAGTACTGCAAATAAAGGTAAAGGTAAAGGGACCCCTGACCATTAGGTCCAGTCGTGACCGACTCTGGGGTTGGGGCACTCATCTCGCTTTATTGGCCGAGGGAGCTTCCAGGTCATGTGGCCAGCATGACCAAGCCGCTTCTGGTGAACCAGAGCAGCGCACGGAAATGCCGTTTACCTTCCTGCCGGAGCAGTACCTATTTATCTACTTGCACTTTGACGTGCTTTCGAACTGCTAGGTTGGCAGGAGCAAGGAACGAGCTATGGGAGCTCACCCCGTTGTGGGGATTTGAACCGCCGACCTTCTGATCGGCAAGTCCTAAGCTCTGTAGTTTAACCCGCAGCACCACCCATGTCCCTAGTACTGCAAATACTTCTATGATTAATCACAAGTGGAGAGAGGGCTGTAGTGGTCAGATCCTGCTTTGCAGGCTTCCCATAGGCATCTGCTTGGCCACCGCAAGAACAGGAGATTGGACTAGACTGGCCTGATCCTGGCAAGGCTCCGCTTATGTTCATACTGCCAGACAATAGAGAAGGCTGCCTCAGAAAGTGATGGCCTCTCTCTCTCCTTAAAGGTTTTTAACTGAAGCTAGATGACCACCTAGGAGACATGCTGTGACAGTAGATATTCCGGATTGTCAGGAGGTTGAGCTGGACGACCTTTGAGGTTCCTTCCAAACTGATGAGTCTATATGAGAGTCTGTGTTTCACAGCAACCATAAACCCCAAAGCTTTTTTCCTACAGAGTGAAGGCGTCAAGTCTTTCAGGAAAAATGGGTTGACACACAGGATCAATAAATGTGTTGCCTCTGTAATCTCCCAAAGAAGGGTTTGCCGATACCTAGCAGAGAGGCACCAGGTCTGTGAATGTTATCTATACAGCAGCACCATCCACGTATATCGTGGTTCACAGAGGAGGGGGCTCCTCCCTAAAGGGGCTTGCAATCCAGAAACAAAACAAGAGGAGGGAAATCGAAGCTGGGGTAAACTGTTGAAAATGCAAGTATTGAAATGATTTGAAAGAACAGAAGAAAAGCGCTGCAGGATCAGGCCAGTAAGTAGCCCATCTAGTCCATCATCCTTTTCTCACAGTTGCCCACCAGAAGGCTATGGGAAAAACATGAGCCGGACTAACCATACTCTCCCAATTTGTGATTCCCTGCAAACATAGCCATTGTGGCTAGCAGCAATTGATAGACACATCCCCCCCATCAATTTGCCTAATCCTCTTTTAAAGTCATCTAAGTTAGGTCACTGCCTCCATAGTTCAACCAGGCACTGCATGAAAGAGGATTTCTTTTGTTCTGCCTGGACTCTTCCTGCATTTAGGCTTTGCCGCAGGGCATAGGGACTAGCGGGGATGTGCTTGCTTTATAGAAGATTCTGCAGCTTTTAATTTTGTTTAAAGCCAGGCTCAGTCTAAAGCACACACCAGCTGAGCCAAGTGGGAGAATAAGACCTGCACAACTTGAATGCAGCACCTGGGCTCCCCTGGGATGGAGCCGGAGGGAAAGGTCTTGAACAAGAGCCCCCGGTGAGAACATGGCTTTGGAATCCTGCCTGGGATTGTTATGACAACACCACCAGCCAGAAGACACACATGGAGAGCATGCAGGCAGCACTGAGCGCTCTGTGTTGTTGTAAGTTACACCCTTCTCTGGTGAGTCACCTAGATGCACTTCTCATAATCCCCTACCTCTTCCTCTCAGCCCAAATCCTGAGTAAAAGCAACAGGGTCTTGCTCAGGAGAGGGGAGGGAAGCCCAAAAATATAGCTCTGAGGTCATTGGTGGCAAGATCCCAGCAGCTTTGAGTAATTATTCCTATAATTTCTATGTCTCAAGACAACAGCATCTGTGCCAAGCATTTGCTAGACCTTGAGAAAATGTCCAGCAACAGGCTGATGGAGCCCTACAGAGTTCAGACACACCTTACAAGACGGGGAAACAACAGCAAAAGCTAACATTAAATAGGTGTTTGTGTGTGTGTTTAAGTCAGTTTTAAAGAGTGGATTTGATGGGCTCTGAAGTCCTCTTGGGGATTAGGAATTGGTTAAGAGTAGGACTAAATGGACAGTTGTCTGAATGGAGAGAACAGGAGTCCCCAAGAATTGGTATCAGGACCTGGGATGAAAAGGTACTTATTTTACTCTTAGCATCAGAAACAAAGGAACCTGCTTTATATCAGAGCAAGCTATTTGTCCACCTAGCTTCATGGACTTATAGAATTGCAGAGCTGGAAGAAACCCATGGGCAAAATGGATTTCCCACGCCAGTTGTGGAGCCACAATGTCACCACAAACAACAGATTAGGAAGCAGAGCATATTTTCTCTGACTGGCAGCAGCTTCCCAGGGTGTTGGGCAGAGAGAGGTCTTTCCCATCACCTATGGCCTGATCCGTTTTAGCTGAGGATGCCAAGGATACAGCCTGGGACCTTCTACATGTAAAACTCAGCTAGGAGCCCTTCCCATATAGTCTAGGGCTGTGTGCTGTATATAGGCAAAAGCCACCTGCGGCAGAGGTGAACTAGAATTGCACACAATGTCAAAAATCAATCTTTTAAAAAACTTTCCCCTCCAATGTTTGCTTTTAAGATATATTTTTAAAGAATTTTAAAGTATTGAGATTTTTTTATTTTTGAAGCATCCAGAGACAATAAATTCTTTGAGGAATCTGCTTCCCAAGGGAGCTTGCTGAGCTCACCCGCGGGTGGTGTTCAGGAGTTCGGCAAAACAACAACAACAATCTTGTTTACACATGCATTTCTGGCCCCCAGCTGATTCCAGTTGGTTGTTTCATGTGGTGCTAATACTCTTGTTTCCCCCTAGTTTTTGTTTTGTGTGTTTTCATCATTTTTTGGTCTGAGCCATTGGGGAAGGCGGATGAGGGGAGGGAAGAATGTGGAGCAACGTGAGGTAATGCATGCAAATCAAACCATATAGTGACTAAATTTCTAAAAGGGGCTTTAATCCTCTAATCTGGCAACCTAGGCCATTTTGTTCAAAATATTCTGGCAGCGCCAGCCCTATCATTAGGTAAACAGAGGTGGCTGCTTCAGGCAACAGAATACCCAGGGCTGGGGAAGGGACAGCAACTTGCCCTGAGCCCCCTAAACTAGCCTGTTTCCATCAGGGGCCATGGAGGGTGCTGTTACGTCACCAGTGGTGAAGGCAAAATCTGGGGGCTAGCCCCGAGGCTGCCATCAATTGCATGGCAATCAGAGATGCTTTTTCTGTGCATGCTCAAAGGCATGGCTCAACATATTCTAGGCCTAGCTCCTGCCATACAGAATTTATTCTGGGCTAATCCTTCACCTGTTTCTAGGCTAAAAGGCAGAATATGAGGTCACATTCATACCACATGTTTAAAGCACTCTTAAACCACTTTAGCAGGCCTGGCTTGCCCCCAAGAATCCTGGGAACTTTGGTTTGTTAAGGGTGAGCTAGAATTGAAGTACTTTATTGTCACTTGTACAACTTGTATACAGTGGGATTACATGAGCACCCCCCACTCAGCTCTCTTAGTCTTAATTCCCCTCCTTTACTGACGCACACCCACCAAACCTGAAAGTCGGTTGCCCTGTTGTTATCTTTTCATTCAGCAGCCTAACAGCCCACGAATAGAAGCTGTTCTTTACCCTGTTGGTGTGACTAATTCCCAGCACCCTAAACAAACTACAGTTCCCGGGTTTCTCAATGACTGTTAATCAAGCTTTAAATGTATGGTGTGGATGTGACCTAAAGTTTGAAATACATTTTCTTTAAAAGAAGCCAGCTTGGCAATTTTCACATACTGCTTCCTTCTCTGCTCAAGATCAACAGAGTGCCAGCCTGCTGAACTGGAGTCCATGGACTGATAGGACGCTTTATTTTATTTAATGTGTAGATTTATTTTCCACCTTTCTTCTATCACAGAACTCAAAAGTTGCCTACAGGGAGCTTCCAGATGGTCTCCCATCCAGGCACCAATGAGGAGGCCTGTGCTTGCTTAGCATTAGCAAGGCGTTTGCCTCTTGTGCCCTCAGACCATGTCCTTATCTGACACCATTTCATTATATAGACATAATTTCTTTGGGTTTGAATGGCGACATGGCTGGTTAAGTGGTTGCAAACAGTAATTACCCTCACATGTAATGCAGATTGAACATCAGCCTGAGAGGGTTGGTTATGTCTGGGGCCTATCTACATTTATGGGCTTGTCAATTTCTAAATGAACGTTAATTTCACTTGGTTGAGTCATGCATTGTGCCTGTTTGCAGAACGTGTTCCTTCGTCGCCTTTTAAAATCACCTTGCAAAATATAGACTCTGCACACTCCCAGATGCAGGCATGCATGGGTTTACAGATACCTAGCAGAGAGGCGCTGAGGCTATGAATTTTATTTATACAGCACCCACAACACACACCCAGAAGAACATCTTCACAGTTTCTTCTTGTCTGTTAAGCTCCTGGCTTTTAAGGCAAAAGGTAAAGGTAAAGGGACCCCTGACCATTAGGTCCAGTCGCGGACGACTCTGGGGTTGCAGCGCTCATCTCACTTTATTGGCCAAGGGAGCCGGCGTACAGCTTCCGGGTCATGTGGCCAGCATGACTAAGCCGCTTCTGGTGAACCAGAGCAGTGCACGGAAACGCCGTTTACCTTTCCGCCGGAGCGGTACCTATTTATCTACTTGCACTTTCATGTGCTTTCGAACTGCTAGGTTGGCAGGAGCAGGGACTGAGCAACGGGAGCTCACCCCGTTGCGGGGATTCGAATCGCTGACCTTCTGATTGGCAAGTCCTAGGCTCTGTGGTTTAACACACAGCGCCACCCGCGTCCCTATTTTTTAAGGTACTGCAGGGCATTTGATGTTGTATCAAAGGATCCAAGAGGGGGGGTACCTTTGACACTCTTGATGTTGCTGAACTCCCAGCTCCCGTCATCCTTGCCCACTGGGCCAAGCTGCCTGGGGCTGGTGGGACTTGGAGTCCAACAACATATGGGGAGTATTGGTTCCCCATCCCTGGGATAAAGTGTAGTGATAGGGCAGAGAAAGTTCTCATTTCAGCCCTGGGTTAGATCCTGCCATAAGAACAAAAGCCTCTTGCTGGGATGACAACCCCTCCTCTTGTCTTTAGCCTTCCTGCTACAGGCAAGATGGCTTCTGTTTTTTACCTGCGCTCCCTCCCAGTTTACCAGCATCCCCAAGGCATCTACTAGACCCCTGCTCTTTGTTCTTCCTCCTTCCTTAAAGCACACAAAAGTTCTCAGATTAGCTATTGTACTTGGCAGCGGCACAGCAGGGAGGAGGGCGTCAACCCATCTCATCTGAGGTTGTGTGTGGGGTGTGCCGTGGGGCTGGGGGAATGGGTTTAGTAGTTATTTGGCACCCTTCTCTACAGCTGGGAGGCAGAGTTCCCCAGGCGAGTCACTTGGCTACAGCCCCAGCTCCATTTCCACCGGCCATCAGAGCCGTGATCAATGTTTAATTAGATGCGATTTAATTACCCGCTTGCTCCTCCGTCACCAGTGCTGACAAGTCAGCTCAAGTTCCCAGCACTGAGGATAGGCAAGATGTCAAAGGCAGGATGTGAGAGCCAGACCTCCCCCCCCCCCGAGCAAAGGTTTCGCCCTTGACCCTATAATTGATGCAGAATACGGCTAATGTCTTATTGAACCCTGTAATTGAGGCGGGATACAGGCAATGCCCAGGGCCCTGTATTTCTTCCTTAGCCAGCATTGTCAATATTTGCCACACCTGCCTGGCTGCACTGCGGGAAGGAAAAGGCTGCAAAATCCTGCAGGGCATGTGGAGAGAGCAACACACTCTCCTACTGGGAATGAAGGGCAAGTTTCCCCCCCCCCATAGAATTCATAGAATCCTAGATCATCATTCTAGTCCAACTCCCTGCAATGCCAGAATATGCAGTTGTCCCATACAGGGATCAAACCTGCAACCTTGGTGTAATCGGCACCATGCTCTAACGCAGGCTTCCTCAACCTCGGCCCTCCAGATGTTTTTGGCCTACAACTCCCATGATCCCTAGCTAGCAGGACCAGTGGTCAAGGATGATGGGAATTGTAGTCTCAAAACACCTGGAGGGCTGAGGTTAAGGAAGCCTGCTCTAACCAGCTGAGCTATTTGACCACTGAGCTATTCATTTGTTGTTGTTGTTGTTTTAAAAAAAACAGCCAAGAAAATACATGTGACTGCTCTTCAGTTTTACTTCCTGTGTTTCAGGGCAGAGTTCTTGTATGGAAACGGGTCCTAGACTTGGGGTGACAAGTTCTGGAACTAAGCTCTGGTGCAAATTGGGCCACAGGGAGCTCACAAAGCCCAGTCACCTTCTTCTGGGAATACATAGCACTTCAAACACTGCACAAACAAACATTCCTCAGGCTCTAGGGCAAGACCAGAATGGGAAATTCGGTACCTGTGCGGTCAGAGTCGCTCTCCCCAATGCTGGAGGACGGACTGCCCACAGGCCCCGGTTTGTCACCCTCGCGGGCTCCCGATTCCTTCTGCCGCGTCCTGGCGGCCTCAATTCCCTTTACTCGCCGGGCATGGCGGTTCCCCTTGTAGTGTGCTTCGGCTTGGCTCTGTGGAAAGGAGAAAGAACGTAAGCAAACCACAGGCCTATGCCTGCATACTTCTGGTGCTGCCTCTTCAACCTAGCCAGCTGTCAGTACTGCTCAGCGTGAAGCCACAGCCCCTCACCCCTGCCACAAACCTGTCCTCTTAGGAATACTGTTCAGCTAAAACTGACGCCAGATCACATCGTGCTGTAAGTCTGGAGCTCAGGGGTAGTCAAGCTTGTGCCTTCAGATGTTGCACTACATCTCTCCTCATCCTCAACTGTAAGAGCATTATCGGGCCAACCAGATGGTTGTGAGAAGCCCGTAACCAGGACCCAAGAGCTCTTTCCTCTCCTGTGGTGTCTTTTTTTTTAATACCCGTATTTTTCGCTCTATAACACGCACCCGACCATAACACACACATAGTTTTTAGAGGAGGAAAACAAGAAAAAGAATATTCTAAACAAAACAGTGGATGTATGATTTTTGTGGTTCATGCAGTGGCCACAGACATGTGATCTGACGGTGAGTTTGGGGTAGCCCAATGCAAAAATCCTAAGGATCCATGTAGATCTGTGCTTTGTAACCACGTTTTAAGTGGGGAGGGAAGGAAAAGCACTCAAGGGACAAGGAACACGCGTGGGGTGGGTGGAGAAGGATGCTGTTAATAACGTGGAAGAGGGGTATAAGAGGAGAAGGCTCCTCTCCTCTCCCGCTTTGCTCCTTTAAAGCAAGCAGGCTCTGCTTCTCTCCCTCCTCCCTGGCTTGCTGAAAAACTTTGCTGCTATTTAGCCAGGTGAGTGGGGAGGAGAGAGGGACAGAGAGCCTGCTTGCTTTAAAGCAGCCAACCGGACAGGAGCCGCTTACACTAGTGTAAGCGGCTCCTCTCCTCTCCCGCTTTGCTCCTTTAAAGCAAGCAGGCTCTCTGTCCCTCTCTCCTCCCAACTCAGCGGCTCTTCTCCCGCTTTGCTGTTTCAAAGCGAGCCACGGAGGAGGGAAGGAAGGGGAACCATGGATCCTCTGCTCACGATTGCAGCAGATCCCCCCGCCATCCGTAGGCATTCGCTCCATAACACACACAGACATTTCCCCTTACTTTCTAGGAGGAAAAAAGTGAGTGTTATGGTGCAAAAAATATGGTAATTTTTTATTCAGAATTAAAACAAAACATATTATCCAGAAATATATCATCCTTATTCCCCCCCATTTTTCTTCCCTCCCCCTCCCTCCCCCCACAGAACCCCCCCACCCCCAACTTCCCTCAGTTTCAGTCTTTGATTTCTCTAAAAATGCTGTTGTCTGCATGTTACACAGTTGTATCGATCCTCAAACTATTTAGCTGATTATTATCAATAACAAGTTTGTGAATGTTTATTCAAAACCAGCCAAGGAGTCCAGTTCACTTTGTTGTGTCTTCAGATACTTTGTAAAGGGTTCCCATTCATCTTTAAAGTCACAGTTATCGTTGTCCCGTAGCTTGTATGTCACTTTTACCAGTTCTGCATAGTCCATCAATTTTTCTTGCCATGATTCTTTAGTTGGGGTTTCTTCACTCTTCCATCCTTGTGTTATTAAAACTCTCGCGGCTGTTTTCACATACATGAAGATGTTTTTCAGCTTTTTTGGCAGATCTTTCCCTTCCTATGGTTTCAAACAAGTCGCTGAAGAGGCATATTGCCTCTGACAGTGAAGGTAGCCATTGATAACCTTATTCCTCCATGAAGGTGTCTAATCCTCATTTGAAGCCATCACTACTTTTTGTGGGAGCAAAATCCAGAGGGAAAGAAGTACAGTGGTACCTCGGGTTACATACGCTTCAGGTTACATACGCTTCAGGTTACAGACTCCGCTAACCCAGAAATAGTACCTTGGGTTAAGAACTTTGCTTCAGGATGAGAATAGAAATTGTGCTCTGGCGGCGCGGCAGCAGCGGGAGGCCCCATTAGCTAAAGTGGTACCTCAGGTTAAGAACAGTTTCAGGTTAAGAACAGACCTCTGGAACGAATTTTGTCCTATCCTAAACCTTCAGCTTCGCTGAATGTCCCTGAGTTCTATGAAAGGGAGAAAAAACTTTCTCTATCCACTTGCTCCTCACCAACCAAATTTTTATTTTAACCGTCGGCCACATGGGCTGGGGCTGATGGGAACTGCAAGCCAGCTACGTCTGAAGGCTGCCATGTTGCCTACCACTGCCATAACCTTTCCTGAGCATGTTAAAAGCTCACACCTGACTGATCCAGGGTGACCAAGAACACCAGGAAGCTCTATGCATAAATATATGTGACTTCCACATACAGTACTAGCCTCTCTCTTTGGAATGGCCAGCCTTTGTTTATGTGGGTTGTCTACTTTTGTTAAGCCACATTGTTTCCTGTGCAATCCTCCCATGAGCTTCGCACACCCAATTTGTGGGCGATTCTGGAACACAAATGCTGCAGCACCAGCCCTGTGCCATGCGGACAAGCAAAGCACCTTTAAGGGTTTCCAGGTTTAATGAATGTTTACAGGTCCTGTCCGTTTTATTGCCTGCTTGTGATTGCAGCTGGGGGATTAGCAATAAATAGCCTCTTAATTGCTCCTTGAATAGCCTCTCTTAATTGCGCTCTCTCTCCCCTTTTCTTGGGGGAAGGGGGAGTGCTGAAGACGCTTTAATTACCTATTTCCTCTCATTATCCTTTCTAATTTCTTTCTTTCCATTGTTTTTATAGCCAAGCAACACTTCTGCTATCCTAGATGGCGTATTTCCTGGGTAACATTTTTTTTTAAAGTGTGTAATAGTAGATTAACGGTCTTTTTGCTTTTCATACTTCCATGAAAAAGTGAGAAGAAATTTTAAAGTCTTTCCCCACTTTCCCTAGGATCTTATGATTATTATCATTATGTTTTATTATTATTATTTTATTACTTCTGCCAAGTTTTAAGTACTGAGATTATTAATTTACCTAGGGTTTTAATAGGTCACAAGATTTTATGGTAACTATATCTGTAATGTATTTCTGTTGGTGTTTGCCCTTTGATGCTATGGCCTGTCGGCTACGCAAATAAAGTCTACTACTCTACTCCCTGGCACAAGGGAAATGACATCACACTGCAGGTTGTATCTAGTTTCATCCTTACAGTGTGAACCTAAGCAGGTTTCTTCAGAAGCAGGCCTCACTGATGTCAACGGCCCTCGCTTCCAAGACAGCAGCCTTCCTCGGATCTTGAATTTACATGACCTGACCTTGAATTAAATGGCTTCTCGGGTCTAACAGGATAGCTGTTTGTATTTTCCTTTCAAAAGCACCTTGGCTAACCTGCTCACATCCCCTGTGGAGGGGCCATGCGCTACATGTAGAACTGCCTAGGCACATTCCCAGGCATCACCAGTAATAGGCATGGAAAAGATCTTTGCTGGAGACCTTGAAGATTGACTGCCAGTTAGGACAGCACTGGATTAGATGGGCCAGCAACTCCTTGTGTTCATACGCATCAACCTGCAGGTTCATGAAGTGATGTACTTTGTTGCTTTCTTCATTCTACAGTAGAAAATCTCACCTTGGGACAAGAGGCTGGGCAGTAACCAACTTGATCTTTGCGTCTTACGGTTCAGATACGGAGCGTAAGGCTTACCATTTCATAGAGGCTAAAGCAATCGATAGGATGACTATGTTCCGCCTCCACTGTCACAGGTAGTATGCCTCTGAATACCAGTTTCTGGTAATCGCAGGAGGGGAGAGGCCTGTTGTGCTCAGGTCCTCATTGCTGGTTTCCCATGGGGACAACGGGTTGGCCATTGTGAGATCAGGAGGCTGGCCTAAATTGACCTCTGGCCTGGGTTCTTCTTATGACATCACCATCATCTCTGAAACCAGCCCTACAGAGATCCCCCACATTCCAGATTTCTTAAACCACATGCCATTTCCCTGAGCCTCGTTGAGTCCCTGGCTTGCGTGAGTGGGATGTGACCTGAGCAATGTCTCTCAATGCATCTTCAATGGGATTTGAACTTCTCCTGTCCCTCAACAGCCCACTGCTGCTCTCTGAGACCCACCACCACGGGCCGCACAGCATGAAAAAGCTATGAAGAGAAGGGCTGGGACCTGGGGTCGCCAGACCCTCCAAGACTCACCTCAGAATTGAAGCGGATCTGGCAGACGTTGCAAGAGATGATTGGGCGCTTGGCCTTGGCTATGGGTACCCCAAAGGTGTGGTTGATCACTGCTTTCTGCACTGGGTCCATCTGCCAGAGGAAAACAAGGAGGAAGGAGAGGGAAGAAATGGTGGTCAGCGAATATAGCCTGCTACGCCTACAAGGCCAACTTCCTACCAACTGATCTAACTGAAGGTAAAACCACGTAACCCTGTCAAGCTATGGCAGCTACTTTTGAGGCTTCTGAGCCAGACACCCAGTGATGAGCTGGTCTGTAAATCAACAAGTTCCAGTGGGGTGGGAATAAGCCCTAGCTTGGGCTGGAAGAGGTGGCCAAGATTTCAGAATTAAAACTGAAGGCTACATTTGACTATGGTTAGCTTTCCCTCCCCCATCACTGCTGCGGGCAGAGAATTTGGATTTTCTGCATTAGGCAATGAAATGTCTTGGGCTGCCACGGAGCTGAGAGAATTGAGCAAATTGCTCCCCACCCCCATTCGCACCGTTTACACAGAGGTTCTATGTATGTGATAATCCCAGGAACTAAGGGAAGGGGAAGCAGAACAAGCACTGGACAGTCTCCAAGAACAAAGAGATAAGGCAAGGGTAAGTAAGGAACATCTGGCCTGGGGGGGCATGCATTTGGCCCCAGGCCTATATCCGGCCTAAGGACTCTCCCCAGCCTCTCCCCTCACGGGGCCTGCGTCAAACTTTCCTTGGGTGTTTTTGCCTGGCTAGGATCTATCCCCGCTTGCATGGATGGAGGCTACAGAGGGGTGTGTGCAGAACAAAGGAAAAAATGGAAATTTGTTGCTTGCCAGCTTTTGCCTCTGGAGGCAATGACCCCCCCAGAAGGCTCCCCAAAACAGAATGAGGCCCTCAGAATGAGGCCCTCACATCTGGGATCAGTGCCGGATTTAGGGTGTTGCAGGCAGTTCCCCCAGAAAATGGTGCTGAGCTGAGGGGGCACACAACAACAACAACAACAACAACAACAACAGCAGCAGCAGCAGCAGCAGCAACATATATTTATATGAGTACCTACTCAAAGTTTGAAATATTGGGGGAGCGGGGGATTTTGTCGTTGCTCAGGGTGCCATATTACAAAAGTCTGCCCCTGCTGGGACAGAAGCCCAAATAAATAATGGTTTGGCATAGTTGTGGGGGGAGGACCAAGAGCGGGGAGGAGGGGGAACCCCACCAGGATGCGGAAATCTCACTAGGGACACCTATGACCTATTTCCATGATGACCTAGATTTACATATTATACCAGCTGTGGAAATCTGTATTATATTGCCCTTTTCTTGAGAATCCCCAACTGGACAACACCCTCCCCCCTTCCCCGCTTGTATTTGATAATTTTCACTTCTTCCTCTTATCCTTTATTTACCCTGTAACTCAAGACATCTCAATTTCTCTCATTTGCTATTGCTGATTATAGGACAAAAGCAACCCAGAGATCCAACTGAAAATTGAGAACAAAGCATGGCACATTTTAAGTTTCATCTTCATGCAAATGGATGGTGACACTAGGCGGTTAACTGCACTTTGTCACAGTTACGTTAAACAGGAATGTGTGTACTGCAAGGTGACCGGCACTTAAGCAAAACTGCACACAGTTTTAGGGTTCCTGTGACTTTAAAAAGATGGCTGCTGGTGGAGTCCGTAGCCTGGGAAGTTCCTGAGTCAAATCTTGCCTTAGCTATGGACTTGCTAGGTGGCCGGAGGCAAATCGCCCTTCTCCACTGCAACATGGGAGTGAGAGAATAATATTTATTGTATTTATCACATTTTTATATCCCACCCTTTCCTCCAACGAGTACAGGGTGATAAAGATGTGGCCAGTCCCATGATATCCTCAAAACAATCTTGCAAGGTAGATCAGCTGAGAGATATTGATTTGTTCAGGGGGTGGGGCTGGCCAGTGAGCAGAGATATGATACCCGCCCCCCCAAAAAACCCGTCCACTCCATCACACTGGCTTCTGTAACAGTTCCTTCTCTTCTTGTAAGGATTACCAGGTTAGCATAGGCAGTGCTTTCTTTTCTCGTAAAACAGGTGCTGGCACTCAACATGAAGTTGTTACAGTAAGCGCCACACTTTTTAACAACTAAAAAAAAAGTGGTGTAAAAAAAGAAGAAGCACTGAACATATGCAATGTGCTTTGTACGCTCGTAAGTTTTCCATCATGGGTGGCGCTGGGGGTTAAACCACAGAGCCTAGGACTTGCCAATCAGAAGGTCGGCGGTTCAAATCCCTGCGACGGGGTGAGCTCCCGTTGCTCGGTCCCTGCTCCTGCCAACCTAGTAGTTCAAAAACACGTCAAAGTGCAAGTAGATAAATAGGTACCACTCCAGCGGAAAGGTAAACGGCGTTTCCGTACGCTGCTCTGGTTTGCCAGAAGCGGCTTAATCATGCTGGCCACATGACCCGGAAGCTGTACGCCGGCTCCCTTGGCCAGTAAAGCGAGATGAGCACCGCAACCCCAGAGTCGGCCACTACTGGACCTAATGGTCAGGGGTCCCTTTACCTTTACCTTTAAGTTTTCCATGAATGTTAAGTAGTCATGCTACCCTCCACTCCACTGGCAAAGGAATTATGAAAGATTTGCAACTTAAAAATAATAATAATGATCACTTGATCAACATGATACACTCGTTTGGGGTGGGGAGGGAGAGGTTCAGGGAAGGCAGGGAAGGGCGTTGTAAATTCTCAACGGAACTGCACCTGTGAACACCACAGAAATCCAGTTGCTTAGCCACCCAGTGTCCCCCCTGAAAACCTATCTACTGCCCTCTGGCCTGTGAAACTCCAACCAGTCACACAAACAGCAGGAAGCGCCTGTGATTCTGCACATACGACCAAACATACGGAAAAACCTTCTGACAGTAAGAGCTGTTTGACAGTGGAATGGTCTCCATCATGAGGTTGTGGACTCTCCTTCCCTGGAGGTTTTTAAGCAGAGGTTGGATGGCTGTCATGGATGCTTTAACTGAGATTCTAGCATTGCAGGGGGTTAGACTAGATGCCTCTTGGGGTCTCTTCCAACTCTACAGTTCTGTGATTCTAACTCCCTTTGGGACCTGGCCGTGACGTTGACTGAATTTGAAACCGCGCTCGGTCCATTAGCCAGCGGGCCAAAGATTCTGGGAGTTCCCTGGGCTACTGCTCTGGCCCATCCATTTCTCACGCCTCTGTCCTGGGTCTCGCTCCAGTCTTCTTTCGCTATCCCCGGCTGACACATCTTGGACTGCATATATTATACCCTTATCATCGCACATTGCGTTGGGGGACTCCATGCTGACACTTCCATACAGAACCACATGGGCTTGCAATGCTACTGGAGACTTTGAGATCCAAGATCTCCACTCCTCCAAGTCTAACCTACTGGAGACCCCAGCCACTGACAGCACAGGCAAAGGTTTGATTGGCTTGCTGGCTGCATCGCAAGGAAGTATGACTAGGCTTTGGAATGCTGCAAAGGGGACACTTCATTGGGCAGTCACGCCCCCATAAGGATCTCGACAGCGCAGAACATAATTAATAAATTCTTGGCATAAAGCTGGAGCAGGGCCCAGCCTTGGTTGGCTGTTTGGCCCCGGTTTCTGTGATTACAATATAAATTGTCAACAGGCAGCTGCTGAAAAGGCAGGAGCCAACTCCAGTGCCAATTGCCTCATCACAGAGAGATTTAGTATTCAGGGGAAAGGCAGGAATCGAGGACACAGCGCCATATGGGGACCCTCAAGAAATGATAGCTGAGTCTAGTGTTTGCCCACAAGGTCCACAGTGGGGAAATGGCATCATCTCAGTTGCGGATGTCCATCCAAATTGGCAGCCGGTCAGGGCATTTTCAGACAGAAGGCTTAGATTTCAGAGCTCTTTGCTTCAGCTGGGTTGGCTAATGTAAATTTAAAACGTCACATTAGGCAAAATCCTCATCTGCATTACAAATGACCCTTTCCTACATTCTCTCCCACTTGAAGAGTGACCATTTAGGTTAGCAGAAGCGTCTCAGAGGCTATTTAAGCCCCATGTAGGAAAAATGGTCACTGGCTTACCCAAGGAGAATATATATATGGTGCATAGCTCCTTCTGAGACCTACTTATTTCATTCTTGTTCTCGGGAAGCTATTGGGGGTTGGTGTGCGGGTTAGTAACAGAAAAGCTTTTCTTTTATTAAGGTATTACACACTTTTGCAGGATTGGTCTAGTTTACCTTGTTCACATGTTACACTGAACACATGTTCTCTGTACTTGTGTACAAGTGCTTGTGTGAAAGAGTACAGGCTTGATTTGAACAACTCAATTATTGTGTGCAGAGGCACAAAGACTGTACACTCATTGAAAAACTGTATGAGTGTATGACTAAACTATTTGTGCACACAGGTACATGGAACATACACTCGTTGAATGCAACTCGCGTCCCCAGCCCTCTCGATATTTTTTTTGTCCTGCCTTTCCTCCGTTAACCGTTTATTATTGTTGTTTTTCCCATGGCAAATTAATGTCAGGTTTCATTGTGAATAGAATCCGCTAACTTCTTCCAGCAGAAGCGAAACCTGGCTAATTACAAATCCAGAGCCAAAATAGTTCACCCTCCTGCCTCAAATGTCTCCCTCCCCACTTCCCCACGTTTTTCTAGTAATCTAGTAATTTATGGGGTGCTGTGTCTTCTGTATGACCCAATTGCACACATTCCATTTCTTATTAGGGAGGAGAAGGCAGAATAACCTAAGGTGTGCTAATCCAGGAAAAGGAAGGATGTATGTATTGAAAGCGTGCAAAGCTTTGTCCTGGGACTACGAGTAGCAAAAATTAAAATTAAATGAAAATGCAATAGAAATACTGATCTAGAATAGATCCTTGTTCATGGTTTGTGGATAAATGTTTGGATGCACTATGGTAACAGCAATGAAGAGCTGGAAACAAGAGGCCTATTCAGACATTACTTGACTTCAGGGATTCAGGGGAAATTATTCTATTCCGGAGCAGGTCTCAGGTTTGAAGCTTCCCCTATTTGCCTGATCTTGGGCAGAAGGTAACTAATGAACAGGGGAAATGCTGTGATGGTTTAAAAGTTAAATGCAGGATCTCCCTGACCCAATGAGATGGATCTTGCTTTCCTTGTGGGGTTTCAAAAGTTCATTTTCTGCCTAAAATGAGGGGGAATGAAGGGGAGAACATGCAAGTCCCAGGTCCATTCCCAAGCCAAGTAATATATGAATAGCTGCAAAGGAACAGCTTTCATTAGTTTGTTCAGCTTTAGACATTTCTGCAGTTGACACACCAAGATGGATATAGCCATTTTCTATTTGTGTGAAACTATTTAAAAGGAGGATTCTATTAATGAGTAATTGCAACAAGCCCCGCTCTGACATGACCCAAGTTCAGGATGCTTATATGCAAAAGAAATTCATCGAGACCTAGCAGTTGTTTGAACTCATTGAACTCTGTTGTACGCTGCTGTGGAATTATTTTAGCATTTCATTGCTTATAAATATCTCAATAATAATAATGATTTTATTATTTATACCCCGCACATCTGGCTGGGTTTCCCCAGCCACTCTGGGGAATATAAATAAACAAACATACACACTCCTATTTCTATTGGGGATCTCAGTGTGGAAAAAGATTCCACACTGACCGAAAAGGATTTGGGAGGAAAGATGACGATTTAGTGCTTTAAATCTGGGTTTTGCCAGTCTATTACAGAAATAAATCTTCGACTAAATCTTTGGTGGACTGAAAATATTTTTGCTTAAGGATACCCCAATTCATCCTTTGCCAGCCTGGTGCCCTTCATGTGCTTTGGACTACAACTCCCATCAGTCCTGGGGGGGGGGGGCACGCTGAATTTTGGCCTTGCACAGGGCACCACTGAAATTCGAAGGACCAAAGTCCACCCCTGTTGACTTTTTCCATCTCCCCTGAATTTGTTTAGCCCTCTTCCGATGCCAGGACGAGATGGTTGGACAGTGTTCTCGAAGCTACCAGCATGAGTTTGACCAAACTGCGGGAGGCAGTGGAAGACAGGAGTGCCTGGTGTGCTCTGGTCCAGGGGGTCACGAAGAGAAGAAGAGTTTGGATTTGATATCCCGCCTTTCACTCCCCTTCAGGAGTCTCAAAGCGGCTAACATTCTCCTTTCCCTTCCTCCCCCACAACAAACACTCTGTGAGGTGAGTGGGGCTGAGAGACTTCAGAGAAGTGTGACTGGCCCAAGGTCACCCAGCAGCTGCATGTGGAGGAGCGGGGAATCGAACCCGGTTCCCCAGATTACGAGACTACCGCTCTTAACTGCTACACCACACAGGTGGACATGAATAAACAACAACAACAACGAACCTGACCATTGGCCATGCTGGCTGGGGCTGATGGACCTGGATTCAGGAGGGCCACCCCTTCCTAGTCCCTGCTCCAACTGCTTTCTCATAGGAAACAGAACATGAGCTAAAGCACACCCACCATTTGTGAAATCAAAGCAACGTACAGCAGTGCATGTGGACTTGGGCTGTTTTTGCAAGCCTGCCTCATCCCAGCAGTGTTGGCCCAGCTTTGGTAAGGAAGGTGACTCTGGTCACGGTGGAGAACAGCCAAACCAGGCTGTCCTATGGGGTGCCGGAAAATTCCTATCCCTCCCAAAAGCTGTCAAGTGACAGAAAAGCCACCGGGTCGGATGAGCAGAATGGGGGCGTAGCCAAGCCTTGCAGGCCTTTCCAGGCATTGGGTAGGGAGGCAAGAATTTCCCAGCCTCTTAGGAGAGGAGCCGCCCTGCTCAGAAGACACATGTCAGACAGAACAAGACAGAGAGAGTGCACTGTTCCCAGCCCAGCCAGTAACAGAGCCTGGGGCTTTGAAAAACTGGAATCCGTTCACACGCCTCCACAGGGACGGGGAGAATAGGGAAAGGGTGCGGCCGCTGTTTAAACAGCTCCCACTTCATTGCACACTTGGCCAGGACTTTTGAGATTCACAGGGGGATGTGGAGTGGGGGAGACGCCGCAGCTTACAAGCGGCTGGAAATGGTTTGCAGCCTCTGTTTTCTCTCTTGGACAAGGGCAGCATCTTCCCAGATGCTCAACAACCGAGATGCAAGGCAGCAGAATTGCATGATGTTGTTGTTGTTTAGTCGTTTAGTCATGTCCGACTCTTCGTGACCCCATGGACCAGAGCACGCCAGCCACTTCTGTCTTCCACTGCCTCCCGCAGTTTGGTCAAACTCATGCTGGTAGCTTTGAGAACACTGTCCAGCCATCTCGTCCTCTGTCATCCCCTTCTCCTTGTGCCCTCTTTCCCAACATCAGGGTCTTTTCCAGGGAGTCTTCTCTTCTCATGAGGTGGCCAAAGTATTGGAGCCTCAGCTTCACATGATTGCATGAAGTAGCACTCACAAAACTGGAGCATTTTAGACTGCAGCGGCACGTCTCTGTCCCTACCCAAGCATTGAAAACTGGCCTGTTAGAGGAAAGGATTGAACCTGCGATGCTCTGTGCATTGCTAGTTTTCTCTGTTCGGCGAGTTTCCTCCCCTCCCTGTACCCCATAAGAATAAGCATTCAAACATGTTCATTCCCACCTCCCACCTGCTGTCTGAAAAGGTACAATCCAGCATTAGTTGTGCCATGCAATTCTCCTGGCCAGGTAACAAACCTCTTACAGACTCGGGACAAGCATGGTCTTTATGTGGGGTTCTAAACCTGAATTTCAATGTCGTCATGAATTTGTGGATGCTTTACTCTGCTTGCACCTCGCAAACAGAGCTAGACAAGCTTCAGGCGGCTACTATTTTCTACTCTGACAAGGAGTGGTTCTTCTGAAACAGAGGGCTCTCTCAGCCATGCCACCCCAGACTGTTTAAACCAGGCTTCCTCAACCTCGGTCCTCCAGATGTTTTGACACTACAATTCCCATCATCCCTGACCACTGGTCCTGCCAGCTAGGGATCATGGGAGTTGTAGGTCAAAAACATCTGGAGGGCCGAGGTTGAGGAAGCCAGGTTTAAACAATGCCCACCTAAGCCTTTAAAGCATTTAATGTGAAATGCTGTGTGTGACATGCTTTTCAATGCACAAACTCTTGCCTATAACTAATCTGATGCCCTTTCAAACTGGTACTCCACCTGCACAGTCCCACCTGACCGAAATACCACTCTCTCAACATCTATGTAGCACAGAACGCAAGAGAAAGAGTAGGAAAGAGGAAGGAAGCATCTGAGGCCACAGAGTATTTCCAGTCTGAAATGAACCTAACCAGCAGCAATTCTTCAGGATCTCAGACAGAATTCTTCCCCAACTCTACTTGCTTGCGAGCTATTAACTGGAGACACCAAGGACCAAAACAGGGTAGGGAAACTGGATTTCACTAATGTGATTTGCACCTGCCTAGTCATCTGCCATCATTATGATATCAGATGTTGACTTCAAAGAGGCCCCCTTCTCAGTGCTGATCAGCTGATGGGCACTGAGAAGAGCTCCTTTGAACAAATGGACGAGAGGGACGAGTAGCCGAGAGCAGCCCATCACAGCCATGTTTTTACCTGTTCCACACTTTGACATCACATATGATATCAGACGTTGGACAGGTGGGTGTGATTATGTGAAACAGCCTGGAGGTACTCACCATTGGAATAAGCCAATGTTCTTTGCACATGCAAAGCATGCACTATGCCACAGAGCTATGGGCCTTGTTGCTTGTTATATGGAGAAAAAAACCCTTTCTACAATAACTCTGTAAATTGAGCATCCTTATTTGGCTGTCATTTTAGATACTGGGCATGGTGCTTCCAATATGCACAGTCAGAAGGGCACTGAACAAGGAACATAACAAGCTGTTGCTTGAACATGCCCACAGGAGCTGATGCAGTTTAGAGGAAAAGTTTGCGGTAATTGAGGACGGAGTCACACACACAAAACTTGATTCGTCACTCAATTACTCATCGCTAAACGTGTAAACTGCTTCCACTTCAAAGATGGTACATATGAAAAGTTATGTTTGTGATATTTGATCTTGGGTGACCCACCTTAACAAATGTGGTTGCAGACTCATTGTGCAACCACCATCATATATGTGCAAATTCGCCCAAAGGGGGAACATGAAAGAGGTTTTAAGAACACACACACAGTAACAGAGAAAGCGGGGAGAGAGAAAACTGCTCACTGTCCCTCAACACACTGATTTAGCTTGGACAATCAGTTCCTGGAAAAATACATACATCCTTTGCAGTCATTTCACTCCTCCCTTCAAATGAGTGTCTGAACAAACTAGGAAACCAAAGCTGACCCTAGCTTCCCCATTGTCTGAACCAAGAATTGATGGGTTTGCAGCTTCCAAAGCTTGGCTTACAAGATCTTGAGTGGTTTGGAAGCCATTAACCATAGTTTCCCAGTTCAGATGTAACAGGAAGCTATGGTTTTTTGGAAGCTATGGTTCACTGACTTCCTGGTTTGCTCAGGATGGCTGCTCACATGAAGGGAGGAGAGAAGTGGCTGCACAGGAGCCGTGTGATTATCCTGACTCTGTAAGACAGAAATTGATGGTCCAAATGCAGCCTTATAGGATCATAGAATTGTAGAGTTGGAAGGGACCCTATCAACTAGTCTAAGCCCCTGCAATGCAGGGATATAGAGTTGGCCCAATCAGGGATCGAACCTGAAACCTTGGCATTAGGCAGCACCACACTCATCAAACCAACTTGACTGGCTTGCAATTCAGGACAAGAAGCACAAACCACATTTAACTTATGCTATCTAAGCAGTTCTGCGAGTTTTAAGCGGTTTAATTGAGAGATCAACTTAAATTTATCAGCGGGGCTGCACAGAAAAAGTACATGTGCAGTTTCTGAAGAAGAAGATGATGATGGTGATGATTTTGCCAAGCAGTCTATTGTAATAGAGAATTAAAAGCAGGAAACTATTGCAGATGGGAAAAAAAATCAATGAGGGATAGCTGTGTTTGCACACGAATTTTCTTAAAAGGGAGCAAATGTTTTTTATCTAATGTGCAAGTTATCTTGAACTTCCTTTTAACGATTCAAAAGGTGATGAGAATATTCGAGTTTACCCAGCTTTCATTAATTAATCAGCAGAGTGACAGATGGTTTATCAACTAAACCTTTCCTAACTGCTACAGGGTGCTGTGAAGGCCACTGGCATAGATGGATTCTAAAATGAATTAGGCCAAATCTTCCACTGAGTTATCTGCTGCAAGCTATTAACCACAATTGTTCGGAGACTGGGAGACAAAACAAGAGGAGACAGCTATCCACCTCTTGTCTGGATTATATAACTTCTCTGGGCCATCTGACTGGTCACCAGAAAATGTCTATAACTGATGGTACATGTTAATTGATTTTAATATTTGGTTTGAATTCATTGACACACACACACACACACACACACACACACACACACGAGGCCTACAGAAAAATGGACAGGAAATAAATTGTAAAAATAAATAAAACCATTGGAGCCACAGTGTTGGGCTAGATTGAGATAGATCATTTGTTGCCATCCTTATGGTATTAAACTACAACTCCCATCATCCCTGGTTACTGGCTGTGCAGGCTGAGGCTGATAGTACCTGTAATCCGCACCTTGAGGGCATGCTGTTTATCCTGGGCAAAATGGCTTTTGATTATCTGACCCTGCCATTTTGTTTCTTATCCAGGCAAAACGCCCCGCCCCCCATTTATGTGGAGGCTACGTTCCGAGGCGCCGTGCATTTAAGTGAAATCACATATATTTGAAACACCATTTGAAAAGACAGCAAACACTCTCTAAACCTTTGCGAAATCTTTAAAAAAACAAAAACCTAAACAGTAGCACTTAGCAGATGCCAAACTGCACCACAATCACTCCCTCCAAACCTCCTTGACCAAACTCCAACTCTCCACAGGCCTCAACAGTTGGTGTAAAGGCTAGTGGGATTGCTAGGTGCTGTTTTTGCGCCATTTTTTGCCTTTTCTTTTGGACGCGGGTGGCGCTGTGGGTTAAACCACAGAGCCTAGGACTTGCCAATCAGAAGGTTGGCGGTTCGAATCCCCGCGACGGGGTGAGCTCCCGTTGCTCGGTCCCTGCTCCTGCCAACCTAGCAGTTCGAAAGCACGTCAAAGTGCAAGTAGATAAATAGGTACCACTCCGGCGGGAAGGTAAACGGCGTTTCCGTGCGCTGCTCTGGTTCGCCAGAAGCGGCTCAGTCATGCTGGCCACATGACCCAGAAGCTGTATGCCGGCTCCCTCGGCCAATAAAGCGAGATGAGGGCTGCAACCCCAGAGTCGGCCACAGCGCTGCAACCCACAGAGTCGGTCCCTTTACCCTTACTAGGCTCTTTTAGGGCTCCTTTTGCAATTTAAAAATTCACTTTGGTTTGGCGTTATATATTCAACACATATATTCAACACACATAAACAAGGGGTTGCTTGTATACTTATGCCTTCAATGGTCTATTCTCCAGGGGACACTAGTTTGGCAAAAGCCTCTCTGACCTTCCCATTGTTGTTGGTTTTTTGGGGGGATGACAGTTAAATGACTGGAATGACAAAGGAAAAACGAAGCGTGCAGGTGAGGTCACAACTGTTTTAAGGAAGTCCCTATATAAAAACACCCCAAATAAACATGCTTTTCCAAATAGGACACTGAGATGATACAAAATGCAACCCATCCCTGCTATGAAGGGCGGAGAGGATTTTTTGAGCGTGAGGGAAGATGTAACGTCAGCTCACGGAGGGGAGGGGGCTCACAGGACCGAACTGCCACTGCAGTCAGCGCCACACTGCAAAGCTGTTATCGATCCCTTTGCAGTGAAGCCACTGAAGAAGTGGGACGTTGCAAGGATTAATTATGGGATAGCAGTTGCCTGGCTACTACTGTTTAGCACTGTCAACTTAGTTTAGCACTTAGTCAACTTCAGCAGCATGGTAGGTGCTGTTCAGAACAAGAAAGCAGCCAGAACCAGAGACTCTACAATTTACCGTATTTTTCGCTCTGTAACACGCACCCGACCATAACACGCACATAGTTTATAGAGGAGGAAAATCCGTAGGCATGCCACCCGTAGGCATTCCCTCCATAACACGCACAGACATTTCCCCTTACTTTCTAGGAGGAAAAAAGTGAGTGCTATGATGCAAAAAATACGGTACATTACGAAAGGATGAGCAAGGAATGAGGAGAAAAAGGTTGGGGTGGATGGGAGCTGGAGTCCAGTAACATGTGGAGGGCTACTCTAAGAAGATAAAAACACACACACAAGTAAGCTTCTCAGGTGAAGACATATATACCATTTTAATGAGTGGTAAGTGTGGTTTGATAGTGTTTTCTCCTGGAAGAGGAGAAGGAAGGAAGGAAGGAAGGAAGGGACAGTTTTAAAAAGAATAGAGAGAACCATTTTGGAGCTGTTCTGGGGGGTGTTTTTTTTGGTGAAGGATGTACAGTAAGGTGAAGGTAAGTACAGTGGTACCTCGGGTTACAAACACCTCAGGTTCATAGGTGTCAGCGTTTCCCTTTTTTAAAGGGAAATTCCCTTATTCCGAATAGGATTCCTTGCAAGAAAAGGGAACAGTTGACAGCTATGCTCAGGTTACAAATACTTCGGGTTACAGACTCCGCTAATCCGGAAGTAGTACCTCAGGTTAAGAACTTTACCTCAGGATGAGAACAGAAACCGCACGCTGGTCCGGAAGTAGTACCTCAGGTTAAGAACTTTACCTCAGGATGAGAACAGAAACCGCACACTGGTGGCGCAGTGGCAGAGGGAGGCCCCATTAGCTAAAGTGGTACCTCAGGTTAAGAATGGTTTCAGGTTAAGAACGGACCTCCAGAACGAATTAAGTTCGTAACCAGAGGTACCATTGTACATATACATCAATGAGCTTGTTCCTCTTTTTTAAAAAAATCATTTTAAATAAGTGAGACATCCCACCTGATACATACTGATTCCTTCACCAATCCAGTGATTGTTGTGCTGATGTGCAGGCTTGTATTGCCAATTTTACAGGCGGGCTCACTGCTACGACCACTCCAGAAAATACATCTGTCTTCACCCCAAAGAATCTACCCAGACAGATGTTCACACCATAGGACATAAACCCAAACAAACAGCAAATCATAGTCCTATGTGTATCTCTATATGACTTTAAACATTAGTAGCTCCCCTCTTTTTGGTGCAGAGAACACATGCCTTTGAGGGTGAAAACAGACATGGATCACAGACACAGGAATCTGTGATCAATTCTCCCAGCTTTTTAAAGCAGCAGCCACAAGGCGCTTGTTTTGATTGGAGCAGTGGCATTTGGGAGGAGGTATTCAATTAACTAACCCTCCCTCTTGAACTGGGGAGGGTATACCGTATTTTTCGCTCTATAACATGCACCAGACCATAACACACATAGTTTTTAGAGGAGGAAAACAAGAAAAAAAATATTCTAAACGAAATAGTGGATATATGATTTTTGTGGTTCATGCTGTGGCCACAGACATGTGATCTGACAGTGAGTTTGGAGTAGCCCAATGCAAAAATCCTGAGGATCCATGTGGATCCATGCTTTGTAACCACGGAGAAGGGAAGGAAGGGGAACCATGGATCCTCTGCTCACGACTGCAGCAGATTCCCCCCGCCACCCGCAGGCATTCGCTCCATAACACGCACAGACATTTCCCCTTACTTTCTAGGAGGAAAAAAGTGAGTGTTATGGTGCAAAAAATACGGTATTTAATTCTTTCCTTCCGCTGCCATGTTTCCCAACTGAAATTGTTGCTGGAAAAAGACAGGCACCTGTGTTTACCCCTCCAGCAGGGAGCTTTGGAAAGAGGCGGGGGGGGGGGGTTACTTAGACAGAGAAAATGGTGGGGGAGGAAGAAATCCTGAAATTCATCACCCTAAAACTCTAAGGTTTTATGCATGGGAAAAACATGAAGTTTCTAGCCTTTAGACACACACACACACAAAAACAACACAGACACTAAGGGGCTGCCCTGATCAAAATCAGATTCCTGGTGGTTGGCCTATTAATAAAAAAGCTGGGAGATTGGATTGCAGGTCTCCTACATCGTGCCTGTTTCGGCCCTGAGCCAGATGGATTGTGACCTGGAAGTCATGGGATAGCAAACCAAGGTAGCTGGTTCTCCAAGGTCACCCAGGGTGACGGCCACAGTCACGGCAAGGGCCAAGGATTCCCGTACGTCTGCCACAGATCTGCTTCTAGAAGGAACCCAGGAGTGCTGAGTTTGAGACAAGCTGGCCCCTGCCTCTGCCAGCCGAGGCCCGCTGGCAACTTCCCAGGCCCTGTCACTCTACCTGTTAACATTTCCACTGGCTTTGCCCAGCGTGTAACAGACACCAGTGCTCCTCAAGGCCGCCGAGAGTGTCATCACGCCCTCTCTCTCACCAAGAGAGATGGGGAAAGGCTTCTCGTTTTAGACACTGACCTCCGCTGGTTATGTGCAAGTTGTAGACGCTTCTGCAGAACAGGCAGCCAGCCCAAAATGATGGAGAGTAGGAACTAGAACCAGGAAATTGCAATATCTCGCATGCTCATGGGAGGGCTGCGTATGCACAGAATTAAGAAGCCAGCAATCAGGATCCAAAAACTCTTAAATTTTCATGAATTGAAAATTTCTAGCCCTTAGGGGATGAGTCTAAGAGCTCAAATGCCTTCAGTCGATGTGTGATATACAGTGTAAGGTAAAGGTAAAGGGACTCCTGACCATTAGGTCCAATCATGACCGACTCTGGGGTTGCGGTGCTCATCTCGCTTTACTGGCCGAGGAAGCTAGTGTACAGCTTCCGGGTCATGTGGCCAGCATGACTGAGCCGCTTCTGGTGAACCAGAGCAGCGCACGGAAACCCCGTTTACCTTCCCGCCGGAGTGATACCTATTTATCTACTTGCACTTTGACGTGCTTTCAAGCTGCTAGGTTGGCATTGGCAGGAGCCGGGACCAAGCAACGGGAGCTCACCCCATCGCGGTGATTCGAACCGCTGACCTTCTGATCAGCAAGTCCTAGGCTCTGTGGTTTAACCCACAGCGCCACCCGTGTCCCTTGATATACAGTGTAGAAGGGGACAGAAGGTAACTGAGAATGGAAGATGTTTTAAACAAACGTTGGGAGGAAGATGGAACTTGCTTTTTTGCAGTAGGCTAGCAGAGACTTTCTAGAGTGCCAAAATAGAGCAGCATTTGGAAGTTAACAACTGCTCACTTCCATTTATTACAAAGGGACTGTTTAAGCACCTGTGAAATCTCTGTGACTTAAAAGGGTTTTATTTTCCATGGTTACTGATCTAAAGGTTTAAATTCATATTCTTTGGCCCATTTCATGTGATGTTTAAAAAACTGCATTATGCGGCACAAAGTTCCCACCCAGCCTTGCTTGATAAACCATAGGATTAAAGCTGGTCATTTGACTGGTCAAATTAAGCGCCCAAACATTCCAAGTATTAATTTGTTCAAACTATTCTATTAATTTGTTAAAACTCCTGTTCAATCACACACACACAAATTAGTCAACCATTGTACCGAAGCAGTGAAATCAGATTCCCAACAACTGTAATTATTACTTTTCATAACACTGTTATACAAAGCTAAATGAATGCAAATGACCAAGGAATTTCAACAATTCCTCTTGGCTTTCATCCCAGAACCCCAGAGAGAGCACAGTTACAGAAAAAAATTAAAAATGAAATCAAACCCCGTACACATAACAACTGCAAAGAGACCAAGATCCAACTGGAAGGTGTGTGTGTGTACAATCATTGTAGTAGTGCGTCTAAATAAATGTGCACCCTGATTCTTGCACCACTGGGAAACTTCACTGGGGAAGCCCTCGTCGCCCGGCCTTTCACCATCAGATGACATCACAATGCAATTACAAATTAAGGATACCAGCAGCTCTAACACAACCCAGAAATGGAACTCAAAGAAGGCCTATGCAGTTCAGAGCAGGCTTCCATCTCGATGACTGTGAGGGTCTTCAAGGCCAGAAAACACCCCATTTACATTGCCCCATTTAACTGAACAGGTGGTATGCCCTCTTATCGGGTGCGGGAATGAAATGTGGCGCTAGGGGACAGTGAGCCACAAAATATACCTTCTGCCTCTGAAATTAGCCCCTCTATATGCACCCCCATACTCCATATACCCTTCATTAGGACGTCCTTTCTTCTACCTCTCTCGCACGGCAGCGCCTCACTCTGCACACATTAGGGTGTTTCCGATTGGTGTTTATTGTGGGATCTGCTCATGCGTGCACATTTTTTTGCAGCATCCATACAAGGTCATCAGAATCAAAACGACAGCCTGTATTTCCACCCCATTTAATCTGGATTTACTCTCTCTGCAGAAAACCTGATCTTAAAAAACAACAACCCAAAAACGGAACGAAAACCTTTTCCAACGACCCGTTTGTGATATTAAGCACCTATCTGGAATCATTCGGTCACTGGGAGTGAGTGGCCTTACTCCTTTCCTTCTGGCTTGTTCTTGGTCCTTCCTATATTTCCCAAGGGGTGGGGGGTATGGGTGGAGTGAAGTGGGGGCCAGAACACCCTATGACAGGGGTCAGCAACCTTTAAGACAAAAAGAGCCACTTGGACCCGTTTCCGAAGAAAAAAAAACTGGGAGCCGCAAAACTCGTCATTATAAAAACAACTTTTTTGTCACTTTTTTATTATTTCTTTGTTTGACCCTTCAGAATTACTCCTCCTCATAGAAATAAATGTTAAATTAACAAGTTACCTTTTTTGTGTGTGTGTTCTTCACTCCCCTCCAAAACAGTGACCAGCGTACATGCCCCCTTTCAATGCAGTGACCAGCATACATGCCCCTTACAATGTAGCGGGCGGGCGGGAAGGTGACGTCGGGACGGTGCGTGACTAACGCACGCACCGCCCCCATGCGACGTCACAGCCAGTACAGCGCCCGCCACAGTGGGGAGTGTCGGGGCGCACAATGCGTCTCCTCCCCTCGCTAGTATCCGCCCCGGAGCCGCGGCAAAGGTGTAAAAGAGCCACATGCGGCTCCGGAGCCGCGGGTTGCACACCCCTGCCCTATGACAAGGTCAAGAGACCATGCTGATCTTCCTCCCCAAACTCAATGCAGCAACCTCAACTGCCCTCCTGACACCTCTTCTCATAAGTCCACATTGTACAGTACAGTCATGAATACGTTTTGCACATTACGGTGAACATATGTGCCAGGGCTTGTAGGGAGGGTTGCACAAGTCACCCCCTCCCAGCTTCCATGTACTCAGCTTAGCCTATGTATATAAGATCTACACGGGGTGGTGGGGAGCAAAAGTTACACCTGCATTGACTAGTAAATCTCCAGCTAATTTGTATTAGATCAGCTAGGGTTTCAAACTCCTAATGGCTTAACAAAAGCATCACGAAAAAGTCTCCCCCAGGCCCGCTCCAAAATTAAGCTGCTGAAATCTAGGAAGGCTGGATTTCCAGGCTGAGCATGTGCTCAGAGCAACATGTCCAGCAATTCAGTGCCCATCTTCCTGAGCCAGCTGGTGGACCTCAGCGACCTCGGCGATCTATCTAGCCAATAAAAGCAAAGCTGTTCCACCAAGCACAAGGCTGCCTACCTCTGATCTATGCACACAGAGTGTACCCATATCAGTATATTCCTGAGCAATGGAGAAGCCTGGTTTTCCAGAACCCCTGACTGCACAGCAGGGTTGTACATACACATGTGTGGAGGACTGGAAACAGCACAGGTGAACATGTGCATTCACTCATTCTATGTAAGATGTAAGAAAAACTGCACAGAACTCACCATCCCACCCCTACCCCCACGTTTTACTCCAACATGTCCTTCCTCCGCACAGCTACCAGGCCAAGGGCCATATGCCTGCTCAGTGTCTTTCTGGCACTTGCAAGATGCAGACTCAATTCCCATCACGGAACATGGCCTGCAACCGCGCAGTGTGCGCAAGTTTGCTGCTTGTGTCAGGGGAGCTCAGACAATGTTGCAATTCATAGCAAACCATGGGAAAAGGGACATCTGAACTTTGTATATCTATTCTGCGTATTTGCATTATTTCTATCCTCCCCTAATAATCAGTTTTTTTCTTTTGTATATATCCCAGTTTTGCTAGTCATTATCGATGGGTCAAAACTAATGGAAAAGCAATTCTCTAGAATCCCGTGAGATGAAGGGGAGATTAAAAGTGCAATGCATACATGCGTACAAAAAAAGATAAAGGACCCCTGACAGTTAAGTTCAGTTGCGAACGACTCTGGGGTTGTGGCTCTCATCCTGCTTTACTGGCCGAGGGAGACAACATTTGTTTGCATACATGCATATGTATACATAAACTTCTGGTGGTTCCCTCACTGCGAGAAGCCAAGTTACAGGAAACCAGGCAGAGGGCCTTCTCGGTAGTGGCACCCTCCCTGTGGAACGCCCTCCCACCAGATGTCAAAGAGAACAACAACTACCAGACTTTTAGAAGACATCTGAAGGCAGCCCTGTTTGGGGAAGCTTTTAATGTTTGATGTATTACAGTATTTTAATATTTTTTGGGAAGCCGCCCAGAGTGGCTGGGTAAACCCAGCCAGACCCCTCTCGCTCTCCAGGCTTCAGCGAAAGCCTGCATTCGCCCTATAGGACGCACACACATTTCCCCTTCATTTTTGGAGGGGGAAAAGTGCGTCCTATAGGGCGAAAAATACGGTAATTTATGCATTGCTTGCCTTTTCTCTAAACTAAACAGTCCCGAAGGTTGCAACCTTCCCTCATAAAGAAAGGCTATATCCCCTTGATAATTTTGGTTGCCCATTTATCTTTTTTCGGGGGAGGCAGGGGCGGTTCTGGCTTGAATATGGTCCCAACTTTATTGGTTACAGTATTGGTTATCAACCTTTTCCCAACAGCCTTTCGAGGCGAGGAGACTAGATATGCTTTAACCTGCCCAGAGTGGCTGCGGAAACCCAGCCAGATGGGTGGGTATAACTAATAAAATTATTATTATTACACAGGATTCCACGTGTGGCTGCGCCATAATTTGCATAAGGACGTTATGATAGCAGGCAAGACAGTATCACAGGTAATCAATCTATCAGGGATTGAGGAACTATTGCATTCCTTGTCTGCATATTAGCTTAAATGCCTAGGACCCTCAGACTTGGGGGCTTTTAAATATTGACGGCACACTCCAGAAAGCGTGCAGACAATGTCCCTTCTAAGGGGGCTTCTTTTATCTAATTCACTGGGAACAAGGTGTGAACAGCCCAAATCTTTGAAGCAGAGAAGAAGCTAAGGTGCTCTCTAGTGAAGAAACAGTTTTCAGTAGGCTGTGTAAACACATGATGAGATATGATGATGAGTTGAATGCCTTTATGGTCACCCCGTGCCAAAGCAATGATATGAGGCCGTAGGTCAGATTTCTAGGGCAGTTTTCAATGAAAAATGGGCAACTGCCAAACTGTAGCGGGAGGGAGTCCTGGCCTGTTCGATCAGTTACGACTCCAGATGTTGTTGAACTCTAAGACCCATCAGCCATAGTCATGATGCAAGTGGCAGGGATGTTCAGTCAAAATCCAGCAACATTTGAAGGGCTACAAATTCCCCACATCTACATAAACAAACTTTTTTGGACTGGATTTAAAGCTCTCATGGATTACCTGTTCTGTGAAGATGTTATAGGAGACAGCAAGAAACCCCTACAGCAGTGGTGGCCAAACTTGGCCCTCCAGCTGTTTTGGGACTACAATTCCCATCATCCCTGACCACTGGTCCTGTTAGCTAGGGATGATGGGAGGTGTAGTCCCAAAACAGCTGGAGGACCAAGTTTGGCCATCACTGCCCTACAGGATGTGACAAAAGCATCTTCAATTGCCTTCAGAGCAATTTGGGGTGAGTAAGAGTATTCATCTAAACTTTAAGTGACCCAATGAAAGTCTTGTGGCATCTTAAATACTAGCAATACAGTGGTACCTCTGGATGCGAACGGGATCTGTTCCGGAGCCCCATTCGCATCCTGAGCAGAACGCAACCCACGACTGCATGTTTGCGCATGCGCGGGTCGTGATCTGCTGCTTCTGTGCATGCATGTGATGTCATTTTCAGCATCTGCACATGTGCGAGCGGCGAAACCTGGAAGTAACCCGTTCCGTTACTTCCGGGTCGCTGCAGAACGCAACCTGAAAACGCTCAACCTAAAGCATATTTAACCCGAGGTATGACTGTACTTATTTTGGCAACAGCTTCCATGGACTGGAGTCCACACTTCATCATTCTGCATCTGCTGAAGTCCACAAAAGCTGATGTCATTGTAAATTAGTTTGCCTTTAAGGTTAACCCTCTGGAAGCCGTTTGAAGGGATGGCAGTTAAAAGGGCTTACAGTCTGCTTTTACAGCCCAAGCCAGCATGGCCAACGGTCAGGGATGATGGAACTTGTAGTCCAGCAATGCCTGGAGGGCCTTAGGTTGGGGAAGGCTGCTTCAGCAAGAAGACATCACAACTTCGGGGCAAAAGGTTGGTTGGGATGAGCCAGCAGTTCTCATTGCTATGTCCTAACTGCAAAAAATGTAACAAGCTGCTTCACATAGTTCTGGACTTTGGGGGGAAGTTTTTAAGAGATGGCTGAGCAAGCTGCTGCTGCTCTCAGAGACAGCTTAAGAACTAAACAACCGTAGCTGTTGCACAGAGTTGGACTCTGTGGTGAACATCTAAAAACAGGAGAGTTACGTTGCTTGGCAGCCATGACTTCTGACCTGAAAGACTGACTTCTGGAGTGTCAGGTTCAATGCAGCCCAAGTGGCGCTTTAGTGCCAAGATAAGCAAGGGTATCTGGGTGGCACTGGCAAGCAGTGCTAAACTAATTAAGAGTTTCTATTATATGCAAGGGGGGGAAATGGTTGATGCTCTTGCCACTCTAACATACCTTTCCCACTTGGTGTTGAAGGATTTTCCTTTTGAGCTCTGTGGACTTCACCAAGTTGCTCTATTGTGGAGAAAAGGCATCCTTCACATGCTCAAGAGCACTGCTGTGACTTTGCATGTTCCAAAGCTAAATGCTGAATGCAACATAAAGGCTGCATCTCAGGTTAAATTTAGATTTAGGTTGGGCTAGAACAGGGGTGGGGAGCCTTTTAACTCCTGCCTCCCATCAGCGCCCAGCCAGCAGGGCCAATGGTCAGGGATGTTGCAAGTTGTGAATCTGGAGGGCCACACATGCCTGGTCCCTTAGAAACGTTCTTTTTAAATCTTAAAATGCTCAAGCTGTAACAGATTTTTATATCTACTGAAAAGAAGCCAGCCACAAAAACAAAAACAACCCCTCCCCTATCCCGGTCCTTCCAACAATGTCCCCGTATAGGGCAGAGCCTTGGAATAGTTGCAAGTCAGCAAGACAGGCTGCAACTGCAGGGTACAATGGTGGTTTTTTTCCAACTGGGATGAGCTGGCAGGCTGCCTATCACAGCAGCACACTGAGCCAGGAAGGTCAGAGAGCTGAAACTCTGCACAACCCCCTTTCCCTCCAAATGCAAGTTTGCAAAGCTGCAATTGGCCTGGCCTGGCTGAGTTCTTCCTCCAGGATCTGCCTTGCTCCAAGGGCACTTCAAGCCTTATTATGTTCCCCACTGGGCTGCAACCACACAGAGCACTTCGAGTGGGGAAACCAAGGCACAGCAGCTGCTCCTGGTTCCCCTGTGGCAGAAAAAGGGTTGGGATTCTGGAGTCACTTCTGCTGCCCGCTGCACACTTGTTTGACCCAACATACCTCCATCCCTGCACTGGCTCTGGTAGTTAATCCCCTGACTCAAATAGAAGCCAACATGCAAGCACAGCATATGCTCAAAGTCGGGAACTGATTTCTCCGAAGCCCCATTTTGAGAAGGGAGACAGAGAGAGAGAGAGAGAGAGAGAGCACTAAAAGCCAAAACTTTCACCCCAACAACACAGGCCACCTTTAAATCCCATCACTGTGTAGGCTACTTTCGCCCTCACCTACAGATTGCAAACAGGGGAGGATGGGGAGGCAAGGAATGTGAATTAATGGGAATTAACCAAAGGGAGCCCCTTACAGACTTTGTGACAGAGTTTACTTTTCTGTTTCATGCAGTTTGATCTCAGATTGCAGCCTGTCAAGAATGGAGAGGTAAAGAGTAAAGGGACCCCTGACCGTTAAGTCCAGTCGCGGATGACTCTGGGGTTGCGGGCGCTCATCTTGCTTTACTGGCCGAGGGAGCTGGCGTACAGCTTCCGGGTCATGTGGCCAGCATGACTAAGCCGCTTCTGGTGAACCAGAACAGCGCACGGAAACGCCGTTTACCTTTTTGCCGGAGCGGTACCTATTTATCTACTTGCACTTGACGTGCTTTCAAACTGCTAGGTTGGCAGGAGCAGGGACTGAGCAACAGGGATTCAAACCACTGACCTTCTGATCGGCAAGCCCTAGGCTCTGTGGTTTAACCCACAGTGCCACCAGCGTCTCCCAAGAACGAATAGGACATCATATAATAATATACCACCACGACTATCACCAAGGAGCAATTGCAGGGAGAAAACGCAGGAATCTTGACACCCAGACTAGAATCTCCCCAACCATAAAAAGCCAACCTCTGAATATGAGTTATGAGGACTCGCTAGTGGGGCACTGCTGTTGGGCTCCCATCTGGCTTGCTTACCGTCTTCCCAAAGGCATCTAGCCGGCCACTGCGAGAACGGAACCCAGAACTCCTTGTCTGCTACTGGAGTAACACACCTCTCCCAGGAATGCAGAATGGATCTGGAGTTCTCAAAATATGCCCAGCACCCTGCGTGAGCTCCGCTTCCGAATAGCCTTTTTAACTGCCCTGACACCCTTCCAGGCAGCTGAAACCGACCACACCACCCACCCTCTCTGTCCAACCATTCAGAAGATGCTCTGGTGCCCTACCTTCCATTCATCCATCTTCCTGCCTGCCCCCAAAATGTTTGCTCTCAAGCCAGGTTTGCAGTGCTGTACAAAGGACAGGCAGCGGCAGCAGTTCTCTGCAAACCTGACGCTCCCCACTCCGGGGTCCATAAACCCAGGGGCATGAGCACAGGCGTCGGCTTCATTCAAACGCTGCGTTAGCAGGAGCCGGGCAAAGCGAGAGGCTCCTGTGAACTCGGGGATTTGGAACGGCCAGCACAATCATTTCGGCAGGGAGCAAAGCTAGCCTGGGGGACAGTTCCCAGGGACTCCCGCCTGCTTCTCTTTGATACTCTGCTGTGAAAGCAAGTAGCATGTTCTCTTACTACACGTACACACACACGCATGCCTGGAGAGCTCCTCCCCAGAAGCAGCTGCATGCCCAAGAGCTCCTTGTTGTGAAAGAAGATTTTCCAGGCAGGCAAGCATGTCTCATTATTAGATGCCTTTGGGCTCCCCAAACTTTGCAAGATGATCCTAGGAGAGCTGGCAGCCAGCAATCTCCCGCCCCGCTCCTTCCCAAACCTCATCCCCTGTCATGACAAGCGAGCGAGCAAGGATGGCGATTGTCTCAGTCTGCCTGCGCTTGGCTGCAGGCAGCCTGCGGTATCTATTCTGGAGCACAGAGCTGGCACCCGCTGGGTGGGGATGTAACTACATCTTGTCATGACATCCAACAAGCAGAAACCCCGCGTTCAGCAGATAACAGCTCAAAATAATACCCAAGCCATAAATAGCCCCTGTGGTCTTAGCATCTGACCCTGTGGGCGGCCCAGGACAGGAGGTAAGGACTTTTTTCTTTCTTTCACTTTTTCTTTTTCAAACCTTCCTGGACCGGAGAAAGGAACAGGCCCCTGGGGTGGACACTTCAGAACGCAGGTGAGGGCTCACGTGACGGAACGTCTCTTGCATTGGAAAACAAATTTAGTCCCGGCACACAGTAAATTAGCATGTCAGGGAAAAGGGGTGGCCGGATCCTGCTCCCTAGGATGCTGGTTTTCTATCATGCAGGTGTGTGGGCGTGTGTAGAGGAAATCAGTCATGTGAGCCTTTTCCTGTAGCTTGAAATGGTACAGCCCAGATATACATACAGTAGTTTGTACTAAGGTTGTGAGCTAAGTCACAGATGCACACCTCACTCCAGTCAACCTCAGGAATTGTGCCTCCCTCTTCAGGGAGAGGGGAGAGGGGAGAGGTTCCACCACAAAGGTATTATATATGACACCCAAGCTCCTCTGTGTTTCCAAACCGCCACGTCTGCTTTTCCAAACATCATCCTTTGAGCATTCTCACACCAGTTTCACAACACGTCCCGCCTGAATACACAGTGTACCTTCTAGAACTAAAAGACTTGATGAAATGAGGAAGACAGTGTAAGGGAGTTTTTTTACAAGGCAGGATGGGGATGACAAAATAGTGGCATTCTGCAGCCTGGGAACTTGAATTCCCAGCTTCAAAGAGGAGCAAAACCTCGTAGGGAGCATCTATCGCAGAAAGAGGTTAATAGATTGGGAATTGAGAGTCTATTACTAGGTGAAGACCAGGGTTTGTGTTCTAAAAGCTTCTGGGTATTTACTGTGTATACCTAAGAGAAAGCAAGGGGGAGACAGGCTTAAAGCTGGTCGTCTCATTTTCAGTTTTGGGAGAGGTGTAGTACCCAGTGGGAACTAAGCTTCTGCAAACTTCTGAATGCCAAAATGCAATTCTACAATTGGAGGTGCACCTGAAAAGGTTTGCTTGGAATATACCGTATTTTTTGCTCTATAACACTCACTTTTTCCCTCCTAAAAAGTAAGGGGAAATGTGTGTGCGTCTTATGGAGCGAATGCGGGCTGCGCAGCTATCCCAGAAGCCAGAACAACAAGAGGGATTGCTGCTTTCACTGCTCTTGCTGTTCTGGCTTCTGAGATTCAGATTTTTTTGTTCTTGTTTTCCTCCTCCCAAAACTAGGTGCGTCTTGTGGTCTGGTGCGTCTTATAGAGCGAAAAATATGGTATGCAGGAGCAGGAACTACCCATCCTCAAAGGAGCTCACCCTCTTGTGTTCCCGTCCAAGTCACTGTTGTGAGCTTGCCTTCCGGATGAAAAGTAGAGTGTCCAGAGCAGTGACTCATACAGAGAGCTGCAACATATAGTTTACTCTGAATGAGAAAAACTGCTGCAGTTCTAGCACAAGAGATCTGATCTCTCCCTAAGCAGAGAAGCAGCAGCATCCCTGCCCCTCTCAACAGAGGCTGACTCAGAAGAATAAGGTCAGAGCAACAGATCGTGCTGAGATGCAGCGGCAGCCTCCTCAATGCAGTATTCATTCTCAAATAAATTTATCACTGGGCACAATTCGGGAATTACTAGATGTGGATGTGTGTCAAGAGAGCCAGGGCTCCTGGGAAGTATTGGGTGGAGCAAACCAGGATTCCTTGGTTCTGCCTTTAAATATGGAAAATATTTTGACATTTGACATCCTTCTGCAGGGCCTGCAAGATGGAGCTGTTCTGCCAGGCCTTTGGTCAGGGTTCAGTCTGATTCATTTTCTCTTTGTATAAGTACAAGCATGAAAGAGGTTTCCCAGCCCGCTCACAGGTCCTTATAATATCAGTGGAAACAGTTGGTCCTGGCAAGTATTAACTGCTTTCAATTTTAACCTGAGGATTGTCATTTGTCCAGTTTTAACTTTAATTTTAATTTATTTGAATTAATTTTGGGATGCATTTTAATCAACCGATTGCTTGTTTTTATGCATATTGTATTATCTATATGATGTTAGCCGCTCTGAGTCCGACTCTGGCCAGGAAGGGTGGGGTACAAATAAAAAATATTATTATTATTATTATTATTATTATTATTATTGGAATCTACTGCTGGGAGGTACGGCCTAGCCTAGGAGCCAGACTCCCCTTGCCTTGGGAGATAACAAATACCTATCAGTGACTCTAGCACTACAAGGGTGGGATAAGGAAGGGAAGTCAAGACTCTTTGGCTCAATTATGCCATCCTTTCCAGGAGAAAATGAAACAGGGTCCATACAGGTTGTAGGGGTTAGAAGTTAAGTTCCCTATTAGGTTTTTACCCCTGCCTCTAGACAGTGCCATTTTCTTTCTCGCTCGCCTCTCTCTGCTGCCTGGCCAGAGCATCATGAGATTTTAAAATGCCAGGGATGAAAATGAACCAGAATTGGCAGGCTGGGGGGGGGGGATCAAGCATCAATGAAGAATAGTGGCAGGTAAGCCAGCTGCCAGCTGAAAGGCTCAGAAGAGGGGCAGGGAATGTGCGACGACAGTTCCTGGGAAAGGGGAAGAGAAGGTGACAACAGGCCTGTAGGACAGGAGATCCAAGACCCAGAGCAAAAGCTCCCAAAGCCATCCCCGCTAACCATGCCCCTGCTTCAGCATTCTGTGTGCAAAACCACAATCGGAAGAAGACGGGGGTTGTTGTTCTTAGTAAGCAGGGCTGTTGGGGTCTCCAAGGCTGTGTACTAAGGCTGTGTACACGTTAACATCTTAAAATGCAGCTAGGTTGTTCTTTTTCTAAATCTGGATCCCAAATTGGGTTGTCGGGGGCTGCAATGCATCAAATCACTCTATTTCATAAGAACCAATGGGATAGAAAAGGATTGTGGCTAATGTCCTGCAGAGACTGCTTCCCAAACAAGCTGTGGGAGAGCTCGGTTTGGAGAGGGAACAGGAGAGCGTAAAGAGCCTAAGTTGGATCATGGAGGTTGTAACCTAGAATCCGCACGTGTTCTGTGCACAACATTTCGATTATTGGCTGTTTGGCACAGTCAGGCCATGACTAGGATTGAGCATAAAGGCACCTGTTTTGCTTTGGAAGCCAGGCACAAAATACTGCAGCTGAGGGATGAGGAGAGATAATTCACAAGAGCACCCACAGCCCAAACGCTTTGACTGGAGTCAGAGTCAAACTCAGAGACGTGCGGCTGTTACTATCCTCCCCGTTTCGAAAGATCTGCCGCCACCACCCTGCAAATCCAGGATTTAGTAGGACTTTTTGCGGGTGTATGCCACAACTCGTCACTGGCGCAATATTAGCGGTGGTTTTTATACTGGACCTCCTACAAATTATTCTGCTTTATTGGTTGCTCCCTGGTGCTTTCCTAATGTTCTTGCGTGTTTGCTGCCTGGAGCGGCAGTTGCACTGCAGTGCAACAAAGGGGGGGGGGGGCAAAAGAAACCCGGATCATTAGTGGTATAGAAAGTTACAGGGTTTCCGCTGGATGTTACACGAGGCGCAGTTATCGGAAAGAGAGCAGTTATGTCCACCCTGAAACCTTTGCCGGCTCAAACAGTATTGAAAACAGAGGTGGGGCATGTTACTGCCTCATACCGTCAGGAGCACAGATCATCATGAACCCACAATAAAATGACATGCGGAGGGGCCTCGAACGCTGAAACTCTAGACTGCCACCAGTTATCTACAGAGGGGGGCAGTGGTGTATCCTGTGACAGAGGGCCAAGAGGCTCTTGGGCTGTAAACCCAAACCCTAGGAAGGCAGGGGACAGGGAACCTGGTTAGCTCAGCTGATTAAAGCCTGGTGCTGATAATGCCAAGGTTGCAGGTTCGATCCCCGTGTGGGGTAGCTACATATTCCTGCATGGCAGGGGGTTGGACTAGATGATCCTCTGGCTCCCTTCCAACTCTACAATTCTTTGATCCTAAGTAGGCTCTCCAAATGTTGCTGGACTGCAAACCGCCCCCCCCCCGGCCACTGGTCCACATCTGCAGGGCCACAAGTGCTTCAACCCAGGCTGAGACTAGATGAAAAAACCAGGGATGGCAAAACTGGGTCAAATGGATTTCAACAGATAACTAGCTACCCAGGAGACCCTTTCCTGCTCAGAAGGAAGCAATGCTACCTAGTGGGTAGAGCACCCCCTGGTTTTTCCCCAAGGCAGTGCTCTGAGGGTCCTTTTACCTGAGTGTGGAGGGAGGAGAAATCCCAAGAGAAAAATGGAGACCCCCCCCCCCGGCTCTGCAGAGGGATGGTAATTAAATGGTGAGGGGGGTTACGACGCGGCTTCTCCCTCTTCCAAGCATCCCTGCTTACAAACTCTGCTCCCCGTCTAGGAAAGCAACGGAGGGAGGCAAGAGGCGGAGGAAACGAAGTCAGCGCAAGCTGGGAGAGGAGAACCGACTCCGGAGTGCAGAGGCTGGCGCTGTTTTTGCATTTCCAGGGAAGCGGTGCAGCTGAATGGACCAGAGTGCGCACAATGGGGGGAGTAACTTATTCCGTATCCCCCGCCACCTCCTACCTACGTCTAGAAGCCCCTCTCCCCCGCACTTCGGATCTCTCGCGCCGCAACCCGCCGCCCCCCGCCGCCGCTTAATCCGGATCAGGGCAGGCGCCTCTCTTACCCCGTGCAGCTTCAGTGCGCGCTGCCCGCAGCGGCCGAATCCCCCGGCGCATCCCGGCAGCCAGCGGAGAGAGTGCGAGCCGGGCGCCCGCCTCCCTTCCCCGGCTGGGGAGGAGCGACCGAAGGGGACTCCCTCCCTCCCCCCACCCCCGGGCCGGACAAGCCCTGCCGCCCCGAGAGCCGGCGGGCGACGGGAGGGGAGAATGGATGGGACCCCCGTCGCCCCGGCTAGAAGGGGGCGCCCTCGGGAATTCTCCCCTTCTCAATCTCCTTCCCTCGGAATCGCCAGGTGATCTATTAGTGATCTCCTCTTCCAACTCCACTAGGCAGGAACTGCTTTGAACCGAGCTCTCAGCCCCGGGACCCTATCTGCAGCGCTATGGAAGACAGGAGTGTTTCTGAGAGAGTGCAGAGTGCTCTTCCGACCGCCCCGGACAAGGGGCAGCTCTGATCAAATGGGGTTAATAAAATCCTAAAGAATATCATCATCATCAACCTTTATTACTGTCTAGAGACCCAACAAATCGTTACAAAGCAATACACAATTCACACAGCCTACCTCCAGGTTAAACAAGCATTTTGCTCAGAATAAAGGGCTCATTGGTTCTTGCAACCACCGATAAAAACTTTGCCACTGCTATATTCTAGCGTTTGTCTGGTCTTCCAATAGGAACCTGACATAGTGAGCCTCTGATTTTTCCGGAAAACGTACCAGCAAGGGTAATATCAGTTCAGCCCTGGCTTGCTCATATTTTGCACAGTGCAACAAAATATGTTTTATGGAATCGATGTCTTGTGCACACAAGCAAAGTCTGTCCTGGTAGGGAACTCCTAAAGAATAATTAGTATTTGTGCCATGCAGAAAATACTCCGCATGCAACTCTGCTCCTAGGATGCCCCCTCCAATACCCCAATCTCAGAAATACCTATATAAGTAGCAGCCCAGGTATTAGAAACTCATCTCAATTTTATAGCTGGGGAACAATGGCTTAAATAAGACAGTGTAATGTTTTGAGATCCTTCTTTTCTCAGCTCATATTCTTTTCTATCCATCTGTAATCAGCCCCAGAGGCTATTTTCAGTGCCAGTACTTTAGCATTGTAACATGGTCAGTAACCGGAGGTCACTGAGCATGTACAGAGCGTTTTCCCTTCACCAGTGAGATCGAGGCTATATGCATCTACAATAAGTATGTCTCAATCAACTTCTGAGCAGGCACGCATAGCAGGCAGTGACTGGAAACAAAGCGGTGTGCTTGCCCCAAAACCTTTGCAGGTGCCAGGGATATTGAAAGCGGGATTGTGTCAAACTGGCCCCCCCCCCATACCATCACAAGCACAAATAATAATGAATGCACAATAAGAAGGGAATCTGGAAAGACCCTTACATATGGTTCTCAAGCTGTGCCCTATCCATACAAAATATATCATTAAATATAAAAAATAAAAATGCATTCTCTAGGTTGGGGCCCAGCAATCCTATTTAGAAAAGGTAGCCTTTGATGCTACTGTGACTATCACCACTAGCAGTTAAGCACTTTTAGGTCCATTTAACAGATGCAGAACTGATCAGAACAGTAACATGCAAGATGGATGCTTCCAAGATTATGTAATTTTTACATGTGCACAGACTCGGGGGTACAAGAATGAAGTGTGCTTTCAGTTTCAACTTGTCATCTCTAACAAGCAGTATTACTGCTTGTTAGAGATGACAAGCAGTAATACTTTGGGGATTTGGAATTCCTAAAAGGACTGGCCCTGCGCAGATGAATAGCTTCCCTTCTCCTTGTGACTAGCTTGAGGAAAAGGAAAGACTGTGGAGATAAGAAAGAGTTTTTGGTTACCGATTCCCCATCTGCAATCTGAAGTATATGATCCATTAGCAAGTCTACCTACCTCCACTGTTGTTTGTATGTAAAAGTCCAGACTTATTTCACATTAGGGAGAGAGAGAGAGAGAGAGAGAGAGAGAGAGAGAGAGACTGGGCATCTTTCTTTTAGCAGGCAAACTGCTTAAGGTACCGTATTTTTCGCTCTATAAGACGCACCAGACCACAAGACGCACCTAGTTTTTGGAGGAGGAAAACAAGAAAAATAATAATCTGAATCTCAGAAGCCAGAACAGCAAGAGGGATCGCTGCGCAGTGAAAGCAGCAATCCCTCTTGCTGTTCTGGCTTCTGGGATAGCTGCGCAGCCTGCATTCGCTCCATAAGACACACACACATCTCCCCTTATTTTTTAGGAGGGAAAAAGTGAGTCTTATAGAGCAAAAAATACGGTATTTGTGCTACAAGGAGAGTTAAGTGACTTGAGTTAGCAAATCACTTTAAAAAAAAGCGAAAACAATTCAAACCCTAAAAGGGGGAGAGTGAGAGACTGAGAGAGAGAGAACCCTTTCAGTGTAAACATTTTCACCTGAATGTGATTGGCAGGTGGGCTTCAAAGGACCATTGCACAAGCACCAACCATTTCACTGGAACCAGCTGTTGGAGCATAACTGAAAAGCGGAGCAGGCAACTCAGATGCAAAGCTGGGCAAGCCATGTGTGTCTGCAACAGGTGCAACCAGAACAGGGTGACTGGAAGAAACCCAGCTCCTTACTGAATATACACCCCAAAAAGTGTGGCAGGGAGGAGGAGAGGGCAGCCACAATCTTTGGTGTAAGAAGACGGCACATTGCGCACCAGAGAGAGGGAGGCAGGGAGAGATCCCCACCCCCCACCCCGCTTTCCATCTGTGAAATGTTGGGAGGATGTTTGCAGTCCTTGGGACAAGATACGTTTGTGACATGTGGCACTGTAGCAACAATCTCGTGAGGCATCTTCCATGCACCTAGGAGAGACACTTAATACGCATGGAACAGCTAATCCACACCACATCGGATCTGCATAAGCACAGCAGGCTCCTCCCCCTTCGCTGATATCTCATTACCGGGGATTTCACAAACATCCAAAGCTCCCAGAGGATTTCTTATCCCAAGTGAAGGCTGGGTGAGTGGGGGCCACCGAGCCACACTTTTCCAAACTGAGCAGCTTCCCCGCTCCCTGCTGCCAAAACCTTTTAGCAGCATAAGCATTCTGTGTGTAGAAATTAAACAGGCGAAACTTATCCTGTCCCTTCGGATAGATGCCAGGAAGAGATTAACCTGGAGCATTTTTACCTTCTAGACAGCTGTTAAAGGCATTGAAGCACTGCCAGGAATAAAAATATCAATGAAAGTAATTTCACTGCACAGGTGACCGGTGTGCAAGGCAGACAATGGGAGCCAATGGGCAGATCCATCCTCTCTGTTGGTACCTTGGAGTGTCTAAAACAGTGGTTCTTAAACTTGGGTCCCCAGTTGTTGTTGGACTAGAGCTCCCATCACCCCCAATTTGAGAAAAAGGTAAAGGTAAAGGGACCCCTGACCATTAGGTCCAGGCGTGGCCGACTCTGGGGTTGCGGCGCTCATCTCGCTTTATTGGCCGAGGGAGCTGGCGTACAGCTTCCGGGACATGTGGCCAGCATGACTAAGAGCAGCACACGGAAACGCTGTAGTTCAACAAACATCTGGAGGGCCACAGCTTACCCATCCATGAGCTTACTTGCATGAATATTTTTTATTTAAGGCCTGCAGATTATCTAATTACCAGTTGCATGTAAAGAGGAAACATTCTATCATATGTGGTGGGAATGCAAAAAGGTGAGAGGTTTCTGGGAGATGATATATAATGCGTTGAAAAAAATATTGAAATATACATTTACAAAGAAACCAGAAGCATTTCTATTGGGAATGGTGGGAAGTGATATAAATAGAAAAGAATGTAAACTTTTTTTATATGCAGTAACAGCAGCTAGAATATTATTAGCACAGAAATGGAAGCAAGAAGAATTGCCGACGATTGAAGAATGGAGAATGAAGTTGATGGACTATGCAGAATTAGATAAATTAACCGGAAGGATCCGAAACCGACGGGACCAGAGATTTACCAAAGACTGGAGTAAATTTATGATATATATGAAAACTATTTGTGATCAACAAACGACGTTTGTAGGTTTGCAAGAAGTTCTGTGAGGAGTATTGTTAGAAATATTGTAAAATTGGAGAAGGGAGGATGATAGGTTAAGAGAGGTAAAGACAATATAAAATTAAGTAATGCATAAAAAGTGATTAAGACGGAAGATCATCGGAGGTGCTGATGGAAGTCCAAAAAGAATGTATTTGTTATAATATGTGGGGTATGTTTTATAATTTGTATGCTAAAATTAATAAAAAATGTATTTTAAAAAAATTACCAGTTGCATGTAGATATCTATTGCCAGTTGCCCTGGAAGTAGAGAGCATCCTCTGGCGTCTGCCAAGAGCCAAAGGAACAACAACAACAACAATAATAATAATAATAATAATTTGCTATTTATACCCCGCCCATCTGGCTGGGTTTCCCCAGCCACTCTGGGTGGCTTCCAAAAGAATATTAAAATACTGTGATACATCAAACATTGAAAGCTTCCCTAAACAGGGCTGCCTTCAGATGTCTTCTAAAAGTCTGGTAGTTGTTCTCTTTGACATCTGGTGGGAGGGCATTCCACAGGGCGGGCGCCACTACCGAGAAGGCCCTCTGCCTGGTTCCCTGTAACATGGCTTCTCGCAGTGAGGGAACCGCCAGAAGGCCCTCGGTGCTGGACCTCAGTGTCCGCTCCTTCAGCTATACAGGGTCGAGGCCGTTTAGGGCTTTAAAGGTCAGCACCAACACTTTGAATTGTGCTCGGAAACGTACTGGGAGCCAATGTAGGTCTTTCAAGACCGGTGTTATCGGTGGTCTCGGCGGCCACTCCCAGTCACCAGTCTGGCTGCTGCATTCTGGATTAGTTGTAGTTTCCGGGTCACCTTCAAAGGTAACTGCTGTGGCAGTCAAGGAGTCATATCTGAGGATAAAGACCACAGCTTAGTGGTAGAGCATCTGCTTTGCATTCTGAAGGTCTCAGGTTCATTCCCCAGCATCTCCAGATAAGGACCCCATCCTAAAACCCCCGAAAACTGCTGTCAGTCAGTGTAGAAAATCCTGAGCAAGAGGGACCAATGGTCTAACACTGCATAAAGCAGTTTCCTCTATTCCTACCCAAGCAAGAAGACCAACAAGGAAAGACCAGAAGAGCTGCAGCTGGGTATAAAGGCAAGTTTGTTCTAGTCTTGCCATTTTTTTACTTTGTAAGCTTGAAGGCAGGGCTTCTCTCTCTGTCTGTCTGTGCACTATTTTGGGAGACAGTATCTGGTATGAAAAGCAGGATAGAAATATAATTAAATCTCAGGATTGGGCACTTGATCAGTCAGGAAAGATATAGCCTATCAACTGGTCCAATACAGTAGTACCTCACAAGACGAATGCCTCGGAAGACGAAAAACTCACAAGACGAAAGAGTTTTTTGTTTTCTGAGTTGCTTCACAAGACGGATTTCCCTATGGGCTTGCTTCGCAAGACGAAAACGTCTTGCGCCTTTTTAAAAAAACCGCCAATGCATTCCTATGGGAAACCGTCAATACACAGTGGTGCTTAGCAAGACGAAAAAATTCACAAGACGAAAAAACTCCCAGAACGAATTAATTTCGTCTTGCGAGGCACCACTGTAATGGTCAAGAATTTAAAGTATTGTCCTTGTTCTAATAAATGTTAATGCTTAATCACCAACAGACACTTGTACAGTGGTACCTCGGGTTGCAGATGCTTCAGGTTACAGACTCCGCTAACCCAGAAATAGTACCTCGGGTTAAGAACTTTGCTTCAGGATGAGAACAGAAATGGTGCTCCGGCGGCCCGGCGGCAGCTGGAGGCCCCATTAGCTAAAGTGGTGCTTCAGGTTAAGAACAGTTTCAGATTAAGAAAGGACCTCCGGAACGAATTAAGTTCTTAACCCAAGGTACCACTGTAATAACTTGCAATGTTTCGTTGCGATTTTTTAAAACGTAAACAGCATTAAGGTAAGGCTTTGTTTTTTAAGAAAATAAAAATGTGAGCAATGTGATTGACCTTCTCTTTGTCTTTCATCCCAGAACACTAGTTTCACATTAAAGAAAACAAAACAAAGCAAAAGAAAAGAACTTATCATTTCAACACAGCCTTCAAGACGTTACGCAACGTAACAGTGGGCCAATTCGGCAAACATCATGTATTCAAAGAATATTGATAATACTGGGCTGGTCAACTGAACAGCGTGCCAACCCTAATATATCAGGCCTTGCTCATGCCAGCATCTGTTTCATCTTAAAAGTCAGGAGTTGAATCCAGTAAATGTGCTTCCCAAGAAGAGTGAATTATCCACAGAACACAGCTGAGGCGACCACTGCTCCATTAACTCAAGGGTGGTGGTGCTGATGTTGTTGTTGTTGTTGTAAGATAAGGTACCGTATTTTTCGCTCTGTAGGACGCACCCAACCATAAGACGCACCTAGTTTTCAGAGGAGGAATGCAAGAAAAAAAATATTCTTTAAAGGGAGCGCTGAGCAGAGCCTCTATGCATCCCAGACTCTGCGCAGCACTCCCTTTCATGAGCCACATGGAACGTGTGTGAGCCGCTTGCAGGCTTTTCCCCGAGGAGGAAGAAGGGCAGCCCATCACTGACTGGCTGCCCTTCTGCCTCCTTGGGGAAAAGCCCTCAAGAGCTGCACATACACTCCGTGCGGCTCTTTAAAGGGACCGCGGCTCTGGGGGGCTTTTCCAGGAGGTGATGGAAGGGACAGAGGGGCTAAGCCAGAAGCTTGAACAGCAAGAGGGAGTGCCGCGCAGTGATCCCTCTTGCTGTTCTGGCTTAGCCGTGCAGCCTGCATTCGCTCCATAAGACGCACACACATTTCCCCTTACTTTTTAGGAGGGGAAAAGTGCATCTTATAGAGCGAAAAATACAGTATTTGCTGCCCTGCAGATAATGGTTCTGGGTGAGGCTGCTTCCAGACTCTGAAGCAGAGGTGGAGAAACTGTGGGTCTAAATGGACCCCAACTCCTTCCATCCCCAACCAGCATGGTCAATGGTCAGGGATTATTAGAGTCATGGTCCAACAACAACAAAATCCTTCTTCACCACTGCTCTTAGGGGTCAAAGGCAGTGTGGATAATAATAATAATGTATTATTTGTACCCCGCCCATCTGGCTGGGTTTCCCCAGCCACTCTGGGCGGCTTCCAACAAAGATGAAAAATACACTAAAATGTCACATATTAAGAACTTCCCTGAACAGGGCTGCCTTCAAATGTCTTCTGAATGTCAGGTAGTTGTTTATCGCTTTGACATCTGATGGGAGGGTGTTCCACAGGGAGGGTGCCACTACCGAGAAGGCCCTCTGCCTGGTTCCCTGTAACTTGGCCTTTCGCAGTGAGGGAACCGCCAGAAGGCCTTCGGAGCTGGACCTCAGTGTCCGGGCTGTTTTCAGGAAGGGATGCAAGAAGGAAGCAACGAAGGCAGGAGGGAGAACAGAAGAGTTTTGAGATGCTGCTGGTGACAGCTTGGAAGCGAGATTGGACGGGCCAGAAGGTTAATTCATCTTGGGAAAACCTTTCATCTTTGGGGAGAGCCAAGAGCAATTTTGAGAAAGTCTGTTTTTCTGTGCAAAGAGTTCCGAAGTCTATGTGCTCTCTGGAATAAAGCAACTATATTCCCCGGAGGGGGGGGGAATAGAAGCTGGGGGGGGGGGGGAGTCACTAAAACAGAGCACCAAAGATTCTTTGGCTAGTTCTGCCCCAGGACATCCTGATCTCCACCCACCTTCAGTGTAGGGTTATTTGGGGCCAAACTCCATGTTACTGAAAAGATCCATGGTTAGATTTTCTGTCATGTTTATTTTTACTTAATGCAGCTGTGCAGAGGGGAGGCATTGAAATGTTATCTCTGCTTCAATCAGCCCCCTCTCCCCAAATCCTAGCCCAAAGCTGCCATTAGATGATTCTCCCCCCTCCCCGTTTTTGCAGGGACTAATTAACATTTTGCTAGGGATGAGGTGATTTAGATGGAGGAAATTGGCAAGAAGAAAACAGTGCTGCCCCCTCCTCCAGCTCCAAAAAAAAATCATAACGCCCCATCTCTCCATGGTTGCATTTAAATAACAATCACAATAAAAACACCACTCTGGGAGATCTCGATTGTGGATTATTTGCTTAATGTGCAGCCGGGCCCACAGAGTTCCACCTGGGATTATTTTGACCTGGGGAAGCAAGTGACGAGAGCGAAAATGAAGGAAGGCTCATTGGCTTTTGCCAACATGGGTGTTACACAGTGTTGGAAACTCAGATACAGTGAGGGGGGGGGGAGTATTTGATCCCCTGCTAAATTTGCCCGTTTGCCCTCTGACGAAGAAATGACCAGTCCATAATTTTATGGTAGTGGCGCCCGCCCTGTGGAACGCCCTCGCATCAGATGGGAAGGAAATAAGCAGCTATCTTCTCTTTAAAAGACATCTGAAGGCAGCCCTGTTTAGGGAAGTTTTTAATATTTAATGCTGTATTGTTTTTAACACTCAATTGGGAGCCACCCAGAGTGGCTGGGGAAACTCAGCCAGATGGGTGGGGTATAAATAAATTATTATTATTATTATTATTATTATTATTATTATTATTAGGTAGGTTTATTGTAGCTGTATACAATCTAATCACCAATTGGCATCTTTAACCTAGGCTGCGGTCACCACAATGGAATGTCTAGGCACCGTTCCCTGCCCCCTAAGCGATTGTTGTTGTTGTTATTTCCATTTCTATTACCCCCGTATATTTTAAAGAACAAATTTCAAAGTGGTTTACAACACATTAAAACACCAAACAATCCAGAAAAAAGCTAATTCAAGCTTCAAGGAAAATATTTCAGATCCTTCTCTAAGTGGCATTTTCTTCTCCCAAGTTGCCATCCTAGCATCTAGAGATCTCCACATGGTCACAACTGGACCCTTGGATAATATGTTTTGTTTTAATTTTGAATTAAAAAAAATAATTTTTAAAAAACAACAATTGGACCCATGCAAGTTGCAAAACGCACCTGGCGCCTGGCTAATTTCAAACACTGCTGGTCTTACAAGCAATGTCTTAAAAATCAAGCCAATACAAATTCCAAAAAATATATCTATTGCAGGCCATTTTCACTGTGAGCTTATTAGAGGCATGTCAATTTCATTCTCAGGCAGGATTTCAGGGCAAACAGGAAACCCAGCAGGGTGGGCGCCTTGCAGCCTAATTTCATGTGATGCTGAACCCGACTGCATGCGGACAGCTAGAAGGAGAAAAAACAGTACAAAAGGGGGTGGAGAGAGAAGCAAAGGGGGGCACCCAACTCACGTTTGACTCTTTCGCCGCTCACCGCGGGCTCCGGCAGTCCTCAAAGGATTACCTTGGAGGGAATGTGTGCCTCAACAGGAAAAAAAGGAAAGTTTTTCCACCCCTGAGTTAAACGCTGACCTCTCCCAGTGAAGAGTCATCCGTGGGGCTCTTAATAATTGAGGTCTTAAGTGGCCTACTTAACACACTAAAGGAAACAGCAGGCAGGTGTGGTTTTCTGCATCAGGTGCACGCATGGCACCCCCTATAAAACCTGTGAAAGTCTTAGTCTTCTTTAGGAGGACTGTATAGATGTGCCATGGGGATCCCCCAAGTGTATGTGTGGTTTAAATACAAAGGGGGGAAAGGCTCCCATTCTTTAACAGCACAGATCCACTCCACTTCCCAGTGGGGAGGAGTTGCGGTGGACCGCGTGGCCACCCACTCCCCATCGGGGGCGGGGGGCTTTGTCCCCCATTGCCTGGGGGATCCCGGTCACGTCAGAGCCCGGCCAGCCAATCCGTTGGCCGGGGGGTGGGGTGGCCGGAGCCGTTTAAACGGAGGAGCGAGCCAGAGGACTTCCTCTTAGCTCGCTTCCTCAATCACCTGCCCTCCCTCCCTATTTTGCAGGTTAGGCACTGGCCTTGCTATGGACTTCGGTTGGTTGCCTTGGTTGTCCGAGGGGCCTGGTAGGAATTTTTTCCACTTGGCAAATTGGCACTGGCCACTTGGTTTTCGCCTACCTCGTAGCAATCGTCGCAATTTTGTTAGGGTTGCGGTTAGGCATTGTTTGACCTTGTGTGGGGGAGGGGAGGTATGGCCATCACCTGCCCCTCCATGCTTAAGGGTGTTCCATTTAAGGAACCCGGGGGTGTTGATCTAGTCTGAAGCCTGGCTGGGGGCTAAGGCCTTGACACAACCCCGACGGAAACACCAGGGGGAGCTTGAGTTGGTTCGCATTGACAGGGCTCCCCCTACCGGTGGCTTACCCTTACTGGACTTCCTGCAGAATGGGCAGGAGTCAGATATAGGTAAAGGTAAAAGGACCCCTGACCATTAGGTCCAGTCGTGACTGACTCTGGGGCTGTGGTGCTCATCTCGCTTTATTGGCCGAGGGAGCCGGCGTACAGCTTCCGGGTCATGTGGCCAGCATGACTAAGCCGCTTCTGGCAAACCAGAGCAGCGCACGGAAAGACCGTTTACCTTCCCGCCGGAGCGGTACCTATTTATCTACTTGCACTTGACATGCTTTCGAACTGCTAGGTTGGCAGGAGTAGGGACTGAGCAACGGGAGCTCACCCTGTCGTGGGGATTCAAACCGCTGACCTTCTGATCGGCAAGTCCTAGGCTCTGTGGTTTAATCCGCGGCATCAATGCCTAAGCCAATACCGCTCACATTCTGTAACTTCAATAAAGTTGTGGCCAAAATTTGCCCAATAACATAAACCTAATATCTGTGTCCTTGTGTGAGTTTTTCCAACGAGGGGGTGGCTGCGGGGTCTCGACACGCAACATGGGCCAAATGTGTGATTGCTTGTATTTCTGGATTTCATGCATTTGTGCCTTTAAGGGTAGAGATATCCGGAGTGTAAGTTACCAGTGCTGCTGCTTTTCCAGTCCCAGTGCTGAAGTGACAAGGGAAGAGGCCTTTGCAAGAATCCTCTCTTGCAAAGGGTCTAGGAAATCTGGATATCACAACCAGATTCTTCAGAAGAAGGAGGAAAATGTAAACCTTGGGAACTCAGGGATGGGGGGGGGGGGGAGAGAATGTCAGAACAGGCCAAAGCTCAAGAAGAACAGAATGGCCAGAGACACTTGGTATTGTTCTTGATGGCTTATCTAATTTTAAAGACATGTTCATTGTATATCATGCAAGCTTTGGAGCTGATCTGGATTTAGTTTACCCCTTAGCCTGAATTCCTTTAAAACCAAGTCTTTAGGGGACTGCTAGATGGTCTGGGATAGGCAGAGACAGGCTAGCTTTCTGCAGATTTCCTGTGGCATCATCAACCTGGTGTAGGGGAAGGCGATGGTGATGAGCAATGTTTGGAAGGGAAAGCAAGACTGTAAGTAGGAATGTTATCCCACACATTTAAAGCCAGGCCAAATGGTCAAATGTGGATTTCGAAAGGTGGGTTTGAAATATTCCGGTTTGAAATTTTAGTCCCCGCTCCCACCAAAAAGCCCATCATGCCAGCTCAGTTGTAGCACTAAGGAGACTGTTCTATCAGCGCAAGCTTTTCTGCTTGCCCGATACAAGCTTACTCTCCAGGTGGCACAATGGGTCAGTGCATCTGACTGTTGACCAGAAGGTCGGTGGTTCGAGCCCAGGCCTGGGGCAGGATTCCTGCAATGAAGACGGTTGGACTAGACGGTCCTCAGGGTCGTTTCCAATGCTACGATTCTTTGAGTCTTATGACTATAACTATCTCCCCGCTCCTCTCTTCCCCTGCACCTGCACCCTCTTCTGAGGGATTTCCTAACCCTCCTGAATGGATTTGGAGGACACAGGCAAACCCCACTGCACTAGCAGGAGTCCTTATGCAGGCTTCTGCGAGCAGAACGAGGTAGTTGAAAACCTCCCTAGCAGGAGAGGCGGAAGCATAAAAAGGATTAGAATGATTCTTTTGTGAAATCGCTTTTGATGGGAAGCAGTTCACAAACGGAAGCAAATAAAGTCAAAAAATAAACCATCAACAATCCATCTCAGCAAAGTGACAAGAGTAACGATGTGGAGAGTGTGGGGATTGTTTGGAGTTTCCTTGACGTGGGTGGGAGAGCTCAGTTTGCAACGGGGAGATCCCGGGTTCCAATCCGTGCAGAACACAAAGCAGCAGCCTCAACCTGACGTAATACCTCTCAAGGTTATTGCAAAGGTAAAGACAATCAGGGGAGTCCTCTAGGACTACAGGTCTCATCATCCCTGGCCATACTGGCCGAGGCTGATGGGAACCGGAGCCCGACTACATGCGGAGGGCACTCCCTGAGTGGCAGGTGTGGAAGAGAATTCATTAAAAAGTTTACCTTCTCCACATTGCAGAGCTAAGCTACTATTTGCTGCTACTGCTGCTACTCTGCACAGCGGGGTCCTGACTCTCTGAGGGGGACTCAGCCTGGGACAGATGGCCCTCCTGTTGCTTCCCATTTCCCAAGTATAAAGTCATCTCTGCCTGGACATCCGCCATTCCAGACAGATATGTCTGGAGAGCACCCACCATCCCAGCGGGGACATACAAGGGCTGTGGCTCCCCCTGCAGGCAGCTGCCTGGAAATACAGGAAGGAAACCCACTTTTTCTTTATTCTTGTACTTTTAATACATAAAAGGCTGAACTGGACCCCCAGCTGCTAAACCAGGTTGCTGAAGAGCTGCAGAACAGTGAGCGCAATCTGCAGTGGGAGAAGTAACAGGCGTGGCAGTTTAACCCTTTACCCACTTCAAAACACTTTTCCTTGCAATGTGGCAAATGTGCATACTAGGAGGGGTTTTTCTGGGGCGGGGGAGAAGGGGGGAATGTCAACCAAGAAAGGGTTAATGGCCCACCTGCTGCTTCTGTGCTGCAAACCTTGCTCCCTCTGCTAGCGCTTCCTGGAATTAAAGCTTTAGGTACAGTCTAGCAGGGTTTCAGCCGACTGATTATAGGCTGCAGACCTAATCTCTCTCTCTCAATCTATCGCTGTCTCTATTTATAACTCTATCCAGATGTGATTTTGGAAGGAAGGTAGATGGGATCAAAATAAACCCCCAAGTCACTCTAAAGCAGGGGTCAGCAAACTTTTTCAGCAGGGGGCCGGTCCACTGTCCCTCAGATCTTGTGAGGGGCTGGACTATATTAAAAAAAATAAAATTGAACAAATTCCCATGCCACACACATAAACCAGAGATGCATTTCAAATAAAAGCACACACTCTACTCATGTAAAAACACCAGGCAGGCCCCACAAATAACCCAGAGATGCATTTTAAATCAAGGGACACATTCTACTATGTAAAAACACACTGATTCCCGGATCATCTGCAGGCTGGATTTAGAAGGCAATTGGGCTGGATCCGGGCCCCAGGCCTTAGTTTGCCTACCCCTGCTCTAAAGGGTCACTTGCCTTCCCTGCAATCATGCAGTACAGCTTTCAGAGGGGTAGCAGTGCTAGGTTCTTGTAGCTAAAACCACCTAAAGGTTTGTAGCACCTTCAGGGTACTGGTAATTCTAAATTGCAGGTATGTGTATGACCCAGTTTGAACACTGCTCCCATGTCTTCTCTACCAGCACTATTATAGGACTCAGCAATGTCATCTCCAACACCAGGAGTTCATTTGTCTGTACATCTTTCAACAAGATATATGTCGTCATCTGCCAACAAAGTCCTTCTACAGGCCCATTTCTATGCAAAAGTTTAAATGGCAATATTGAGAAACCAGTGGCGGAATATTTCAACTTCCCAGGCCACTCTGTATCTGACCATAAGGGGGCCATACTGGGACAAAGGACCTTCAAAGGAAGACTGCAGCATGAAACTGCTGAATTGTAATTCCTCAAGAGGTTCCGTGCTTTCGCTAGCGGATTGAATCAGCACAATCACACTGCTTACGTTAATTGGCTTACCAATGCCAGGATGTCTGTGCTATCGTCACATCTGTGCCTGCCTGTTTGTTTTGTGAATGGCCACTATTAAGGATATAATCATCACCATCTGTACCCTTGCTGCACTTCCTTTCCTTCTGACCGCACTGATTACAATTATACACACCCATATTCCTGCAGCTCGGAATAACACTTCGTGCATCTGATTAAGTGGATTGTAGTCCAAGAAAGCTTATTCCATTAAAAAGAAAAATAGCCTTTAGGGAGCCAGTAGCCAGTACAGCTTCTCATCTCTCTCTCTCTCTCTCTCTCTCTCTCTCTCTCTCTCCAGCAGAGGTCGCTCCAACATAGGCAAAGAGACCAAATGGCTAAACACACCATCACCAGTGCAGAAATGGGAATGGAGTCACTGAAAAACAGTCTGATTACTTCTCTTTAACACATACACGAGTCCTGGTTCCTAACCAATGACCTGAGCACAATCACTGATCTCCAGCTGTCCCCCGAGGTGGAGACGAGAACTCTCCACAAGGCGGCAAATCGTTACCAGGCATGCTCACGTGGTACTTCGTATCTTAAAGGCCAGGCACACATGCAGTGAAGAGGAGGCTGCCCTCAAAGGTGTACAGCAGGGACGAGGAACCGGTGGCCTTCCATCAGCCCCAGCCAGTGTGGCCCATGGTCAGAGATGATGGGAGTTGTAGTCCAGCAACATCTGGTGGGGGGGGGACCGCTTCCCCATTCCTGGCATACAAGTTGAGGTGGTCTGATGGGCAAAAGATTCCCTCAGGCTCCCTTCCCTCCCTCTACAATTCTATGATGCACCACGCATGTGGTGGATCTGATCTCCTCAACCCACATACATTAAAGACTATATTCCTTCACGAGAGCCAGTGTGGTGTAGTGGTTCAGAGCGGTGGACTCGTAATCTGGTGAACCGGGTTCGCTTCCCCGCTCCTCCACAGGCAGCTGCTGGGTGACCTTGGGCCAGTCACACTTCTCTGAAGTCTCTCAGCCTCACTCACCTCACAGAGTGTTTGTTGTGGGGGAGGAAGAGAAAAGGAGGTTGTTAGCCGCTTTGAGACTCCTTAGGGTAAGTGATAAAGAGGGATATCAAATCCAAACTCCTCCTCTTCTTCTTCTTCACCTATTTGTGGTACCAAACTGCCATTACAGTGGTACCTCGGTTTAAGAACAGTCCGGTCTGAGAACGATTTGGTTCACAAACTCCGCAAAACCAGAAATAGCGTTCTGGTTTGAGAACTTTGCCTCGGTCTAAGAACAGAATGGAAGGGCACCGGCGGCTGGAGGCCTCATTAGGGAAAGTGCGCCTCAGTTTAAGAATGGTTTTGGTTTAAGAACGGACTTCCGGAACGGATTAAGTTCGTAAACCGAGGTACCACTGTATTATTATTTTTTACTAGCCTGACAAGACAGACTGAAAAACTAGCAAACTTCCAAAGCCAGCGAAACTCCCAAGCAAGGCTAGTGAGTCCCAGTTTCCCTATAGAACCTGACTCCCAAAAACTTGCTGAAGCCTATACCCATTTTTCTGCTGCAGCAGTGAGTGGGCAGAGGAAGGAAACCACTGACTGAGTGGCAAGATGTCCTCCCCCCACCCCCCCACACCGGCAGAAGCATGATAGTTAATCTCAGGGTCATGGGTGGGAGCCCCATGTTGGGCAAAATATTCCTGCACTGCCGCAGTTCGGACTAGATGACCCTTGTGGCCCCTTCCAACTGTGCAGCTCTATGATTTGAGATCTCTTGTGATTTAAGGAGATGTGGGGCTGCAGCCTCCTCAAGTGACCCATTTGAAGTGTGTGCTTAAAGCAGGCCTAGCTAGCTTCCCTGGCCGGGGTCTACGTTCAGATCTCCCCTGGAGGCTGATCCATTTGGCTCACCCACCAACCCCAGCGTGGCCCCCAGCCAGCCCCCACCTGACTGCCTTCAGAACATGGTGCTGATAAAGCTAAGGTTGCAGCTTCGATCCCCGTATGAGACAGGTAATAATAATAATAATAATAATAATAATAATAATAATAATAATAATTTATTATTTGTACCCCGCCCAACTGGCTGGGTTTCCCCAGCCACTCTGCTGGGCGGCTTCCAACAAAGATAAAAAATACATTAAAATGTCACACATACATTAAAATGTCCCTGAACAGGGCTGTCTTCACATGTCTTCTAAATGTTAGGTAGTTGTTTATCTCTTTGACATCTGGTGGGAGGGCGTTCCACAGAGCGGGCGCCACTACCGAGAAGGCCCTCTGCCTGGTTCCCTGCAGCTTTGCTTCTCGCAGCAAGGGAACCACCAGAAGGCCCTCAGCGCTGGACCTCAGCGTCCGGGCAGAACGATGGGGGGTGGAGACGCTCCTTCTGGTATACTGGGCTGAGGCTGTTCAGGTATACTGGGCTGAGGTGCATATTCCTGCATTGCAGGGTTTGGAGTAGATGACCCTCAGGGTCCCTTCAACTCTATGATACAACCTGCCATGAGCTCTCTGGCGCCACCTACTGTTGATCTCCTTGCCTTCCACCCTACCAGTCCCAAACGGGCCCCAGCCATCACTTATCTCCAGGGCTAACATAACCCCTCCCGCACCCTCATCTGTGAGCCCTGGGTGCCTCACCTGGCATTCCCAGGGGCCAGGTGTCCAGGTCAAAGCCCCTTTCTCTGGTGGGGGCAGAGGAAGAGAAGAAGGAAAGTAGGAGGAGTTATACAAACAATCCTACCCGAGCCTGTACCTCCTGGGCCGGAAGCAGCCACGGCCTTACCGTGTTGAAACCTGCGAAGAGGCCCACGGCCGGCTGCGCCTCCATAGGGAACGACAGGAAGGGCTTGAGATCCAGGGGTTGTTGCATCATGGCAGGTGGTGGGCGCAGGATGGCCGGGATTGGGCCCGCCCGGCTCAGGCTGCCTAGGCAAGGAGAGACAAGGGGGAAGCATCAACAGTTTGCCCTGTGATGTGGGCGATGCAGAGGGTCAGGGCAAAGGGCAGAGGAAAAGAGGCTAGGACCAAATGACTTTAAACTTGCACAAATTTTACAAACAAAAAGGACTTTCTCAAAGAGACTTGCGGAGTATATACAAAAAAAAAAAATGCAGTAACAACAATCCATGAAAGCAGCAGCAAGGAATGCAAATGGAAGCTTAGGCTGAACAAGAGCAAAAATGAATGGTTGAAGATTTAAATCAAGCTATTATCAGCAACGCTGGACATTTCCAAAGAGTACAATAACTGGTTGTTGCACGTATCAATATCTCAAACTTAAAAACATCCAAATTCCCAGACAGGGCCTCACATTTCAAATCTGCAGAAAACTCATCTCAGACTATGTGTTTCAGATCCGAGCTTGCATCCAACAGTATTTTTAATTTGGGGAGTGGACTAGAGAAATCTTTTCAAGTTAAACACAGATTTTGAAGGGTTTTGGTGGGAGGTTTTTTATGTTCCTTCGCAGCATAGATGAGATTGGCCCATTTTATTCTCACGCACCACAATCTTGCAAAGTAGGTTATGTCAAGACAGGGGGGGCTTCCACATGTCAGTTTGTCAGTTTACTGTGGACTCGGTGCTGCTCATATTCAGCACATAAACAAACAAATCCTGTATAAACAGCAACTCCAGATTAAACGGGTAAAATATATGATGGCATTGTGACGAGGTTGTGTGTGGACACTGTGCAGAACCTGCGTGCCCAATCAGACCAAGTCCACAATAAATTGCTGTGGGGAAACACTCAGAGAGAAATACCCAAGCGGACTTCATAATATTTGAACCCTGGGTCTACCCAATGGTGTCCAACATACTGTTCACTACATTAAAGGTAAAGGGACCCCTGACCATTAGGTCCAGTCGTGACCGACTCTGGGGTTGCGGTGCTCATCTCGTTTTATTGGCCAAGGGAGCCGGCGTACAGCTTCCGGGTCATGTGGCCAGCATGACTAAGCTGCTTCTGGCGAACCAGAGCAGCGCACGGAAACGCCGTTTACCTTCCCGCCGGAGTGGTACCTATTTATCTACTTGCACTTTGACGTGCTTTTGAACTGCTAGGTTGGCAGGAGCAGGGACCGAGCAACGGGAGCTCACCCTGTTGCAGGGATTTGAACCACCGACCTTCTGATCGGCAAGTCCTAGGCTCTGTGGTTTAACCCACAGCGCCACCCCCCTCCCTGTTCACTACATTACAGCATGCTGAATTGAGCACACACGTGCTAGCTATGTGTTTCATGCCCATATCTGTCGAAGGAAATCAGCAGCATAAATGAGAGATTTGAGTTTGCAGGTTTGCACACCTGATAAATTAGGCCTAGGCGCCGGTGTCCTGTGGCACGCTAACTGGTTGTACCTGACACCTGCTACTGTCACAAGCAAAAGCAGGTTCTAGAAATACAACCCCAACTAAAGAATCATGGCAAGAAAAATTGATGGACTATGCAGAACTGGCAAAACTGACATACAAGCTATGGGACAAGGATAACTGTGACTTTAAGGATGAATGGGAACCCTTTACAAAGTATTTGAAGATGCAACAAAGCGAACTGGACTCCTTGGCTGGTTTTGAATAAACATTCACAAACTTTTTATTGATAATAATCAGCTAAATAGTTTGAGGATCTATACAACTGTGTAACATGCAGAAAACAGCATTTTTAGAGAAATCAAAGACTGGAACTGAGGGAAGTCGGGGGTGGGTTCTGTGGGGGGAGGGAGGGGGAGGGAGGAAAAATGGGGGGGATATGGATGATATATTTCTGGATAATATGTTTTGTTTTAATTTTGAATAAAGTTATTAAAAAAACAAAACAAAACAGAAATACAAGCGGGTTACTCTTGTGGGTGGCAAGTGGATCCCAGGAATCAAATCCTACATTTGCCTAGCACAGTCAAGATGTTCATTGTCACCTTGCTAGCCGAGACTTATAGAAACAGACATGAAAGTTATCCTAGAACAGCCAAAATAAGAGAACCTAATGACTGTTCTGTGGAAGAATGTAAGCCCTTTTTGGATTACTTAAAGAAATACTCTAGCATGATGAACTCACAAGCGGGATGTGAACTATGAGCAACAGAAGGAACGAGAGATTATTGTATTGTTGTTATGGTATAGGGCCTAGACTTGCCGATCAGAAGGTCGGCAGTTCGAATCCCCGCGGCGGGGTGAGCTCCCATTGCTCGGTCCCTGCTCCTGCCAACCTAGCAGTTCAAAAGCACATCAAAGTGCAAGTAGATAAATAGGTACCGGTCCGGCGGGAAGGTAAACGGTGTTTCCGTGCACTGCTCTGGTTCGCCAGAAGCGGCTTAGTCATGCTGGCCACATGACTTGGAAGCTGTACGCCAGCTCCCTCGGCCAATAAAGCGAGATGAGCGCCACAACCCCAGAGTCGGTCACGACTGGACCTAAGGTCAGGGGTCCCTTTACCCTTTACCTTTCCTAGGCTGCAGCAGAGGGGGAGAAATAAAAACACCATGGAAAACAGGGTGGGAAGTCAACAGAACAAAACAAAGAATTATTATGTATTGGAGTGTGTATGTTAAACTTTTGAAAGTTGCAAAAATAATTGAATTAAAAAGGAAACTATGGCCCTCTAGTTGTTGTTGGGCTTCCAGTTCCCATCAGACCCAAGAAGCATGGCCAGTTGTCAGAGAAGATGGGAAATGATGTCCAGCAACATCAAGAGCCTGAAAGGTTTGCTATCTCTGTTCTAGGGATTCTTTTAGCAAGCACACTCAGCCATGCTCCCCAGCACAGTGAGTCTTGGGGCTATGACTGATAAGTCCTTGCACATGGCAAACAGGTTGGCTTGGGTGCCATAAACTTACCCTGCAGCTTTACACGACAGGGTGCAAATCTGCAGCACAAACTTGGGGCGCAGAAGCAAACTATACAGTTAGGGATGTTTTGAACTGGTCCAGCCCACCTAGAGCCAGATAGCCAATGGAAACACTGCAAAGTGTCTGACATCTGTGGAGTTTCCCCCCCAAAAAGGCTTCTGCATGGGCATGCGTATTCCTTCCACCACCACAATCACACCGCCAAAAAACAAAGGAAAAAAAGCTGTTTCTCTCTCCCTCCTCGATTGCTTACATAACCATTTGTGCAGCCAGCCGTCAGTCCTGGAAAGTTCAGTGGTAATTGCACATCATCTAGTCGCCACTGCAAAGGCGGAAAAGAGCAACAGTGAAACTGGCATTCTTTTGCTGCCCGCTCTGCACTAAGCTGGGAGATGCCTTTTCACTGTGGAGGTGAAATTGGAAAGGGGTCTTGAGGTGAGCAGAAGAGGAATTGGTCAGTTTTGCCAGCGCTCTTCACAGCCCCTGTAGGCAAATCCCCAAACTTGCACAAGGCGTTGCACATCCATTGCGACTTGCTGGGCGCCCTCTGCAACGTATTTATACTGATAAGGTAAAGGTACCCCTGCCCGAACGGGCCAGTCTTGCCAGACTCTAGGGTTGTGGGCTCATCTCACTCTAGAAGCTGGGAGCCAGCGCTGTCCAGAGACACTTCCGGGTCACGTGGCCAGCGTGACAAGCTGCATCTGGCGAGCCAGCGCAGCACATGGAACGCCGTTTACCTTCCCGCTATAAAGCGGTACCTATTTATCTACTTGCACTTAAGGGTGCTTTCGAACTGCTAGGTGGGCAGGAGCTGGGACCGAACGATGGGAGCTCACCCCGCTGCGGGGATTCGAACCGCCGACCATGCGATCGGCAAGTCCTAGGCGCTGAGGTTTTACCCACAGCGCCACCCGCGTCAAACTTATACTGATAAGGACCCCTACAAAGTCACAAGGGACGATTTTCTATTTCCCCAAAGCCTTGGTGTGCTTGGATGTGTCCTCCTAGAGCTTAATTCGGCGATGAAGCAAAGCAGCAGAATGCATTAAGTAAAACACAACTGTGACGCCGCAAGGAGAGAGAGAAATCAGACCCAGACACTCACTGGTCCGTGGTTTTTGGGCCGTTTCCAACGGCAAGGTCATGAACAATCTCACAATGGAGGAGGAAGTGGATCGTTACAGTATTGTGCAAGGGGATTGCAAGAGGGCTAAGATTGTTAGAGCTTATTTGAGCCAGAGAATAATTTGAGAAATGGGGTGGGGGGCTGGGGTGGGGTGCTAAAGCCTGCATCAGCTGCAAAATTCAAGCTTTGTCAGAATTCCAGGTTTCGTTTTTTTAAAGCAAGTTTCTAGTCCTTATGGCTGCAAATATATAAATATATATTTAAATTATGTATATATGGCAAGAAGCCTGCTAACAGTGTGATCCGGTATATGCCTACTTAAAGTAAACCAGTGGGGCTTGCACAGCCTAAATCTCAGAAGCAAAAGGGGTAGCTGAGTAAGTTTTAATAACAGGATATCATTGCCCTTCATAGCTCCCACCTCCACATACCCCACCCCATAACTAACAAACCAGAATACGTAATGAAGGATAGTGAATAAAATAAAATGCAGAATAAGTAAGGCAGTCTGCAAAAGCTTGCATACTATATACAGGTTGCAAAATTCAACCTCTCTGGATGCAGAACTTGGATTTGCCTGGGTGCATAACTGGATTATGTCTGTATGACACCCAGTCCTGGGTATACACTTGAACAGATGTTATAATATATACCAATGCAGCACATTTATGCAAATCAAGTGAAGCTGCAGCACAGCTGCAAGTATTAAATGATTAATTGCTGTGTTTATATCAACCACAAGCTTAACATGCAGGTAAAAAGTCCCCACCGTCAACACATTGCCAGATCACAGGGGCTGACAATAAGGAAACTCTGGCATTACGCACTTTCCTAAGGGCTCATCTCTATCCAGAAGGGCCGACACCATCCTTGCTGTTCCACATTTAATGTTAAACCAGTCCTCACACCCAGCTTTGCCTTCTGGTCTCTGTAAAGAGTGGCAGATAGCTGAACACAGCAAAACGGTAACATAAAATTATGACGCTCCCTTCAAAAGCCTCAAAAGGCTTCCGAGTATAAAAACGAACTTAAATGCAAGTGATTGATTGACCGATTGCTTAAAAGCCAGACAGTTAATCGATTTGAAACAAAAAACCTTTGCTTTGGATGAGAGGCCTAACTTGCATATGATATATCAATGCGCTTATTCGCCACGCAGAATGGAGGCTTCTCCTGCTCTGAGCACAAACAGAACTGACATTTGTTAGGCCTGAATCCATAGAGAACCTCCATCGTTCCTGCTACTGGACTTTCACAGCTGTGGCTTTGACTCCAAAGCTGCTCCCCTCACCTTGGGGGCTTACAGCGCCTGCTGCACTGATGTGCTACACAGCCTAGGAATGACAGTGTGAGAGCAAGCGGGCTGCCCGTCCTGGTCATTTGCTGCCCGTCCTGGTCATTCAGAGACAGAGTAAACGAGAAGAAGGCAAACTGTCATGTGTGGGCTCCACAGGCATACAACAACTGATCAGTAGACCCTACAAATGTCCCTATTTCCCAGGGACAGCTCCGGATTTACAGATGCCATCCTGGTTTCTGATTTGATCCCAGAATGTCATGCTTTTCTTTGTTGTTGTTGCTGTTTAGTCGTTTAGTCGTGTCCGACTCTTCGTGACCCCATGGACCAGAGCATGCCAGGCATTCCTGTCTCCCACTGCCTCCCGCAGTTTGGTCAAACTCATGCAGGTAGCTTTGAGAACACTGTCCAACCATCTCATCCTCTGTCGTCCCCTTCTCCTTGTGCCCTCCATCTTCCCCAACATCAGGGTCTTTTCCAGGGAATCTTCTCTTCTCATGAGGTGGCCAAAGTATTGGAGCCTCAGCTTCAGGATCTGTCCTTCCAGTGAGCACTCAGGGCTGATTTCCTTAAGAATGGATCGGTTTGATCTTCTTGCAGTCCATGGGACTCTCAAGAGTCTCCTCCAACACCATAATTCAAAAGCATCAATTCTTTGGTGATCAGCCTTCTTTATGGTCCAGCTCTCACTTCCATACATCACTACTGGGAAAACCATAGCTTTAACTATACGGACCTTTGTTGGCAAGGTGATGTCTCTGCTTTTTAAGATGCTGTCTAGGTTTGTCATTGCTTTTCTTTAGGACGTCCCTATTATCATCGGAAAAATGTTGGAGGGTATGGAGTTATGCGACCCCACGAGCCGAGATAAGTAACTCTTCAACCTTTAGAAGACATATAAAGGCAGCACTATATAGGGAAGTTTTTTAAAAAAAATGTTTTTAATGCCTTTGCTTTGTACATTGCATTCTTTCTGGGACAGCTGATGACTTTGTGTGTTGCGGGGGGGGTCCTTCCTTGGTGTAGGGCTAATTTGGCATGTGGCATCCCCTAAAGGTCTGGCACACCAGCCAGATGATGATGATGATGATGATGATGATACCCCGCCCATCTGGCTGGGTTTCCCCAGCCACTCTGGGCAGCCTCCAACCGAATATTAAAAACACAATACAGCATTAAACATTAAAAACTTCCCTAAACAGGGCTGCCTTCAGATATCTTTTAAAAGTAAGATAGTTGCTTATTGCCTTGACATCTGCTGGGAGGGCGTTCCACAGGGCAGGTGCCACAACCAAGAAGGCCCTCTGCCTGGTTCCCTGTAACCTCACTTCTCACAGCGAGGGAACCGCCAGAAGGCCCTCGACGCTGGACCTCAGTTCTTTGGTCCAAAGGCAGCCTGGACCTTAAGTGGTCCACAATGTTCTCTTTCCTTGTCACATGGCACTGGCCTAGGAATGGGCAAGTCTTTCAATTTTCAGTTTCTCTGTTTAATAGAACGTCCCTATTTCCACTGGAGAAATGTTGTAGGGTGTGAACAGATCAAGTACAGTAGCTGGTGTCGGGTGCAGACATCCCTTGAGGATGCACAGAGCGGATCACACCCGTGCGGAAGAATAACCAAAAGAAGAATAACCTTTACAGCTTTCACACAGAGGGTGCCCCAAAAGCCCAGTTGCAAGTGGCGGCAGCTCCATGCAAAATCTGTAACTTCTGCAAGTTGCAAACCCTGTGGAACACTCCCCGCTCTCTTAAGAGGGAGGTTCACAACATTAGGGCCTTTTAGTTTTTAGATCTGAGCTGTGGTTTGAACAAATCATTTAGATTCTTTGCCTTTTACTTTATATAGGGATTTCTCTTGTCTTCCTTCTTATTTATGCTCTGGCAGGATCTCTGCAGGTGAACTCATTGATACAGGGTTATGATTATAAAGGTTGCTCACAGCTCCTCAGACTCCTTGCTGACAACCTCACTGTTCTTTCAGACCCCCAAATGCCTCTTCCGCAAGAGAAACTGGCAAATTTAGCTCTGTGACAGGGCTGGGCATTAATTTTGATAAATTGGAGACAATGTTGTGGAAGCTGGGGCCAAGAACATGGCTGTTTATTAGGTGGCGCTTTTGGTATCAAGGTGTGTCTGACTTCCCTGAAATACCTGGTGGTTCGTATGTGACAGAATTTGTCTGGACTTAGGTTGAATTATGTACCTGTTTTGCAATGTATTACATATGACTTATGATCCTGGCATCCTGGCAGCCCCTCAATTTATTCTTATTAGGCAGAATTGCTGCTATTAAAATAATAGCCCTCCCACGACTTCTTTTTTTCTTCCAAGCCCTCTCAATTTTGATCTCAGACAGGATTATGAAACAACGGCAATCAATTTTAAACCGTTTTATTTTGTGAAACAAGAGGGCAAGATGGCCGGCCAAACTTCCTTACGCTAAATCTCAAGTTGGGGCGAGTATGGGTGTGAGAGACAGACAGACAGACTATATTTTGATGCCTTTCAATTAGGGCAGATTCTTTTTACGGCCTCTTGGGGTCAAGACTAAAACTTGGGTAGGGTTGGAGGCAATGAATCAATCAACAGCTCCCTAATAATAATAATAATAATAATAATAATAATTTTATTTATACCCCGCCCTCCTCAGCCAAGACCGGGCTCAGGGTGGCTAACAACCAATAATAAAAACAAGTTGATTGAAATACAACTTAAAAATAGATTAAAATACAACATTAAAATGCAGCCTCACCACAGGAGGAGAAAGGAAAAAAGAAAGAGGGGGAGGGAATCAAATTGACTCCAAGCCAAAGGCCAGCCGGAACAACTCTGTCTTACAGGCCCTGTGGAAAGGAATCAGATCCTGCAAGGCCCTGGTCTCATGAGGCAGAGCGTTCCACCAGGCCGGGGCCAGAGTTGAAAAGGCCCTGGCTCTGGCTGAGGCTAATCTAACTTCCTTAGGGCCCGGGACCTCTAGGGTGTTGCTATTTATGGACCTTAAGGCCCTCCGTGGGGCATACCGGGAGAGGCGGTCCCGTAGGTACGAGGGTCCTAGGGCACTTCTTTCCCTACCAGCCACCCAGATAATGTGGAAGAAAGTGACAAATCCTTTCTTTCATTGTTCAGTTTGGCACAAATGGCACAAGAAATGAGAACCCTTTCTTTTAAATTGTGATCACTCTCCCATTTCATTACAGAGAGTGATCACTCTCCCATTTCATCTGCCACATCAAGCAAGTGTGCTCCGAGTGCCACAATGCACACTAGTTGCGGGACATCTTTGATCGATCTATCCCTTTGTCAGCACAACAAGTTACAGATAAGTTTAGGGGCACTTCTCCTTTTTTTTTTATAAAATATTTCTTAGGGTTTAACAAATACAAAGAAAAGAAAAACGAACAATAAAAGATTACAAAACTTCAAAATAGATAAACATCAAAACACACAAAAAAGCAAAAACAAAAACATTTAAAAAGCAAAAACATTAAAAAAACACACCAGTATTTTCGTATCCTTAATTTTCATTTGCTTATTTCCTTGACTTCCTCACACCTCCCTTTTTGTATTCTAGTACAATTAATTGTTTCAGCAAGTCCTTTCCCTTTTTCTCCAATTTAGTTCCATAATTTATCTTAACACAATTTAGCCTTAAATTTTGCACCTTAACCCATAATCAATCCATTCTTACTTAATTCTTAATAACTCAGGGGCACTTCTCCTAACTGACTGAAGATTCACTAAATTAGCTCGTTTTTGCAGGAGCCTTCTGTTGACAGAACAGCAACTACCGTAAGTCCCCATACAGCTTACAAACTTCTCATTCCTACCACTCCAGAGTGCAGGAGAGGCCTGGTATTCTACTGAAGACTTTTTCTTCTTTTTCTGGCCTTATGGTCCTTTGGGAGAGAGGTACTAGACAGGAAGTGGGTCCTGGTCTTTGGAATAACCTTTGGACCCCTAAGCCTCTGTCCTCTGCTTCAGCCACCATTTATGAGAACTCATTGAATGCTCACCACTGGTGTTGCACTCCATTCTTGCTTGCCAGAGTTCAAGCATTGGGCAATGCCGTTTATGTTGGCAGAACCGAAATGAGAAGGGGACTTGACGGCACCTGTGGTGGGCTTGTCCAGGAGTGGGCGTCTTTGGGGAACACGTGGTGAAACAAATTGGGGTTATTATTGGGGAAAGTGTGATGTTGGAGTCCAAATTGTGTTTGCTACCAGTGTTTGAGGAGAGTAGTGTAGCTCTTGTGGGAAAATAACTAGTAATTTATTTAATGGTCCTAGCTTGATTGGTCATTTCACAGGGCAAGAAAGATTCTTCACCCATTACTTTAGATAGATGGCATTCAAAGGCATTGTTTATTACTGTTTGAGAGAAGCTAACCCATCATTTAAAGACTCTTAGAGACCAGGCAGAGCCAGAGAATTTTGCTGCAATTTGGTGGGAGTTTAATCTCATACACGAGCATGAACAACCATTTCAGACTTTCATTCTATCTGAGTTTATTGGACAGAATTTTTAAGCTTTTGCTCATTGTCCTTTTGATCCTTTCCTCTGTTAGCTCAGTGGATGCCCTGGGTATTATTAGATGTATTGTAAGAATATGTTAAAGGTAAAGGTAAAGGGACCCCTGACCATTAGGTCCAGTCGTGACCGACTCTGGGGTTGCGGCGCTCATCTCGCTTTATTGACCAAGGGAGCCGGCGTACAGCTTCCGGGTCATGTGACCAGCATGACTAAGCCGCTTCTGGTGAACCAGAGCAGCGCACGGAAATGCTGTTTACCTTCCCGCCGGAGCACTACCTATTTATCTACTTGCACTTTGACGTGCTTTTGAACTGCTAGGTTGGCAGGAGCAAGGACCGAGCAACGGGAGCTCACCCCGTCGCGGGGATTCGAACCGCCGACCTTCTGATCAGCAAGTCCTAGGCTCTGTGGTTTAACCCACAGCGCCACCCACATCCCTTGTAAGAATATCTTGCAGCTACTCTTTTAGGTCACCCTCTTGAAGGTACATCGTATCATCCTGTCTGCTATTTATGATTTTCTTGTCTTTTTAAATTTTTTTAAGGCAAGTAAAGGTGGGGGTGGGCAAGAAAGCTTGTTGGAGGTATATAAATTTGTGGATTGTAGAGAGAAAGTGAATAGAGAGCAGTTTTTCCGCTTTCTCACAAATCTAAAGAACAGAGCTCATCCAAGGAAGCTGAATGTTGGAAGATTTGGGAAAGACAAAAGGAATCACTTTTTCACACAGCCCATAGTTTAACCGTGGAACTCACTGCCACAAGATGTGGCAACAGCCACCAACCTGGACAGCTTTGAAAGAGGATGGGGGGGGGGGAAGGATGATAAGGCTATCAAGCTATTAAAGCTATGGTTTTCCCAGTAGTGATGTACGGAAGTGAGAGCTGGACCATAAAGAAGGCTGATCGGCGAAGAATTGATGCTTTTGAATTATGGTGCTGGAGGAGACTCTTGAGAGTCCCATGGACTGCAAGAAGATCAAACCTATCCATTCTTAAGGAAATCAGCCCTGAGTGCTCACTGGAAGGGCAGATCCTGAAGCTGAGGCTCCAGTACTTTGGCCACGTCATGAGAAGAGAAGACTCCCTGGAAAAGACCCTGATGTTGGGAAAGATTGAGGGCACAAGGAGAAGGGGACGACAGAGAACGAGATGGTTGGACAGTGTTCTCAAAGCTACCAGCATGAGTTTGACCAAACTGCGGGAGGCAGTGGAAGACAAGAGTGCCTGGCGTGCTCTGGTCCACGGGGTCACGAAGAGTTGGCTATCCTGGCTGAGGCTGATAGGAGCTGGAGTCAGGCGACATTCAGAGAGCACGACATTGGCTACCCTTGGGCTACATGGCGACACGGTGTCACCGCTTTGTGTCATCATAAAGCCTACCAGTTAGAGGGCAAAGCTTCCTGTCCACCTCATAAGGGCCTGCTGGGTGGGGAAGCCAGCTGTCAGGATTAATAAGAGGTTCCCTTGCTTCCATATGCTAGCTTTTGCACCGCCAAAAATGCCACACCAACTTCCCAAAATGGATGGTGAAGTTGGAGGAAGCAGTTCAGCTCAGCCCCAGCTTTCACCCCAGAGATGCAAGGATAGAACAACGCCGCTCTCTGCATTCACAAAGAATCATAGGCAGTTTTCAACATCATACCCAAGGTGCAGAGTAACTTTGAGTCTAGCCTCCCCCACCTACCTCTGTGGTCCTCGCCCCGGCAGAGGAGAGCAACGGTGCAACAGGAAGTGAGGAACCAGCCACAGAGATAGAGGGTCAGCTGTCCTTACAGCGACTGCCTTCTCGGTTCCTGTTACAGGCACGAGGGAGAAGCCCATCCCCACCAGCCCTGCCCCATGGCAGAAGCCCTCCTAAGCTTATGGGGTTCCCACAAGGCTAATACACGGCCTTAGCCCTCCAGAAGTGAAACTTGCCCTGCTGAATCGTGCCCTGATATCCCTTCGTTCCTCCAGCCCAAGCACACGCAGAAGAGTCAAAATCAACCTGCTGCTTTCAAGGCCGCCTGTGTCCTTGCCTGTCCCTGTCACAGTTGCTTGGGAGGACTAGGATGGCGCGAGGGCTTAAAGGAGATTAGCGTCCACTTTTACCCGGCAGGCACAGTGGCAAAGTTCCAGAACAGGAGCTAGAGGATCCCTCCAGAAGACCAGGGAGATAATAAGGGCCTTCTGGGTTTCAAATCATACACACACAGAGAGAGAATGAAAGCCAAATGCACTTACCTAATACATCCACAGCTATTACCTATAAACTAAGGGCTAATCCACATTTAACTTTTGCCTTGATCTTTCCGGACACAGGTCTGTCCTTAAAAGCTCCATATCTGCACATTTTCTTTTTCTGCTCTGGAGCTTTCCCCGTGAAAACCCACCCTTTAGTGTTACTTATTTTTTGTTTGTTTGTTTTAAATATCGTCAAAATATCTCAGGGCAGTTTGACAATCCAAACCAAGGGATATGATTTCCAGGTAGACTTGAACTCTAGCACATCTCAGATTTAGACATGAATGCCCTCATCTTCTGCATGTTTACTCGGGAGTAAGTCCCACTTTGTTCCCTCGGGCTTACACCCTAATTCATGGTTGTAGGCATTTCTGGAGAACTGCACAAAGGACTTTGGCAGGTTGTCCCACTCACCTGTCAAAATTAGGCCGCAGGGATGGGGAGGGGGAGGGTCTGGCCAAGCCAAAAACAGCCCCCCACTCTTGCCCTAACAAGTTAGGAATTGCATCCAAAGTGTGTTTGAAGGGAGCAAGCACTGTGGGGTTGAAGAAAACCCATCTGCTCTCTATAGATATCTTTCCCCTCTTTCCTCACAGTAAAACAGCTCCTTTCTTACCCATTACGTGCAATGTTGTGTTTTGCATTGGTACTTTTGGTTCTTCAATGGCTACAACACAGAGCAAAACAGTCAACTGACCCTCTGAGCAAGTCCTAAATGTCAGGAGACCCACTATGGTGCTCAGGAATTAGATGTCTGCAATCCTCTACAGCAATGCCAGAAAGGAACAGCTATGAAAATAAAGTCTGGAGGTGGTGGGGGGAACGGGGGGGACGAGACGGGATGACTTGCCCATCACCAGCGCCACAAGTCGCTTGACTGACAGCTTTTCAAAGATCTAAATACAGAGAAGGGGGATTTCCCCGAATTCAGCAGTTGAGCAATTTGAGTTTCTACCCATCATGCCCACCAGAAGCAGCAGAATTTATTTTGAGGGAGGAAAACCATCCGAAACCATCTGCCTGTGTTAATGCAAGCATGTTTTCCTCCCTAACGAGGCCACACAGAACATCAATAAAAGATGGCACTGCAATTTGTGTGGGTGGTGACAGAAGGCTCTGTGTGTGTGTGTGTGTGTGTGTGTGTGTGTGTGTGTGTGTGTTTGGGCTTGTGTATAGTAAGGAAGAGAAGGCCTGACGCTTTGCAATAATGATCTGGGGCTGGGAAAATGTCAGGCACCTGGTGCTGCTGCTGTTGTTTTTGTGAAAAAGAAATATGATACTAGAAGTGGACACACGCGCGCGCACACACACACACGCACACACACACACCCCACAAGCCTGAACAAGGCTGGCACCTAAGAAACTGATACTGCTGGATATTTGAGGGGACCAGAACTGAGCCAGAACATTTTGGTACCTGGGAGGTGAAAAAGCCAGGTGGCGCTCTCGCACTCGGTCTCTCTCTCTCTCTCTCTCTCTCTCTCTCTCACACACACACACACACACACACACATGGTTGCGTCCTTGCTTGCTCCACTCACCAAGCCCCTTAGACCTTACCAACTCCCTCCCCTTGCATCTCACCAAACCTCTCCCCTTAGACCTCCTCCCCACCACCAGACATACTTTCCCACCTTGTACTGCAAAGAGGAGGAAGCAAAAGATGCTAGAATTAGGCAGGGGATGGGAAGCTCCCCTTGGCATCAATTGTAGCTCCCCCCCCCCCATCCCACCTACCCAGGCCGTTTTCAGCACCAAGAAATGAAGGGAGGGGGCATTGAGGAAGAGATTTGTGCTTCCTTCTTGCTGCGCTACCACTGAAACTTGAGAAGTGCTGGCTGTGTCTAATTTGGGGGGTTTAGAAAAACAACTACCAAGATGTGGTTACTAGCCATACAATTACTTTTAACATTTGGTTTGAGCCTAAGGTAAAGGTAAAGGGACCCAACCATTAGGTCCAGTTGTGACCGACTCTGGAGTTGCGGTGCTCATCTCGCTTTATTGGCCGATGGAGCCAGTGTACAGCTTCCGGGTCATGTGGCCAGCATGACTAACCCGCTTCTGGCGAACCAGAGCAGCGCATGGAAATGCCTTTTACCTTCCTGCCGGAGGCAGTACCTATTTATCTACTTGCACTTTGATGTACTTTCGAACTGCTAGGTTGGCAGGAGCAGGGACCGAGCAACGGGAGCTCACCCCATCGCGGGGATTCGAACCGCCAACCTTCTGATCGGCAAGCCCTAGGCTCTGTGGTTTAACCCACAGTGCCACCGGCATCCCAGCCTAAGCTTCAATGTTAGTCATCAGTGGGGTTTGCACAGAATTCCCCCATCTCCCACTCTTCCAAACTCGTAGGAAGGCTAGTTTGGCTGAGGGCATTCCCTAGCCGCTGCTTCCACCTGTTAACACCCACAACAGTTGTCACCCATACAAATTGCAGTGCCATGTTTTACTTGATGTGATGTTTGGCCTTGGAGAGCCAGTGTGGTGTAGTGGTTAAGAGCGGTGGACTTGTAATCTGGTGAACCGGGTTCGATTCCCTGCTCCTCCACATGCAGCTGCTGGGTGTCCTTGGGCCAGTCACACTTCTCTGAAGTCTCTCAGCCCCACTCACCTCGCAGAGTGTTTGTTGTGGGGGAGGAAGGGAAAGGAGAATGTTAGCCGCTTTGAGACTCCTTCTTCTTGTTATTTGGACTACCATGGTTCCTTGCAGAGTGACAGAGCAGGAAGTGACAAAGTGCCCAGGATGAGTAACAGATATTCCTTAGCACTGCTCCAGGAACCTATTTCTGGATTTAGAAAGCTCATTCAAGATAACCCACAGGAATATTCACCTACCTTATAATTAAGCCTATTTAACAGATGTATAACTAGGGCTGGGTAATATCTGGTTTTCAACATCACGGTATATCACCAGCTAAACATTGCGATATACCGATATATCACGATGTCTGAAATAAGGATGGAACTATGTACAGGCAAATGCTAACCCGCCTTTTAAGAAACCTTATTCATAAAGCAGTTTACAACACACACCATCAGCACATAAACAATAAAATATTTTTTGAAACCTCTCTTTCGTAATACTACTAAAAGCCAGCGCAACAAATAGTCCAGCATTATTTAAACATATAAAACTCAAACCCACAACACCATTTCTCTAGCTGTTTGCAATTAACCACTGAAGGACATCACAAAAAGGTCCTTCAAGGCCTATGCATAAACACAGTGAGGGACGGGACTTGATCACACAATGAGGGAGCTTCATTTCACAACTGTGGGGCCACCATTGAGAGGGCCCTGTTCTGTATGCCCACCACAGGGATTGTCTTTGTAGGTTGGCACCTAAGCAGGGCCTCTGAAGTACACCTTAATGCATGGGCAACTTGATCTTTTAGGTAAACCCAGACTATTTAGGGCTTTAAAGGTCAATATCAGCACTGTGAATCGGGCCTGGACACACAGTGAAACCGGTACATTATAGGTACCGAACAGCTATTAAGACAGCAGAAATGTTACATGTTCTAGACTGAGCCAGTTCTATGCCTTAAGGCCCCCATACAAGTCCTCGTCTTCTCGCCTTCTTCTCTGAAACCCACACAAAGCAGAACATGTGCCAGCATGCAGTTGAGGCCTGAATATTTAAAGTGCGTGCCCAAGACATTTCACTCTCTAAAGTGGAGTCGAAATGAGGCATCTTCCCCACCCTTAGGCTAGGACCAGCAGTTATAGGGATTCTTGCTGCAGTATTAAGACAACGCATTCTGGTCTTCATCTAACCTTTCCCCTGGTGCAGCCTGAAGGGGGCTGCTCCGCTCTGCTGCATGGCCTTAGAAGCTTAAAAAGTAACATACACATCACGTGAAACGTGCAAGTCCTGAGCTCTGGACCACATAATGTGATAAACCAGAAACTGCATCTTAGCTTGTGAAGAGTAGCTTTTGTTCACCATCGAACAACAGCATCTGTCACATCTGGGATTAGGGGCAAGATCAAAGGGTGTAGTTTTTTAATTAAGTTTGACATTCAGCTCCTCTATTTTTAGCAATTAAGTTACAAAATTTATACCCTCTTTCCCTTCTCTCCCTCCCAACCATTGTGCTGTGATGTAAGGCGCAAAACTAGCCACAGAAATCTGCTACACTGTGGGAGGGAAATCAATGTCTTAAAATGCCATTGTTTTGTAAAATTAATTAGCAACATAACAAACGTCACGTGCCAAAATTGGTATGTTACCAGTTTCCTTCATCCCCCACCCTCTGTCCAGAAGTGGGGAGCCTCTAGCGAATGGACCAAGTTTGGTCCAACAGTTCATTTGCCCTAAACCACACCTACCAGCTCCACACCTGATGAAATACGTGACGTCGGATGTAGGGAAGGTAGAGACCTTGCAGGATTGGCTTATTTGCACAGCTGATCCCTGCAGAAAGCAGGGCTGAACTTCCCACTGGGCCATAAAGGTTCCCTACCCCTGCTGTTAGGGACGCATGTGGCACTGTGGGTTAAACCACTGAGCCTAGGACTTGCCAATCAGAAGGTCGGCTGTTCGAATCCCTGTGACGGGGTGATCTCCCGTTGCTCGGTCCCTGCTCCTGCCAACCTAGCAGTTCGAAAGCACGTCAAAGTGCAAGTAGATAAATAGGTACCGCTCCGGCGGGAAGGTAAACGGCATTTCCGTGCGCTGCTCTGGTTCGCCAGAAGCGGCTTAGTCATGCTGGCCACATGACCCAGAAGCTGTACGCCGGCTCCCTCGGCCAATAAAGCGAGATGAGCGCCGCAACCCCAGAGTTGGTCACGACTGGACCTAATGGTCAGGGGTCCCTTTACCTTTACCCCTGCTCTAGTCGTTGGAAGAATAGAATGTCCATGAGGCCCTGGAATTTTGCAGGTCTGAAAGGGAGGCTGTCCTCAGATCTCCCCTTCCAAGCAGCATGAAAAGACCCCTGCTGTTGCCCCTCTCATGGCAGAGAGGGCAAAAAGGGAAAACTGGATCTGCTCAATCCAAAGCCCTCACAATCCATTACAAGCCCACAGAACGGGAAGGGTGGGGGAGAGAGCAGTACGCACTCAGAGGGATCCACTCTCCCTTCCCCAGTCTATTTCTCTCCAGCATTCCCAAGATACTGCATGCTGCTGAGCTGTCATATCTTAAAATATTTACAAGTATTTCATTAAAAATGATTTTCATGTAATACTATGAGTAGAACTTTAAAAACCACAATAGCTGGGCTTTATTGAATTCCTTCCCGAATCAAATATTTCCAGTTCAAATACTTTAGATTATGAGAGAAGGGAGGGGGAATATTTTGAGACATTTATGCAGCAGGTAATATTAACAGGGGGTACTTTTTATTAGATTAAGAATTTATAAGCTGCTTCGCAAACAAGTTTTCCAAAGCAGTGTTCAGTAAAGGTGTCAGCAAACCTAATGTATACGAGAACTACATGCACAGCAATTTAAAAGCAAATCTCAGAAACACCAGATTCAGTATGCATTATAAAACGGCTTCAACGAGCTTTAGGGAAGGCCCTCTTTAAAAGATAAGTTATCGGTAGTCTCTGCTATGCATTTGCCTAATTTCAATCGGAACCAGATTCCAGAGGCCTGGAACTGCAATTCTAAATGACTGGTTTTTAGCTGATGTCAGGTGTGCAGTCCTCTTAACAATGCTCTACCAGAGTAACACAGTTCCAGCCAGGTGTGTATGGGACAAGGAGACCCCTCAGGTAACATGGGCACTAGTTGCATACGGCTTTCAGTGTTAGAAGCAACTGAGACTGGTACCCTATTGGCCGCCAGTGCAGTTCCCTTGGCGGTGGTGTTGAGAGGATGCCCTAGGCAACAGCCTAGTTGCCATGTTTTGCACTAGCTGCAGCTTACAGACCATGGCCAAGGGAAGCCCCACATAGGGTGTGTCACAGTAATCCAGTCTTGCAGTTATCAGTGCCTAGGCCACAGCTCCAATACTTTGGCCACCTCATGAGAAGAGAAGTCTCCCTGGAAAAGACCCTGATGTTGGGAAAGATTGAGGGCACAAGGAGAAGGGGACGACAGAGGATGAGATAGTTGGTTCTTGAAGATACGAAGATGAATTTGACTAAGCTGCGGGAGGCAATGGAAGACAGGAGTGCCTGGCGTGCTCTGGTCCATGGCGTCATGAAGAGTTGGACACGACTAAACAACAAAGACCACTGTGGTCCAGCTCCCATGCTCCAAGAATGGTCATAGCTGCCTTCCCAGCAAAAGCTGATAAGAGGCTCTCCTAGCTACTGATATTCCAGTGGCATAGATGCATTGAAGAGCACTCCCGGACTGTGAACCTGCAACCCCATTCAGAGCAAGAACCTGGCCTATTTATCAGACACAGGGACCACTCACTCTCAGATCCTCCATCTTGCAAGGATTCAAATTCGGTTCACTGGCCCTTGTCCAGCCCATCACTGCTTGCAGATACCTGATTCAGATGTTAAAGAGATCTGGAGCTCTGTGTCATCAGCATACAGATGACTGCCCCCAGTGGTTTCATGTAGGTATTAAATAACATGGAGCACAGAATAGTGCCCTACAAAAAGCACCATAGCACAAGGGGGCCATGGATTACTCCCCAAATGCTGCTCTCTGTATTCGACCCTGAAGAGTGGAACAGAACCACCTTAAACAGTGACCCTGTTCCCATGGAGCCAATCCAGAGAGACAGACTACTAGCCAGGTATCACTCCCATTGCCCCTCACTCAATAAATACTGTTCGTCAGGGCAACCAAGACAATTTGGCCCCCAAACCAGGTTTGAACCTAGAATGGAATGGGCCTAGATTATCAGTTCAATCCAAGAACAACCGCAGCTACTGCCAAAACCCTTTCAACCGCCTTCCCAATAAATGGTGAATTTATTCTCCTTAGCTTTGTTTACTAAAGGTAAGTCCGGTAAACATGCTGAATTAGGTCCCAATTAATTTAGGGAATGCAACTCAAAATTTTATGGCAAGCACACACATCTTTTCTTACAGACCCTAAAACTCGCCTGTCAGTCAGGGCCTATTTTTCTTTAAGGAGGAAAACGTATGCAAAACTCTCTTCCCCAACCAAGAAGAGATGGCATTAACAGGAGCAGCAAGAGAGTCACCAGGGTCATACGCACCACTCTGGCCTTTGCAGTTCCAGCACGCAGAGCAAATACCCCACCTGCCCAACAAACAAGCCGGCCCAGGCTTTAGTGCGAAGTGGATAGAGCTGGCTTAGCCAATCATCATGTCTATCCCCCTGGGTCTGTTCCTGCCTCTCCAAAGGAGCACAGAACAAGCAGGAGGCACCAGGGAACAGCCTCTTTTCAACACTCTTCGACTTCTTAGCAATTCCTAGCAGGCAGTCATGCTGTTTCGTTTCCCCCAAGCACACGCAGGAGATTCTCCAACTGGATTGCCCGACATTTTTATCTCTAGTTTTTAAAGAAGCTGAGGTGAGAGCCTTCTGAATCGGACAAGAGCAGTAGCACTGGGGAGGTGGGGGAGGCACTTAACCCTTCCCCTCCCATCTTCGTTTTCCCTATCGAAAACACCCTTCCAAAAGGTATTGCTGGCCCCTCAGAGCGGAGCGGAACACAGAAGAAGCCATGATGCCCTTGCTCCTCAGCCCCATTGCCGCTTCAATGTCAAGGGCTACCAAAGAACTACCAAGTCACTGCAGAGGTGCCAGAGGTGAGCTCCTGTCCCCAGGTCAAGACCGGCTGCAAGCTACTTTTGTGATCCAAGTCCCTCCGCTCATAAGCAGGTAGTGGAAGCATTTCACAAGCTCGGGGGCAGCGGGAGGAGATGCAACAGAGCAAAATCATTGACGCCGCTGAGCTGCAGCGGCAACAAATCCCAGAAGGGCACGAAACTAAGTGGACCAGACAGGCGCGACAGCACCACCGATTCTCCCAGCTAATGTCTCCCTTGGGATTTCTTTTGGAGAGGGGAAGGTGGGGGGGGGGTGCAGCATGCCATTTACCTGACCAAAGGCCCCACCCCGTGGCCTCCCCATCCCCCAGTAGCTTCGCTCACTCGCACATGCAGGAAAGCGCAGGGCGATTACATAAAAAAGACAGAGCTGGAAATAGCCCAGATGCAGTGATTCCCAGTTCCCCATTCCTTTCCTCCCCCCAATCAAGAACCCAAGCCACCCTTCCCCCACCACCATGGAGCTGCCCTCCCTCCCCATCCCAACCGCTCATAAGGGGCTCTGGAAAGCACAGCCAATTAAAGACGCTCAAAAGTGGGGCAAGCATGCAGCAGAGGGAGGAGGGGGGTGCTGGAAAAACTGCAGATGGGGGGGGCGGGTCTTGTGGGATAGGGGATAGCGATATGACCATCCCCACCACCCTAGAATCAATTTGCCGCCTCCCAGGTTCCAAAAGGGGCTGCAGGTGACAAGCCAATGGAAAGGAGGGATGGCGCAGAATGACATACACATACACCCCACATAATAATAATTGTGTGACACATAATTCTCTCTGCAGATTGGATCTGATATCCTGCTTTATCACTACCCTAAGGAGTCTCAAAGCGGCTAACATTCTCCTTTCCCTTCCTCCCCCACAACAAACACTCTGTGAGGTGAGTGAGGCTGAGAGACTTCAGAGAAGTGTGACTAGCCCAAGGTCACCCAGCAGCTGCATGTGGAGGAGCAGAGATGCGAACCCGGTTCACCAGATTACGAGTCCACCACTCTTAACCACTACACCACATTGGCTCTCCAAATATTATCCAATGAAGTGAAACAGACAGCACAAGTGGCAGCTGGGAGGCAGGACTCCTGGGTTCTTTCACCACTGCAAGGCTGTGTTGAGCGGGTCTTAGTATATGGGGCACGTTGCTGTCTGGCCTCATATCAGAGTCCCAACTTTTTGGGAGCCCCACACCTCAAGACGGTCATGTTTGAGGAGCAAAGGAACAGACCCTACTTAGGGTGCTTGGATCAAAATAAAGGAAATTCTAGGGATTTGAATGCCAGGACTAAGAAACACACCCCTACAAGCCATGGACCTGTGATGAGTTGGATGAGTAATGGATGATTCTTTTACCTTAAATAGTGGCCCCATAGGAAGATTTCTTGCAAGAGAAGAGGAAATAGTTCCCAACAGCTAGTCCAAACACTGGACATTTGTCCCTGGGTGTCATTGGCTTGAAGGAGGAACCATCACTATTGCCTCTAAGTTGGTGTTTTGCATCATAAGGGAATGTGATACAGTTACTAGGCAACTAAGGATATGATCCTCAATTACGGTTAGGTCATTTGTCAGGATCAAAGAGGCAGCAAGCCTAGGGGACCAAAGCACTGTGTTCCCAGCGGCCAGGACCTATCCTTCTGCTGCCCATCTCAGCCTTCTCTTGCCGATCTCTGAACAGTTCCCGCAGAATCTCTGCAGACCTCTCTGGCAGAGTTACGTCTCCTCGCCGCCAAAATGGGGGAAGGGACAAAGATAAACAAGGACATCTCTGTCAAAGTCAGATAGAGAGTCCAGTGGGCCAATTCCTCCCAACCGTTGTTTAGCAAACTACTGTCTTGGCAGAAGATTTAGCGCTGCTGATGGCATAACCCATGTGTTTCACTTTACAGAGAGCAGTCCTCTGTTTAAAGCGCTGTCGGTCCTAGCCTAGTTTAAAGAGCAGGAACCATAAAAAGAACAGGTGGAGAGGGTCTTGAAGTTACCTATCCAGTACCTGGATAGTTAGCAGTACCTGGGTGGCAGGCTGTGGAAGCACACAGGTCACCAAATCCCCATCTTCTGCACTGCCCTCCACCATGATGAGTTGTGTTGTGCTTCTGTACATATCAATTAGCACATGCAATTTCTGTGCAAATCTGGGTTCTTTGCGTGTGCGTGAGAGAGATGTATTTCCTCTTTTTTGGTGATGTGTATGTGGCCACATGGGAACCAGACCAGATGTCCATGTTAGTAGTAGTACTCATTGAGTAATGGGATAGTTCCCATAGTACCACTGCCCATCTTTGTCCATGGAGTTTTGCCAACAAACCTTGCCAACAAAGGTCCGTATAGTTAAAGCTATGGTTTTCCCAGTAGTGATGTATGGAAGTGAGAGCTGGACCATCAAGAAGGCTGATCGCCGAAGAATTGATGCTTTTGAATTATGGTGCTGGAGGAGACTCTTGATAGTCCCGTGGACTGCAAGAAGATCAAACCGATCCATTCTTAAGGAAATCAGCCCTGAGTGCTCACTGGAAGGACAGGTCCTGAAGCTGAGACTCCAATACTTTGGCCACCTTGTGAGAAGAGAAGATTCCCTGGAAAAGACCCTGATGTTGGGAAAGATGGAGGGCACAAGGAGAAGGGGACGACCGAGGATGAGATGGTTGGACAGTGTTCTCAAAGCTACCAGCATGAGTTTGACCAAACTGCGGGAGGCAGTGGAAGACAGGCGTGCCTGGGCTGCTCTGGTCCATGGGGTCACGAAGAGTCAGACACGACTAAACGACTAAACAACAACACCACTGCCCATCCAGGACAAGGAAGTGGAATGCTTAGCCCTGACCCCTGACTCTTGGCCATGCTGAGTGAGGCTGATGGGAGTGAGAGTCCCACAACATCTGGAGGCCACAGTCTTCCCCCTCCATCGTTGTTTCAGACCACCTGGTGCCGAGCACCCCAACACCACCAACGCAGGCCTGGTCTGCCCATTCGGAGCAGGACGGATTGGGGCACTTCAAACTGCAAGCAAACGTTTGCTCTTGTAATTACTCATCTAAAGACATCCCTACAAGTAAAAACAAAACCCACAAAGGTATTGCGCCAGGGAGAAAAAGCCTAACACAGTCCTATCCGATTTGTGAATGTGTGCATGCATGCGGTTTATGGAAGGGAGCATTTTTTAAACAAAAACAATGACATCACACCCACACAGCCCTTCAGTCTGAAGTAGTTCAGTCTGTTCAACCCCCCTTGGGGCTCCACTGGCTCATTTACACTGCATTCTGCTGACTCCCGTGTAGGCCAGGGCCTCTCCTGGAGAGAAGCTTCCCAGTTCCCTGCCCACCGGTCTCCCAGCATGCCTGCGGGGCTTCTCCCATCCCCTTCTGTTACCGGGAGTTGGCTCCCCTCACCCTGCCACCTCTGAGAACTGTTTTCCTCCCTAGGCAGGTCTCAGCATGAAAAAGATACAGCTGAAATGAAATCCAAGTGTAATTGAGTTTGTCCCTGGGCTTGGGGGTGGGGGAAGCAGCAGGGAGTGCTCAGCTAGTCCTGGTTTTGTGAGGCTTAGCAAAAAACAACAACCAGGGGCAGGGGTGAGGCCTAAAGTCCACATACCCCACATTGATGCACACACACACACACACACACACACACACGTTCCCACACCTGTGTGTGTGTTCCTGAGCAGGGAATACTGAAGCACCCAAACATTCTTAACCTGTGAGTGCATGCACTTTCCAGGCCACACGGTACATGCTTGCCATACAGCAGCGTTAACCATTGCGTTCTCTCACACACCCACATACCTGACACACGCATGCACTTACATGTATCACAGGCAAACGCGCCACAAATATGCCTTTGCCACAAAACCTCAGCAGTCCGCTCTTTCTCCCCCACCCAGTTCGCCCTGTTTCTCCGAGGAAAATCCACAATTCGCAGACTTACAGGCATCGCTCCCCTGTATGCACATGCAGGCAGAACTACGTGTCTTTCTATACACACACTCGCAAGGAGCACATCATCTCTGCACCTAAACCCCTCCTGCAACGCTGGAGACAGAAGTGCCAGCAGTATTGAATCATCAGTGGCGGGGGTGGGGGGGTCCAGGCCTGATTCTCTAGCTCCTGTCCACTCTGCAAAACAGAGCCACCAACAGCCACAGATCCCATCTCTTTCCTTCACCCACCCACCCCGCTTCAGCCCAACTCTGCTGCCCAGGATCGGGACCAGATGCAAACCTCAAAGGAGCTCTGTTCCTTGCCGCCATTGGCCAGGTCATAGTACGGTCAAGAGGGAGGAGGGAAGCAGGTGAGACAAAAGCCCTTTGTTTGGGGGAAGGCAGGTGCTGGGAGTGGTATGGCCCGTGCCAATCCTCTTTGAGTGAGGGACGGCAGGGAAGCCGACTGTACAAGGTTTCTTTGCAAACCCCCCTCCCCTCCCCCCACACACTCACCGGTTCCGAGACACACTCAGAATGGGAGAAGATTTTGTTCCCTGGAAGATGCAGGTGCACACAGAGACTTAGGCACCAGAAGCCTTGAAGCCTGGGGGAATTCAGCGCCAAACTGTGTGTACGATGGGGTGTGTGGAGGGGGCTGGAGAGCAAAATGTGAGATAAGCCAACTAACCAATTAGGACCCAGGAGTCCCAAAGCAACCCTCTACCTTGCAATGCACTAAGTCCTCTCTCCAGAAATGCAGGAGTTTGAGCTTTGGTGCCACAATCCCAGAGGTGACGATCTGCAGTAGTTTTGTGTAGAGGAGGTAGCAGGAGGCAGCAGACAGAGCAAGTAGCAAAGGCTGCCCATTGCCTACTTGCTCTCTCTCTCTCTAGCCAGCAGGGGAAACAGCTAGGACCAAAGAGATGCTCAAATTACTAAACTGCAACTAAAACAAAGATGTGAAGGTCACAGGGAATGAGGCACCAAGCCAGGCTTCTACAGAGTCCTGGCTGCAACCACAAGGGTGGCAAAAGCTGTGGCAGGGACCCATGGACCCCCGGCAAAATGAAAGGATCCGGCATGGATGTTAGTGACAAGTTGGAGGAAAATACCCCTGACTAATCTGGAGGCTGAGGTCACAGGCACACCGTGTATTTAAAGCACTCTTACACCACTCTGACAATTTGGGTTTCCTCAAAGAATTCTGGGAGCTGTAGTTTGTTAAGTGTCTCCTATCAACTCTCAACATCTTTAACAAACTACAGCTCCCAATATTCTTGGGGGGGGGGGTAGGAAAGTGGAATAGGAGTGCTTTATATGTCCTAGAAGGGGTGGAAGCGGGAAAGCCATTTTCTAGAATAGAATAGAATAGAATAGAATAGAATAGAATAGAATAGAATAGAATAGAATAGAATAGAATCATAGAGTTGGAAGAGACCACAAGGGCCATCGAGGCCAAGCAGGAAACACCATCAGAGCACTCCTGACATATGGTTGTCAAGCCTCTGCTTAAAGACCTCCAAAGAAGGAGACTCCACCACACTCCTTGGCAGAAAATTCCACTGTCGAACAGCTCTTACTGTCAGGAAGTTCTTCCTCATGTTTAGGTGGAATCTTCTTTCTTGTAGTTTGGATCCATTGCTCCGTGTCCGCTTCTCTGGAGCAGCAGAAAACAACCTTTCTCCCTCTTGTCCTCATGTGCCACCAACAAAGAACAGGTGCACGGCAAGAGCTGTTTATTGAGCAACCCCTCCAGATGGCTCACAAAAGCAAGTCAAGCCACATCTGACGGGCTATGTTGGGGGGGGGGGAGCAATCGAAGGAAACATGTAGGAGGCAGAGAGAAACCCTGATCTGGCTGTGAAACATCTTCTGCTGCAACATTCAAAGACCGGGGTGAGGAATTAAGTCCTTCCCTACACTAGGTAAAGGGACCCCTGACCGTTAGGTCCAGTTGTGGCCGACTCTGGGGTTGCAGCGCTCATCTCGCTTTATTGGCCGAGGGAGCCGGCGTACAGCTTCCGGGTCATGTGGCCAGCATGACTAAGCCGCTTCTGGCGAACCAGAGCAGCGCACGGAAACGCCGTTTACCTTCCCGCCAGAGCGGTACCTATTTATCTACTTGCACTGGTGTGCTTTCAAACTGCTAGGTTGGCAGGAGCAGGGACCGAGCAATGGGAGCTCACCCCGTCGCGGGGATTCAAACCGCTGACCTTCTGATCAGCAAGTCCTAGGCTCTGTGGTTTAACCCACAGCGCCACTAGGGTCCCTACACTACAGAAGCACTAAAGACGTCGAACCGATTCATGTGATCTTGTTGAGGAAGGGGGAGTGGCAAAGTCACCACAAGTTGAATTTCTGATAGGATGCGAGTTCAAGCTACACAGGCTCTAGAATCAACCCAAAATTCCACTCTGAGGAAAAAGTTGTTACTTTGCAGGCAGTAAAATAAGGTTGCATGAGCCTCAGAATCCTACGCAAGTTCAGTTAGAATGCTGTTCTATCACATTCAAAAGGTGGGAAATGATTTAGTCCCAGCTGAGCCACCATGGTGTGGTAGTTTAAAACGTCAGACTAGCACCCAGGAGACAAGAATTCAAATCCTCACTGGGTTACCTTGGGCCATTAACTCTCTCCCTCTCAACCTAACCTGCCTCAAAGGGTTCTTGCGACGATAAAATTGAAAGCGAGACATCCATGCGCACCACTTTGATTTCTTTGCAGGAAAGGTAACCATCAATAAAGAGGCTCCAGTCTCAACATGACCCTGATTGGCACTTTCAATATTAATTAGACGAAGAACTACCCATTTGAAATGGCGAGTCCCAAGAACAAAGGGCTTGCATCACAAAGACTCAGGGGCAGATCACCACCCTGATCTGTGTCCCCAATGTCTCATGGGCCAATTTTAATTCAGCTTTCAATTCACACTGTGTCTTGCTCCACCCAAGTCTTCCTGATCACCGAAGCAGTGAACACGCTAGCCTTTTTGCAGAACAAGAATGTCGTTTTTTCTTAATCCAGAATTATTTATGCTTATCCCCCAACATGCTTCTTTCAGTCTAGATTTTACATATAGATACATAGATCCTGCTGTCCACAAGGATATGACTACTTGATTCACATTTGAATATTCTCCTCTTCAGAGGTTACCCAGTATTTTCCTCCCTGCTCATGCCTATAAAGGGGGAAATGACAATTGCAATCTTAGCACATCCACACCCACAACACCATTGGGCAAGGGGGGATACCCTCCATTGCTAGGACCGCCTACATTGGCTTTGATCCAATTTCAAATGGGTACACTGCGGGGTACAGGTACAGGTATCCCTGATCATTAGATCCAGTTGTGGCCAACTCTGGGGTTGGGGTGCTCATCTCGCTTTATTGGCTGAGGGAGCTGGTATACAGCTTCCGGGTCATGTGGCCAGCATGACTAAGCCGCTTCTGGTGAACCAGAGCAGCGCACGGAAACGCCGTTTACCTTCCTGCCGGAGTGGTACCTATTTATCTACTTGCAGTTTGTTGTGCTTTCAAATTGCTAGGTTGGCAGGAGCAGGGACTGAGCAATGGGAACTCACCCCGTCGTGGGGATTCGAACTGCCGACCTTCTGATCGGCAAGTCCTAGGCTCTGTGGTTTAACCCACAGCACCACCCGTGTCCCACACTGTCGGGTAATTCAGATTAATTCAGATTAATCTCTAGAAATGCGTTTCAGAGGCATTGTTTGTTTGGATTAAGCAGGAAAAAACCCACCAACTCCTCAGTCTCCATTAATTCTAGAATAAAATGTGTGTATGCAGCTGAAGCTTGCTTGGGTCTCCTCCAAGGCTTCCCAAAGTTTATCATATATTGCTTGCACACTCACACACACATCTTCACAGCCTCAGTAGCTAGAAACATAGGTCTACCCACAGTAAATGAGATTGTTAGGCTATAACATGAACTTCTCTGGGCAGCTTAATTAAGAAGTAGAAAATACATACACAGCAACATATGTTAAAATGCAGTTCCTATGCTTACCCAGTGCAATCATTTAATATAAGCAACCTTGTGATTATGCGCAGCTCGCAGACATTTTGGTGCCCAAGATAAAAAATGCAAATAGCAGCATCTCTCCTCCACTAATTAACACGAGGCACAATCCACTACAAAATTCTTTTGCCTGGGACTCTTTCTACACTTTCCAGCCTGGGAGGAGAGCCAGATCAGACCACTGCTATTCACCCTCAACAAGATTTGGGCAGAAAAAAATACTCAGTGTATTGTGCCTCTTGGGTCAGATCTGCCTCCTTCTTGGCTGCTTCTAAAAGGCACCCAAAGTCTGTTGCCCAAGATGGTTGCCTCATCTTGCCTCGGGACAGGGCCACCCCTCAGCGCACACACACACACACACACACACCAAGTCAGACTTTTGTCCCATCTAGCTTAATACTGTCTACAAAGAGACTGGTAGTGACTCTGCAAGGTTTCAGACAGGAGTTTCCCTACCTGGGATTGCTGGAAATTGAACCTGTGACTTTCTGTATGCAAAGCATTTGCTCTGCCCACTGAGCCACAGCCCTTCCCCACATATTCCTCCTCTTAGCTGAATGCCACTTTTAAATGATGCTCCAGGACATAGTTCATTGTAGCCTCCACACAGGACCAGCAATGTCTCATGGGCCAAGTCAGCCTTGCCTGAAGGAGGAGAAGGAGGAATGACTCCACCTGCAGCTCATCACCCTTCACAGAGGAGAAGGCCCTGATGAGAACCAGCTGGCTCTGGCCTTCTGGAAAACAATGCCTGTAGTTTCTGGCCCTACCTTGCTGCTTCCTGCTCACCATCTGGGTTCCCTGTCCTCTGGACTGGACCCCTGGCTCTGTGACCATCTGGCTTCCCTGACTTCCGTACTGTCTCTATGTGGATTTTGCTCGTGGAGTTCCTCAGAGACTGCTAGCCCCTCAGTGCCGGATTAAATCCTGTGGAGACCCCTAGGCCAGGCATAGGCAAGCTCGGCCCTCCAGATGTTTTGGGACTACAACTCTCATCATCCCTAGCTAACAGGACCAGTGGTCAGGGATGATGGGAGATGTAGTCCCAAAACATCTGGAGGGACAAGTTTGCCTATGCCTGCCCTAGGCCGTCAAAATATGGGGGGGGGGCTTGCAAATGATCTCCTAATAGGTTTCTGTACTTTTCTTTCAAGATCAAATCAATATTATTTTGATCTGTTGTTGTGGGACCCCTAAAAGGCATGGAACCCATAGGCCAGTGCCTACTTTGCTTATTTGGTAATCCGGCACTGTAGCCCCTGCTTAGTCAGCAATGGGACTTGGAAGGGGCTACAACACAGTGATGAATGGGAATGGGATGTCCTCTTCATGGCAGCTGCAGCATGTTGGTGGGGGCTGTTTGGAAGCAGTGTACAGGGGTACCTCGGGTTACATATGCTTCAGGTTACATAAGCGTTTAGGTTATAGACTCCGCTAACCCAAAAATAGTACCTCGGGTTAAGAACTTTGCTTCAGGATGAGAACAGAAATCGTGCTCCGGCAGTGCGGCAGCAGCGGGAGGCCCCATTAGCTAAAGTGGTGCCTCAGGTTAAGAACAGTTTCAGGTTAAGTACGGACCTCCGGAACGAATTAAGTACTTAACCCAAGGTACCACTGTAATGAATACAGGAGTGATATTCAGAAAGACAATGCAAAAGCAACAGAAACATAATACTTTCTTTAGAAGCAGAGTTTGGATTTGATATCCCGCTTTATCACTACCCTAAGGAGTCTCAAAGCGGCTAACAATCTCCTTTTCCCTTCCTCCCCCACAACAAACACTCTGTGAGGGGAGTGAGGCTGAGAGACTTCAGAGAAGTGTGACTGGCCCAAGGTCACCCAGCAGCTGCATGTGGAGGAGTGGGGAATCAAACCCGGTTCACCAGATTATGAGTCCACCGCTCTTAACCACTACACCACACTGGCTCTTTAACCCCTTTGAGGGTTTTTTTTTTCTGCAACCAAGCAGTATATAAATTTTATTAAATTAATTAATCAAGGCCAGCTGGAGCAGCAGGCAAACCTTTCAGAGCATGATGGTTCATCCAGCCTCTAGAGCAGTTCTTGGAAGCTTGCTCTCTTTTTTACAACTAGGTCTGATGCAAAAGGCAATGCACTGCTGGTACTTTGGAATTCAGTCTTAATGGACCAGTTTGGCTACCCATACTTTTTGTCATCAAGCCCAATGGTGTTCTAGAGACTGGAGAAAGCTGAACTTACAGACTCAAGTATCCTCCTCCCATGGGTTCATTTTGTGGTCCCACGCAAGTGGCTCATTCATTCTTGGCCTCAGTTCTCAGTTGTGGTTCCCTCAATGGTGGACTTTCCTTCATTTGAGGTTTTGGGCAGAAGTTGGATGGCCATCAGACACGTATGATTTAGTTGAGATTCCTGCATTGCGGGGGGGGGGGGTGGAGTAGATGACTCTATGGTTCTATGAATTACAAGCCCCCTGCTTCAGAGAACTCTTGTGATAAGCTCAATATGGATCAAAGTATCCTCCCTGTATTTTCTTATTTGTCAGTTAGAAAGGGAGGAGAAGAATGGGGACCCTGTGAATAGAGGATGTCAGAGAATTCTAGTGGAAGCAGAAGCATAGTTGCTTACTCGCCCCATGTCCGGAACAAAAATCAATCCAGGGAATATGATCAGTATTCACTGCTGCAGTTGCCTTCAGTCCACAAGTGATAGGTAATTGATGGCTTCCCTTCCACCCATCATTTGCAGTGTTCTTCCTTTGCACTGAAATGAATGGGGTGGGATAATGTAATGGCAATGTCATTACGTGGCTATGGAATTAACTACAGAAAATTTCAGCAAAGTGGACAGCGAGATGAATAGCTCAGCTTTGGGTGGACTATGAACTGCAGAAGAATGGAAACAGCTCTACATGGAACAAATATAGGGTAAAACAGGTAATGCTGCCTTCTTGTATCCCTGCGTGTGAACACTTTAGATGATCCTAGACTCCCAACTTTCAGCAGCTCCAGCCAGCACAGCCAACGGACAGGGATCATAGAACTGTAGAATTGGAAGGTACCATGAAAGTGATCCAGTCCAACCCAATGCGATGCAGGAATCTTTTGCCTAATATGGGGTTCAAACCCACAACCCTGAGATTAAGAGTCTCCTGCTCTACTGACTGAGCTATCTGAAAAGCAAATACAGTGGTACCTTGGTTGTTGAATGGCTTGGCTCCTGAACAAATTGGCTCCCGGACGCTGCAAATCCGGAAGTGAGTGTTCCGGTTTGTGAACACTTTTTGGAAGCCGAACATCCGATGCGCCTTACGCGGCTTCCGATTGAGTGCAGGAAGCTCCTGCAGCCAATTGGAAGCCGTGCCTTGGTTTTCGAATGCTTCCGGGAGTCAAACTGTAATGGGACCTGCAGTCCAATAAACACCTGGATCCCCGCAGGTCCCTCATCCCAGTTATTTAAGTAAGCAACCACAGCATTTTTGACTCTATGCAGGCACTTGGTGTTTTAAAAGGCGGAGGAAGCAAGCTCAGCTTAGAGGCCCTTATACCTTCCTTCCCATATGTGAGTAAAGGGTAGAGTTAGGAGCCCATCGACAATGTTGCCAAAATGGCCCACAAAAAGATGGAGTCACTCTTGTCCCAAGATGTACAAAACCACACACAAGAGTGGCTTTCAAAGAGAGCTCTGATAACATCGAAAGCTGAATGGGGGCTTCTCCGAGAGTTGTGGCAGTCAAGACAATACCCTGACAACAGGAATTTCCTGGCACTAGTGACCTTCCCCTACAATGCCCCACTGTAGTGGAGTGTTGGGTTCATTCTAGGCTAAGGACTCTTCACCCAAAGTTCCTTTGGTGTCTCAGCATTCCTCTGGGTGAAGACACAGTCAGGCTGGTAGTTCATCTAGCTCAGTGTATTGATGGCCGTTCTTTGCTTTTTTCCTGGGCCCCTAAAGAATCTAGGGTCCTAGCAGGTTCTCCGGCAGACACGGTAGCATGGAAATGACTCCTTGAATGTAGAAAGACTGGAAACCATTGGCGTGCTGGAGCAATCTGTGGCAGATTCATCCCACCTCCCTCCCCTTGAAGTCAGTGTGCAACAACTTCACCACATAGCCACAACTTTAAAGAAAAATGAGGGTGTGGGAGATCAGGGTGGTCTGAAATTATAGAGCGAGAGATAACAGTAGATGCAGGGTGACCTCAGCCACTGCAGTGACCGACATATTTGTCTCTCGCACATCAGCAGTGATGACATTACAGTGTGCACCTTGGCAATAACATCTTATTCTACAGAATCAGTGTAACTCTGCTCCTGCCCTTGACAGCAAACTGCCCTGGCCTGGACGAGAGATGGCTCCTTGCCCATAATCACGGCTGCCAGCAGGCACCACCTCAGCTCTTTTCAAGGGGTCTCTGTCATAGCAGGAGACGCTGCAGAGTCTGTCTCGCTCTCGCTCTCTTCCCCATCCCCAATTCACTCACACAAAATGACCATCCAAGCTTTGTGAGCGAAGATAAATGGTTTTTTTTAAGCTTTGCCATAACAAGCCTCCCAGGCCAAGAAGAAGAAGAAAAATAATAATCACCAACTGTAATTACGACAGAACAAAGATAGATCACTTGGCTACTGGTGCACTTTTTTGTCACTGAGCCAGGTAGAGAAGCAGCTCAAAAGGGAGGAAGAGTTATGTGAAGGTCTGGATGGAGCAACTGCGCTGCGATGTCGTTCAAGCCCCCAGCAGAAGCTCATCTTTTGCCCCCTGTGCAAATGGCTCCCTTGGTTTCTTTCTAACCTACCCTTTGGGAGCAAGAGGGCATTTATCCGACTGCAATCAGCATCGCTTAACTAAGTCGAGATCAGCACCATACATTTTAAAGCATTCTTGTGCCACTTTAAACAGTCATGGCTTCCCTCAAAGAATGCCGAGTGGTTTGCTAAAGATGCTGAAAGTTATTAGGAGACCCCTGTTGTTCCCCTCACAGAGCTACAACCCTCTTCCCAGGGAACTCTGGGAATTGCGAGGGAAATTAATAAAACATTGGGGCATGACGAGTTGGATTTCCATCTCCATCATAATGTCTACATCAGGGGTCAGCAAACTTTTTCAGCAGGGGCCCGGTCCACTGTCCCTCAGACCTTGTGGGGGGCCGGACTATTTTTTTTTTGGGGGGGGGGGATGAACGAATTCCTATGCCCCACAAACAACCCAGAGGTGCATTTTAAATAAAAGCACACATTCTACTCATGTAAAAACACGCTGATTCCCGGACCGTCTGCGGGCCGGATTGAGAAGGCGATTGGTCCGGATCTGGCCCCGGGCCTTAGTTTGCCTACCCATGGTCTATATCACACAACAAGCAACTGAGAAGCCACATCCCCGGCCAGTAAGTAATTTTTAACCACCAGGGCCATACTTTAAATTGAGAAAGGGTTGAAAGGCCACCAGCGCTGACTCTGCCAGCTGACTACTGGGAGGGTAAGTGAGAGGCATTCTTTAATCCTCTCCTTCCCAGCACAAACAGAAAACCAGTGCTCCACGCAGCCCAGTATTTCATCTGTGTACAACACAGAATTAGCCCACTCAACTCGGTCTCCAAACCAGGCCATAGGCTCCTAAATGCTGCATGGGTAGAGGAGACCAGTGCACCAATTAAGAGGCCTTTAAATTAGAGAGCAGGCCAAGGGCAGGAACCTTTTCTAAGCACGTTTGTCACCATCCAGGCAATTTAAAAATAAATAAATGGTTGCAAGCTTTAGTATGCAAGGCAAGCTTCATCAAAGTGGATAAGAAGGTCATTTGACAAAAACTAGGCAACAGCAGCGCTATTCAGTCAAAAAATAGAATCCCAGAGTAGGAAGGTTATCTCAAAGGTCACCTGGTCCATCCCCTTAAGAACATAAAAAAGAGAACTGCTGGATGAGGCCAACGGCCCATCTAGTCTAGCATCCTGTTCTTGCCTGGCAAAGCCCACAAGGAAGACATGAGCACGGCAGCAGCAGTATGCAGAAGCATATTGTCTCTGACAATGTCTGCAGAACCATAGCCATTAATATAGGCTTGTCAATGCAGGAAATCTGCTGCCACACCATTCCCAAGAGCTGGGAACAAACATTTGTGCCTGCACAAATCCTAAGAGCAGCCCTGCCAGATGAATCCAGGAGTCCATCAAGTCAGATAGATGCCTCTAGGAAGCCCAGAAGCAGAGCATCTGCAGTTGGTTGGCTTCCTCCCAATAGTGCCTGGAGATCGTTCCTTGGAACTTTAATGGCTAAGAGGTAGCTGGACCTATCCCCCATAAATTTGGCTTTAAAAGAAAATGAAACATCTAAGCCTGTGGTCAACCCCATATCTTGTGACAGCAAATTCCATGTTAGTTATGTATATGAAGGCTTGCTTCCTTGCTTTCAGCAACCCTGAATGCACAGCCGAATCAATTTCACTGGGTGATCCCAGTGAATTTGGGGAGTGGGGAGAGAGACAGAGAAGAAGAAGCCCGGCTATGGACTATTTACAGAATTACTACTATCATCGTGCTTTTGCCTCATTTGGGACCAGGGCTGAATTAACTCTTTACATTCAGTGCATCATGGCACCACCAGGGCTTAATTTCTAAATCATAGTACATGGTACATAGTACATGTACATGTACATGTACATAGCCTTCAAGGAGATAAACACTGTGTAACCTGGAGACGGAGATGTCCAATCCTGCAATGTTACAAGACTGGGGCACAGAGCAGTCACCTTTTCAAACAGCTAGGACAGACCCTGTAAGTGTCCCTATTTTCCAGAGACCGTCCAAGATTTCCAGAAGCTGTCCCAGTTTCTGATTTGATCCCATAATCTCCAGCTTTTCCTTAGGATATCCCTATTTTCCTTGGCGACATGTTGGATGGTATGATTACGTGACCCCCAAGCCAAGAAGATAAGTACAACCTTTAGAAGACATCTGAAGGCAGCCCTGTATAGGGAAGTTCTTTTCAATGTTTAATGTTTTATTATGTTTTTACATACATTGGAAACCGCCCAGAGTGGAATTATTATTAGTAGTAGTAGAAGTATGGAACAGGACATCCCTATTTTCATCAGAGAAATGTTGGAGGGAATGCTAGTACCACTGTGCCTTTAACAGCAGTTTGATGTGCAAACATTAACAGCTTGAGAACCTTCCACCTCCAGCTGTGAAAAGCTTCAACCGATGTGGCTTCTGCACATCCAACTGCTGCTAAAGGCACAAGAGGAAACCAGGCTGGTTATTTTCTATTCAGCTGGCAACCCTAGGGAGCAATAAGAGCACCTCTTCTTGGAACAGCTGGAATGGAAATGCAAAAACAAAACAGAGCCACACATTGAAAATACTGACAGCTAGGGATGTGTTCTTTCAGCGTAGAATAATTAAGCCTGTCTGCACAATGCTAGATGAAAAGCCAAACATTAGCTTGCTCAGAGGCCTGGTGAGGGCAGCAGGTCTGACCCTGTAGCAGTGTAGGCAGCTTCTCATTATCCCTGCACCTGCAGCCTAACACAGTACAGCACATTCAAAATAATCCCAGTCGGAAAAAAGGAAAATGGGAGTTATGAATCATAGAATAGAATCATAGAGTTGGAAGAGACCACAAGGGCCATCGAGTCCAACCCCCTGCCAAGCAGGAAACACCATCAGAGCACTCCTGACATATGGTTGTCAAGCCTCTGCTTCAAGACCTCCAAAGAAGGAGACTCCACCACACTCCTTGGCAGCAAATTCCACTGTCGAACAGCTCTTACTGTCAGGAAGTTCTTCCTCATGTTTAGGTGGAATCTTCTTTCTTGTAGTTTGGATCCATTGCTCCGTGTCCCCTTCTCTGGAACAGCAGAAAACAACCTTTCTCCCTCTTCTATATGACATCCTTTTATATATTTGAACATGGCTATCATATCACCCCTTAACCTCCTCTTCTCCAGGCTAAACATGCCCAGCTCCCTTAGCCGTTCCTCATAAGGCATCGTTTCCAGGCCTTTGACCATTTTGGTTGCCCTCCTCCGGACACGTTCCAGTTTGTCAGTGTCCTTCTTGAACTGTGGTGCCCAGAACTGGACACAGTACTCCAGGTGAGGTCTGACCAGAGCAGAATACAGTAGCACTATTACTTCCCTTGATCCAGATGCTATACTCCTATGAGTTCAGGCAGCAAGTGATCAGGTCAGCGGAGGGGGGGGCGGGGAGGTTGCACACCAGGTTCCAAGCAACGAGAATTTGGGATTTTGCTACAATACTTTTATAGGGTATTTATGTCACTATTGTTCCTCCCCCTCCACACACCCCTCTCTCATGCACACTATATTACTATAATTGGAAGCCTACCACAGGCATACAAGTGGAGGCACATAGGTAAAGGGATACCGGTTAATTGGCGATGGGGGAAAAGGCGCATTGCACAAGTTCAGAAGCGCACATTTGTCATTGTTGCAACGGGTTGAGCCTGGCATTAAAAACTGGTTGCAGGGCTAATCCCCGGCTCAAATTAAGCCTTGACAGAATGGATGATTTAAGAGGGAAATTCAGAATGCACAACTTTTGTCCCGCAGCATTTTTGTTTACGCAGCACTGCAAAAGAAAAGGCGCACTTGCCAAAGTTCTCCCTTCTAAACAGCTTTCGAAAGGCTTAGGGCCCCATCTTATACAGAGACTGGTAATTCACAGCCCACCTGCATATGAGAAAGCCTCTAGGTGTGAGCAGGGCTGCGTGGGCATTCCAGGTGACCTCAATCCCGTTTTGCAAGCGTGGCACAATACTTTGCACTTCAAAAACCTCAACTCTCCCCACCTTCCCACCCCGTACTCTCTTCTCTTTTTAAAAGAAAGTTTCTAGTCCCCATAACTGGGGGGAAATCTCAAAAGCATGCAGAAACTGGGGACTTCTACTGGTTGAGAGATTTAGGAACTTGCGCAGCTCTCTCTCCTCCTGGTCAAGTTTATCGGAAAAAATAAATTACACAAAATAAGAAAACACGCCAAGATACTTAATCTTCACAATTATTCCAGTCTTATAATTTAATTCATTTTGGAGCAGAGAATTTGGATCCCTTGGTGCAAAACATGCATTAAAAAAAGGGAGGGGAGACCAACAGAATATGCTTATCGCCATCTCCAGTCTCATTCTCCTTCCAGGCGTCTGTATGTGGATGAGCTGATTAAACTGATAAATCTATTGGATCTGATGATTCAAGAGGTTTGTGGGATGCTGAGCTGGTGACCTTTTCTCCTCCACCCCCCCCCCAATTTTTTTAAAAAAAATCTTACGGATCTAAATGGAAGAGGGGGGGGAGAGAGAAGATGCTGATGTGCGGGGGTGTCCCTTAAAATTGTGAGTGCCTCCTAAAGCACAGCCGTGGCGAAGTGGACCCAGGTTCACGAGCCAAGGCCTTGGGAGTCATGAAAAGCAGCTCTGCCGCAACTCACAGCCTTGAAACAAGTCAGGATCAGGCCCCCTCTCCCCATCATGCATCACTTGGCCCACCCACACAGAGCTCTCCTATGCCTTGCGGCTCTGCTATGTCTGAGCAACGAGAGGTTCTTCCCTCCCCCCCCCCGCCCCATGTTCCGGCTGCGCGGCACGCCATGCACCCCCTTCCTCTTCTCGCCCCCCCCCCCCCCCGATCCAACCATTGCTGCGTGCGGAGCAAGGAAGCGCTGAGGCAGAAGAGACTCTGATCTGTCCTGACAATCTGGCCCAGTTTCCTGCTGCCGCTGCAGCAGCCAAGGGTGTGGAGGAGGCAGCTAAGGGGGAGCCCAAGGTTAGTGGCAAGGCAGGAGTTGTGGGGAGGGGGAAACGGAGGGGGGGGACGACGGCTGGTTGTGACATGAGAGACTGCATGAAAGGGAGCAAGCAGTAGGAAGCTGTGTCTATAACTGAATAGCCAAAGCAGAGAGGTTCAGTTGTGAGAGGGTTGTGTGGCTAGACAAGGAGGCCACATCACCTGTGTTCTAGAGCTTTTAGACATGAAATCTAGGGGCTTACATGGAACCTCAAAGAGTGCGGAAGTCTTGTATTATTTACATAAAGGTAAAGGGACCCCTGACCGTTAGGTCCAGTCGTGGCCAACTCTGGGGTTGCAGCGCTCATCTCGCTTTATTGGCTGAGGGAGCCGGCGTACAGCTTCCGGGTCATGTGGCCAGCATGACTAAGCCACTTCTGGCGAACAAGAGCAGCGCCCGGAAACGCCATTTACCTTCCCACCAGAGCGGTACCTATTTATCTACTTACACTTTGACGTGCTTTCAAACTGTTAGGTTGGCAGGAGCAGGGACCGAGCAACGGGAGCTCACCCCATTGCGGGGATTCGAACTGCTGACCTTCTGATCGGCAAGTCCTAGGCTCTGTGGTTTAACCCACAGCGCCACCCGCGTCCCAAAAAGTGTGCTTTCGAACTGCTAGGTTTGCAGGAGATGGAACAGAGCAATGGTAGTCGCGAGCATTCGAACCGCTGACCTTCTGATCAGCATGCCCAAGAGGCTCAGTGGTTTAGACCACAGCCTGTGCCTAAAGAAGTCGGCAGGAAAACAACGGTAGGATCAGGAGGGGACCATGGCTAGCTAAACCACCTGGTCTGTCTAGACTGAACAGTTCCACTCCATTGCTGGAAAAATGGAACAGGGTCCCCTTGTTTACAGTCAAAGATGTGCCCCAAAGCTGTCATCCACTGTGTATTTCATTTACCTGGGGGACAAGACCCATCATTGGCACAGGTTGGGAGAGTCGTAGGTGTAGAAAATCCAGGAATAGTTTCCCCAAGAGGCACCTGTGTTAGCAAAGGACTTTCAGTATGGAACCGGATTTACGGCAATGCGAGAAGTTTCCCAGCACAGGGTGCTGAGCCGACAGGGTGCAAAATAATAATTATTAAAACCCTATATTTATATGAGTACAGTGGTACCTTGGGTTACATACACTTCAGGTTACATACGCTTCAGGTTACAAACTCCGCTAACCCAGAAATAGTACCTTGGGTTAAGAACTTTGCTTCAGGATGAGAACAGAAATTGTGCTCCAGCGGCGTGGCAGCAGCAGGAGGCCCCATTAGCTAAAGAGATACTTCAGGTTAAGAACAGTTTCAGGTTAAGAACGGACCTCCGGATCGTATTTAACCCGAGGCACCATTGTAGCTACTCAAAGTTTGTTTGTTTTTTGCAGAGGGACACCACATTTTGTCCTCCCCCAGGGCACTATATTACCAAAGTCTGTCCCTGCTGGAGATAATCTTTTCTTTGTGGGGCCTTCAGTTGTAGACAGAAAAGGGTTTTGATTTTCTTTCCTACATAAATGATTGGGATCTTTAGCTTACATAGGAATAGAGGAAGCTGCTTTATACAGAGTCAAACCTTGGGGTCCATCTATCTTATCTATACTGGCTGGCAGTGGTCAGAACCTCCCCCTCTTCTGGGAACCAGCTAGTGCCCCAGCTAGATATGGGGCTGGAGAGTAGGAAATATACGCTGTCTGCTGTATACAGCATACTATTAGAATGGGAGACGAAAGATGAGGAGGTAAAATCAGTTATGATTAAATTGGCACAAGATGTAGGTCACAACATTATGATGGAAGATTGGGGAAAATTATGGAAAACCGATTGAAAATTTACAGACTGTTCCCTGTTGAAGGAGAATTACATGAAGATGATGTACAGATGGTACACAACACCAGTGCAGTTAGGGAAAATGTACAAAACTAGTTCAAATATATGTTGGAAGTGTAAAGAGAAGGAGGGGACATTTTATCATCTGTGGTGGGATTGTATGGTAATTAAAAAAAATTGGGAAATGATATATAACGAATTGAAGAAAATGTTCCATTTAACATTTGTGGAAAAACCTGAAGCATTTTTATTAGGGATTGTAGGGAAAGATCTGCCCAAAAAGCTGAAAAACATCTTCATGTATGCGACAACGGCCGCGAGAGTTTTAATAGCACAAGGATGGAAGACTGAAGAAACCCCAACTAAAGAATCATGGCAAGAAAAATTGATGGACTTTGCAGAACTGGCAAAACTGACATACAAGCTACAGGACAAGGATAACTGTGACTTTAAAGATGAATGGGAACCCTTTACAAAGTATTTGAAGACGCAACAAAGTGAACTGGACTCCTTGGCCGGTTTTGAATAAACATTCACAAACTTTTTATTATCAGCTAAATCGTCTGAGGATCTATACAACTGTGTGACATGCAGAAAACAGCATTTTTAAAGAAATCAAAGACTGGAACTGAGGGAAATCGGTGGGTGGGTGGGGGGGTTTGTGGGGGGAGGAAAAATGGGGGGAAATGAGGGTGATATGTTTCTGGATAATATGTTTTGTATTTTGAATAAAAAAGTATTTTTTTTAATAATAAAAAAAGAGTGTAGGAAATATACAACCCAATAAAAATATCCTTTCAGGAAATCTGGTAGAGCCCTTAATAATAATAAGTTGTTATGTGTCACGGTTGCAGTGTTAAGCATGAAAATGCTCGAGCAATACATGGTCAAATTCCAGGAACCAGACCAGGGAGAAGTAACATTTCTAGCATGCAGGAATTTCCAGAGGGTGTGTGTGTGCTACGGAAAAACAATAACAACAATGGAATCCCTAAAGACAAACACATTTTATTGTGGAATAAGGTTTTGTGGGCTAAAGCCACTGACTTATGTATTCTGCAGAACCCTTTCCCGATCAACATGTTTAGAAGACGATGTTATGCAAAATAAAGCTGTTTTAGGGAGGCTTTCCTAATTTGCATAATCTATATAGGTCACAGCATTTGTCTTGTTATTTGGTGCAGAATCTGGGCGCAGAAAGAGGTCTTGGGTACAGTGAATACAGTTCTGGGTACAGCGTGGCAGGGATGGTACCCATCATTTGTTCCTGTGCTGAGGCCCAGTTTCTGAGGGTAGGGTAAAAGGTAAAGGTAAAGGGACCCCTGACCATTAGGTCCAGTTGTGGCCGACTCTGGGGTTGTGGCGCTCATCTCGCTTTATTGGCTGAGGGAGCCGGCGTACAGCTTCCGGGTCATGTGGCCAGCATGACTAAGCCGCTTCTGGCGAACCAGAGCAGCACACGGAAACACCGTTTACCTTCCCGCCGGAGTGGTACCTATTTATCTACTTGCACTTTGACGTGTTTTTGAACTGCTAGGTTGGCAGGAGCAGGGACCGAGCAATGGGAGATCACCCCTTCGCGGGGATTCAAACTGCTGGCCTTTTGATCGGCAAGCCCTAGTCTCTGTGGTTTAACCCACAGTGCCACCCGCGTCCCTGAGGGTAGCGTAGCCAGGTTCAAATTCCTGATCAGCCACAAAGCATCTTTTCTTAGCCTAATCTATGGTCATCATGGCGATAAAAGAGGATGCCCCAAGCATGCTATCCTAAACATCTTAGAGGGAGGGTGGCATACAAATGGGAGAGGAAAACCAGGAAGTTGCCTTACACCTGATTAGACTATTTTTGTCCATTCAGCTCAGTATTGTTCAGCTCTCTAGGCGAAGAAGGCCTATCATATCGCTTGCTACCAGATTCTTTTTTAACAGGAGATGCAAGGGATAGAACCAAGGACCTTCTGCATGCATCGTATGAGCTCTGCTGTTCAACTACAGCCTTTCAAATTATAATCAGAGGTGTGGATAGATCTTGGATTGGAGAGTGGGGCCTGGTGGGGTGGAGGACAGATTTGAAAGCATTGCAGTCCCTTCTTGGAAGCTAACCTGGCCCAAGTGATGGTGAACTGCAAAATACTTTTGGTGTTTAAATGACTTGCACAGTCCAGGACTTACCGTATTTTTCGCTCCATAGGACGCACTTTTCTCCTCCTAAAAAGTAGGGGGAAATGTCTGTGCGTCTTATGGAGCGAATGTGTGGTCCCTGGAGCCAAATTGCCCAGGGGCGAAAAGCAGATCATGCTATATATATATATATATATATATGTATATATAAAGAGGGAAGTGGGTGTTGAAACAAAGCCACTGATCGGCAAGCGATCGGGAGGGAGGTAAGGCTGCTGGTAAAGGAGCCAGGTAAAGAAAGGAACTTGCAAGGAGAGGAGACATGAATACTCAAAACAAGCAATGAGGAGAGAAATTAGAAGAAAAGGAAGAGCAAAAAACTGCTCCAGCTAAGGAAAAGACACTAAGGCAAACAAGAGGGAAGGGGGTGTTGAAAGGAAGCAGCTGATCGGCAAGCAATCGGGAGGGAGATAAGGGACTCTAGTGATAAAGGAGGCTGCCTGGGAGGGGGGAGGTAAAAGTCCATGGATCCTCAGGATTTTTGCATTGGGTCACCCCAAATTCACCATCAGACCACATAGCATGTCCATGGCTACAGCTTGCACCCAAAAAAACACGCATCCACTGTTTCATGGGGCCGCAATGGTGCAAAAGCATGGTTGCAAAGCACGGATCCACATGGACCCTCAGGATTTTTGCATTGGGCTACCCCACACTCACCGTCAAATTACATATCATGTCTGTGGCCACAGCATGAACCACAAAAATAATACATCCACTGTTTCATTCAGAATTTTTTTTTTCTTGTTTTCCTCCTCTAAAAACTAGGTGCATCTTATTGTCAGGTGCATCTTATGGAGCGAATAATACGGTAATCCCAAGGGACACTGATTTACCGCAAGGTGCAATCTTAGGATTCTTGTACTGGGAGGGCTTGGATGAGATTACTCTTGGGGTCCCTTCCGACTATACACTTACAGTGGTACCCTGCAAGACGAATGCCTTGGAAGATGAAAAACTCGCTAGACAAAAGGATTTTTCGTTTTCTGAGGTGCTTCGCAAGACGGATTTTCCTAAGGGCTTGCTTCGCTAGACGAAACAGCCCTGCCTCTCCTGTCATGGCGACGGTCACTGCACGCACGCACGCTCGCTTCCCCGCTCCTCCGGCTCCCTCCCACCTTCCGGCTGACGACTCCTCCGGCTCCCTCCCACCTTCTGGCTGACGGCCGACCTTCCGGCTGCCTTGCGCCGCTGCCCACCGCTCTTGTGCGCTCCTCTCAGAGAGCCGCTGCCGCCAGCAGCCAGCGTTGCAGCCAGAGTCGCGCTCCTGAGCCCCGCCGCCCTCCAGCAGCCGTGTTGCGCGGTGGCCACAAGGCGCGGGTGAGTCTGAGGTACCGGCTGCGGCAGCTGCCCTGCTTCTACCCGCCCCTCCCCGCCGTTGTTAGTGTTTAACTGCAGTGGTGCTTCGCAAGACGAAAAAACTCGCTCAACGAAAAAACTCGCGGAACGAATTAATTTCGTCTTGCAAGGCACCACTGTATATGATTCTATGACCAGGTGAACCATGTCCTCTAATCAATGTGCATGGTGGCATTCAACAAAGTTTGACTCAGAACAGTAAATCAGCCTAACTTAGCCATGCTTATTCATTTCAATGAGTCTACTCTTGAGTAAAACTTGGCTGCATGCCATTCGTATTGGGCAAGAATAGTAACGAGAACGAGAACAGCAATTGTTCTCACAATGGCCAGCCAGCTGCCCCTATGGGAAGCTCACAAGCAGCGCATGGAGGTAGAACATGAAAACGATGCTCTATGCTAAATCAAATCATGAAAGGCTTTAATAAATCAGACTCAGGCGTGGGCAGAATTCCACTCTATATCAACAGAACTGGCAACAGGTATTAATTTCCCGCTTTTAGTTATTTCCCATTCTTCACCCTAAGGCCAGAAGACGGGTTACAGCATAAAAAAAAACTCTAATTAAAACAACTTACAGTCAGCAATATAAGGTGTGTCCTGAAAAGCCTTTGTCAGGCAGCTTACCACGGTATCATCCTTGATTTAAATTAAAGCAAAAAGGCAATGAGATAGATTGGGTCCTGATGTAGGAGGAGACAAGTTTCAACCGTTTGCCCCACTGTGGTTTTGATTAGAACTGTGCCCCCGCTCCTTCCCAGTGTCTACTGTTTGAAGAAACTGGCATTCGTTATGAAACTGGTGCAAATGGGAGCTATCCACCAACTGCTAATAGCAGAATTGAGGGGTTACCTGGAGGGCAAAGAGATAATTCCTTCCCGCTCTACACCATAGTCCCAATCAGACTCATGGGTCCCTCTTCCACCTATTTATTCGCTGGGGGTGGGGAGAGATCAAACACACCAGGTATGCTACCTAGTTTGGCCTTTCCTTGAACAGAGGGATGGGGAAAGCTGGGGAAGGGCTGTGGCTCAGTGGGTAGAGCCCATGCCTGGCATGTACAAGGTCCCAGGTTCAATTCCTGCTATCTCCAGGTAGGACAGGGAGAGAGCTCAGTCTTAAACCCTGAACAGCTGCTGCCTGTCAATATATAGAGAAAGCGGAGCTAGATGGAACAAGCTTGTGTACAAGGCTGCTTCATCTTCTACAGTAAGAAGCCTTTTCTGCTGGCAGTGGCCCTCCAAGATATCAGACTGGGTTCTCTCCGAGTCCTACCTGAAAAGGCTGGTGACTGAATCCGGGACCTTATGCATACAAAGCAGGGTGGATAAAAATCAAGTTTTTAAAAAGAAGTATTTTTTTATTTAAATCAGATTTTTTAAAATTTAAATTGGATTTTTAAAATAAAATGCCTTTGGAGGGAAAATCTTTCTACAGATAGTTTTCTATTTAAGTTACATTATACAGTGGTACCTCGGGTTACAAACGCTTCAGGTTACATACGCTTCAGGTTACAGACTCCACTAACCCAAGTTAGTGGGTTAAGAACTTTGCTTCAGGATGAGAACAGAAATTGTGCGGCGGCAGCGGGAGGCCCCATTAGCTACAGTTAAGAGCAGTTTCATGTTAAGAACGGACCTCCGGAACGAATTAAGTACGTAACCAGAGGTACCACTGTAGTCCAAAGGCTATTCATCAGGAAATAAGTTTTTTCTGTGTGCTAAAACTCAGTCCAAGTTGTGTGTGGTTTTTTCATGTTTAACCACATCAATTAACAAACATTGTTACATATGCTATAATGTTATTCTTAAGTTAAATAAATTGTTTAAATTGTTGTTAAGGGAATGATTATTTTTCTCCTTCCAATAAAGTACAGCAGAAAAGTTGTCAAAATATAAACAGTTAACTTATTAAACCTCACCATAATTTCATAATTATCTGTCTATGTATTTCTAATAGTATAACCAAATCAGTCATTTTCGTTATAACTGTAAAAACTACTCTGAAAACTTATAGTTCCAAAAATGAAACCTTCATCTAGTTGTAAATATCTGTCAAGCCTCAGAGATTTGAGTAGATGCTGCCTAACTTTTCCCCCTTTACTGCCCAAAGACCAGAACCTTATTCTTTTATCCACACTGCAACCTGGAATTACAACTAGTGCATGTGGACAGCATCTGTTGAGATACAGTACACCCTTGTTGTTCTTTACATTTGCTGATGCTCAGCTGACACTCAAGTAGGTTCTCAACACTAAGGAAGGGATGTGCAGGTTGGCAGTGCATGCCACATTTTGGGTATGGCAGTAAAGGTAAAGGTACCCCTGCCCGTACGGGCCAGTCTTGACAGACTCTAGGGTTGTGCGCCCATCTCACTCAAAGAGGCCGGGGGCCAGCGCTGTCCGAAGACACTTCCGGGTCATGTGGCCAGCGTGACATCGCTGCTCTGGCGAGCCAGAGCCGCACACGGAAACACCGTTTACCTTCCCGCTAGTAAGCGGTCCCTATTTATCTACTTGCACCCGGGAGTGCTTTCGAACTGCTAGGTTGGCAGGTGCTGGGACCGAACAGCGGGAGCGCACCCCGCCGCGGGGATTCGAACCACCGAACTTTCGATCGGCAAGCCCTAGGCACTGAGGCTTTTACCCACAGCGCCATCCGAGTCCCTTTTGGGTATGGCACAATTCATTTAATAAGTAATCTGGATTTGGAATCTATACTTCCATCAAGAAATCCATCTCTGCCCCAGCCCAAAGAACTTGCCTTGGGTGTTCCAAGTGTAAAGGTAAAGGGACCCCTGACCATTAGGTCCAGTCGCGGCCAACTCTGGGGTTGCGGCGCTCATCTCGCTTTATTGGCCGAGGGAGCCGGCGTACAGCTTCCGGGTCATGTGGCCAGCATTATTAAGCCGCTTCTGGCGAAGCAGAGCAGCGCACGGAAACGCCGTTTACCTTCCCGCCGGAGTGGTACCTATTTTTCTACTTGCACTTTGATGTGCTTTCAAACTGCTAGGTTGGCAGGAGCAGGGACCGAGCAACGGGAGCTCACCCCGTCGCGGGGATTCGAACCACTGACCTTCTGATCGGCAAGTCCTAGGCTCTGTGGTTTAACCCACAGTGGCACCCGTGTCCCTCGTTCCAAGTGTAGGCCTTCAAAAACAAACTTCTTCTACATTCCTGTAAATGATACAAGGACCCAGACCCGCAGAGCAGATCCAGAGAATCCAATTGCAACTTCCAGAATGTAGTATGGTTTGTGCTCTATTTCATTCATCCAACAGCCCTTCCAAGCATTAACATTCAGGCAGAACTGGAGGTCATTTGACCATGAATTGCTCAAGAGCATTCCGTGACCTCACCGCAGAATAACAAACGGAATGCATGTATCCCACTTTCACACATCTAACGGGGTGGCCTGGGAATTGGTTGTGCAGATGAAGCAGCAAGTAGACCCCTGACAACGAGCACATCCTGGGGGTTTCCCTGCCAACAGCTTAAAGCAAAGACAGGCACCACACACAAAACACAAGGCAATTCCTCCTCCTTGGCAGCTGAAATCTGTCTCAGCCAAATTCCCCCCAGGAGCAGGTGCCTGGCAAGGGACCAGTCTCCCCCTCCCCAATGCATCCTTCTCTACTCCCACCATCCCAAGAGCATCCCGGGCGTGTCGGAGTCAGCCGACAACCGCAAAGGGCAGCCAAAGCACCAGATGATGCCACCTGCCTGGTCCAGCGTGGAAGGTGACCCCCATCACATCCACTGCCAACATGCATGAGCAGCCATCTATGACATGGCAAGGGGCCAGATCCAAACACTGTGACACCAAGTGGTGGCACCCAATGCGGTCCTTAAGATAAACCTGTATCAAGAGGCTTGGCGCTCAGCTGGTTAGATGGCTAGTTCAAAACTTTCCCTATCCTGCCTGGTTTTACAAAGAAACTCAAAGGGGCAAACAAAGCAGCAGCAAGGCTGCCCAAATGAAGCCAAATCACCCATTGTTCAGCCCAGACACTGAGATCCAGCGCTGAGGGCCTTCTGGCGGTTCCCTCATTGCGAGAAGTGAGGTTACAGGGAACCAGACAGAGGGCCTTCTTGGTAGTGGCGCCCACCCTGTGGAGGAAATAAGCAGCTATCTTCTCTTTAAAAGACATCTGAAGGCAGCCCTGTTTAGGGAAGTTTTTAATATTTAATGCTGTATTGTTTTTAACACATGATTGGAAGCTGCCCAGAGTGGCTGGGGAAACTCAGCCATATGGGCGGGGTATAAATAATAAATTATTCTTATTCTTATTATTAAATTATAGAATCAAATACAGTGGTACCTTGGGTTACATACGCTTCAGGTTACATACGCTTCAGGTTACAGACCCCGCTAACCCAGAAATAGTACCTCGGGTTAAGAACTTTGCTTCAGGATGAGAACAGAAATCGTGCTCTGGCGGCGCAGCAGCAGCAGGAGGCCCCATTCGCTAAAGTGGTGCTTCAGGTTAAGAACAGTTTCAGGTTAAGAACGGACTTCTGGAACGACTTAAGTACTTAACCCGAGGTGCCACTGTACAGTTGTACCTTGGGTTTCTAACAGCTTAGTTCTCGAACTTTTTGGCTCCCGTACGCCGCAAACCCGGAAGTGATTGTTCCGGTTTGCAAACTATTTTTGGAAGTCCAGCGGGACTTCCACGGCTTCTGACTGGCTGCAGCAGCTTCCTGCAGCCAATCAGAAGCCGCACTTTGGTTTCCGAACGCTTTGGAAGTCGAACGGATTCCGTTCGACTTCCAAGGTCGATTTTGTATTGTATTGATGTTTGTATTGTATTGATGCAAACTGACAACGAATCCAACAGTTCCAAAATAGCCGTCAAATTAAACACCCACACATGCACAAGCCAAACAGAGAAAACACCCTATTAAAAACAACAACACCACACACACAATTAGCCTATTAAAAACAACAACACCACACACACAATTTAGCTATAGCCTAAAGCAGTGTAATGATGGGGCCTTACTCATCCAGCTCCACTTAATACAAAGCCCTCTCTCCTCCAGTTCTTGCAAAACCAGCTTGAGTCGTATCAGAACTTGATAGTTCCAGGAGCTTTTCCAAAAGCTCAATAACTGGAATATCTTTACAGTGGTACCTCGGGTTACATACGCTTCAGGGTACAGATGCTTCAGGTTACAGACTCCACTAACCCAGAAATAGTGCTTCAGGTTAAGAACTTTGCTTCAGGATGAGAACAGAAATCGCGCTCCGGCGGCGCGGCGGCAGCGGGAGGCCCCATTAGCTAAAGTGGTGCTTCAGGTTAAGAACAGTTTCAGGTTAAGAACGGACCTCCGGAACAAATTAAGTGCTTAACCTGAGGTTCCACTGTATATTACACATTTGGTATGGGAACTTCATAGCAAGTTCCCTTCCCCCACCAGAGGGTACTCACAGGCCTGGTTGCTCACACCAGATATGAGAGGCCACTGCTTGGAGATGAAAAGGCTCCTTTTGCAATACAGTGGTACCTCGGGTTAAGTACGTAATTCCAAGCCAATGAGGCTTGTTTCTACTTCAGCACAAATCCAACACGTAGGTCAGAAAAGATGTGGGAGAGGTCCTATCCATCACTTGGAGCAACCTCTCCCCACTCTTTCCAAACCTTTACACAGAATAGGTAAAGGTAAAGGTACCCCTGCCCGTACGGGCCAGTCTTGCCAGACTCTAGGGTTGTCTGCAGACACTTCTGGGTCACGTGGCCAGCGTGACGAAGCTGCTCTGGCGAACCGGCACCAAAGCAGCACACGGAAACGCCGTTTACCTTCCCGCTATAAAGCGGTACCTATTTATCTACTTGCACTTAAGGGTGCTTTCGAACTGCTAGGTGGGCAGGAGCTGGGACCGAACGACGGGAGCTCACCCCGCCGGGGGGATTTGAACCGCCAACCATGCGATCGGCAAGTCCTAGGTGCTGAGGTTTTACCCACAGTGCCACCCGCGTCCCAGCATTACTAAGCACTTACTAAAGCTGCATGAATCCCAACACCACAGCTACATGTGTTTTCTGATCTACTGCTCAGACAAGCACCCGGCTTTCACAAAGGCCCCTGGGGAGCAAGCAGCGCTCTTGGCAGCAAGCAAGAAGCTCACTTGGATTGAGAGGAAACATGGCTGTGTGAGATCACCCACAAGGGGCACAATTTGGGTCTGAAGTTTGTGCATGCCTCAGCCTGACCTTGCAAAACACACTGTAACTGTTGCTAAGCCCCAAGGGTAGGATGCGTTCCACTGAAGTAGGACATTCGTAAAAGTCACGATCAAAAGAAAAAACGAGCTACCTTAATTGTGAGATCACTTCCTCTTTCAAAATTGAAAATCCCCGACAGCTATTCGTGCTGATCTATGACAGGCAGGTTTGCTGGGCTTTGCCATCCATGACTATCCACTGTGTTAGGAGGGAGGGGGAACTTGCAGACCCCTGCACGTTGCTGGACTACAACTCCCATCATGCCCAACCACAAGCAGGCTGTCTGGGGCTGAGGGGAGCTGGGGGTCCAACGAAATCAAAAGGGCTGCAGGTGCCCTATCCTTGGCGTACAATAATACGCAATGCAAATGAAAAAGCAGAAAAGAAAATACCATGGGCTAAGTAGCTGATAGGGACGCCGGTGGCGCTGTGGCTTAAACCACAGAGCCTAGGACTTGCCAATCAGAAGGTCGGCGGTTCGAATCCCCGCGACGGGGTGAGCTCCCGTTGCTCGGTCCCTGCTCCTGCCAACCTAGCAGTTTGAAAGCTCGTCAAAGTGCAAGTAGATAAATAAGTACCCCTTTGTTCCTTACAAAATGTCATTGGTTAGAAAAGAGGCCTTTGCCCTTTTTGGACTTGTCACGTGACACTGATGCACAAAGAGTACCTTGGACATAGGTAAAGGTAAAGGGACCCCTGACCATTAGGTCCAATTGCGGCCGACTCTGGGGTTGCGGCGCGCATCTCGCTTTATTGGCCGAGGGAGCCGGCGTACAGCTTCCGGGTCATGTGGCCAGCATGACTAAGCTGCTTCTGGCGAACCAGAGCAGTGCACAGAAATGCCGTTTACCTTCCTGCTGGAGCTTTACCTATTTATCTACTTGCACTTTGAAGAGCTTTTGAACTGCTAGGTTGGCAGGAGCTGGGACAGAGCAACAGGATCTCACCCCATCGCAGGGATTCGAACCGCCGACCTTCTGATTGGCAAGTCCTAGGCTCTGTGGTTTAACTCACAGCGCCACCCGCGTCCCACCTTGGACATAATCACCACTAAAAAGATCTCTGGGCACAACCCTTGCTCAGGTTCTCCCAACCCACTATCTTGCACACTGGTGCAACTGTGAATGTTTTCGGGTACTAAAAGCCAATCTGGGGGGGGGGGGCCTGCAAAAGACACAGTGGTTGGGGGCTTCCTGTGTTGCTTGCCAAGGTATTCTTAAGGCACCCATATTGACTGGTGCTTTTGTTGGTGTGGTTTGGTTTGCAGTTGTCCTGGGACTCCTCCATGCATTCCTGGGAGGAGGAGAAAAGGAGGAGACAAATCAGTTGTACACCAGCTGTACACCAACATCATATGGCTGGTGGGAAACTGGGTAAATTCCCATATCCCGACAAGCCCTGCACAGAGGTGGCCAGACAAGGCCTCCTGAGAATCCTGAACTCACTTTGCCAGGCTACGCCCGCACCTGCATACAATTTCTATCATGTGACACTAAATGCCAGTTTCGAAAACCTGCATTTATTATGCAAGTGTGTGCATACACTTACACAGACCGGATAATTTATATGAAATTATATGCAGAACCCCGAGGTCATTTTCCCTAGCTGTTGAAAGTCCCAGATAGTCTTCCCTCCCACATCATGATCTGAAATTACATGTCATTGCCCACACCCTTTCAAGCTTGCCCTCAGAGGTTTTCATTTTTAAAGAAAGCAAAAGCTCGGAGTCTGAGAATATGGAATTCTGTGCCCAGTACCAGAATGCTGGGGAAGCACATAATGGCCGGATTCAGTTGCTATGATCTCAGTTTGGTGAACCATGGTTTATCAAACTAAAACCAAGCATCAAGCCCTAACGCCTCCTCTCACCTTAATGCCGGATTTCCAGGATCTGTTAGTTTTCCATTCTAAATAATAATAATAATAATAATAATAATAATAATATAATTTATTATTTATACCCCGCCCATCTGGCTGGGCTTCCCCAGCCACTCTGGGCGGCTTCCAACAAAATATTAAAATACAGTAATGTATCAAACTTTAAAAGCTTCCCTAAACAGGGCTGCCTTCAGATGTCTTCTAAAAGTCTGGTAGTTGGAAACCATGGTTTAAGATCCGTCCTGGCTTGCAAACTAGGAGAAAATCATTGTTTCTTGGTTCAGTTGGTAAGAGGACTGTTTAACAAGTCCTGGAAGTCTTACATGAAGGCACAAGAGAGAATAGAAGAAGGTAGACGTAGGCACAATGGCTTATCAGACAGAGGTCATTATGTCTGAACTTGACCAATATATAGAGTTCTACCGGGGGTCATCTACTGGGGTGAAGCCCAATGCATGCAGAAATAAACCCTCATACATGAACTGGCTGTGCATCAAATGATAACGTTAAAACGCACATGATCCAAACTGTCCCTGTTTACGGATAGTCTCTGTTTGTTCCTGGTAGATCCCTGTCCTTCTTTGGTTGCTCTTAGGAGTGCCTTGTTAACAGAGATGGTTGCTCTTAGGAGTGCCTTGTTGCCAGAGTTGTCCATGGTTCAAGCTTCTGCCCCAGGAGATCAATATCTCTTACCTGGGATGTAAACACCTTGCATCTAATGCACACACATGCAACTGTGCACACAGGCTTGGTTTGCACGTAGTGCTAAGCCGTGATTTATCAAAACATGGTTTGTTTGATCATCCATAGCCTGCCAAACTATGGTTCGTTTACTGCAAATGAATCATGAATTGAAGCTGCAGTTCTTTTGTTTGCTTACAAACCTTGGTTTGTTTTAATTACAACTTAGATTTATGTGCAACACCAGCACCTTTAATTACAACTTAGATTTATGTGCAGCACCAGCACCTTTCCATAACCATGATTTGCTTGGCCACCCCATACTAGACACTTACCAAGTGATAAAAGACCTAAGGCAAGAGCAAGTGGAAAACAAAGCAAACTTTGGAGAAGCCAACCATGGTTTGCTTCCTCATTTGTAGGAGATCTCCCACTAGCATTATGTACAAACCAAGTTATATACACCAAGATGCCATGTGGAACACAGCCTGCCATTTCTTGTGGCAATGGGGCATATTTCGAACTGTCAGTAAGAGCTTCTGCGGCTCTGAAGGCAAGGCAGACAAGCTATAGCAAAGTCAACAAATACAGAAGAATGAAAAAACTTTGTTAACATGCGCTGGCAGACAGTGAGGCTTGTGAAGCATCCTTGGCATAAGAACAGAGGTGTTATGAGATCCATAAACAAACAAGGGTGCTACATATTCCTATCCTGACCAGTAATATGTTGGACACTAGCCCGGCCCTACCATTAGGCAGAATGAGGAAGGCGCCTCAGGTGACATATGCTGGGGATGGGGCAAAGAAGTGGCAGCCCAACAGCCGTTCTTCCCAACCCCTTGGTCATTCCCCTCTGTTTGATATCAGAGCTGATGTCCTGTGGATCGATCATACACGCCTCCTGCCCAGAAACTGATGCATTGGAGGATGCTATCCCACTGCCAGTTTTGAAGATTCAGTTGCCAGTCCACTCAGCTTCTCAGTGAGTGGGAGAGGGGACATCTTGTGGTTTTCCTCAGGGCCTGGCTGGGGGCATATAATGACAGCATGGCCCTGCACCCTCTTGATGGAGGTGGCTCCTGGGCTTTTGTCAAAAACCCAGCGCAAGCACGTGGCAGGTGAAAGTTTTCCTGGCATGGGATAAAGTGATGGGGAGGGGAAGAGAAGAGCGGGGGCAAAACTTCACCAGCTCAGGAACAATTCCAAAAGGGTGCCACTATCGCACAGCCACTTCACAAATCACAGCAAATGGACCTTCCAATAAACAAACAATCACAGCAGATGAACATCTGAGCTTTGGAAACAAAAGATTTGGTTTGGGACTGGGTGTTGTTGTTTTTAATAAAATAAAACTTGATGGTTGGTACTCAGTACAAAATTCCCTCCCTCAAGCAAGTAGGAGCCAATGAAGCTATCTAGGAAGCGTAACAGTTTGCTGGACCTGGTTCCCCCCACCCTCAATAGATGCCTGGCCAGGAACAGAAGCAAGAGATAGTGGTTTTAGCCTATCAATCAGGGTTTCCCAAACTTAGTTCTCCAACTATTTTTAGACTACAGTTCTCATCATCCCTGACCGCTGGTCCTACTAGCTAGGGGTGATTGGAGTTGTAGTGTAATAACAGCGGAAGTCCCAAGTTTGGGAAAAGTAAAGGTAAAGGGTAAAGGGGCCCCTGACCATTAGGCCCAGTCGTGACCGATTCTGGGGTTGTGGCGCTCATCTCGCTTTATTGGCCGAGGGAGCCGGTGTATCCGGGTCATGTGGCCAGCATGACTAAGCCGCTTCTGGTGAACCAGAGCAGCGCACAGAAACACTGTTTACCTTCCTGCCGGAATGGTACCTATTTATCTACTTGCAGTTTGACGTGCTTTCGAACTGCTAGGTTGGCAGGAGCAGGGACAGAGCAACGGGAGCTCACCCCGTCGTGGGGATTCGAACCGCTGAACTTCTGATCAGCAAGTCCTAGGCTCTGTGGTTTAACCCACAGCGCCACCCGCGTCCCCAAGTTTGGGAAAACCCTGCTATAAATGAATGATTCTAGAGCAAGAACAGGAGAACTTGAGACCCACTAGAGGTTAGTGGGCTACAACTCCAGCCAGCATGGCCAATGGCCTGGGATTATGGGGTTGGGAGCCAAGCGCTCCCCATTTCTGTTATAAAGTCTGCCTCAGCCAGGCTGCCATTAGAGAGGCAAAAAGCAAGGCAAGAACTAGCAAACAGTTCATAAGTATGGCGGGCTTTACATATTCTGCGCCCCAGAAGTCCCTAACAAGCATTTATTGCTGTAGGAGAAAGTGAATGCACCTATGACTCTAGGTCCCCACTGAACAGGAGCTATTTAGCCTATGCAAGATCATAAAGCAGGCATCACACACACACACACACCCCTGAGTGGTAACCGCCACTGGCACTGAGTGGGCCTCCTAAGCTAGTGTGCTGCTCTCAGGTGGAATGGATGACATTGTCCGGTTGCCAATACAGTAAATTGCCAGTCAAGTCACCTTCTGCCCAAAGGGGCACCATGTTGCTCTTCACTTCAGGCAACAAAATGTCTTGGACTAGCCCTGCCTAAGACTTGCTGAAATAGCACATGTGAAGCAATATTTGAAGGCCAAGAATTATGCTGCCCATGTTATTTAGTGTGCATGCATATCCTTATCGTGGATCCTATGGTTACTCCTCCCAGGACTGCTTTTGAGCCATCATTTACCAGGACCAAATAATGAATCATAGAATTAAAGAGTCAGAAGGGACTTCAATGGTCATGTAGGCCAACACCCTGCAATGCAGGAAAGATGTCAGGATGTTTTGGCCATGGGCAAAATGGAATTTCCATGCCAGTTGAGGAGCCGCACTGTCACCACAAACAACTGAGGTTATGAAACAGAGCATCACTCCAGCCAATAGGAGTACCAACACTTCTTTAAATCGACCATTGATTATTCTCATTTTACAAACAGAACCACAACAGTCAAAAACTGGAAACTGCCCATGGTCAACTAGAAAGCCCATGGCCAACCTGCGATACAGATCCAAATTTTTGTAGGTCCATGGCTATTGTTCTAGGTAAGTGCTTCCCAAACCAGGAAATTCCTGTGCTTTTTAGAAAATAATATTGAGAAATTAGTGTCATACACACCGTATACAAAGCCCTGTGTACCTCAGCTACAGAAAAGCAGAGCTTTTCCTATGGACACACAGAGATTTCTCAGGATACTCAAGTCCAGCTTGCTACTGCAGCCCTGTCCAAAATAGCATCACTATATCACAGGCCCCAAAAAACTCAAGGTTGCAGCAAAGACAAGGACAGGACAGGACAGGTTGGCGGTGCCTGAAATGGTCTCCCTCCCTTTCTGGGACAGAGCAGAGCCAAGCGCTGTGGCTTGCTATCTCTAGATTTACTGCAGATGAAAATCTGGGCAATTGTTACAAACCAGCCCTCAAATGAGATCCTGCTCAGGCGATAAAAATAGCCACTAAAGCTGTGGTTACCTGGTTATGTAAAGGCTGTCTGGGCACCCGGCTCAGCCTCCAAAAGCATGGCGGGGGGGGGGGGGAGTCTGACCCAGCTGGGAGCCTCCATTCAGATGGGCTGGTCTCAAGGATCTTATGGGATTACTAAAGCCCAGCAGCAGCAAATGAAAACCTTGAGCAAACATCCAGCCACTGGGGGGACGGGGACCCATGTTTGAACCTGGCATGATCAAGCAGGTCCATGCTTTAAGGCCCAAGAAGGAAGTAGACTCAAATAATCAATGCCTGCATATTAAGGTCACACACTTTAACCACTCTGTCTCGTTCACATGCTGGGTGGTAAAAGTCACCCCCCCCCCCACTGCCACAGTCCATAATCAATAAGAATCTGTGTTTAAACAGCATAAGCCAGGTCATTTCTTCACAAGTCACCCCCCCCTCCCCTTTTTTTGCTTTCACACTTTTATTTTTAGGAATCGTCTCCTTTCCATATAATTTGATAGCGCACGGGCCCCGTCATGGCAAGAATAACCTTTTTACAGCACATCGTTCTGCTCCAACTCCATTTTGACCTTGGGCATGCAGGGTTGGCTTGTGGGGGCCGAATTTGCGTCTTCCTAGAACAGGGGTAGGCGACCTAAGGTCCGTGGGCCAGATGCGGCCGAATCGCCTTCTCAATCTGGCCCGCGGACTGCCCGGGAATCAGCGTGTTTTTACATGAGTAGAATGTGTGCTTTTATTTAAAATGCATCTCTGGGTTATTTGTGGGGCCTGCCTGGTGTTTTTACATGAGTAGAATGTGTGCTTTTATTTAAAATGCATCTCTGGGTTATTCATGGGGCATAGGAATTCGTTCTTTTTCCCCAAAAAATATAGTCCGGCCCACAACATGGCCTGAGGGACGTTGGACCGGCCCATGGCTGAAAAAGGTTGCTGACCCCTGTCCTAGAACCACGAGATGCAGCAGAGTCCAGTGCAAGGCATTCATACACTGGGTGTCTCAAAACAGCTGACGAGCCGAGGCATTTCTGAGTACCAGAGCTGCGCTACCCCACAGCTCTCCTCATTTCAGCAGTCTAATTTGGGAGGCGGGCAGAGTAATTTTGCTCCTACTATTGCCGAAACAATACAGAGTCAGAAATCCTTTTACAATCTACTGCAATCAGCCAGAGACCTGCTGGTAGACTCCGTTCCACCTTCTGCTCACTCCTGGTGCAGAAGGAGGAATTTCAGAAGGTAGAGCTTGTCCGAAGATTCCTTCTCCGCAACTATTAAAGATGAAGGAGATTGGTCTTCTTAGGCATTTAGCATACTGAGGCTGTGAACACACTACTGGCTTAAAACATAGCAGGCGAAGGTGGTTTTCCCCTCAATTTGCAGAAGAAACACATCAAAACACAGTATTTCCTAAGAAACAGCAGGACAGATACAGGATAGATACGGATGGTGGCTAACTGCTTCCCAAACCTGCAGTGGGAGGGCAGGCTGCAGAGTAAATAGGCTGTATGTGTGTGTGTGCACAGCACCATTCCTACACTATGCAAGCCCAAATCCAGCACCATTGCAAATACAGTAATTAAAGAGGGGCACCGTATCACTTCAAATACCTTCCCTTTAAAATAAAATTTTAATATCTGCACTACAGACATGTTTCACATTTATACCACTCCAAAGAAAATGGGGAATTGGAGTAACAGTGCTGAGAATTTTATTAAGAGAAGCACATTTTGCAAGGTTTCCTGGGGAAAGGGAATAACTGCTCAACCCGTTTAAATCTGCAGTATAGACATGAGCAGGAGACCTCGACTTCTGAAGCATTGTTTTTTAAAAAAACAACAACAACAGTATCAACAACAAAAGAAATGGAAGGGGGGGGGTATGTATTTCCCAGGTTCAAAATACTGAAATTTTGGTGCTGGGGGGGGGGGGGGAATGGAATATCCCCCCAACAGAAATCCAAACTCAGAAACAATATGCTGACAAATATTTGTGTGGTTGTTCATGAGTGCAACAAATGAATAACTTTTTTTGGGTGTGTGTGTGTACATTATCATACAAAACTTTTAGGTAAATCTCAAAGTGTCACATGAATAGGAGGCAGCAGAAAGAGAAGACAGATTTTCTAGGCGTCAGAAGCAATGTTTTAAGTGAGCAGACACTTAAATTTATTTGTTTTTTCAGCCCTGCAAAAGTATAGCATTCATCTGGAGATGTCCAGATATTGCTCACGGCTTAGGTCAAAGCAGTGGAAAAGACGGTTACATGAGAGGACTGTTTTCAGGGACCCCATTACCATCCCAAGGTCAAATGATGCAGACAATATTTTGAGTGGCACTGAAAGTAAAAGAGGGCTCCTCTGATTTCTGAGTTAAATTCAATAAGCTGCTTTCGCTGGAGATCCAGTGAATCAAAAGAACTTCATCCCACCATTTCTGTTGAATTGCAGACCACATGTTGAAGCAGACAACTTGCTTCCCTGCTCTTAGCTTTTATGATATCCTTTTGAAGCACCTCACAATCCCTTGTGGTTTATACCATCCTAAACAATTTGGTGCTCTCCGCAAATGTGACCACCTCTCTAGTCACCTCTAACCCCAGGTCATTTATGAACAAGTTAAAGGGGGGGGGGCACCACTCTCAATACAAAAGAGCCTCTATTTCTTCATATTGGAATTCACATTCCAACAAAGGAATTTTTGTTCCTGGGAAGAGCACAGTCGTCTATTTTGATCTAATCACTACAAACCACCTATAATTCTATACCAGAAGAAGAAGAAGAGTTTGGATTTGATGTCCCACTTTATCACTACCCTAGGGAGTCTCAAAGCGGCTAACAATCTCCTTTCCCTTCCTCCCCCACAACAAACCAGTACAGAGGGTCATCAGTGACTAGTAGGCCATTAAAAGAACAGCCACAAGTGTTTTCTTGAAAACCGTAGTTATAAACCAGAGTTTAATTTTCACTGGATAAGAACATCCAGTGAAATAGCACATGCAAGATTGCGAGAGACAATTATAAATAGCAAAAATGCTAGTTTAAAACAGACAACTAACACGCTGGTCCCCACTGCACTCTTTAGGTATAGATACTTGACTGGAGATTGGCCGATAATCATAGTGAGATCCTCAAACTGGTATAAAATGCTCATTCGTATGTGTGGCCCACTCACTGCCCAGATCTTACCCACCTATGCCCTTGGGCCAAACTGCAAACCAGGAAAGCAAGTCTTTACCTCCACTGGGGAGCCAGGCTAGTGAATGCTCACCACCACATCATGCACAATGGGGTTAAGTAACATCGTTTAAGTGAAACAGGACTGGAATGTTGGGGATCAAGATTCCCAGGACTAATTCCCAGCACCAGCAGCTGCTAGTGGGTGGCCAATTGGGTAGCCAATTACAGGAGGCATCATTTGAATACAACACCCTGCTTGAGTCAAGCATGAGAGAGAAGGATGGGAGGGCCTACCACCCAGCCTCCTTCGTCCAAGTAGCAGCTGTCTCAAAACAGCCAATTCCTTCCATTAAAAAAAGGCACATTGCCAAATGGAAGAGTTTCAAACTACAGGGACACCTCTGGGATGCTCTCACACTGCAATTCTTCTCCTCCCCTTTCCTTTTCTTGTTTGTAATGCACTTTAAATAAAGTCAGGATTCAAAATGCTCAAAGGAGGCCTCTGGTGTCTCGATCCAGCTGTGTCGGTATGATAAGTAAAGCATGCTTTCAAGCTGCACAGAAAGCTTCTTCACATAAAATTATTCTGTGAAATCCAAAAGCTTGCCACCCTGCCAACATGGTCTAATGCCGAGCTAGGCAACATGATTATCTCAGATGCTGTTGAGCTACAGCTCCCATCATCCCTGATCACAGATCATGCTGGTTTATGTAACAAATATGGTCTTATTTGCCTTCACTGCATGCCTAGGAAGCAGGGGAGGGGAGAGAAGTCACGGGGCAGTAAGATTTCAGTTCTGCAGATAAGGAACTGTGGTGGCCATGGCACAGACAGGATGTTAGGGCAGATTCCCCCACTGAACCACATTGGCTCACTGGTTAGGAATGGGGATAAGGGAAGGCAACAGCCTCCACAAGTCAAATCAGGGGTCAGGGCCTGTTGCTATTGCTGCCTGCCGATCCCATCTGCATCCTCACTTAACCCCGCTTCCCAGCTGGACTTAGCAGCTGAGGGATTATTCAAGCCCCCACAGAGCTGGTGTAGCAAAGCTCAGGGACAGCCAAGCCTTTGCTGCCACTCTGCTCACATCACAACTCTGTGCAGTCCACAATGAAATAATCCTCCCTCGTATAATCTGCATGCAGGAAACCCAAATTCAGTTATCAAAACAATTTGCATGCATTGGCCTACTCTTATGTAATTTATTCTGCTTTCAGTGTTCAGTTTTTTCAAGGAATTTGCTGGGAGAGGGGAAGCTGCAGACCCAAGAGAAGCGGTTTCCAGACTGTGTGTGGGTGATCCCTGGAGTCCGAAAGAAACTTTTCAGGGGGTACTGACTGACAGGGCAAGAAATGGCAGACAAGAGTCCCTGAAATGAGAGCTGGTTCACCAATCATGCAGTTAACAGCCACATGGGAGCCATCTAAACAGAGATGGAGATATGCATCTCTTTGGATATTTCTGGATTACAGCTCACATCATCCTTGGCCACTGGCTATGCTGGATTGAGCTCATGGAAGTTGTGGGTCCAAGACAACATCTGATTCCCTTCCTCTGTTCTAACTAGTGTGCCTTAAGTTCACATGGGACAACACACAGCAAAGGCCAGGCATCTGGGCCAATGCCCTACATGTACCAAATGTATACTATGGAACATGTTCCAGAATCCTTGGCAGCATGGACACAGTTCCTTGGCAGCCAAGCCAATAAGAAAAGGGTTTGCCAAAGGTTTAAAGCTTGAAAAATCACTGGCATAAAATAAGAAAGAACGGCACAGAACAGGGATAGCCAACCTGGCGCCTACTAGTAGTTGTTGGGACTACAACTCCCATCATCTCTGAGCATTGGCCACGATGGCTGGGAGTTGAAGTTCAGCAACACCTGGAGGGCAACACGCTGCCTTTCCCACCACAGAGGCTGGGGATAATAATAATAATAATAATAATAATAATAATAATAATAATAATAATTTATTTGTACCCCACCCATCTGGCTGGGTTTCCCCAGCCACTCTGGGCGGCTTCCAACAAAGATGAAAAATACACTAAAATGTCACATATTAAAAACTTCCCTGAACAGGGCTGCCTTCAGATGTCTTCTGAATGTCAGGTAGTTGTTTATCACTTTGACATCTGATGGGAGGGCGTTCCACAGGGCGGGCGCCACTACCGAGAAGGCCTTCTGCCTGGTTCCCTGTAACTTGGCTTCTCGCAGTGAGGAAACCACCAGAAGGCCCTCGGAGCTGTACCTCAGTGTCCGGGCAGAACGATGGGGGTGGAGACGTTCCTTCAGATATACTGGACCGAGGCCGAGAAGAGAGTCACCAAGTTCAGCAGAGTCGTCAAGAGAAGAACAATACCCATGAGAGAAGGACTTCTTCCAACACACAAAAAGTTCAGCTCCTGATCACAGGCAGCTTGGCCCAGAGTCTTGTTGCTGTAACAGCCTAACAGAAGGCTTAGACATTTCTTTGTTTTATAATAAGCCAAGGTTGAGTCTAGTCGCAACAGCCTGGCCGAAAGGCAGCCACCTAAATCAGGAGGATGCTGGAAAACTCTGGCATCAAAGAAGAGTTGGAGCCAATCTTGTAAGAAGTGCAACATCAATACCAGTCCTCGCTGTGGCACTGAAGCCTTAAGCTAACTAATTTAGGCACACAACATGGAAGAGTTTGCACAGAGCCACAGGGAAGAAGGGTCTGTGGCTCATTTCCAGCACAGTGTATTTTCATTTGCTTTCCATCAAGAACGATAGAAAATCTGGTCAGTGTCCTGCTCTGGGGTGTGGCGAAGGAAAAGGGAACTCTGAAGTTGCTCCAGCACCAAACAAACTAACACTGAGCCCTTCTATACCAATAGCAGCAGGGGCACCCTGACTCTTGAGTAACGTGTGCTGCAAGATGCCACCAACTTAAAGGGGGGAGCCTTCTCCAGTCCTAGTCCTGCTTAGAGTAGACTCATTGAAGGTAATGAAATTTATGTTATGTTGTTGTTTAGTCGTTCAGTCGTGTCCGACTCTTCGTGATCCCATGGACCAGAGCACGCCAGGCACTCCTTTCTTCCACTGCCACCCGCAGTTTGGTCAGACTCATGTTTGTAGCTTCAAGAACACTGTCTAACCATCTCGTCCTCTGTCTTCCCCTTCTCCTTGTGCCCTCCATCTTTCCCAGCATCAGGGTCTTTTCCAGGGAGTCTTCTCTTCTCATGAGGTGGCCAAAGTATTGGAGCCTCAGCTTCAGGATCTGTCCTTCAAGTTATATGTGTCCATATAACTTGAAGTTTAAGTTCAAGTTTAAGTTATATGTGTCCATTAATTCCAATGGGTCCACTCTGTGTGGTGTGGGACTAGGACTGGATACAGGCCACACATCCCACTTCTTATTTCCAGCCTAGACCTACAAGTTCGTGCTAAGAGAAGCTTTGGAGCCACCTGGACAAGTCTCTCTCTCTCTCTCTCTCTCACACACACACACACACACACACACACACAGTTCCCCTTTTCATTCTGCTGATGCTCCTTCCCATTTCCCTTCAGGACAAAAAGCTGAACTCTTGATCTTAATGTGGAATGATACACATTGACACAGAAGGAGCTATATTTATTTCACATAACTTCATCAGCCAAAGGCCATCGTCAAAGAACGCAACTGTCTTGAGTCCTACTCTTCCAGCTTCTCCCTGAACACCAGTGTCTGGAATGTTGGCTGAGTTTTGACTCTGCTTCTAGATGTTTCTGTCCATCCAAACTCCCCCCCCCCAAAAAAAAACCACCTCTTCCCGCATTCTCAAAACAGATGAGATAAGAGAGGTGTCAGGCAGATCAGGAGAGAAGGACTGCAGTGCAGTGGTAGTGCTTGGCTTGCAGAAGGTCTCAGGTGGAATTCCTGGCATCTCCAGGTAGAGCTGGGAATGTCCCCTGCCTGAACCCCTGAAGAGCTACTGCCAGTAAGTGGACAATACTGAGCTAGTCAGGCCAATAGTCTGATTTCTTAGAAAGAAAGAAAAAGACAGTCCCCAATTCCAAGCAAAAGCCAAACGAGACCCGTCTTTTAACAGCGCATCCTGGACACATTCAGCCTCTGGCATAATTGACAACGACCAGTCAGCTATGCCAAAGGCAGCACAAAGCAAATTTGGCTGAGAAACTGGGCAAGGGAGCTAAAATGCAAACAGCACCAGGGCCAGTTCCCCCAGCCAGCATGAGCAAGGAGGGCCAAACTCAGTTTGGACTCCCAGGGGATATAACACACTGCACACTGAGATGCACTGGACAGTTTACGTCATGGGTATGCAAACTAATGCCCAGGGGCCGGATCCGGCACAATCGCCTTCTAAATCCAGCCTGAGGACGGTCCAGGAATCAGGGTTTTTTTACATGAGTAGAATGTGTCCTTTTATTTAAAATGCATCTCTGGGTTATTGGTGGGGCATAGGAGTTCGTTCATTTTTTTCTCCAAAATATAGTCCGGCCCCCCACAAGGTCTGAGGGACAGCCCATGGCTGAAAAAGTTTGCTGACCCCTGGTTTACGTTATGTGTGCAAGGCTAAATCTAATGGTCTGGGAAGATAATAAACCTGCAAAGTCTCGTGCCAGTAGTAATAATAACAACAACAACAATAAGGCATTAAGTCTTTGGAAGAAAAGGGGCTGAATTTCAGCCCAAGCTGCTGCCCCCAGAGCACACTTGATAAACTGGGGTCCGTCCTGATGCTGCAGAGCAGGTAGATGAGCTGCCCCGCAATTGCCCTGCCAGGCAACTACTCACAGGACTTCCATCACTGCTTTTCACAGCACATTATTATGACCAGCCCCTCGGCACTACATGGCATTCCCCCACCCCCGTTAGTGGATGTCATCGCTCTTTACACTATTATCCCCTTTCCTAGGCACACTCACTGCTGTTCTGTTGCCCTGTACTCACCAGCTTCCCATCCCATTACCCAAGACCAACTCACTCATCTTACTAGCATAGGTCATCTCCGACGTTACAGGCACCCTTGCCATTCTCTAAACTCTTCTTTACATGCACTGCCTCTGAACACCTCTTGTTGGAGACACTCCACGCCCCGCGATCACAGCAGCAAGGCTGCTCCCCACAGAGCCTGTGCGTTTTGTCCTTGTTAACTGACTGTGCCACCATCCTTTCCAGAAATCTTCACTGGAATGACCCTACAGCTCAGAACACAGCCACCTGACCACTATTATTCACTATTTCTGTCGCAACGTAGCTTGCCACCTGCATCTGCGAATCCTCTCAATGGCTGATCAGGACTGAAGCTGGCTGTTGCGCAACTGTGTCCAATGAAGCTCAGGATTGTGTTGGAATTTGCCGCAGAGGAATTCCAAGCCACATGCAATGGCTGAATCTGGAAAGCCTCTAGATTAGGGGTTAGGAGCATCTTTGCTGCAATCTCTCTGCTAGACCATGGCAAGATTCCCCAGTGGAAAAGGAGGAAGTGGGAGAAAGAATTAACCATAAATTGGTGACAGGGAACCTGTCATCCGCCAGGTGTTTGTAGACCACAACTCCTATCTCCCCTGGCCATACAAGCAGGGGGATGGGAGGTGGTGCCCAACAACATCTTAAAGGGCCACGGGTTCTCCAGCCTAGGTCAGTAAGTGGAACTGCATTAGCCGGAGCTGAAACAAAACCAAGTCACAGGCCACAGGGCCGTGCCATGGAATCTTGGTGCGGCATTTCCCACCCCAGAGGCAAGTCTGGCACCTACCTGGGAAATACCTGGGACTCTGGCCCGATTCCATGTCTCACACACACAAGCTACCCGGCAGCATGAAACCCAGAGCTGGAGCAGAGAGACAGATGGATACAGAAAAGAGAAAGTGAGGAAAGGGGAGGGATGTTTAGGACATAGTGGAGAATTAGAAATAGGCAAGGAAGTGTAAGGGGAAAGAAAACAAGAGAGAAGGAGGGCTGTGAGCACAGACCAGAGGCAGCGAGAGCTTCCCCAGTAAACTCCAAGCCTTGCCTGGAGGCCCAAGAATGAGATAAAGTCAGTCCCTTCCCTCTCCCCCCAATCCTTTCAATCCCCTGAGGCAGATTCTTACAGGGAAGCTGATTTATTCTAAGTCAGACCACTGGTCCATCTAAATCAGTATTGTGAGCACTGACTGGCAGCAGCTCTCCAGAGTTTCAGGAAGGGATTCTTCCCCAGTCCTACATGGAGAAGTACCTGCATGCACAGCCCTTCTCCCAAATCAGTCAAAAGGCAACAGCGGAGCCGAAGGATGCAAGTGCAAGGAAGGCCGAGTTACCGAGCCCCTTTATCAACGAATCAGGTCAGACAGGTAGGCAAGTGGCTGCCAGGCTTGAACAACATGGGTCACAGATCAGCAAAGTCCCATAAGTCAGACCTTTGCTCCTCCTCAGGACCCTTGTGAGATGCAAGACATCCAGAAAAGGGGAAGCTACTGTGATCCATAGTGATGGGGGGTGGGGTGGGAAGAGACAGGCCACACCACTGCCACAGGCAATAGAGGCCAGGGGCCAATTTGGGCTGGCGTGCGGGGGGGCAGGGGGCAGTGGAGAGAATGCCTGCATTTGCCAAGGCAAAGCAGGCAGGCAGCTAGTAAAAAGAGATTTGCCAACAGGCAATCCAAAGTGCATGCATTTTTGCAAGGTCAAGATGGGCACTTACAGAGCTGGATAGGAGATTGTCATGGGGGGGGGGGAGAGTGACTGGGAGAAGGATGGGGTTCTGAAGGTCATCACTCAGGCATGCTGGACGTTATCCCTTTTAGTTGCATTTTGCCCAAGGTTTTCCTTGTGTGGGACGTCGACTACGGACCGGACAGGCCTGGCTCAGGATTTCTTGCTTAGGGAAATTAAAACATTGCTCCCCACTCCTCTCCTGTGCTCAGCAACATAACAAGAGCACATTAAAGGACCCAAGAGATAACCAAGTCAATATCTCCCCCCCACCCAAGTTTCATTTGTAAGGTCTGTCACTTCTTTGCTCGCTTCTCCTTTACAATTGAATCTATGCCCCCAGGCAGTGGGGATCAAGAAGGCTCTCAATTATGTCTACTGGAATGCGGGTGGGGGGGGTATCACTCAACGGAGGACAAGCTTCCTCTGTGCACCTCCTTCAAAGTGAAGTCTTTCCCGCCCCCGCCCCTCTTTTCAATGTACTTTAGTATGGCTGAGACATACACCTGAGGCATGGGCCCAGCTTGTCTCTGCAGCCTAGATCTGCTCCAGCTTGGAACTCCAGGGGCACATCCATTCCTGGATATATTTTATGCACCGTAGCTGTACCTCCGGATTGGCCAAGATGTATGTTTGTGGTGGGGAGAGCTGTTCTTTCACTGCATTCACAACATCATGTCCCTCGGTCCAGATTAAGTAACCCAGAACTGTGGATCATGTACTCACAGCCATTTGACACAGATCAAAACTGCTCCCCGCTTTTGCTTGGGAAGGAGGGCCAACTTTTGCAGGACCTTAACCTCCTTTCGCGGGTGGCGCTGTGGGTTAAACCACAGAGCCTAGGACTTGCCGATCAGAAGGTCGGCAGTTCGAATCCCCGCGATGGGGTGAGCTCCCGTTGCTCGGTCTCTGCTCCTGCCAACCTAGCGGTTCGAAAGCACGTCAAAGTGCAAGTAGATAAATAGGTACCGCTCTGGCGGGAAGGTAAACGGCGTTTCCGTGCGCTGCTCTGGTTCACCAGAAGCGGCTTAGTCATGCTGGCCACATGACCCAGAAGCTGTCTGCAAATGTCGGCTCCCTCGGCCTATAGAGCGAGATGAGCGCCGCAACCCCAGGGTCATCCACGACTGGACCTAATGCTCAGGGGTCCCTTTACCTTTTAACCTCCTCCTTTAGTTACGCAAGGGTACCTAAAGGGGGAAACTAACCCGTGTTAGGGGATTGCAACCCTGCTCTCAGCTCCAACCCACTTCCTGTTACTTGTTCCCAATCTCTCAACAACCAAGCCACCATTCAGCTCAATGACGCTGCTGTTGGGGGGGCCTGGAAAGTGAAAGGAAAAGACACCTTGCTAAGCAGCCCAACCTAAGATGGGGAGCTGCTTCAAACAGCAGACCTGTCTTTCTCCCACATGGAACAGGAAAGGAAAGCGCCTGTGAAGGAGGGAAGAGAGAGGAGGAGGAGCCTCTGAGTCGTCCCCCCCCCCCCTCCTCACGCACAGAGATCTAGGTCAACACTGATGCTTCAAGCTTTGGACAGTTTGTCAGAATAAGGGATTCATCTCATCTCATCTCTTTCCTTTCTCTCTCTCTCTCTCAACCCCCCCCCCCCCATATCTCCTGCCTGGCAACTAGCTTGTCTCTCCCCCCACCCCTCCTCTTCAGCTTCTGGGCAAACAACCCAGTGGTGGGGTTAGCTCATCAGAGAGACCCTCCATAAGCCAGGCAAAGGTCGAGGGGGGGGGGGGTCGTGTTTCTCAACTTGCGGGAGATCTGGGTGCCCCGTTTCCGTGTGAGTGCAAGCGAGGCAATCGCTTGCTGCCCTGTCTCTGTCCCCGGGGTAGTTTGCCCCCCACATTTGCCCCAATGTACCCCTCCTCTGCCGTGTCCCTCCCCCACGGCTCCCGACACCGCATTGCCAGCCCTCGTCCCTCCTTCTCCCCCCCCCCCGCCCCAAGTAGCGCTGTTGAGAACAGTTCAATAACTTCCACCTTGTGACGCAGACCTGAGCTGTGTTTGGGGAGGGGGAAAGGGGGCGATGCAATGCTAGATGGGAGGAAGGTGACGGGTTCCCTCGTAATACCACAAACCCCTTTCTAATGGGGTAAAAGAGCGAGAGCGAGCCGAACGATCTCCCAAGCATTGCCCTTCACTCGTCACCCGAGAGGCACTGCAACCCGGCATTCACACGGTCGTCCCTTCCCGATCCGGATCTTGGGGAGAGGAGTCTAGATTCTGCCCTATGCAGCATCACTGGGACGGCTGAGAGATTAAGGAATGGGAAACATTGCCCCCTTCCCACCCCCTCTCTATTTCGTTTCGCGAATCCCAGGCAGCCAAAGATCCCAATTTTTATGGGGAGGGGAGGGATCTTCTCCGTAGGGGGTGGTCGGAAAGGGATCGGAGCCTTGGAAATAAGTAAGGGATTTTTCCCAGGACGGGTGGGGGGGCGATTCCCAGGGCAAAAAAGTGAATGAGACCCAGGCGGGAAGGCAGGCAGGAAGGAGGCGCAGAAGCCGGAGGAGGCAGCAGCAGCGTCACTCACCTAGGATCATCCCCGCTGAGCTCACGCTGCCGGAGCAGCACCTGACGTCTGGCAGCGGCGCAGCAGGATGGCAGGCAGCCGCCGAGGCAGAGGATCAGCTGCCGCCGCCTCCTCTTCTTCCTCCTCCGCCTCCGCCTCCCCCGTGTCCGCTGCGGTGCTGCTGCTGGTGGTGGTGGCGGAGGCAGCAGCAGCGCTAGGAGCGAGCTGGGCTGGACGACAGCAGCGGTGGCGGCGGCCGGAGTAGCAGCGCCGGCGCAGGAGCAGCGCCGGCTGCAGCAGGGCTGGCGAGCGGCAGAGCCGGAGTAACAGGAGGCATCGCCAAAAAAATGTCAGCGCAGCGAAGCACACACGCTTCCCCCCCCCCCGCTCTACACCCCCCGGCAGGCGGCTCGCGCGCGCCCTCTCCGGCTCGCCATTGGCCGCGACGCAAAGGCGGGCGCCCAATGAGAGCGGGCCGGAGCCAACTCGCCGAAAACACTCACACGCACACTCAGCGGCAAGCCCTCGAGCGGGAGGAGGGCTCCCTCCTCGACCCGCTCCTCCTGCCCCTCAAAGTCTGCGTAGCCGGCCCACGACACGCGCTCTCTCCGCAGTGGCAGCTGCAGGTAGAAACGCGCCACCTTCGGCGCCTCTCGGGCGCCTCGCGCGCTGGGCCACGCCGCGAACCCCCCCCCCCCGGTCACCAAAACCGGGCTGAGGGGGGACGCGAGGAGGCGGCCGGGTCGTCAGAACGAGCGAGCGCGCGCGCACGAACGCACACACACGCGCGCACACACCTGGCGTGGCAGGACAGCAGCCCGCGCGCCGCGACGAGGCGGGGACGCTTTCTGCAGGCCGGTGCTTTCTTGCTTTCTTTGCGCGCCTTCACTTCTGGAGAAAAAGCGCCGCCAGAGGGGAGTTTTTGGGAGGGGGGGCGGAGAAAGGGGTCCAGGAATATCTCTGCCTGAGCAGCAAGGGTTAAGTTGGAGGGCATGGTGGAGAATGCCAAAATATGACTATTATCATTATCAGCAGCAGCATGATTTCTAAATTCGGTGCCAAGGAAAGGTGGATTTTGCAACCTCCCGCCGTTTTTGAAAATCGCACCTTTTACATATAAAACTTGCATTTTTACTATTCTGCAAATGAGGGCGGGCAGGAGGGCTATGCATCTTGAAGCCCCATAGCACCGCAGGCTTCAGAATAGGTTTGTAGGCAGCTTAGGATGTGTATTAGCAAGTAAGTCCAAAGATGACCAAACTATGTATGTGACAATAGCAGCTGGAATATTATATGCACAGAACAAACACAGTGTACTACAGATTACATAAGCAATATTTAAATTACTTCACACCTTTGCACATTCACCTGTGGAATTCATTGTCACAAGATGCGATGATAGCCAGTGTCTTCGCCACACCTTGTGACTGCTTAAGAACATAGAGTATTTGTCAACCAAGTGGGTGGAGGAGAAACAGCTTCTGGCTCTGATATCGAAATGAAGCCGTGCCAAACAACCATACCGCTTTGATAATGACCGCCTCTGTCATAACTTTGCTTATGAACTTCTTAGGTGCCTACGGCTGGCCACTGTTGGAGACAGAATGCCAATCTGCTTGAGAGTCCTTTAGTCTGCCACAATGAGTGAGGCTGTTCTTCTGAGGCACAAAGCACCTGTTGCATTCGCCATGGGCTTTGCCCCTGAGAATGGTACTCCGCACTGTAAGACTTGGAAGCACCCACAAAAATAAATATGGATGACCCGACTGTTCTGGGGAGGGGGGGGGGACTTTCCAAAATTGGTAGCCATGTTGGTGCAACGCATACAAGGAGTTGGGACCTGTGACCTTCCCGATGTTTCTGGACTGATTCCCGTTGTGGCTGATGGAGTTGGGAGTCCAACAACATCTGGAGGGCCCAGTGGCAGAGGAAGCCTCTTGGGCACCCGGGAAAGTGCACCCAGGGATGGACAGAGGCAGAGCTAGCGGTGGCGTGTGTCCCCAGGGGGAGGGCGCCGGCAGCAGGTAGCATCCCGGAGGGGCACCACCAGTGGCAATGTCACCCCCCCCCAGGGATGACACCAGGGTCAAGCGGCCCCCACCACCCCTACCTTGCTCAGCATCTGGGAGGGCCACGGGTTCACCACGGCCAGAAAACGTGTATTAGGGTGCTAATATGCTAATGCTAAGCCAAGAGTACACATGCAGCAGGTAGATGTTACTGTGGAGCATGGAAAAACCCTTTGTAGACAGCACGTCTGATGAGCATGTCTAATCCTCGAGGGCAGGGGAGTATAGGGCACAGACAAGTCAAAGATCTTTTCTCCTTGCTGCATTGCTTTTGACAGGCTGGTGGGGGGGGGGAACCCTGAGCCTCTTGTCCAAGGTCTCTGTCTAATCCAATTAACACAGTCTGCACCAACCTCCTTAAGAGCTACATATCCAGTCAGGTTCCTATTGGCTGTGAGGACTGAGAGAGAGAAGACCAGTATGGGATGTAACACTGTCAAGTACAGGAAAGGCTGAAACTCCTCACCAAGCCCCCACATATACAGCTCATCGTTGCCATCCTGTATTTGCATGCCGCTTACTGCCAGAACAGTATCTAGGCATGCCCTGAATAGTCATGGATATGTATGATTCTTGGGGTTAATTTGCACAAAAATATCCATTGCCGCTCAACAATAGGGCTGCCAGCTTTTTTTCCTGGCAAGGCTCTCCTGATTTTTAACAACTTGCCTGACAAGCAGAAATACAGCAGCCGGAGCTTTTCAGCAGAGTGCAGGTGCGGTGATGGAGAAAGCTTCCCCTGCTAAGTTTCTCTTTTGCTATCGAGTTGTTAAAGGCATTGGAGGAAGGCCAGGAAAGAAAGTTGACCACCCTACTTGATGAATACAGAAATATCCAGAGATCTCTTGCACGTGCGGAAGAGTCATTACAGAATAATCAACCACAAGAGGTTTTCGTTTTCCTTTCTTTTTTAATTTTCCAAGTGGTGCTAGTAGCAAAGCGTTGCCGCGTGGAGCCAGCCAGCCATGCCCCTTTTCAGGATAATCCATTCCTGTTGCCTCTGTTCCCCTCCCTCTTTCTAACAATCCATCTACATTTCTATGTTCACTTAGTGTGCTCGATTCTCACCAGCCTGGCTTTTCTTTATTATTATTTCCCTCTCTTAGAAGTTCTGTTCCCCTAAAGATTTTTTGAACTTCTGCAAACCCTGGGATTTCCTCAAGACTGCTGATACCTCCTTCTGGGATGTGGGTGGTGCCTTTGGAGACTACAGAAGGAGCCACACTTGGAGAATGAACTTGCTGTTAGCATCTGAGATTCTGCCTTTCTTCCAAGCACTCCATACATTGGGTTGTTCTCCTAGTTCTACTCAAAGAAGACCCACGGGGTTCTCAAATTCCTTTCCAAGGGAGAGCATTCACAAGTTCAGATGTAAGGACACAAAGTGATGAAACACTGGCACACATACACGGGTGGTTCAGCCCTTAAGAGGCATGTGGACAAGCAGAAGAAGAAGAAGAAGAGTTTGGATTTGATATCCCGCCTTTCACTCCCTTTAAGGAGTCTCAAAGCGGCTAACATTCTCCTTTCCCTTCCTCCCCCACAACAAACACTCTTTGAGGTGAGTGGGGCTGAGAGACTTCAAAGAAGTATGACTGGCCCAAGGTCACCCAGCAGCTGCATGTGGAGGAGCGGAGATGCGAACCCGGTTTCCCAGATTACGAGACTACCGCTCTTAACCACTACACCACACTGGCTCTCAAGCACCCATTCCATGCTGGTTATTAGAAAGTACCCACCTCCTTAAAGCCCCACAATTATCTTGCCTATGCCTGCTGAAGTCCTGTAACACAGCACCAATCAAGTATGAAGCTTGCTTTTTATAGCAAAGGAAGGTGAGAGAAGCCTTTCGCTTACACAGATCTCTACTCCAGATGGGAGGTTAGAAGCAACTGGCTCAGCGCCTCCGACTTTCCTGAACAGGAGTTGGATCTAACACGAAAATCTCAACTCACCTATGTCGTAGGAGAGCTGCATTAGCTCCTTCCACATCTTCTCCCCGGTCTCGTGAGGAGGTGCTGGCTTGGGATGGGCTTGGGCAGAAGTGGGAAAGGGCTCCAGCGTGGGACCGGCTCGGGGGAAAGGTGTGGAAACCGCTCTGACGTGGAGCAGCAGGCTTGGGCAGGAACATGGCGGGGGTGTGGGGGCAGGGTGTGGAGCAGCTGTCTCAAAGGCTGCGACTAAACAAACAGGGCTCTGCGTAGGGATATCAGGGCATGCATCGCAGTGATGGTTTTCTATCTTTACTCTCCAAAAAAGGAGGTGCAAGGTAGCAAACAAATAGGCTATGTTTTTTTTAAAAAAAAGCAGCCTAAACCACGATGAAACACCATTGGTAACTGACTCTAATTGACTGATGAAATCCTGCTGAAACAATCGAGCAATCTCCATCCTTCTAAAATGACATGCGGCAGGGCAGGGATTATTATTATTATTATTAATTATTATTTATACGCTGCCCATCTGGCTGGGTTTCCCCAGCCACTGTGGGCAGCTTCCAACAAAAGATTAAAAATACATGGATGGAGAGTTAACCTGTGGTCCTCCAGATGTTGTTGGACTCCAAGTCCCATCAGCCTCAGCCACTTTAGCCAGTGGGCAGGGATGATTTAGAGTCCAGCAGCATCAGGAAGGTTTCCAGCCCTTGCAGGTAGGACGTCTTGGAAAGAGAATTCCACAGCTGGGGTGCCACAGCAAAAAAGGCCATGTGATATAAAAGATTTCATTTCACAGGCAGAAAGCACTCTGAGTAAGGCCTTCATGAAAATCTTTATTTGCTTATGTGGGTTCGTATGGAAGAAGACACTTGCTTAGGTATGCAGCTCGTGTAAACTTTCACAGCAAATAAGCAGCACCTTGAGAAGAAGCAAACAGAAAGCCAGTGAAACGAATGCAACACCATTCTTATCTGCTTTCAGCAACTTACACAAGTTAACTGGAGGGCCACAACATTCTGCATTAGCTCTGCTTTCCTAACAGTAATCAAGGGCAGCCCCACATAAAGTGCACTGCAGTAGTCAATCCCCTATTTTAGCAAAGCGTGGTCCTAGTCCTCCAGGAAGGGGTGCAGTTGGTGTATCCATGTAGTTGATAAAAGCTTTCTTCACATCCACTTTCACTTGTGCTTCAGAATTAGAACTAGGAACACTTACTCATACTTTCCTTGTAAATTAAGTATTCAGCTCCCACCCCCAGCAGCTGAATGCTCAGCAAAGCCATGGAGTCAAAGTAATCCTTCCTGATGGGAAGAGGTGGAGACTATCCTGCTCTTGTAAGGTTCACATACACACACAAAACGTTTGATTATTACCGGTATAAAGGATTATAAAGCAGTGTCTCCACCTCCATCGTTCTGCCCAGACACTGAGGTCCAGCACCGAGGGCCTTCTGGTGGTTTCCTCGCTACAAGAAGCCAAGTTACAGGGAACCAGACAGAGGGCCTTCTCAGTAGTGGCACCTGCCCTGTGGAACGCCCTCCCACCAGATGTCAAAGAGAAAAATAACTACCAAACTTTTAGAAGACATCTAAAAGTTTAGAGAAGCTTTTAATGTTTAATAGGTTATTGTATTTTAGTGTTCTGTTGGAAGCCGCCCAGAGTGGCTGGGGAAACCCAGCCAGATAGGTGGGGTATAAATAATAAATTATTATTATTGTTGTTGTTATTGTTATTATTATTATTATAACTGCGCTCTCTTCCGTCAGGTAGGATTCCCACCAGATCGTGCCACTAACAGCTATTTGACAGCATGCCAATGATGCAGTGATGAGACAAAAATTTAATTTGTTGATTTCTGCCCAGGAAATAAAGCTGGAAACCTGAGACCAGGTTATTTTTTTTAAAAAAAATAAACATCACTAACAGCAGCACACCCTGTATGCGTTTGGGGGGGGGCAGGTTGTCATTAAGACAGCAATATGTTCAGAGGGGAAATTTAACCAATTTCTTCCCTGTCACGACCCTGACAAATGTCAGCCCTGCATTTCTCTTGGCCTCAAAAGAAGAAAAATCTGTTAACATCAGTGGAGGCTCCACCACCCCACCCCTGGGCTAATAGTTTGTGGAAGGGGGAGCTGAGATCACCTGTGAGCACAGACACTTATTTCACAAGTGCTCTAAAACATGTGCTTTTACTATGTGGGAGACTTTTCTCTGCCCGCCCCATTTTATCATGTGAGTACCGAGGCAGAAAGTTGCCATGTGGTTATTCATCTGCCTCCAATGTGGTCCTGTGAATCAGCCCACTATGAGAACAGAAGAATAAGAACACAAGAAAAGGTATAAACGGTTTATTGTGCATTTGAGTGGCATAACCTCTTGTTTGAAGAACGCAGCCTAAGAAGTTTGCCAGCTCAGTGTGGGGTCCCAGCAAAGATTTTGATCATTCGAAGCATTTTCTTTTCGGCAATTTCTCGGTTTGCTGTTGTTGTTGTTTTCAAATCAACAGCCAAACGCGTCCGTCATCTCAATAAGCTGAGTGCCATTCAAAACTACCAGCTTGTATGTCAACTCGTGCACAAAGACAGGTGCAGACATGCTTTCAAAAGCCACACTTAATTGCAACACTCACAGCCGCCTCCTGAGATAAGTACAGATTTAATACCCATGTTATCTCTCCCCACCCCCACCCCCTTCTGCAAATGTAGCTAGCTATACATAATAATTCTTAAAGCCAGGGAGCAAAAGTCAGCCCATGTACTGCATAATGACACTGTTTACGCTTTGGTACATGACAGATCCACTGTTATAGAACTGGGGAAGATCTGAATAATCAGGAACATCACAGCATGTCCAGACTGAGGTGTGATTGCCACACGCTTAAGAACATGAGAAGTGCTTTGCTAGTTCAGAGCAATGGCTCCATCCAGCCCAGCTCCCTATCCACAGGCCCAGCCTGGCTGAAACTACAGTCTACCAACACCCAGGCACCCTCAGCTAAGAATCCTTGCATTAGATACTTGCAAGCAGCACGTGGCGAGGATGAGTGTTTATCCCCTGCAACATACATGGACTCTGAAGCTCCTCTTCCAATCCTAGCTACTCACAGTTTTCCCAGTCCCCATAAAGTTGCCCAACCTGTGCTGAATCTGCCTAACAGCAGAACTCCATCTTCGACAGCTCTATCTCAGCATTCCATTGTAATCAGGAGAGGATATGAAGGTGTTTGACAGGTTCTAGAAACATTGATGGATAGGTGCCATTAAAACAGGGTGTTTCCTGCGAGTGGAAATTAGGTCTACGACTTGCTGTGGAAGGGATTGCACTCCTCCAGAAGCAAGAAGTTCATAATCTGGGAGTATTCCAACTTGTCACTGGAGTCTCAGGTGGCTTTGTGGCTAGAAGTTATTAAATTATTATTATTATTATTATTATTACTACTACTACTACTACAGTGGTGCCTCGCAAGACGAAATTAATTTGTTCTGCGAGTTTTTTCGTCTTGTGAATTTTTCGTCTTGCGAAGCACGGTTTCCCATAGGAAATGCATTGACGGTTTCCCATAGGAATGCATTGACGGTTTTAAGAAAAAGGCGCAAGGCGTTTTCGTCTTGCGAAGCAAGCCCATAGGGAAATTCGTCTTGCGAAGCAACTCAAAAAACAAAAAACTCTTTCGTCTTGCGAGTTTTTCGTCTTGCGAGGCATTCGTTTTGCGAGGTAGCACTGTATTACTATTACTATTATCAACAACAACAACATTATTTGTATCCTGCCCATCTGACTGGGTTGCTTAAGTTCTTCCCTAGCTACAAATACTCCTAGAATGGGATAGCCTGGCTTCAGTTGTCCATGCCCTAGTCCTGTTTGGACTACCACAATGTGTGGGCTACTGTAATGTGGGGCTGCCCTTGAAGACAGTCCAGAGGCTGCTGCCAGTGCGGAATGAGACTACAGTCGTAACTTGGATTCCAAACTCCCAAACAAATCGGCTCCCAAATGATCAAAACCCAGAAGTGAGTGTTCTGGTTTTTTAATGCTCTTTTGGAAGCCAAACATCTGACGGGGCTTCCGTGGCTTCTGATTGGCTCCAGGAGCTTTCTGCAGCCAATCAGAAGCCGTACTTTGGTTTCCGAATGTTTTGGAAGTCGATCAGATTCCGTTTGACTTCCAAGGTATGACTGTACTAGGTTGGTAAGTGGAGCAGCCTGATGAGATCATATGTCACAAGTTGTCAGTGAACTACTGGACCCAATTAAAGATTTTAGTAGTAGCATATAAAGCCCTAATTGGCTTGAGACACAAGTACCCAAAAGTCCACCTTCCCCAGTATCAACCATCTAAGACCGTAAGTTTGGCAAGTGAAGCTTTTTTGGTGGTGCTGCCCAGCTGGTGTTGACCCGTGACAGGGACTTTTTGGTGGTAGCTCCCTGCTTGTGGAATTCCTTCCCTAATGGTATGTTTTTGTCTTCAACATTATTAACTTTACAGAGGAATCTGAAACTATTTCTGTTTACTCAGGCGCTTGGTGGCTGAAGAACTCCAATCCTGGCAACCTTGAGATCACGGCATGAAATAATCTTAACTATTTTCGGAATGTTTTAGACTGTTTATAGATGTTCTTAACTGTTTTAGAATGTTTTAGGTTTATTTTTTTAAAAAAATTGTGGATGTGTTTGGTGCCTTGGGTTCCTTTGTGACTTCCCCCAAAGAATCCAGGGAACTGTAGCTTACCCTTCACAGCGCTACAATTCCCAGCACCCTTAACAAACAACCATTCCCGTAATTCCTTGTGGGAAGCCATGTGCTTTAAATGTATGGTATGGGTTGGAGGATGGATGGCGGCTAACAGATTGAGGTTGAATCCTGACAAGACAGAAGTACTGTTTTTGGGGGACAGGGGACGGGCTGGTGTGGAGGATTCCCTGGTCCTGAATGGGGTAACTGTGCCCCTGAAGGACCAGGTGCGCAGCCTGGGAGTCATTTTGGACTCACAGCTGTCCATGGAGGCACAGGTCAACTCTGTATCCAGGGCAGCTGTTTACCAGCTCCATCTGGTATGCAGGCTGAGACCCTATCTGCCTGCAGACTGTCTCACCAGAGTGGTGCATGCTCTGGTTATCTCCCGCTTGGACTACTGCAATGCGCTCTACGTGGGGCTACCTTTGAAGGTGACCCGGAAACTACAACTAATCCAGAATGCGGCAGCTAGCCTGGTGACTGGGAGCAGCCGCCGAGACCATATAACACTGGTCTTGAAAGACCTACATTGGCTCCCAGTACGTTTCCGAGCACAATTCAAAGTGTTGGTGCTGACCTTTAAAGCCCTAAACGGCCTCGGTCCAGTATATCTGAAGGAGCGTCTCCACCTCCATCGTTCTGCCCGGACACTGAGGTCCAGCTCCGAGGGCCTTCTGGCGGTTCCCTCACTGCGAGAGGCCAAGTTACAGGGAACCAGGCAGAGCGCCTTCTCGGTAGTGGCGCCCGCCCTGTGGAACGCCCTCCCATCAGATGTCAAAGCGATAAACAACTACCTGACATTCAGAAGACATCTGAAGGCAGCCCTGTTCAGGGAAGTTTTTAATATGTGACATTTTAGTGTATTTTTCATCTTTGTTGGAAGCCGCCCAGAGTGGCTGGGGAAACCCAGCCAGATGGGCGGGGTACAAATAATAAATTATTATTATTATTATTGTTGTTGTTGTTGTTGTTGTTGTTGTTGTTGTTGTTGTATGCATGCAGCCAGGTACGTATGCAACAAAATCTAGATATTTGCTCTTCTGGTAAGGTAACAGCTTCTTCAGAAAAGGGAATTGGAAATGGGAAGTGGTGTAGGGAGATGGTTCTCAATCCCAAATTCTCCCCGCCTCCCCACACCCCAGACCAGTGAACTTCCAAATGCATACCCTAAACACATTCCTTCTGGCACATACATATACGTACATAGGGCTGCCTCTGAAGACGGTTCGGAAACTTCACCTGGTGCAGAGTTCGGTAGCCAGGTTGCTCAACAGTGCAAGACAGTTTGAACATGTTACACCGATCCTGGTCCAACTACACTGGGCCCAATTCAAAGTGCTGGATTTGACCTATAAAGCTTTAAATAGCTCAGGATCACAATACCTCAAGGACCACCTCTTCTCCCCATATGAACCAATCTGGACCCTGTGATCTGAGGCCCTACTTTGTGTGCCTCCTCCACAAGAGGTCCAGAGCATGGCAACACAAGGACAGGCCTTTTCTGTGGTGGCCCCCCTGTTTGTGGAATGCTCTCCCCGAGGAAGCCCACCTGGCACCTTCATTACATAACTTTAGGCACCAGGCAAAAACATTTCTCTATAAACAGGCCTTTGGCTGATTAACATTCTATGGCCTTTTAAATGTGTTTGTGAGAGAGGACAAAGGTTTACCTTTGTTTTGTTATGTATTTTGTGTTCTCGTTTTGTAGTTTTATGCTGTGAAACACCCTGTGATTTTGGGATGAAGAGCAGTATACAAATTTAATAAATAATAATAATAACTGCATAGCATGTAGTTAGGAGCTCAGGCAAGTCTAGAAAATAGGTTTGTAAGTGCTTCTCAGTTATCCCAGGACTCGTGGGTCAAAATCAGTTCTGGACGTCTCCTCTTTTGTGACTCTTCAGGCTGCCTCCACTGTCTGCTTTAAGACTCTTCATAAGGTCTAATTTTTCAGCAAAGGCAGTCCTGCATCTCCATGCAGTCAAACTGCATGCAAGCTTACTTGACAGTAAGCCACACTGAGAAATATATCCCGCCTCGTGTGTTAAGATTCTGCATTGAGACCCTGCTGTGATACGAACCAAAAAGTGGCTATCCTTCGAAATTTGCAGTCTGAATTTTGCACTGCGGTCCTCCAGCCAAGTCAGGTGTACCAACATACATATGCTAGTATAAAGTGCACTCATAAATGTATGCATTAGTGAAAACGCCATACGAACATGCATTATATCAGGGGGAACTGCTTTGCAAAAACATGCATTCAACACTGTATACAAGAAGATTGTGGACATGGATTGAGAAACTGAAATTGACAAGCATCCCTAAGTGCCCTGCAGCCTTGTCCTCAGAGAAAACTCAGTAGTGGTCAAAATTAGAAGTCCATGCCCTCCAACATTTCTTCAATGAAAATAGGGATGAAAGGAAACCAGAAGCACTCTTACTTGGTATCGTAGGGAATGAGATAAATAAGAAAGATAGGAAATTATTCTTATATGCAGTGACAGCAGCGAGAATATTGATAGCTCAGAAATGGAAACAAGAAGAGTTACCAAGACTGGAAGATGGGAGAATGAAGATGATGGACTTTGCAGAACTTGATAGACTGACAGGAAGAATTCGAAATCGATGGGAAAAGTTTTCAGAATATATGCATAATTTAAGTGGAAAACAAATAACGCTTGTAACCTTTAATGAAGCTTTGTAAAAAAGAAAGGTTAGAATTTGAGTGAAACAAGATTTAATTTATAAACAATTAGGTGAGATCTCAGAAATGTGTAGGAAATTGAGAAGGGAAGGAGTACCAGACAAGTTGAGGGAAGTAAAAAAAAAGAGAGAATGGATATAATAAACTGTATGAATTGTATTAATTTGTTTTATTTGTAAACTGAATAAAAATTATATATATATATATATATATATATATATATATATAAAGAAAATAGGGATGAAAGCACGTCAAAGTGCAAGTAGATAAATAGGAACCGCTCCGGCAGGAAGGTAAACAGTGTTTCCGTGCGCTGCTCTGGTTCGCCAGAAGTGGCTTAGTCATGCTGGCCACATGACCCGGAAGCTGTACGCCGGCTCCCTCAGCCAGTAAAGCGAGATGAGCGCCGCAACCCCAGAGTTGGCCACGACTGGACCTAATGGTCAGGGGTCCCTTTACTTTGACCTTTTCCATTAAGGAAAAGGGGGACATTCCGGGATCAAATCAGAAACTGGGATGAGCTCTGTAAATCCAGGGCTGTCCCTGGAAAACAGGGACACTTGGAGGGTCTGGAAGTCCAGAACAAGAGCGGCATATAGGTGCATCTCCTCCTCCATCACTTGTGTGAATATGAGTACTGCATCCTGCTGGCCTGCTGAGTCCTAGCACTCAGTGCCTCCTTTTGCTAACCAAGATGAGGCCCCTTTCCATCAGCTCTTCACGGCTCCGTCAGCAGATGCTTCAAGGCAGCAGCCTCTGCATAAGTGAGTCAATAAACCTATCATGACTCAGCATGACTGGATCTCTTGCTCTGGTAAAAGAGAGTGTAGGAATCCATCACACCTCTCCAGAACACCCACACTTAAAAACAAATTGGTGTCAGTGCAGGGGAGAGAGGGAGGTGTGTGCTATGAGCCTGTGGCGAGGCTTGCAGCAGTTTCAAGGTACTTTGAACACCTATCAATCCAGCCAGGCCACATTGGCACCTGGCAAAGCCAGGAAATTTGACAAAAAGGGGCAGGTGGTGATAACGTACCCTTTGCTGGTTTGTTGGCAAGTTTTCAGGCTACACAGCACTCTTTTTTTCAACGGAAGAATTCTGTGCAGCTTCAAAACTAGCTTCATCAGCGTTATTAAAATACAGAGAGGCCTCTGAACAAAAATGCAGTGATCAGAAGACCGCCGCTTACACCTCCTCCAGCTGACAGCCCAGATATGAAAGGGGAATAGGCAGGAAAGGGAGCGTCACCTATAGCATCAGGACTTGCCAGCAGATCATATGTGGGAACCTCAAATCAGAAGTTTTTGCTCTCTACTTCCCATTTCATATTCAGCCTATGAACACGACTGATTCTGCTGATTCCGGCAAATGATGAATGCAAGGCTAATCGCACAATGAGCCGAGGGAGCAAGTTTACTCAGCGCATCGTGCACAGAATAGGAAGCAGGGGACATGGCAGAGCAAGCAGGCAGACACAACTTTGCTACAGGGCAAAGCTGATCCGTAGCTCAACGGAGACAGAGAGCTGCATACATTTCCACATAGGAGAGAGTAAGGCACAGTAAGCAGAGAGGTGCATTCATCCCTCTCCAGCCTTTGTCTCCCACTCCATTGTTTTCCCTTTTATCTGCTTTAGACTGTAAGCTCCTTGGGAGCTGAGACTAGTCTGCCTATGAAACTCTAAGAGGTGTCATGTGTGATGACATTGTAGAAGTAATACAATGAATGAATGAAAGGGAAAGAGTAGACCTCACCAAAGCACCATCATCAGTTCTGAGAAAGATCTACAGTGGTACCTCAGGTTAAGTACTTAATTAGTTCCAGAGGTCCGTTCTTAACCTGAAACTGTTCTTAACCTGAAGCACCACTTTAGCTAATGGGGCCTCCTCCTGCTGCCGCACCACTGGAGCCCGATTTCTGTTCTCATCCTGAAGCAAAGTTCCGACCTAGCCACTGTGATCCACGCGACGGTCACCTCCAGACTGGATTATTGTAACTTGCTCTATGTGGGGCTGCCCTTGAGACTGACCCAGAAACTCCAGCGGGTGCAGAATGCCGCAGCGAGACTCCTTACGGGGTCTTCGCTGCAAGATCACATTCACCCGGTGCTATACCAGCTGCACTGGCTCCCAGTGGAGTACAGGATCAGGTTTAAGGTGCTGGTTTTAACCTTCAAAGCCCTATACGGCCTAGGACCCTTGTACCTACGGGACTGCCTCTCCTGGTATGTCCCACGGAGGAACTTACGGTCTTCAAATAAAAACATCTTGAAGGTCCCAGGCCACGGAGAAGTTAGGCTGGCCTCAACTAGAGCCAGGGCTCTTTCGGCCGTGGCTCCGATCTGGTGGAACACTCTGTCACAAGAGACCAGGGCCCTGCGGGACTTGACATCTTTCCACAGGGCCTGCAAGACAGAGTTGTTCCACCAGGCCTTTGGCCAGGGCACAGCCTGACTCCCTCCCTCGGCAATCTTCGCGGAGCTCTGGCCCAATGGTTGCCAGTGGCTTGAATTAATTAATTTTATAATGAATGATATTAGAGTGTTGTCTGTGCTGTACTTTTGTACTGTTTTATTGTTGTTAGCCGCCCTGAGCCCGGCTTCAGCTGGGGAGGGTGGGATATAAATAAAATTTATTGTTATTATTATTATTATTATTATTATTAACCCAAGGTACTATTTCTGGATTAGCAAAGTCTGTAACCTGAAGTGTATGTAACCCGAGGTTTGCAGTATGGAAAGTGACAGGTAGATGCATTGAAAAGTGTGGCATGAACAAATGGTTAGCGGGAAGATGTGCTAACACCCTGAAAGCAAATCGGGATGACTGTCCATTGTCATATTTCCTCCCTGCAAACAAACCAGGACAAATGCAGAATAAAGACCAGAGGCAGTCTAACTTCTGCATAAGCTTTGTGCAAGCAAATCAGGTTGTACAGTGCATGCAACAAGCAGGGCAACTGGAGGGGTCCCTCTGTCTAATGATGGAGCTGCTGTCTCATCTGTCTTGGCTTCCATACCATCCCCATAGAACCATGCACACAAATATGCCTCATTCCACCTCTCTTCCCTCCTCTGTTCATAGAACCATAGAATTGTAGAATTGGAAGGGACCCAAAGGGTCATCTACTCCAACCCCTGGCAATGCAGGAATTTCAGCTAAAGAATCACACACACACACACACCCTGCCCTTCGGGGCAACAGCATTTCCAGCTTACAGAACCAGAGTAAAAGCAAGAATAAAACTGGCAGATAAACAATCAAATAATACGTAACGGAAGCAGTTATCACAATTCCAGCAGAGGTGGAGTGGTGTTAAGAATTAGCAGAAACATACATGCAGTTAACCATTTTTTCAATGCTCAGAACAACCCTGTGGGGTAGGCTAAACAGAGAGGGGCTTGCTTGCTCAAGGCCATCCTGCGCTCCTCGTGGATGAGCAGGACATGAATTTAGGTCTATCTGGTCCAGGTCCCAACACTCTGATATGCTTAGGATAAAAGTAAAGGTAAAGGTACCCCTGCCCGTACGGGCCAGTCTTGACAGACTCTAGGGTTGTGCGCCCATCTCACTCAAGAGGCCAGGGGCCAGCGCTGTCCGAAGACACTTCCGGGTCCCTTGGCCAGCGTGACATCACTGCTCTGGCGAGCCAGAGCCACACACGGAAACGCCGTTTACCTTCCCGCTAGTAAGCGGTCCCTATTTATCTACTTGCACCCAGGGATGCTTTCGAACTGCTAGGTTGGCAGGCGCTGGGACCGAACAGCGGGAGCGCACCCCGCCGCAGGGATTCGAACCACCGACCTTTCGATCGGCAAGCCCTAGGTGCTGAGGCTTTAACCCACAGCGCCACCCACGTCCCATGCTTAGGATACACTGCTCAAAACCTCCTAAGTCAGAGTCATGGACAATAGAGCCCCACAAGTAAAGCCTAATTGGTGGGCATATTCTTGTCCCACAAGCTACACTTTTTCCTCTACAGGTAACTCCCCGCAAACTCACCTCTGAACTGTGCTTATTCCAGCAAGTTTGATGCCGTTGAGCCACTGAAACTGACCACACTTCTCACATGTTCATTTCTCATGCAAACTAAGGCCACAGGACCAAACCAGCAAATTCTGCCGCCCTGCAGCTGGAAACTTCGTAACTGTTTTAAAGGGGTTGGACGTCACCTGTCGCACAGGTAAATCTGAACGTTGTTCAACCCAGTTTTGCTCTTGCTCTCTCCCACAGCATTGACCTCTTGACCCAAGCATTTTAGATCTGCTCCTGTTTTTTTGTTTGTCCCCTCCCACTGTACACTGAGACAGCTATAATCTGAGTAGGCATCAGGTATAGGAATCTGCTCATTTCCCTCCCTGAGGGCAGGAAAGGGGGACGTGTGGCCCTTCAGAAGTCATTAGACTCCAGCTCCAGCTCCCATTGTGCCCTGTCAGGGTGGCTAACAGTCAGGTACTCAAAACAACATACAGTGGTACCTTGGGTTCAGAACTTAATTTGTTCTGGGGGTCCGTTCTTAACCTGAAACTGTTCTTAACCTGAAGCACCACTTTAGCTAATGAGGCCTCCCGCTGCCTCCGCGCCACCGCCGTGTGATTTCTGTTTTCATCCTGAAGCAAAGTCCTGAACCCAAGGTACTGTTTCTGGGTTAGCGGAGTCTGTAACCTGAAGCGTCTGTAACCTGAAACGTCTGTAACCCAAGGTACCACTGTACAGTAGAATCCTTCCAACTCCCTGCAATGCATGGAACATGCAGCGATCCCATACAGGGCTCAAACTTGCAACCTTGGTGTTATTGGCACCATGCTCTAACCAACTGAGCTAGTCAGCCCAGTCTAGAGAGCCTTATTCTGGGAAAAGAGATTTACCTGCACCTCCCCGCTGAAACTGCTGACAGTTTTTGCAGCCTCCTTCCCCTGTGCTGAAATAATCTGACATGCCAGAAGAGCTGCTCTCCTACCCTGCCAGACCCAACAGCCCTGTTACCCAAGTCTCCTTTTCCTACAGACCATGTGCCATCAGCCAGTGTTGCCATCTGCATATCACACCCTTCTTCCCTCCTGTGGCTGCAAACTGCTGATAGAGATCTCTAATCTCTTAATCTCAGAGTCATGGAGTTTCAGCCCCACATTGGGCAAAAGATTCCTGGACCAGAAGACTCCCACGGTCCTTTCCAACTCTACGATTCCATGATGCTATGACCCTGGAGCTGCAGTGCAGAAGAAGGCATTTAAATGGAAGAGGAAAGGGGTGTGCAGTAGTCCCATGAAGTCTGGCTAGGCAGACTGCTGTGGGCCACATTGAGTACAGCAAAATTGTTGTTTAGTCGTTTAGTCGTGTCCGACTCTTCGTGACCCCATGGACCAGAGCAGGCCTGGCACTCCTGTCTTCCACTGCCTCCCGCAGTTTGGTCAAACTCATGCTAGTAGCTTCGAGAACACTATCCAACCATCACGTCCTCTGTCGTCCTCTTCTCCTTGTGCCCTCCATCTTTCCCAACATCAGGGTCTTTTCCAGGGAGTCTTCTCTTCTCATGAGGTGGCCAAAGTACTGGAGCCTCAGCTTCAGGATCTGTCCTTCCAGTGAGCACTCAGGGCTGATTTCCTTAAGAATGGAGAGGTTTGATCTTCTTGCAGTCCATGCGACTCTCAAGAGTCTCCTCCAGCACCATAATTCAAAAGCATCAATTCTTCGGCGATCAGTCTTCTTGATGGTCCAGCTCTCACTTCCATACATCACTACTGGGAAAACCATAGCTTTTACTATATGGACCTTTGTTGGCAAGGTGATGTCTCTGCTTTTTAAGATGCTGTCTAGCAAAATACCTGATAAGTAAATGGCAGACGAGTCCCTCGCTTCAAACATCTGATGCAGGTATGCATGCAAAACATTGTAGATGCTCCTGTCACATTGAGGTCCGAATGTGAGGATGCAGCAAATGGGCATTTCTCGAGATATTTGTCATGCGGGTAGGTTGAAGTGGCTACAGCTATGCTCCCGCACATGTTTGTATGAACAGTAACACTGCAACGCTGGATCAAAGTGAATATTCACCTAACTGGGCATTTTCTTCCCACAATAGCAACTGGCAAGATGCTTCAAGATATGCAAGGCAGGAAGGCAACAGACCAGGGGTCAGCAACATTTTCCAGCTGTGGGCCAGTCCACCGTCCCTCAGACCATGTGGTGGGCCAGACTATTTTTTTTGGGGGGGGTGAACGAATTCCTATGCCCCACAAATAACCCAGAGATGCATTTTAAATACAAGGAGACATTCTACTCATGTAAAAACATGCTGATTCCTGGAACGTCTGCAGGCCAGATTGAGAAGGCAATTGGGCCGCATCCAGGCCCCGGGCCTTAGGTTGCCTACCCCTGCAACATACCTTCCCTTTTGTCTGTCCTCAGCACTTGATACTCATAGGAGTAAAAGAATTTTAGAGTTGGAAAGGATCTTAAAAGATCATCCAGTCCAACCCCCAGCTCAATACAGAAATCATGCAACTACAATGCCCCCAAGAGATGAGCATGCAGCCTATGCTCAAATGCCTCCCCAGTGAAGAAGAGCCCATTTGTTCTGTTGTCGAAAAAGCTCATCCCACTGGGAAATGTCTCCTTGTGTTTTACTAAAAGCTGTTCCCCTGTGATTTTTCACTGGTTCTAATCTTGCCCTGTGGAGCAACAAAGAACAAGTCTGCTCCATCGTCTGCATGACAGCCTTTCGGATATTTGAAGGCAGCTATCGTGTCTCCCCTTAATCTCTGGCAGCCTGGGGTGCCTCTGATCACATGGAGCCACTTTAGCTTCTAGCTAATATGACAAGTGTGTTTGCCACGACATATTGCGTGACGCCACCCTGTCACACTGAGTGGCATCACAACAAGCGTAATCCTCTAATCCCCACAACCTTTGTGCATCCAGATCACACACAATATTACATTGGGTGACAATCCAATTGCAGTTGCTCCCAGTCAAACTACCCATTTAGCATTCATTCTGATTTGTTTGCAAGAAAGTTATATGGAGCCAGCTGTTTATTTAGCATTCATTCTGATTTGCTTGCGGGGAAGTTATACAATGCCACCTCAGGCGACTGTTATCCCAGTTTCCCATCACTTACCTTACTGCAAAAAGTCTGGTGGTTTTGCAGCTCCTATCATTGCTTGGCCACCTTTCTGATGTTTGAAGAGAGTTGAGGTTCCACAACATCTGCAGTGCCAAAGGCTCCCCAAGCCTGCCTTATCAAATTATCCAATGGATCAGGAAAATCCAAATTTAGCAGGAGGGAAGTGTGGGCTGTGGTGTGAACACCACACTCGAAAAGAGAGCCATGAGCAACTTTAAATCCACACTAAACTCCATTGTGGAATGAGGCTCAAGTGACTGGAGAAGTGAGGATCACATTTTTCCAGCAACAGACTACCATGCAGAAGAGCTCTCTTGGGTCCTTCTGTCCCCTCCCTTAACAACAACTGAGTGACAACTGCAAACCAGTTCAACCTTGTGAGTAATTTGGGAACATTTGATGGTGAAGAACTGCTGAAGCAAAGCATGCCTTATGAGGAACGGCTAAGGGAGCTGGGCATGTTTAGCCTGGAGAAGAGGAGGTTAAGGGGTGATATGATAGCCATGTTCAAATATATAAAAGGATGTCACATAGATGAGGGAGAAAGGTTGTTTTCTGCTGCTCCAGAGAAGCGGACACGGAGCAATGGATCCAAACTACAAGAAAGAAGACTCCACCTAAACATGAGGAAGAACTTCCTGACAGTAAGAGCTGTTTGACAGTGGAATTTGCTGCCAAGGAGTGTGGTGGAGTCTCCTTCTTTGGAGGTCTTTAAGCAGAGGCTTGACAACCATATGTCAGGAGTGCTCTGATGGTGTTTCCTGCTTGGCAGGGGGTTGCACTCGATGGCCCTTGTGGTCTCTTCCAACTCTATGATTCTATGATTCTATGATTCTAAGTGTGGAACAGATTGGTGCCTTGAGTAGGAAGACTCCTGAAGCAAGTTGGATTGATCCATCCATCCATCCATCCATCCGTCCGTCCGTCCGTCTGTCTGTCCCTCCATCCATATATTCTAATCTAGCCAGTGCTGTTTTTCTAGTAAAAGAGTTGCTGTAACTCATCATGAGACCTCCTTCGTTCAATAATAATAATAATAATAATAATAATAATAATAATAATAATAATAATTTATTATTTATACCCCACCCATCTGGCTGAGTTTCCCCAGCCACTCTGGGTGGCTTCCAATCAAGTATTAAAAACAATACAGCATTAAATATTAAAAACGTCCCTGAACAGGGCTGCCTTCAGATGTCTTTTAAAGATAGGATAGCTACTTATTTCCATCACATCTGAAGGGAGGCTGTTCCACAGGGTGGGCGCAACTACCGAGAAGGCCCTCTGTCTGGTTCCCTGTAACCTCACTTCTCGCAATGAGGGAACCGCCAGAAGGCCCTCGGAGCTGGACCTCAGTGTCCAGGCTGAACAATGGGGGTGGAGACCCTCCTTCAGGTATGGCGCCCACCTGAGAGGTGCCAGAACTGATTTCCGGCTGAAAAAAAAGCCCTGAATTTATGTACACACATGAGGACTAGCCCTTGGACAAGTTGGTTGCCATACTTTGCCACAGCAAGGCGCTCTCTGCTGGGGCGGAGTCGTTTCTTCAAGCATGACAAAGGCAAAACAAAGGCATGCAACATTGCTCACTTTTGTCACGGGTCCAAAAAAAAGCACGCAGATCAAAGGGAAAAGGAAGGAGCCAGCCCACATGGGTCGGAGGCGTCTGGTAAGACATTCTAAGGAAGTGAAAAGCTCAGGGAATGCGGGTGTGGTGCTCGCAATCAACTGGGGAGCAACCAAATACACACACAAACACACAATCCTGGTAACCCACTGGCTGGATTGATTTAAGCCAGGAATGCCTGGAGGAGGAGGAGAATGAGACAGGGATCATTTCGTCTAATGTATAGCTTTTGAAGTTTCCATTGTGGTTTGTTTACCTCTGTCATTTTTTAATGAGAACGTTTTCCAATGAAAAAGTTAAAAGGGGGGGGGGTGCATTGAATGGAAGACCGCAGGACAGAGGTTTGCCACTGAAGGTAAACTGACCTCAGCATAGGTAAAGGTAAAGGGACCACTGACCATAAGGTCCAGTCGTGACCGACTCTGGGGTTGCGGCGCTTATCTCACTTTATTGGCAGAGGCAGCCAGCGTACAGCTTCCGGGTCATGTGGCCAGCATGACTATGCCGCTTCTGGTGAACCAGAGCAGCACAGAGAAACACCGTTTATCTTCCCGCCGGAGCGGTACCTATTTATCTACTTGCACTTTGGCATGCTTTCAAACTGCTAGGTTGGCAGGAGCAGAGACCGAGGAACGGGAGCTCACCCCGTCATGGGGATTTGAACCGCCAACCTTCTGATTGGCAAGTCCTAGGCTCTGTGGTTTACCCACAGGGTCACTCGCGTCTCTGACCTCAGCATAGCATGGTTTATTATAAACAACATCATGGAAGCACTGAGTGGACAATCAGGCATCATTGTGCAGGAGAGAGAGGATGAGATGAACTCTCAAGCAGTCTGGCATAGATCCTAAGGGACATGGTTAGTGCTTATGCCTCTATTGGGTGGCTCTTTGGGCATCCCTGGGAAAGGTCATTCCTTTTATTATTTCATCCACATGATCACTCTTTCTGCATTCCTGAGTTGGCATGGAAAAGGTGTGGGATAACCAGTTTGCATGCCCAATGTACTCCTCTCCAACACAACGGATGCACTGCTTAGGGCTCCTACCATGTGGACAGTATGCGTAATATTCAGCCAAGTTTTGCACAGAGTAGACTCATTCAGATGGATTTCAAAATACATACCAAGAATAAAACTTAACTGAATACCACCCAATATGTACATTTCCCACCCTGCTGTGACCCACTATTGCACCCTACATACAAATTTAGTTTCAGACATCAAAATACATAATCTGAGCTCCCCAACTGTTTGATTTTAAGTTTCTAGTCCACAAGTTTGCAGACAGCAATTTGAAAACACGGGTGAGTAGGTGTCATCTTGTGGATTCTCAGAAACCAGAGGGAGAAATGGGAAGAACAGCTGATCGTTTTCCGCATAGCATTTTCCCATGGCTAGCAGAAGAATTACTCATTACATACATTGCCTTTTGGGGTATATTTTATGTCTATCAGTAAATTCTGCCCAATGGGAAGTATATGTAAAATATTCAATGTGTGTAACATCCTGAAGTTAGCTTAAAGTCCAGGTTTTGGGTGTGGCTGGGTGCAGAATTCTTACATTGTCTTGGCTCAATATAAACACAGCTTGCTGCTTCCCTAAAAGGTAAAGGGATCCCTGACCATTAGGTCCAGTCGTGGCCAACTCCGGGGTTGCGGCGCTCATCTCACTTTATTGGCCAAGGGAGGCGGCGTACAGCTTCTGCGTCATGTGGCCAGCCTGACTAAGCCGCTTCTGGCAAACCAGAGCAGCGCATGGAAACGCCGTTTACCTTCCTGCCAGAGTGGTACCTATTTATCTACTTGCATTTTGATGTGCTTTCGAACTGTTAGGTTGGCAGGACCAGGGACCGAGCAACGGGAGCTCACTCCGTCGCGGGGATTCGAACCGCCGACCTTCTGATCGGCCAGTCCTAGGCTCTGTGGTTTAACCCACAGCGCCACCCGCGTCCCATGAACCCCTATAAAAAATAATAATCCAGTGCTCTTTCTCATAACTGGGGCCCATAGGTTGCTAGGACTCATGAAGGGGATGTTGGATGCTCCTGAGCCTCCACCTCTATTTCTGCTCAAGCCCTTGACTTTTAAATATCTTACACCAAGATGCTTCTCTATTTTCCCTGTTCCCGATGTAGCTTGTGACTTTGAGGCGTCCTCCGAGCCTCACGTCCCATTGGCAGCGGGAGGTTGGGTTACAGTCGCCCGGGTGGGGATTCAGTTTCTGACTCCTAGGCCTGAGAAGGGAAACGCTTCCCAAGATGAAAGGCACCAATTGCCTCCCCCCCGCAAAAGCCTCGGCATGGTTTCTGCCATCTCTCTTCTGGGGTTGATCTCTATGTGTCTCCCATCTGAGCAGACCCCTCAGTCTGGATGCTGAGATTGCTTAGAAGGGAAGAGGTCCTCTCTAGGTATCACTCCCTCTTGGGTATTTTGGGGCTGTTCACTAATTTGCTCTTATCAGTAGGGATGGCACAGAAATTCAGTTCGCATTTAAACAAACCAAACGTCCCAAAACAATACGCAAACTAAAACCCAGCTTTCAAAATTTGCACTTTTCTGAATTTTGCAATGTGGTTCTCCAGCCAAGTAAGGTTTATGAAAAATGCTTCATATTTTTATGTATTTATTTATATTCATACCCCGCCCTCCCCAGCCAAGACCGGGCTTAGGGCGGCCAACAACCAATAATAAAAACAAGTTGATTAAAATACAATTTAAAAAACAAGATTAAAATACAACATTGAAACATTAGGATGGAGCCTCTTCACAGGAGGAGAAAGGAAAAAGAAAGCGGGGGAGGGAATCAAACTGATTCTAAGCCAAAGGCCAGGCGGAACAACTCTGTCTTACAGGCCCTGCGGAAATAAATCAGATCCCACAGGGCCCTGGTCTCATGAGACAGAGTGTTCCACCAGGCCGGAGCCAGTGTTGAAAAGGCCCTGGCTCTGGTTGAAGCTAATCTAACTTCCTTAGGGCCTGGGACCACTAGGGTGTTGCTATTTATGGACCTTAAGGTTCTCCGTGGGGCATACCTGGAGTGTATTTGGGGAAAGTGTGCATGGACGCATTAGTGAAATTAGCATAGGAAAATGCATTACATCAGAGGAAATTGCATACAAAAATATGTATAATAGGATAAGTTTGCACTAAAATGCTGATGAATTTTCACGAGAGCTTTTTAAAAAAAAGAAAGAAAGAAATAATGAGCTGATGATGAAACAGAGAATCCAAACTTGACAGATTTGCCCATCCCTAGGTTAGCACCAAGGTCTGTATAGTAAAACCTATGGTTTTCCCAGTAGTGATGTTTGGAAGTGAAAGCTGGACCATAAAGAAGGCTGCTCGCCGAAGAATTGATGCTTTTGAATTATGGTGCTGGAGGAGACTCTTGAGAGTCCCATGGACTGCAAGAAGATCAAACCTCTCCATTCTGAAGGAAATCAGCCCTGAGTGCTCACTGGAAGGACAGATCCTGAAGCTGAGATTCCAATACTTTGGCCACCTTATAAGAAGAGAAGACTCCTTGGAAAAGACCCTGATGTTGGGAAAGATGGAGGGCACAAGGAGAAGGGGACGACAGAGGACAAGGTGGTTGGACAGTGTTCTCGAAGCTACCAGCATGAGTTTGACCAAACTGCGGGAGACAGTGGAAGACAGGAGTGCCTGGCGTGCTCTGGTCCATAGGGTCACGAAGAGTCGGACACGACTAAACAACTAAACAACAACAACAAGGTTAGCACCATGCAACAGGAAAGAGAACATTGGGGTCCACTCAGGGCCAGGCTGCCTTTGGACTAAACAATTATCTGGCTGGTGTGACAGTCCTTTATGGGATGCCATATGCCAAATTAGTCCTAATCGAAGGAAGGACGCCCCCCTCCCCACAACACACTAAGTCACCAGCTGTCCCAGAAAGAAAGCAATGGTCAAAATATAGGCAATAAAGTTCACTGAGGAGCATAGCCTTGATGCCATAGGAAATTCGGAGGCATGGTCAAGGCACACTCTGGGACTGCCCTTGAAAACTATCTAGAACTTCCGCCTAATGCAAAAAGCATCACCCTATCTCCTGATGAGAGAAGACAAGGGGGAACATGCAAGAGCAATTCTCCTGCATTTGCACCAGCTTCTTCCAGACACAATTCAAGGTTTTTGGCTAGTGTTACTTATATGGCGCTGTGGGTTAAACCACAGAGCCTAGGACTTGCCGATCAGAAGGTCAGCGGTTCGAATCCCCGCGACGGGGTGAGCTCTTGTTGCTCGGTCCCTGCTCCTGCCCACCTAGTAGTTCAAAAGCACGTCAAAGTGCAAGTAGATAAATAGGTACCACTCTGGCTGGAAGGTAAACGGCGTTTCCGTGTTCTGCTCTGGTTCGCCAGAAGCAGCTTAGTCATGCTGGCCACATGACCCGGAAGCTGTACGCCGGCTCCCTTGGCCAATAAAGCGAGATGAGCGCCACAACCCCAGAGTCGGCCACGACTGGACCTAACGGTCAGGGGTCCCTTTATGTTTAAAAAAGGGATCTCTCCTAAAACAGGGAAATCCAAGACTGGCTTGGAGGAGCAGATTCCCCTATTTCTCCCAAGGGTGTCACTGCATCTTGCCCTGAGCTCCCGTTGCTCGGTCCCTGCTCCTGCCAACCTAGCAGTTCGAAAGCACGTCAAAGTGCAAGTAGATAAATAGGTACCGCTCCGGCGGGAAGGTAAACGGCGTTAGTCATGCTGGTTACATGACTCGGAAGCTGTACACCGGCTCCCTCGGCCAATAACGCAAGATGAGCGCCGCAACCCCAGAGTCGTCCACAACTGGACCTAATGGTCAGGGGTCCCTTTACCTATAGCGCAGCCTGTGATCTTTGGGGATGGACAGCTCCACCTATACGAACACTCTCACACACACCCTTCCAGTTTCCTTAGGGGGGTAGGAAGGGGCTAAGCCTTCCGCCCCATCCTCTCTGGATCTTAGATCAAGGGGGATTTGCTTCCCTGCCCTCTGGAATTCTCTTTCAGCTGGGCCTGCCTCAGCCTGTCCTTTCTGCAACTTCAGAAGGCAGGTGGGCGCTCCTCTCGGAGCAAGCTTTTGGGCTGTGAGCCGGCTTGCATCTAAGCTCTTTCCTCTGAAAAAGGTTTTCGTTTGGTTTAATGTGTTATTTTATTGTATTAGCTTATGTATTTTAGCACGCATCGCCTTGGGCTATTATAAGGAGATGATAAACGCAAACCCACTCCCTAAAACAAAATCCTTTAAAGAAAATAAAAAATCATAGTAACTGCTCAGCAAAATGGTTGGAACAGGCACAAAAAAGAAAAGAAAAGAAGCGAGGAGTCCAGTGCTTTGCTATGTCTGGATGATATATAGTCCCCAAGCCAGGAAAGATTTGGTTTCTGATTTGCTCTGCTGCAGAAAGTGTGGGTATGTTTTGCCTGGGGGAAGAGAGATTAGCCCCGCTCAGATATCTGAAGGACTGTCACATAGAAAATGGGGCAAATTTGTTTTCTGTTGCTTCAGTGGGTTCGATGGGTTTGAATTACAAGAAAGGGGATTTTGACAAAAGATTAGGAAAAACTTCCTGAAGGTATGAGCAGTTCGGTATCAGAAAGTTGCAGGCTCTCCTTTGCTGCATGTTTTCAGCAGAAGCCGGACAGCTGTCTAGCAGGGATGCTGTAGCAGAAGATTTCCAGCAACACTGGGGGGAAGGACTAGGTCATCTGCAATAACCTTACCAGCTCCAATATGTTCTGTGTGATGCATAAAGAAAGAAATCAGGTTTTATACTGATGAAAATGGCTCCACTTGGCAGGCAGGGCAATCTGATGTGGAGCTGAGGGTACAGCTTATGCCAAGCAGATGCCAGTGGCACGCCACTAACTGGCCTGTGCTACAGGTCATACAGCTTGGTTGCCTCTTGGCCACAGTCAGTGCTTTTTTTCTGGGGGTACGCAGACCCCTAAACATTTTGTGAATCTTTCTACTTTTGTCCATTTACTGTATTTATTTTCCTGGATTTGAACTATAAAATGGTAATATTCTTGAGTCAAAATGAGAGTACAGTGGTACCTCAGGTTACAATCTTAATTTATTCCGGAGGTCTGTTCTTAACCTGAAACTATTCTTAACCTGAAGCACCACTTTAGCTAATGGGGCCTCCTGCTGCGCCGCTGCTGCACGATTTCTGTTCTCATCCTGAAGCAAAGTTCTTAACCCGAGGTAATATTTCTGGGTTAGTGGAGTCTGTAACCTGAAGCGTATGTAACCTGAGGTACCACTGTACCCCTAAACATTTCTTTTAGGAAAGAACGCACTGGCCACAGTGCTCAACCAAGCCTATACAGTGGTACCTCTGGTTACATACTTAATTTGTTCCGGAGGTCCGTTCTTAACCTGAAACTGTTCTTAACCTGAAGCACCACTTTAGCTAATGGGGCCTCCCACTGCTGCCACGCTGCTGCTGCGCGATTTCTGTTCTTATCCTGAAGCACTATTTCTGGGTTAGCGGAGTCTGTCCTGAAGCGTATGTAACCTGAAGCGTATGTAACCCGAGGTACCACTGTATAAGATTGCTGGTAACACATCAGTGCAAGTCTGTAGTAAAAACTGGCACCTGCAGCTGTGTATGTGTTTGTTCATTGTTGGAGACATGTGGAAGGGAAGAGATAATCAAGAGCCCTTTCCTCATCCTATTCCCAGAAAGAAACAGAAGCTTTAGAAGTAGGGAAGATTCTGTCAAAGGATGCAGCAAAGATCCCTGGACACGTGTTGATGGGTCCTGTGGCTCACAGAATTGTAGAATTGGAAGGAACCACAGAGGTCACCTCTTCCAACCCCCTGCAATGCAGGAATCTTTTCGCCCAATTTGAGTCTTGAACCCATGAACCCGATATTAAGAGTTTCATGCTCTGACTGAGCCATCCCAGCAGTCATCTTTTAAAGAACGGGTGCAAGGGCTCATATCAGCTTAGAAGGCATGCCTTCTGCACATACTCAGAAACACTCTCTCGTTCCCATGAGACAGGCTGAAAGCTGACATGAAGAACAGGGCTTAAATGAAATAATGACTGGGTAAAAAAGGGATCAGGGACGCGGGTGGCGCTGTGGGTTAAACCACAGAGCCTAGGACTTGCCGATCAGAAGGTCAACGGTTCGAATTCCCGTGACGGGGTGAGCTCCCGTTGCTCGGTCCCTGCTCCTGCCAACCTAGCAGTTCAAAAGCACATCAACGTGCAAGTAGATAAATAGGTACCACTCCAGCGGGAAGGTAAACAGCGTTTCCGTGCGCTGCTCTGGTTCGCCAGAAGCGGCTTAGTCATGCTGGCCACATGACCCAGAAGCTGTACGCCGGCTCCCTTGGCCAATAAAGCGAGATGAGCGCCACAACCCCAGAGTCGGTCACGACTGGACCTAATGGTCAGGGGTCCCTTTACCTTTAAAAAAGGGATCTCTCCTAAAACAGGGAAATCCAAGACTGGCCCCTATTCCTCCCAAGGGCATCACTGCATCTTGCCCTGACCCCTCTGCCTGTCGCAGTGCACATGGGGTTACTCAGAGGCACCCAAGAGTCAACTCCTTTTGCAGGGTACTTTTCCACCAACTTGCCCTGAGGTAGCGGGGGGAGTCACCCACACGACCACCCCCAAGCAGGCTCCGCTGCCGACCTTGCGAGGAGGCTCACGTTTCCCATTCTCCCGTGACATTAATAATGCAGGCCGGGCCGTGTCGTGCTCAATAGCTTGCTGCTAATTTGCTGTTCTATCCTTTTGTGCACCGGCCGAACGGGACTTTAATGGATGTAATGATGAGAGGCGGAAACCTGAGAGCCGGATCCCAACCCAGCCGTGCCGCCAGCTGCGTGGCTCAGGAGCAGGGCACGCCACCCCCCCTCCACATTGCCAGTAGGGCGAGCCTTAGGTTTCCACGGGATCAGGGAAATTTGACGAGGCTTCACCTCCTGGCCGGCCCTCCCTTCCACCCCCCTCGCACCTTCTGGTGTTGCTTGTCCCAAGGGCGCCTTCTGCTCCACCCATGTGGCCTTTCTTTTCAACAGCAAAAGAGGACCAGGTGGGAAGCTTGCATCCGCATCCCACAGGGTTCCTGCTCCAGGCATATGTCGCAGGCCCTCTGGGCAAGGGAAGCGAATGGTTAAACATGTAAGGCAGGGAGGGCTATCCTGGGTGGCACTCAAGATGCTGCTGGACCACAGTTCTCATCCTCCCAAACCATTGGCCACGCTGGATGGAGGTGTCGTCAGCTGGAAGGCCCAGTGGTACCTGGAAGGCCAAAGGTTCCTCACCCTTCCCTTGCTGTGGCTAAGCTGTGTGGTCCTCCAGGGGTTAATGGACTACAACTCCCATCAGCCCCAGCTGGCATGGCCAGTGTCTCGGGATGACAACACTTTATTAGATTTCTTGCCTACCCTTCACCACGAGGTCCCAAGATGGTTTGCAGCAATTTAAAATTGCAATATTAGAAAGAGTTAGGAGAAATCCTGGTCAAGAGAATAGGGCGAGTCCAGAAATATTATATCACAAGTGTCAAAGACAGAGGAGAAGGGGAGGTGGATCTTTAGTATATTACAGAAACTACCGTATTTTTTGCTCTATAAGACTCACTTTTTCCCTCCTAAAAAGTAAGGGGAAATGTGTGTGCGTCTTATGGAGCGAATGAAGGCTACGCAGCTATCCCAGAAGCCAGAACAGCAAGAGGGATTGCTGCTTTCACTGCGCAGCGATCCCTCTTGCTGTTCTGGCTTCTGAGATTCAGAATATTTTTTTTCTTGTTTTCCTCCTCCAAAAACTAGGTGCGTCTTGCGATCTGGTGCGTCTTATAGAGCGAAAAATACGGTACATAGCGAATGCGCAAAATGTGCCACTGTGGGCAGGCCTTTCAACAAGGCTCCTACTCCCAACCTGAATTTCTGAGGGCAGTGGAACAACCTCTGCCAATCTTCACAGGTATTTGGTGGCCTAAGTTGTTTAGGGCTTTAATGTGCGCACCTTGAATTGGGCCCCAAAATGAATCAGCAACTAATGACGGGAGTTATAGTTCAGCAAAAACTGGAGATCCGCAGGACTCCCACCCCTGTTATAAGCAAATCCCCATCTCTCAGCCTTGGTCCCTTTAGGCTACAGGTAAGAACCATGATTTGATTAAATTTGTGGGGGCAAGTGGCACTTTCGGATTTCATTAAGGCACAGCCGTCCCTAGGGGTTGGTGAAACCAGTCCCCGCCACCTGTAGCCTAAAGGGACCAAACCACTTCCAGCCTCCCTGTCATCTGAGCAACGGGGAAGAAGAGGCTGAGAGATGGGGATTTGCTTATAACACAAAAATCAGACAACAGCAGCCAGAATTCTCTATGCACAAAAATGAAAGAAGAAGTTCCCACCAAAGAAGAATGTGTAAGTAAGGTGGTGGACTATGCAGAAATGGCAAAGTTAACAGCCAAAATAAGAGAATCTAATGATGATTGGCGGGTGATGCGGGTGGCGCTGTGGGTAAAACCTCAGTGCCTAGGACTTGCTGATCGCATGGTCGGCGGTTTGAATCCCTGCAGCGGGGTGCGCTCCCATCGTTCGGTCCCAGCGCCTGCCAACCTAGCAGTTCGAAAGCACCCCCGGGTGCAAGTAGATAAATAGGGACCGCTACTAGCGGGAAGGTAAACGGCATTCCGTGTGCTGCGCTGGCTTGCCAGATGCAGCTTGTCACGCTGGCCACGTGACCCAGAAGTGTCTGCGGACAGCGCTGGCTCCCGGCCTATAGAGTGAGATGAGCGCACAACCCTAGAGTCTGGCAAGACTGGCCCGTACGGGCAGGGGTACCTTTACCTTTACCTAATGATGATTGCTTTGTGGAAGAATGGAAGCCCTTTTCAGACCATCTAATATCATAGTTTGATGTACTCATGAGGCAGATTTGAAATATGAGCAACAGAAGGAATTAGAGAACACAGTATTGATGTGTTGGTATAATAAATAAAAGGGATTGTGTAGTAGAGAGAGGGGGAGAATTAAACCACCATTGGAAATGGGGCAGGAAGTCGAGAAAAGATAAATTTATTATGTATTGAAATATATATGTCAAACTTTTGAAAATTCAATTTAAAATGATTACAAAAAAAAAACAACCCCAGACATATTTGTGGGGTGATGCAACGCACGACACAAAAACATGCAAATCTTTAGCCCTTCCTCCCTGCCTCACTCTGACTACAGACGCTTTGAGTACTTGGGCCCTATAAAATGTAGTAATTTCTAATGTGGTTATTGTGATAAAGTGATTTTTTGGAGGGGGGTACAAGGGACCCTAGGTAGGTCTCTGCTTATGGGATTGTTGTGAGGAGTACCGAGGTGGTTTTTTAAAACACAAGTGCTCAGTATTGATAATCACGAGATTGAAAAGATACAGTGTGATTTCCCTTGCAAGTCACTAACCACAACACATTCTCTCCTAGCACCTGGGCCTCAGAGCCAGAGGCTGTAGCTTCCACGCAGAATTAGTCCCAGACAGCGCCTCTCTTTAAGAGGCAATTGTAGCACAGCGGCTAGCATGTTTGTTTTGGACACAGGAAACCTAGATCTCTGTTTGGATATTAAGTTCCATCGGTCTCCAAGCAGAAGAATAAGTGGGCACACAGCTGAAATCAGAAATGGCAACCATCACAAACCAGTACAGGAACATTTTAGCCTAGCCGGACACTCTGCTATTGGTCTTTATGGAGGCTATCCTTGAGCAAAGGAATGTAACAGGGAAACTCCAGCGTGAAACTGAATTACAACTTACCCAAAATTTCCAAAAGTTCATTTTGGTCTGAATAGCAGCAAACAATTTCCTCAATGTCTATAGGTCTTAATTTACTCAACAATGCTAAGACAACCATGTTTATATTTCTTATCCTGGACTAGTTACCTGGCCACCCATGTGCATATATACCTGTAACCAGTGTTCAAAACTCCCCTTGTTCTAGGCACATTTTGTGACAGGGGATTTCATTAGTGCAAGCAGTTTCCAAGCTCTGAGCACAGTACTGCGCCTAAGATTTCAAATTAAAACTGCAGCGTGGAAGGAAGGGAAGACCTTTTTCTGCCTCCTCACTTCCAGCTACTCTCTGAAGACTGGAGAAGAGACCCTCTTAAGAATATTAGGGAGTTGGGCAGGGAAAGGACTAGACCACGTGAAAAATGAATATTTTAGCTGCAGTTCATTCATTTTCAATTTTGTATTCTTGTTATAAAAAAGCACGCCTAGACATTCCGTTGTTGCGCCCATAACCTAGGTTTAAGGTGCCATGTAGCTCCTAACTTTCATATCTCATTTTCTAACTCTGCCTGTAACTCAGCACAGTACTTCATGCATCTGATAGAATGGATGTTGGCAGAGCCAGAGGAAAAAGTGTTCTGGATTAACTAATCCAGAAAAAAGACTGTTCTGCTTCAATTTTCAACATGGCGACTTCAGATCAAAATGCCCAATCCTGGGTAGATCTATGCAGAAGTAAGCTTCACGGGGTTTACTCTCAAATAAGTATGTGGAATATATTTGCTTGTTTATTTAGTAACACAGACCAACACAGCTACCATTCTGGAAAGCAAGCAGAAGTTATTCCCGTCTGACTCCAGCATCTATATCTATATAGATATTTTTATTTATATACTACCCTCTCGTAAACTGTCAAGGCAATGTCTAGCAATATAACAACATAAAAACCATTAAAAGCAGTACAGAACTATCAATAAAATGAACCGTCTTTACAAATATAGATCTAGATCTGCACTGTAAAGCCGTATTATAAACAGTTGTGTCTCCCCAGCAAGAATCATGGGAACTGTAACGGTGCTGAGAGGACACCCCGTTACCCACATAGATTGTCCTGAACCCCTGGCCTACCTGGCAGCAAGCCCATATGTCAAGTCTCCCAGGCTAGGGGGACTTGATAAAGTCCAGCCTGAAGCACAGTCCTGCAGAAATCTTGGAGCATCCAAGCTGAGGTCTATTAACATGGGCAGCTGAGCAGACACAGCACCTCAACTCTGCTTCCCTTTTATACTTTGCCTGCTGATTGCAGCACCTGGGCTTCATGTGACAGGTGACCCTCACCTGTTCCAAGCCTATTCCAGCTGATGAATCACACCCCTCCTCCTAGAGCTAGGGATGTCCTACCATACCCTCCAACATTTCTCCATTGAAAATAGGGACATCCTATACCAGGGGTCGGGACACGGGTGGTGCTGTGGGTTAAACCACAGAGCCTAGGACTTGTCGATCAGAAGGTCAGCGGTTCAAATCCCCGTGACGGCATGAGCTCCCATTGCTCGGTCCCTGCTCCTGCCAACCTAGCAGAGTGCAAGTAGATAAATAGGTACCACTCTGGCGGGAAGGTAAACAGCGTTTCCGTGTGCTGCCCTGGTTCGCCAGAAGCGGCTTAGTCATGCTGGCCACTTGACCCGGAAGCTGTACGCCAGCTCCCTCGGCCAATAAAGCGAGATGAGCACCGCAACCCCAGAGTCGGTCATGACTGGACCTAATGGTCAGGGGTCCCTTTACACTTTACCCTTTATACCAGGGGTCAGCAATCTTTTTCAGCCATGGGCCAGTCCACCATCGCTCAGATCATGTGGTGGGCCGGACTATATTTGGGGGGAGGGGGGAAATGAACGAATTCCTATGCCCCACAAATAACCCAGAGATGCATTTTAAATAAACGCACACATTCTACTCATGTAAAAACACCAGGCAGGACCCACAAATAATCCAGAGATGCATTTTAAATAAAAGCACACATTCTACTCATGTAAAAACACCAGGCAGGCCCCACAAATAACTCAGAGATGCATTTTAAATAAAAGGACACATTCTACTCATGTAAAAACACGCTGATTCCCGGACCGTCCGCAGGCCGGATTGAGAAGGAGATTGGGCCACATCCGGCCTCCGGGCCTTAGGCTGCCTACCCCTGTCCTATACCCTCCAACATTTCTCCAATGAAGATAGGGGTGTCCTAAGAAAAAGCGGCACATTCCAGGGTCAAATCAGAAACCAGTTAAGCTTCTGTAAATCTGGCACGATCCCTGGGAAATAAGGGCACTTGGAGGGTCTGAACAAGCTCCAGGGAAGATGGAAGCTTTTTGGAAAAAGTCCATTCTAGTGTTTCTTAACCTGTGGGTTCCCAGATGTTGTTTGACTACAACTCCCATCATTCCTAGTCAGCATGACCAGTGGTCAGGGATGATGGAAGCTGTAGTCCAACAACATCTGGGGGCCCACAGGTTGAGAACCGCTGCCTGGAGCTGCGATGACAAACATACCACGGGTGCCCCTATAGCTGGCATCTATTTGATCTATATTGCTTATGATCATAAGAAGCACCCTGCTATCTAACCTAGCATTTGGTTCCCACAGGAAACTTGAGAGTAGAAACCCACCTGCAATTCCGAGACATACTGCCTCCAACAGTGAACACAAGCCATAGTCATCATGGCTAGAAGCCACTGAGATCCTCCATGAATTTGTCTAATCCTCTTTTAAACCAGGGACAGGGAACCCATGGTCTCCACATGGCTATGAACTACAACTCCCGTTATCCCAGACCGTTGCCCAAGCAGGCTCGGGCTGATGGATGCTGGAGTTCAACCACAGGCTCTCTGCCCCTGTTTTAAAGCTATCTGTGTTGGTGGTCACCACAACCTCTTGCGTGAGTGAATACCATAGTTTAACCATGGAACTGGAGCAGTGTGTAATCGCTTGCAAAAAATTGCCCGTCTTGCTATGAAGGCCAGGCACCATGGAGCAAGACGTATCTCCAAAAATCCTTGGTGGTACATAGCACCCAGCATCACAAAGGACAGACATGGGCTCAGTGGCGTGGCATGGGGGGTGCAGGGGGGGCCGGCCGCACCGGGCGCAACATCTGGGGGGGGGGCGCGCTCACACTCGCAGCTCTCTGCCCCTACCTGGCTCACTCACTCTCTCTCACTGCAGTTCTGGCTGTGCGAATCCGATCTGAGCTGGCGGGTCGCCACCCACTGTGGGGGGGGGGTGCCAGGCGTGCGGTGCGGTGCGGAGAGAGAGCGAGGTACTATCTGGGGGAGGGACAGTGCAGTGGGGGGGGGCAAATTACTTGCCTTGCCCCGGGTCGCCGCCCACTGTGGAGGGGAGGGTGCCAGGCGTGCGGTGCGGTGCGGTGCGGTGCGGTGCGGTGCGGTGCGGTGCGGAGAGAGAGCGAGGGACTATCTGGGGGAGGGACAGTGCAGCGGGGGGGCGCAAATTACTTGCCTTGCCCCGGGTGCTGACAACCCACGCTACGCCACTGCATGGGCTCTGGCACATCCCCCCGTTTGGGCCTGCAATAGAGTAACACTGTTAGCCCTCTGGCAGCTCTGGATTTAGGGTGGTGCAGGTGGTTCCCCCGCACAGGGCGCTGCGCCAAGGGGACACAAAATAATAAGAAAGAAAGAAAGAAAGAAAGAAAGAAAGAAAGAAAGAAAGAAAGAATTATTGTGAAAATAAGAAGAATTGGGGGGGGGGGGCTGCCAAATTTCATCCTCGCTCAGGACACCATATTACCAAAGTCCGCCCTTTCCTCTGTAGATTGTTCCTACAGTTTGGACCCATGCGACAAAAAGCTGCACTTTAGCATTAACTGCACACCCGCAGGCTTTTCCGTTCAGCAGACATGCTCAATGAGCTGTGTATTACTCAGCAAGATGGATGCCATCATTAGAAAGAAGTGAGATTCCACCCATATGGTTGCCTATGCAAGGGGCGTATTGCTTTAAGAATATCTAAAACATATAGTGCTCTGGATGTTGCTAGACTACAAGCCCCATTCTTCTCAACCACTGACCATGCTGGCTGGAGCTGATGGGATTTGGAGTCCAACAACATCTGGAGGGCTACAAGTCCCCCCCCCCCCGGCCTAAAATTACATTGGAGTAGATTGCTAAAGACACTGGAGGCACTGGAGCTCCTGGGGTCCCCATAAGCCACTAGAACAGGCACCCCCAACCTTCGGCCCTCCAGACGTTTTGGACTACAATTCCCATCATCCCTGACCACTGGTCCTGTTAGCTCGGGATCATGGGAGTTGTAGGCCAAAACATCTGGAGGGCCGCAGGTTGGGGGTGCCTGCACTAGACACCATTGCAGCTCAAGTATTTCCGGTGTGTGATGTCAAACCCTGATAACACCAAGGTTGAAGGTTTGAACCCTGTATGGGACAGCTGAATATTCCTGCATTACAGGGGGTTGGACTAGATGGTCCTCAGGGTCCCTTCCAACTCTGCAATTCTATGATTCCTTCTTTTCCTCGGCTGCATCATCGGATGGTACAGCAGAAGGTTGCCCTGTTTGTCTCAGTCCTATGTTAGTAAGGTTCTTGCAAAAGTTGTAGTGCCCTCTAGTGTCCGGAAATGGAAAGCTGGTTTCTCCCTGACTCTCCTGCAAAACCTCCTTTCTCTGCTCCAAACTGAAATAAATGACAGAGGGAAGGTATGCCTGAAGTTTGGTGGAGGTGGAGGGTGTGTTCATACTTAGCAACATCAGCTTTCCATACACAGACACAGACACAGACAGTAGCTCCTGCAGCCAATCGGAAGCCATGCTGGACATCTGGCTTCCAAAAATTGTTCGGAAACCGAAACACTCACTTCCGGGTTTCAATCATTCGGGAGCCGATTTGTTCAGGAGCCAAGGCATTTGAGATCCAAGGTACGACTGTATATATACTCAGGGGACAAGGTGGAAAGGCAGGTGATCTTTCCCATACCCTCCAACATTTCTCTCATGATTTTATTACTTATACCCCACCCATCTGACCAGATTGCCCCGGCCACTCTGGGCAGCTTCCAACATATATGAAAACACGTTTTAATCAAACATTGAACATTAAAAAAAACCTTCCCTATAAAGGGCTGCCTTCAGATGTTTTCTAAAAGTTGTTACTGATCTCCTTGGCTCGTATAACTCCATACCCTCCAACTTTTCTCTGATGAAAATAGGGACGTCCTAAGGAAAAGGCAGGACATTCTGGGATCAACTCAGAAACCAGGACAGCTTCTGTAAATCCAGGACTGTCTGTGGAAAATAGGGATACTTGGGTAAAAGGTAAAGGTACCCCTGCCCGTTCAGGCCAGTCTTGCCAGACTCTAGGGTTGTGCGCTCATCTCACTCTATAGGCCGGGAGCCAGCGCTGTCCGCAGACACTTCTGGGTCACATGGCCAGCGTGACAAGCTGCATCTGGCGAGCCAGCGCAGCACACGGAACGCCGTTTACCTTCCCACTGGTAAGCAGTCCCTATTTATCTACTTGCACCCGGGGATGCTTTCGAACTTCTAGGTTGGCAGGCACTGGGACTGAACGACGGGAGCGCACCCCGCCGCAGGGATTCGAACCGCCGACCATACGATCGGCAAGCCCTAGGCGCAGAGGTTTTACCCACAGCGCCACCCGTGTCCCCAAGGGATACTTGGGAGGGTCTGCTTTTCTGAGGATGCATGACACTAGAAACCCAGGGTTGAGAGCACAAAAATCACTCCTGAATTGCATCATCTAGTCCCAGGAACAACAGTGAAGAGATTTCTTCTGAGGACGTGGAAAGTTAATTTCCCTCACCACAAAGGGATCACAGCCCACATGTACAATTACAGGATTACACAGCAGGACTTCTGCATGCAGCTTGAAGAGATACCTCAGTCTAGCCATCATGCCATACCAGAATTATTCTGTTTAAGGATATTTAAGAAGCTGCCTCCTATTGATGAGGACCATGGATCCATCTAGCTCAGGGATGGGGAATCTGTGTCCCTATAGTTTAGAGCTAATCTGACCAAACTCTCACCAGTTTCTATAGGTAATGCCTTTATTGAGCTGTGTTTCCAAGTTATGCCCACTGCAGTCTTGGATGGCCAGTACAACAAGGTCCCTTATGTGGACAATGTATCTTGTGGTCAACCTCAGGTGGAAGACATAACTCATTATCTGTTAGCCTGCCCTTTATATAGAAACCCAAGAGATGGGTTTCTGAAACCTCTGTGCACATAAGCAAACACCCCATCAGGAATGGTTCAGTTTCTTTTGAGTAACAATAGCTTCAAAATTCACAGATTGGCCCTCTATGCACTGGCTGCAAAAAAATATAATGAAATCAGGAAAAAGGAGTTAGATCAGTGTTTCCCAAACTTGGGTCTCCAGCTGTTCTTGGACTACAGTTCCCATCATCCCTGACCACTGATCCTGCTAGCTAGGGATGATGGGAGTTGCAGTCCAAAAACAGCTGGAGGGCCAAGTTAGGGAAACCTTGGGTTAGATGAAATCGCTATAAACTGTTGTGGTGATTCAGAGGTTTAATCCAAAATCAAGCTACTTTTAAGCTTGTTCGTCTCTCTCCTCTCTTACACACACATTGTGGATATATATTCTGTATTATTAATGTTATGTACCGAAGTTCTCACCCTGGGCCAGCAGGGGGATACCGTCGATAGTTTTCACTCAGGTCCACATATGCAAATAAGGAACTGAAAGTGACGTTCAGTGATTGGATAGTTATAGAAAGTTGCGCTGTAGTGGAGCTCTGTATAAGCTGGCTGAACCCTTCAGTTCAGTTCTGTTCCGGGCTGTGAATAAACAAGAGCTGTTTGAAGAATCACTGTGTCGTCTGATATGTTCCCCCACAACTTAACAATTAATATCATTGCTACAAGTTTGTCATGGCCTTTGGCTAGAATAATAAACTTCTTAAAAACAAAACAAAACCCTGAAAATTTGTTTTGTCATCCTTACCCTAGGTATCTTCCCCTCATGCCATGATTACTACTTCTAGATGGCAAAGATAGATTTTAGACTTCCTAAACGAATTTCCCATGATGCCAATGAAAACTTTTTTAAAACACACCCCAAAAGTGCCATGAGCAGAAAGTGGTGAGGGGAGGCACCATTGGCAGAATCTGTCCCATGGCCTGGAGGGTCCTCACTCCTGGTTTGGGAGATTGGTATTAGAATCATACCAAACTTCAGTTTACTGTGAATTTGTTTTCATTGTTCCCCAAATAAACAAACCTGTTTTTTTGTTAATTCTGAGTAATCGTCGGTGAAACCTGTGCTTAAAGGGGTTTGAACGATTACCCCCAATACCTACACCTACGCCCATGCTGTTAGCACTGCAAGACTGCGGCAAATTAAAATGGATCTGATTTTTAAACACTCGTTTAGCCTGGTTACTTCACCTGCTCTCACGCTATTCGTGATTGGCATATTATTTTAAGGCTTTTTCAACTGAACGCGCAAGGCGTCTTCGGGGTATTTGCAGTGGAAAAGGCAGAATCAAAAAGCTTTTCAATCAAACAAACAAGCAAAAGCAAGAGGCACCTATTTTTACCGCAAAGATTTCCGAGCGCTGGAACGGGAAGCCTGCTCAGCGCCCAAAGCCATTGTGACAGGCCCCTTAACAAGGGAGACTCCATCAAACTGCACGCACCAGGCAGGGGTGAAAAATGCTCGTCACATTGCAGAGTCCACTTTTATTGGGGCAGGAAGCTCCGGGGCGGGGGGCAGACTTCAGCTGGGGTATAAACATGATTTACATGTTCCAGGTGCATGTGCCCAGGCCAAGTTCCAGGTTGCAGCTCCAACTCCCTCATTAAAGAGCTGAGAATACCTCCCTCGCTAAGCTATCTATATTTAGCTTCCCTTGTGGAGGCCGGACACATTCCCAGCCTCTCTCAGCCCTAGCTAATCTTCCTCCTGGGAGCTTGCAGTCAAAGCAGCTCTTTTGTTTACTGCCCTACATTGACTCGTCATCTTCGATCCCAATGACATTGCAGGCAGACGCATCACGGCAGCCAGGTTATGATGTCACTGGCAGAGGATTATGTCCTCACCAGGAGTGGGAGCCAGTGGAAAAGGAGAAGAGAAGATTCCATTGCCCCTGCACATAAAAACTTGGCAGCGTTGCCAGGAGACTCTCCTGGTGGGACACTGGAAATGCCTTGAAGTGCATATTGTGGGATACTGGGGAGCCATAGGTCCCTTCAGACATCTTGTTTATTCAGCAACTATCCTCATTTGCTGGAACAAATCTTAGGAGGTGGTTATATCCAGTCTTTGTTGAGCATTTGTTCCGATTTGTTTATGACGCAGTGATATGACAATGAGAAATTATCCGGCATTCATCCGGATATGCTTGTGGGGTGTTTCTAAGCATTCCTATTAATCATTCATCCATCCCGTTCTTTTTGGTGCATTTAGCCATCACTTTCCAAACGGCACTGTGGGTTAAACCGCAGAGCCTAGGACTTGCTGATCAGAAGGTCGGCGGTTCGAATCCCCGCGACGGGGTGAGCTCCCGTTGCTCGGTCCCTGCTCCTGCCAACCTAGCAGTTCGAAAGCACGTCAAAGTGCAAGTAGATAAATAGGTTCCGCTCTGGTGGGACAGTAAACGGCGTTTCCATGCGCTGCTCTGGTACGCCAGAAGCAGCTTAGTCATGCTGGCCACATGACCCGGAAGCTGTATGCCAGCTCCCTCGACCAATAAAGCGAGATGAGCGCCGCAACCCCAGAGTCAGCCACGACTGGACCTAATGGTCAGGGGTCCCTTTACCTTTACCTTTTCCAAACTGCAAAAAGTCCCCCCCCCCTCTCTCTCTATATATATATAGTGGATTTGTTACAGTAGGGTGACAGAGCTCATTAATGCATTTTTAACTGAGCAAACCTATAGTTCTGCTATGTGCTTATGTGCCTCTTGCAAAATAGTGACAAGTCTGAAGGCATGCTATAGCTGCTTCTGCTTCCAGAGCCACCCTCTATTGGGAATTTACTATCTCTCCCTCTTGCCAGCCCCACTTTGGTCAAAACTCTGCTCCCAATCAATAGCTATGCTTGTTTAGGGCCTGCAGGGACTGATAAGGTTTAAATCTGAATTGGCTACCACTGTCAGCAGTGGGAACAATGTTTTGTGCCTGATGTACAACATGCTGCTGCAAAAGATGTTTCTGTGCTTTTAATAGCAACCCAGAACAAGAGGGAATTTCAGGAAGTAAAAAATTCTCACCTGTGAGGCAGTGTGATATGAAAAGCTGCTAAATCCCAGCACTTCTCTGTTCTACGCAACTCGTAAAGGTACCCCAGGACGAGAGTAATCAGACCTCAGCATAGCTGTCAACCTTCCCTTTTTTTGCACGAAATTCCCTTATTCCAGCGCCGTTTCCCGCTGCTTCCCGCTGCTATCCCGGATTATTAGATATCCCGTAGACTGTCCCCGGGACAGGTGAGGCTGCTGGTCCCTTATTTTCAAAGCTGCTGATCCCTTATTTTCAAATCTGAAAGTTAACAGCTATGGCTTGTCATCTCTACTTCACTTTTTACTACAACCCCAAGATCTACCAGTGTTATAATCAAGTGCAAAGAAAACAGTAAGAATTAAATAACAGGTCTGCCTCTGAGCACATTCTGTGCTTAGGAATTTGTTTCCAGTCCCAGACTTGACCTGGGCTCAAAGTCCCTTAACACCAAATCCACTCCAGATTAGCGGCAGAAGCAGCTGGCATTGTAGGACAGTGCCACAGAGCCAACCTTCTATCCCAGGGGTCTGCAACCTTTAAGACAAAAAGAGCCACTTGGACCCGTTTCCGAAGGAAAAAAAACTGGGAGCCGCAAAACTCGTCATTATAAAAATAACTTTTTTGTCCCTTTTTTATTATTATTTCTTTGTTTGACCCCCTCAGAATTACTCCTCCTCATAGAAATAAACATTAAATTAACAAGTCACCTTTTTTTGTGTGTGTGTTCTTCACTCCCTTCAAAACAGTGACCAGCGTACATGCCCCCTTTCAATGCAGTGACCAGCGTACATGCCCCTTACAATGTAGCGGGCGGGCGGGAAGGTGACATTGGGACGGTGCGTGACGCACGCACCGCCCCCATGCCATGTCACAGCCAGTACAGCGCCCGCCACAGTGGGGAGTGTCGGAGCGCACAATGCACCTCCTCCCCTCGCTAGTATCTGCCCCGGAGCCGCGGCAAAGGTGTAAAAGAGCCACATGCGGCTTCGGAGCCGCGGGTGGCAGACCCCTGTTCTATCCTAACGCTAGCTTGGCAGATCCTTACCAGGGTGGGGCAGTGGAAAGGTGGGGGGCACTGTACTGTCACGAGTACTGGGCTGGCACTATACTCATGCAGCCCTGAACTTGCTGGTGCCCTGCTTCACCCCTGAACCATCCCGGTGTGTGGCAGCAATGCTGGGGTCTGGAAGACAGCTCTAGGGCACAGCCCCAGCGTGCCAGTCGCACCTGCTTAACTGCTTTCTTTTCAGCATCCTGATGTAGGTGGGGGAAGTAATTTAGTTGTTGCTCCTGTGAAATATACTCGGAGTCAAGAGTGGATTTCATGCTCTTTCTTCAGCTCATAGTGGTGAGGAGGAATGGAAGTTCCCCCAGAATGTCTGCTATATATACATTATTTACACAATGGGCCCCACGTGATTGGCTAATTCCGGGATTCACCTGTAGGCCAATCAGGTTGCGGGTTCACTTCCACCTGGAGCTGGATTGGGTGGCTCCTGTGGACCAATCAGACTGCTGCATTCTGAATCCTATTGTTCTAGGACCAATCAGACTGCTGCCTTTTGGATCCTATTCAACTCAGTACATAACATCCTGTGAAACAAATCAGAGTCAAGCCCCCTTTTGTTGATCTTCTTCAAATCTGCCAGAAGACCTGCCAGAGACCTGCCCTCTGGACTAAGTGTATACCACATACTACTGTACTGGCCAAATTCCAGTAGACAAGTTGTAGCACTTCCTTGTTGCTGAGGTTACTGTAAGTAGGGAAAGCCCAAGGTGGTGCCCTCCAGATGTTATTGGACTCCAAGTCCCATCAGCCCCAGGCAGCATGGGCATTGGTCAGGGATGATGGGATTTGTAGTCCCGCAACATCAGAAGGGCACCACTTTGGCTACCCCTGCTGCAAAGAATGTCAGTCTAGGTGGCCCTTCCTCTTCCTCTGATCTGGCAAGGCATTTCCTATGTTCCTAAGCCAAAGTGCTCAAGATCACTTAACAGAGAGTGGTTCCCGAGTGCACATCCTTCTTTTGTCAATGCAAAATACATTAGTGGGCTGAGTGGTGGAATTCTATTTAAAACTAAAGCGGGTCATGCAGGACCGGGAGTCAGTCCGCCCATCCCTGCTTTATTGCCTCTGGTCATCCCCGAGCCGAGTCAGAAGAGACAAGCTCCCTGGAGCTGGCCCAGGGCTGGCTCCTTTCTCAATGGGATGCTTTCAGAAAGACCCGAGCCTTGGCTTCCCTCGCTGCTTAGGATGAGGTAGAGCCAGGGCTCGCTGGCCCACGTCCCAACCTCCCAGTGCTATTTACAGGCTGCAAAGTTTGGGATTCTTCAGCTGCTCTGGCCCAGCCCATGGATTGGCTGCGGTCTCTCCCACATGCTGTGGGCGAACTGAAGCAAGTTGGATGGACGGCAGGTGGGCTGGCGCTGGAGGCAGAATTCCCGGGCTCCTTCAAAAACCGCTTCAATCAGGACAGCTAGAGAGCTGCCTGTAGCCTCCCGAAATGGCAATCTCTCATGTGAACCGGAAGGCAATGTTTGGAAGTAGCCCCTATGGATGGGCCAATTGGTCAGTTTGGGTCTCTCTCAGTTTCTCTTTTTTCTAAGCTTAAACTCAGGTCTCCACATTTCAGCAGCAACTTGCAATTATTACAGTGGTATCTCAGTTTTTGAACGTAATCCATTCCAGAAGACCGTTCGAGTTCTGAAATATTCGAAAACCGAAAACACAATACGGAAGCCTCAATACAGAAAACTCAATACAGTATGGAAAACTCAATGCAGAAGCCATGTGGCATGTTCGACTTCCGAAGCATGTTCGAAAACCGAAGCATTTACTTCTGGGTTTACGGTGTTCAAAAACCGAAATGTTTGTCAATGGAGACGTTCGAAAACCGAGGTACCACTGTATTTTTAACTTTTCATGAAACTTCATCGGTGTCTTAATGTGAATTTCTCATACAACCCATATTTCCAGAGCTGTTGGAAAGATTATAGAGACTGCGTCTACAAGCACGGCAGAACGAAACGGAAGGGTCGACTATGCCACTTCAGGCTGCAAGTGGCAGGAATCAAAATTTTGAATGCTTCCCTACACAAAAAGAAAGAGACTCTGTGTAAGCAGAAAACTAACACTGGAAGAGGTACATTAGAACCTTTCTTTCTGATGAGTTCGGTTTTAAGCTAGCCCTCATCCTGACACGTTAGTTTTCTACTTGCGAGGAGTTTTTACATGGAGCATTCAAAAATAGCATGCACCAACACACACCGCACACAGTCTTTAGTGGTACAGTTCATTTTACTAGCTCATTCTGCTGCAACTATATACCTAATAGGCCAAAGATCAGTTAGGTGAAATGCCTGGGACACTCGAACGGCGCTGTAAGCAGTGTATTAAAAGAGGGTTAGCTGTGCCACGGGCATCATGTGGTCATTACTTTTGTTTAATTCAACAGAGGAGGTGCGCTTCCCATTGTTAAACAACAGCAGCACATTGTTCTATAGCTAAAGAGAAAAGTGGTGCGTAAAATTGGTAGGAGATTACTGTAGACCAGGAGTGGAGAACCAAGATGTTGCTGGATCATAACTCCCATCATCCCAGACCAATGACCATGCTGATGGTAGCTGTAGTATAACAACCTCTGAAAGACCACAGGTTCCCTTCCCTGGTGTAAAGGAAGTTTTGGCCTTGCGTGGATTCCCCATACCCTATTTTTAAAAGGCTACATGATCACTCCTATGACTGCTTTTAAATGTTATCAGAACATAAGTGTGTTTGTGATGCGAGAGCCAGTGATGACACAGGCACTGGCCAATAGGGGCTTTTCAAGGCTGTAATGTGTAATACAATGTAAGCCAGCAACCAGGAGCCAACAGGAGAAACCAGGAGGCAAGGTCAGAAATTAGGTCAGAACCAGAGAACAAGCCAGGGTTGAAGACCAGGAGTACGCTAGAGCTCAAGAAGCCCTTGTTGCTCAAGCAAACTCAGCTGGCACAGGGCTCGTGGACATACAATGAAGCTGAACGCTAGGAGATTCAGGAGGGCAGATTAAAAAAAGTACAAGCAGTGAATATTTTGCACGTGTTCGATTGGAAGGGTGGCAAACTGAACGAAGCCAACGAGAGACATCTGTCAGGAGCTGGAGTCAGGCGTAAGTAGCAATAAAACACTCAGAGTCAGTTAACTCTTTATTCAAAGAAACCAAAACAGCACAGGCTTAGTGATCCCAGCAACTCTTCCCAGCAGGTCTTGCCGCAATGAGGCAGCTGAATGAGGCACTGAAGGTCCCTGCCTTCCCACGTCTGCCTGTCCCCTCCTCTCCAGGGTCTCCCCCAAGCATCCACAAACTGTGCCTGCCCTGCACACAATTAATTAATCTCTGCTCTGCTCTGTGTGTTCTAGGAGACCAGGGAGAGGGGAGCTGGTCACAGCAGGAGTGGGAGACTTCTTCAGCAGCCTGCCTGGTCTCTGCCTGTTGTCCCTCCTCCTCTCCAGTCTCTGCTTCTGCCTCTGATTTTAGACTGCTCTCTGCTCCAGAGTCTTCCCACTCACTAAACCCTGTTGCCTCTTCTGCTTCCGACACCTCCTCCCCCCAGTCTGCTCCCTCTTCTCCCTCGGACCACTCATTGTCACCCCACCACCGCTCCCTGATCTCTGAGCCTTCTTCTCTTGGGGGGTTCCCCAACTGCTGCCTCCCACTGGCAGTGGGTGCGGATCCCGCTGCTCGCTGGCAAGAATCAGCCTTTGGAAGAGAGGCTGCTCATGCTGTTTCCTCCATGGAGAAGAGACACTATTTGAGAGACTAGCATTGTCTGCCAGGGTGACTCCCTGCTGCTAAGCTTGCAAGCTTGTAAAGGAACAGATAGCACCCAAAATGTTATGTCTCAATATACCCTCCTCGCTGGGGTGGGGAACCCACTGCAAAAGGCTTTTCCTGGAATGGCCTTTGAATGTGCTCTGCACATGGTCAGAGGCATTCTCCTCTTTATCTCAATCTGTTCCAGGCCAGCCTGAGCCCTGGATAAGCCTTGCTTAGCACGGTGGCTGTGCATTGCACCTGCCTTCAACAGGCAAACATACTGTAAACATTTCTTTCCCTGTCATTGCCAGCAACAAAGAGAACGTCTCCTGCTGTCAGGCAAACAGCGAGCGCAAGGCTTTCTCTCATTCTGACTTCAAAGGCGGCGTTTCAAGCATGGAGGAATTCCAGCCATGCTGAGCAGGAGACCCACAAGGTCCTTGTGGGAGAGTGTGCGAGAACTCAAGAGTGCAGTTCACAGTTCCAAGTCATCTTTCTGAAACGGCAATCGTCCCCTCTTACATTAGCGCCAGCGGTCAAACTCTCTCCACCTCAGGACCCTCTGTACCAGGACTGGGCAAGATCTAGTTTTCAACAACACGATATAACACCAGCTAAACATTGTGATCAACAGTGGAACCTCAGTTTCCAAAAGTAATCCGTTCCAGAAGACCGTTCGACTTCCAAAACGTTCGAAAACCGAAAACTGAAAGCGGAAGCCTCAATACAATATACATTACAGGAATATAGGAAACTCAAAACAGAAGCTGTGTAGCACGTTTGGCTTCTGGAAATCATTTGAAAACCGGAGCAATTACTTCCAGGTTTTCGGGATTCGGGAACCGAAACATACGACAACAGAGGCATTCAACAACCGAGGTTCCACTATACCAATATAATCATGATGTCTGAAATAAGGATGGAAGCGAACAGTAGGGCTTAACGATATCTGGTTTTCAACATTGTGATCTATCACCAACTAAATATTGTGATGCACTGATACATCATGATGCCTGAAATAAGGATGGAGCTATGTAGAGGCATTGGCTGGCTTCACAGTTTTTCCCACACTGTGATTTTTGCACACACACACATCAAGACTTGCAATATATTGCCATGTCAGAAATTATGAAACCAATATCACAATATGGACTTCAAACTGGTTTTGGACGAAATATTCATATATCTCCCAACCGTGCTCTGTACTTCAAACCATCACACAATTCTCTCTCTCTCTCTCTACACTCATTGGCCCTAAGTTCAGGGAAAAGTAGACTCAGCTAGGAGGACTTAAACTGGGACACAGAGGATTAGGGATGCCTTGGTGTGTGTCCCGTACTCTAACCGCTACACCACACTGAATCTCTTGTGATCTGGAAACCAACTGCAACAATCTGAAAGGCGCTACCAGCTAGGACAACTCTTCCTGGGATGAGAAAGGCCTCCTGCCTGGAACTCCTGGGGAGCCGTGTTTAGGAGGACACCCAGATGCCAATTAACAATTGAGGGGGCACATGAGGACCGAAGCAATTAATGTCACATGCCGTTAGGCCTGCCGTATCACTTGCAGCTATAAATACCAATATAAAAGGGACAGGCTTTTGCTCAGTGGCAGAGCATCTGCTTCACATGCAAATGCTCCCAGATATATAATCCCCAGCGTCTCCTGATATGGCTACGAAAACCCTTAAATGCCTGGAAAGCCATTACCAGTCAGCACAGATCGTTCTTCCCCAAATTGGGCCCTTCAAGATGCTTTAGACTACAACCCCCCATCAGCTCCAGCCAGCACAGGGCCAGAGTTAGGTACCAGACGAACCAATGCAGGGATGGGGTCAAGGATCAGCACAGTTGCCTGGGCTTGCTGCAGGGAGGTAGATTTAGGGAGGAAGGGGACTCCATAGAGTCAATGTTGGATCTGCAGGGTCCAGCAACTTCCCATAATGTTTAGAACCAGCGCCCCTGTGTTCCTAGTGGTCCAACTCTGTATAAGGCAGTTTCATACAGACCTCTGTAAACCTGCCAGCCAAACCTGTACTTAAAATAAGACTTAAAAGTTGGCTTGCAGAGTACAGTGGTGCCTTGCAAGACGAAATTAATTCGTTCTGCGAGCTTTTTCGTCTTGTGAATTTTTTCGTCTTGCGAAGCACCACTGTGTATTGACGGTTTCCCATAGGAATGCATTGACGGTTTTAAAAAAAAGGCGCAAGACGTTTTCGTCTTGCGAAGCAAGCCCATAGGGAAATTCGTCTTGCGAAGCAACTCAAAAAATGAAAAACTCTTTCATCCTGCAAGTTTTTTGTCTTGCGAGGCATTCGTCTTGCGAGGTACCACTGTATACTCAATACTTTCCGGCAGGAACAGCTCACCTCTGGCTCTCCAGATGTGGCTGGACATCAGACCCCATAATTGTCCCTGACTACTGGGCCATGCTGGTGGGAGATGAAATCCAAAAAGATCTGGAGGGAAGCAGCTTGTCCTCTCCTGCCTTAGGAGAAGATTTCCTAAGCGATCCAGCAATCCTAAAAACACCAGCAGGAGGAATGCTATTGTATCCCTTACCTGAGCCCAACATGTGGATGAAATCCAGAGAGCGGGGGTATAAGAACCGGTCACATGAAGATGCAGATCTGGGAAAGGTCAGAGATCACCAGCGGAGGAAAGCTCAAGGAGATCCAGATGCCACAAGAGAGATAGGAGCCCAAAACCCCAGCGGAAGTCCTGCGGGGTCTGCCACCATCAGAGCTGGTCAGAAGGAGCCACTAGGAGGAGATCCATCATGCAAAGCGACCTCACATGGCAATCCACTGTGGGAGATGTCTCAGGAGGCGGGTTACAAGGAGAAGGAGCCGCGCGGGGGGGGGGAGGCTGATACCACCGGGGTGCGTCCCAGTTTGCTTGCCAAAGCCACCACGGCATGACACAATGGGGCCGCTCTGTCTCACTGCATCTCTCATCAAAGGCAGAGCGAGAAGGCAAAGACGACAGCAAAGAGAGGACTTGAAAGGCGGCGCGCGGACGTCAGGGCTTCACCAGTCCCTTTGGCAGAGGGAGGCAGAGGCAGGCGGAAGGCAGGCAGATCCCCGGAGCCCAAAGGAGGCCTGGACGGGGCGTGGGGACCGGTGTTTCCCTTGCGAGGCTTAGCCACAAGCTCTCCCTTTGGCCGTGCAAGCAGCTGACGCGGGCGCTGGGAATTCCTCTCCTTGCTGAGCCAACAAGTTCTGGGAGCTGGTCCCGAGAGGAGGCAGAACAGTTTGCACAGCTGGGAAGTGGTGTTGGCTTTCACCCGCCGGGAGAGGTGGAAGTGAGCCACCGTGGGGGCCCTTTTAAAAAGCAGCAGAGGGGCAGCAGGTCTTACCCAGTGCAGAACCAACATTGGGAAGCCTTGAACTTACACACACACACCAATCACAGTCCCCCAAAAAAGGACCGCAGTCTCTTGGGGTTGCCACCTTCTGTGCCTGCCTTCGCTCCTATGACCTGAGTAGTGGGCTTCCCTCCCCAATTATCTTCCTGTCGAGGGAAGCTTTATCAGATCAAGTATGTCTCTTCTTTCACTGTCCGGGTGTCACAAAATTGAAGGAAGCCTGCCACAGTTGGAGGCAGCGATGCTTCTGAACACCAGTTGCAAGATCAGAGAGTGCTCTTGAGCTGTAGACTTAGACAGACCTGATCCTACAGGCTCCTCTTACGTTCTCAAGGCACAAGAAGGCAGATCCATTGAAGGAAACAACTCTCATGTTCTCTCCCATAACCTCTGTGTCTTCTAGGTAAGTTGACTGGCCAGTCTGCTTAGGACAGAGGAAAGGGAGGGTGTTTTCATAAAATGCATAGTCGGCCTATGTAATTCATTGCTAAGATAGGATGATGCTCACTAACTAGAAGATAAGTAGCTGACACATGCACTTCTTACATGAAAAAGAGGGGGGGACCATGTTTATTTCACTCCATTAATTTAGGCCACAATCCTGTACACACTTACCTGAGAGTAAGTCCCACTGACCTCTAAATATCACCTGTTGGCTAGAGTGTGCTGCTGATCATGCCAAGGTCAATGCCCATACAAGACAGATTTATATTCCTGCATTGCAAGGGGGTTGGACTAGATGATCCTCAGTAAAGGTAAAGGGACCCCTGACCGTTAAGTCCAGTCACAGACATCTCTGGGGTTGCAGTGCTCATCTCATTTTATTGGCTGAGGGAGCCGGCGTTTGTCCTCAGACAATTTTTCTGGGTCATGTGGCCAGCATGACTAAGCCGCTTCTGGCAAACCAAAGCAGCACATGGAAACGCCGTTTACCTTCCCACTGGAGTGGTACCTATTTATCTACTTGCACTTTTGACGTGCTTTTGAACTGCTAGGTTGGCAGGAGCAGGGACCGAGCAACGGGAGCTCACCCCGTCACGGGGATTCGAACCGCCGACCTTCTGATCGGCAAGCCCTAGGCTTTGTGGTTTAGACCACAGTGCCACCCATGATCCTCAAGGTCCCTTCCAATTCTACAGTTCTACAATTCTATGGCAAACAATAAGGAGGGGCTGCTATCTTCATGACCTGCTTGCGGACTTCCCAGAAGCAGCTGGCTAACCACTACAGAATAAAGAAAGATGGGTGGATTGGATGACCCTGCAGTGCCCTTTCTTATGCTGTAATAACCTTTAAAGGAGACATCATGTGCATGCATACAGCTTTGATGGTTGATGGCCAGAAAGTTAAAATGTAGCACTGGGATTTCTCCCCCCTGAAAACCTTGCAGGACCCCTCTAAGAAAAAGCTGTGGCCCATAAAGAGCAGGCCAAGGATATAAGTAGCACTTAGTTAAAACAACAGCAGCAGCAGCTTATAGGGGCAGGTAGAGGGGTTGTGGGGTTCAAGGTGTATTTTTAATGAGACACTGCCCTCTCGTGGTTGTCCTCTGCTATTGCACAGAGGCTATATATCCTATGCTCAAGAAAACACGAAACCTTTGCCAAGCTTGTTCTTTACAGCAAAGAGATGCTCACATATGACCACCTTAGAGTGCAGTGAAGTCTTCCCACCCCCCACCCACCCCAGATGCGTTTCACAGCTCTCAGCCTCCTCTCAAGCTGTTCACATCAGCAAAGCTTCATTAATGTCAGATTTGTTTCTGTTTGTGTACACACCAAGGAAGGGAGTGTTGAAAAGGCGGGGTTGATTTTACCCTACATAAAGATGTCCGCACCTTGGCTGGAGCAGAAAACTGGAGCAATGCATCAAACAGCAATACAGTGGTACCTCGGGTTAAGAACTTCATTTGTTCCAGAGGTCCGTTCTTAACCCGAAACTGTTCTTAACCTGAGGCACCACTTTAGCTAATGGGGCCTCCCGCTGCCGCCCCACGATTTCTGTTCTCATCCTGAAGCAAAGTTCTTAACCCAAGGTACTATTTCTGGGTTAGCAGAGTCTGTAACTTGAAGCGTCTGTAACCTGGAGCGTATGTAACCTGAGGTACCACTGTATTTTATAACATATGCATTTTGGATAGCACCATGGATTCGTGGACTAAAAGCCCTGCCCTGGAAACACAGTGACTGCACAGTAAACAAGAGTGTGAACTAAGCCCAGTTCTGACCACTGGCCCATCTAGCTACACAACAACTCTTCAGGGTTTCAGGCAGGACAGGATACTTCCCTCCAGGGCTGTCTCAAGATGCCAGGGACTGAACCTGGGAACTCCACAATGCATAGCATGGAAGTATATCTGGTTGGAGGAAGGCTTCATTGGAGTAAGTGTTTGCCATGACTCAGCCTCATAGAATCATAGAGTTGGAAGGGACCCCCAGCCCAACCCCCTGCAATCCAGGAATCTCAACTAAAGCATCTGAAGTGAAGGACATGAGGCGGGAGTTGGTAATGCAGGTGAGCTGCACACAGGTGAGCTGCAAGCAAGCTGCCGTCCAGCTCTGTGGAGGCTCCTTTTATTGACACAATAGGCAAACCCAGCCAGATACATTTTGGGCTGTGACCTTTACATGCCTTCCAGTCCCAAGCTATTTTGGCACCTGTTTCCACCGTGTCATTTTCCCCTTGCACAGTGTATGACGAAGGAGACAAAGGTCTCAGAGACAAAGGTCACAGACAGGACACCGCAGACTACTGAGATCACAAAAGGTTAGACAGAGGGCAAGATGTTCAGACAGCTGTGGCTTTATCTGTGAGGGGAATGTGCCCCGCACCCCAAAGTCATGCGTGCAGGCAGCTGAGGCTGCCCATGGGCGGGGCGTGTGCTCTGCACCCAGTGATCATCCCTACAGCATCCATGGCAGATGGACAGCCAACCTCTGCTTAAAAACCACCAAGGAAGGAGTGTCCACAAGCCCCAAGAGAGTGTGTTCCAATGTCGAACAGCTCTTGCTGTCAAAAAGTTATTCTTAATGCTTAGAATCTCATAGCTTGAAGCCATTGGTTTGAGCCCTACCCTGCAGAGCAGGAGAAAACAAACTTGCTCCACCTTCGACGTGACAGCCCTTGAGATTATAACAAGCATTCAGTCCCCAAATGCGTGTTTGGGTTAAAGGTGGGTCCCTGGTCTGCAGTGCTGACTAGTTGCGTGGAAGGCAGAGGCACCAACAGCAGGTGGAGCCAATGACAGGCAGAGCCAAGTAAGTCTCATTTTTGTCCCCATCCTCCTCCCATGCTGAGTTCTACAAGGGCAACACTGAGACTTGCAGCTATGCATACCCTCCAACATTTCACTAATAAAATTAAAGATCTCCAGTGTTATTTTTCTAGAAAAAGAGGTGCTGGAACTCACCATGAACACCTCCCTCACTCTCTTAGCAATGGCGCCCACCTGAGAGGTGCCGGAACTGAGATCTGGTGAGTTCCAGCTGGAAAAAAGTCCTGGGGATATCCTATTCCATACCCTCCAACATTTCTTCAATAAAAATAGGGACGTCCTAAGGAAAAAGCAGAGACATCACCTTGCCAACAAAGGTCCGTATAGTTAAAGCTGTGGTTTTCCCAGTAGTGATGTATGGAAGTGAGAGCTGGACCATAAAGAAGGCTGATTGCCGAAGAATTGATGCTTCTGAATTCCGGTGCTGGAGAAGACCCTTGAGAGTTCCATGGATGGCAAGAAGATCAAACCTATCCATTCTGAAGGAAATCAGCCCTGAGTGCTCACTGGAAGGACAAGATGCTGAAGCTGAGGCTCCAATACTTTGGCCACCTCATGAGAAGAGAAGACTCCTTGGAAAAGACCCTGATGTTGGGAAAGATGGAGGGCACAAGGAGAAGGGGAGGACAGAGGACGAGATGGTTAGACAGTGTTCTCGAAGCTACCAGCATGAATCTGACCAAACTGCAGGTGGCAGTGGAAGACAGGAGTGCCTGGCGTGCTCTGGTCCAGGGGGTCATGAAGAGTCGGACACGACTAAACGACTCAACAACAACAACAAAGGAAAAGCGGGACATTCCAGGATCAAATCAGAAACCAGGACAGCTTCTGTAAATCCGGGACTCCCCCTGGAAAATAGAGACACTTGGAAGGTCTCTGTGTACGCACTGTATCTTTAAAGCACATTTGAACTGCATTTCCTCCTCAAAGAGGAGCACTGCAGTTTAAGGCTTACTGGGGAATTTTCAACATTGTGAGGGGTAAACTACAGTGCCCAGAATTCTTTGAGGGGTAAATGTGCTTTTAAAGGTATACAGTGGTGCCTCGCAAGACGAAAAGAATCCGTTCCGCGAGTCTCTTTGTCTTGCGTTTTTTTTCGTCTTGCGAAGCAAGCCCATTAGCGGCTTAGCGGATTAGCGCTATTAGCGGCTTAGCGGATCAGCTGATAAGCGGCTTAGCGGATCAGCTGTAAAGCGGCTTAGCGGCTTGGGAAAAGGGGGGGGGGAACCCTGCAGGAACTCGGAAGACATTTTCGTCTTGCGAAGCAAGCCCATAGCAAATTCGTTTTGCGAAGCACCTCCAAAACGGAAAACCCTTTCGTCTAGCGGGTTTTCCGTCTTGCGAGGCATTCGTCTTGCGGGGCACCACTGTAGTATGTGTGTAGCCTGTGGGGGAGTAAGAAGACGGGTAGGTAAAGGACCAAGGGGGAGGCAGCCCCCTATTTTGCCCTAATGGACTCACCTCCATTGCTTAGTCTGAAAACACTCTGGTCTAACAACCTGGATCAGCTTGGTCCTTTCCAGCTTTCCACACTCATGGCTATAGCCACTAGACTGGAAGCCAGACCGGGAATCAATATTTGGGAGCTAAAGCTGGATGGATTCCTTTCTTTTGCTTTCTTTCTGTTTTTGAAAACAAGGCACCAATGGTCTTTTAGCAGAAAAGCCTGGGCAGGCTGCCTAGGGAGAAAGATGGATTTCCCTTCACTTACAATCCCCCAATTAAGATTTGATAACCCGTCTAAGAGAGACACTTTAGCCAAGCACAAGAAAACGAGCTTAATGTAAAAATGATAAGTGGAGGGAATTAAGTCCCTTGCCAGCTCTGGAGTGCAGCAAGTGCCTTGATGTCTGCCATAGAACTGAGACACCGGTCCCATTTGACACAGCGGCCCTTAAGCGTTTTGACATGGAAGATCAAACTATATGGAAAGAGCCACCTCTGCCGCCTTTCCCTCCCTCCTGCCAGATCCTAGGAGTTTTGGCTTGCTAGGCCTTCTTCATGCACCCCATAGTCTGAGACTTGGGCGAGGGGGCAAAGCTTGGGGGGCCAGGTGGCCCCTGGGCGCAAAATTCTGAGAGGGGCGCAACCAGGTGCCCCTGTTATGTACTGAGTTGAATAGGATTCAGAATGAAGCAGTCTGGTTGGTCCTAGAACAATAGGATCCAGAATGCAGCAGTTTGATTGGTCCACAGGAGCCACCCAATCCAGCTCCAGGTGGAAGTGAATCCGCAATCTGATTGGCCTACAGGTGAATCCCGGAATTAGCCAATCACGTGGGGCCCAATGTGTAAATAATGTACAGTGGTACCTCGGGTTAAGTACTTAATTCGTTCCGGAGGTCTGTACTTAACCTGAAACTGTTCTTAACTTTAGCTAATGGGGCCTCCTGCTGCTGCCGCGCCGCCAGAGCACGATTTCTGTTCTCATCCTGAAGCAAAGTTCTGAACCTGAAGCACTATTTCTGGGTTAACGGAGTCTGTAACCTGAAGCGTATGTAACCCGAAGTACCACTGTATATAAAGCAGACATTCTGGGGGAACTTCCATTCCTCCTCACCACTATGAGCTGAATAAAGAGCATGAAATCCACTCTCGACTCCGAGTATATTTCACTGGCGAAGAAGGTGGGATTCGAACCCATGCGGTGTTATGTACTGAGTTGAAAAGGATTCAGAATGCAGCAGTCTGATTGGTCCTAGAACAATAGGATTCAGAATGCTTTTCAACTCAGTACATAACAGCCCCCCTGACAAGCTACCTGCTGTGTTCCTGCCGCCTTCCAGAGCCGCAGGGAGGCAAGCTGCACCCAGACTGGGCCTTTGACTTTTACGGTGCCTCCATCTCCTTGCATGCCCTGCTCTTGGGCTGGCTGAGAGGCGAGGGCCTGCCCAGCCTCTGAGGCAGAGATGGATGGAGGTGGCAAGGCCTAGGGAGCTCTGAGCACTGGTGGCCAAGGCCTAGGTCGGGGAGAAAGAGTCTGTTCCTGTGGAGGGGGGAAGAGGAGGCTGTGGCAGAGGCCGAGCCAAGGTTGCTGCAGTCAAAACGGTGGCACCTCCACGCAGCACTCCTGGCACTGGCCGCACCAGTATGTGCCCCCAACTCCGTGCCACACCACAGCCACCTGCATGCTGAGAGAGAGAGAGGGAGAGGGCACCAGGGCCACCCACTGAGGAGGGAGGCAAGAAAACGCCCAAGGGGGAAGCCCCCCCGAATGCTCCTTCTGCCCAGTCCACCAGGGGGTGCAACACTCGCCCCACCCCCCGGGCACTGGCAACCCACACTATGCCACTGCTTGTGGAGCAGGGTATCTTCCTCTTCTTCTTTGGCATCCCTCATAGCCAAGTAAGATTGCCTTCCATAAACACGGTTTTAACAATGAGTCCATAAGTGACTGTGGAGGCCAATTCTGGATCCACACGTCCTTCTACAGTGGGGGCATTGGTTTCCAGGCAGGAGTTGATCACGGTGTGGATTTGCCAAGCGTGCCTTCCTCTTAGTACGCTTCTCCCTTGCTTCCTGAGTTCGAGTGTCTTCAAAGCCCATGACACCTTTGGTAAAGGCTGTTCTCCAACTGGAGCACTCGCAGGCCAGTGTTTCCCAGTTGTCAGTGTTTATACTACATTTTTTAAAGATTTGCCTTGAGACAGTCTTTAAACCTCTTTTGTTGACCACCAGCATTACGCTTTCCATTTTTAAGTTCGGAATAGAGTAATTGCTTTGGAAGGCGATCATCAGGCATCCGCACAACATGACCAGTCCAACGAAGTTGATGTTGAAGAATCATTGCTTCAACACTGGTGATCTTTGCTTCTTCTAGTACACTGATGTTAGTCCGCCTGTCTTCCCAAGTGATGTGTAAAATTTTTCAGAGACACCGTTGAAGGAATCTTTCAAGAAGTTGGAGATGGCGCTTATAAATGGTCCATGCTTCACAAGCATATAGTAAGGTTGGTAGTACAATAGCTTTGTAAACAAGCATTTTGGTTTCCCTGCAAATTGGTTACCCTTGTGGAGCAGGGTATATGGGGCTGCCAGCTCTTAAGAGACTAAAATGTTACACTTAGGCAAGGCCCACAGATGTGCCACAGCAGTAACAGTACACTAGTACCTTGGTTCTCAAACGCCTTGGTTCCCGAAAACCCGGAAGTAAGTGTTCTGGTTTTTGCATGTTCAATGCGGCTGTCGGCTATTGTTTCTGGGGCGCTGGCACCAATCAGAAGCTGCGCCTTGGTTTCAAACATTTCAGAAGTGAAACGGACTTCCAGAACTGATTAAGTTCGAGAATCAAGGTACCACTGTATTTGGCGCTTTTGTTTTTGCGTTTTCGTTTTTGAGGCTCTTTTGGTTAATTTGTTTTTGTGACTGTGTGGAACCCAGTTCAGCTATTGATTGATTGATTGTGTGACTGCGGAAATGGATAAAAAGCCCCCCATCCAAACAATGACTATCATCAGTGCAGGTAAGAAAAAATTTTAATTTTAAATTTTTATCATCTACAATACTGTCTTATTTATTTTATAGTACAGTACATTGATTATTGCTTTCATTTTATGAATCAATGGTCTCGTTAGCAAAATTCATGTTAAATTGCTGTTTAGGTTTTGTTTTTAAAAGTCTAGAATGGATTAATCCATTTTGGAAAGTGCGCCTTGGTTTTGGAACTCTTTGGTTTTGGAACGGACTTCCAGAACGGATTAAGATTGAGAACCAAGGTACCACTGTATAGAGATATGAATGGCCAGAAAAATGGAAAAATTCACAAGAGGGGCAATAGAGCTTGGAGATGCATCATTGGGGGGAAATGGATGTGGGAGAGGGGATGAAGGGGTACCTTTTATGTAATATTTCTTGTTAGACCATTGCTGTTTCCATCACATGCTGGTAAATTCAGGCTGTGCGTTGACAGTTGATTTGGTGCTCTTGAGAAAGGGTTTTGCCTTCTAATTATTAGTTTTTAATCATTTGGCTGCTCTTCTTATTTTACCTTAAAATGTGTATTTTATACTGTATTTTATGCTGTTTTTGTTGCATTAATTAAGTGTCTTAAATTTATTGTTAGCTGCCCTGAGCCCGGTTTTCTGAACCGGGAAGGGCGGGGTATAAATAAAAATTTAATAATAATAATAATAATAATAATAATAATAATAATAATAATTTGCTGTGTCCTGAAGTGGCTCTCTGCACCAGTGCTAGCAACGCTTTAATTAATTTCCCTCCTTGGAACGAGTTATCTTCAACCCCAGCATTTAAATCAATTATTTAATGGGAGGGTTTCATTATGCCATTTACTTGGCATGTATGAGGCAGTTGATGTGTGTATGAAATCTGCATGTGAGCGCAAGTGTACCATATTGCTAATACTTTTTAAAAACAGGCTGAGGTTGTTTGGCAGAGCCATATTTCCCCGTATGGACCAACCTTAATGCCTGGGAGCTGTTTTTAAAATGCAGCACGAGGTTTGGTGCAAAGGAGAAGAATTTTCCTTGCCCCCAGGCTTCTCAGACTTGCTTGGAACACAGGAAGCAGGTGGAGATTGCGTTGCTCAGAAGGGAAAAAAATCTCACTTTTCCTGAAAAGCAGCATAACAACTCATTCCACAGCCTGCTAATACAGATTACTATCTCAAAGAAGCATAGAATCACAAAACGGTAGTTGGCCGTCCAACTTCTGCTTAAAATCCACCAAGGAAGGCGAGTCCACAACCTCCCAAGGGAAACCGTTCAACTGCCAAACATCCCTTAGTGTCAGAAGGTTTTTCTTGATGTTGAGTTGGAATCTCCTTTCTTGTAACTTGACGTCATGGGTTCGAGTCCTACCCTCCCAAGCAAGAGAAAACAAGCTTGTTCCACCTTCCATGTGACAGCCCTTGAGATATTTGAAGGTGGTTATCATATCTCCTTCCAGTCTCCTCTTTTCCAGGCTAAACATATCCAGCTCCTTCAAGCTTTCCTGATAAGGCCTGGTTTCCAGAACCTTGATCATCTTGACTGCTCTCTTCAGCACAATTTCCAGCTTGTCACCAAGCTAGATCTCACCAGGTTGGTCAGTGTGTAGCAGGCTTGCCATCTGGTAGAGCCTCCAATCGCAAACCATGAAAGGAGGAGGGGGGTATTACTTTTGTCGGTACAGACAACTGAGCAAATTTGTGGCAGATAATATTCCAACTAGATGAGCTGGTTGTCTGCACTGGGCCTTACATTCATGATATCAAGTAATAATATTATTAATAATAATAGGCTTCTCATCCTAGTCTGAAGCCAATGTTTACACTGAGGTGTCCAACACAATGCAATTGATGCAGCCTGATGACAGGGCAAGGTTCTTGTGGCAATGCACCCTACAACATGTTCCCTTGATCCTTGCCCCTCTTGGCTCACTAAAACTTCCCAAGGGGATATGGCTGGGTGGGGTCAAGACATCCTTGCAGGAGGGAGTGGTCCTGGCCATCTTAAAAGAGGTGGTGATTTGACAGTTGCTGAAATCCTCCACTGGATCCATTGACTGGTAACATCGCCTTGCCACAAATAACCTCTTTCAGAGAGGATTGAGGTAGGATAGCTCTAAGTATTCTTGGAGGAAACCAATTACCTTGACCCATTTCAACAGGGGCTCTGGCCTGTTTATAGGATTGGATCAGCCTCGGTTGTCCTGGTGGTTGACCTTTATCTGGAGAAGGGCAGCGGGAGTGTGACTCTGTTTTTCCTTACTTGATCTCTCAGCAGCTTTTGATAGCCCTGATTCTCTGATATGGCACTGGGAGCTCTGTTTTACAGTGATTATGGTCCTATCTCCAGGGTCGATTTCATTGGGTGATTATCTCTCAACTGTCCCCCACCCTTCCCAGCAATTATGTGGTACCTCGGGTTAAGAACTTAATTCGTTCTGGAGGTCCGTTCTTAACCTGAAACTGTTCTTAACCTGAAGCACCACTTTAGCTAATGGGGCCTCCCACTGCTGTCGTGCCGCCACGCCGCGATTTCTGTTCTCATCCTGAAGCAAAGTTCTTAACCCGAGGTACTATTTCTGGGTTAGCGGAGTCTGTAACCTGAAGCGTCCGTAACCCGAGTGTCAGGGAACTGCCATCGGACCCAGAAGGAGAGGGAGGGCTTCAGAGGGATCCCGGAGAGCGTCCCGGGAGGAAGAGAAGCAGCACATCTTCTGGGGAAGGAAATCAGCATAGCACCAGTGGAGGAGGGGGGCAGAAGGGGGAATCGGCGAGGTGGTTCCAAGACTCTTCGCCGGGAACCAGCGGGGAGAGCACGGGTCCCCTGGTGCCCACACCCTCCCTGCGCAGAAGGCTTCCGCGCAGGGAAAGTAGGCGGTGACTAAGCGTCAAAGAACTTTTATGCTGGAAGAAGTTCAAGAAACGCCCACTGACGGATTCTGCCAGCGATTGAGACAGCCACGGGTGAGTGGCTGTCCGGACAGGAAAGGTTCACTCAGGCAACCCACCCAGGCGTTGGCACCGATTTACGCACGAGCAACCCCTAGAACCATTACACCGAGGTGCCACTGTACCATCTGGTCCACAATGCTATCTGATATCTGCATGGCTTCTAGGCAGAACATGTACTCTTTCTTCATTGTGCTACATGTTCTCTCTTTGATCACAGACTTCTATGAAATCGTGCCAGCTCCAGGACCAGTCCAGGGCATTTTGCCACCAGAACCAAAGCTGAAAATGGCATCACGATGTCTTGCTGCTACAAAAGCAAACAAGGTTTCATGACAACACACAATCTGTGCAAATAGTACCATAAGCTCTTCAAAATTCAGGAGTACACTCTGAAGAATCCCTCTGTCCCAGTCAACCAGAACTTGGCACTATGCCTATGTTACAAAGTCCACACATAAGTAAGGTAACTGATGTGTTTAAAACTTGCTTTCTTTTTATTGCTAAGCCAACCAAAGAAACAAAGATAGCTACTTTACACTACTCTAAAACTGGATGGTTATAGTTACCGTATTTTTCGCTCTATAACACGCACCAGACCACAAGACGCACCTAGTTTTTGGAGGAGGAAAACAAGAAAAAAAATATTCTGAATCTCAGAAGCCAGAACAGCAAGAGGGATCGCTGCGCAGTGAAAGCAGCAATCTCTCTTGCTGTTCTGGCTTCTGGGATAGCTGCACTGCCTGCATTCGCTCCATAACACGCACACACATTTCTCCTTACTTTTTAGGAGAGAAAAAGTGTGTCTTATAGAGCAAAAAATACGGTACAGATATATCTCAGAATCCCTAATGCAGCCATGTCTCTGAGCGGCCTAATCGTTGGATTTCATTTGTTGGCTGTCCTCAGAAGAGCCTAAACACATTTGCAGGAGAAAAGTCCTGGGCCAAATAGGTTCACACTATGGCAAGTGCAACTAATGGAAGAAAATACAGTTCACAAAAGCTTTGGTCCAAAAGGAACTTCCAATCCTAATAATAATGATAAAAAACCCTCCAAAATATAAGATCCTGCCATCATCAGCCCTGCTTTTCAACATGAATCAACTGACAAAATTTCTTTTCGCAATACTGCTTTAGAAAAAATTGCCTCTCGAAACTGTTGACCACGCACAACTTTATCATAGTCATAAACAACCACATTGCCAGCAGCGTGTGCTGAGCCTCCACTCTGTCCATCTGGCTTCCACTGGCGCTGGCATCAGCCACTGCCAGCCAGAGCAAGGCACACACGCCACCATGAGGTGGCCAAAGTATTGGAGTCTCAGCTTCAGGGTCTGTCCTTCCAGTGAGCATTCAGGGCTGATTTCCTTAAGAATGGATAGGTTTGATCTTCTTGCAGTCCATGGGACTCTCAAGAGTCTCCTCCAGCACCATAATTCAAAAGCATCAATTCTTTGGCGATCAGCCTTCTTTATGGTCCAGCTCTCACTTCCATACATCACTACTGGGAAAACCATAGCTTTAATTATACGGACCTTTGTTGGCAAGGTGATGTCTCTGCTTTTTAAGATGTTGTCTAGGTTTGTCATTTATTTTCTCCCAAGAAGCAGGCGTCTTTTAATTTCGTGACTGCTGTCACCATCTACAGTGATCATGGAGCCGAAGAAAGTAAAATCTCTCACTGCCTCCATTTCTTCCCCTTCTATTTGCCAGGAGGTGATGGGCCCAGTGGCCATGATCTTAGTTTTTTTGATGTTGAGCTTCAGCCCATATTTTGAGCTCCCCTCTTTTACCCTCATTAAAAGGTTCTTTAATTCCTCCTCACTTTCTGCCATCAAGGTTGTGTCATCTGCATATCTGAGGTTGTTGATATTTCTTCCGGCAATCTTAATTGTTGCTACTCACCCTAGTAATAGGGTTGTCAAATTTGCAGATGACACAACCGTGATTGGGCTCATCTCTGAAAGGGAGGGTGAAATGGATTATAGATGAGGTGGAGCGGCTGACAGAGTGGTGCAGAGCTAACAATTTGCTCATAAATACAAGGAAGACAAAGGAACTTGTGGTGGACTTCAGGAGACAGAAGAGCAATGTCCAGCCACTTTTGATTGATGGGGTCTGTGTGGAGAGGGTAACAACGTTCAGATTTTTGGGCATTGAATTACAAGAGGATCTGTCCTGGAGTGTCAACACAAGGGGGCTTGTGAAGAAGGCGCAGCAGAGACTGTATTTTTTGAGAATACTAAGGAAAAACCATCTTCCGCAGAAACTGCTGCTTGCCTTCTATCACTGTGCCATTGAGAGCGTGCTCACTTATGGCTTATGTGTGTGGTACGGAAGCTGTACTACCCAGGACAGGATGGGGTTGGGCAGGGTTGTTAAGGCAGCAGAGAGCATTGTTGGCTGCCCACTCCCCACCTTAGAGCAGATTTATGCCACAAGGTGCCATAGGAAGGCACTGGACATAGTAAAAGATCCATCGCATCCTGGTCACTGTCTCTTCGAGCTCTTGCCGTCGGGACGGAGATACAGGACGATGAAGACAAAAACGAGCCGTCTTAAGAACAGCTTCTTCTCCAGAGCGATCTCGGCCCTGAATGGGAAGCCCGGACTTTGAAAGTCATCTAATCTCCCTTGCTGTATTTTACTATATTGTTTAATTAGTGTTTTTATGGAGCAGCCAAGTAATTTCGTTGTCCCCGAAGGGGGCAATGACAATAAAGATATTATTATTATTATTATTATTATTATTATTATTATTATTTCTGGTTTGGGAATCATCCGGCCCAGCCTTTCGCATGATGAATTCTGCATATAAGTTAAATAAGCAGGGAGACAATATACAGCCTTGTCGTACTCTTTTCCCAATTTTGAACCAATCAGTTGTTCCATATCCAATTCTAACTGTAGCTTCTTGTCCCACATAGAGATTTCTCAGGAGACAGATGAGGTGATCAGGCACTCCCATTTCTTTAAGAACTTGCCAGAGTCGACACAGTCAAAGGCTTTTGCATAGTCAATGAAGCAGATATACAGTGGTACCTCAGGTTAAATACTTAATTCGTTCCAGAGGTCCGTTCTTAACCTGAAACTGTTCTTAACCTGAAGCACCACTTTAGCTAATGGGGCCTCCTGTTGCCACTGCGCCGCCAGAGCCAGATTTCTGTTCTTATCCTGAAGCAAAGTCCTTAACCTGAAGCACTATTTCTGTGTTAGCGGAGTGTGTAACCTGAAGCGTATGTAACCTGAAGCGTATGTAACCCGAGGTACCACTGTAGATATATTTCTGGAACTCTCTAGTTCTCCATAATCCAGCGCATGTTTGCAATTTGGTCTCTGGTTCCTCTGCCCCTTCGAAATCCAGCTTGCACTTCTGGGAGTTCTCGGTCCACATACTGCTTGAGCCTGCCTTGTAGAATTTTAAGCATAACCTTGCTAGCGTGTAAAATGAGTGCAACTGTGCGGTAGTTGCAGCATTCTTTGGCACATGTTTTGCTTAGCAGCCTGAGATCAGCCACAAAAGCCGCAACAGTTTCACTCACATATGTTATGGCCTCCGTGGTTTTTTTTATTTTTATTTTTTTTGCGTAAATCCCTCCCCACTTATCTTAACGGCACGATGACCTCATGCACGTTTGCTCAAACGAAACTGCACCCACTGCAGCCAGGCTGACTCCAGCGTTAAACTTACAAAACCCCTTCCCACTCTCCTCCTTCTCTTGTTTTTCTCCCAGGGCTAGAAATGGGCGGCCCTTAGCTGCGCTTGCCTCCCCATAAATCCGTTTTGACTGCAAAGAGTCCCGGATTTCTACAAGTGCTCAGCGGAGAAATAGCGGGGAAGAGCTTCCAGTTGCCGCGAGCTGTTTCACCTGCTTTTCGGGAAGCGCTCCAAGGTACTTGTTTGCAGTGTCGCGGTGGAGTTATAGGGGCAGGGAGGAGGCAGAGCGCAGTGGACCCCAATCCCCCCAAAGTGTCGAGAGCAGGAAAGTGCAAGACGGTGAATCGGCGAGGCCGTCAATTCGCTGGGAAGTTGCTCGGGCCGACCTCGAAACCGTTGCTGCCGCGATTGGCAGCTGCTCGCCCCTGAACTGAGTTCACACTGGGCTTGCTTGCAAGGTTCGCGAGTTCGCAGCCGAAGGGTTTCAGCTCTGCTGTTCGGGCTGTGTACACATTAGACCTTTAAAGCTCGTGCTCCCCCTCCCAAAGAGTTACTGCAGTTTTGCTAAGGGTTCTTGGCAGTGCTTTCCAAACTTGGGTCCTTTTTTTGGGGGGGGGGGGGGACTACAACTCCCATCATCCCTAGCTAGGCATGACCAATGCTCAGGGATGATGGGAATAGTAGTCCCAAAACAGCTGGAGACCCAAGTTTGAAAAGCACTGCTTCCTGGGAATGGCAACTCTGTGCCAGGTGAACTACAGGGTGCAGAATTTTTGTGGGGGGGGGGAGAATGTGCTTTAAACACATCCTAATGTGCTTTACACACATCCTAAAGTGGCTTTCAGGTGTTTTTATGGGTGCAGTAGCCCTGTGCTTGTTGCTGAACTATGGACCTTCTGAAATCTAATCTGCTAGTCAGTCGTATAGGTCAAGGGTGTGTTTACAAAGATGTTTATATTTGCTGGGTTTGCTGGGTTTTTCACCCGTTTAATACTGGGTGGCGCTGTGGTCTAAACCACAGAGCCTAGGACTTGCTGATCGGAAAGTCAGTGGTTCAAATCCCCGTGACGGGGTGAGCTCCCGTTGCTCAGTCCCACCTAGCAGTTCAAAAGCACGAAGTGCAAGTAGATAAATAGGTACTACTCCGGCGGGAAGGTAAACGGCCTTTCCGTGCGCTGCTCTGGTTCGCCAGAAGCGCCTTAGTCATGCTGGCCACACGACCCGGAAGCTGTCTGCGGACAAACGCCGGCTCCCTCGGCCTATAGAGCGAGATGAGCGCCGCAACTCCAGAGTAGTCCGCAACTGTACCTAATGGTCAGGGGTACCTTTACCTTTACCTACAGTAAATGCATATATATCCAGTATTTTATTACAAACCACCACTGTCTGAGGCATTGCTTCTGGAACCAGCTTCACACAGATTGGAGTCCAAAGCCACGCCCAATTTGTCTCTAGCCAAGGTTGTACACTAACAGAAACATCTCTGGGGGCCTGAGGGAGCTAGGAAAACAGTTTCACGTCACTGCACCACAAGAGGCCTCCTTTCAGAATAATTGCATTTGTTTTACCTTCACAACAACCTAATGAGAGAAATAAAGACTGAAGGTGTGTACACTTTACCAGCTTAAACTTTTTTTGTGTGTGTGCCTCTCATCTGTCCATGCCAGTGGGCAGAGAGGAAGTGGGGATCTCTGATTCAGATTGCCTGACTGGTTTCCCTGGCCCTCCACCTGCCCCAAACCCTTTTCCTGAAGCATTCTTGCTTCCAACCATGCCACCCCAGAAATGGCCTTTAAGTGACTCATCTTTCAAGTATAGTGGTACCTCAGGATGTGAAAGGGATCCGTTCCAGAGTCCTGTTCGCATCCTGAAGCGAACGCAACCCACATCTGTGTGTGTGCGGGTCACGATTCGCCGTTCCACGCATGCGCGTGACGTCATTTTGACTGTCTGCGCATGCGTGAGCGGCGAAACCCGGAAGTAACGCGGAGCACAACCCGAAAGCGCTCAACCTGAAGCAACTTCAACCCAAGATATGACTGTAGTTGCGAAAGTGCAAGAACCCTAGGCACAATTCGCTGAGCTCAATAGGGCTTATACTCAAGGAATAGGATTTACGCCTGAGTAGATACGGATAGGATTGTGTTGCAAGGTGCCAAAAAACTCACTGTTCTCTGCACTACAGGGTAGTCCTAGAATGCTGTTGAGAAAAGCATGTTTTACACAAGCACAGAGAGGGAGATGGACAGGGCGAGAATATAAAAGGCCCAACATAAGATGAAATGAAATGGAGAGGCTAGGGTTCAAGGAAAGAGGATTTGCTAGGAGGAGGAGACTTGAATAGGTTGAGATTGCCAGGTACAGCTTCAGCCAGCAGGAGCTGGGACTGGCTCCCAGTGAAGGGCAGTGGGACTGCGCCACTAGCCAGCATGGCAACCAGCTGGGTCCCTCTTCCTGCCCACATCAGAGAAGCAAGCAAGGAGGGTACAAAGTAAAAAAAGGGTGCACCCACTGCCGATGTGAGAGCATCAAAGTGAGTGTGTGCAGTGGATATGATCCACCTGACTTAAAACAGAGAAAATGAGTGGCCGACTCTGGGGTTGCGGCGCTCATCTCACTTTATTGGCCAAGGGAGCCGGTGTACAGCTTCCAGGTCATGTGGCCAGCATGACTAAGCCGCTTCTGGCGAACCAGAGCAGCGCACGGAAACACCATTTACCTTCCCGCTGGAGCAGTACCTATTTATCTACTTGCACTTTGACGTGCTTTCGAACTGCTAGGTTGGCAGGAGCAGGGACTGAGCAATGGGAGCTCACCCCTTCACGGGGATTCGAACCGCCGACCTTCTGATTGGCAAGTCCTAGGCTCTGTGGTTTAACCCACAGCGCCACCCGTGTCCCTTGTGAGACATGTAGGACCTTCTCAATCTGAATGAACTCTCAAGAAACAGCTGCTATCATTTCACCTCCCTGCAAACAAATGAGGACAAATGCTCAATAAATAGGTTATCCAGAAGCAATCCATTCACAAAATAGCTACAATCTGGAAGCATCCTGAGAGCTTAATGAGACTTGCGTCTCAGTAGAGATATATAGGATAACATGGTGTAGTGGACAGAAATTTCCAGGAGCAAGGAGTGATGGTTACTATGAAAAACAGTGTTCCATTATGAGATGGAAAGACATGCTATTTGGTTGCCACTGGTAAATATTTGAACTAGCATTCTTGAACTAGCTCACAGTACTATCCCTGACCTAATTGGGGGAAAGTGCTTTGGCAGAGTTGTTGCTTTGCATTTCAAATGGAGAACTGTGTCTTTGAAACAACCCTTGCTCTGCTTGGCCAGTAACAGGCAAACGAAGCTTTTGAGCTGGCATAATGTAGTTGTCAGACTTGTCAGAGTAGGGCTGAGGGTGATCAGGGTTCAATTACTGACTTTACCACATAGCTTTAAAGTGGCCTTGGGCCAATCAATTGTCCCTCAACCTCTTAAAGAAATTGTGCGATTAAAATTATGCAGGTGAGGAGAAGAACCAGTTCTACTTGCACTTTGACGTGCTTTCAAACTGCTAGGTTGGCAGGAGTTGGGACCGAGCAATGGGAGCTCACCCCGTCGCGGGGATTCGAACTGCCGACCTTCTGATCAGCAAGTCCTAGGCCCTGTGGTTTAACCCACAGCGCCACCCGCGTCCTGTGGTAAAACATACAGCTTGGGAAATGAAGCCTGTCCAAAATCCTGGAAAGCCTCTGCCAGTCAGTGCAGACAATACTGACCTAGATGGACCCAGTGGTCTGACTCCGTATAAGGTGGCTTCCTATGTTTCCCCTGCTACCGCCACTGCCTACAATAAGCCAATATTTGATAAACCACCTTCTTCCTTTCCAGCTGCAGCAGTCTTTGGCCATGTGGCTCTATGTGGCGGCTCTGCTGGGTCTTTATTTCCTTTTCCGATGGTACCGTGAGCAGCAAATCTTGGGCAACCTGACAGAGAAGTATGTTTTCATCACTGGCTGTGATTCCGGGTTTGGAAACTTGTTGGCCAAGAAACTGGACGCTCGGGGAATCCGTGTCCTGGCAGCTTGCCTCACGCAGCCGGGGGCAGAGAAGCTGAAAGAAGCCACATCGGAACGGCTGCAGACCACCCTCTTGGACGTGACCCAAACGGAAAGCGTGGCCCGAGCAGCAAAATGGGCAAAAGGCATTGTGGGAGACAAAGGTTAGGGCAAGGGGCTCTGAATCTGCAGCAGCATAATTGGGTGTTCTTTCTGGAAAGTGTTATCATCCTTGCGGGGTGCATTAGGCTGGGAGGTGGTGACTGTGGCCCAAGATTTGCCCGTCTGCCCAGAGTCTCTGTTGTTGTTTTTTAACCTCACTCTCCCAGGTCCAAAGCCATCTCTCTTATCTATAATGCCACACACCTGGCAGTCTGCACTTGTTGAGCAATGTGATAGATGTGCTCCCCTCACCCCTCACTATGCCTTCACAGGCTGGCTCAACCTCTATGGCCCAATCATTAGTGCTGCCAGAAAACAGCTCTAAATCCGGGGTGGAGGATCTTGGGGCTGGGGCCGAAAGTTGACCTTCCAGCCTTCTCTAACTATCCCTTGGGACCCTCCCCAAGCTGGGTGCACTGGGCCCTCACCTCAAAAGGAAAAAAAACTTGTTGGAAATTTATCTCAGGTGTGTTGGTCAGAGGCAATCTTAACTATGATTTGTTTGAAATGATCCCATGTTCAAACCATGGGTGGGGAAGCTGGCTTGTTTCAATGGCCAGTAAAGATTAACCATTCAATGGCCATTCAATAGCCAGTAAAATTAACCATTGTTTAGGGTTTGAACATGGCTCACTATGTACCGTATTTTTCACTCTATAAGATGCACCAGACCACAAGACGCACCTAGTTTTTGGAGGAGGAAAACAAGGGAAAAAAAATTCTGAATCTCAGGTGCCAGAACAGCAATCACTGTGCAGTGAAAGCAGCAATCCCTCTTGCTGTTCTGGCTTCTGGGATAGCTGTGCACCCTGCATTCGCTCCATAAGATGCACACACATTTCCCCTTACTTTTTAGGAGGGAAAAAGTGAGTCTTACAGAGCAAAAAATACAGTATTTTCTTCATAGCATTCTAACAGCCCACAGATGTAATTTCAATATTTCTGTTTTAAAGTTTTGCTCAATGTTTTACTGGATTCTTATTTTATTTTGATACCATGTACTGACTTTTTGCTTGTGATTTCTAAATTGAGTGAACCGTTTATAGCGATTTTATTATATTAAGCAGTATACAGTATATGTTATTAAAATGAATGGATGAACTCAGTGCTGAATTCAAGCACCGCTTTGGGCAGAGAAAGCAGCTTAAGATTCTCCTTTTGCAGCTGCAACTTGCAGTTTCAAATGGAGAGTCATCCTCTGCAATCCCAGCTTTAATTAAAGCTGGGTCTGGAAAGGATGGCTAAGATGTTTTCTTTGCATGTAGATCTGATCCTTCCTTTGAAGTGTGATGCCTTTCTGCAGAAATGATGTGTTACATGATGTTGGGTGGATTGGGCTTTGGTAAAAGGGCCTTGAGGGTCAGTTTGGAACAGGGCTTGTTAGGCAAGCAGGCCGGAGGGTCACCAGCTGTGGTTTAGGTTGAGAGACAATAACTAGACTATCCAGTGACCCTAATGGTTTGAAGCTTCATCTTCTCAGTCCTGCTATAAACCTGGAGTCACCAGCATGGCGGCACACATGGAGACAGTGGATTCTCTACAGGGTGACACCTACACCGTACATTTGAAACCCATGGATTTTCCCCAAAGAATCATGGGCGCTACAGTTTGCTAAGGGTGCTGTGAGTTGTGCAGGAGAACTACAGTTCCCACAATTCTCTGTGTTTTACGTGTGCTTTTAAATGTATGGTGTGGACGAACCCATCTCTGCTTTGGATTCAGAGTCTGTATTGGTCAGGTTGTGCTTTGCAGAGAGTAAGAGAAGGTGCTCAGGAGGTGTGTCTGTATGGATGGGGCTCTGTTCTGTACCTGATCTCCTGTTTCTTTTTTGCCCCCTTCAGGCCTTTGGGGATTGGTGAACAATGCTGGCATTTCAGTCCCAACTGCCCCCAATGAGTGGCTGAAAAAGGAGGACTTCAAGAAGATCATGGACATAAACTTCCTTGGCGTGGTTGATGTAACCATCCACATGTTACCTTTGATAAGAAGAGCCAAAGGGAGGATTGTCAATGTTGCCAGCATAATGGGGAGGATATCCTTGTTCGGTGGTGGCTACTGTCCATCGAAATATGGGGTGGAGGCTTTCTCTGACAGCCTCAGGTAACTGCTGCAGGTTGATGTATTTTCTCGTAGCATTGGCTGCAACTCCTTGTTAGTCCAAGGAGACATTTTCTGCTTAAAGGGGGGGGGGGTGTGACATTGTGCTAACCAGCCTGTGCCAGTTGCAGAATTCAGCTTCCGTCACTCAGTGTTTGCGGAACTCAACAGATCTGGTACTAGCAGAGGAGCAAGCTAGCCTGTTTCCACAATGGTTGCCTTCAGATTATCAAATCTTGGCTTAATAAGACAACATACAAATGAGCCTCTGTCTGGGGCAAAAACGGGGCCTACAGTCTTGGCTTGCTAGCCAGTCTGCAGTTTTTGCTTGATTCCTGGTCTCCACCACTTTCTGGCCTGTGTGAAAAGCAGGTTTTTGCAAAGCCCTCCTAGGTCTGATGGGAGAGTCTGGTGAGGACAAGTCAGGGAGGATTTAAAGAAGCCCCTCCAGTCTTTTTTGACCTGTGGGCACATGCAACCACTGTTGTGAACCAGGCATGCATGCATTTGAGCACTCCTTCCCCTTGGCATGCTGCTACCAGTCAGCACAGACAATATTAAGTTAGATGGAGCAATAATCTCATTCAAAATAAGGCCACTTCTCCCATGATCTTGTCAATAGCCCTTTCCTTTGCCTTCTAAAGTAGTTGTTTTCTTAATCGTCCTATATAACAATGGTGAGTTCTGTTCTCCCAGAGTGATCTCTGTGTAGCCAAAAGAACTGTCAAAATGGGTCATCATCAGCCAAACTAGTGACAGGAGTTGCTGTGTGCCGTCCTCAGATGAAATTCACTGGCCACTGTTGGGAAAACAGGATGCAGGACCAGAGGGACCATTTGTCTGATCTAAAAGGGCTTTCCTATATATCATGTTCTTATCCTCTTCACATCTCTATCCCATGGGCTACTGGTACAGAAGGCAACTATTCCTTCCCTTTTCCCTTCTCCCTTCTCCAGGCTCGAGCTTGACGCCTTTGGAGTAAAGGTCTGCATAATAGAACCAGGCTACTTCCGAACGGCTATCACAAATGAGAAGATATTGTCAGACAACTTCCAAAGCCTCTGGAAGCAGGTCCCAGAGGAGACCAAGAAAGCATATGGGGAGCCTTACTTAAATCATAGTGAGTACTACCTTCCTGTTGTCTTGGATTTGATTCTGCTTAACAAATAGGCTTCTAGATGTGCTAATCTGTATTTGATAGCTTAGCTGTGGGTGTATGGCGTGAACAGGGACTGGGCCATTTGTATTCCGGAGGAAGGAGTGTGTGTAAGCATAGGGTTGTGGTGGAATCAGTCCACACTAATGGTATTCAAAGGTGATTGACCAGCTTCTGGCCTCTTTCTCTTGTTCCAATAGTGCTTGATTCAACCATTAAGATGCAAAAAGACTGCAACCCCAACCTCTCTCTGGTTACCGACTGCATGGAGCATGCTCTGACATCTGTGTACCCCCGTACTCGCTATTCAGCCGGCTGGGATGCCAAGCTGTTTTTTCTCCCTATGAGCTACATGCCAACATGGCTGCCTCACTGGATAATGACCCGCAATTACCCCAAACCAGCACAGAGCTTTTAGAGTGATTGTTAAGTGTGGGAGGCGCTGGAAAGTAGAACCTCTTTTTCAGTAAAAAAATAAAAATGTTTCAATAGACTCCTTTTATTATTGTTTGTGAGATGCCTCCTTCTCTTGCTGCAATGAAGACTTGTTTCAGAACTATACCCAAAGCCAGTTGACACCTAGTTTCCATTCCCAGTTAGCGGGGGGGGGGGGGGGGGGATGGTGCTGGACCATACCTCCTAGTGCTTCCTTAGCCATTGTCTGTTTCCTCTCCCCATCTCTTCTAACAGGTACAGGTGTGGTGGTAGTATCCTGGGCTCTGTCTCTCAAGAAAACCTACTCTTGGGCCAAGTCAAACAATTTCTCTAGCTTTAAGGCCCCTGGCAAATGTCCCCCTTTAAGTCTTCGTAGCTTGAGAGAGTGGGTTGAAAAGGGACAGCGAAATGCACTGAAGAGTGTGGGATGACAAATGACTAATAGGGTGATGTGTAAACACCCCACAAAAAAAGCAGAACAGGATGAATGGTGAATCAATGGGTTGTTGGAGGAGCTCCCAATCTGCTGTTCTGTCTAAAATCCTTTGGTGCAAGCTTCCTATTGAAACCATTTCTACATTTGTAGCTTATTGACTGGTTCTTTAAAGGCAAGGAATTTAACCACGCTTAAATGGCGGCCACGCTGGGTCTGTCCTCCACAGTGTGATTCCAGCTTCACATCATGCGTTCACACACACTTGTGAGTGGTTAATGTGCACTACAACTGGTCGTTGTGCACGTTCACCAGGCCTCATGGACAATGTGCTTGTGCACAATTCTGGATATAGATATAAAATTCCAACTGCCTGTGGGAAAATCTGCTGAGGTTGACTGCATTGTGTACATTGAGCAATAGGAAAATTATCTTGTCAGTATCCATAGTCTGTAATTAGCATGCCTTTCCTTGCCTGAGTCTGCAATTTACAGTCCTTGGGCTAATTGTTGCCCATTGCCTAACCTTACGTGGCCTACAACATACTAGTCCATGGATCAGTCAAACAGCAGGAAAGGGAACTACAGTACAGATAAATATCAAGCTCTTATGCAATTCAGTTCCCATTTCACCTCTCTCAACTGTTCCCCAGTCAGCAGAACCGCACGAGGGGGCTTACAAGGACAGTTTTAAACCTTCCCTTCCCTCTCTCTCCCACAAGAGCACATATTTTGCAATTGAGAGTGCAATCCACTAAGGGTTTTTGTTAAGACATCTGAAGGCAGTTCAGGGAAGTTTTTAATATTTACTGCTGTACTGTTTTTAAGACTTGATTGGGAGTCGCCCAGAGTGGCTGGGGAAACTCAGCCAGATGGGCGGGGTATAAATAAATTATTATTAAGCAATCACAATCACAAATGAGTTGAAATGAGTATCAAGTATGTAGCATCTAAAACATGGCTTGGTTAGAGGCCCCTTATCATATGTTCTTGGCCTAACACGCATTCAGAGCCTTATTGCAGGTACTACCCAGAGGCGCTAAGAGGATCATTATACGCCTTTATTATACACCTTTAGACGCCAGGCAAAAACGTTCCTCTTTAACCAGGCATTTGATTTACATCCTCTGCCCTTTTAAAATATGGGGGTTTTTTGTGGGGGTGGTGGTACTGGGTTACTGTTTTTATTTTTACTAGGTATTTTGTGGTTTTATATCTTGATTTTATTCTGTGAACCACCCTGAGACCCTGGGTATAGGGCGGTATATAAATTCTAATAATTAATTATTTAAAAATTAGGATCCAGGAGCAAGTGACCTACTTACCCACTGGCACCTGACAGAAGAAGACTCACGTTTCGTGTAGCCAGGAAGACATGTTGCAAACTGAAAAGTTTGAGGCCTGCTCTTGTATCACTAGAAGTCAGGCAAGAAAAGGCTGCAGAGGCCAAAATATTGTTCAGCTGAAGGATTTGAGGCCTACTCCTGCAGCAGTCTCTTTGCAGGCCAGGAAGACATTTGTCTCCAAGTCTTTCTTTCCTCCTGTCTGGGTAACCTTCCCCAGCTGTTAAATCTGCAAGTCCCATGGTGCTTGACCTCTTACTGCTATTAAGCTTTTTCCTATGCTCATATAGGAGGCAAGGTTCCATCAGACCCGTGAGATGGGGAGGAAAAATTCGAAACTTTCCCTGCCCTTGTACTGTTCAGCAGACCTGGCAACAGCTGAGAATGGTGAGGAGGAGGCTGAACTGCAGGAAAAAGTTTGTCTTTTATCATTAATTGCTCAAATTATCTTCCCTTTAACGTATATAGCTCCAATCCCCATCCAGTTTCATCCAATCAAGGCAAAAGTATGAATCAAGCAGCAGAAGGACACAATGGGAATCTGCACTGAGGTATATCATTCCCAGGCTGGTGAGAGGATTCAAACAGCAGTTCACTTTGGATCCAATCAAAACGATGTTCTTGTTGATGATGATTGGAAAAGGAAACTCCAAAATGTTGCAGCTGCTTTAAATCAGTGTTACAATTGAAATGTTGCAGAATAAATAATAGAACACAATGTAAACTCAGCTGTTTGGAGTTAGAAGATTTAAAATACATAACTTTATTTAATGGGGGAATATTGCAGCTACCTGCACATGCTCTGGCAGCTTCTGCGCAAGATTTGGTGAGAACCTACAAATGCTTGGAGTTGAGCTATTGGACACATTTAACCCTGAAAGCTTGTTTAATGTTCTTCTGGGTCTTTACTGTCTAGATTATTGAAGCTGATCCTCAGGGTCTATTAGCAAAACAAAAGCACATCTAGTATCATTCCAAGTTGGGGATTCAAAAAACTGCTCACTTTGGATGAATTCAAGATGGTGGTGGAGATTTTAAAAAAGCTATGTACTTCATTGGTTGTGATTACTTTCTGTTACTACTAATAAATCAGAAGCGCAGAGGTATTTTGAAGGTTGACATTTGGTCTGATGAAACACAGTGTGTAGAAAGGAGTTTCAGAGAGCTGAGAAGCTCCTGGCCACACCTTTAAGAAAACAGATTTGAGGTTGTTGTTTTTAAAAGCATTCCCAGATTTTGTAGGTCACGTTCTGGGAACCTGATGCTCCCCAGATGTTGCCGGACTGCAGCTCCCTGTTATCAACATCTGGAGGGCCACAGGTGCCCCTCTAGCCCAGGGCCTAAGTAAAGAGACTTTAAATTAGGCAAAAACGGCATTTCATTTCACTGGTGTGTTTTCCTGGTGCTCACTCTATGTTCTCCAGTTAAATAAGAGGTAAGGCTTCTAAAGAAGAGAGGAGGAGTGGCCATTTCTGAAGAGGTCAGTTGTAGCACAGGGACCATTTGTCATTGGCACCTATGCCAAATGGGGAAACTGGCATGTGTTATTGATTATTGAAAGCTTTCAGATAGCTGCCCCTGAGGTGGGATGTGAGAGACCAAGAATATTGAAGCTGCCAGCGAGTCAGATCTTCAGTCACAAATTCCCACTTCCAAAGGCCCCCAGGAGTCCATTGTAGTTCCCTCTGGATAGGCAGTATCCTTCTGTCCAGATTCTCCTCAGTGGACTAACACCTCCATTCGATGGCTGCCTTTCTTTCTGCAGATGGGCGCTGCCCCCTGCTTCTCAGCTGTCTCTACCACCTTGACAGTGATGCTGCTTTGCTTGAACTTAACCAGGAACCTGTAGATGACCAAAGGAATCTCATGTTAAAAGATACACCTGCTCACTCCAACTTAGCAGTAGCACTTGAGCTTGTTTACTAGGCTTTCAGACACCAAACCAAACTAAACAGAAATGGCTAAGAAAGGAGGAAATTCGAAGACATTGCAGCAAGGTTAAAACAAAAGTGTTGCAGAAAAATCACAGTGGAACCTTAGCCACTGTATTTGGAGTTATGTGGTTTTAAACAAATTTATAAATACATTTATGTAAAAAAAAATTAATGGAGAAAAACATTGCTGCAACTTGCATGAACAAGTAAGTCCTTGAGGTTTGTACTACAAGTCCCATCAACCACAGCTATCAGATGATACATTTAAGCATGTTACTCCCTGCAAAGGATTGTGGGAACTGTGGTTTGCCCCTCACAAAGGTTTGATTTCCAGCACCCTTAACAAACTACAGTTCCCAGGATTCTCTGGTGGAAGTAGGATTATTTGGTAGAAACAAGGCCAGATTATCAGGGGTACAACTGGAGCACTCACTCCAGAGCTGATGCCTGTAAGGGAAGAGGGAGCAGGCTCTGAGCTTTCATTTTAAAAAAATAGTCTCTAACCTTCCTGGAAGGAAAGTTATAAATGAAGATGGAGATGGTTTCACCACTACCAAATAGATATACAGTGGTACCTCGGGTTAAGTACTTAATTCGTTCAGGATGAGATTTCTGTTCTCATCCTGAAGCAAAGTTCTTAACCCGAGGTACTATTTCTGGGTTAGCGGAGTCTGTAACCTGAAGTGTATGTAACCCAAGGTACCACTGTATATTTTCTCTGCCTTTGGCTGCCTTTGATTTTGGTATATCGCCAGCACAGATTCCAGTTAAACCCATCGGTAGATCTGTGTTTCTGTGGATCAACACAGTCTTTCAGCATTCTTCCCATTCCCCCCTGAAGAAAAAGAATAATCCCTCACAGCCTGTCAAATAACATGGTGGTTCTCTCTGCAAAAGGGAGATGAATTTGCGGCAGGGCATCTGCTTTGCATGCAGAAGGTCCCAGATTCAGTTCCCAGCACCTCCTGATAAGGTTGGGAATGTCCCCTGCATGAAACGTGGAAAGCTGCTATCAGTCAATGTAGACAGTACTGAACTAGATTGACTAATGGTCTGATTCGGGATAAGGCAGCTTCCCATGTCCTTATGATGCTTTGGACAAACTCCCAAACAAGAGCACCAGTGCTTGGTCCAAATCTCCCCCTCCCCTTCCCGCCTACTGCTAACTCTCTAATCTTACTCATCAGCCACTTGGAGCTTCAGTTTTTGCTTTGTAGCTTCCAGCACGGTCTGGTGGAGCCGGGTGACCAGTTCGATCAAGTGATCACTTATAAGCAGGAAGTCCCCTTTGGTACCCGCTGTGGAGGTCTGCAAAAGGAAGAGACATTGAAACCTGATGGAGGCACCATCCTAGTCCTTACTCTAGCTTACAAGCTTTAGCACTTGCTTCCATTATGTTACCTAACCACTGGCCACCTTATAAACCAGCCCAGCATTTCTAAAATAGCTCTGCAGAACCCTGGGGTTCTGTGAAGTAGTCCATGAGGTTCTGGTGGGGAAAGTGTTGCAATAACAGATAAGCACACACAAATCGTGATTTCCACTGCACTGCAGCCATGGAGATTAATAATAACAACAATAATAATATTTTTTATTTATATCCCACCCTCCTCAGCCAAGGCCGGGCTCAGGGAAGCTAACAAGCAATAATAAAAACAAGTTGAATGAATACAACTTAAAAACAAGATTAAAATACAACATTAAAATATTGAAACATTAAAATATTAAAATGCAGCCTCATCACAGGAGAAGAAAGGAAAAAGAAAAAAGAAAGTGGGGGAGGGAATCAAATTGGCTCCAAGCCAAAGGCCAGGCAGAACTCCTCTGTCTTACAGGCCCTGCGGAAAGAAATCAGATCCCGCAGGGCCCTGGTCTCATGAGGCAGAGCGTTCCACCAGGCTGGAGCCAGTGTTGAAAAGGCCCTGGCTCTGGTTGAAGCTAATCTATCTTCCTTAGGCCCCGGGACCACTAGGTATTGCTATTTATGGACCTTGAGGCTCTCCGTAGGGCATACTGGGAGAGGCGGTCCCGTAGGTACGAGGGTCCTAGGCACCACTCAAGCAATTGTCGCCCTTCCTTCCCTCATTGCACTTTCCAAGGGTTAAATCAGTAGCAGCTAGCAGGTGGCGTAGGCAGGGCTGGTTGCCAAGAGTTAGAAGAGCAAGGCAGCAGTGAGACTGGTGTGGTGTGGGCACAACACTCCCCACTGCCTTGCCCCTTCCCTTTGTAGGGACTGGCAGTGACACGTGGCGTTGGGAAGCCAGGTCAACAATGCTGCCCTGCTACTGGGTTTTGCCACTGCAAAAAAATTCAGAACCATTGAACTAGCCCATCGTATGCCTCTGCCTCCATAATAGCTACTTACTGTCAATGGAATGGAAAACAAGCCCATCCGCAGGACATTGGCCAAGGATGTCTGCCCACACTCAACTTTCATTTCCTTTGTGGTGCTTGATAACTGGGACTTTTGGTTCTTTCTGTATACAGGGAGTGGCTTATTTGGGTCTTGGGAAACCCAGCTATCTTAGCTAAAAGGGAAGGTGGTTTAGCAGCTAGGGATTTTTATGGGATGAACTATTCTCCAATCCTGATCTTTGCAAGTTAGGCCAGTATGGAGGAAATAAAGGTTAGCTATGATTGCAGAAGACCTTTCTAATGGCAGGCAGCTATAAAGCTGGTGGTGGTGATTTCAGGACAGGTAGTGATGGGTGGGAGTGGGGTGGCAAATCCTGCTGCTGCTGATTGCTTTTCTCTTAAATCAGGCTCTGACACTGCAAACAACCCTAGTAAGAAGAGGGCAGGGTTGGGGGGGCAGGCAACAGGCTGAAGGAGTCCCTACAATTCACTGATGAATCTGTTTAAAAGACAGGGCAATCCATGTTAACTCGGAAGAAAGTTCCACTGTGCTCAGTGGGATTTCCTCTCAGTTAGGTGCATATACAGGACTAAAGTCTAAGAATTCTCTAGCTGTTTGAAAAATGTCTCAGCAGCGTTTTCTTTCATTAAAGTGTTCTTCAATGCGATTTGAAAAAGCTACATTTGAAAACTACACATTCAGAGCTCACATTTCCAGACTTGTGTGACACTTCAATTCAGTTTTGGCAGGATGGTGTTAACACCTTAAAAAAAAAAATCTTGCATTTTCATATTCCCTAACCCTGCCATGGGGGTTTCAGAGGGAGTCACGAAGTAGCAAATTGGCTGCTAGGATCTTTCTGGCCATTAAATTGTGTTGGTAGCTGTCAGGCCACCAGCACCTTCCAAGTACCTCTTTAATGTGCAGAACAAAGAAGCCATCTGCATAGCGGCTGACGGAGACGCCGTTGATGTCACTCAGGGTGATCACTGTTTTTGGCTGGGCAGCTTTGGGGTCTGCCAGGATGATGTGGCTCTTGGTGAGAAGGAAGATTCGAGGAGAGGCCTGGAACAGAGAGAGGAGGAAGGAAAATTGCCACCTTGAATCCCTCATGGCAGGCTCTTAAGGACAGAAGAAAAACAACCCTGCTGATTCATGCCAAACGTTCACCTAGTACCATATCCTGCTTCGACACTGGTCAGCTCATTGTGTGCAGGTCGACCATGAAAGCACCAGCACCCCCCCCCCGTCATTCATCCCAAGCCCCTGTCAACGGAGGATCTTGCTCACGTAGCTGACATATTGAGGGGTGGGTGGGTGAGTTTAAGGCAGGAGTTGCCAATGAGTCACTGGTGGGTGCATTGGCACCCTTGAGGTCTTCTCTGGCATCCACAAAGCCTCTGAGCCTCCTTCCCTAAACTCAGTGCCCTTGGTCTTGAGGTGGTGAGGGTGCTTACTTTAGGAAGTACACAGAGCTGAAAGAGAAAGTTGGAAGTGGGATGCTCTGTTCCACAACCTATTTCAGCTTTACGTGCTTTTCAAGGCTCAGATTCACCCTAGCAGATCTGATTTTCATGACGATTGCTTGGAAAACTGAATTGCCAGAAAATAAAAGGCTCTCTTGTGACACAGTTTTTAATCGGGATCCGCCATTATGAGACAGACTATGTTGCGAGATTAATAGTCAGAGGGGGAGGCGAGCCATTGCTCTGTTGTCATGATTGTATTCTAAGTTTGACTTGGCAAATCCTCCCCTGGAAAGACTGATTTATGGTGCAACCTGTCTGGGAAAATTAATGAGCAGACGCTTAGATTTTATTTCATCGGAATTGAGAAAGATGGCACCTGCCACCTGAGCAAGATTTTTGGATCAGCGTGTGAAGATTTACTGCAAACAAAAGACTTACCAGCTTTTAAAAAAGGGAGAGCCTTACAAAGTTCACACAGAAGCATAACAATGCTTACTTTAACTCGCCTGTGGAAACAACTCAGAGGCTATTAAGAAGAAAAAGGATAACAACAGGAAGATCGAAAGATGGGATTGGGGAACACTAAAAGCAGCAGAAATATGAGATGACTGGACCCTTACTGAACTCGAAGCATGGGAACCCCCAACAAAAATTTATAATTTGGCAAAATATTTGGAGTTTATGATCTGTATTGGTATAATTTGGAATAATTAATGTGATATGATTGGATTGTTAAATGGAAAACTTAATAAAAATTATTTTTTAAAAAAAGGAAAACTGAATTGCCTGTGTGTGTGTGTGTATGTATCTGTCTTTTTCTGGGCAAGGAGAGGCAGGTGCTTTCAGTTACTAAAAAAAAAATCCTAAAAATGGGCCTAAAAAGGTTGGTGACCCTCTGCTTTGAGGTGCAAGAGACTAGATAAAGGTGCTTTCAGACAGGGGCTTAATCCTGCAAACAGGCCGTGCAGGTATTGCAAATAGGTCACTGGCAATGGGGCTTCATTTCATTTGAATTGAAATTGGAAGACAGGTGGAAGAAATATTTAAATATGGCAACCCTAGAATAGTGAGAAAACACACACAGGGTCCCTTGCTCTTCCTTTTGTTGTTGTTCCTTCAGGTGCCAGAGGGGTAGGGGGCAGGAAGTTTCTCACCTTTCCATCACCTCGGTTGACCTTCCTCACGCTGTCAGCCATGACCATCTTGCCATCAGCTGTGGCTTGGAGCTTACGATACTTGGAGTTCTCCTTTAGACCCAGGTGATCCCCTCTGAAAGGTTGTGGGAGGCTAAAAGACACAAACCACAGGTTTTCATTAGGGAGGGAGGGAGGTAAATTCAGCTTGCACGTAAAGGTAAACCTATTTAATGCACACATTCCCAGAAAATATGCAAACTGAAACGCAGCCATCCATTTGAAATCTGCATTTCTCTGAATTTTACAACATGGTTCTCTAGCCAAGTAATGTGTGCAAAAATGTATTGTTGTGGGGTAAAGTGTGCATAGAAAAATATATATTCAGGAAAATAGCGTACAAAGATGCCTTTAAAATGCCTTTAAGATGTATAAAAGTGCCTTCTAAAATGCAAATTAGGAGCAATTCACACACAAAAATGATGATGGATTTTCATTAGTACCCTCAAACTGATGTGGAAAAGTGGAGAACTAAAGGGAAGCACTGTATTTTTCGCTCTATAAGACGCACCAACCATAAGACGCACCTAGTTTTTAGAGGAAGAAAACAAGAAACAAGAAAGCAACGCAAAGCCTCTTGAGCAAAGAGGGAGGAGCGCTCCGGCTGCGCTCAAGAGGCTTTGCGTGGCTATCTCTGAAGCCAGAAGAGCAAGAGGGATTGGTGCGCACTGATCCCTCTTGCTCTCCTGGCTTCAGTGATAGCTGCGCAGCCTGCATTCGCTCCATAAGATGCACAAACATTTCCCCTTACTTTTTAGGAAGGGGAAAGTGCGTCTTATAGAGCGAAAAATATGGTAATAGTTCTGTTCTATTCTGCCTTGGTCAGGCCCCACCTGTGTCCAGTTCTGGGCACCACAGTTTAAGGATATTGACAAGTTGGAAGATGTGGAGAGGAGGGCAACCATGATGATAAAAGGTCTGGAAACAGCTTGAGGGAACAGTTGAGGGAGTTTGGTGTTTTGCCTAGGAAAGAGAAGACTGAGAGATGATATAATAGCCTTTTTCAAAGGGCTGTCACATGGAGCAAGCTTGTTTTCTGCTGCTTCAGTGGGTAGGACGCGAGCCAGTGGATCCAAATTACAAGAAAGGAGAGTCAGATTAAACATTAGAAAGAACTTTCTAACGATAAGAGCTGTTCAACAGCGGAACAGATTCTATCAGAAGGTGGTACACTCTCCTTTAAGGTAAAGGACCCCTGAGCATTAGATCCAGTCGTGACCGACTCTGGGGTTGCGGCGCTCATCTCGCTTTACTGGCCGAGGGAGCCGGCCTACAGCTTCCGGGTCATGTTTCCAGCATGACTAAGCCGCTTCTGGCGAACCAGAGCAGCACACGGAAACGCCGTTTACCTTCCCGCCAGAGCGGTACCTATTTATCTACTTGCACTTTGACGTGCTTTCGAACTGCTAGGTTGGCAGGAGCAGGGACTGAGCAATGGGAGCTCACCCCGTCATGGGGATTCGAACCGGCGACCTTCTGATCGGCAAGCCCTAGGCTCTGTGGTTTAACCCACAGCGCCACCCGCATCCCAGACTCTCCTTTACTGGAGGTGTAAAAACAGAGGTTGGATGGCCATCAGCCAGGAATTCTTTAGCTCCGACTTCTCTACAGTTCTATGATTCTATAAACGTAAGGTTGGAAAGATGAAAAACACAGAGAGGTAGAAATTATCAGATACACTCATCCCTAATAGTAATCCACATCAATCCTAATGGGTCAATTCCAGCTCGACTAGGGTGGCGCTAGCTCCTCTCTTTGCACTCACCTTTTAGGGTACAAAGTCTTCTTGCCCCGGAAAAGTTCACTGGCACACAACTTGTCCTGGAGGGCTACTTTTCTCTGGGGTGGCAGCTGATCTCGGTATTTCTTGCACTGTACCAGGAAAGCAGAGAGCAAAGGTAAGAAGCAAAAGGAGAGCGAACATTGCAAACTCCAAAACATACCCTATTTACTTTAGCAAGGGAAAAAAACACATGCAAATTTACTTCAGTCACATTTGCTTCCAAAAAAAAGAAAGTTTCAAATTCATATTCTTCTGCTTTGATTGCTTCTGTTTCTTTAAAAGCACTCCCAAATATGAATGTTCTTCAACTGAGGAGTACTTCCCCACCCCTCTATTATTATTTTTTGTTGAATCTGGCAAGCAAGGACATGATTCTGCTTTCTGCTGTCTTGTACTCGAAGGGCAGGAAGAACATCCAGACTCAGGTCCATGTCCATTGGTGGCTGCATCATTCTACCTAACAGTAGGGCCGGCCCTGATTTTGTGGCTTGTGCTTGGCAGAATGAAAACACCGCTAGGTCTCCCCAAGCTTCAAGTGACATGGGCCAGGAAAGCCTGTGATGACTGAGCGAAAGTGATCAACATCAAGTTGACTGCTGGGGCCACTTCAGTCATCTCTGAAGCACCATGTGGTGACAGTGCCCTATATTGAGATTGTTGGGCTGTAAATATGTAGCCACACTGTACACTGTAATGATGGGAGAGGAGAAGGACACTGGATGCATGTCCGGAAGGCATGGGATCCTCTGCTATGTTGTGATTAGCCCTGCACAGCTGTGTCTTGAAAAGACAAGGATTTGGTAGCTGTAGCAGCAACGGTTCTACTTATGTGCAGCACCCACATGCCCTGTGGTGGGATGGGTCCAAATAAAACCTAACATTGTTTGCCTGGAAATTTATCCATAAAATAAAACATTAGTTTAAAAAGAAAACTCAGTTCAACTTGCCGAAGTAAGCAAAAGCTCACTCCACACCCACACTGTCACTTTGAACCTTGTTTGTTCTTGCAGAGCCAACTCTGGTGCCTCAGCAAAGTGTGTTGGATGTGGAAGCAGCTGTTCTATGATCCCCGTCAACAATGTGGGTGGCTCACATAGTATCAGAGGCACAATGAGAGGACAGATGAGGAAGAAATTTGTTTCCGTTTGCATTTAAAGGAGACGCTGTCAAATTTGCACTTTCTGAAACACTACGAGGACTGAAACAGCCATCCTTCAAAATTTGTGCCCATTCAAATTTTGCAAGGCAGCTCTCCATCCAATCAGTGTTTACTAAAATGCATATATTAGGGGAAAGTATGCATAAAAATGAACATACTTCTTAAAAATAACGTACGAAGGTGCCTTCTTGTTAAGGAAAACTGCTTGCAAAAACATGCATATTAATTAAAACTGCATATAAAAATGTGCTTAATTAGGAGAATTTTGCACTAAAATGCGGACGAACTTCTGCAGAAATGAGCATACAGTCATACCTCGGGTTGAAGTAGCTTCAAGTTAAGCATTTTTGAGTTGCGCTCTGCGGCGACCCGGAAGTAATGGAGCACATACTTCCGGGTTTTGCCGCTCGCGCATGCGCAGACGCTCAAAATGACATCACGCGCATGCGCGGAAGCTGCGAAACGTGACCCCTGCACGCGCAGACGCATCTTACGTTTACTTCAGGATGCAAATGGGCCTCCGGAATGGATCCCATTCGTATCCAGAGGTACCACTGTAATGGAATTAAAGATTGGGAAAATGAGAAATTGAGAACCTCTTTTCCACTCTTCCATCCTTTCACAGTTTATTGGAGCCCCTCCCCCACGCAAAATAATTTGCAAAATATCTCCAGGGCCACTGTATTTGTTGGCCCAGTAATTATATACACAGAATACCTGCTGCCAGTAGTCTCAAAACTGAGGGTGCTTCCAGACATCCTGCCTATTGCACATTCATCCCGATACGTTTGAGATGAGGTTAGCTGCCGCTGCATCAAAAGCCAGGGTTATCGCACACTGCATTTCCCTTGACAATTTCCTTATCACAAAGCATTTCATCATTTGTGGAAGCAGGTTTGCTGTGCAGGCTTCCATATCAACTAAAACTTAAGGTCCACAAATGACAACACCTTGGAGGTCCCAAGTCTCAAGGTGGTTAGATTGGCCTCAACTAGGGCCAGGGCCTTTTCAGTACTGGCCCCGACTTGGTGGAACACTCTGTCACAAGAGACTAGGGCCCTGCGGGACTTGACATCATTCAGCACGGCCTGCAAGACAGAGCTGTTCTGCCTGGCCTTTGGTTTGGACTCAATCTGACCCTTATGTTTCCCTCCCCTTATGATTTTGATCTATGGGCTACTACTAAAATGAGGCTGCATTTTAAATTGTATTTTAACCTGTATTTTAAATTGGTTTATTATTGTTGTTGTTGTTGTTGTAATTTTACTGGTGTTAGCCGCCCTGAGCCCGGCTCTGGCCGGGGAGGGTGGGGTATAAATAAATAAATATAATAATAATAATAATAATAATAATAATAATAATAATAATAATAATTACAGTGGTGCCTCGCAAGACGAAATTAATTCGTTCTGCGAGTTTTTTTGTCTTGTGAATTTTTTCGTCTTGCGAAGCACCACTGTGTATTGACGGTTTCCCATAGGAATGCATTGGCAGTTTTTAAAAAAAGGCGCAAGACGTTTTCGTCTTGCGAAGCAAGCCCATGGGGAAATCCGTCTTGCGAAGCAACTCAGAAAACGAAAAACTCTTTCGTCTTGCGAGTTTTTCGTCTTCCGAAGCATTCGTCTTGCGAGGTACCACTGTATTAATTATTATTAATTGTGCAACCTGAATTTGTCAGAATGTGATTGAATCCCAGACGAGAACAGTGACAGTCTGGAAGCACCCTCCGGGTCACTCTGAAAGAATAGAAATGAGCCATAATCCTGCTCTAACCCTCCAATGGTGGAAGATCTTCTTCAGTTCTTCATTGGGGCCTGTAAGAAACTTGTATGGAGCTGGTGGCCAAGCATGGTCAGTCACTGTCATGGACGGGAGGTTGTTCTTCAAGCCCAGGAGGAATTTTTGCACCTATAAGAAGGGAGACAGAGAGCACATAAGCCCTCAATGCAATGTTTCCCAAAGTGAGCAATACTGCCCCCTAGGGAGTGATGGAACAATCCAGGGGGTGGTAGTAGCATTGGCTTCACTGAATAAAAATAAGGGGGCAGTGGAAGCATAAAGAAAGAAGAGATTTTGGAGGGGAAATGTGCATGTTTCCAGTGGCGTAGCGTGGGTTGTCAGCACCCGGGGCAAGGCAAGTAATTTGCGCCCCCTAACCCGGGGCAAGGCAAGTAATTTGCGCCCCCCCCCCGCTGCACTGTCCCTCCCCCAGATAGTCCCTCGCTCTCTCTCCGCACCGCACCGCACGCCTGGCACCCTCCCCTCCACAGTGGGGCGGTGACCCGGCGGCTCGGATCAGATTCGCACAGCCAGCACTGCAGTGAGAGAGAGTGAGTGAGCCAGGTAGGGGCAGAGAGCTGCGAGTGCGAGCGCCCCCCCCCCCGATGTTGCGCCTGGTGCGGCCGGGCCCCCCTGCACCCCCCCACGCTACCCCACTGCATGTTTCATCTGTTGGGTAATGACGCTTACTGCCAGGTCAGCCGCCATTGCAGGACAGCGACAGCGCCTCGATTGGATTTGGCGGTCGTGCTGCAGGCGAGGGGGTTTTCCTGCTGTTACGGAAATAAGGGGGGGGTCACATCTTTAAAGTTATTAAATGTTAGAAATATTATGCCTGAATGTATCCTTTCGACTTGACAGCTCAGCTTTCAAGCTTTAAAAATCATGTAAAATCAACTCCTTTGCCAGTTTCCTCCATTAATAATAATCATAATTTTTTTATTTATACCCCACCCATCTGGCTGGGTTTCCCCAGCCACTCTGGGCGGCTTCCAACAAAACACTAAAATATAATAACCTGTTAAACATTAAAAGCTTTCCTAAACAGGGCTGCCTTTAGATGTCTTCTAAAAGTTTGGTAGTTATTTTTCTCTTTGACATCTGGTGGGAGGGCGTTCCATTCCATTCCAACGCTATTTTGCCCTTGGAAAAAAGGACTCTTTTCCCTGTCACCTACCCAAGCGTGAAGACATGTACCGTATTTTTTGCTCTATAAGACTCACTTTTTCCCTCCTAAAAAGTAAGGGGAAATGTGTGTGCATCTTATGGAGCGAATGCAGGCTGCACAGCTATCCCAGAAGCCAGAACAGCAAGAGGGATAGTTGCTTTCGCTGCGCAGCGATCCCTCTTGCTGTTCTGGCTTCTGGGATTCAGAATATTTTTTTTCTTGTTTTCCTTCTCCAAAAACTAGGTGCGTCTTATGGTCTGGTGCATCTTATAGAGCAAAAAATACGGTATACACACCTCCTACCCCAGGAAATGCCCAGAGGTATTTAGCCAAGGGAAGCCAAATCTCATCACCAGACTTGCCTCAGGCTCCAGATATGCAAAGGAACTTCTATTGTACTTTGGGTGGTGGGCACTTAAGACATGTTTACCTGTGCTAATCTTGTACAGTGGTACCTCGAGTTACATACGTTTCAGGTTACAGACTCCGCTAACCCAGAAATAGTACCTCGGGTTAAGAACTTTGCTTCAGGATGAGAACAGAAATTGTGCTCCGGTAGTGCAGCAGCAGCGGGAGGCCCCATTAGCTAAAGTGGTGCTTCAGGTTAAGAACAGTTTCAGGTTAAGAATGGACCTCCAGAACGAATTAAGTACATAACCAGAGGTACCACTGTACTTGGTTGTTGCCCTGACATATCTGTTTATGCTAATCTTGTGTAACGCTCCCCTTTTGTGACATGTTAGTGATGTAACAATGATGTACTAATGATGCTGTGCAAACTGTATTGTGACAAACAAACAACTACCGTACTGCTACCACCTCCTCTAGCCTGAAAGATGGAAAGGCCAAGGGTTGTAGCTGAGACCTTTTGCATGTAAAGCCATGTGATTTACCACTGAGCTGAGACCCTTGCCCTGAATAAGCACTGTGGTTAACTCTTCCTTACACAGCACATCCATTGCCTGCCTGCATTGATGCTAACAACAGCAACACTTAACATTTAAATTTACTGAGTTCCGCTACCCCTCTGAGCTCAGTGGGCTAGTACCAATGTCACAGTAAAAAAAGGGGGGGGGGAGACGCATCCTGACAATCATCACTTTCATTCAAAGGTTTAAAAGCCCTTTCCCTTTTCTTGCTATGTTATTTCTTGCATATAATTTTAGAACTTTAGGCCAGGAGGAACATACTCACCAGACCCGTGTAGATAAACTTCGTGATACGCTGAGAAGCCCCAGAGCGGAAATACTTCTTGTATTCCTTCCGTGTCTGCAAACAGACAAAAGCCCTGCTCGGTGAGCGTGCTGAAGTCTAAATAACATCTGAAGAAAAGAAGATGCTGTGTACCAAATAAGGCCATCCCACTTTGCCTATTATTGTCTACTCTGACTGGCAGTGCTCTCCCAAGCATCAAGAAGAGATATTTCCCTACCTGGTTCACAAGGCCTCTTTTTAACTGGAGATGCCAAAGGTTGAACCCAATACCTCATGCATGTAAAAAAAAAAAAAGGTGTGTTCTACTGAGCCAGCGGCATATTTGTTACCTGATAACCTCTCCAGTAAGCAGTAATGATGGTGGCAGCATGATTGCGGCTCTTTTGTTGCTTCAGCTGCCGTAGGAGTTTACGAGACTGTGGAGGAAGGGAGTGGATAGATAAGAACCCCAAAGGGTCCCAGAAAAAAGGGGGAGGGGGGCAGAGAGCAGCTTCACTAAGACCTACAATTTTCTTGGTCATTACTAATAACATCTCAGACAACATTGGACACCATACAGTGGTGCCCCGCAAGACGAATGCCTCGCAAGACGAAAAACTCGCTAGACGAAAGAGTTTTCTGTTTTTTGAGTCGTTCCGCAAGACCAATTCCCCTATGGGCTTGCTTCGCAAGACGAAACGTCTTGCGAGTTCCTGCGAGTTTGTTTCCTTTTTCTTAAAGCCACTAAGCCGCTAATAGCCGCTAAGCCGCTAATAGCCGTGCTTCGCAAGACAAAAAAACCGCAAGATGAAGAGACTCGCGGAACGGATTAATTTCGTCTTGCAGGGCACCACTGTATATAGTTATGCCCTGAATTTTTTTCAGTTTGGCACGCACACATGTGCAGCAAGTGCATGTATGCGCAAGGATTTGAAATGGCAAGGTAACAAAATCTGGGCAACGGTGTACAAACTTATCATTTCAGCCTCATCTGGCTACTTAGCATCTGAGCCCCTGTTAGCCATTCCTAAGTTGTCTGCAACTGACAAAAAATTCCAGGCTACTGAAGAATACGTGAGATTTTGTTGCATAAAATGATCGTTGCATATATCATGTCAGAACATTAATTTTTTAAAATAAAAATTATTGCATATTATTTAATTACTTTGACTATATAACTAACTGATCCCTAGAACCTTTAAAGGCCCGGCCGCAACCATATTCTGGATGTCACCTGCCTCACCTTCCATCCTCGGACATAGGCCTGGATAAGAAGAGCTGACATTTTCATCTTCCCGTATTTCTTCTTTTGCTGCAAAATAAAACACTCACTTTAGTAGGCAGACAGGCCATGAACAAACGGAGTCATCAGTGGTAATTCCCACCCCTTTTGACTGGTAGGGTAGAAGGCCAGGAGGCCAACAGTAGATGGCGCCAGAGCCAATGACAGACAGGGCCAACTAATTCTAGTTTTGCACACACACACACACCCTCTTCTGACTGCTGTTAAGGCAACACTGAGACTAAGGAGGAGGAAACTGACAGCCAGATCCACCCGCTTGACTGGTTGTAAGTAAGAAGGCAGCCTTGTGAGGGCTGCCACCCCGCCCCGCCCTGTACGACCCTATTGACATATCAAGGCAGGTTGGAACTCGTCTTGGTGTGATTTTCACCTCTTGCTTTCAATAACTAGAACAAATAAGGAATGCAAATATTTCTTCAAACTGCATTGCAAATGCCCTTGTTAAACTGGAGCCAAGTATCACTCTGTCTAACAGCCTTCCCAATTCTCATGGATGCAAGCAAGACGATGATTTAATACTGGCCCATTACTGTTGATTTTGCAAAACACAGAGGACAGTGAGGTCTGCAAGTTAAAAAGAAGAAGAGTTTGGATTTGATATCCTGCCTTTCACTCCCTTTAAGGAGTCTCAAAGTGGCTAACATTCTCCTTTCCCTTCCTCCCCCACAACAAACACTCTGTGGGGTGAGTGGGGCTGAGAGACTTCAAAGAAGTGTGACTGGCCCAAGGTCACCCAGCAGCTGCATGTGGAGGAGTGGAGATGCGAACCCGGTTCCCCAGATTAGGAGTCCACCGCTCTTAACCAGTACACCACACTGGTGTAGCACCTAAGTCTGTAAAATCATACGTGTATCACTCTTTGCATCTTACCGCATGGCCCCGGTACCAGGCAGAGATAACGATTTGGCTCTTGCGCATCTCTAGAAAGTTCTTGCGGCATTTCCAGGCCCGGAAGGTTGCTTGGATCAGTGCAACCAGCTCCTGTATCCGCTGCTGGCGTCTCTCCTCCAAATAAAAAAGCTGTGAGGGAAAAGGTTGAAAAGCACCAATACAGGCTTCAGACCATGGAAGAAATTACAGCCTGATCTGCATTAACTTTGATGTTAGCTTTGATGTTCCTTCATGCTCCTACCAGACAAATCCTCAGGGCCTAAAAGGTTAAGCTTTTGCTCCTTGTAGATTTCCTATCCTCAGGTTCCCACATCAACCAAGGGCATTTTGCACGCATAGGTTTGTGTTTTTAAATGGGTTTTGTAAATGCAACTGCAGTGAAGGCTACAGTGGCCAGGCCACACGTTCAGTTGATCTTCTGCAGTCTGTCCTACTTTCCCAGCAGACATGTGTGCCAACTGTGAGTGAGAGGAACATCACTTCCAGAAAGAGTTGGGGTAGAAATTAAACTCGGTTCACCTTTAAAAGCAAATCAAATTTGCACTTTTGCGGCTGCTGAAAACCGTGGCTGCTGAAAAGGAAGAAAAGGGGCGAGCAAGGGCTGCCCTCACCTTAAATGCCCCTTAGTAAGCCCGCCCCCACTGCCAGCCGATTGGCTGGCGCAGCGATTAATGAATATTAATGAACCCGGGAATCCCTGAGTCCCGCGGGGCTGCAGCCAGCCCCGCGAGGATGCAGATGGGGGCGTGAGTCCGCAAACCCCCCACCCTCCTTATGTAAGGAGTGGCTTTCTGAAACAATATGAGGGCCAAAACACAGCCATCCTTTGAAATTCACACTGATCCAAATTTTGTGATGAAGTTCTCTACGAAAGCGTGTAATAATAAATACATGAAAATAACATAGACAAAAGGATTATATTAGGGAAAACTAGTTCCAAAAAATGTGTTGATTTATTGAGCATTCATCCTGATTTGTTTTTACACGTTTTCCCATTAATCATTTGCTTATCCCACACTTTTCATTGTGTTTTCCGTGTCAAGTTTCCCAACAGCAAAAAGTCCATTTTAGTTGCCCTTCCCCCCAGTGGATTTGTTGCGCTAAGGTGATGAATAACTTTGAGCACACCTAAATTTCCGGTATGCAGTTGAATCCCTTCCCACGAAATATTGAAAGTCTGGAGGCATCTATAGACGAATATGGTTGGCTATGCAGTGTGGTGACATATATTTTGTCATATCTTTCATTTTGTAACGCACACGCCTTAAGTGAAAAATATTTGGTGCAACCCTAGGAGCAACATTCATTCCTCCCACTAACTCCAGAAGAGCTGGTAACCATTGACCTCCCCTCTTGGTCCTAACATCAGTTGCTCACCGTGCGTGGCGTGCGGATGAAGATCTTGGTGTGCCCATATGCCAGTTCTTTGGAGTCAATGGGCAGACTGCTCAAAAGGGCTTGAACACCATCCCTGCACCAGAAAGGGGAACGTAAGAGATCAGAGATTGCCTAGCCACCACCTGGGCTTAATTGGTTGGGAAGGGTGTGTGTGTGGGAGGGGTGTTACTGCCCATGTGCCTAATGCCAAGCAGCACTGCAGGTCTCCACCACAGACCAGGTCACCCGGCTGGCACAAGCCTGGAACATCCAAAATGCTTATGCCTAGGAGAGCCTGTGCCTGTGCAGGAGGGCAACCAAAATGGTCAAGGGCCTGGAAACGATGCCTTATGAGGAACGGCTAAGGGAGCTGGGCATGTTTAGCCTGGAGAAGAGGAGGTTAAGGGGTGATATGATAGCCATGTTCAAATATATAAAAGGATGTCACATAGAGGAGGGAGAAAGGTTGTTTTCTGCTGCTCCAGAGAAGCGGACACAGAGCAATGGATCCAAACTACAAGAAAGAAGATTCCACCTAAACATTAGGAAGAACTTCCTGACAGTAAGAGCTGTTCGACAGTGGAATTTGCTGCCAAGGAGTGTGGTGGAGTCTCCTTCTTTGGAGGTCTTTAAGCAGAGGCTTGACAACCATATGTCAGGAGTGCTCTGATGGTGTTTCCTGCTTGGCAGGGGCTTGGACTCGATGGCCCTTGTGGTCTCTTCCAACTCTATGATTCTATTCTATTCTATGTACACACAGTGGGAAGCTGCAAAGTGGGGTGTCAGGAGCCAGAGTCAAGTCTAGGTCAGTAATGAAAACACAGTGTCAATGAAGTTAACTCTTTATTCAAAAAAACCAAAACAGTGCAGGCAAGTAATCCCAACTCCAAAAAGACCGTTGCAAGGACCAAAGATCCTCACCTTCCACTGCTTCCTAAGTTCCCTCCTCAGTAGGGTTTTTGCCAAGCAATCGTAGACTGTGTCCGTGCACAATCAACCTCTGCTCTGCTCTTTTCATTTCTCTGCATGTTCCAAGAGACCAGGGTGGAGAGGGGAGCTGGTCGCAGCAGGAGGTGGGGACTCTACCCCATACCTGCCTCTTGGCCCCCCTCCTTTCCAGCCTCTGAGCCTGGACTCTCTGCCCCAGCCTCTCCCTGCCCACTAAACCCTGCTTCCAACACCTCCTCCTCCCAGTCTTCTCCCTCTAACTAGTCATCATTGTCCCACCACCAATCCCCTGGCTTTGAGCTTTCTTCCCTTGGGAGTTCCTCAGCTGGTGCCTCCCACCACTCCTCTGCAGCCAGCCAGTTCACGATGTGGGATGACCCTCCAAAACCACCTGCATCTGTCCCCATCACCACACAAATGTGCTACATGTTTCCTTTCCAAGCAAAGCCTAGCCCAGCAGTCGGGGATCTCACCCCCAACAGCCAAATGCAGCCCTCCAAGTTTCTCTCTCTAGCCCTGTATCAGCATTATTAAACCCTCGGATGATTCCACTCTATGGGTATTCTGCTGACCCCTGAATGTAACCGCCAGGCTCTGATGGCAACCTCTCCAGCACATCACAGTTTCTGTGTCCTACCTGGCGCTGCCTTTCCACTTTGGCCAAGTCTCCTTGGAGAGCATCTTGTAGCGCTCCAAACATGGGTCATAGAGCTGCCGATAGGCATAACCAGCCCGCCGAACGCGCACGTTCTCCAACAGGCCAAGGTAGCGCACCTGTGTCCGAACCAGGTCATCTGTGAACACAGCAGCCTTTTTGGTGTCATTGGGCTTGATGCACCTGCAGCAAAGAGGACATCCTTATTGAGTGAGATTACTCTCCCATCTCTGTCAGCAAACAGGCTGGGTCCAAAGATAAGTCTAGTAGCAGCCTCATACCTAGAAATGCTTGGGAATTCTGAGACATAAAAAAATCAGTGCAGCCTTTAAAGGTTCAGTTCATCATCTTTAGTCAAAATGGTGCTGAATTATATCTAAACATAGATGAAACCCTGCTCTTTGATCCTAGGAACCATTACACAAAATTTTGTTATGAGATCTTAAGAAGTGTCCGAATGCACAGATAATAATAATAATAATAATAATAATAATAATAATTTATTATTTATACCCTGCCCATCTGGCTGAGTTTCCACAGCCACTATGGGCGGCTTCCAATCAAGTGTTAAAAACAATACAGCATTAAATATTAAAAACTTCCCTAAACAGGGCTGCCTTCAGATGTCTTTTAAAAAGAAGATAGCTGCTTATTTCCTTCACGTCTGAAGGGAGGGTGTTCCACAGGGCGGGCGCCACTACTGAGAAGGCCCTCTGTCTGCTTCCCTGTAACCTCACTTCTCACAATGAGGGAACCGCCAGAAGGCCCTCGGTGCTGGACCTCAGTCCGGGCTGAACGATGGGGGTGGAGATGCTCCTTCAGGTATACAGGACCGAGGCCATTTAGGGCTTTAAAGATCAGCACCAACACTTTGAATTGTGCTTGGAAACATAATAGGAGCCAATGCAGATCTCTCAGGACCGGTGTTATGTGGTCCCGGCGGCCACTCCCAGTCACCAGTCTAGCTGCCGCATTCTGGATTAATTGCAGTTTCCAGGTCACCTTCAAAGGTAGCCCCAGAGAACAATCAGCTTTCCAAAATAAATAGATGTCTATCCACAGTTTCTCTCTCACACACACACATACACACACCAATTACCTGATGTAATTAGGGTTTTTAGAATAGAGATTCTTCATGAGAGTGGCCACAGAGGCTTTGAACTGTGAACCAGCGGTGGGTGGACGCTTGAGTGAGGCTTTCTGGGGGTCCCCTTCAGGGAAGAGGCTGCGCAGGAGAACGTGTTTGGCCTTCCACATGGCTTGTGACAGGTCTCTAAAGAGCAGGTCGTTGTTCTTCTCTATGAATCCGACCACATTGTAGGTCACCTGAAGCGGAGAAGACTCAGTGCCTAAGTAGTTCTCAGATACATTCCTAGTGACACAGTGCATCACCCATTGATGGAGGCACATAGAAGGGAAGACTTCAAGTTGAAGATGAGAGAAGAGACACGTTCAGATGGAAACAAAGTGCTCTGGCCCACAACCCAACTCCCACTCCGTCGTGGTTCCCAAGGGCCTCCCAACCTTTCTGTCTGTGCTAAAGTCCTTCTTAGAGGGTCAAGTTTCTCCTAGGACTGTCCAATTCTTCTTTTACTCAAGGGAAATCCACCACTACACCTTGCAGTATATTTTGCCCACCTGGGACTAAGGTAGTAAGCATATCTTTGGTCTGCACCACCTCAGACTACAAGTGGGGGCTCACATACAAAAATAGAATAAAAATAAAAATTACATATTTATCCACAAAATAACCTAGCACGTTCTAGAGAAGGTTAGGTTGAAAGCCTTCTCCCTACTTATATCTAGTCTTAATCCCAGGATTGTGGGTTTGAGCCCCACATTGGGCAAAAGATTCCTGCATTGCACGGGGTTGGACCAGATGGGTTGCTTCCAACTCTGCAATTCTATGTTTCTATGATTCTATAATGTATGGAAGTGAGAGCTGGACCATAAAGAAGGCTGATCGCCGAAGAATTGATGCTTTTGAATTATGGTGCTGGAGGACACTCTTGAGAGTCCCATGGACTGCAAGAAGATCAAACCTATCCATTCTGAAGGAAATCAGCCCTGAGTGCTCACTGGAAGGACAGATCCTGAAGCTGAGACTCCAATACTTTGGTCACCTCGTGAGAAGAGAAGACTCCCTGGAAAAGACCCTGATGTTGGGAAAGATGGAGGGCACAAGGAGAAGGGGACGACAGAGGACGAGATGGCTGGATAGTGTTCTCGAAGCTACCAGCATGAGTTTGACCAAACTGTGGGAGGTAGTGGAAGACATAAGTGCCTGGCGTGCTCTGGTCCATGGGGTTACGAAGAGTCGGACACGACTAAACGACTACACAACATGATTCTACAAGACCTGGTGGGTCTTCGTGAGGGATTTCACATGGAGGGAGCTCCACAGTTCAGAAACGCTTCTCTGCGTGCTGTCACGCAGCAGGAGTTTCCTTCACCTCACATGCTCCCCACCACATTTCCCAAACCATTCCAAGGGATTCAGGCACTTCAGCTTTAGGAAACTGTATTTTAACCCAGGGGTGGTAGCTAACCTTTTCCAGCTCAAGGTTCACCACCTTTCCAAGGGCTACATGTCAGCATTGCAGGGGAGATACCCCTGTTCTAACCTCCTGCGCTCCCCAAACGGACCCGTTTTTGAGAAAGACTCCTAGCGCCAATTACCTTGCCAGCATAGTGGTGAATACGGAAGCAGTTCGCATGCAAGCTGTTGTCCATGATACGCTTGTCATTCTGTGTGACCCTGCTCTCGTAGCGTTGGTGTCCCTTGTAGACTTGGTTGAGCTTGTTCAGGAATGTGGCTTCGTTCACCTCGCCCGGGCGAAGGCACTCCTCATCCAGCATGGCCAGGATCCCACCTTTGCCCTACGGAAAGAACGAAGACTTAGAACACTGCAGGGGAGGCTGGTCCACTAGGGCAAATGGGGCACTACGCCGCCAACCTCAGTCAGCCAAGGCGATTTCTCATACAAAGTTTGCAATGCATTTAACTGAAACGTTTCTTTGATGTGTCTAGAAGATCTAGTCTAGATCATTGTCTTCTCCACTGTGGTGAGAAGTGTACAGTCATACCTTGGGTTACAGACGCTTCAGGTTGCATTTTTTCAGGTTACGGACCCGCCGAAACCCAGAAGTACCAGAATGGGTTACTTCCAGGTTTCGGGTGTCGCGCATGCGCAGAACGTTCCGCTGCGGGTTGCGAACGGATCACGTGTGCAACCCAAGTGTCCACTGTAACTTCATGTCCACTTTAATTTTAGTTAGTATTTTCCAGATTGGCATCTGTACACATTAACAAGCAAATCCACATTTTATGCAAATCTGCCTCTTCCTTTGCCCTCTGTTTGGCTGGTGCATAAGTGGTTATGATAACACTTCACAGGGGGTAAGGCCCACTGAACTCAGTGGAGCTTACTTCTGAGCAAGCAGGCATGGGGGCTCTTCAGCTCTTCTCTTTGCCGTCTCCTTGCAGATGCAGTTAAAAAAACAACAGCAGATCATGGTTGCTGGCCTTTCCAATTCCTTGTCCACGGCCCTTCTTTCTGCTGGGCTTGTTAGCCTGTCTCCTCAGTGGATTGTGGAAACATTGCCAACCACTCTGTTAAGTTTTTATTGTGTATGCTGGGGCAGGGACCAACTGCAGTGGCAAAGTGAGAAGGCACTCTGCACATACTCAGAGGCACTTTTCCCACTTGAGACAATGGTAGACTACTGAAACCTGCCACAAGCTGGGAAGCCGTTTCTCATCCTCCTCAGCACTGCTCACCGCCCCCCCCCCCATGGGAACATCTCTGATTACATCTATCCTGGGCAGTCTCACCTCCAGGCCCTGAGCACACCTGCTAAGATGAAGCAAAGGGTTTGCATCACATGCAACTAACCCCATGGGGTTATGCAGCCTCCTTGCCCACCTTGTTCTACCTGTCTTATGCCTAGTTTTTAATTTGTTCTGCCACTTTCCCTGGGGAAACCTGCTGTTTACCTCTGAATCAAAACAAAAGTCAATTCGCAGAAAAACTTATTGATGTTTGCTCCGATTCAGTGGTGGCAGCAGGATAAGAGGAAGTGTGGATGAGCCCTTAGAGCAGGGGTAGGCAACCTAAGACCCGGGGGCTGGATGCGGCCCAATTGCCTTCTCAATCCAGCCTACGGACGGTCCGGGAATCAGTGTGTTTTTACATGAGTAGAATGTGTCCTTTAATTTAAAATGCATCTCTGGGTTACTTGTGGGGCCCGTTTGGTGTTTTTACAGGAGTAGAATGTGTCCTTTAATTTAAAATGCATCTCTGGGTTATTTGTGGGGCATAGGAATTTGTTCATTCCCCCCCCCCAAAAAAAATATTCCAGCCCCCCACAAGGTCTGAGGGGCGGTGGACCAGCACACGGCTGAAAAAGGTTGCTGATCCCTGCCTTAGAGACACAACATGAGCACTGGAAGCGAAGAAAAGCTCTGAAAGGGATGAGGTCTTGGATTTATGGGATTACAAGTCTTCTTTTCTCCCCACTTTATTCACCATTGCTCCTGAAACAACTTACATCCTCTATCAAGTTGCAGATTATGCTGTTATCGAAAAAGTCCACAGGAGTCCAAGCGATGCCCTGGGGGGGGGGGAGAAAGCATGTTATTAGCAGGGAAAGGGAGGCCCACAATGTGACTTTCATCACTAGGTAAAGGCAAAGGGACCCCTGACCATTAGGTCCAGCCGTGACTGACTCTGGGGTTGCGGCGCTCATCTCGCTTTATTGGCCGAGGGAGCCGGCGTACAGCTTCCGGGTCATGGGGCCAGCATGACTAAGCCGCTTCCGGCAAACCAGAGCAGCGCACGGAAACACCGTTTACCTTCACACCGGAGCGGTACCTATTTATCTACTTGCACTTTGAAGTGCTTTTGAACTGCTAGGTTGGCAGGAGCAGGGACCGAGCAACAGGAGCTCACCCCGTCGTGGGGATTCAAACCGCCAACCTTCTGATCAGCAAGTCCTAGGCTCTATGGTTTAATCCACAGTGCCACCCGCGTCCCCTGGCTTTCATCACTACTGCTTACCAAAGTGCTACAGGAGCGTGGCAGGGAGAAGAAGAAGAAGAAGAAGAAGAAGAAGAAGAAGAAGAAGAAGAAGAAGAAGAAGAAGTTTGGACTTGATATCCCGCCTTTCACTCCCCTTAAGGAGTCTCAAAGCGGCTAACAATCTCCTTTCCCTTCCTCCCCCACAACAAACACTCTGTGAGGTGAGTGCGGCTGAGAGACTTCAAAGAAGTGTGACTGGCCCAAGGTCACCCAGTAGCTGCATGTGGAGGAGCAGGGAAGCGAACCCGGTTCCCCAGATTATGAATCCACCGCTCTTAACCACTACACCACGCTGGCTGGGTGGCTGCAGAGCTCCACAGCCACCCTGGCAGGAGTGCCAGATTGGCTCCACCACTGCAGCTCCAAACTCACTGCCCCATCCCATCAAGCGGTAGGGAGGTAGCACCACCCCACCGCTCCTGATGTGAGTTGTAGTAGTCTAACAGCATCTAGGCAGGGCCCAGAACACAGGTTCTCAGCTCCTCACGCTGTCTAGTTAAGCATCCTGGCTCCCACTTTGCCCAACCAGATGCTTGAGAAGCCCACAGACAGGACATTAGCACAAAAACGCTCTCCCCTTTGGTTGTTCCCTAGCAAATGGTATTCAGAGGCTTGCAGCCTCTGCCCTGGAAGTAGAGTATAGTCATCATGATGACTAGTAGCCACTGACAGCTCCTCCTCTTGCAAACAGGAAAAGGGCTTCCACATAACAATGGTTCATTCTGCACAGGAAACCTGTTCTGTTGTAACAAATGGACAAGACCATCCCAACTACCCCCCCACACCAACATTATACATCCCCCACCTCTTTTTTACATACTATATTTATATTTTCCTATAAAATACAATTGCTTCTCTGATCTTATGGTGAATCCTAGAGGTTATTGGCACCTGTACATTTAAAGTTATTTGTTTAATAGACTATTGTAATTTAATATTCTGTTGGAAGCCGCCCAGAGTGCCTGGGGAAACCCAGCCAGATGGGTGGGGTATAATAGTATATTATTATTATACCTGCACTGTTTGTTTGTGTACACACACACACACACACACACACATATATATACATACACACACACACACACACACACACCTATTCTATTAATGCCCTTGCCCTTGCCCCTTGTCTATGAACCAGGCCTGGCTCTGGAAAAATTGCCTACCTCCCGAATGTACTCCTCTTGCTCCTCCTTCAGGGTCAGCAGGATGAAGATTTGCTGCAGCTTCTCGTTGCAGTAATTGATAATGAACTGTTCAAAGCTGTTGTCCTACATAGAGGAGTGGGAGAAAAAATAGCAACTTTGAAAGCAAAAGAGCCCCAGGTAAAAGATGGGTGCATCCTAGATCGACTCCCACATATAAAACCCTGACCATGTCCCCTAAGCCTGACTCTCAGCCCTGAAGTCTCCTCGCAACATACTGTAAATCCAGTTCATGTTTGTGCTCCTCCGTTTAATACACATAAATAAGACATGAAAAGATAGAGAGGTAACAATGCGCACATAACACATGAACATGAACTCAGAGAGAGCACCTTCTCATATCTGAAGGCACCAGCCTGCCCCAGAGTCAGACCCACTTCCCAAGACCCTGACCAAATATCTGCCTTTAGAAGCCAGAACCAGGAATATCCACTACTCACCTGAAAAATCTCAAAGCCATAAATATCCAGGACACCCATGACTTTCTTGTGCTCAGTTGTTGAAACCTAGAAGAAGAGGAAGAAGAAGAAGCAGAAGGTGTGCTGAAAGCATTCATACTTCCCAGTCTCCCCATGTCATTTACCGTATTTTTTGCTCTATAAGACTCACTTTTTCCCTCCTAAAAAGTAAGGGGGAATGTGTGTGCGTCTTATGGAGCGAATGCAGGCTGCGCAGCTATCCCAGAAGCCAGAACAGCAAGAGGGATCGCTGCTTTCGCTGCACAGAGATCCCTTTTGTTGTTCTAGCTTCTGAGATTCAGAATACTTTTTTTCTTGTTTTCCTCCTCCAAAAACGAGGTGCGTCTTGTGGTCTGGTGCGTCTTATAGAGCGAAAAATACGGTAATTGGGGATAGTTACCATCTTGTTTCTGTCTTCCTAATCATGAATACATATTTTTTTCCAAAAAATTTTTTTGTCAGTGCCTATATGAAAATGTATGGGACGCGGGTGGTGCTGTGGGTTAAACCACTGAGCCTAGGACTTGCCGATCAGAAGGTCAGTGGTTCGAATCCCCACGACGGGGTGAGTTCCCGTTGCTCGGTCCCTGCTCCTGCCAACCTAGCAGTTCAAAAGCATGTCAAAGTGCAAGTAGATAAATAGGTACTGCTCCAGCAGGAAGGTAAACTGCATTTCCGTGCACTGGTCTGGTTCACCAAAAGCGGCTTAGTCATGCTGGCCACATGACCCGGAAGCTGTACGCCGGCTCCCTCGGCCAATAAAGCGAAATGAGCGCCGCAACCCCAGAGTTGTCCACGACTGTACCTAATGGTCAGGTGTCCCTTTACCCTTTACCTTTATATGAAAATGTATCATTTAGCTCAATCCCACCCTTACTCCAAAGCAGCATAATATGGCATCGGTGGTTCTCCAGATGTTGGTGCTGCTGTTTGACTTCAGTTGACATCAACCTATGCCAGAATGCCTAATGTTGAGGGATGATGAGAGATATGGTCTAGCAACACCTAGATGGCCGCAAGTACTCCACCCCCCATGTATGGGTTCTCTCACTAAGCCAGATACGAAAATAAGGGAACGCTTGTGAATGATAATACCCCTATTAGTTCTCAAACCAAGGATTGTTGCTGAGTCCTAAACCACTGCTATAATACATTGCATGGTAAACTCATTTTCACTGTTTTAAGTCAAGTGGATCATATCCACTGCGCACACTCACTTTGATGCTCTCGTTGATCCTGTTAACGAGCCAGTTAAATAGCCGGTTATAAACGTTCTTTGCTAAGGCATCCCGCACATAGTAACCCTAGGAAGCAAGACAGAGATTGTTAGCCCATGAAACACACAGCCCGTTCAGGAAGCTGAGAACCGTGGGTCAGAGTGATAGCCACTCCCTTGGGAAGAACTCAGCCCTAAAACTCCCAGCTCAGAACCATCCTGGATTACAGCTATCTGATGGGGGCATGCTTTACACATCCTAAGAATTCTGGTCCGAAACCAGTCTTAGAATCATCACTGTAACTTGTAAAATTATGATTTACGGCTGCTGTACAGAACTGCCATTCCTAGAATTGTTTGAAAGAAGAAGGCATGACGGGGGAGTATACCACATTCATAGGATGTTTTGTTCCCTACAACAGCCTGGATTTCAACTAGGGGTGTCAGAGAGTTCCGTCAAAAATGGAAATTTGAAGAGAAATGGCCACAATTTGCGTGTTCGACCACTGTCAAGAACTGAAATCATACAAGTGAATATGTGTGCTATTCACTATGATTGATTTTTCAGTCAGCAAATGTTACATCAATAATTATACCATATTGGCCTGAATATAAGCCTTACTTTCCCCCCAGATTCTGACTATGAAAAGTTAAAGTTCGGCTTAAATTCGCGACCTTACAAAATTAGCTTTTACAATATCGCTTCTGAAAGACTTATGGTAAAACACAACAGGTGTGAGTGCCTGCAGAATTTTAAGGGAACGGCTTATATTCGGGAATTATCTTTTTTTCCTCCCCCCCCCCCCGCCTTGAATTTTAGAGGTGTGGCTTATATTCGGGTGCGGCTTATATTTGGGTCAATACGGTATTATTTTCCGCCTTGTTTTTGATGTTTCCCTTCTGTCACAATGCCCTGAAGTTAATTGCAAAATTAACAACTTAATTAATTGCGTTACTTTTGACCATAACTGCTAGCGACACAAATAACGTGGGATTGGCTGGAAGCCGAACTGCAGTGGAACAGAAACAGTGCTGATTTCAACAATCACAGGATGGGACAGAAATCGCTGCATCCTTGCACCCCTAATTTCAACATCTGCTGAAAGGCTCAATATTGTCCACACTGATAGGCAACAACCCTCCAGGATTTAATGCAGAGGTCTCTCCCAGTCCTACCTGGGAGTTTGGGATTTGAACCTGGACCCAGAAAATGGTCTAACACTGAGCTGTGGCTCTTCCCTCTTCCATAAAGAGAGTGCCACCTGCAAGAAGGCCCTGCTCCCTGTAGATATCAGGCTAACTTCAGACTCCTGCACCTTGGCATTTGTATACTGGAGAAAATGAGTTAGCACACCTGTGCTGATAGGTCTGCAGTGAGGTGCAAAACACAGATTCTAGCATGAATATGTACATAAATGACCTGCCACAGTATGAAGTGGCTGGTAAGAAAAACATGAGCAAGACGGTTATTGAGACCTCCACCCATTGAACTGGTTGAGAGGACAGGCTTGAGTCTCTGTGGAACAGGTTTTTTTATAAAAAAAAAAATGGAATGGAAATGCAGCAGAACCAACATTTTTGCACGGGAACTAGTGACCTAATGGAAATCTGCATGCACCTCAGCTCCACACTCACCTGTGAAACTGTTAGTGTTGTCACCACCTTCTCCTGATGGGCTTCCACTGTGCGAGAGCACAAAGCCTGCTCCAGGGCAGTTTCACTCAATTGGATGAGCTGACAGATCTCCCGGACCACTGCAAAAGCAAAGCGGGAAGTGAGTTCCTCACCCTGGTACTGGAGACACATTGCAATGCAGAGAAATCAAGGCAGGGAGGCTCAGCGGGGAGCGAGGCAGGAGTTTCCCAAGCTCAGGCTGTCTTCTACCAATTACTGTTCCATTCATTCTAGTGGGCAGGGATGGACAAACTTGCTCATTTCAGCTGTTCTCAGTCTTGTTCTCCACATTTCTACATCAGTCTGGATTACTTTTCCCCCAGTCCTTGTAAAAAAATTGCCAGCATTTTAGTGCACATTTATCCTAATATAGGGACGCAGGTGGCACTGTGGGTTGAACCACAGGGCCTAGGACTTGCTGATCAGAAGATTGGCGGTTCGAATCCCTGCCACAGGGTGAGCTCCCGTTGCTCGGTCCCAGCTCCTGCCAACCTAGCAGTTCAAAAGCACGTCAAAGTGCAAGTAGATAAATAGGTACCGCTCTGGCGGGAAGGTAAACGGCATTTCTGTGCGCTGCTCTGGTTTGCCAGAAGTGGCTTAGTCATGCTGGCCACATGACCCGGAAGCTGTATGCCGGCTCCCTCGGCCAATAAAGCGAGATGAGCGCTGCAACCCCAGAGTCGGTCACGACTGGACCTAATGGTCAGGGGTCCCTTTACCTTTACCTTATCCTAATATAGGCATTTTGTCTACAACCTTCTATAATTTTTGTGGTGAGCAATTTCCCCTAAAATAACACATTCTTGAAAAAAACGGTTTTCACAAATATGTGCCTTTTTATGCACACCTTCCCCCAATTTGTGCATTTGTTAGCAGCACCAAAGCGACCTCTCTGGGGCACAAGCCTGGCAACGTGTATGGAAGTCCTGAGCTGCCCAGATGATGAGACCCTGCTCTTGGCCTCGCTGACTTGGTCCGAAGGAAGGCAGAGCAATCGGTTTGGCACCAGCTTGGATGCAGGAGTTGCCAGAAGGAGGCATACAAGGCACCATCCAACCACCTTAGGGACTTCACTTTGGATTTGTGTAGAGCAGCCTTCCTCAAACTCGGCCCTCCAGATGTTTTTGGCCTACAACTCCCATGATCCCTAGCTAGCAGGACCAGTGGTCAAGGATGATGCGAACTGTAGTCTCAAAACATCTGGAGGGTCAAGTTTGAGGAAGCTTGGTGTAGAGTTTACTCCTTAGCCTTTTCTTCTCCCAAAGATATCCCACAATGCAGCAGAGGTTTAGAATCAGAGTCTTCCTTCACCTCAATTAGATCAGTAACAGCAGACAACTTTTCCCTAAAAGGTTGTTTGCCTGTTATTACTTTTATTTGTGCCACATGCAGCAGGTTGTGGAGGGAACTCGCAAAGTGGTGATGTCCCATTGGATTACTAAATGTTGCTAAATCATATAAGGCAGTTGATGTTCCAACTGTATTTAGGAAAACCCTTTTAATTCTAAACCCATTATGGCACCCTGGCCACCGGGTGTATCATACCACGGAACTGAGACTATTCAGCAAATGGCACACAGGCTGCAAGCACCCACATAACACCTGGGGAAAGATCTGGTTCTCAAAATCGTGAGCTACTATGGGGCAATCAGCCCTGGGCCAAACTCTGCATGGTAATCCTGGAGATGACCCATCCTGCCCTGCTGACCTTTGTCATCCTCGATTCCACAAGCTTCTGCTCCACTGGCCTGAAATTGCTGTCCCAGCTTTATGTTGCCAAGTTTGAGGACGACAGCAGCCACCTCCAGCACCGCTGTGATCTCTGATGGGGAGAAGCCAATGGCTCGCATAGCATTCTTCAAGAAAAGCAGCATTAGGGAACAGGGTTAAACACAGGAAAGCCCTCAGGTGAGCTCCCTATGGACCACAGCAAAGCCTTCTGTGCATGAGCGTGTTGAGATCCAAGGCAAAACCCAATTATACTTTCAGGGCCAAAAATGGATGTGTAAATGGCGCTGTGGGTTAAACCACAGAGCCTAGGACTTGGTTCGAATCCCTGCGACGAGGTGAGCTCCCGCTGCTCGGTCCCTGCTCCTGCCAACCTAGCAGTTCGAAAGCACGTCAAAGTGCAAGTAGATAAATAGGTACCACTCGGCAGGAAGGTAAACGGCGTTTCCGTGTGCTGCTCTGGTTCGCCAGAAGCGGCTTAGTCATGCTGGCCACATGACTCGGAAGCTGTACGCCGGCTCCCTTGGCCAATAAAGCGAGTTGAGCGCCGCAACCCCAGAGTCGGCCACGACTGGACCTAATGGTCAGGGGTCCCTTTACCTTTACCTAAGGGTGCTCCCAGGGAGGTGTTTAATATGATATCAGTGCTCCTTATCTGTCCACAAGACTTTCCTGGATTCAAAATGCCAGTCCATACTCCCCTCCCCCCATCTAATCCTGGTTTTCCCTTTCTGGGGGAAATTCAACAAAACTGCCGCCAATTTTCTATTTGCAATATCTCAACGACCCATTTGCAACATTAAGCCCCTGTCTCTGAAAGCACTCTGGTTAACTAGAGACAGTGGTGTAGCGTGGGTTGTCAGCACCTGGGGCAAGGCAAGTAATTTGTGCCCCCTAACCCGGGGCAAGGCAAGTAATTTGCGCCCCCCCCCCCCCGCTGCACTGTCCCTCCCCCAGATAGTCCCTCGCTCTCTCTCCGCACCGCACCGCACCGCACCGCACGCCTGGCACCCTCCCCTCCACAGTGGGCGGTGACCCGGCGGCTTGGATCGGATTCGCACAGCCAGCACTGCAGTGAGAGAGAGTGAGTGAGCCAGGTAGGGGCAGAGAGCTGCGAGTGTGAGCGCCCCCCCCCCCAGATGTTGCGCCCGGTGCGGCCGGCCCCCCCTGCACCCCCCACGCTACGCCACTGACTAGAGAGAAGGATTTGGGTTGCACAGGCTCTAATAAGCCATAGGGCAGGTCTGTGGATTCACAGAAATATACAAGTGGGACCTGCAACAGAATGCTGCTATGTGGCATGCGTGCTTCTGTTCAGGGCTCCAGTCACCCATGCCCCTTTCCAGAATATTCCCCCTCCCTCCCACACATTTCCCCTCCCCAGTTTTACACACATGCACCAACAGTCAGTGAGGATTTCATAGCTGCTGAACATGCTCATACCCAAGAGGCAAGGTGAGGCGACTGCCTCAGGCAGCAGGCTCCCCAAGGGGCATCCAATCCCAATGTCGATCTTTATCCCCCATCCCTATTCTTGATTTAGATCTTCTCTCACCCCTACTTCCCTGGTAGGGGAGAACACCATTTTGTGGTTTGCCTCAGGTGACAGAATGTCTTGAGCCGGCCCTGCTCATACTTCATGTTGTGGTGTACTCTATGTCTCTCATTTGTACTTCTATAAACCTTGGGTTCTGCAAAGAGCTAGTCCACACTTCTGCTTATTCCCATGCCTAGAAAGCATGGGTCCAGCAGTTGTCCTATCCTATGTTTTTTAGGCAAGGGTCTGAGCAGTTCTGCCTCTGCCCTGTTGCTTTACCCCAGAAAACCTGCTCTTTAGCGCTAAATTGGAACAAATAGCAATATGTGGAAACCCCAGTTGCCATCTGTTCCGATTCAGTGCTAAAATGCAAGTTTTCCTGGGGGAATAGTGATGGAGCAAATGGAAGTATGAATGAGCCCTAAGTCCAGACCTTCCAAGTGTCCCTATTTTCCCGAGACAGTCCCAGATATACAGAAGCCGTTGTGGTTTCTGATTTGATCCCAGAATGTCCCACTTTTCCATAGGACGACCCTATGGAGAGCCAGTGTGGTGTAGTGGTTAAGAGCGGTAGACTCGTAATCTGGTGAACCAGGTTCGCTTCTCCACATGCAGCTGCTGGGTGACCTTGGGCTAGTCACACTTCTCTGAAGTCTCTCAGCCCCACTCATCTCACAGAGTGTTTGTTGTGGGGGAGGAAGGGAAAGGAGATTGTTAGCCGCTTTGAGACTCCTTAGGGTAGTGATAAAGCAGGATATCAAATCCAAACTCCTCCTCTTCTTCTTCTTCTATTTTCATCAGAGAAATGTTGGAGGGTATGGAGTTATGCGACCCCCCGAGCCATGGAGATAAGTAACTATACAACCTTTAGAAGACACCTAAAGGCAGCCCTGTGTAGGGAAAGTGTTTTTTTTAATGTTTAATATTTTATTATGTTTTTATATACAGTGGTACCTCAGGTTAAGAACTTAATTCGTTCTGGAGGTCCGTTCTTAACCTGAAACTGTTCTTAACCTGAAGCACCACTTTAGCTAATGGGGCCTCCTGCTGCCGCCGGAGCACGATTTCTGTTCTAATCCTGAAGCAAAGTTCTTAACCCGAGGTACTATTTCTGAGTTAGCGGAGTCTGTAACCTGAAGCATATGTAACCTGAAGCGTATGTAACCCGAGGTACCACTGTATGTTGAAAGCCGCCCAGAGTGGCTGGGGCAACCCAGTCAGATGGGAACAGGACACCCCTATTTTCATCTGAGAAATGTTGGAGGGTATGTAAGTCTTCAGAAAACTCCATCCTGTTCATGGCTGCATGCATATAGGTTACATGAGGACAAAAATCACCACCATTACTACCACTACTACATCTTCTGCCACTCACAGACCAGTACAATTTACACCCCAGACCCCATTATGGCACACAGCACAACTCATACCTGAACAGCTCTGAAATTGGCGGCATCATCCATACCGTGCAGGTTTGAGGCCTCCCTGTTCAGGTAACCATAAAGGCGACAGTCTCGTTGCAGCTTCAGCTGTCCTGTTGAAGAGGAGGAATCATTGTCGCGGCATCTGTGGTTCTCACCCTTCCTTTATTCACAGAGCCCCCCACCCCTGTGTTAAGGGAGGCCATATTCTGATGCTATGATGTGTCCCCCCACTTGCAAGACTTAACCAACCCCACTCAGAAGTAAATGGCCAGAGCTCTCTTCCCTAATGGGGCCACACGCACTTGGCCTAGAATGCAGCCCTCTAACTCTGCCATTGTGTGCTTTAGGCCATTTGTGTGCTTTAGCTGTCAACTTACAGATTTCAAAATAAGGGACCAGCAGCCTCGAAAATAAGGGATCAGCAGCCAAAATAAGGGATTTTCAGAGCACAGGTATGTTCAGCTTCTGAGCCAAAGGCAGAAAGCCCAGCCAGCAGCCAAACGAAGCCTCAAGCAGTGGTTCCCACAGCACAGCAACCCGGCAAAGGGGATGCAGCAAGGGAAACTACTGTCACCTCTCCACTGGGAAGGGCTGAGCAAAGGCGAGTCCCCAGGCAACACAGCCAATTTGATCGGCAAAAGGCATGCAAGCTCTACCCCCCAGTCGTTCTTAGACTCCTTACTGGGTGAGCAACGCAGCCAAGCAACACAGTTGGAGCCTCCCTCCTCCCTGGCCGGCAGGGAGGGAGGGAGAGGAGCTGCTTCCTTTGAAACCCGGGAAAGTTAAGGGACATCATCAATAAGGGACAGCAGTGGGACACGGCGCTGGGATAAGGGACTTTCCCACCAAATAAGGGATGGTTGACAGCTCTGGGGCCCGTGCATGAAAGACGTACTGAGCAGCTCGTCAGAGCCTCCAGACAACAGCTGGTAGAAGATGTGGAAATTCCTCTCGCCCTTGACATGATGAACCACCCGGGATTTCTCTAGCAGGTCTGAGAATAAATGGAAGGAGGAAATGAAAGAGGTAAGTGTTGGACGGGCAGCATCAAGGCCAAGCTACAATCTGTAGCATCTCTGCATATTCCTAGGCTCCTGAAAAATCTTGTAGCCTGGCAGTGTGCCTCTGAGGATAAACAGAAGCACAGAACCTGCTGCCTTGAAGATGTTGCTGGACAGGGAAGCCAATGGGATGTCCAAGTCTCCTCAGCCCCATCTAGCAAGGCCAATTGCCAGAGATGGTGGGACCTGTAGTCCAAAACATCTGGAGAGCACACATTCTAGGGTTGCCATATGTCCTCTTTTCCCAGGACATGTCCTCTTTTTCATGGGTAGAGTCGTCATAGTGATCCATAGTTAAAAGCAGAAGTTGGCAAATGTGTCCTCTTTTTTGCAATATGGCAACCCTAACGTTGACTAGATACCAGAATGTAGGTGTGCGTCTTAAGGTTGGGGAACCTATGGCTCTCCAATGTTGTTGGACTCCACCACCCATCAGCCCCAGACAGTATGGCCAATTGTCAGGTGTGGTGGGAGTTCCAGCAACTGGCCAAGAGGATGAAATCCCATTTCTGCATAATAATAATAATAATAATAATAATAATAATAATAATAAATTTTATTTATACCCCGCCCTCCCTGGCCAGAGCCGGGCTCAGGGCAGCTAACACCAGTAAAATTACAATAAAAATATAATAGGGGGGGGGAATCCCAATTTAAAATACAGGTTAAAATGCAATTTAAAATGCAGCCTCATTTTAAAAGTAGCCCATAGATGAAAACCATAAAGGGAGGGAAACATACAGGGAGAGTGAGTCCAAACCAAAGGCCAGGCGGAACAGCTCTGTCTTGCAGGCCCTGCAGAAAGATATCAAATCCCGCAGGGCCCTAGTCTCTTGTGACAGAGCGTTCCACCAAGTCGGGGCCAGTACTGAAAAGGCCCTGGCCCTAGTTGAGACCAATCTAACCACCTTGAGACTTGGGACCTCCAAAGTGTTGTCATTTGTGGACCTTAAGGTCCTCCGCGGGGCACACCAGGAGACGTGGTCCCGTAGGTACATGGGTCCTAGGCCGCATAAATTCTGACAAACTTTATCAGGGTCTGGTATCTCATACTCACAATTGCTGATGACACCACCCAAAGGATCGCCCTTGAAGTCAAACTCAATATCCATGTATTTGCCCTAAGGAGAAGAAGGGAATGTGGAAAGCTGTTGAAGCAAAATGAGCTGCCTGTAACCCCTGAAGGATGTGATACTAAGTCCACCCACCTTTGGGAATTGAGTTCCTATTTTTTAACTCATTTTTGCTTCAGAGTAGCCCAATTTACAGTGCAGATATGGGGACTTGGTGATTTAAAATTGACAGATAGCAATGGTCAAACTACACGAGACATGTTTACTTTCCCCAGTGGAGCAAGTAGCAGTTTCAGTGGGGATCTAGATCAGGAAAATGGCATTCAGGGGTGCTTTCCCTCTCCCCCACAGTGCAAATGTCTCAAGCAAAACTATGGCCTCTCCTCCAAAACAGCAGCATTTCTCATTTTAAAAACAACAGTCTACTTGCCCTGACAGATGCATTTGTACCCCCCAACCAACCACATCAAGCAAGATTTCTTCAAGTCAGAAAGCAAGGCTGCACAACGTTTTCTCATTTCCATGAAGAGTAGAATAACAACAAATGATGCGAAACAGGCAAATATTACCTGGACATTTGATTAACACCGTTTATGCAGGTCACGTCAATCATCTTTCCTTGGCATACTATTTGAGTTGTAGAACTTTGATGTAGTTGCAGATCTGAGTCCATAATTCTTGCTCTCTCTTCCCACCCCACCCTCTCAAGTGGCTCCACATAATTCTTGCCGTGACACAAACTCTCCCAAAACATTCATTCCTCAGCAAATACTTACAAATCGTGAAGAGTTGTCATTGCGAATGGTTTTGGCGTTTCCAAAGGCTGCAATAGGGGATGAAGAGGGTTATTAAAAGGGTTGCACGTTTACCCAGGAAAGCCTTGCCCACCCCTCCATGTGGTGGAGAGCCAGTGTGGTGTAGTGGTTAAGAGCCTTGTAATCTGGTGAACCGGGTTCGCGTCTCCGCTCCTCCACATGCAGTTGCTGGGTGACCTTGGGCTAGTCATACTTCTTTGAAGTCTCTCAGCCTCACTCACCTCACAGAGTGTTTGTTGTGGGGGAGGAAGGGAAAGGAGAATGTTAGCCACTTTGAGACTCCTTAGGGTAGTGATAAAGCGGGATATCAGATCCAAAATCCGCCTCCTCCATGACGTTAAGAGGTCTTCTGGACTAGATTGTAGATGCAACGTATCATGGCAAGAGTGGACCAAACAGGTATAGAATAGTATAGAATTCAAGGACTTGCTAGACTACAGATTGTGAAAACTCAAAGGTTCTCAAAAGCTCAAGGCCAAGACAAGTTTGTATCACTAATGTCACAGGCACTGTCCAATATGTGGCTGTAACATTTGCACAATTACAATAAATGCAAATGAATACAACAGCAGCTTTGGCTTCAGTGGGGACATCTGGATCCCTCACAAGTAATGAGCAACAACTGCGTACAATTAGCGTCCTTATCAAAAGTACAAAAATGCCTTGATACTTTGCTGTTCCAGAACACAGCCCTCTCTATCCCATTCACAGAGAAGAAATCAGCATGTACGTACCTTCCAGTACTGGGTTCGACTGAAGTAATTGTTCCTTGACACGATTCACCTGTTCCCCTTTCCCACATACAGCTGCCACGTATGACATCATCAGTTTGCTGGCCTCTGAGGGTACAGGAAAAGTGGGAGGAGCAATGACTGGGGCATGTATGAGAAGTACTGAGGTGGGGAGCTTAATGAGACTAGAGGTAAGAGATCCATTCTTTAAGAGTCAAAAGCAGTATTTCCACCAACCTCAGTGCTGATCTTAGTACTGTAGTGTTTAGATTAGAGATCCCATAGACTTTAAGTGTCCTGCCGCAGGTATCATTCAATGTTAGATGACTAGCACGTGGATATGGTTTGCCCAAAGTGGCTTTGCAGGTCCAATGGAGAGGATTGGCAGTCCTAATTAAGCCTTAGGGCCAGAGGTTCCCGCTTCTGGATTATACTGTTGTTGGGAGATGTGTGCATAATTGTTTGCATAAGCACGTAGTCGGATTTCATGCAAGGCAGGAGGGCATTTTCAGCTGTGAACAGCCTATTTATATCTGTCTATGTCATTGTTTCCCAAACTTGGGTCTCCAGTTGTTTTTGGACTACGACTCCCACCATTCCTAACTAGCAAGACCAGTGTTCAGTGATGATGGGAATTGTAGTCCAAAAACAGCAGGAGACCCAAATTGGGGAAACACTGCTCTATGTGAACAAGGAGACTGGGGGGTGAGGGAACCAGGTGGAACACAGGCTGTGGTAATTTTTGGATAGTGTCAAGGGCACTTCCCAGCGAAAGAATGCACATGGCACAGAGTTAACTGTTGTCAAAGATATCACAGTCACTTCTACAGCTCTCAAGAACTATGCACACCCGCTTGGTGTCTAGGCAGCTGTTCCAATGTCCATGCCCTATGGAGCAGTTTCAGCAACTGGGAACCATTCCCCCTCCACCAGTTTATGTACCTTCCCCCCGATGGGCTGCGTGCACACAGCTGGAGACTGCACCTGCATGGAATCGTCCTCTGCTCATCCCTCTTCACTCCCCTCCTGGTTCTGGGAGACATGGTTCAGCAGAGGATGGGGAGCACCCAGACCTTCACTTGCCTGGCCTGCCTCTTCCTCCAGCTCAGAAGCTTCCCCTGCCTCCGACTCCTGCTTCTTGGCTGGTACAGGTCCCCGCAGACCACTGGCCCCCTCTCCCAAGTCAGACTCCAGCCCCCACTTCCCCTGGCGCTCACTCTTCAGCATCCTGCCATCCCCTGACAGTAGCATGTTACATGATATAAAGCCGTATCAGTCTCTTTAGTGCACACTTCCTCTGTTGCCCTTCAGATGTTGTTGGACTCCAACCTCAGTCAGCCCCAGGCAGCATGACTAGTGATCAGTTGGACATCAGTTTGGGGAAGGCTGGCCACCTTGACAAACTACATAGGACTCAGCTACATTAGGGGGAAAGTACTGTATTTTTCCGTGTATAAGACTAGGTCATTTTACTTTAAAATTATGGGGTCTGTGGGTCATCTTATACATGGGGCAATCTCCCCCCTATTTTCTTAAATTGGAGTCCCTAAAAATAGGGGGCTTCTTATACGGGGGGGGGGGGGGCTCTTATACAAGGAAATATACGGTAGTTATGAATGTGTTTTAACACTGTGACACCAGATGGCACTGTAGAGCTGAAATCGGAACTTATGAAATTTTCCATTGTGAGCTTTAAGACGGGTTTTTCCCCAGGGTGTTTTTTATAGCTGCGCAGATGCAGCCAAACAGAAACACGCCAACATTACTATATAAACCCACCACTCTGCTAAGGCCTGCCATGTGTTGCTAGACTACAACTCCCATCAACCCTAACCATTGGCCATGCTCGCTGGGGGCTGATGGGAATTGTAGTTCAGCAACATCCGGAAGCTCACACATGTCTCCCACCCCTGTTTTATGACGTTCTCCTCCCTCCCTTGAATAACCCTTTCTCACTCACCTGTTTTGCCAGCCCCGCTCTCTCCAGTGATAAGAATGCATTGGTCTTTGTCCTGGTCTCTCAGTGAGCGATAGGCATCATCTGCTATGGCATAGCTATGTAGGCACAGTGAAGAAACATTAGAATAAGGTTACCAGATTTTTTTCAATGAATCCAGGGACATGTTTCAACTTCAATGGATTTTGTATGGGGACTGATTTGTAAATCCAGGGACTGTCCCCGGGAAACGGGGACGTCTGGTAACCTTACATTAGAAGGGCAGGCTGGCTGGCTTGCTACCAGCATCCCATTCCTCAAAGCTGTCACATACACACACACACGCCAAACTCCCTTGGGGTTCTCACTTACATGTGGGGCTTTACCGCAAAGAAGTTACAGTTCTTATACTCCTCCACTATCTCTTCCGTGTAAATGGGCAGCTGCTCGTACGGGTTCACGGAGATCACCACGTTCCCGATGTATGTCTGTCAAGGCAGGAATGTTGCTATTACGAACAGCTAGATGCTGGCAGTGCTCAAAATTGGGGTGAAAGAGTAGGGTGTCCTTAATAAACACCCACAAGCAGTGGCGTAGCGTGGCTTGTCAGCACCCGGGGCAAGGCAAGTAATTTGCGCCCCCTAACCCGTGAGAGAGAGTGAGTGAGCCAGGTAGGGGCAGAGAGCTGCGAGTGCGAGCGTGCCCCCCCCCCCCGATGTTGCGCCCGCTGCGGCCGGGCCCCCCTGCACCCCCACGCTACGCCACTGCCCACAAGTCCAGCTCCTGAGTCCTCTCTCAGCTTCAGACACATCATGCTCCCTTGTCACTTCTGAAAAAAGTAGCTAAGCTGGCCAGTACAAAAAGGTAAGGAGGTCAGGGCCTTTTCTGCCTCCCCATAATTCAGGTATTGAATTAACCAGAGACAGTATGGTGTAGTGGTTAGCATAATAGACTAGGACCTGAGAAACCAGGGTTCAAATCCTCAATGGGCTGAAGCTGAGTAAATGAATGAGTCAGTTCTTGCTGCCCCCTCAACTGACTTTCCTCCAGCTTGTTTTCCCTCGGCCCCTGCTTCTGTTACCACAGCGCCACCTCTCTCTTTCTCCATCCCCTGGGATGAGGATTGCCAAATGATCAGGGGAGGAAACGCTGCTTTGGTCTGTATTGTTGTTGTGCCTTTAAACCCCAGCTTTTTTTTTTCAGGAATCTACAGGAGAAACTGGCGGAGAGCCAGTGTGGTGTAGTGGTTGAGAGCGGTAGTCTTGTAATCTGGGGAACCGGGTTCGCGTCTCCGCTCCTCCACATGCAGCTGCTGGGTGACCTTGGGCCAGTCACATTTCTTTGAAGTCTCTCAGCCCCACTCACCTCACAGAGTGTTTGTTGTGGGGGAGGAAGGGAAAGGAGAATGTTAGCCGCTTTGAGACTCCTTAAAGGGAGTGAAAGGCGGGATATCAAATCCAAACTCTTCTTCTTCTTTTCCCTGCACAAACTTGATCATGTATGTGCATAGTCACTCAGTGTGAAAGTCACAGCTACAGAAGCCTGTTGGAAAGTTGGCATGCTTCGTCCTGCACAGCCAGTCAGCTGTGTCTCTGGACAGGAGCTGCAATGGTTGTTGCCTGTTTCTCTATACAAAAATACACCTAGGCTGCAAAGCCATGCATGTTCTCTAGGGAGCTGACGGGAGAAAATATGCATACGATTGGACTGTGCATGTCATACTGTACGGTGCCTCATGTTTCCCATTCTGAAGTTAAAAATAGGGATGGAGGACAAAACCAGTATGTATATAATGCCTAATATGTCAAATTTTCATTTTCCAAAGCAATACGAGAACTGAAATACAGCCATCCTTTGAAATTCACACGTATCCAAATTTTGCAATGCAGTTCTCCAACGAAACCATGCTTACAAAAAACGCATCATATTAGGGGAATTTGCTTGCAAAAATGTCTATACGTTTGGTGAAGCTGCATATAAAAATGAGTTCGGAGAGATGTTCTGAGTCCAAATGAATTTTCATGAGGATTAAAAGGGCGGGGGGACCATAACTTGCTGCAAAGTGCATAGAAATGTAATTAAGATTTGAAAAATGAGAAACGGAGAGCACCAAAATTGACAGATCCTTCCACCCCAGTTAGAAAGGCTGCCACCCATTTCAGTTGCCACCACCCCCAATCCCTGCCGCTCTTACATAGATTTCCTTATGTTGGAAGCGCTTCTCCAGATTCTGCATTAACGTATCTTCTGTCAATGGGTCCAGAAGCACCAGATCTCCTACCCTACTGGTGTCAATTGCAGTATCGGCCTCCATGGCTGTGGGAGAGACAGGAATTCCAGACACGAATGCCTACCTGCAAGGCAATGGAACAGCTAGGTAAGATCCGGATAATGCTGCCACAGAACCAGAAAGACCTCTCCTTAGTGACATGAGAAAAGCTGCCACAGACTCTTGGCTCATACAAAGCCAGTGACAATGCAGCAGGGTCGGTGGGTCTGCAAACCTCCAGATCTTATTGCACTACAGCGTAGCTCACCATCCTTGGCCTTGCTGACTGGGGCTGATGGAATCTGGATTCCGACAACATCTGGAGGACTCTGGATTCCTTGCCCTTGCTGTAGATGGGTACAGTGGTACCTCGGGTTACATTACCTTCGGGTAATGTATACTTTAATGTATACTTCCGGGTTTTGCCGCACGTGCATGCGCAGAAGCGCTCTATCGTGCCGTGCGCATGCGCAGAAGTGGCGCCTCCAGATACAGACTTTTCGGGGTAAGTACGGATCCCCTGGACAAATTAAGTTCGTATCCAGAGGGTCCACTGTATTATGCAAGAGACACATGTGTGTGTGTGTGTGTGTGTGTGTTGCTTTCAAGAGAAACTGTGTACATAAGACCATCTGCATTGCAGGGAGTTGGACTTTATGATCCTTGGCGTCTCTTCCAACTATGATTCTATGATCTATGCTAGATGGCGGTTGATGCGAGTTGGAGCCTGACAACATCTAGAAAGCCGCAGGTCAGTCACAGTTGCTCTTAGATATTTTGGGGGGGAAATATCTAATTATTGAGAAAATAAACAGAGGTGAAATCCACAATGTGTGCTACAGTTTAAGTAAATATCTCAGAGACCCTGCTTCTGTTTTTATGTTCCATTATCTTGTTTCAGATGAACTGAAAGCACCCTCCCTGTTACGATGTAGTGAGATTACTGCCTGATTAGTGTGAGTGGATCTATTACGACGGTTTTACGGGAAGTGGCTCCAGATGGGATTTGACACAAGAGAACAGCTAAAATGTTATTTAATGGCTATGTATGTTCATTTCCAGAATGGGCCACTCACTCACAGAGTTGAGATTCAAGACCAGTGTCTGTTTGGCAGATTGTATTTGAGAAACAGCAGCTTTTGGCAGCTGGCATAAGCAGGGAAATAGAGTGCTATTGGTTGGGTGAAGATGAGGAATGGCGAGGCCTGGACAGAGTATCTTTCTCTCTTTCTTACTGCTTCCAGGCGTCTTGCTTATTGAGCATTCAACCTAGAATCATAGAATCTTAGAGTTGGAAGGGACCCAAGGGTCACCTAGTCCAACCCCCTGATCTGTTTGCAGGGAGATTATGCGACATTGGATTGTTTACAGGGAGTACAGGGAGGTTAGACAGCATTGCTTTGAAGAAAGTGCTGCCCCACACTTTCCATCACTTTCTTCCACCCAAAAAAACAGTGACAGTCTGAAAGCACCCTCTCTTTTTTTGGTAGGTCTGATATAGGACTCAGCTGCATAAATAAAGACACAGCTATTTGAATGTGCTATAAACATGCAACACCAGATGGTGCCAGAGAGCAAAAAAATTTAAAACACAATTTTCCATATATATTTTTTTTCTTTTGTTATAACTATCACATTTCTGACTTATTTATAGCGTTTTTCCCCTATGTGTAGATCCACCCATAGACTAAAAGCCCAGCTGTTTTACATGAGTGCCCCTTTACCTCTACTTCAGCTTCTCCGTTTGCAACAAAGCAAGAAATAGTCAGGGCTCCAGGCTCTCTATTTTCCTTATTCAGTGAATGTACATGTGGCAGGGTGCAGCACCACAGTGCTACAATTCCCAGAGTTCCATGAGAAGAGCCATTGGCTGTCAAACTACTCAGGGAATTGCAGCTCTGGGAGAGGAACACAGCTCCCTTTTGCGGGGAGGGGGTAGCCATGATTGCTTAAAGTGGTATCACGGGGTTCAGAATGAAAGCTGTGAATGTAGCCTCTGTGTTACTTCAATTAAACACAAAAACAAAGCATGACTCTGAATATCCCGTCTGTGCTGCTCCGTAATGAAGGGAAGCAGCAACAATAAGGGAAGCACATGCAGGGAAGGCTAAAAGGTTGCCAGCTCATAAGTGCTTTGTGAGGAGATGCTGAGTGCCTTCCCGACCACCCCCACCCTTCCATCCTGCCGGGTGCCATTGATTCCTAGGCCAGCTGACAGCTGTTGGCGGCCCAACTTCCTGCTCTGAGTCACTGGTGTCCTTGCAAGCCTGGGGTGGTTCTTCCCAGTGGTATTAACCTCTTCATGGCTAGTTCCAAAGTCTAACCTAGAAGAGAGTACTTTCCTCCCCGCAAGCCAAACTCACGGCTGCAGTTAAGTTGGCAATCCTATGCTTCATTTAGTCGAAAGTAAGTCCCATTAAAAACCAGGGGGACTTCTAAGTAAACATGGCTAAGAGCAAGCTGCGCAAATGTGACTTGTTTCAGAACCCAAACTTTGCACCACCGCTGCCTCGGCGCTGGTGCAAATGTCCATGGATTTGTCTAATCTTTTTAAAAAGTCATGCAAGCTAGCAGCAAAGGGCAGACCATGTTAAGGAATTGTAGCTTTGTGAGGAGTAAATCACAGTCCCCAAGAATCTTTAGGGGGAATAATGGGCTTTAAAAGGGCTTTAAATCCAAGCATGCCTTTGTGTCCTGCTGCCCTTCTTTTATGGGGCTCCAAGGTGCAGTTTTACCTTAGAGATAAGTTCACCTGAGAGGCAGTGACTTATAAGAGATGGCGTAGCTTAGGAGCTATGATTCTAAGCTATGAATCAGAAAACCCCTGGTTCAAAACTTGCTGCTTCTTTCTTTCTTTCTTTCTCCACCCCCCCCCCCCCCAAACTCAACTTTAATTGCACAACCTGAATTTGCTGTTATGGAATTGAATCTCACCTGAAGATTGCAAAAGTCTGGAAATAGTACATGTATGTGTGTGCATGAGAAGGAGAAAAAGAAGGGGGAGACTTTCAACATGAAAATGGTGCCTGGGAATAGGGTTAAAGAGGCACTCTCTTCCTGCCCCAGTCTTCCACTTAAACCTGCAATCTCAGCGGTTGCATTGTATTAACAAAAAACCAGCAACCCCAAAACGGATTGCATGCCCTCCAACATTTCTCCGATGAAAATAGGGACGTCCCATTCCATAAAAATAATTATACTATTTAGACACCACCCATCTGACTGGGTTGCCCCAGCCATTCTGGGTGGCTTCCAACATATACAAAAACATAATAAAACATTAAACATTCAAAGAAAAATTCCATATACTGGGTTGCCTTCAGGCAGCTCGGGGGTCAGAAAACTCCATAAAGGTAAAGGGACCCCTGACCATTAGGTCCAGTCGTGACCGACTCTGGGGTTGCAGTGCTCATCTTGCTTTATTGGCCGAGGGAGCCGGCATACATACATGTGGCCAGCATGACTAAACCGCTTTTGGTGAACCAGAGCAGCGCACGGAAATGCCATTTACCTTCCCACTGGAGCGGTACCTATTTATCTACCTGCAGTTTGACATGCTTTTGAACTGCTAGGTTGGCAGGAGCAGGGACCAAGCAACGGGAGCTCACCCCATCGCAGGGATTTGAACCACCAACCTTCTGATCGGCAAGCCCTAGGCTCTGTGGTTTAACCTACAGCGCCACCCGCGTCCCTTAGATAACTCCATACCCTGCAACGTTTATTCAGTGAAAATAGGGACATCCTAAGGAAAAGCGGGACATTTTGGGGATCAAATCAGAAACTGGGTTGCCTTCTGTAAATCCGGGACTGTCCCTGGGGAAAAAAGGACACTAGGAGCGTTTGGATTGCAAAGCCACACATAAAGTCTTAGCAGTGCTGTGCTTCTGCTAGTCATGCTTCTGGCTGAGGGTGAAGCTGGGAAGCCAGTGAAGACTTTTTCCTGGCACTGGCCAACAATCCCTTAGCAAAGCATTCTGCTGTTGTCTGAGTTACTAAATTGCTGTTTGCCCCCAGAGTAGACTCAGCAAGAAAACTCAATGAAGCTGCATCAGCAGCACTAATCGAGGAGTTCCTGTGAGCGGCACGATCGTTAGCCTGACTATAAAAGAACTTTATGGCCAGGAAGGAGTTGAACAGCCTGGATGCTGTACTTTCTCCTCTGTATCTCCCAGGTGAGAGCAGAAGGCCCAACTGCGATAGCATCTCATCCTAACATAGGTGGGTAAATAAACAGAGGCATATGGCCAGTGGTTAGTATTCAGTCCATTTACGGGAAGCCAAACTCGGAACAGAAGCTGGGATAGATGCATTGAGAGCCAGAGCTCTTGGGTTGTCCAGGTGTACTTGATTCTCGCCTTAACAGTCATTGTGGTGCAATGGTTAGGCTAGTTTGTTGTCTTAAGGGTCTCTCTTCTGCTTTTCTTGTTTATTGTGGGCTGCCATGGTTTCTTATGGCTGCCACATGGGAGGACACCAATGTTAACTATGTGGCTACTGACCAGAGAAACTGTAAGCTCACACTAAGGAGAAACTGGGGGTTTATCTGAAGTCCTCATGTGAAGAGACCCGCCGGATCAGGCCAAAAGCCCATCTAGTCCAGCATCCTGTTCTCACAGTGACCAGCCACATGTCCATCAGAAGCTCCAAGGCCAGACCCAAGTGCAACAGCGTCCGATTTAGATATTAGCTATGAATCAAGGGCAGTCGGATGAAGGGGTTTATACTTCCAATAAGATTTGTTTTGTTTACCAGATTTATATCCCCCTTTCCCATGAGAACTTCCCCAAGACACGCAAGTAATAATATGGGATGGTAGCCAACACTCACAGATCCCATTGATTTCAATGTGTACACTCTGAGTATGGCAAATGTTGGCTATTACCCACTGGTTCTTGTAAGACCACAGGGATTCAAACCCAGGCCTCCCTTGTCTAAGTAAAATACACCAACCCAAGGCTAGGGAACGTTTGGCCCTTCAGATGTTGTTGGACTACAGTTCCCATCATGCCTGACCACTGGCCGTGCTGCCTGGGGCTAATGGGAGTCTGATAACATCCGGAGGGACAGAGCTTCCCCAGCCGTGCTTTGTTTGAAGGAAAATAATATACATAACAACCATGCAGGAGCAGCAAATGCGGTGCTCTCCAGCTCCAGATGTTGTTGGGGTTGGTGGGGTGGTGCTTTCCAATTCTGATTGAAGCTGGTTTGGAAGGAAACACATCAAAATGTAGAACTTCATAAAAAGTGACAGAGCAGGTGTGGCTTGTGGTTTGTGATGTGTGTGCACACCACTTCTCAAACCAGCGGTGGGAACACACCAGATGCAGGGTCAATGGGAATGTGTGCACACCCCAAAGGTGCTCATTGCTGTTTGGGTAGCGGGATAAGAGGCACACTGGGTGATGGAACAGAGTATCCTGGAGAAGATGGAACACTAAACAGTGCTGCAACATTTTGTTGCAGATCCCACTTGTTAACAAGTACAGTGGTACCTCAGGTTAAGAACATAATTCGTTCTGGAGGTCTGTTCTTAACCTGAAACTGTTCTTAACCTGAAGCACCACTTTAGCTAATGGGGCCTCCCGCTGCCGCCATGCTGCCACCGTGCGATTTCTGTTCTCATCCTGAAGCAAAGTTCTTAACCTGAGGTACTATTTCTGGGTTAGCAGAGTCTGTAACCTGAAGCGTCTGTAACCCGAGGTACCACTGTATTAATTTTTAAACTATTCTTTTGATAATGAGGGACTCAAATACACTGAAACAATGTCGCATTTGTAGGAAGTTCCACAAAAATCTATACTGATATTTTTATTTCCACTTCACAAAGAAGAGAATTACTTTCCTCACAAATGGTTGCATTTAAATGAAAAACAGCTTCAGGAGGACACACTTCTGAGCAATGGTGGAGGAGTACGGGTTGCTTGTGTCAGTGTGTGCTGCTCATGTTGTTTTCCCCCAGGTATTCCTGTCAGCTGTATCATTCAGCCTATTTATAACATATCATCTAAGGGTGAAAACCAGAACTTCCTCCGGCCACTTGTCCCAATTCCCAGGTATTCTTATGGGTAGGAAATCTTGTCTTCCTTTAATTTAAGCCCATCTTTGCTTTGCCCTCAGTGTTGACAGAAAACAATTAGTGGTTGTGCTTCAGACTGCAGCAGCCTACACTATTGGAAAAGTTAACTCCTTTCCCAGATGGTGGAACACTATCTGTCCCTTCTGAATTTTCCAGCGGCTTTTGCATTCCAAACAATTACTGCGCTTGGTTGTCCTCCTCTGAACCCATCTGACATATTTTGAATGTTAGTATCAAAAAGTGCATGCGGTATTACTCTGTTTTTCTTTTCTTTTTTTACTCGAAGAGCTTAATTCGTGATATGAGAGGTGGCATGGGAGAAGAAGAACGCCTATTGAGAAGGAGTGGTTTATTAATTGATTTAGCTGTACAAAGTACAGTGGGTATGTGTGTGTATACACACACACACACCATATTTTTCGGTGTATAAGACGCCCCCATGTATAAGATGCCCCCTATTCTGGGGGACTCCAAATTAAGAAAACGCCCCTCAGCACGACCTGTGTATAAGAAGAGTCCCAATTTTAAACTTAATTTTTTGGTAAAAAAAACAACCCTAGTCTTATACGCGAAAAAATACGGTATGTATGTTTGTTCTGACCTAAAGAACTTGTTTTCCCTGGGGAAAGAGTGGGCCAAGGGGGAAATGGCTCGAACCTGTGCCTAGAAAGTGCGGGTCAAGCAGAAAACCGCTTGGACCCATGCTTTCTAAGCATGAGACAAGTGCAAGTGTGGACAAGCCCTGAATCAGACCATTGATCTCCCATGAAGCCCAGTTTACAACTAAAAAGTGCTCTGGAGTAGCTCAAGCAGGGATCTTTCCCAGCCTGAGATCCATTTAGCTGGAGATTTCAGGGACTTTCAGCATGAAAAGCCCGTGCTCAGCTGCTGATCTCTGCCCCCTTCCATCAACCTCAGCAGAAGGAAGCATGTGCATAATGGAAAACGCATGAGTCAAGAACAGCACAAGGGCACTGAGAGACAAACTGTGTGTAAATGACACAGGGTACCACTTCACAAAACCCCTAAGTGGAAAGCAGCTCTGTGCAAGATGTAGCATGCAACCCACCTGCTGATCATCACACATGAAAACTGCACAGGTGTGTTCGTGTTATGTACATTCAGTGTGAAGCCACAGGCAATAAGGGCAGCAAACTTTGCCCATGCACGATCCATGAACCTCTACTCTAGTAACTTCTACACTACAGTGCTTTCCCTCTGAGAATGGGGCATAGTATTTAAATGTGCCTAATAAATTAGTAATTGCTCTGAAGCACCATTATCTTGGTTACACTAACTATATTTGGATTTTCACCAAATCTTGCATCTGAATACAATAGTTCCCTCTTGTTAAAGCCCCCCCCCCCCCCCCCCGTCATTAAGATCAGGAGATCAGTAGAACATCAGCTTCTTTTTAAAAAATAAAATTAAACACCACCAACATTTATTGCACTTCATAAAACACCCAACCTTCACCTTTGATTTATAAGGCTGCCCATGGACTCTGCACCACCACCATAAAATCTCAATATCCTTATCAGTCCTGCTTGAATAAAGTTCATATCTGAAGCGAGTAGTTTTATGTTCACTCTCTTGGTATACTGTATTAAGGTTGGTTCAAAAGAGGATACGAATGACGACTTGGGTGATAAGATAGCCACCTGTACCCAATTTGCAACCGAAACGCTTGCACCTTTTGCAAGTTATGTTATGCTACAGTTTATCTGGCTCAAAGGACCCCCAAAGCAGGAAACACGAACACAACAGAAAGACACAATAAAAATGCAATAAATAAATGGGAAGTTAAACAATAAAGGTAAAGGGACCCCTGACCATTAGGTCCAGTTGTGGCCAACTCTGGGGTTGCGGCGCTCATCTTGCTTTACTGGCCGAGGGAGCCGCTGTACAGCTTCCGGGCCATGTGGCCAGCATGACTAAGCCGCTTCTGGCGAACCAGAGCAGCGCACGGAAACACCATATACCTTCCCGCCAGAGCGGTACCTATTTATCTACTTGCACTTTGACGTGCTTTAGAACTGCTAGGTTGGCAGGTGCTGGGACCAAGCGACGGGAGCTCACCCCGTCGTGGAGATTCAAACCACCAACCTTCTGATCGGCAAATCACAAAATACACTGTTTTTGCCTTGATGAGCTGCTTCTATGCTCTCATCACCATCACAGACAGAGCTCCCCAGCATTGCACTTGCAAGGCAGGTTAACTTCATCCCCACCAATCTCTCACCTAGGAGCAAGCCCATCAGCAGCCAATAGCCCCTAGAGGATACCCCTTGCCTTTGTCACACCCTCGGTCACTCCTGTGGGGTTGCCCCACTAAGGCTGGCCTGCCAGCAGCAACCAACCACCAATGGCGGCACCCAAATAAATAGGCTTTTCTCCTTGGAAACCAGCTACAGCTGTGGAAACATTCTTTCCTCTTCACACTCTTTCCTGCTCTCACTGGCTGCTGTTCTCCAGATGCAGCAAGAAATAGCCATGCTACTGCTATCTGCCTCCTCTCACAGCTGAACTGCACCAAACCTTTAAAAGTTGAAGATACTTATGTACCAACCCAGACCCTGTGACCACAACCTGAGGCCCTTCTTTGGGTGCCTCCCCGACAAGAGGTCCAGAGGATGGCAACATGGGTACGGGCCTTTTCTGTGGTGGCTCCTCATTTGCGGAATGCACTCGCCCCAGGTAGGTTTGCTTGGCACCTTCATCACATATCTTTAGGTGCCAGGCGAAAACAGTTCTCTTCAACCAGGCATTTGACTGTTTAACATCCTATTGGCTTTTAAATGTGTCTGTGGGAGGGGAAGTTATTGTTTTGTTTTGTTTTTGTTCTATTATGTATTTTGTGGTTTCATTTTGTGTTTGTATGTTGTGAGTCACCCTGTGATCTTCAGATGAAGGGTGGTATACAAATTAAAATAATAGTAGTAATAGTAGTAATTATTATTATTATTATTAATAATAATAATACAAGGCATTAGCTGGTGCAACTTTACAGGCACGCCACAGTACACATGCAGAGGTAAAGGTAAAAAAGGTAAATGACCCCTGAACCATTAAGTCCAGTCAAAGACGACTATGAGGTGTGGCACTCATCTCGCTTCAGGCCAAGGGAGCCGACATTCGTCCACAGACAGCGTTCCGGGTCATGTGGCCAGCATGACTAAACCAGCATGGCGCAATGGGGCAACGGGACACCCTGACGGAAGTCAGAGCGCATGGAAACGCCATTTTCCTTCCTGCAACCTATTTATCTACTTGCACTGGTGTGCTTTCGAACTGCTAGGTTGGCAGAAGCTGGGACAGAGCAACGGAACACATGCAGAACCCTCACCTTCCTCCATGAAACCCAGGAAGCGGGCTGAATCAGGCAGGATTACATATGAAGTTGCATTATACCAGGCATGTCCAACAGGTAGATCACGGGGGTGTTCCTGGTAGATCCTAGTAGATCTCTGGCCCCTCAGCAGTGATCTCCTTCCAAACAACTGTGGCTTATAGCCTTTATAAAATAAAATAAAAAGCACCCTGGCTTCCTCAAAAAAGCTCAACAAGTTTAGCTTCTTAAAAAAGGCTCAACAGATCACTGCCAGCTTTCTTCTACTGTGAGTAGATCACAGTCTATTGGGAGTTGGACGTCCCTGCATTATATCAAGTCAGATTGTTGCCTCCGTCTAGTTCAGTGGGGTCTACTTAAGAGGTGGAAGACTTGCAGCCCTCCAGATGTTGCTGGACTCCCAACTCCCACCATCCCTGACCTTTAGCCACTCTGGCTGAGGGCTGATGGGACCTGGAGTCCAACAACAGCTGGAAGACCACAGGTTCCCCATCCCTGGTTTACTCTGACTCATGACTGTACTCTAGGTTTTCCAGGTGGTAACCTTTCCCCACCCCTTGTACTTCGGACCGTGTGCTATGGTGCCTCCCACACTTTTCCCAGTCCTACCATATGAGATCCCTTAATGGGAGATGTCGTGAGGACCTCGTGCATGCACAGCACATGCTGTACCACTGACCTATGATCTCTTCAGCTCCTAGCCAAGTTTGTGTCAAATGTCTACTGCCTGGGCCCAGGGCCAATCCTACCATTAGGCAGAATGACGAGAGTGCCACGGATGGCATATTCTGGGAGGCGGTGGCGCCCCTCAGCTCTTCCTCCTCTGCTCATTTTCCTGTCTTCAAGGGTGAGATTTAGAGTGGTCTGGAATGGGGAGGTGGCAAAAGCCTTTCGTCTAGCCCCAGGTTAGGTCAGAGCCAAGGGAAAGGTGTGGGTTTTGTTTAGGCAGCTAGAGCAAGGATGGAGAACCAGATACAGTGGTACCTCAGCTTACATACGCTTCAGGTTACATACGCTTCAGGTTACAGACTCCGCTAACCCAGAAATAGTGCTTCAGGTTAAGAACTTTGCTTCAGGATGAGAACAGAAATCGTGCTCCAGCGGCGCGGTGGCGGCAGCAGGAGGCCCCATTAGCTAAAGTGGTGCTTCAGGTTAAGAACAGTTTCAGGTTAAGTGTGGAGCTCCAGAACGAATTAAGTACTTAACCTGAGGTACCACTGTATTGCTAGACTTCATCTCCTGTCAACCCCTAGCCAGCATGGGCAGGAATGATGGGAGTTGGATCCCATGAAGGGGCACTGACAATCTCTGCCAGGCCAGGGTGCTCACACACTTAGCAACCCACAGTCACAGTGATCTCCAAGAGTCACAGAAGCCAATGGCATGTTTAGCAGGTTGCAGACAATGGGTGCCAGGGGCATCTAAATATTTGACAAGGGACTGGGATGGGGGCGGGGAGAAGGATTTCCTGCTCAAAGAAATGGAGTGACTTATGGGAAGTCAACGAAGATAAACGTTCGTTCATTGGTGGGCGAATTTACCCCTGGTATTATTTTAACAAGTCATTTGCCTCCGGGTGGTTATATCACCTTTCCCCTGTGATTGTTTCTGTTCACAAATACAGCATCACCACTGTGCCAAATTGGCAGGGATGGGGAAAGAAATTTAATTGAGTTTGCATCTATAGGTGAACCTACCTAATTTGCATTTACTGAAGCAATATGTGAACTCAAACACAGCCACACTTCAAAATTTGCACTTCTCCAAATTTTGCAGCCTAGTTCTCCAGCCAAGAAATGCACACACCAGGGTAAACTGTGCATATATTAGAGAAAGGAACATACAACAATGAATTACATTGGGGGGAAGGTTTTGCAAAAATGTGTATATTGTGCAAAGTTGCATTAAAAAAAATCACACTTGGAGAAACTCACTCTAAAATGCTGGTGAATTTTCATAAGGACTTTAGAAAGAATTCAAACTGATGTGGAAATGTGGAGAAAGGAACCTAAGATTGGAAAAGTGAGAAATCGAGAAAAACTGGGTTTGACATCTTCGCCCATTCCTACAAATTGGAGATAGTATTGCTGTTATTGGGCCCCTAATTTGTAGAATGCTTTGCTTTACCTTTTTAAGCTTGTGTGAGGAGGCAAATTAGTTACTTGCAAAAATCTCCCCCCTGTAACTGAGTTAGCTTCCAGACAACCTGTTTATTGAGCATTCATCCTGATTTGTTTACAGGGAGATTAGAGGACCTTGGCTATTTACTGAGCATTTATTCTGATCTGTTTGCAGGGAGGTTAGGCAGCATTGTGTCAAACAATGTTTTTCTATGCATTTTACTGTCACTTTCCTTATTGCAAAAAGCCCAACCTTCTTGGGCAACGGGTTTGTTGCACAAGAGCTCCAAATTAGCTTTAATTGTACAACCTGATTTTGCTGGTTTATGACTGAATCTCACCCAAATCAAGGGTCTGGAAACATCCTGAGTCCAGTGCAAAGGGCTCCTAAAAAAACAATTCAGATTTCTTCCCTCCCTTCACTGGGTCACACCTTCTTCCAACAGTAGAGGTGGGAAAGCACTACTTTCTGTGTTCAGCTGGCAGTATCTAGTGCTGGAGTATAAGGTTTGCCAGCACTCAGCCCCAGAATCCCTTTTCAGTGCCAAAGCTGATTCCAGGAGTATGTGAATAAGTCTTGCACATTCTCCAATAGGCAAAGTTCCAGGGATATTGCTGCTTCAGTTTAAGGTTGGGGGAGGATGTTATGAGAGAGCGCTAGAGATTTCTGGCATTTTTGTAATATTTGCCTCATGTACAAGTATACAAGCAGAACACATGTGGAGACAAACATTATGAGTAGGTATGTCTTGAAGGCAGAAGATCCACTACCCACATCGGATTCCAAGAGAGAGACTCTGCAACTCAACATGCCTTCAGCCAAATCACAGTATGCTCTCTCTTGTTCTCTCTCTTTCTAATCTGCAATCTGCAACACATGCATATTTGCCCCCTCCCCTCAGGTTCACGGGTATCACCTTCTCCAAGAGGTCTCCAGCTGCCAGGGGAGTTCCCTGAACATCCTGGACTCTTAGTCATCTGCCTAAGAAATTAATCTTCATCCAGTAGCCATAAAAATAAAAATGTGTCTCTGGGAACATGCAGAGTGCTTTTACCATGCCCCCCATGCAACTGCAACCCTGTAAAAGTAAAGGTAAAGGGACCCCTGACCGTTAGGTCCAGTCGTAACCGACTCTGGGGTTGCGGCGCTCATCTCGCTTTATTGGCCGAGGGAGCTGGCATACAGCTTCCGGGTCATGTGGCCGGCATGACTAAGCCACTTCCGGCAAACCAGAGCAGCGCACAGAAACGCCGTTTCCCTTTCCGCCAGAGCGGTACCTATTTATCTACTTGCACTTTGACGTGCTTTCAAACTGCTAGGTTGGTAGGAGCAGGGACCGAGCCATGGGAGCTCACCCCATTGCGGGGATTTGAACCGCCAAGCTTCTGATCAGCAAGTCCTAGGCTCTGTGGTTTAACCCACAGCGCCACCCGCGTCCCACATAAAATGTGTCTCTGGGAACATGCAGAGTGCTTTTACCATGCCCCCCCCCCATGCAACTGCGGCCTGTACCTATGCAATAAAGATTAAAGAGCAGAGTTTCAGGCAAGCTTGAACCTCAAACCCCCTCTTTGGGGTAAATGAAACACAGTCCATTTCTAAGAGCTGCCCTGTGTGTCCCCACCCCCAACATATACCTTTCCGCTTTCTCCACCTCCTTTCTCTCTCTGCCAACTCTTGTTTTGTTTTTTCTTTGAAACTTCCGTGTCCGCAAACAAAGAAGAAAATGTCTTTGTCTTGGCATTGCCTCCCAAGAAGCATTGGAGATTGGGTAAAGGGTGGGGATTAGAATAAGTTTTTCGGCACATTTCCTCTCCAAGTCAGGAACAAGGCAGACTTTACAGGGGGATTTCCTACAGACAGAAGCTGTCTCCCTGAAGGGGAGAGGGCTGCTTTTTGTAATAACACAGAGAGGATGCCTGCCCAGAAAACAAACAATGTTTCAAGGATGTAGATTTCCTATTTAACTAGCCAGCGGGGTGGGGGGGGGGGAGAGGTATCAGGCCCTGGTGCGCAAAGCCCTGAGAAAGCCGCAGAGTCTCCTACTTTGTAAGCAAGAATGAAGTTGGCCGGGAGGGAGCCATGCACTGTGAAGAGAATGCCAAGGCAGGTTCCTACTCACCCCCTGAACAGGGAGACGTCCCACAGCTCTGCAGTCGCACACCCAAGCCTTTTCTCCAACGTAGCCCAGGGTTAGAACAAAAGGAGCAAGGAGGTTGATCCAGCTCAGCAGGAGCTGTCCATGGTTTGTCTCTTCTGCACCGTCCTGCTTGCCGCTCAGCAGTTTCTGACTGCCACACCTACTTCCTCCCCGCACTGCCTGCCACCAAAGGATCTCCTCCTCCTCTTCTCAGATCACAGGGCTGCAAAGTCAACAGGGTTAATCATTAGGTTGCTAGCAAAGTGCCCATCAATTTGATGGATGGAAGGAGTGTGTGTGTGTGTGTGTGTGTGTGTGTGTGTAAGGAGGAGTGTGCGTGCGTGCGTGCGTGTGTGTGTGTAAAGAGAGATTTGCAAAGAACTCCTGCATATTTCAAAAGCCTGTGCACTCTGTGCCTATAGAGCAGTGCTTCCCAAACTTTGGTTCTCCAGCTGTTTTTGAACTACAATTCCCATCATCTCTGACCACTGGTCCTGCTAGCTTGGGATGATGGGAGTTGTAGTCCAAAAACAGCTGGAGACCCAAGTTTGGGAAACACTTCTATAGAGACACAGTGGACACTCATCCCACCAAGGCCTCTGTCACACTACCTAGTGTGAGTGACTGAGAGCAGGTTTGGGCCTTAACACGGTTCTGAGTGCTTTACTTCTCCCCGCAGTGGAGAATGGCAGTCACTCATTTACAGTGGTTCCTCGGGTTAAGTACTTAATTCGTTCTGGAGGTCCGTTCTTAACCTGGAACTGTTCTTAACCTGAAGCACCACTTTAGCTAATGGGGCCTCCTGCTGCCGCCGCGCTGCCGGAGCACGATTTCTGTTCTCATCCTGAAGCAAAGTTCTTAAACCGAAGCACTATTTCCTGAAGCAAAGTTTCTTAAACCGAAGCACTATTAGCGGAGTCTGTAACCTGAAGCGTATGTAACATGAAGCATATGTAACCCGAGGTACCACTGTATATGAAAAGAAATGAACAGGTGCACTTGGAGATGCCATATAGTGGGTCTATGGCCCTCCACATGCTCTCCATCCCTGATCTAGAGGACAGATGACCGACTGGTGACCCTTGAGCTAAGTCATAATGTTGTCCATCTTTTGCTAGTTCCACCACATTGTAAAAAAAAGCAAAAAAAGAGCTGCTTTTTATTAATGCGCAGTGTCACTTGAGAGGAAAATAAGTAATGAATTGCTGCACATATTAAATATATGTTTTGTAGTATTCCCAGTTTTGCACACAGAGAGAAGGACCTGCTTGAGTTGATCTTTTAGGAATTTCAGCATCCTCCAGAACAAATGTTCTCCATAGTAGTTAATCCAGGCCCGGGCCTCCTCATGTGGCAGGGTGAGGCACCCACCTCACTTCGGGCGAGAATTCTCCGGAAGCTGCTGCCAGCACTTTGTGGGTGCTGCTGTGCAATGCAGGCACCAGCTGTGGGATGGCAATGAGGAGGAGGCATGTTTCTGCAGCAGGGCGCACCACCCCTGAGTGAATCAGCTACTGCTAGTTCAGGGTGGTCCAACATGCAGCCCGTAGGCTGCAAGTGGCCCTCAAAGCCTTATTTGGCGGCCCTCAGTGACGATGTCCATACCTACTGTGATAGGAATTTTGAGGCCTTAGATATATGTTAAATGTTCATAAGTGTACCAACCAAGCACGTACATAGATCAGCACAGGAAGACAGACCTGAAACCATTTTTGATCCCAAACTGACCAAATGTTTTCTCTGCAAGGTCAAAGAAAAATGGGAAAGACTCCCCATAGTCTTTTCCTTCACAAATCCTGTCTTAAGGGCACATTTAAGATATGAATAGGGTGTGAGCCTGTGACCTGGCTCAGGAACTAAGTATTTATCATTACAAAAGACTGGCCAGGCTCCCCAGGCAGTCCAATCAAGTGACCATTAAACAGGTAACCTGGCAGACAGGAGGTAAACAAAGCACTCAGATTTCTGCTGTAGACCACCCTTTCTGTGATGTAGGTATGATGTATCTGGGGGGTGGGTCTTGAGCTACACCCCTTCTGTGATGTATGTATGATGTTTCTGGGGGTGGTCTTGGACTCCAGGGATGGAATTTAAAATGTCTATACAGTATAAGGGCAGGCACACTTTTGTTCCTGGTTCCTCCTCCCTCCTGTGGTGAGTGAGGACCCTGTTGCAACAGATCGATAAAGATCAGGCTTACTAGCTGCTTTGACTCTCAATGTTCTCTGGTTGGCCTCTGTTATTTTCTCCTACCAATAGGGAGCCTACGTAAGGACTCTATATGGGCTCTTGGATACCCCATAAGGGAAAAGGGCAGATTTTTGTTTACAACACCCACCTCCACACAGCAGCCCCACAATCCCGTCCCAGCTAGGTCTGGATTTTGAAAGCTCTGCAGCAGGCAGCAATCAGGGGCTTCAGGGCCACATGGCAGTACACAGGGCCCCCATAGGCAGAGCCGCCATATGTCATCAGCACAGACTGCTGTGCAAGAGAAGAGAGATTGACAGGGTAAGGGGTGACTGGGCTTGGGGGAGAGGCTGAGGTAAAAAGCGAAGGGGAAAGAGAGCATGACCTATAAATATTGTTATGTACTGAAGTTCTCACCCTGGGCCAGCAGGGGGATACTGTAGATAGTTTTCACTCAGGTCCACATATGCAAATAAGGATTGAAAGTGACGTTCAGTGATTGGATAGTTACAGTAGGTTGTTACAGTTGCGTTGTACTGGAGCTCTATATAAGCAGGCTGGCTGAACCCTTCAGTTCAGTTCTTTTTCTGGCCTGTGAATAAACAAGAGCTGTTTGAAGAATCGCTGTGACGTCTGATATGTTCACCCACAACTTAACAAATATAACTGTGTATAAATAGGGGCGAAGGCTGCAGTTAGAGAGAAAAAAGGAATGAGTGGCCCAAGAGATGTGGAGGCAAAAACAAGTGAAGCGGGAAATGCTGAGGTAAAAAGCCAAGGGGAGGAATGGGCTAAAAACAAGGGAGGCTGCAGCTGAGGGGAAATGGCGTGAGGGGACAGGCTGAGGTGAATAAAAGTGTCTGAAAGAAGTGCAAGAGTGTAAAAATGGGAGATACTGTGAGCTGTGCCCCTCACTGATGCAGTATCACATCCTCATTGAGCCACCTAAGGTCAAATCTATGAAATTTCTGAAACAATATGAGAACCAAAACATATCCGTACTTTTAAATTCACATTCATCCAAACTATGTCACCAGTTTTGTGTAAACATGCAATGTTTACACAAATGCATATATTACAGGGGAAATGTAATCTCCAATTCATATATCAGTGAAGGTAACGTATAGAAGTACAATATATGTGGGGAATTGCTTGCAAAATGAGAAACAGAGAGAAGTGTACTGCCATCCCTAAGTGGGATTGTGTTGGGTGCAGAGTGTGTACACAGCCATGGTGTGTGTCTGGGCCTTGCCAGGGTCTTGTGACACCTAGAAAGCTAACAAATTGATGGCAGCATGAGCTTTGTTAAACTGGTGTCCATCAGATGCACAACGTTGGCAGAGCTGCTGGTATACGATATACGATATCTTTATTGTCATTGTCCCATACAGAACAGTGAAATTGAAAAACTACATAAAACATTCAAAAACCCCTAAAAACTCTGAAACCCCATTTTAAAATACACTATACTATACTATACTATACTATACTATACTATACTATACTATAAAATACACTATACTATAGAGACCCCTTAAGCTGCGTTTAGAACCAGAATTGCATTTGCGCAGAAACTGTTTCTCAGGCGGCTGGTCCTGGCCTTTATAACCCTATACCTTCTTCCAGAAGGCAGAAGCTGAAAGAGATCATTTCCGGGGTGCGTACTATCCTGCGCTATCTCTGCCGCTTTCTTATGGCACCTGGCAGCATAGATTTGATCTAAGGTGGGAAGAGTGCACCCAGTTATTCTCTCTACATGCATATGATGGGCCCTGCAGGGGTGGAGATGATAAACAGAAATCCTACAAGGTCTGCGGAAAAGAAATGCAGAAATGACGAACACTGACAGTGACCCTTCTTAACCGGCACCCTTCACAAAGCAGGGCAGGTGGTAACACAAAGTTCCCTGGCTTTGTAGCAATGAAAAGAGGGGTAGCCTGGTAAAATAAGGTTAAAATAAATTAAGACAACTAAATGATAGAAAGCAGTGGAAGATGGAAAGGATTTGCTGATTTAATTATTAACTGGAATACAAAAATGGGAGGTGCTAGGAGGTCGAGGAAATAAGTCATTGAAAGATAAAGATATGGAAAATGGGTGTGTTTTTAATGTTTTTGCTTTTTACTGTTGTGTTGATGTATTGTGTTTTTTTCTTTTTTTGATGTATTGTTTCTTAATTTTCTTCTTATTGTCTTTTTCCTTTTTTTTCTTCTGTAACTATAAAACCCTTAATAAATATTATTTAAAAAAAGAAAAAGAAAAGAGGGGTAGCCATGTGACAAGTCTCTCGCAGCAAACACAACAAAAGAGTTTTGTGGCACCATCAAGTCTTTAAGACATTACCTTGGCATTGGCCAGCTAATTAACACACATGTGGAGAGATGGAAGGAGAAACTAGCCCAAGATATTTTGCTGCCTGAGGTAAAGAGCAAGATGGCGCCTCCCCCCCCCCCATCCCAGTTACAAAAGCTGTCTAATTGAATCTTTTGTTGGAGTTTACCATCTGCTGTATTATGTATCTTAGATTCAATAGAGTTGCTGTTTTCAAAAGGTTCTAAACTCTTTGTGTGGAAACTCACTAACCTATTTAGTACTAACCTATTTTGTATTTAACTTGCCTTTCTGTCGTAACCTGCATGAATCTAAATAAAACTAAATAAATAAATCTGACGGCGGCACTGTCAACTTCTGGCACCTGAGGGCAGCAACCGAGCTTAGGCTGCGTGTTCCCGCCCTGCAAGCTCTGTCTACTCATTGTCCCTCAGCATCTACCGCCTGAGGCAGTTGCCTCACCTTGCCACATGGCAGAGCCAGCCCTGGCAGGTCTGTCACATGCTTCATCAATGTCCATTCAGTGATGTTATAATTAGGCCTCGTTCTCTCTGACACACTTTATAAGGTACATTTTCCCACCCAAAATTGTGGGAACTGCTGTTGGTTAACATGCTGGGAACTGTAGCTGTGTGAGGGGGGGAACGACAGCTCCCATGATTCTTTGGGGGGTGGGAATGTGCTTTATGAGGTAAAATTGATTAGGTACAAAGACAGATTTCAAGATGACATTGCTGGTTGGGGGATTACGACTATTCATCCCCACCACTATAAATGATCTTTGGCATCTTCTTTTTTTTTTTGAATAATATTTATTGAATATTTTATAATTATAAAAAGAAAGACAATAAAGAAAAACAATACATAGATTCAACAAACAATACATCAACAATAATACAATACAACAATACAACATAAAGAAAACAAAAACATTTAAATACACATCCAAATTTTATATCTATATCTTTCATTTCCTTATTTCCTCGACTTCCTCGCACCTTGCTTTTTTTGTATTCTAGTTCAAATTAGTTGGTTCAACAAATCCTTTCCCTCTTCTTCAATTTTTGATCTTTGGCATCTTCTCTTATTTAAATTCTGAAACAATGGTTTGAGCTCCTCAATGACATTTGAATCACCACCAACTTTTGGGAAAGTATCAATTGAAGGGAAATATATCTAGAATATACATGATCTTAATGGGAATTAAGGCAAAAAGAGATGGATAACTTTTCTCAGTGAGAGAAGAAATGAAGTGTTAAATTAGATGATAAGTGTTAGAATTTTGTTTTGAGAGAATGGCTGCTGTTTTCAACTTGAGACACATGTTTTAAGCTAATTGCCAGATGGAGAACTGCCCCTTGGCAACAGAAAAGAATTACTCATCAAGGCTAAGGCTCCCAGTGGGGGAAATGTCGTTTTAAAAGTACGTATTTACACTTCAATTTTATCTGATTTGTGTGCTGTGTGTTTTTTAATTACGCCGCTTAACAGAATTAAAAACAGTTAAAAGTTAAAAGAGAAGTAAAAATCATCATAAAAAAAAAGAACAGTTCAAGTCAGTAGCAGCTTGAAATCAAATTGGAACCAACAAATTTAAAAGCCAGGAACAATAAGTGAGAAAAACTCAAGAGCCAAAAGTTTGCTGAAGCAAGATGTCTTTTTAATGAATGTCAAAACACTTAAATGGATGTTAAAAATTCTCAGTGGCAAGATGAGGGGATTCCACAGTCTTGGTGCCACCACTGAAAAGGCCTCAGCATTTGATCCTGCCCATCTGATATCCTGTAAGGGCAGGAACACCTCAGTTGTTGATCTTAACTACTGGCATGCTTATATGGGAGTAGACATAAGGTTGGATTACCCTAAACTTTCATTTTTCTGGCATGATATATTAAATGTAATTACTACACAACTACTTACATATTACATTTGAAGAAGAGGGTGATAGCCAGTGCCACTTAAAGTAGATCTACTGTACTGAAATAAATGGATTTAAGTCCATGGATTTCAATGAATCTACTCTATAAGTTAATGATATACTACCCAGAGGCTATTCTGAGTGGGACTATAAGAAAATCACTATAAATTACTACTGATGGCTCCTAGGACATTTACTGCATGGATACAGAAAGAATCAATAGTTCCCAGTGTTTCTGCAGTTGAAAAATATATGGGACCTAGAATTACAAGAACTGTTGACACAAGGAAATAAAGTGTAAAAATTCACCAGAGTAATAAACACTATTTTATTTTAGAATGGTCATCACTACACCATGTTTATTTTCTTTTGGAAAAATCATGAGTATGCATCAAAATATGAGTGCAGAAAACAAAAACATTTGATACAACACAATTTATGTCAGACTTTTCATTAGTTTTGTAATACCTTTGGAGTGACAATGCATAGTTGGTCAACTTTCCGAAACTATTATTTACAAAACCCTCTGATAAAATAAAATACTAGGGGGCAGTATTCGACTAAATACAGTGGTACCTTGGTTCTCAAACTTAATCCGTTCCGGAAGTCCATTCCAAAACCAAAGTGGTCCAAAACCACTTTCCCATAGAAAGTAATGCAAAATGGATTAATCCATTCCAGACTTTTAAAAACAACCCTAAAACAGCAATTTAACATGAATTTTACTATCTAATGAGACCATTGATCCATAAAAATGAAAACAATAAACATTGTACTGCAGTCACACAATCAATCAATCAGTAGCTGAACTGGGTTCCACACAGTCACAAAAACAAAACAAAAAGAGCCACAAAAATGCAAAATAAATAACAAAAACAGATAGACCTCAGCGTAACACTCAAAATGGAAGTGTGGCACTCAAATCAGTAGCGTAACACTCAAAACGGAGCATGTTCGGCTTCCGAAAAAAGTTCGCAAACCGGAACACTTACTTCCAGGTTTGCAGTGTTTGGGTTCCAAGTTGTTTGAGTACCAAGGTGGGTTGGAGAGGGGGGAAGTCTCATTGCACAAGTGGATGTTGATCCACTTGCACAAAGCTCTACTCTGCACTACACTGAATACAACCCAGAGTGACATGCATTGTTAATCATAAGCAGAGTAGACTTATTGAAATGAATGAACTTTTTAAAAGCAGGAACAAAGACAAAACCCCTCTTCCTCCAAGAGCACAGAGAATTCTACTTACGTACATGTATCAAAGACTGAATTTTGCATTATTGCTATTATTAATCCCACTTCTATCCTAGCATTCCTCCAAAGAACTCAAGATGGCCTACATGGTTCTCCATTCCCATTGCATGCGCACAACAACCCTGTGAGGTAGGTTAGGCAGAGAGAGAGAGAGAGAGACTGACCCCTGGTCAGCCAGTGAGCTTCATGGTTTAGTGGGGATTCAAATCTTAGTCTCCCCAGTCATACTGTACTCTGATAATTAATTTCCTCCCCCATTCGCAAGCAGTGCTGTTTATTATAAAACAATGTCTAAGCCTGAGGATTTTTTCAAAGTTATATTCAAAGAATGACACACACACATCCACCGAAGACAGGAAAATGTTTGACTGAAAACATGACATAACATTATATATTTGGATACCAACGCAAACTGCACTATTATAGATATGAGCTAGCTTTTAACACAGAAGAATCCACAGACTTCCGTAAACAAAGAACCAGGAAATAGCAGCAAAAGACACAGAGGAATAGGCACAACTTCACTCTGTGGACTTAAGAGACCTGTGGGGAGAGTCATGCGCTTTCAATGTGCTTTAGATCTATGGTGTGAATGCAGCTTAGGTGTGATGGCAAACAGCCATGGGGTAGTTTTAAAAAGTCCTACCATTACGCAGCAAGTGTCAGGATGCTGTTCTGGGGTTGTCATGAAAGGGTAGCAAATTCTTATCTATTTAATTGATCATCAACCATTGCCTGTATAAAAACAGCTAACATCAATAAAGGTGAAGGGACCCCTGACCATTAGGTCCAGTCATGACCGACTCTGGGGTTGCGGCGCTCATCTCGCTCTATTGGCTATACAGCTTTCGGGTCATGTGGCCAGCATGACTAAGCCGCTTCTGGCGAACCAGAGCAGCGCACGGAAATGCCGTTTACCTTCCCGCCAGAGCGGTACCTATTTATCTACTTGCACTTTGACGTGCTTTCGAACTGCTAGGCTGGCAGGAGCAAGGACCGAGCAACGGGAGCTCACCCCGTCGCGGGGATTCAAACCGCCGACCTTCTGATGAGCAAGTCCTAGGCTCTGTGGTTTAACCCACAGCGCCACCCACGCCCCCAACATCTATAATGGGAGTGCTTTGATTAAGATAGCAGGGGCAGAATGCGGAAGACGGGATGGCGGAAAGAGAGAAAACGGTCTTCGCTGTCAGCATGTGCAACCAGCAAGAAACCTCTGCTCCTCCAGATGTAGTAGGACTCCAACTCCCATCAGCCCCCAGCCAACATGCCAATGGTCAATAGCCCAACAAATCTGGAGGGGACACAGACTCCCCATCCCTGTTGTCATACATCCCTTAAGATAACTGCATAAACCAGTTGTTGTCTATCCACAGTGAAATACATTTAAACATAACTGAACAGCTAAAAGTATGGGCTGGCTTTCTGGAGCCCAAGCTCTGGACTGTGGCAACACATTCTCCTCTGTAGATTGGTACAGAAAACATGAGCTCCTCTGCTGCAGTCAGTCACCCCTTATCACCAGTATTTCAGTAGTGAGTTGAGACTCACAAGCCAAACACTTACATACGTATTTGTACCTCACTCTTCATAAAGAAAAAAACAAACTTTTCCAGTTGAACTAAGCTTATGCAGCTCTGTGCAACCCTCAGTTCATATGAATCCGTGTCCCAAAGTATAAAAGGTACCTTTCTATATAGAAATCCTTGATCCACAAAAGAAATAATATTTTGACTATATTGTGGTTTTATTGCCACCTAGTGGTCAAAAGCTCAGAAGGCAGCTTGATTTTGCTAGGCTGGTTGTGAACTCGGAACAAATCAAAACCTTCCTGCTTTGCCTTTTAGCTTCATAATTGTACAGTGGTACCTCGGGTTAAGTACTTAATTCGTTTCGGAGGTCCGTTCTTAACCTGAAACTGTTCTTAACCTGAAGCACCACTTTAGCTAATGGGGCCTCCCGCTGCCGGCACGCCGCCGGAGCACGATTTCTGTTCTCATCCTGAAGCAAAGTTCTTAACCTGAGGTACTATTTCTGGGTTAGCGGAGGGTATAACCTGAAGCGTATGTAACCTGAAGCGTATGTAACCCGAGGTACCACTGTATAGCTTCTCCCATACGCTGAGGATGCTTCTAACTGATTTTAATATTGCATTTCTACTTTGCTGTAATTTGCAGAAGGACTTTATGGTAAAGACTGCTCTTTAGCAAGGGCAAAATGGCCAGAACCGCCCCTGACACATCAGCTGTAACTTTAAGAATTTCTGCTTGTGCTTGCTTTTCCCTCCTCCCTCCCCATTCCTTTTTCCTCATGTGCCATGTCTTTTTAGATCGTGAACTCGAGGATAGTGATTGTCGTAGAACTCAATTTTGTATGCTGCTCTGAGAGCCCTTTAAGCTAAAGAGGGGGTGGGGTGGTATAATTAATGCTGTAAATGAACAATACACATACTTGTACATTCTAAAATTTCCCCCAGCTCCAAAGAATAAGGGCAGCAGATCAACATGCTTTAAATGTGTGTCGACTGTGCGTTTAATTTATGGTGTGAACCTGACCTAAATGTACCTCTTAATTTAATTTTAAAAATCTTTAGTTTAATTTGGGGTGCGTGGGTGAAAGAGCACCTTCGATATCAGAAGCCACGGAAACATGTCTCTCTTAAGAACCCACCAACTCTCAGTCTGAGTGCAGAGGTCTAGCTGTGTGATACCAAGTGCTTCAAGCCTGATAAGGCTTTATCTTATCACTGCACTAATGATTTGCAATTTCAGATGAGGACTTTACTCCCCTCCCGCCAGTGAGTCATCTGACCGGCTGGCCGGACTGCGGAATTGAAATCGAACCATTGGGGCTCAAAATTCAGTCCTAACATGGAGCCTAGGGAGTTGGGCACCGAAAACCTGAGGCGAAGGAGATCCCAGGAGAAGGCCCAAAAGGAAGAAGAAGCCCCACAACAAGTACCAAATGGTGAGGAGCAGGGCTTTTGTTTTCCCCAGGGGGAACTCACAATAACCTCTCAAGTGGGCACCATTGCCATTCTAAGATAAAGAGGGAGGTGTTCTTGTGGGTTCCAGCACCTCTTTTTCTAGAAAAATAGTGTTTCAGGGAAAGTCCTGGGGCATGATGCTGCAAAGGAATGCTAAGAAAGCTTTGCTGAAAATGACTGGGATTGCATGGGGACCCATAGGAAAAGCTAAGGGCTGGGCTTTTGAGCAGATGGCTTTTGTTGCAGCCGCTGACTCAAAGCAACCTCCCTTACTTTACATGTGCCCCCTTTTTTTAAACTCAGAAACTGTGGTGGAAGGAAGGCAGAGCATCCCATAAGAGTGGTAGTGCTGAGAGGTCCGCTCAGGCCTGGAGAGTGACATGGGTTGGTTAGCAAGGATAGTCTGCTGTCACCTGCTGTTCATTAAGGAAGTGGTGGCATTGGGAGGAAGGCATAGAGAGTTCAGCAGTGGCAGGCTGGCTGAGCTATGGAAATGGGTGAACAGTTTGCTAGGTATTGTCCAGAAACAGGGGGTGCTTCCAGTCAGTTACCATTTTGGGGTGGGAGACGCAAATTTTGGTTCTGCAATAACCGTTGATTTGGCACGCTTGAACAACAGACCTGATCTTCCCCAAGCCACCCCCCAAATTCGACTTTTTACAATAAGGAAAGTGACATGAAAATGCTTGGTGTAAGATCGTCTAACCCCCCCCCCCCCTTAAAAAAAAAAAGTTTTGTGAATTTCCCACTAGGAACACAACTATTAATATTACACTGAACTTCAAAGTTGTCTTCCTTCCATAACCATGTCAATAAATATTACGTTCCCATCATTGGTAGTGTTACTAAAAGTTTCATATTAACATATAGTTTCTTGCCTTTTTCTTACATCGGCTACAACTTGATATATTTGACTATATTTGGTCCAATTTTACTAGACCAATTTTAATTGTTAACAGGTTAAAGGCACATCTTTGACTATTCCAACTTTTCATACTTTCAACACTGAATTTTAGTCGTGTAATAAAATGAGATGATGTATTTAATGAATGCAGCCTAGCTCTTCCTTTTTGGTGGTCTTTTGAGACAAGCACATTTTCCTTGCTGGTTTTATACGCTGAATCGTGGCATTTGTTAGAGGTGTTAACCAAAGCAAGCTGCCCTCTTCCATTATCTGAAAATGGGGGAAATGTCAAGAAGATAACTGGGTATGTTAACACCCCACAAACAAGTACAGCTGCTTCTCTCAGTAAGTTAAACAAAAACAAATTATGTTGCAGTTCTATGCACACTTACCTAGAAGTAAGTTCCATTGCACTCAGTGGGGCTACTTCTGCATAGACATTCATAGGACCCTGCTGTTAGCCATTAATCCTTTCACAGCTCTGAAAAGAAATTGGAATTGCCAGCTATTAGAAATAGTCTGATTCTCACCACCCCACAACTTTACCACCTGTGTTATCAAGCATTCCTTGGCTCTATTGCTGAATTCTACTACAGTAACCAATCTAACTTTGGCCACATGCAAACCCTGCAGTGGGAGGGAGGTACCTGACAAACTGGAACGTGTCCAGAGGAGGGCAACCAAAATGGTCAAAGGCCTGGAAACGATGCCTTATGAGGAACGGCTAAGGGAGCTGGGCATGTTTAGCCTGGAGAAGAGGAGGTTAAGGGGTGATATGATAGCCATGTTCAAATATATAAAAGGATGTCACATAGATAGAGGAGGGAGAAAGGTTGTTTTCTGCTGCTCCAGAGAAGCGGACACGGAGCAATGGATCCAAACTACAAGAAAGAAGATTCCACCTAAACATTAGGAAGAACTTCCTGACAGTAAGAGCTGTTTGACAGTGGAATTTGCTGCCAAGGAGTGTGGTGGAGTCTCCTTCTTTGGAGGTCTTTAAGCAGAGGCTTGACAACCATATGTCAGGAGTGCTCTGATGGTGTTTCCTGCTTGGCAGGGGGTTGGACTCGATGGCCCTTGTGGTCTTTTCCAACTCTATGATTCTATGATTCTACCTGACTATGATTCCAGCAGTGAGCTATCAAGTGTCCATCGGACCACAACCATCCTGAGCATCTTCTCTTGCCGTCTCTAATTATCTAGGGGACACCAAACACCTGGACATCATCACTGCTCATATCCAGTGGAAGAGACACATGGAGGTAACAACAGTTGCTTTCAGAAGCATTGCCTGGGGTGGAAAGGGCCCTGGGTGAGGCAGATAATCTTCTAGCCCTTTTGCATGGGGAGGAGAGCAGTCAGTCAGGTAAGGCCAGGGACGGGGAAACTGTGGCTCTCCAGTAGACTGTAATCTCAAACTTCCCTTACCTGTTGACCATGCCGGCTGATGCTGATGGGAACTGAAGCACAGTAACATCTGGAGGGCCATAGGTTTCTCACCTCTGCTGTAAGGCCATGAACCAACCATTAGGATGTCGCTCAGAGCCAGAGTGTCATTCAGTAACTAACTTGCGGGAATTCAATGGTGGTCGGGCCCTCAAAGCTTTCCCAAGAGCTGGCGTTGTCGTTTACATCCATATCATAATATTGGTTTCATATTTTTTGACCTGGCAATATATTGCAATTAATGGGGTGTGTGGGTGTGGGTGTACTATGCAAAAATCACAATGTGGGGAATACTGTGAAGCCAGCCAATGCCTCTACATAGCTCCATTCTTATTTCAGACATCGTGATATATCGGTATATCATGATTTTTAGCTGGTGATATACAGTCGTACCTTGGAAGTCGAACAGAATCCATTCCGGACATCCGTTTGACTTCCAAAACGTTTGGAAACCAAGGCGCAGCTTCCGACTGGCTGCAGGAAGCTCCTGTAGCCAATTGGAAGCCGCGTTGGACGTTTGGGTTCCAAAGAACGTTCGTGAACTGGAACACTCACTTCCAGGTTTGCGGCGTTCAGGATCCAAAACATTCGAGTCACAAGGTGTTCATCAACCAAGGTACGACTGTATTGCAGTGTTGAAAACCAGGTATCACCCAGTCCTCCTCAACATAAGTCCATAATTTAAATTTAAATTAATTGCATTTAAAAGCAGTGAGCAAGAGTGCGAGCAGGTGACCTGCGTACTTGGTCATTCTGCTGTCTGGGTGATGCTAACTGTTAACAAGCAAATTCAGGAGCCTGCTCCTTGCTCTCCCTTCCTGCGGCCGTTTGGACAAGGTTTGGACAGGACTTCATACAGAGTACTTCTTCAAACAAAGGACCATCCTCTGTCAAGCAGGACTTATCACCACCTGAAAGAAGGCGAAAACTCCCAGAGGATAACAGAGAAGGGGATGAGGAAAAAGCCCTGGGGTTGTAGGGTGGGTCTTTCCTAGGTGGTAAAAAGGTAAAGGACCCCTGACAGTTAAGTCCAGTCACGGACGACTCTGGGGTTGCGGCGCTCATCTCGCTTTACAGGCCGAGGGAGCCAGCGTTTGTCTGCAGACAGTTTTTCCAGGTCATGTGGCCAGCATGACTGAGCCGCTTCTGGCGCAACGGAACACCGAAACCAGAGCAGCACATTTGCCTTCCTGCCGGAGCAGTACCTATTTATCTACTTGCACTTTTTGGCGTGCTTTCGAACTGCTAGGTTGGCAGGAGCTGGGACTGAGCAACGGGAACTCACCCCGTTGCGGGGATTCGAACCGCTGACCTTCCAATCGGCAAGTCCTAGACTCAGTGGTTTAGACCACAGGGCCACCTGCGTCCCTTTTCCTAGGTAGTAGGACCCCAATTAAGGGGAGAGTGGAGGGTGGCGTGAGAAGAACTTGTCTTTTACGTCTGTGCATTCTGGGAAGCTCCAGGGCGAGGGTGGGCAAAGGGAGATGGCTAATCTCCTGGTGTTTTCTTGGCAGGCGATGAAGTCAGAGCTCCTGGAACAGGTCCACACTCAGCTCAGCAAGCTGCTGGACAAAGCATTGGAAGAAGCAGCATACTCCTTTCCCCCTCGTTTGAGGAAAGGCTTAGCAAAGCAAGCAAACAGGTAACCAGGCTTTTTAACAGCCAGCTCCACTTCGACCTCTGCTTTCCCAACAACAAGCAAATACAGGTGCAAAGTCTAAGCAAACCAGGGGCGCTTTCAGACTTCCGCTATTTTCAGGCGAGATTCAAACACGTATTTGGCAAATTCAGGTTCTGCACTCACAGTTGATTGGGAGGTATCATTTAATAAACCCGCTTCCATGAAAAGATCAGACTTTTTTTAGCGATAATGGGGAAATGCACTGGTTAACAATATCATCTAATCTCCCTTAAAACAAATCAGCGTTGAATGCTCACCCAGCAAGTCCTCTGGAAACACTCAGCAGCTGAAACCCACAATAACGTCAGGGGAAAACAAAGCGGCTACAAACAATTCAACCTTCATTCAAATGAGTAGCTAAAACAAAACAAAAAAGGTCATATGCCACTCCTTGAAAGGTGACAAAGTGGAAGGTGCCTGAACACCAAGTTGTTGTGAAGGTGAATGAGATAATGAAATGCTATTATCTAATCTCAGGAACTGGTAAACTGCAAACTAAATGGATGGAAAGATAGCCCCAGGATTTCAAGTTGCTCCTAAGAGATATAATAATAATAATAATAATAATAATAATAATAATAATAATAATAATAATATATTTATATCCCGCCCATCTGGCGGCTTCCAACACAACATTAAAATACAGTAATGCACCAAACATTAAAAGCTTCCCTAAACATTTTAAAGCACTGAAAATGTGTACTGAGTGTTTTAAAACAGCATCGTGATGTTCCTGACATCAGGCATATAATATGTAAGGCACAACATAAAAGGAAAAGGGGATGGGGAAGAAAGAAGAAAACTAGCAAATTCCAGCAACAAATTCTTAAAGTTACACAGCTACTCTAATAAAGATCAGTTTGAAAAGGAGAGGAAGGGCCAAATGGCAACTAGAGTAGGCCCACCTGCCCAGCTTATTTGACTGTGTAGAATACTCTCCCATATGCACTCCCACTGCTGGTTTGGGATACTGTGTACATATATGACATTAGCCACGACCTCTGTCTGTCATGCCATTTCTTATGAAACACTGCATTTTTGATGTGTTCTCCCTCAAACCACTTTCGATCCGAATTGAGAACATGAACAACCTGGCTGCTTTTTGAGCCAGCAATGTGTACGCAGCCTTTGTCTATGGCAGGCAAGTTGGATGGTTGTGTTATATGAATTCTAAGGTCTCAAATACAGAATAAATATTCATAAACGCACACATATGTGCGGGAGAGCAATCCTGAAGCTAGTTTAACTCCCCCAATGACCTCAAATATTCCTCTGCAGTAAGGGAGGCAAATGGGAAAAGCCTTCCCATTGTCTTTTCGCTTACAAATCCTGTCTTAAGGGCGTACTTGTGTATGAATAGGGTGAGCCTGTGACCTGGATTCAGGAACTAAAGTACATTACAAAATAATGGCCAGGCTGCCCAGGTAACACAATCAGCAGACATTATCAGGTATCCTGGCAGACAGGATTTCTGCTGTAGACTGCCTCCTATGATGTATGTATGATGATTGCGGGTGGTGGTCTTTGGCTAAGGGGGTTTGGCAATGTCAAAAGTCTTTAAAGGTTGCTGCACACTTTTGTTCAGGGTCTTTCCTTCCTTGGAAGGAGGGGAGGAACTCTGCAGCAACAGCAATATAAATATCTGTCTTGTTTTCCACTGGATCCTTCCTCCATCCATTCTTCTCTGACCGATCAGGGACTTAGGGGACTCAGAATCCCAAGGGAGCTGGGCAGCAAAAGCCAAACCCCAATTTTAACATCAGTTGCTAATGCATATAAGATGAGGGAGAGAGGTGGGGGGGTGGTAAAGGTAAAGAGACGCCTGGCCATTAGGTCCAGTCGTGGCTGACTCTGAGGTTGCGGCGCTCATCTCGCTTTATTGGCCGAGGGAGCTGGCGTGCAGCTTCTGGGTCATGTGGCCAGCATGACTAAGCCGCTTCTGGTGAACCAGAGCAGCGCACGGAAACGCCGTTTACCTTCCCGCCAGAGCGGTACCTATTTATCTACTTGCACTTCGACGTTGGCAGGAGCAGGGACTGAGCAACGGGAGCTCACCCCATCATGGGAATTCGAACCGCCGACCTTCTGATCGGCAAGTCCTAGGCTCTGTGGTTTAACCCACAGCACCACCTGCATCCCGCCACAGCGCCACCCCCTGCAGCAATTAAGTAATGTTCTTTTTCTGCTGCTCCCAATTCCTTGCCCAGAAACAAGTGAGGTCTAAGAGATCATGCTAACCATTGCCTGCCTTGGAACCTTACAGGGAGAAAAGCTCACAGCAGGAGAAGCAGAAAGTGTTTGTTGAACGGCAGTCGTTGCTTGAGTAAGTATGTCCTGCTTTCTTGCTTGCTCTTGAAATAAAAAGAGGACTACTAAGAGGGAGGCCCTCTTCTGCCATATATGTAACTTCCCAGTAAGTCCTTGGATGAGCTATTGGTGACTCAATAATATGAGGCAAAGCAGGCATGGCAAATGTGTGGCCTTCTAGATGCTGATAGTCAAAGAGTGAACTGGCAGTAGATCACACCGTTCAAAGTTGGAGCGAAGTCTTAATTAGCAAAAAGCACAGTCTTCACAGACGCGCCTGAGTGTCAGGCCAAATGAGCACAGCAGCTCATCAAGTTGCCGAGACTGACAATCCCCGCCTCCCCACAGCTATCTAAGTCCCCTCCCTGCCAGGGCTTTCCCCAAGCAATCAGAGACTGTGCCTGTGTGCAATCTGCTGCTGCTCCACCCTCTTCAGCCCTCTTCTAGTTCTGGGAGTTGGAGAAGAGGGGAGCTTGTTGCAGCAGGAAGGGGTGACTCCCATGACTCTTCACCGGCCTGATTCACCTCTGCCTCACAGCCTCCCTCCTCCCACTCGCCGGCTTCGGCTTCCGATTCTGGATTTCTCTCCGCCACAGAGAGACTTAGCTCACCAAGTCCTGTTACCTCTTCAAATTCCGACACCAACTCTTCCCAGTCTTCTCCCTCTGACCACTCATCATTGTCCCTCCACAACTGCACAGCCTCTGAGCCCTTAGAATCATAGAACTGTAAAGTTGGAAAGGACCACAAGGGTCATCTAGTCCAACCCCCTGAAATGCAGGAATCTTTCTCCCAATGTGGGGCTCAAACCCATGACCCTGAGATTAAGAGTCTCTTGCTCTACTGACTGAGCTATCTCTTGAGGAGCTATCTCTTGAGGATCTCTTGAGCTATCTCTTGAGCCTTCTTCTTTTGGTGGGTCCCCACCTGGTGCCTGCCACACCGTTCCTCTGTGTCCAACCAGTCCATGACACTGATGAACTGCAACTCCCATCACTCCTGACTATTGGCCATCATGGCTGGGGCTGATGGGAGCAACATCTGGAGAGCTATGGGTTCTCCACATTGAATGCAGAACACTACATGCCCAGGTCATGTTAGATACCTCTGGGGCAAAGTCCTTTTTCTGAAAACAAGAGGCACCTGCTAGGAAAGAAGTAGGATCCCTATCATACTACTTCAGCCCCTGGCTGCATATGCATGCATTCCATTAACCCACCACCACCACTGCTTTAGAGCTCATGCTTTGGCAAACCGGTTCCCCTTTTCTTTTGCAGTGAGCTGCTGGATGTAGAGCACTTCCGCACCATCTACCACATGTTCGTGGCCATGCTCTGCGTCTTCGCTGTCAGCACCGTTGTTGTGGATTTCATTGATGAAGGACGGTATGGTTCAGCAATGGGGCTGGGGACAGGCGGGGCAACATAGGGAGACTTGCATGGTAGAACAGTGGAGGGCAGGGAGGAGGACTTCCAGCAAAATGCAACCCTCCCGGTCTCTGTATCAGGTCCATGGAGCTCTTCCCACACTTTCTGAGCCGTGCCCTGCTTTTTGCCCTCGCTGGGTGTTTCTGCCTGGCTGGAATTTGTCCTTGAACTGTGACAATGCCTCTTGCACACTGGGAATAACCAAGGGTCATCCAACCCCCTGCAATGCAGCCATCTCAGCTAAACCATCCACGAAAGATGGCCATCCATCCATCTGGAGGGAGGACAGAGACGGGTGTGTGCATGTGTGTGCAAAAACTATCCCACTGAACAGAGGTAAACATCTGGGCTTGCTGCTCTGCTCACTTTTGACTCGCCTGCTACTGGCAGGTGGCCCCTGAAAAGTTGCCCAAAAGGGAAAGGCGGCCCTCAGGCTGGAAAACGTTCCCCACCCCTGTCCAATGGAAAGGTTTGTGTGCTGTGATTTCCAATGCCCCTGGCTTGAGACCCAACTCACAGTCCCCCCTCTTTAATTGGAACCTGTTGTCGCTTACCCGCTTGAATGACTCCCAATGTTGGTTGCTGTGTCCTCAGTGGCTGCCTTTCCATCTTTCACAGCCTTGTCCTGGACTTCAAGCTCTTCATCTTTGCTTTCGGAAAGCTGCACGTGGCACTCTTTGCCTGGCTCTGCATGTTCCTCTACACCCTAGTGGTCCCCTACAAGGCCCTGCAGATCTGGACTAGCTGCTTAAGGACTGTCCGGTTCCCCAAACTCTTCACGGCGGCTGTGGTTGTGGCACTGCTGCTCTGCCATGCTGTTGCCCTGGGCTTCTATCCCATCCACACTGTAGTCAGCTACAACCTGGGGCCTGCCTCTCGTTTCATTGTCATCCTGGAGCAGGTGCAGTACTGTGACATCGTCCTCACCAAGGGACATAAACTCCCAAGCATTCTGGTGGGTGGAGCGGGTGGCGCATCAGGCTAATTCAAAGGAGAGAGGGGTGTATTGTAGGGGGGAGGTTAAGGGTGGTGGTGGCTTTTTCCCCATTGGTACTGGTAGGTCTGAAGGCAAGGAGACCAACAGTAACTGGAGCCTGAGAGCCAATGACAAACAGAGCCCAGTAAAGCTAGTTTTGATCCCCATTATCTTCCCGGCTGGATTCTCCAAGCGCAGTGAGGTTTAGGAGCAGAAAGTTGCCACTGGCTGTGCCGCCTCCTGGACTGGTTGCAAGTAATAATAATAATAACAAATAATTTATTATTTGTACCCCACCCATCTGGCTGGGTTTCCCCAGCCACTCTGGGCGGCTTCCACAAAGACCAAAAATACACTAATATGTCATACATTAAAAACTTCCCTGAACAGGGCTGCCTTCAGATGTCTTCTGAATGTCAGGTAGTTATTTTTCTCTTTGACATCTGATGGGAGGGTGTTCCACAGGGCGGGTGCCACTACCGAGAAGGCCCTCTGCCTGGTTCCCTGTAGCTTTGCTTCTTGCAATGAGGGAACCACCAGAAGGCCCTCGGTGCTGGACCTCAGGGTCCGGGCAGAACAATGGGGGTGGAGATTAAGAAGGGAGGCAGATGGAGGCAGGCTAAAGGTGGACTGAAGTTGGCAGGACACTGCCCCATTCACCTTAGTATATCAGCCTCCATTGCTTAGGGAAAACCAAACAGTGTCATTGGGGTTGAAATGGTACACCCACATGCCCAAAGCAGAGGTTCCAGGCATGTGAACAGGCAGTGAAGAATATAAACACCTGCAGTGGTACAGATGTATATTTCTATATATGGGCTGGAGGTGTGCCACACATCTGACCTCTGGCCATGGAACAATCTCGCTCTTGGTTTAAAGGCATACGCATCTGCTGGGGCCGGCCCTCCTATTAGGCAGAGGTAATCGCCTCAGGCAGCTGATTTTGAGTGGCAGCAATTTCTTTTTTGCTGCTATCACCATTATCAGTAACACATAACCGCAGCGGCACATTTCTTATTTATTAAAAGCCTTTCTAAGCAACCTGATATTTTGCAGTTGGCCTCAAGTTCAATTCTGGGCGGGACCTCAGTCAGTGTGGACAGTTCTGAGAGCTAGATGGTCAAGCGGTCTGACTCTGCATAAGGGGCAGCTTCCTATGTTGTGGGAAGGCGGTGTGGTCAGCAGCCTGGAGGCAAGCAAAGCAGGCAATTGAGATGGAAAGTTAGCAAGTGGTCAAGATGATACCTAGCCAAGTGGTGACTGGGGGCCAGTCATCCAAGGGCAGCTCAGTCTGTGCCGGTCCAATAAGCTGCTCAGAATGAAGATCCAGGCCACGGCAAGGAGTTTTGTAGCATCAGCACAACTTTATTGGCCCTCTGGGTCAAGGGGCAGTAAGTTGGTAAGCTGTAGTGCCACGCTCTGGCTATCTTGGTGGTGGTTCCCTCCTCTGGCAAGCTACCGGGGCAGCAAGAGAAGGCTGCCATTCTGGGTCCTGCCACAGTCCCCCATTCAAGGCAGCCACACACCCAGCACCTACTCAATTGTTCCCCCTGTTTCAGTGCTTGCTTCCCCCACCTGCTTAGATCCGGCTCCTCATGAAGAGCCATGCGTTCCTGCGAGAATCTGTGCCTCCTATCCTCTGCGCTGTGTCCCAGGATGGTGAGTTTGATTGCGGGGTGGTGACATCTATGCCAGCCCTTCCATCAAGAGTGGTGGGACTTCAGGACCAGAAGAGTCAAATGCCAGAGGGTGTTACTACAAATACCTCGCTCTGCCTGCTACTGCAAAGCAAACGAAATCCCTGCTCAGTGCAAAGCTAAACAAGAGCTCTCTGTTTCCACCATTGAGTGCATAATCTCCCCTATCCACCCCCCCCCCCCGATCATTGCATAGGCTATCTTATTCAGCAATTTCTCTGAATAATTGGCATTGACCTCACACTTCAAAGCATATCTTTGTGATCATGAGAGCTAGAAACTTTGCTTTTTGCACTCAGTTCAAAGATTCTACAGTTACATCCTTCACAGTATACACAAAGCCCTGGGTAAGTAAAGGTAACGGGACCCCTGACCATTAGATCCAGTCATGACCGACTCTGGGGTTGCAGCGCTCATCTCGCTTTATTGGCCGAGGGAGCCGGTGTGCAGCTTCCGGGTCATGTGGCCAGCATGACTAAGCCGCTTCTGGCGAACCAGAGCAGCGCACGAAAATGCCGTTTACCTTCCTGCCAGAGCGGTACCTATTTATCTACTTGCACTTTGACGTGCTTTCGAACTGCTAGGTTGGCAGGAGCAGGGACCGAGCAACGGGAGCTCACCCCGTCACGGGGATTCGAACTGCCAATCTTCTGATCGGCAAGTCCTAGGCTCTGTGGTTTGACCCACAGCGCCACCTGCGTCCCTCAAAGCCCTGGGTATTTTATGCTAAAATGGCATTGCAGAAAATGGAAGGATCTGTGCTTAGTGTACCATGCCAGAGCAAGTTCTACTAAGTTATCCCTTTTCTCATTGTACAATACAACCCCACACCTCTTTGTTTCACAGTGCCCTCAGCTGCTCCTCTCTCTCTTTCCTTTCCAGGAAAAGGGCGCCCACCTGAATTCTCAACATACCTGTATTTCCTCTTCTGCCCCACTTTGATCTACAGAGAGAGCTACCCAAGGCGAGTCCTCTTCTCTCCATCCTCCTATTTCACTCTTTAAAGGCTTCCAGGGCCTCTAATTCCGGTACAAGGACACCCTGGGTCAGAAAGGGCGGAAAACTGGCAGAGCTTCAGAATCCATGATGCTTTTAAAGTATCCCAAAGTAAAGCAGAAGTGTGCTGTTGCTGGTTACAGTTTTCAAAGAATTCCTTCGTATCTTTTTCCTGTTCTTTCTGTTGTTAGCGAGTCCTTAAGAAGTGCTGAGTTGAAGCAGCAAATTGGGGCTTCGGGGTTATTAAAATGTAGTTGTTCCTTGGCTGTTACAGGGGTGTGATCTGATATCGCTGTAAGTCCAGTATCTGCTCTTGTTAGACTTCCCTTTAAAGTACAGAAATCCTAATGCAATCCATTCTAGTATAGGTTTTCTGGTGTGGTCTTTATTAGGGCTTTTAAAATTTAATTCCATCCGATCAGGAGGAGAGCTTCATGCTAGAAGGCTATGGTCGCTCAGTGATGACACCACTCCCCCCTCAGATTCCATGGTGCTTCCCACACCTGTCTTGGGGAGTAGTATATCCATCATTCTTCCCAAAGAGAGGGGACGGTACTCCTGTAAGGAGGAAACCTCCACACAGTGCCTTCTCTTTTCCTTGTAGGACACCTTATGTGCGCTGGAGGTACGTCATCAATAACTTTGCTAAGGTGAGAGACGCAAAACAATAATTTCATTGGCTGGTCATTACATCTGGCCTCTCTGTGGATGAAGAGGGTTCTTAGGGTCACGGGATAGCCCCATGAACCTAAGATGAATGGTTCCAAGTTTCAGGAATCCTGGGTAACAGGTCCCTTTCGTGGGTGGCCCCACATGGGCTTACCTAGCAGTGGTGGCACAGGCAGCAGCAACACTCCAAGCTGGATGGCTGAAGGCTGCCAATTTAATGTCCCACAATGCCTCAGGGCAGTGCTATGTTGGGAGCATTGTGGGAAATTAAAATGGCAAGGAGATCCAGCCACTTAGAGCAAGTCCTGAAGGAGATGTTGACACCAGCTCTGAGCCTAAGACACACCCACTGCAGTGGGACGGAACTTTCCCCTTTCTGTTCTGCAGGTTCTTGGGTGCTTGTTTTACGGGTACTTCATCCTGGAGCGCCTCTGCATCCCAGTCTTCAACAACATGAGCAAGCAGCCCTTTAGCACCAAAACCCTGGTGCTCTCCATCTTCAACGCAACGTTACCAGGTAGGTGAGCAGAGCAGCAGCTCTGGTTTGCATGGGGGATGGAGGTCCGCCAGAAAACAAAATGGTGGGAAGCAGTGAAGTCATCTTGAGTTGCTGTTGGGTGGGAAACCTGGTGACCTGTGGGATCGTGGGATCGTCTTCATTATCCCCCCCTCCCCCGCTGACGCCTCTTAATCCCTCTCATTAACCACCCACATTGCCTCAGCCTTCTCCCTTCTCCATTGTCACATTCCGAGAGTGACCAGTAATAATAATAAAAAATAATAATAATTTTTTATTTATATCCCGCCCTCCCCAGCCAAAGCTGGGCTCAGGGCGGCTAACAACAATCAAAATAATCCAACATTCATTATAAAATTAATTAAAATCTAATTGATGGCAACCATTAAGCAAAATTCTGTGCAGATTGCCAGAGGAGGGGGGTCAGGCTGCGCCCTGACCAAAGGCCTGGTGGAAAAGCTCTGTCTTGCAGGCCCTGCGGAAAGATGTCAGGTCCTGCAGGGCCCTAGTCTCTTGTGACAGAGCGTTCCACCAGATTGGAGTCGTGGCCGAGAAAGCCCTGGCTCTAGTTGAGGCCAGCCTAACCTCTCTGTGGCCTGGGATCTTCAGGATGTTTTTATTTGCAGACCGTAAATTTCTCTGTGGGGCATACCAGGAGAGGCGGTCCCGTAGGTACGAGGGTCCTAGGCTGTATAGGGCTTTAAAGGTTAAAACCAGCACCTTAAACCTGATCCTGTACTCCACCGGGAGCCAGTGCAGCTGGTATAGCACCGGATGAATGTGATCTTGCAGCGAGGACCCTGTAAGGAGTCTCGCCGCGGCATTCTGCACCCGCTGGAGTTTCTGGGTCAGTCTCAAGGGCAGCCCCACGTATAGCGAGTTACAATAATCCAGTCTGGAGGTGACCGTCGCGTGGATCACAGTGGCTAGGTCAGGGCGAGAGAGGTAAGGATCCAACTGCTTAGCTTGGCGAAGATGGAAAAATGTAATGCCCTTCTCCTGTTTGTTCCTAACTTCCAGTAGTCAGAGGTTTATGTGTGTCAGTAACATCAGCACGCCAGGGGGGCATGATGATGTCACACACACATGCCCTGCCCCGGTGAAGGCGCACAGCCCTGGCACCCACAGCCATGGGGGCAAGCCAGAACTGCTGGTCAAGAGAACCCCCAGAACTGCACACAGGGTGAAGATTGAATGGATTGTTCTAGCTTGCAAGCTGAAGTGCTTGTGCTGGTGGAACAATTGCCATGCTGAGTTCCTCTTCTCCTTCGCTGTATGGATTTATTATTTATTATTCATGCTTTTAGATTCCAAGGAGCTCAAAGTGGCCCATATGGTCCTCCCTCTTCTTATTTAATCCCCACAACAACCCTGTGAGGTAGGTTAGGCTGAGAAGCTATGGCCGGCCCAAGGTCACCCAGTGAGCTTCATGGCTTAGTGGGCATTTGAACCCTAGTTCATCACTATAACCGCTACACAACACTGTCTCTAATAATGGTAGGTCATGCCCCTACTGAAGAGGCAAAGATTAAAATTGCAAGTGCTTCATATACTCCGTTGTGGTCAAAACTGATCCAATGCAGCCTAAACATGTAGTGATTGTACTGCAATCTTACACATCCCTTGCATGATTCTTGTCCCCCCCCCCCCCCGCCCATCTGTACACTCATTTCCTCCTCCATATGTCTCTCCTCACAGGGACCTTTCTGCTGCTCTTGGCATTTTTTGCTTTCCTGCACTGCTGGCTGAATGCCTTTGCTGAGATGCTGCGCTTTGCTGACCGGATGTTCTACAAGGTGATTGGCAGGGGAAGGGCAGGAAGGAGGTTGGACTGCTTATATTCCATCCCATCAGACACACATGGTGGGTCATTTGGCTTCCTGGGAATGTCAGCTTTCAAATTTTGCCTTCATAGTTACAAGCAGTGCTGTTTTTCTAGAAAAAGAGGTGCCGGAACTCACCACGAACTCCTTCCTTGTTCCTTCCAGTGTGGTGTAGTGGTTAAGAGCGGTAGTCTCGTAATCTGGGGAACCGGGTTCGCGTCTCCGCTCCTCCACATGCAGCTGCTGGGTGACCTTGGGCCAGTCACACTTCTCTGAAGTCTCTCAGCCCCACTCACCTCACAGAGTGTTTGTTGTGGGGGAGGAAGGGAAAGGAGAATGTTAGCCGCTTTGAGACTCCTTAAAGGGAGTGAAAGGCGGGATATCAAATCCAAACTCTTTTTCTTCTTATAATGGCAATGGCATCCGCCTGAGACATACGGGAACTGAGTTCCGGCTAGGGAAAAAAGCCCTGGTTACAAGCAAACAAAAAGCCAAAGTAGCTACACATGCAATGGCAGAGACTGCCTAAGGCGTTGAAATTAAAGGCAAGGTAAAGGTAGAGCTACCCCTGACCATTAGGTCCAGTTGCGGACGACTCTGGGGTCGCGGCGCTCATCTCGCTTTACTGGCCGAGGGAGCCGGTGTTTGTCCGCAGACAGCTTCCAGGTCATGTGGCCAGCATGACTAAGCTGCTTCTGGTGAACCAGAGCAGCGCACGGCAAAGTCATGTGCTCAGTCACTAGTAGCGACATCACACTGAACAGGCTTGTTTAGCTTCTGAAAAATCGAGCTGCCAATTATACCTGAACTACTTATCAACTGACACAGCACAACTAGCATTCTGGCTGCAAAACAGTTTTGAATAATCCATTCCAAACAGCCGTTTTGTTGAGGGCAAAAGTTGGATTCTCACGGCATCAAAGACTGCCATCTGTGGCAGTGGTGCTAGCAGAGAAATGTGAGGAGAGGCAGTCTGGAGCAGAAATGCCAGGATATGGTTTTGCAAGAGGGCATCTGTACAGGGAGTTGCTGCTGAGGCACTGCAGCATAGAATGGGTAGGGGGACACAAAGAAGTGACCAGCAGCCACAGAAGCCCTTGTCTGTAGCCCCCCCAAAATGTGGAGACAGGCTGTGGTTGCTAGACGGTGGCAAACTGCATTCTGTGCAGCAGGCACAGGGATCTTTGTTCCTCTAGGTGTTGCTAAACGACAACTCCCATCAACCCTGGAGTCGAGAGTGGATTTCATGCTCTTTATTCAGCTCATTGTGGTGAGGAGGAATGAATGTTCCCCCAAAATATCTGCTTTGTATACATTATTTACACAATGGGCTGCACAGGATTGGCTAATTCTGGGATTCTCCTGTAGGCCAATCAGGTTGTGGATTCATTTCCACCTGGAGCTGGATTGGGTGGCTCCTGCGGACCAATCAGACTGCTGCATTGTTCTAGGACCAATCAGACTGCTGCATTCTGAATCCTATTGTTCTAGGACCAATCAGACTGCTGCATTTTGGATCCTATTTAACTCAGTACATAACACCTGGCAAGCATAGCCAACGGCGGGATTTCCTAGGCCTGCTGTACATGCTCAGGTGCACTCTTTTTTCTATTACTATTTCATGTACAGTCACATTCAGTGCCAGTATCCAACTTAGGTCTTATGGCTGACCGCGGCACAGAATCAACTCTGATAGAGCAGGCAAAGATAAGCATTTGTCAAAGGTACTGGGCACACTGGCCAGGGAGCACCTTCTGTCCTGCAGGCTGCCTGAACATGTGTGGCCCAAAATCTTTCGGTGGGCGATGATGCACAGTGTGGCACACATAGCTATCCAGATTCAAGACTGCACCTCCCTCTTTCTGTCCTAGGACTGGTGGAATTCCACATCATTCTCTACATATTACCGGACGTGGAATGTGGTTGTACATGACTGGCTCTACTACTACATTTATCAAGAACTTGTGTGGGTAGGTAAGGCTTTTGGGGCAGGAAACAAGTGTGTTGCACTGTTCGCTTCCTTTGGGCTTGGGAGCTCAATCCGCTGTTTCTTTGCCCCTCTTCCACCCCAGGGCTTTCTTTACTGCCCCAAACTATACAGGCTTCATTCTCCAGGATCTCCCTAAAGGACCCCTGTTATGTACTGAAGTTCTCACCCTGGGCCAGCAGGGGGATACTGTAGATAGTTTTCACTCAGGTCCGCATATGCAAATAAGGAATTGAAAGTGACGTTCAGGGATTGGATAGTTACAGAAAGTTGTTACTGTTGTTTTGTAGTTGAGCTCTATATGAGCAGGTTGGCTGAACCCTTCAGTTCAGTTCTGTTCTGGCCTGTGAATAAACAAGAGCTGTCTGAAGAATCGCTGTGTCGCCTGATATGTTCACCCACAACTTAACAACCCCTCTGCCAGGCTGCTCCCCCCCCCCCCCCGGCAACATGCCGTGGGTGCAGTAAGAGTGCATTAGTGGTGGATTTATAGTGGGCCATCCACACATCGGTTCACATTATTAGTTATTCTGTGATGCTTCCTCCATATTACTGCACAAGTGTCACCTGCAAGGTCACTCTCCGCTTAAAAAAAAAAAAAAAGGTTTGTTGGGGGGTGAATGTCTTCAACAGGTGCCCAATGAACCAGGGGGTGTTTTCAGGGTGTGAGACTGAGAGACTGAGGAAAGGGAAAACTTCCCAAGTGGGAGCTAGAAACACTCACTTATTTGAATGTGGATTGAAGATTAGGGTATAATTAGTGAAATACACTCGGAGTCGAGAGTGGATTTCATGCTCTTTATTCAGCTCATAGTAGTGAGGAGGAATGGAAGTTCCCCCGAAATGTCTGCTTTATATACATTGTTTACACAGTGGGCCCGACGTGATTGGCTAATTCCGGGATTCTCCTGTAGGCCAATCAGGTTGCGGATTCACTTCCACCTGGAGCTGGATTGGGTGGCTCCTGCGGACCAATCAGACTGCTGCATTCTGGATCCTATTGTTCTAGAACCAATCAGATTGCTGCAAATTGGATCCTATTCAACTCAGTACATAACAATTAGAATAATTTTTTCTTCCTTTGCCTTCCTCTCTTTTGTCCTTTCTTTCTTTCTTTCTGAATTCATTTGTTCTAGATATAATTTTATCGTATTGTGAAAACTTTAATAAAAAATTATGAAACAAGAAACAGGTGCCCAAAGGACAATAGGGAGGGTGTTTGCCTGATACGTCTTTTTTTACCGCACATGCCCAAGACCAGGATCTTTTGCATACAAAGAAAACTACAAAATGAAGGTTCCAGATGCACCTTTGTGGACGGGGGTTTTGCAAGTTAGTGGATGCTACTCCTTGCCCCCATAAAATAACTTCTGGGAGGGAACTACAGTATTTTTCGCTCTATAAGATGCACCAGACCACAAGATGCACCTAGTTTTTGGAGGAGGAAAACAAGTAAAAAAATATTCTGAATCTCAGAAGCCAGAACAGCAAGAGGGATCGCTGTGCAGTGAAAGCAGCAATCCCTCTTGCTGTTCTGGCTCCTGGGATAGCTGCGCAGCCTGCACTTGCTCCATAAGACGCACACACATTTCCCCTTACTTTTTAGGAAAGAAAAAGTGAGTCTTATAGAGCAAAAAATACGGTACTTCCAAAGTGTAAGTAAGGGTAAAGTACTTGCTGTAACTGCTCTGTGTCTTTCCTCACCTGGAGCAGTTTGCCAAAAGGGGCAGACGTGGCATGCTAGCTTCCCACCAGGTGTGTCTCCGTTGCTTACCAGGAGGGAGAAGTGGAGGGGCGAGGCGGTGCAAACGCCCATCTGCCATTCCTGCTGATGCATTTGCACCACAACAACTTCCCTGCTGCCTCACTCCTCTCCCAGTAAGCAACAACAGCACACCTGTCAGGAAGTTAAGTGTGGTGGCTCCACCCCACCTGGCAAGCTGTTTCCGTTCTTCATTTTTCACTAGAGAGTAAACACAACATGGGCTGTTTCATGTACAAAACCTGCAACTGACCTGTGCACTTTGCTCCTTCCAGCTCCTCGGAGGAAGGGCCCGGGTTGGGGCAATGCTGTTTGCCTTCATCGTCTCAGCAGTCGTCCACGAATACGTCTTCACGGTGTGCTTTGGCTTCTTCTACCCTGTCATGTTCACCCTCTTTGCCTTCTTTGGAGGTCAGTACTGCCTCAGAAATCCATCTGAGCAGAAACCACACCACCCCAGACTTGAGCACCGTCAAACTCTTGCAGTACGAAAGAGAAAAGACATTGTTTTCTTACGTTCTTAAACGGCCCCGTTTGGTGCAAGGGAGCTTTTTAACCTCATGCACACATTACATGCACCAGTCTTCCCCTCCAGGATTCATCCCATAGGCTGTTATTTCGCCCTCCCACCCCCTGCTCACACTCCAGGTCCCTCTCCAGGCAGTTTCAGATGGTTAAAAAACATTGCTTTTCATTTTCACTTACTCATTGGACCTCCAGTGTACAGTGGTACCTCGGGTTAAGTACTTAATTTGTTCCGGAGGTCCATACTTAACCTGAAACTGTTCTTAACCTGAAGCACCACTTTAGCTAATGGGGCCTCCTGCTGCTGCCGCGCATGATTTCTGTTCCCATCCTGAAGCAAAGTTCTTAACCTGAAGCACTATTTCTGGGTTAAGGTAAAGGGACCCCTGACCATTAGGTCCAGTCATGACTGACTCTGGGGTTGCGGCGCTCATCTCGCTTTATTGGCCGAGGGAGCCGGCGTACAGCTTCCGGGTCATGTGGCCAGCATGACTAAGCCACTTCTGGCGAACCAGAGCAGCGCACGGAAACGCCGTTTACCTTCCCGCTAGAGGGGTACCTATTTATCTGCTTGCACTCTGATGTGCTTTTGAACTGCTAGGTTGGCAGGAGCAGGGACCGAGCAACGGGAGCTCACCCCGTCGCGGGGATTTGAACCGCCGACCTTCTGATCGGCAAGTCCTAGGCTCTGTGGTTTAACCCACAGCGCCACCTGCGTCCCATATTTCTGGGTTAGTGGAGTCTGTAACCTGAAGCGTATGTAACCTGAAGCGTATATAACCCGAGGTACCACTGTATGCAGAAGTTTGTATTTCGAAACCATGGCCATACATTTTGGGTGGCCCCGTTTCACTTCCAAATGTGACAATGCGCTCAAGCATTCAAGTTCACTATTGAACTAAGGATAGTGCAACCTGGAGTGCTCCTGTTCAGAGTTGCAGTCAGTGATGCCATGCACTTTTTCCAGGACACTCCATTCCATTCCCCTTCCTTCCCAGGTTTTTCACATCCACCTACAAGACACACAATGTTTGCAGCCACTGAGCATGCTCAGTGCTGTCCTCATTGGGCTGGTGTTTAGCAGGGGGAGATAACCCCAAAGCTTCCCCCCAAAAAAATATTTTTTCCTGCTTCTTCAAACTTTGGTCTTCCCCTGAGCCTGCTGATACCTCCCTCGTGCTTCTCAGGAGCCGTTTGGGTTGCAAAGCTGCCATAACTCAACATCAGAGCTTGTTATTTATATATGATGACACATCTGAATGCCTGCAAGCTAGAATAATATGCTCTGTTCCCAAATTAGTTTCAATTCTGAATGAAGTGGGAACTGATATTCCTCCAAGTTCTAGGAATGAAGGGTGGGATAAAGGCCATAGTTCAGTGGTTTGGAGCATCTGCTATGCCTGCAAAAAGTCCCAGCTTCAGTTCCCAGCATCTCCAGGGAATGCCCCATCTGAAACCCTGGAGAGCTGCTGCCAATCAGTGTTGGTAGTATGGAGCTAAATGGACCAATAATCTGCTTCACATTCCTATGTCACTATGGACCAGGGCGCTGCTCTGTCGCAGAGGTTCCCAGAAACTGGCAGGTGAGAAATACCTTTGGTCCAGTGTGGTCTGGACTGTGCCCAACTAACCTTTTCTCCTGGTCTTCTTCGCAGTGATCTTTAACTTCATCCTCAATGATAAGAGAACAAGCCCCGTTTGGAACGTCATCATGTGGACATTCCTGTATGTGGGCCAAGGAATCCAGGTCTGCCTGTACTGCCAAGAGTGGTATGCTCAAATCCACTGCCCACTCAAAGAGGTGAGCATGCAGACTGGCTTGTGGGTGTAGAACAAGCCCTCAGTTCCTCCCATGTGCCAACTTGCAGAAGGCACAGCCAAAGGCATTTTGCTGCCTGAAGAACTCCCAGTTCTGTCCACTTCCTGTACCTCCCCATCTGCTGCCTGAGGCAGCTGCCTCACAGCAGGGCCAGCCCTGCTATCAGGGATCAAAAGTCCCCGAGCCTGATTAGCACACATAAAGGCTCCACAATCCTGTGCAGTTCTGCCATATTATCAATAACATGGTTTCCAAGCACATCAGTAAATGGCAAAATCCACATACAATCTTGTAGCATCTTGAATAATAAGTGTGCTTGCAGGCAGGTGTTTCTTGTGGGATTGGTGCTCCTCCTGCATCTTTTTTTGCGGTGTCCACACACTGTTGTTGCCATAAAAATGCTGGCCTCCATTCACACCCAGTCAATTTGGATTTACAGTGGTACCTTGGGTTAAGTACTTAATTCGTTCCGGAGGTCCGTTCTTAACCTGAAACTGTTCTTAACCTGAAGCACCACTTTAGCTAATGGGGCCTCCCACTGCCACTGTGCTGCCGGAGCACGATTTCTGTTCTCATCCTGAAGCAACGTTCTTAACCCGAGGTACTATTTCTGGGTTAGCGGAGTCTGTAACCTGAACCGTATGTAACCTGAAGCGTCTGTAACCCGAGGTACCACTGCACTCTTCCCAGGAGAAATACTGTAACTCTCCCCCCCCCCCCCCGTTCTGTTCCAATTAAACCTTCTCTACCCGAGCCCCTGGGGAAACCCTTTGAGTCAAAGTAAACAATATAGGCTATTTCACATGTGGTCAAACCTTGAGATAGCTCAATGACCTGCTTTCAGTACTAAAACCCTGCCTGGAAACTCCCTTCCAAATTTATTACGATGTACGTAAGTGTTCCTGGGCTAGAGCCCATTTCATTATATTATGCCATAATGCTCATAATAGAATGAAATGGGCTTTTAAAGTGTGACTCCGTGCACTAGCTTAAATTGCCACCATATTGCCCTAGATCTAACCACCAGTGAAAGGAATGCCTTCGTGTATACCTTTTTGTCTTGTCGAAGTCCTTTCCTTTTCTGATTCTGGCCCTTACTGATGTTTGTTGTTGTTTTCTGCCTTTCAGAGGACCTTCTGGGGGATAGTGACTCCACGTTCTTGGTCCTGCCGCTCCTAGGTCAATGCCAACTACCTTTGAGAACCCACCTTCCCCATCCCTTTGCTCCAAACAGATCTTCCTGGACTCACACTCTGACCATTAGAGGAGTCGAAGCCCAACATCTTCAGAGGAGGGTTAGGTTGTCCATACTTGCTGCTGACTCATTCAAGTTCCCTGCATTGACTGACTAATCCTTTCCACAGCATAGCAAGAAGGTGATTTACCTGTCCACTGCTGTTGCTTGATTCCAGCATCTACGTAATACTTCAAAGTTTGCCTACTCAGTTTATTCATGGCTGTTTTCTACTTTAAAAAATAAAATTCTGTGCACACAAGTAATTTGGATTCTGCTCTCAGAAATGTGGAGTTCTGCATCATTCATATATTATGTGAATTGCTACCTTTTGTTTCGGTTATGCTTTTGCAGCTAAAGATATACAGCAAAATACATAACCAAAAAGGTTATGCCTTTGCAGCTAAAGATATACAGCATTTCCAGACATCCTGCTAAAATTACATGATTGTGTAGTCATTTTTTAAAAGAACCCGTTCTCTGGCTATCAGCTGTTTTCTGGGAAATGGGGCCTGGAATGGGCTGCCACAGCTGCTTGGGGCTCAGTTGGCTGAGCTGAAACTGGCTGATCCGAGGCTGGTGTAAGTTCAAAAAGGGGTCCTTCCTGTTCAGCTCAGCTACCTTACCTGGCAATCCAGTGTAGAACACTATTTTAAAGGCTGGTTTTCCCTTGGCAAGGGACATGGGTGGCGCTGTGGGTTAAACCACAGAGCCTAGGACTTGCCAATCAGAAGGCTGGCAGTTCGAATCCCTGTGATGGGGTGAGCTCCCGTTGCTCGGTCCCTGCTCCTGCCCACCTAGCAGTTCGAAAGCACATCAAAGTGCAAGTAGATAAATAGGTACCGCTCCAGCGGGAAGGTAAACGGCGTTTCCGTGCGCTGCTCTTGTTCACCAGAAGTGGTTTAGTCATGCTGGCCACATGAGCTGTACGCCGGCTCCCTCGGCCAATAAAGCGAGATGAGCGCCGCAACCCCAGAATCGGCCACGACTGGACCTAATGGTCAGGGGTCCCTTTACCTTTCCCTTTCCCTCTGCCAGGCTTAGAGAGGGCTGCTGCTGGACACACTTTGGATCTGATCTAACATTACTTGAACTGTCATTCAAGTGGTATGTGTGTGTTTTGTGATTATGTGGGCTGGGGCTGACCTGCCCTCCACCCCCAATATTTTATTCAAGTTGGCACCCCTTGCGAATCCAGTCTGAGGTCACTCCTCGCCCTAGCGGGAGATGCGCCGGGCATTAAAGCTGGTACGTTTTGAGCGCAAAGGGCGCAAATTCAAGCACTCCCCCGCAATTCTTTTCAGCTCCAGAACTGGAGCTCGCGTGCAGATCCTTAGACACAAACGGCTTTCTTGATTTCAGCAGCCCAATCTAAGGAGGGGGGGGGGAGCTTTTACTTGTTGCTGCTCGAGACACCGATGAAGAGATGGAAAAAAGTCCTCGTTGATCATCTACCACTACAAACCACCCGGAGATCATCCCCATCTACTTTCTGCCCGTCCCTGAAAAAAATCCACCCTAGTCCGCGCCCCTGAAAAAGAAAAAAAAAGCACAACTCCCCCCCCCCCCGCAGCCTTGGCACCGCCCCGCCCCAACTTCCTGGAAACTCCAGTTCCACCAAATCGAAAGCGGCAGTGCTGTTGCAGCCCGCCTTTCCGCGCGCCCTCTGCTGCTCACGTCACTAGGGAGGGGATTTCCCGCGTGGTCCTTTGTCTTGGATAAGTGTGTGTGTGTTTTATCTGGACTGGGCACCCGCTCTTTCAATGGCGGCTGCGAGAGAGCGGTTGCTGCAGATCCTCGACGATCTGACGGACGAAGAGCTCCGCAAATTCGTCTTCTACCTGGAATCCATCCCGGACCCATCTGTCCGAATCCCTCGGCGGAAGCTAGAGAAAGTCTCGCCGGTCGAGCTAGCCGAGCTGCTTGCGCGCTATTTTCCCGGGAAAGAATTAGAAGTCGCCGCCCACGCGCTGGGAAAGATACCCAGGAAGGATCTTCTGCGGAACCTCCTACCCGACGTAGCAGGGGGCGATCGCCAGAGCGGAAGGGGGACCCCTGCGATGAAAGCCTCGATAGACCTCGTGGAAGCAGCTCCAGGTGAGTACTGTATAGGTGGGCACAGGTGGGCACAGCCCGAACCCACAGGGAGAGCTCGGAGCAGGGAGGGGGGTAGAGGTTTTGCTGTCTAGGACAGGGGTACCAACTTGAATGAAATTTTGGGGAGGGTAACCCGCCCCGCCCCACCGCACCCCACATAATCGATCATATGGCATGGTGAACACTAACTATTTGAATGTGCTTCTACTTTGAGAGGGCCCGGCCCCCTCAAATGTTTTATTGGGGGGAGTTGGCTCCTATGGTCCAGGACTCCCATTTTGTCTAGGGCAGGGGAAGAGAAATTGCGGGCCTCCCCCCTCCCCATCTTTGTGGGACTGTTGCTCTCTTGATGCCTGATCGTTGGCTATGCTGGGTGGGGCAGATGGGAGTTGAAGTCCAGCAACATCTGCGCAAGTGACTTCCAGGAAACGTTCAGAGTATGCTTCACAGCAAGCAAAACTACTTATACACATATGTACAGAGGTGTGTACCTAGTGTGTACGTACAGAGGTGTGTACCTCCAGTGTGGACCTAGTCAGGTAACATGCAATGTTGCACTGGATTTTCTTCCCTTATCAAATTATTCCTGGATCTGGCAGGAATTGCAGGTTGCTGCTTAGATAAAGAGGACGTTGTGCAGATGTAAATAAATAGAGACCCAAGTAGCATCATATCCACATTAAACTGCTGTGCAGATGAGCCCATTCCTCTCTACTGGGATCTTGGTTTCCAACTGGGCAGGAAGTGGAAGGGTGGGGAGGGAAAGGATAGTCCATCTGGAGCAGGTTTTGAGGTGTGTGCTTTGCCTGTACCCCTCATCTCTTCCTGGAACGTTCCTCAAATGCCCTGGGCGCACCCTTGTTCCAGCGCCCATACAGATAAAAAAAATTTCTGATGTCCAACTTACCGTATTTTTCGCCCCATAGGGCGCACCTAGTTTTTTGGGGGGAAGGGAATAAAGAAAAAAAATTATTCCCTCCCCCGACGCGGGGCTGGGGCGGGGGAAGCCCGAGCTTCCCCCGACCCCAGCCCCCAGAACAGGCTGCTATCCGCAAGCCTGGGGAGACCGGCGTGACTTCCCATCGGTCTCCCAAGGCTTGCAGATATCTGCCCAAAGCCCGGGGCGCGCTCTGCTGCGCTCCCCAGGTTTCGGGCTGCAGGCTACTGTCCGCAATCCTTGGGAGCCCAGCGGGAACTCCTGCGGGCTCCCAAGGCTTGCAGATAGCTTCCTGAAGCCTGGAGAGCGAGAGGGGTCATTGCGCACCGACCCCTCTTGCTCTCCAGGCTTCAGCGAAAGCCCGCATTCGCCCCATAGGACGCGCACACATTTCCCCTTCATTTTTGGAGGGGGAAAAGTGTGTCCTATAGGGCGAAAAATACGGTAAATCTAGGACTCAGCCCCAGACCAGGATGAGTGGGTGAGCTTCCACAACAGGTCTGAACCCTTACTAGAAATTCCAGCTCATATTATCAGGCAGGGATCCTGTGCCTTTAACATCTTCACAACAAGCAGGAATTCACATGGGATAACTTTTCTGACATGGGAAGAACTTCATGGGTTGATTTCGGCTCGTGGTGCAGCTTTTAAAGCAGGAGGGGGCCCTTTCAGATGGTGCCGGAGTTCATTTCCCATCAGCGCCAGGCAGCTTGGCACAATGGTCAGGGTGTTGGGAGTTGCAGCCTAACAATAATCTGAAGGGCAGCAGATACCGTATTTTTCGCTCCATAAGACGCACCTGACCATAAGATGCATCTAGTATTTAGAGGGTGAGTGCAAGGGGGGGGGATTCTTTAAAGGGAGCACTGAGCAGAGCCTGTATGCTTCCCAGGCTCTGCTCAGCGTTCCCTTTCATAAGCCGCACGGAGCGTGTGTGCGGCGCTTGCAGGCTTTTCCCCAAGGAGGGAGAAGGGCAGCCCATCACTGACGGGTTGCCCTTCTCTCTCCTCGGGAAAAAGTCCCCAAGAGCCGCACACATGCTCCTCGCAGCTCTTTAAAGGGAGCACGGCTCTTGCTGGCTTTTGCGAGAGGTGGGGAAAGGGACAGAGCGCGGCTAAGCCAGAAGCTAGAACAGTGAGAGGGAGTGCTGCGCAGCGATCTCTCTCGCTGTTCTGGCTTCTGGGATAGCTGCGCAGCCTGCATTCGCTTCATTAGACGCACACACATTTCCCCTTACTTTTTAGGAGGGAAAAAGTGTGTCTTATAGAGCAAAAAATACGGTACCTTTTCCTTATCTTAAAGGCTCATAAAGCGTTTTCCTTGCCTAGCCACTGCCTTGTATCTTGCTTGTTGCTTGTTTTGTTATAAACATCTAAATACCCAGAGGAATACACAATATTAAGCAAAGAATAAAAAGGAGGCATTGTTAAAAGCCACAGCAAAAATCTCAGTTGGGAAGCTTTCCTGTTTGGTTGCCTGGATCTCATCCTCAGGCAAATCATTTTTAGCAATCTTGCCAATGAAGCGAACATAAAGCACCATGTTAGCTCTGCTCTTCTGCCTCTCATAATCTTCCTTCCTTCTCGCTATTTTGCAGTGCAACCCAGTCAGGTTTCGCAGCAGCAGCTCATGAAGCTAGCCAAGAAGTTGGGCAGGAAATGGAAGACGATTGCCATCGAGTTCCTGGGGGTGGAAAATTCACGCCTGGAGCAGATCGAAGAGGAGAATCACAAGGACGTGGCCATGCAAGCTTTCTACATGCTTTGGGACTGGAGGAACCGTGAGGGAGGGCAGGCCACTGCAGCCAATTTATACCTTATTCTCAACCAAGATGGAGTGAATCTTGACCTTGACGCATATGCATTCCTGAAAGAGAGTGCCTGAAAGAGTTATTGAAAGGCAGAAAACCACCTAACAGTCTTTTCCAGCAACTCAGGCTTTCCAGATACCTTTCCCAATGCAAGTGAACACAGATTATAATGATTTATGTTGACCGATGTTTACGCTCATATGACTGAGCTGCATGGGGTGTGGGGTGGGTGTTCGAAATCAGCCAAGTGCCCGGCGCATTTTGCACCTGACTATTGGCCACGTGCAGGGACGCGGGTGGCGCTGTGGTCTAAACCACAGAGCCTAGGGCTTGCCGATTGGAAGGTCGGCGGTTCGAATCCCCGCGACGGGGTGAGCTCCCGTTTTTCAGTCCCAGCTCCTGCCCACCTAAGCAGTTCGAAAGTACGCCAAGTGCAAGTAGATAAATAGGTACCACTCTGGCGGGAAGGTAAACGGCGTTTCCGTGCGCTGCTCTGGTTCGCCAGAAGGGGTTTAGTCATGCTGGCCACATGACCAGCATGTCTGCGGACAAACGCCAGCTTCCTCAGCCTATAGAGCGAGATGAGCACGCATCCCCAGAGTCGTCCGCGACTGGACCTAACAGTCAGAGGTACCTTTACCTATTGGCCACTTGCAACCGAGTGGAGATACCTGGGCGCCAGGATGGCACCTGACATCACCACCTGAAGGTGCATGCCTGGGGATCATTGGATCTTGACTGTTTTCACATACTAATACCCCATCCTGTAGAATTCTATCAGTTATATTTTATCTGCTCATTCCGCAGGGCCTGTAAGACAGAGCTGTTCCACCAGGCCTTTGGTCAGGGCGCAGCCTGACCCCCTCCTCTTGCAATCTGCACAGAATTTTGCTTAATGGTTGCCATCAATTTGATTTTAATAAATTTTTATAATGAAAGGTTTTTAGAATGTTGGATTATTTTGATTGTTGTTAGCCGCCCTGAGCCCAGCTTCGGCTGGGGAGGGCGGGGTATAAATAAAATTTATTATTATTATTATTAATTCCAGGAACCAAAATACTTTCCCCATACAGCCTGAGCAGTGAACAACTTTACAGCTAACTGTTGTAACTTGTCTTCACTTAGCCTGTCCCACTGCCCTGGTCACAGTTGTGAAGAATATTTTTACGTTTTGAATGGCCCCTGTCACCATTGAGAAAAAGAGGTCAGAATAGGCCAATATATATGTGGACTGTCCCTGGATCAAGTGACTTTTCTTCCTTAAGGTCTCAAAGCTCTTAACCTAGCTCAAGGTTGTCATCTGAACCAGCCAGATGCTTAACTGATAATCAATCATAGTCAGTGCATCCTTTGAAAAATAAGACTTCAGAGCTGTCTTGCCCCAAAAATGGCAACTAGGCATTCTCTTTTGGCAACTCTAACCCTGGTTTAAGGAGCCACTTGGCGTCTAGCTTATACATTTGAGTTTTTAACACTGGTTCTGGTGCACAATAGTGGTAGACACCTTGCTGAGTGAGCTCTGCTGCCAAGCCAGCTTGGGGGGGGTGAGATTCCCACAGAACTGAACAACCACCCCCCTTTTTCCAACAAAGATGGACTCAGGCTCAGTTTCAAGAAGCAGGGATTGCATAGACTGAGGGACTTCTCTAAGAATGGAACCTCATAGAATCATAGAGTTGGAAGAGACCACAAGGGCCATCGAGTCCAACCCCCTGCCAAGCAGGAAACACCATCAGAGCACTCCTGACATATGGTTGTCAAGCCTCTGCTTAAAGACCTCCAAAGAAGGAGACTCCACCACACTCCTTGGCAGCAAATTCCACTGTCGAACAGCTCTTACTGTCAGGAAGTTCTTTCTAATGTTTAGGTGGAATCTTCTTTCTTGTAGTTTGAATCCATTGCTCCGTGTCCGCTTCTCTGGAGCAGTAGAAAACAACCTTTCTCCCTCCTCTATGTGACATCCTTTTATATATTTGAACATGGCTAGCATATCACCCCTTAACCTCCTCTTCTCCAGGCTAAACATGCCCAGCTACCTCTCTGGAAGGCAGTTCCATTATAATACTTCTGAAAGTGCCACAAACACCCTGGCTGCCATTATGCCAGGTCATCCTTATGAAGGAACTTATTCTTACTCTGTTTTAGTATGTGCTGGATGCCACCCAGAGTGGCTAGGGCATGGGTAGGCAAACTAAGGCCCAGGGGCCGGATCCGGCCCAATCACCTTCTAAATCTGGTCCGTGGACAGACCGGGAATCAGCATGTTTTTACATGGGTAGAATGTGTCCTTTTATTTAAAATGCATCTCTGGGTTATTTGTGGGGCCTGCCTGGTGTTTTTACATGAGTAGAATGTGTGCTTTTATTTAAAATGCATCTCTGGGTTATTTGTGGGGCACAGGAATTCGTTCATTCCACCCCCAAAAAATATAGTCCGGCCCCCCACAAGGTCTGAGGGACAGTGGACTGGCCCCCTGCTGAAAAAGTTTGCTGACCCCTGGGCTAGGGAAACCCAGCGAGATGAGCAGGGTAGAAATAATAAAATTATTATCATTATCACAGAGCAATCAAACAGATCTTTAACTGAGCCAGTGTGGTTACTGGTTAGAGTGTCAGAGTAGGGCCTGGGAGACCAGAGTTCGAATTTCCACTCAGCCACGAAGCTCACCTTGGGCCCAGTCACTGCCCCTCAGCCTAACCTACCTCACAGGGTTGTTGTGGGGCTTAAATGAGATGGAAGGGAGAACCATGTACATCACTTTGAGCCCCTTGGAGAAAAAATGTGGCTATAAATGCAATAAACTCAGCTTGAGGGGCTGGTGTTGCTATCTGAGAGCTCTTCTAAGGGCCTAGTCTTGCAAATTTGTTATTCTCAATGCCAGGTCTACTGACCTGCTTCAGATAATTATGGCCTGAGGACATGGTACGAGTACAGAACCAGGAGAATAAGCCATGGCGGGGCAACCATCTTCACACCAAAGATACAGGAAAACAGCCTCAATATGGTGTTTGCTGGCACTACAGTTTTTATGGGACGGGGCTCTAAACTGTGTGGGTTCTGTGACCCCTCTGGTAGAAACATTTTGGGTCTCTGTATTGTATGAAAACTATTTTCTTTTTCGGATGCGAAGACAACAGTTATGAGTTGCAACAAGATATATCGCCACCTGAGTTAGGTGTCTTCCTTTTAGTTGTTTCTCCTTTTTTCTTTTGCAATGGAATATTCACAAGCCGACATTGTTATGCTATTGATAAATACGTACATAAAAAAGACTGAGCTACTTACCTTTCCTCCCAAACCTTCCCCTGCTGGATCCCTCTCCATGTCTGACAATGTTAACCTCATTAACCCTGTTAACATACAGCCTTGGCTGCTATCTCTGTGATGTTTTTGCCCTTTTTTGCTTCCAAACTGCTCAGTGCTCTCATGCAGTGTTAATCCTCCTCCACACCTCAGAACACGACAAAACACTTATCATCCCACCCACAATTATTCAAAAGAAACACCTGACCGTGACTCCTAGTGGCTCAAGAAGTTGGTACAGTGGTACCTTGGGTTAAGTACTTAATTCATTCCAGAGGTCCGTACTTAACCTGAAACTGTTCTTAACCTGAAGCACCACTTTAGCTAATGGGGCCTCCCGCTGCCAACACGCTGCCGGAGCACGATTTCTGTTCTCATCCTGAAGCAAAGTTCTTAACCTGAAGCACTATTTCTGGGTTAGTGGAGTCTGTAACCTGAAGCGTATGTAACCTGAGGTACCACTGTATTGAGCATTCTGGAAAGGCCAGCAGGTTGTTAGCTTTCTACAAAACTTGGCACAAAACGTGGGCACTGGTCCCACGAAGATACAATAGTGTTGGTTGTTCTGAGCGTTGATGGGCAGTTTTGGAAGAGAATATAAGGAGAGAAATAGCACTAACGTGGCTGTTTAATAAACAGGGGGTCACTAATTAACCAATCCTGTTCAAAACTGAATGTTCAAGTGAACAAACTGCTGCCCTATAATGAAAGAAATGGCAGCTGCATCCCAAAAAATTCGGAAGCATTCCAGGAAAGCAGGGCACCCGAGAGCCTTCGCTCTCTCCTGGCCTTGAAAGTGGGCAAAAGGGGTGAGGAAGTTGCGTTATACCAAAGGTCAAGACTGTGTTTAAATTAATAGATTTTCCGAACATATCCAGAATACTGCTGTCTCTAGCAGTGTCTGAGCGGAAATCAGTGTCTGGGTGGAAATCCAGATGTATGGCAGCCCATGTATGGTAGTGCCAAAAAAGCTCAACAACTTTTCTGTCCGGATTTTCACTGTTTGAAATACGGCACCCCTAATCTATGGAAGTCACATTCATTAATTTCAACTTGTGAGTATGGACTCAGCTACATTAGTCAAAAAATGTGTTATAAACATGCAACACCAGGTGGCGCTGGAGAGCAAAAAAAATATCTGTGCGGATTTTTACATAGCGTTTCTTTTTCTTTTGTTACAACGATTTAATTTCTACTTATTTATAACATTTTTTCCTGTGCGTAGATGCACCCTATGACTAAGGTTGGACCCAACCCTGCCTGGTCATCTAGCCTGGCAATATCTACTGTGGGTGGCTGTGGCTCGCTTCAGAGTCTCAGGCAGACAGCCCCTCACTCTCCCCCCCCCCCCCCGCACCACTTCCTGGTTCTGTTTTTAAACAGGAGACACCAGGGACATTCTGCAGGCCAAGCGGAATTTGTCCTGGGCCTCAAGCTCAATTTTTGGCATCTGTTGATTTCTTAGTGTTTGATAAGTTTCCCAGCTTGTTTCCTACGTGCATCAGGCCCAAATGCAACATTGAGTTTAGGCTGGAAGCTCCTTGGAGGCAGGGATCTTTCTGTTTTTCTTTATCAAACTCTACAAGGTCACCAAGGGTGCTCCATGAAGCAAAGCAAAAAAGCAGTGCTTTGTGGTTGGGGTTTTTTTATTTAAAAAAACACTAGAAAAAGAGAGGGATGAAAACAGATTTTTAATCAAATTCTCATTTTAAAAGAGAAAGCAAGGTTTGTGCAAGCAGGCCAGAGAACGGGTCTTTGGGGTCTTTTTGTTCTTCTGCAGTGGGTCTTGGGTGCTGACTGTTGCTTCCTCCTCCATGTCTCACCTTCCACTTCCATAAACTCCTTGCAGCAGCCTCGGCTGTTCCCCTTTCCGAAGAAGGAAGGCCCGGTGGCGTTCCAGGTATGATTGATGTTTATGTGAAGAGGGATGAGGTGAGAATGGAGTGAAGTGAGCTGGAGGCCCTGGCAAGTTGCGGCTTCTGCTGCTTCTTGTAAGGTTTGCAGAGGGAGGCGGTGGAGAAAGAAAACCCAAGGCTCCTGGATTTCAGGTGTAAAGTCCCCCCCGCATTGCCAAAGGGTCCAGAGAAGTGGGCAGAGCTGCTACAGGTCTCTTCCGAGCCTCTCGATCTCGTCGAGGAAGAAGTCCAAGTCCTCTCGGGTGACTGCAGGGTTCGTCACCACCTGGCGGAAGAAGTTGACTCTGTTGCCGAGGGGCTGGTAGCTCACCATCATGGACCCTTTCTTCATCATCCGCTCCTTGATCATAGGAGCTACCTAAACCCGGGCAAAGAAGGAACCCAGTCTCAGAGTTTGGTTGGATACTGGGACGCAGCACCCACCCAGCCCAGTTTAGAAGAATGAGCACATGCACAATGAGCAATATCCACGGCCTCCTCTCAGAGTGGACCATTTCCTTTACAGCAGCGGTTCTCAACCTGTGGGTCCCCAGATGTTGTTGGGCTACAACTCCCATCATTGCTGAGCTCTGGCCTAGCTGTCTAGGGGTGATGGGAGTTGTAGTTCAACAACATCTGGGGACCCACAGGTTGAGAAAGGCTGCACAGGATTCTCAACACTCCCAGTACATTTCCGAGCACAATTCAAAGTGTTGATGCTGACCTTTAAAGCCCTAAATGGCCTCAGCCCAGTATACCTGAAGGAGTGTCTCTACCTCCATCATTCAGCCCGGACACTAAGGTGCAGCTCCAAGGGTCTTCTGGCAGTTCCCTCACTACAAAAAGTGGAGTTGCAGGGAAGCAGGCAGAGGGCCTTCTTGGTTGTGGCACCCGCCCTGTGGAGCGCCCTCCCATCAGATGTCAAGGAAATAAACAACTACAGTCATACCTCGGGTTGAATGTGCTTCGGGTTGAGCATGTTTGAGTTGCGCTCCGTGGCAACCCAGAAGTAACGGAGCGCGTTACTTCCGTGTTTAGCCGCTTGCGCATGAGCAGACGCTCAAAATGGCGTCACGTGCATGCGCAGAAGTGGCAAAAAGCGACACGTGTGTGTGCAGACGTGCAGTCACTAGTTATGTTTGCTTCTAGATGCGAACAGGGCTCCGGAACAGATCCCGTTCGTATCCAGAGGTACCACTGTATCTGACTTTTAGAAGACACCTGAAGGCAGCCCTGTTTAGGGAAGTTTTTAATGTTTGGTATTTTTAATATTCTGTATAAATAAATTATTATTATTATTATTATTATTATTATTATTATTATTATTATTACCTTGCCCAATCTCAGACAGTAATCTGTGCATCCCTCCTTCCCGCGTAGGCTGGGAGGCACGTACCAAAAGCACAGATTGATGAATTCCGGCTAAAAGAAAAGAGGGACAAGACATCTTAAGGGAAGTGTTCAGGACTATATTTCTCCTACACACCCATCCCCTGTGAAGCGTGAAGTTCTGGGAACCCTGGTTTATATTTCAATAGCATACACCCCCTATCTGCAATAGTGCATCTTTATCCTGTCAATCATCAGGTGCCTTGAGAGTTCAAGCCAGGCTCAGGGTGACCTCGGATCTTACTGCTGCAAAGTGCAAAAATTATAGATAGAAGTGACCTGTTTTATAAGGTTTAGATCTTCGTGCTTGGTGCCACAGGATGCCTGGTGTCTGGCGGATGGGCATGTTTCATCCAAAACACTAAAGAAGGATGCCAAGGCTCAAATTTGTTCGGCAGCTTTGGTGGTTGATTGCAGGTGAGGAATCAGCCTGCAGCTCCGAGTGAAGAGTGTGTGCTTTGCATGCGGAGTGCTCTGAGTTCAGTTCCTGCCTTCTCTAAAATAACCTCAATGAGGACTAGTAAAGGTCCCCCCACAAAGACAGTTGCACTGCTTAAGGGCTTGAGGAATCATTGGTCCAACATTACAAACAACACCTTCATAGGTGTTGTCGTTGTTTAGTCGTTTAGTCATCTCCGACTCTTTGTGACCCCCTGGACCAGAGCACACCAGGCACTCCTGTCTTCCAGTGCCTCCCGCGGTTTGGTCAAACTCTTGTTCGTAGGTTTGAGAACACTGTCCAACCACCTCGTCCTCTGTCGTCCCCTTCTCCTTGTGCCCTCCATCTTTCCCAACACCAGGGTCTTTTCCAGGGAGTCTTCTCTTCTCATGAGGTGGTCAAAGTACTGGAGCCTTAGCTTCAGGATCTGTCCTTCCAGTGAGCACTCAGGGCCGATTTCCTTCAGAATGGAGAGGTTTGATCTTCTTGCAGTCCATGGGACTCTCAAGAGTCTCCTCCAGCACCAGAATTCAAAAGCATCAATTCTTCGGCGATCAGCCTTCTTTATGGTCCAGCTCTCACTTCCATACATCACTACTGGGAAAACCATAGCTTTAACTATATGGGCCTTTGTTGGCAAGGTGATGTCTCTGCTTTTTAAGATGCTGTCTAGGTTTGTCATTGCTTCATAGGTGTAAGACTAGTCAAAGAATAGTGAAAGTCTCAGCAAGCCTAGGGGCGCCCTTCTGTGTCCTAGGGTTGAGCCCTACCACCGAATACAGACTCTGAGACTGAGGCCTGTCGAGTCCTGGAGCTCAAGCACTTCTTACCTCTATCACCAGCTGAAAGCCTTCTCTCTTCTTGATCTCATCAGCCAGGTACCTAGCGGAGGGAAGGAGGAGAAGGCCAGGAAACTGGGATGAGCTCTGTAACATTCACCTGCCGGCAACTAGGCAATGGAGGTGTCATCCCGATTCCCTTGGCTTTGAGAAAGGACAAATTGAAAGGGAGACCACCCACCCCGATCCCACCCTTACCCCGCAAGGCGCACCTGGTCATGGCAAAGGCTCTGTCGACTCTCTGCTCTAACCCCCTGGTGCCATTGGCCTTCCACATCAGCCACAGCTTGAAGCAGTCAACTTTGCGGCCACACTGGATGGTCTGGTCCCCCCTGTCGTAAGTCCTGTTGTAGAACTTGTCCGTCTGGAATAGGTAAGTGGCTTCAGCGCAGTGGCATCTCTGCAGCAGGCCCTGCCAGGGAGGAGAAGCCAAAACAGAATTTTAAAAAAGCATGTTCCTACGTTCTATTGTAATGCATTCCTGCCTTCCCCTGCCTGGTCCATTAAAATGGCTTTTGATCATTCTCTAGAACCCCTTCTTCGCATGTCTCTTCCATGAGAGGCCCAGAAGGCATCAACACGAGAGCGGGGACTTTTCCGTGCTGGCACCCTGCTTGTGGAATGCTCTCCCCAGGGAGGCTTGCTTGGTGCCTTCATTACATATCTTTAGCTGCTAGTCAAAAACATTCCTCTTCTCTCAGGCCCTTGGGTACTTAAATAGTCTAGTGGTCTTTTAAATTGTTTTTGTTCGTTATTATGCTATGTCATTTGTGTTTCTATATTGTAAACTGCCCTGTAATCTTCGGATGAAGGGCGGGATTGATATTTAATCAATCAATCAATCAATCAATCAATCAATAGTTAGCGTGGCTTTCAACCACAGTTAAGAAATACACAGGATAAAACCACGAAATTAAAAAAAAAAAAAAGATCAGGAGACTCAATAACTTTTGGGACTTTAGAACTGGAGCAAGACCAGGCTTCCACAGGGAAAAACAACAACAACCACAATACAGGACACACTTCCACAACCTTGGGCACTCCAAAGGTTTTGGACTCCAAATCCCATCATCCACAGTCAGCATCATGTTTTGGAGTACAGTTCCCATCAGCCCTAGCCAGTATCATGTGGATGATGGGAATCGTAGTCCAAAACACCTGGAGGCCACCGGATTGGGGAAAGCTGGTTGATGGAGACAGCTGTTTCTCCACATCCCAGGTAGGTGCAGTTCAAAAGCGGGCAGGACACAGACTACATGGAAATGGCGGAAATGACGAGCACAATCCGAGACCAGGGAGAAGAGTCGATGGAAGAAGATTGGAAAAAAAGTAAAGTATATTTACAGAAATATTGCAAAATTAATGAATGTTAGAAGAAGACTGGAATGAAGTTATATGGTTTAAGCAGAAATGTTATAAAGAATTAAGCAAAAACTGATTGTTAATGGGCTAAAGTGGAAAATTTAAAGTTAGATTGTGTTAAGATAAATTATAGAACAAAAATTGAGAAAGAGGGAAAGGATTTGCTGAATTAGCTAATTTGAACTAGAATACAAAAAAGGGAGGTGTGAGGAAGTCGAGGAAACAAGTAAATGAAAGATAAAGATATGGAAATTGGATGTGTTTTGAAATGTTTTTGTTTTTTCTTGTTGCTTTGATGTACTGTTTTTCTTTCTATTTTTGATGTATTGTTTGTTAAAAAAAAATTTATTGTTTTTTTTTCTTTCTCTCATACTTTCTTTCTGTAACTATAAAACTTCTAATAAATATTATTTTTTTAAAAAAAGTGGGCAGGACACAAAGGGAAGTGTCTCCACTGCAATCTCAAGGACCACCTCATTGCTTATGAGCTGGGCTACTCTTAATAATAATAATAAATTTTTATTTGTATCCCGCCATCCCGAGCCGAGGCCGGGCTCAGAGTGGCTAACATCATAAAAACAACACAATATGCATAAAAACAGACATCAATTAATTCTCTTTGAGAAGTCCTGGTCTTGAGGTGGAAGTGGGACCTTGGAAATCTGAGAGACAAACATCCACCCTGCCCGGGCCAATGAGACCTCACCGAGACGGGTAGGACTAGGGCCATGTGTAGTCAAGGATTCCACTCCCCGCCCCATAAAAAAAATCTGTCTGAATCTAAGCTCCAATTTATTTTTTAAGTGTCTATCCCTTATGATTGCAAATGGTTGTTTCAGAGTCAGGGGGCAGCTGGGGACTGTTTGCCTTACTCAGAGGGCGGGGGCTTTGGGATTCTTCTGCATAGCTCCCCCCTTGCGATAGCTAGCAGAAACACAATAAATTCTGCACAACCAATAAGCAAATATATGCAAATCTGTATATATCTTTGGCACAGCGTACACACACACAGAGACCTCACCTTGACTTTTGGGTGGACAAGGCCACATTTCCTCAGGGGTCAAGTTCTCAAGCTGGTTGTGAGTGGGGGGCCAAAACGAGTGGTATGGGGGGGACACAGACCAAAGTGTGGCATGCAATCCACTGGGAGCAGTCAAATACAGCATTCTTTGTTTTCCTAGAGTGGACATGCAAGGGGATGTTGGTCCAGCCAGTGGAACTTCCTGTTACACCTGGCTGGAGCATCCTTCCTTGCATGTGACTAGTGGGTGGGTGTAACCTTTCCAGACCAGGTAAAAGGACAAGGCATGCTGCCACTCCCTCTCTTCCTCCATCTTCCTTTCGTCCTGCGAACTTCCTGGACTAAACTGCTGACTGCCAGGCAAGCAGTCCCCCAGGTCATCTCCCTTATGGGGTAAACCTTTTTGTATATGTTTGTAACTTTAAGCCTAAAGCCTGCCTTCAGGGATCACACTGTGCTCTGCCTGATCGTGAGTCAACTTTCTTTTTATTGCTTATGAATAAGACTGTGGTGTCTTTATTCTTTTAGGAGGGATTCAAGGGGTCTTACCAGGAAATATTAGAACAGATTGAATTGCTTTTTGCCTGCAGACTGTCTTGCCAGAGTGGTGCATGCTCTAGTTATCTCTCGCTTGGACTACTGCAATGTGCTCTACGTGGGGCTACCTTTGAAGGTGACCCGGAAACTACAACTAATCCAGAATGCGGCAGCTAGACTGGTGACTGGGAGCAGCTGCCGAGACCATATAACACCTGTCTTGAAAGACCTACATTGGCTCCAAGTACGTTTCCGAGCACAATTCAAAGTGTTGGTGCTGACCTTTAAAGCCCTAAATGGCCTCGGTTCAGTATATCGTCTCCACCCCCATTGTTCTGCCCGGACACTGAGGTCCAGCGCCGAGGGCCTTCTGGAGGTTCCCTTACTGCGAGAAGCCAAGTTACAGGGAACCAGGCACAGGGCCTTCTCGGTAGTGGCGCCCTCCCTGTGGAACGCCCTCCCACCAGATGTCAAAGAGAAAAACAACTACCAGACTTTTAGAAGACATCTGAAGGCAGACCTGTTTAGGGAAGCTTTTGACGTTTAATAGACTACTGTATTTTAATATTTTGTTTGGAACCGCCCAGAGTGGCTGGGGAAACCCAGCCAGATGGGCAGGGTATAAATAATAAGTTGTTGTTGTTGTTGTTGTTGTTGTTGTTGTTGTTGTTGTTGTTATGAAACTCACACAAATTTGCAACCAGTTTTCTGCTGTGTAAAGGGGGAATGCACTCTGCTAAGTAAAGGAACTTGCTAGCACAAGTTAGGAAAGATATTAATAAACAATATATCCTCTCCTGCCACCTTCAACATTCCAACAAAAAGTGGTTAGGACACTGCCGTCTCTTTTCTTCATTTCTCCCCCCTTCCTTGCCACTCACATGACATTAGGCCAGTTCCTTAAGCTGAATCATCCCCAGCCCAAATACCTACGGAGCTGTCTCGCAGCAGGAAGGCAGAACACTGCAGCCCAGTCATAAGCATTTTGTGGGGATTCCAAGCCACAGAATCTGCCCTGTGTAGGGAAACAGAAGAACAACGCTATCACGGCTTGTTTTGACACGGAACGTATCCTATTCTAAGATGCAAGAAAATGCAAAGCGATGTTGTGGGAAGGGGGAGCGAACTGGGGGAGAAGAAAATGCAATATTGCAACGTAAACAAGGCTTTTCCAGAAGGAAACGTCTGTCGGTTTGACCTTCACATGTCAGGGCTTACAGCCCTGGGTGAATTTTGAGAATGCCCCAAATATATATTTTACTTATTCCGCCATTGTTTCGACAGACTCAGGCAAATGCTAACAGTATCAACATTCACCGATGGCTCTTTAGGCATTCACAGTTGTTTGGAATGATCAATACATATACTGTATGTGGCTGTTGACATCCACTGTAACCGTAAGGCGCTGGTGGAGGTCTTCACGCAGGAGTGGTGCCACCAGCACTCTGGTCTCCCAGACAAGACTCTGCCAGCTAAGAGTGCCCTCTGTGCTGCAGAACTGGTGTGGGCACTGCCATCTGAGCCCATAGCATGAAGATGGTCAGTTGAATTCACAAGCGAATGTAGATGCATAAAAACTTTCCATCAAAACCAACTTGTCGTGCTCAACAGCAACAAACATTCGCTCACCCTAAGTGTCTGGCACCTATCTGTAACAGGGGGAGGGGAGAGAACAATTGACAACCACTCTGTTAGGGAAACTATATGCTGTTGTCATAAATTAAAGCTAACGTATTTTTTGCACCATAACACTCACTTTTTTCCTCCTAGAAAGTAAGGGGAAACGTCTGTGTGTGTTATGGAGCGAATGCCTATGGGTGGCAGGGGGGATCTGCTGCAGTCGTGAGCAGAGGATCCATGGTTCCCCTTCCTTCCCTCCTCCGTGGCTCGCTTTGAAACAGCAAAGCAGGAGAAGAGCCACTGAGTGGGGAGGAGAGAGGGACAGAGAGCCTGCTTCTTTAAAGGAGCAAAGCGGGAGAGGAGAGGAGCCGCTTACACGAGTGTAAGTGGCTGCTGTCCGGTTGGTTCCTTTAAAGCAAGCAGGCTCTCTGTCCCTCTCTCCTCCCCACTCAGCTTGCTACATAGCAGCAAAGTTTTTCAGCTCGCTAAGCCGGGGATGAGCGGGGAGGAGGGAGAAAAGCAGAACCTGCTTGCTTTAAAGGAGCAAAGTGGGAGAGGAGAGGAGCCTTCTGCATTATTAGCAGCATCCTTCTCCACACACCCCATGCGTGCTCCTTCTCCCCTTAAACCCCTCTTCTGCATTATTAGCAGCATCCTTCTCCACACATCCCACGCGTGCTCTATCTCCCCTTAAACCCCTCTTCTGCATTATTAGCAGCATCCTTCTCCACACACCCCACGCGTGTTCCTTCTCCCCTTAAAGCCCTCTTCTGCATTATTAGCAGCATCCTTCTCCACACACCCCACACGTGTTCCTTCTCCCCTTAAACCCCTCTTCTGCATTATTAGCAGCATCCTTCTCCACATACCCCACGCGTGCTCCTTTTCCCTTGAGTGCTTTTCCTTCCCTCCCCACTTAAAACGTGGTTACAAAGCATGGATCCACATGGATCCTCAGGATTTTTGCACTGGGTCACCCCAAATTCACCATCAGATCACATAGCATGTCCATGGCTACATCTTCCACCAAAAAAATCACGCACCCACTGTTGCCTGGGGCCGCAGTGGTGCAAAAACGTGGTTACAAAGTATGGATCCTCAGGATTTTTGCATTGGGCTACTCCAAACTCACTGTCAGATCACATGTCTGTGGCCAAAGCATGAACCACAAAAATCATACATCCACTGTTTCGTTTAGAATATTTTTTTTCTTGTTTTCCTCCTCTAAAAACTACGCGCGTGTTATGGTCGGGTGCGTGTTATAGAGCGAAAAATACGGTACTTTTGTTTTGTTTTGTTCATTTGCAGATTTCTGCAGGGAGTTAAGGAGCCCAAGTTTCATCCTTCATCACCATCGTTCACTGTTCAGATATCAAGCATTCCAAATGCTGGCTTATCTTGCCAGCAGAGTCTGGATGTTAATGGCCTCATTTAAATTTAAAAATAAAACTGTGCTAAATCTTTAAAACATATGCCTTTCTTGGTCTGTCCCCAACTCAACAGCTTTGCGTATGCTAATGTTTTCGTAACCGTTAGAAACCACGCCAGGCTGTACCAAGCCTCTTTCAATGAGACCAGCCCCATATCTGACCTCCAGGCCATCTGTGACTGAATGGCGCTGTGGGTAAAAGCCTCAGCGCCTAGGGCTTGCCGATTAAAAGGTCGGCGGTTCGAATCCCCGCGGCGGGGTGCGCTCCCGTTGCTCGGTCTCAGCGCCTGCCAACCTAGCAGTTCGAAAGCACCTCCGGGTGCAAGTAGATAAATAGGGACCGCTTACTGGCGGGAAGGTAAACGGCGTTTCCGTGTGCTGTGCTGGCTTGCCAGATGCGGCTTTGTTACGCTGGCCACGTGACCCGGAAGTGTCTCCGGACAGCGCTGGCCCTCGGCCTCTTTGAGTGAGATGGGCGCACAACCCTAGAGTCTGTCAAGACTGGCCCGTATGGGCAGGGGTACCTTTACCTTTACCTCCCTGCCCAATGCATGTTTGCCTGATCTAGTGCCTGACTTCCAGCCTGCCTTGTTACTCCTTTGACCCATCCTGGAATTGGATCCCAGCAGCAGCCTGTTGCAAAATGATGCCCCGGACTTGACAGTAATATTATGAATGAAATATACTTGGAGTCGAGAGTGGATTTCATGCTCTTTATTCAGCTCATAGTGGTGAGGAGGAATGGAAGTTCCCCCAGAATGTCTGCTTTATATACCGTATTTTTCGCTGTATAAGATGCACCAGACCACAAGATGCACCCAGTTTTTGGAGGAGGAAAACAAGAAAAAAAATATTCTGAATGTCAGAAGCCAGAAGCCTTGGGGGGGGGGGGATATATTTTTTTTCTTTATCCCCCCCCCAAAAAAAAACCTAGGTGCGCCTTATGGGCCGGTGCGCCCTATGTGGCGAAAAATACAGTACTTTGATGTAGTGTTTGTTAATCTTTAGGTAGATCTTAGGGCCAGGAAACAGAGTTTCACATGGAGGTGATAAAGATGCCTAATCTTTCCTTGCCAGCATTTCTCTCATGTTCACTTCTTGTTTATGGCCTCCGGGGTTGCTGAATGCATTCCTCCTTTAGTCCTGTTTTATTTACCCCAGAATGTATGCATGTTCAAATTAGCTCTTTGTAGTTTTAACTTTAAGTTTGTCCCACGTGGGTTTTTTTGAAATGCTCAGAGAAAATCTGATTGATTCTTACGAACACTGTGTAAAAAGTTCTTTTGTGAATAAAACGACCTGGGCCAAGGGGTGGACAGATTATTCTTGGCACTTCTTCCCAGAGTCTTGCTGGTCAAACCTCGTGTGTATTTTATTAATCAGAGTTCAATCCTTCCTTGCTTTTGGGACGCAACATTCCAGCCCTTGCATCACCGGTCCATTGGTATACAGCTCAAAGCCCACTCAAGAGTAAATATTGCCTACCTCTCGACTCCATTCAGAAGGTGCCGGTGCCTCTGCGAGAGGAGGGCACTGCCACCCCATGCAGCCTACAAGAGAGTGACAGAGGCGTATCAGTCATTAAGAACCCATCCGGGCAAAGTGTGTCAACGAGGTGCTCGTCTGGTCAGAAATCCCAATCTGAAAATACCTGAAGAGCATAATTCCAGGGATAGCTGACCAGTGATGGAATGGGAGTCTCACACCCATTTATGCATTTGATATGTTTCATCGTGGCATATCTACTGAACATGAGAGCTGGTTATGGGACAGGCCCACAACTGCCTCTATGCCACCAACAGTTAACCCATTTCTAAGGGCCCATCTAGGGGACGCAGGTGGCGCTGTGGGTTAAACCACAGAGCCTAGGGCTTGCTGATCAGAAGGTCGGCGGTTCAAATCCCCGCGACGGGGTGAGCTCCCGTTGCTCGGTCCCTGCTCCTGCCAACCTAGCAGTTCGAAAGCACAAAGTGCAAGTAGATAAATAGGTACCGCCCCAGCAGGAAGGTAAACGGTGTTTCCGTGTGCTGTTCTGGTTCGCCAGAAGCAGCTTAGTCATGCTGGCCACATGACCCGGAAGCTGTACGCCGGCTCCCTGGGCCAGTAAAGCGAGATGAGCACCGCAACCCCAGAGTCCTTTGCGACTGGACCTAACGGTCAGGGGTCCCTTTACCTTTACCTTTAAGGGCCTGTCTATAAGGGCTAGAAACTTGAGGACAATCACAAGCTTCAGATGAAAGCATCTCAAGACACTGAATTCTGCCCCCAAACCCAAAAGCTGGACTTACTTGGAATGATCACAGAAACGAAGAATACATCCAACCCTTCTTCCCGGTCTTTTCCCCACTGCCTTGATTTTTTTGTCCCTCTTCCACCCTACTACCTCTTGGATAATAATTAAATAGTAATCACCCTACAAGGGACGCGGGTGGCGCTGTAGGTTAAAGCCTCAGTGCCTAGGGCTTGCCGATCGAAAGGTCGGCGGTTCGAATCCCCGCGGCGGGGTGCGCTCCTGCTGTTCGGTCCCAGCGCCTGCCAATCTAGCAGTTCGAAAGCACCCCTGGGTGCAAGTAGAGAAATAGGGACCGCTTACTAGCGGGAAGGTAAACGGCGTTTCCGTGTGCGGCTCTGGCTCGCCAGAGCAGCGATGTCATGCTGGCCACGTGACCCGGAAGTGTCTTCGGACAGCGCTGGCCCCCGGCCTCTTTGAGTGAGATGGGCGCACAACCCTAGAGTCTGTCAAGACTGGCCCGTACGGGCAGGGGTACCTTTACCTTTACCTTTAATCACCCTACAAAGCAGGTTGTCTGCTACATCTATGCATGACTGATTCACTGCTCTGGTCTGTCCTCAATAGGGGCAGGTTGCGTCCCTGCATCTGCAGCACGCAATCGCTTCTAATGCAGAGACACGAAAGAACAATTCATCCTAGGAGGTTAGCTGTTGCACCTCTGCATGGGGCAAATCTTGCAACTACATCCTGAAAGGAGCAGGATTGTGTGATCATCCTAAGACCAAAAAAATAAAATTTCATGGGGCAAATGATCGTGACATGACTTTTTGCACATAACACCAGAAAGCAATTCTGTGGACATGAATCACTGGTCAAGATCCAAAGAGACCTGTGTATGTACACAAAGGTCGCTCTGTGCGTGCAGGAAGAAACAGCTGCTTTTACCTTTCGGCTGCAGCTCCTGTCGACTCCCTGAAAGCTACTTCACGAGAGGTTTTGGGGAGGGACTGTGATAGGAAAGCCACCTCACCTGCCAATACAGTGGTGCCTCGCAAGACGAAATTAATTCGTTCCGCGAGTTTTTTCGTAGAGCGAGTTTTTTTGTCTTGCGAAGCACCACGGCGGGGAGGGGTGGGGAGAAGCAGGGCAGCTGCCGCAGCCGGTCCTTGGACTCACCCGCGCCTTGAGGACACTGCGCGACACGGCTGCTGGAGTGCGGCGGGGCTCAGGAGCGCGACTCCGGCTGCAGTGCTGGCTGCTGGCAGCAACAGCTCCTGAGGGGAGCGCGCAAGGGCGGTGGGCAGCGGCGCGAGGCAGCCGGAAGGTCGGCCGGAAGGTGGGAGGGAGCCGGAGGAGCGGGGAAGCGAGCGTGCGACCGTCGCCATGACAGGAGAGGCAAGGCTGTTTCGTCTAGCGAAGCAAGCCCTTAAAAAAATCCGTCTTGCGAAGCACCTCAGAAAACAAAAAACCCTTTCATCTAGCGGGTTTTTCGTCTTCCGAGGCATTTGTCTTGCGGGTACCACTGTATGTCAGAAGTGGACCACCTGTCTCTAAGGACCATCTTCTATCCTTGGTCTGGGTGGCATTCAGGGTTTAAAAGACACAGAACACACACACCCCTCCCCATTTTCTCTCTCTCACACACACTTATAACAGGCACCTCCTGCCATCCCCGAGGATCTGTAGGGCACCAATCCCTCAGCGTGCCGCACTTACATCAACGTGAAGCCAGACCTTGTGCCTTGCGCACACTTCCGCAATCTCAGCCACGGGGTCGAAGGCTCCCAGGACGGTGGTGCCACAGGTGGCATTGACAAAGAAGGGGAATGCCCTCTGGAAAAGAAGAACATCAGGAGCAGGCATTGGCAGACTGGCGCAGGTTTTGCCAATCTGGTGCCCTCCGGAGGTTTTGGACTACAACTCCCATCAGCCCCAGCCAGAGCAGTCTGGGTTGGCTAGAGCTGATTTTCTGTGAACATTACAAAGATGTTGTCTCCCAACAACACACATCCCCTCCCCCACTCTATGTCTCTCTCTGATCATGTTTGGTAACAGGTTAGACACCGCTTTTAACAACAACAACAATTTATCATTTATACCCCGCCCATCTGGCTAGGTTTCCCCAGCCACTCTGGGCGGCTCCCAACAGAATATTAAAAACACGATAAAACATCAGTCATTAAAAGCTTCCCTAAACAGGGCTGCCTTCAGATGTCTTCTAAAAGTCAGAGAGTTGTTTATTTCCTATACATCTGACGGGAGGGCGCTCCACAGGGCGGGCGCCACTACCGAGAAGGCACTGTAATCTCACTTCTTGCAGTGAGGGAACCACCAAAAGGCCCTTGGAACTGGACCTCCGTGCCTGGGCTAAACGATGGGGGTAGAGAAGCTCCTTCAGGTGTTAAGTAGGCAAGTCCTCAGAAAAAGAGTGGAGCATTATGAAGGAAAATATCCTGTGCTCTTAGTTCTGCCCTCTTCACCGTCCAGAGGAAACCTACCTCAGATTTGGCCTGGTTGATCTTTTTCTCCAGATCAGCAGGGATCATTTTTCCCCTGAAGGAGAAAGAAAGCAGTGGCAGAAGTGAGCCTTAAGACAATCTACCTCTAGAACCAACCTATGCAAGGAGCAGAATCGTGTGGTGCATGTTTGCCCCGGAATGTGCTATTACAGGCTGCAGCAGGTATAGAATCTCCTGGTCAAACGACTCCCTGTTTCAAAAGTCCCTGTGCACACAGAAAACTAGTGCCTTTGTGCCCAAGAAAGATGTTAAATTATTTTTGTATGCCACAACTGCTGCTCGTATTTTGTTAGCTAAAAAGTGGAAAACCCAAGAATTACCAACAATAGAAGAATGGCAGATGAAGATGATGGATTTTTCGGAGCTGGCCGACCTAACTGGAAGAGTCCGCGACCAGAAGGAGGAGGAGTATCAGGAAGAGTGGAATAAATTTAATGATTATTTAGTTAAATTTGCTATGTTAAACTAACTGAAAACAGCTTGCAGATACTTAATGGGCTCAGGATTTTATTTATGTTAAGTGATGAATTAATATGTTTAATTCCATAAGGTGAAGATCTAAGGATGTTGATGTTTAAGTTAAATTTCATAAAAATTGGGATTTGGAAAACCGTTAAAAGGACATGCAATGAAATTCAATCAAGGGGAAGCGAGGAAGTCACTTAACAAAGTTAATAACTGTAATTTTCAATAAGGCTATGATTTTTGTTTGTTTGATTGTTTATAATATTGTGAAAACTAATAAAATTTTTGAGAAAGAAAAAAAAAAGTCAACTAGTGCCTTTGGGCGAAGGAGTTCTAGGCGAGCCCTCTCTATGAAGCATTGCTTTTCCACGTCCGGGAAGATATTTTTCCTAAGGGGAAGCACCGAGAAAAAGATCCCCTACCTGCAATCCGAAATGGCAAAATCCACATATACCTGTTCCACGTTAGCTTGTGCAGATCAACCACTAAAGGATGATCCATTCAACCTCTTGGGAGGCCTGTTTTAAATCTCTGCCAACTTTCAAAGGCAAAGTGCAAAGTGACACACTGGCCTAAAGCCTTCTTGACACAACTCTAGTGTTAATGCAACTACCTTAACCTTTTCGGAACTTTTTGTCATTGGAAAGAATTTGAGGGAAACATCTTTTCCGTCTTGAGGACTAGAAGAGAAATAAAAATAAATCTTTGGTTTTCAGGGTGCTAAATTCTATCCTCCATTAGAAGAAGAAGAAGAGTTTGGATTTGATATCCCGCCTTTCACTCCCCTTCAGGAGTCTCAAAGCGGCTCAAAATCTCCTTTCCCTTCCTCCCCCACAACAAACACTCTGTGAGGTGAGTGGGGCTGAGAGACTTGAAAGAAGTGTGACTGGCCCAAGGTCACCCAGCAGCTGCATGTGGAAGAGCAGAGACGCGAACCCGGTTCCCCAGATTACGTGACTACTGCTCTTAACCACTACACCACACTGGCTTTCATTATCAGCTCCTATGTTAGCTGCGAAATCACTGTGTACCTGTCTATGGGCTTATTTTTTGCTCTATAAGACGCACCAGACCACAAGGCGCACCTAGTTTTTGGAGGAGGAAAACAAGAAAAAAAATATTCTGAATCTCAGAAGCCAGAACAGCAAGAGGGATCGCTGCGCAGCGAAAGCAGCAATCCTTCTTGCTGTTCTTGCTTCTGGGATAGCTGCGCAGCCTGCATTCGCTCCATAAGCCGCACACACATTTCCCCTTACTTTTTAGGAGGGGAAAAGTGAGTCTTATAGAGCAAAAAATACGGTAATTTTCCATTAAGTATTGGGGAAGGGGGAGGGAATCTGGAAACAAAAGGAAAAAGAAAAACAGAGATAAGCAATGGTGTCTCTGTCCTTGGGTATTTCCCAGGGGAGGCATCTGTTAAAGGTGCATTTGGTAGGTAGGTATCATGTCTCAGGGCAAATTATTTTATTAGATGGTCCACTGGCAGTGCCAGGAGACCTGGGCCGGGTCAAGTCTCACAAGGGTTTCCGATGGAAGCTCTCACTTTTCATCAACAGCAACAAGGTAGATGTTGTCTGTGCCAATTCCCAGGAAAGCCGCTCCCTTCTGGATGGAGTAATGGCACTGGAAGAGAAGCCAGAAAAAGAGGGAATTAGAGGATGATGATAGTAACAACAACAACAACAACAACAACAACAACAACAACAACAACAATAATAATAATTTATACCCCGCCCATCTGGCCGGGCTTCCCCAGCCAGTCTGGGCGGCTTCCCAAAAAATATTAAAATACTGTAATACATCAAACATTAAAAGCTTCCCTAAACAGGGCTGCCTTCAGATGTCTTCTAAAAGTCTTTGACATCTGGTGGGAGGGCGTTCCACAGGGTGGGTGCCACTACCAAGAAGGCCCTCTGCCTGGTTCCCTGGCTTCTCGCAGTGAAGGAACCACCAGAAGGCCCTCGGTGCTCGACCTCAGTGTCCGGGCAGAACGATGGGGGTGGAGACGCTCCTTAAGATATACTGGACCGAGGCAGTTTAGGGCTTTAAAGGTCAACACCAACACTTTGAATTGTGCTCAGAAACGTACTGGGAGCCAATGTAGGTCTTTCAAGACTGGTGTTATGTGGTCCCGGCGGCCGCTCCCAGTCACCAGTCTAGCTGGCGCATTCTGGATTAGTTGTAGTTTCCGGGTAGCCCCCCAGAGAGCACATTGCAGTAGTCCAAGCAGGAGAGAACCAGAGCACGCACCACTCTGGCGAGACAGTCTACGGGCAGGTAGGGTCTCAGGTTGCATACCAGATGGAGCTGGTAAACAGCTGCCCTGGACGCAGATTTGACCTAGGATACTAGCAGAGGCTGGTCCATTTGGGGCTAATAAGACACTGGCCCACCAACCGTAGCCTATTCTCAGCAAACACCCATCTGTGGGTCTTCTAACAACCAGCCCAATGGGTGGCACTGCCTCTCAGCTTCCACCTCTGCAGTCTCAGTTTTGCCCTTATAGAAGTTATCAGGGAGGGAGATGGTGACAAACCTATAATTAGTTGACTCTGCATGTCATCGGCTCTCTGGCGCCACCTCCTGTTGGCCTCTGGCTTCTGCCCTAGCAGCACCAATGGGCATCAGCCACCATGGACTGATACCTCTATTGGAAGCTGTCTAATACGGTGGTACCTCGCGTTACATACGCTTCAGGTTACATACGCTTCAGGTTACAGACTCTGCTAACCCAGAAATATTACCTCGGGTTAAGAACTTTGCTTCAGGATGAGAACAGAAATCGTGCAGCGGCAGCAAGAGGCCCCATTAGCTAAAGTGGTGCTTCAGGTTAAGAATAGTTTCAGGTTAAGAACGAATTAAGTTCTTAACCCGAGGTACCCACTGTACATGGATAGGCAAACTAAGGCCCAGGGGCAGGATCCGGCCCAATCGCCTTCTAAATTCGGCCCGTGGACGGTCCGGGAACCAGCGTGTTTTCACATGAGTAGAATGTTTCCTTGTATTTAACATGCATCTCTGGGTTATTTGTGGGGCATAGGAATTCGTTCATTCCCCCCCCCCCACACACACAAAAAAATATAGTCCAGCCTCTCACAAGTTCTGAGGGACAGTGGACCGGCCCCCTGCTGAAAAAGTTTGCTGACCCCTGGTCTAATACAATTTGATCATTTGGGGTCCATTTGAAGTGATTTCCCTTATGAGGTTAAGCAGCCCTTGAGTGCGTGCAGATATTGGCCCGCCCCAGAAATCCAATTAAATAATTTATTCAAAAGAAGTATATGGTAAAGAGGAAGCAGCAGGGGAGAGCGAAACCACTCGTAAGCAGCTCAGAATTGAAATATAATATTATACTAGAATATTGGTTTAATCCTTCACTAATCCAAACTTAACACTGGGATTTCTCAATCCTTCCGCTAGGCAGACTTAATCAGTAACTTGGCTTCTTCACTTATAGGTGATGCAGGGCTGGGTAAAATAACAGCCTGAGGATGGCATAGCTGTAGCAAAGGCCCTCCAGCTGAGAACGTGTAGAGGAGTCTTCCCCCTGCTCCACCTCCAAGGAGACCTCAGGTCTGAGGTCTGGGCAAGGCTGAAGCCACAGTCACAATACCCACACATATGCACCAGTGCTGGAACTGGTCATGTCTGGGATAATACAGAAGCCATCATAAAGTTTGCTGTGTATACATTTGGAGAAGTGCTGGCCATCCATAACCAGTGCTAGAAACTCAGACACATAAACTAGGCATCAAATGGCACCTTAAACCTAGGTTATGGTTGCCACAACGGAATGTCTATTTGTCAGGGGTTGGACTAGACCATCGAGGGTTTCTTCCAATACAGTGGTGCTTCGCAAGACGAAATTAATCCGTTCCGTGAGTCTCTTTGTCTAGCGGTTTTTTCGTCTTGCGAAGCAACCCTATTAGCGGATTAGCGGTTTAGCGGCTATTAGCGGCTATTAAAGGCTTAAGGGATTAGCGGATTAGCTGCTAAAAGGCTATTAGCGGTTTAGCGGCTTAGAAAACGGGGGTGGGGAGCGAAAAAAAATCTCAAGACTCGCAAGATATTTTCGTCTTGCGAAGCAAGCCCATAGGGAAATTCGTCCTGCGAAGCGCATCGAAAAACGGAAAACCCTTTCGTCTAGTGGGTTTTCCGTCTTGCGAGGCATTCGTATTGCGGGGCACCACTGTACATTGCTTGACTCTAGCTTTCTCAAACAACAGTTCGCTTGATCCAGTATGCAAGAAGGAGAAACACAAACAGTGGAAATGGGAATGGCATTAACTATGGACTAAGGCTGGGTTTTTGAAACTGTGGTCTGTGAGTTCCATCATCATCATCATCACCATCGTCTTCATATATTTATACCCCGCCCATCTGGCTGGGTTTCCCCAGCCACTCTGGGCGGCTCCCAATCGAATATTAAAAACACAATAGAACATTAAGTATTAAAAATTTCCCTAAACAGGGCTGCCTTCAGATGTCTTTTAAAAGTAGAGTAGTTGTTTATCTCTTTGACATCTGATGGGAGGGCATTCCAAAGGACTGGCGCCACTACTGAGAAGGCCCTCTGCTTGGTTCCCTGTAACCTCACTTCTCACAGTGAGGGAATCACCAGAAGGCCCTCGGAGCTGGACCTCAGTGTCTGGGCTGAATGATGGGGGTGGAGACGCTCCTTCAGGTATACTGGGCCAAGGCCGTTTAGGGCATTAAAGGTCAGCACCAACACTTTGAATTGGGCCCGGAAACATACTGGGAGCCAAGGCAGGTCTCTCAGGACCGGTGTTATATGGTCCTGGCAGCCACTCCCAGTCACCAGTCTAGCTGCCGTATTCTGAATTAATTGCACTTTCTGAGTCACCTTCAAAGATAGCCCCACATAGAGCGCATTGCAGTGGTCCAAGCAGGAGATAACAAGAGCATGCACCACTCTGGCAAGAAAATCTACGGGCAGGTAGGTTCTCAGCCTGCGTACCAGATGGAGCTGGTAAACAGCTGCCCTGGACACAGAATTGACTTGCGCCTCCATGGACAGCTGTGAGTCCAAAATGACTCCCAGGCTGCGTACCTGGTCCTTCAGGGGCACAGTTACCCCATTCAGGACCACTTGGGTGGCCTCTGGAAAGGCTGCAGCACAGTCAAATATCAGGCAGCAAACAGACAGACAAACAAACAAACAACCAACTCAGAAGAATAACATACCTCCTGCGAAGTGAACACTGCCAGTTTCGGTATTGCCCAGTTACCCTTCTGCTTGCAATCTGGGAAGCGGTGGTATCGTGCCACGTTCATAGCATACATGTTGGAGATTGAGCCCCCTGCAAAAAAAGAGCCCAGAGAGATCATGGCCTAAGGTTATTTATTTCTATTTCTATGCTATTTAATGCACTCATAGCCAGGTATATGTGTATGCCGTAATTCTGTAGGAACACAGCAAAGATTCAGAATGTATCATCGGGTGCAGATTTCAGCTTCCATTAAAACAAACCAACAAAAAAAAACCAAGGGAGCAAGTTCCTAGCCTTGGTGGCTGCGAAGGTTAAAAATGGACAATAGCTGCTAAAATCTCAGAAGCCAGAGGAGGAATGAAAGAAGATTTCCAGTGGATAGGGAAGCGGTGAAACACTTGCTTAGCCATCCCCATTACTAGCAAAACCAGAATAAAATATGCAAGTAGTTAAGAATCCATGCAAAGTCAGAAGCAGCAGAGAAGAAAGAGCATGAAGATTGCCTGCTTTCACTTATAAATGGCAATTATAATGTCAAATATCAAGGTTAGTATGGGATTCCTAAAGCGAAACTCCAAGTTGTTTTCGGTGCAACAAGTTGCAGACCAGAGGCAGCCATAGCCATCGTGGTGGCCTCGAGATGTTATTTGACTACAATTCCCATCATTTCAGACCATTGCCCAGGTGGGCTTAAATCTGCTTCAGGTGGACAATATACAGCCCTCTGTAAAGGTACTGCTGCAGATTTGACCTAGAACACGCAGAAAGGAATATCACTCACCAGGACTAAAGAGCCCATCCCCTTCCTCCCAGCCAATCAGCTCCCGCAGCTTCTTCAGAACCACCTCCTCCATCAATACAAACACAGGGGCAATCTCATATGTGTACCTAGAACACAAGGCGAGATGATGTTTTGGTCCAAGTCATATACCTGCAATTGTATGTCACAAGTAAGTATCGGGGAGTTTCACCTAGGAAAGGTGCCTAGGAAGTAAAGAGTGGTTGGCGAATGGTTGGAGGGACGCTGGCAGGCCTATCAGGAATCCAAGGAATTATACTGTACTAATAGATGAGACCTTCATCCCTTAGCAGGGCGCACACAGCCGCTGAAAAAAATATTGTTAAAATGGAAAAAAATAACAAAAGAAAGTAAAACGGTTCACAAAATGACCTGGGCATAGTTCTATCACTGAACTATTCTGACAATCTCATTCCGCAGGGATAGACAATCATACTATGAACAGACATGCTCTCTGAGGTATGGAGGAAGCACTCTATTTCCCTGGATACAAAAACTCTGAATTTTGAGTGCTCTGAAAACGCCATGCCTCCACAACAGAGCCCAACAGTGCAATACCTGCTTGTAAGTCCTACTGATTCCCCCTGAGAAGTGTGTGGCGTTTAAGTGATGCAGCGTGCAGAATATATGTAACAAACTACCAGATGTGAGGAACTGCATGGGTGCTGACAGCCAACATCTATCTCTTTAGCTTGGCGGGGTGGGGGAGGGCAAGTATGATGTCCTGTCCTGTGACATCACCACCTCAGGGCTTACTTAGGGCTGCTCTGGCTTAATAGTTGCTCCTTGCCATGGATGCGAATATGTGAATACAACTGTGTCATGTTTCTACCCCACAACTTTGCATTCAGTGGCGTAGCGTGGGGGGTGCAGGGGGGGCCGGCCGCACCGGGCGCAACATCTGGGGGGGGGGCGCTCGCACTCGCAGCTCTCTGCCCCTACCTGGCTCACTCACTCTCTCTCACTGCAGTGCTGGCTGTGAGAATCCGATCCGCGTCGCCGGGTCGCCGCCCACTGTGGAGGGGAGGGTGCCAGGTGTGCGGTGCGGTGCAGAGAGAGAACGAGGGACTATCTGGGGGAGGGACAGTGCAGCGGGGGGGGGGCACAAAGTACTTGCCTTGCCCCGGGTGCTGACAACCCACGCTACGCCACTGTTTGCATTATCAGAAATATGTAGTTTGCCTGCATCACAGGAGGTGGCTCACGTAGAAAACTGCTATGCTCACTTCCTTCCAGGATCAAGGATGGAATTAGTGAAGGGGGAAGAAGAAGAAGAAGAAGAGTTTGGATTTGATATCCCGCTTCATCACCACCCTAAGGAGTCTCAAAGCGGCTAACAATCTCCATTCTCTTCCTCCCCCACAGCAAACACTCTGTGAGGTGAGTGAGGCTGAGAGACTTCAAAGAAGTGTGACTGGCCCAAGATCACCCAGCAGCTGCATGTGGAGGAGTGGAGACGCAAACCCGGTTCACCAGATTACGAGTCCACCACTCTTAACCACTACACCACACTGGGGAGGGGCTTTTGTGATGGTACTCACCGCTACAGAGTACCACGAACCTCTTTTTTGCTGCCCATGGCAGCCATTTTGTGCAGATACTCATGGCCCTTCTAGTCATATATGAACACTGGCACCTCAATTTTTTTAACCCTCAAAAAGCACTAGATAGAGATACAGAAGTTGAACAGAATCTATTCCGGGAGTCCGTTTGACTTCCAAAACATTTGGAAACCAAGACGTGGCTTCCGACTGGCTGCAGGAAGCTCCTGCAGCCAATCGGAAGCTACAGAAGCCACGTCAGACGTTCAGGTTCCAAAGAACGTTCACGAACCAGAACACTCACTTCCGGGTTTGCGGTGTTTGGGAGCCAAAATGTTCGACTCGCAAGGTGTTCAGGATGCAAGGTACGACTGTATATAGAAAGGGATATGGATAGAAATATATACATAAAAGACATATCAGAGTTGAAAGGTCTTTGGGAAAAAGATTGTATGTACACTAAGACCACTTTTGCCTCTGGTAAAGAGTTCTGCATTTCAAGAACCTGCAAACCCTGTTTGATCGCAGAGGACAAAATAAATATGAGGGTAGACCCTAGGAAGCAACGCCCTAATCGACTCAATCTAACCATTTTCAGCTCTTTTTAAAACAATAATCCGTACTGAGCCCAAGAGAGCCATTGCAACCTATTTTAATGCCATGGTTTCATCAGAAAAGTGCAAACACATACTGGCTGGTGTTGAGCATCTCTGTGATCAGCCGTCCGGCCAAAGCATGGGGATCAAGTCCTGAAAACAACTGGTTGAAAAATCGCGGGTGACCTGAGAAAGAAAGAGAAAGAGAGTAAGTAGCTATGCTGAACTGAAGCTACTTTGGATCAGTCTACAGCACAATCACATCATACCAAATATAATTCTCTTTTTGGAAGTGGGGTGTGGGGAACACACTCTTTTACACAGGGAATGAATGAAATGTACAGCAGGAAGGCATTTGGGCTGGGCAATAACTGGTTTTCAACATCGTGATATATCACCAGCTAAACATCGCGATATACTGATATATCGCAATGTTTGAAATAAGGGTGGAGCTATGTAGAGGCATTGGCTGGCTTCACATTCCCCCCCCCCCCCCCGCATTGTGATTTTTTGCATAGCGTGCACACACACACACATCATGGTTCGCAATATACTGCCAGGTCAAAAATTATGAAACTGATATCATGGACTTCAAACCGGTTTTGGACGATATATCACCCAACCCCAGAAAACGCTTGTTTTCTAAAGCACTAATTACAGTGGTACCTCGGGTTAAGAACTTAATTCGTTCTGGAGGTCTGTTCTTAACCTGAAACTGTTCTTAACCTGAGGTACCACTTTAGCTAACGGGACCTCCTGCCGCCGCCGTGCAATTTCTGTTCTCATCCTGAGGTAAAGTTCTTAACCCAAGGTACTATTTCTGTGTTAGCGGAGTCTGTAACCTGAAGAGTCTGTAACCTGAAGCATCTGTAACCCAAGTTACCACTGTACTTTGCCTCCGATCTTCGGAACGCTGCTGTCTCTGTTTGCTGAAAAGATGCCAGAACATGCTGTTTCCTTTAGGACATATTTACATAACCAGAGATATTTGTCTTGAATTCTGACTTCATGTGTACAAGGACAGCGAATTCCAGGGTGTTTTAGCCACACCCCCTTGGCTCACAATTTTCATTGCCTTTGGGCTACTGTGCATATATAGGCTATTTTAAATCCATGTGTCTTTACACTGGAGGCGATAGTCAGCTTTGTCAGCAGGTCACTTAACATGAGAAGCATCCCGTTTTGCTGCTTGAGGCCATGGAAACAAGACCTAACTGGAGCAGGAACTACATATTACTCCACATGCAGGAACTACGCTATTTCACGAACGAGACGCTGGTGCCAGGCACTCACATGTCTTCACACTGTATCTGATAACATCCCGGCAGCGGTCCAGCAATCTCTCCTGCAGCTCCCCTCCGTCTTTTAGATCCAGGTCCAGGATTTGCTGCAGCTCTTCAGGTTCCTTCCAATCACACACCTAACAAGGAAGGAAACAGGTTGGCCAGTTCATATTGAAAAGTTCAGGCGGCATTCACATAAATGCTTGAAAGCCAAATAACATAGTCCCATCCTCACGTTATGCCAGTAATTAAGCCAGTAATTAAGCATTGGATAAATACACCATTATATAAGAACAACCCCCAAGATTATGTTGTGAGAATGAGCCCTGAAAGCCTTAAATGGGCCATTGATTTTGGACATAATATTGAATGAGAAGCATGGCAGGAATTATGGAATGTAAATATGAAATTATGGGACGCGGGTGGCGCTGTGGGTAAAAGCCTCAGCGCCTAGGGCTTGCTGATCGAAAGGTCGGCGGTTCGAATCCCCGCGGCGGGGTGCGCTCCTGTCATTCGGTCCCAGCGCCTGCCAACCTAGCAGTTCGAAAGCACTCCCGGGTGCAAGTAGATAAATAGGGACCGCTTACTAGCGGGAAGGTAAACGGCGTTTCCGTGTGCGGCTCTGGCTCGCCAGAGCAGCGATGTCACGCTGGCCACATGACCCGGAAGTGTCTTCGGACAGCGCTGGCCCTCGGCCTCTTTGAGTGAGATGGGCGCACAACCCTAGAGTCTGGCAAGACTGGCCCGTACGGGCAGGGGTACCTTTACCTTTTAAATATGAAATTAATGGCCTGTACGGTATTGAAGGAGAATCTATGGAAAATGATCTATAGATGGCATCTTACGCCGGTAAAACTGGCAAAGATGTACAGAATGAAAAACAAGAAATGTTGGAAATGTGGAGAGGTAGAGGGAGACCTTTACCACATGTGGTGGACCTGTGGTAAAGTGAAGGGCTTCTGGGAATCAATTTACAATGAACTTTAAAAAATCTTTAAATATACTTTTCCAAAAAAAAAGCCCGAAGCCTTTCTACTGGGATTGACAAGAAAGGAAATTAAAAAAAAAGATAAAAGTCTCTTTCTATATGCCACGACGACAGCAAGAATTATATTGGCCAAGAACTGGAAAACGGATGCTATACCTACTATATTGGAATGGCAGGTTAAAATGATGAATTATACAGAACTGGCCAGAATATCAGGAAAACTAAGAGACTAGGGTGAACAGAAGTTTCAAGAAAATTGGAGTAAATATTTGATGTATATAAGAGACAACTGTAAAACTTTAAAGACACTGGTAGTATTTAAAGACACTTTAAAGACACTGGCAGTATTGCACTTGGGCAAAAAAAATGAGAGGCACAAATACAAGATGGGTGACACCTGGCAGTACATGTGAAAAGGATCTAGGAGTCTTGGTTGACCACAAACTTGACATGAGCCAACAGTGTGACGCGGCAGCTAAAAAAGCCAATGCAATTCTGGGCTGCATCAATAGGAGTATAGCATCTAGATCAAGGGAAGTAATAGTGCCACTGTATTCTGCTCTGGTCAGACCTCACCTGGAGTACTGTGTCCAGTTCTGGGCACCACAGTTCAAGAAGGACACTGACAAACTGGAACGTGTCCAGAGGAGGGCAACCAAAATGGTCAAAGGCCTGGAAACGATGCCTTATGAGGAACGGCTAAGGGAGCTGGGCATGTTTAGCCTGGAGAAGAGGAGGTTAAGGGTGATATGATAGCCATGTTCAAATATATAAAAGGATGTCACATAGAGGAGGGAGAAAGGTTGTTTTCTGCTGCTCCAGAGAAGTGGACACGGAGCAATGGATCCAAACTACAAGAAAGAAGATTCCACCTAAGCATTAGGAAGAACTTCCTGACAGTAAGAGCTGTTCGACAGTGGAATTTGCTGCCAAGGAGTGTGGTGGAGTCTCCTTCTTTGGAGGTCTTTAAGCAGAGGCTTGACAACCATATGTCAGGAGTGCTCTGATGGTGTTTCCTGCTTGGCAGGGGGTTGGACTCGATGGCCCTTGTGGTCTCTTCCAACTCTATGATTCTATGATTCTAGGTTTAGAATAACTCTAACAGCATATGGTAGATAAAGTAAAACATACAAAATGCGCGATGTTACAAATTATATGATACTTACCAAAGGAATGGAGGGAAGTCCGAAGCTCGGCAGAACTTAAGATAAATATGTGATTTATTTGTATAAGGTATGAATGTATGTATGTTCAATGGAAAATTAATAAAAATATATTAAAAAAGAAAGCCTTACCTTTTCAGAGGCGTCCATCCCTTTCCTTACACCTTCCTCAAGCATGATCTGGAATGCTTTTTGCAGGAACTCCTCACCAGCCACCTTATCCAAGGCAGGACACAACAGGGCATTATGTTCTGCCATTGTCAGCCACACCTCCTATGCAGGTCTCTGCAGGTTTGAGCAACGGGAAGCAATAAGTCAGATCACCCTTAAAATCTTGTAAAACATTTCTAGATAGTTATGATTAACCAGTATACAATTTCTGTTACATGAATGAACGAACAAACAAATAAATAAAAGGTATATCATTTCATTGGTGTGTTATATACCCCAGAATACACTGCAGCGAGTTACTGCAATCTATACCACATTCCTGATCTGAAACATCACTCTTTACATCTGCTTGGGGAAAGTTAAAGGTAAAGGTGAAGGACCCCTGACAGTTAAGTCCAGTCGCAAACGACTCTGAAAGTGACTCTAGGGTTGCAGTGCTCATCTCGCTTTACTGGCCAAGGGAGCCGACATTTGTCCGAAGTTTTTCCGGATCATGTGGCCACCATGACTAAGCTGCTTCTGGCGAAACCAGAGGAGCACACGGAAACGGCGTTTACCTTCCTGCCGGAGCGGTACCTATTTCTCTACTTGCACTTTGACGTGCTTTCGAACTGCTAGGTTGGCAGGAGCAGGGACTGAGCAACGGGAGCTCACCCCATCACGGGGATTTGAACCGCCGACCTTCTGATCGGCAAGCCCAAGCAAATCGGCAAACCACTCAGCGGTTTAGACCACAGCGCCACCCGCGTCCCTTGGGGAAAGTTAGTACTTCTTTAAAAAGGAACTAGCTCCCTCAACCCTTGTCTATGCTAATTTACAGTGCAATCATAGGCAAGTTCATTCGGAAGCAGGTCCCACTGAATTCAATGGGACTTACTTCCAGGTAACAGAATTGTAGGGTTAAAGGAATATCCCTCCCCTCCTTGCATTATTACAGTTCAGAAAAGTTCGCCTCACCCTATCGTCTAAAAATGGCAGACACCAGTAAGGTTTTATCCTGCTCTAAGTGCACACACCACTTTAAAGCGTATATTTGCAGCCACAAAGGTTAAACACTTACTTTTTTAAAAAATGGAAATTGATATTTTCAGGATAATAAATTCTGTGCCAACCATCACATTCTATACCACCCTAGTGATTACTAGAGCCACCTCCCTCTGGCCCTGGTTGTAGCTTGACGGTTTTATCACCCAAAGTGCCACTCATTTGACCGGACCTCTTTGCTGTTTCTCTCTGGTTTTTCTCTGTGGTGACTCTCCTTTGGCGTCCAGCAGCCCTCTGCTCTCCAAATAGCATTCAGGACGACTTCCTTGCTCTCCTCAGAGTGATAATTCCAGAAGGAGCATTAAATCCACTCCTTCGGTCTTTTCTAAAACCAAGCTCTAGTTAGCTGTGAAAACTCTTACAAAGATAGATCACCTTGCAGAGGTTATTTCCCCATGTCACTGGAATGTGGCGGGGGGTGGGGTGGGGTGTTGAGGACAGCAGACATTACGCCCAATTGCTATGGTTACCTGCTCAATCCTGCACGGATCTCCACTGATTTCAGGGACAAAGTACAAAGGCAGTATAACCTGTGATACACTGACAAGTATCATTATGAACACCAGGGGTAGTCAACCTTTTTATACCTGCCGCCCACTAATGCATCTTTCTTGATGGTAAAATTTCCTTACCGCCCACCAGTGCTCAATGGATTCCGCTTCTGCCGTAGAACCCTCTACCGCCCACCTGGAATCCTGAAACGCTCACTAGTGGGTTGACAACCCCTGGAGTACACCATGGGAGTGGAGATTTACACGTACGAACCAGGCAGGTGTGCTTCTTGTGTCAGAAAAGCAATTTATTTCAGGTACTGAGCTGTTTTGTTTTGCTTAGCCCTAAAAGTACAGGATGAGTCCTGCTAAGGGCTTTTTGAGATGCCAAACAAAGCACTTGCAACCATATTTGCCAACAGAAGCATTAGCTGTGTGTGCCTACAATTGTTCTACATTTCCTATTCTCATCTAATAGGGGCAGTATGTGAGAATAGTGTGGCCAGCTCTGGGCCTGAGCCTTATCAGCAACTGAATCTCTATTTGTTTGGTTGTAAGTCACTTAGTGTTGCCCTGAACAAGATAAAGTGACTAACAAATTTAACAAAAATAAAAAATAATAGCAATATGATGCTTCCCTCCATGCAGTGAAAAGCTTCACCAACGGACTTTGAGGAAGCCCTGGAGTAAGGAATATTGAAATTAACTGGAGGATTGTGCAATTCTTGTTAAGTGATTCAGTTTGTGTCCCTGTAGCACAGGATGTCCTCAGCCTTATCTGACTTGCAGAGCCATAAAATAAATTGCTATTGGCTGTTACTGTTGTCCCGCACCTAGACTTGTGTTTATAGCAAACTCCTTCCTCGCAGTTCACTTAAGGCAGGGATATTTCAACAACAGAGTTTTAAAGTTGTGACAAAGTGGTGGGTTTTCTAGATTAGAACATGCGTCACTCTTCACTCTCACAGTTAAAAAGATAAGAGTGCTATCTAGTTAAATAATACTGAATTTGAGCCCAATGATTTTGATGAGTCTATTCCAAGTATTATTTGATTGACTATCACCCTACGTGTATATCTATTTATTTTTAACAGTTCCCTGAACAAAGGGCGAACAATCCCTTTTTGCAACTGCAGGATAGCTTAGGTAAGAGTTGGGCATCAGGGATGCTTTTTGGGGCAATGCAGGTTACACCCGATGCATCAGTACACTCAAGATGCCACCAGCAGACAAAGACCAAGTTGATCATGTGACAGCTTCTGATTGATCAGCTTGACTTTTTGAATAAGAAGCTATTTTTTCAGACCCAAGTTTGGGAAACCCTGGACTACACCATCCCTGACCATTGGTCATAGATTATGGGTTTTGTAGTCCATCAGCATCTGGAAGGCCACAGGTTCCTCATACTGGCTGATTAATGCAGGAGAGCATGTCAGGGATAGCCCCCTCCCCCCCCAAGCCTTCTGAAATAAAGTGTGGTAACTGATTGGATGGTGATAATAAAAAAGAATCATAGAGTTGTAGATTTTGGAAGGGTCCCCAACGGACAGTCCAACCCCCTGCAATGCAGGACTCTCAACACAGAATCATACAATTGTGGAAGCGGAAGGTACAAGGCAAAGCCTTCCTTCCTTTGCATCTGGTCATTGCAGGCCATGTCCATGGCCGACTGTGAATCGAAGCTCAGAATGCTGAAAGAACAGGGTGCCTCTAAGCATGCACAGAGTGCTTTCCTCTTGGTATAACCCAGCTTCTCCCAACAAATGGGGGTTTATGAGGCAGCGCTTCCTAAATCAGAGGATGAAGGAGCTTGAACAGAGGCGCCTCTCATTTGACAATTCAGCGAAGGACCAAGGGGCTTCTGTCAGGCGACCATCTACCAGTGAATCGGGGATTGGGGGGGGGAGTGACCCTCCAATGGACTACAACTCCCGTCAACCATCGCGGCTGATGGGAGCTGGAGTCCACAGGTTGTCCCATCCCCTGCGGCAGAAACCTAAAGCAGACCTCCTCGGAAACACCTTAGAAAGCGAGGGGAAGCCGGGAATGTATACCTTAAACGAGCCTTTCCCTCACCATCTGCTTTTCTAGCCCCTCACCTTTGCCTCTCTTTCCTGCCCCTACCAAGATGGCGGCGGCAGGCGCACAAACACGGAGCGCGGGCAATGCGCGTGCGCGAAGCCATCAAACCCCCCCCTTTTCCACACACACCGGAAGTGATTGCCCTGTGCGTCTGCACCGGGTTCCGACGCTTCCGCTTCCGGGGTGGCGGCGGCGGGCGGCTGTGGAGGCCGGGAGGGCTCGGCGGCGGAGGTGCCTGGGCGCGAACTTGCCTCCCCGGGAGAAGCGGGAGCCGGAACGGCGGGAGTGGAGCTTCAGGTGCGGCCTTGGGGGGCTCCGTGAGGAGAGTTAGGGGGCGGGGGCGCGAGGCTGGCTCGGTGCGACGGAGCCGCTGGCGGGACCCCCTGCAAGGAGCCCGTTCGTGGCGAGCCCTCGCGGGGAGCCGGTTCTCCCTTCTGTTCCTGGGCAGGCGCGACCCGCGCCCGCGGCTGCTGTGGCGCTTGCACGGGTTTTTTGTGTGTGTTTTGTTTGGCGCACGACCTTCTCGCTCGCTGGGTTCCCCGCTGCGCACCTGCAACCCGTTGGTGCCCGGAACTCCTCGTGCATTTATATTTATATTTTTATTTTTTGCAATAAGAAGGGATTTTTGGGGGGGTGCGGAGGCTGTTGTCCCTTAAAACTGATGGCCGAGCGAGATATAATGTGCAATATAAATGTAAGAAATGTGAGACGTAGTGAGAGTATGGAGAATTTTCAGATAGGCTGATGGAAGTCAAAAAGATGTTTATGTCAAAACAAATGTTAAATTTGGAAAAAATGTTTATTGGAAAGTGAATAAAAATTATTTATAAAAAAAACAAAAAAAAACTGATGGCCGAGCAACGGCTCAGGAGGCCGCTGCTTTGGGATTTTTGCATCCGCCACAAGAGCGCAGGACATCTCGTGCAGGAGGCGGGTAATAACGCTGACACACGTGCGCACACTCGCCCTTCTTAAGCACCTCATCAATAGGAAGCGATATTGTTCCCCGTGTTCATATCCCAGGCTTTATCCAAGCAACGGAGGGTTTTTTTTTTTTCAGAGGTAGAATTCACCTCTACTTCCTTAATTCATATACCCTGGTGAGGCATCAGAGGTTGTCAAGGCTAGGGCTGCTTCAGCAATGTTAGATTTCTACATGGGAGTAGAGTTTCCATGCAGGAATTAATATGACGATTAGAACATGGGATGCCTGTGTTGGGTTTTGGTGGGTGTGTAAAGGAGTGGGGCTTGTCACAGAAAGAGCCATATGTGTGACAGGTTGCTGTCCTTTATGTTTGAAATGGCATCCTGGACTTATTTCCTCTCAAATTGCGATGCCCACTTTTGCCACAGAGTTCTTGTCTGATTCTGTAGTGTCAAATGCCAAACACAGCAACTTCTAAATATTTTTAATTATCTTTGCATATACTTGTTCCTTGTTCCTCCCTTTTCTCTCATTCTTCTTCATTCCCTTTCCCTCACCTCCTGAAATTTGCAACAGAATTTAGGTTGTGAGCTTGTTAGGGCAATTTTGCTTATGACACCAAACAGTATGCATGTTGGTGGTGATGTGTAAATTAAAATTTTTGAACATTATAATCTTTATGCAGGTTTTATATTAATCCTTACACAGCAACAGAATTTATCAAAACACTTAAGGAGTTCTTGCACAGAACTATAAAGGGCGTTACTTAATGTTGTTTAAGGATCTCAACAACTTGCAGCTGAACATAAACACACAGCTGGTCTAATAAAATAAAAGCAATTGCCCTTTTACATAAAGATTTAAGAACCTTTCCAATAAAATAGTTTGCTGGTAGTATTAGCCTATACCTGGGCCATTGAGGCCCTCAAACCGTTTATGTTGTTCCCACCCTGAACCAGTGCTAGAAACAGATATGAAATCTAGGAGCTAAATGACACCTTTAACAGAGGTTATGGGCGCAGCAACAGAATGTCTAGGTGTGCTTTTTAATAACAAGAATACAAAGCTGAAAATGAATAAACTGCAGCTTAAATATTACAGTATGTCCATTTTTCACATGGTTTAGTCCTTCCCCTGCCCGCCCGCCCTTTATATTCTTAAGAGAGTCTCTTCTCCAGTCTTCAGAGAGTAGCTGGAAGTGGGGAGGCAGAAAAAGGGCCTCCTTTCCTTCCACGCTACAGTTTTAATCTGAAATCTTAGGCTCAGTACTGTGCCCAGAGCTCAGAAACTGCCGGCCATAATGAAATTCCCTTCCTAAAATGCACCTAGAAGAAGGGGAGTTTTGAATACTGCCCCGAACAAATGCATAGGAAGACAATCTACCATAAAGAATGCTGTCCAAACGAAGTGAGATTTTTCAGTTGAGGGCAGAGGGATTTCTGGACATGAGATGCTAGTCATCCACGCTATGGAAGAGCGAAGGAAGAGGTAGGTCTCAAGCTGGTACTAGAAGGTAGTGATTTATTTTGTGAAGGTTGCTTAATACTTCACAACCATAGGTCCTCCTCAGGGAGAAAAGTGTCTTCAATCTATCCTGTTCCACAGTAAAAATATCCTCAATGTACACGGAAGTACCTTTGGTTGAAATGTGTTAGGCATTTTTCACAAAGCAAATTACTACCTTCAAGACCTAACTTGTGTTTCACCTTGCCCTTTGCTCTTTAGGTTATTGTGGTATCATTTTCTCTCTGCACACGATGTATATTTGCCATCTTGTGTGCTGCTAATATTTACTTCTCTGTGTAAAACATTGTAGATAGTTATTTGGTTACTTAATGTAGGCATGCATAGCCATTCAGTGTCATAGGTGCACTACTACGGTAATGCTAACTTACACAGTTACAGTGGAACCTCGGTTTTCGAACATAATCCGTTCCGGAAGCCCGTTTGACTTACGAAACGTTCAAAAACCGAAGCCATTCAGTTTCTGAGGCGCGTTCGAAAATGGAAGTATTCACTTCTGTGTTTTCGGCGATCAGCTTCCAAATTGTTTGGCAGCCAAGGCGTTCGAAAACCGAGGTTTCACTGTACTCTAGATTCACCCTTGTATGTCAAGCGTTAGATGTTTCAGCTGGGAATTTACTGTTTTGTTACGTTTAAGAGTAGCGCTTTGAAGGATTCAAAGTTATTTTAAAATTTTATTTCTTATTATGCTTTGATAATTATAATTCTGTGTGCACCAGTATTTAGGAGTTTTGAGACCACAGAGATTAGCTGGATTTGGATGCTACGGTGATTTCATAAGTTGGATGGCAGCGGACACCTTGTCCTGTAAATAAACTGCTTCACTGTGAATCACTGAACATTGGAATTTGATCCAGGCATCCATTGCTTATAGGGGAATGTATATAATGTGCTCACACATGATTTCTGAAGATGTCCCTATATAAAGATTGCTCAGTCAAACAAGTGAACCCTTGACTGCAAAAAGTAACATGTGGATCTGCCCTCGCTTTGCAAGCCTGGACAATTGCTTAACTGCTGTAGATCTGTATCTTGCTGTGCAAGTTTTTTTTTTATGTGAATAGATTTAGGTGCAAAGGCTCTTATACTAGTGTTGTGTTGTGGATCAAGATGTTGCAGTAGTGTAGCAAATTTCCTCAGCTGTTGGCACCAGCACAACAGTTCAAGACACCACACAAGGTTTTTTTTGCATGAATGAGATGTGAATTGAAAGTGGTTACGTCGTTTGATAGTGGGCTTGGCAACAGGAAGCGGAAATTTATTCATACCATTTGTGGTAGAGGAAAATGAAACATCATACACTATTGTAATCATATATTGTTTAACAACAACAACAACACCCCACTCATCTGGGCGGCTTACAGCACATATAAAAACATAACAAATAGTCAAAAATTAAAACTTCCTGCCGTGATATTGCAAGAGTTTCACCCAGTGCTAGTCCTACACAAAGTAGACACATTGACGTTAATAGCATTGGCTACAACCCTAAATCCAAAACATGATTGCCAACCGAGGCCTGCAATTTGTGCATGCCAGAGAATACTAGCAAGGAACATCATTTTTTTAATCAACCTTTTAAAACAGCAGTAGTTTACTCCAGCAGTAAAGTCTTTTGGTTCTGTACTGTTCGTGCTGTTCTTCTCCACTTTGTCCCCATGCTGAGAACTAAAGTAGTGTCACAGTCCTTTTAATGAGCAAAGGGTTGCGGGAAGAAGCGTTCTGGGGGACACTCTCCAACTGTTTATACTCAAGAGGATAGAAGTGGTTAATTCTCCCTAGTTCCCTTAAACCTTCCAAGGTCAAACAGTACTAAACCACTACTGGCCATGGGTGAATCGTCTGATGGTAGGAGTACACCCAGTAGTTAAACCAGTGGTGAACTGTCTGTGAACACACCCTATCAAGTTTTCCCTGCTACAAATGCTGAGGCAGCAACAGCCATTTTTTGCAGGCACCCATAGAATGTGACTGTCTGAAATTCTCGCTTAAGTGTAGGCAGGGTGCTTTACTTTTAACCTCCCTGCCTTCCCCAACAATCTCATGTCTTAAGATATTCAGACGAGGTCTTGCTTTGCTTTAACTGATTGGTAGATGTTCAGAAGATGGCTGGTGGGCCTGCAGCCTTTTCCATAATGGCATCCCTGTCTCTGTGTCTCCCTGTCAAAAGAAGCCGCCTAGGAAACTCCCTCCTGATCATTAGATGATCAGCCATATCTTTGTTGCAGAGGAAGGCTGAAGGCTCTCTGAGAGCGAGGAAGACTGGTTTCTTGGGCATTTTTTGTGTGGTGGATTTTACCTGTGCTTGCTTAATAGGTACTGTTTATCTTTTGTATGTGTGTCTGTCGTTGCATGGTAATATTGAGTCATGCATATTTTTTTGCTTGCTTCAAAGCGTCTTTGATCAATGTGTTTCTCTCTGTCTCTCTCCATTCTGAAATAAATAAATGGTTCAATAAACCTATCTTCTGGATTAACCCACAGGTTGAAATTAGAGGAGGAGAAGCAGCAATACTGTGACAGCTGTGCTAGGAGGACCTTGGCATCCTATCCCCATCCTGAAGGGAGATTTAGGTTTGGGGTGACTCATCCACAAGAGCAGCACAGCCTGTAGCTTTCATCAGCTTTTGACAGGGCTGGGGAAATTTTCTGTACGCAAATTCTGGGCACTCCCGACTCCAGAAAGATGTCGTCAAAGTGGAAGGTATTGGACGGGACCAACGCAGAAACAATTTACTGAAAAATCTTTGTAGTCGTAAAATTCTTTCCTGGGCAAGAGAGAGAGAGAAAAGCATAAGGACTTGGCGTAAATCTACGTATTGAGGACTGTCAGACTAACGCGATGGCTCAGGTAACAGGCCGGTTTTCCCATCCTGTCCCAACAGGAATTCATCATTACAGCAGGTGGCTGCAAAGTGCCCTCGGTGACAATCCGTTCTCCGAAACCTAAAAGCAGCTGAGCTCTCAGTGGTCTGCTCCAGTGACTAGCATGCATTCCCAAGCCTTCAGTGCTGGACCCTCCCTAGTCAAGGTGCTTAGTGGCCGGGCCGTCCTGGTCCTTTCCTCTCAGCTGTGCTTGGGGTGTGGATCAGGAGAGATGTGGCTTCCTCTTTTGTCCAGCTTCAGTGAGGGCTTTGAGCCTTATATAACATTTGAAGGGGGTGGGGAGAGGAGAGGATGTGGAGGCGATTCTGCAAAGGCTGCTTAGGAGTTCTTTTTGCCCTCACCTTGCCCTATCCAGTATTCCAAGCGTGGCGGGGCACTGGCATGGCACGGGGGGGGGGGCGTGGGAGCTGGTTGTCGTGCCACGTTACTGTGCAGAGGCTCCTGTAGGCCACCTGCGGTGGATCCTCAGTTGTAAGAGTAACAGGAGGTTACATGCATAGTCACCTGAACCGCGATGTTCAGAAGCAGTATCGGTGCTCACTGAAACTGCTTGGCATCCGTCTTAGTTCATATGAAGGAAATTGCTACACATACACACGCGCACACACACCAGCAAGCTGTCAAGCATTGTTTTTAAAAGGACCAAGTAAAGGCGAGCTCATGAGGAGCCTTGAAAGCATGCAGGTACACATGTATGCTTTCTTTACTATTTTTCAATCCCTCCCCATCCCTTCAGAGTTGGATTGATTTCCAACAACCACCCGGTGTATAGCCTTGAGAGAGTGTCCGCCTTAAGGTCGCCCCTAGAGCTTCATGACTGTGCAGGGATTAGAAATTTGGAATGCCTGGTTCTTGTACAACACTCTGTTCGCTATGCTACACCTGCCTTGTTCTCTCATTTTGGGCTAGCTACCGTGAATTCTAATCTAGTGTCAACGGGTTTACTTCTGTAGCCACAAATTTGGTTGAATAATTTGATTTTCCCCTTTTCCCACACTCGCCCACCCCGTCAACTATCACTATGTCCTAGAATCCCACAGCTCTAAGGAAGAGGGTGCTATAAAAGTCTTACCAGGGCGGCCCAACTTTTCATACTGAGTGGGGATGCAAGAGTACTTTGACACGGAACTTGCAGGCCTCATGCTACCATGTCATGTGTGCGGGGAGGGGGGGAGAGGAGCAAGCCCAAAATTTGACACCCATCCCCAGCCCTCACTCAGCCTTCCCAAAACTTTACTACTAAGCAAGGCGGTGGACTTTGGGAAAGCGACCCAAGACTCTACCAGGAGCCCTTTCGCCTCCTCCTCAAAGCTGGGAAAGTGCTAAGTGGGCTGGAGGAAGGAGGACTCTAGGACCCTGTCAGAGCCCTCATGTCTCCTTCCCAAAGCTCAGTACCTCATTTACTTGGCATGGGGAAGGCACTGCAAGGGCTGGAGGTGGAATCAAATGTTACTGGGGGCCACCAAAAAAGGCATTGAGGGCCGCATGCAGTTTTGATGCAATACTGACTGATAAAATGTCCTTGGAAGTTCGTCAGGCTCGGGTCTCATCCTTGTGATATCATGGAGATGCAGTTTCCACCATTTCCGGCCACTTCTCTATGCACATTGTAAATATGAAATAAGGAAACGTGGGCGAGAAGCAGCACTCAAATCGTGGATGGGGGACCTGTTGGACTCCAGCTCCCCTTAACCCAGCCAGCATGGTCTGTAGTCATGGGTGGGAGCTGTAATCCAGCCACTTCTGGAGAACCACAAGTTCCCCATCCCTGCCCTGAGTCTCCCTCTTAGGCTTGGAAGCAAAACCAAAGCGCTTCAACCTGAGCTACCTGTCTTTAGCTTACTTCCCAACTCAGGAATGCAGACTGACATAAGTCTTTTTTAAATAAAAAACAACAACCAAGCAAATGTGGTCTAGATGTCAGACAGCGATAACCTTGCTGGCCTGCAGCTCTGTGCTTGTTAGTATCCCGCAAGACTCATCCCTACTTGGTACAGATTGTAAGCAGCCGCTTGACAGGTGTGCCAAGTTGAGCAAGAGTTGCCTCTAGTTCACCGGCCCTCAAAGGGTTTGGCAGGAGAGGATGGCAAGTGTGGTGGAAAGATTCAAGTACAATCAAACAAACATTTAAATATTTCAGTGTAGCATAGCATAGTATCAAAATAATACAGTAGTGGGGTAGGAGAGCTGAAAATAATGCCAATATATTTCGCATCTAGCAACCAATGCTTGATCCCGACCACACTAAGCCTTCTGATGTATATTGTACTCTCGGAGGCTTAGTTTGGTTAGTATCGAGTACAGTCGTACCTCCGTTTACGTAACCCTCCAGTTACGTAAACTTTGGGATGCGTATGCGGCAAACCCGGAAGTATTTTACCGGGTTTCGCCGTGCACGCATGCGCAGAAGCGGTCTGCGCATGCACAGACTGGGTCCTCAGGTTGCAGAAACCTCAGGATCCGACCAGACCTCTGGAATGGATCCCGTCCGCAACCGGAAGTACCAGTGTATACACTTCCAGAGTTACCATATTTTTTGCACCATAACACTCACTTTTTTCCTCCTAGAAAGTAAGGGGAAGTATCTGTGCATGTTATGGCGCGAATGCCTGCGGGTGGCGGGGAGGGAACTGCTGCAGTCGTGAGCAGAGGATCCATGGTTCCCCTTCCTTCCCTCCTCCGTGGTTACAAAGCATGGATCCTCAGGATTTTTGCATTGGGCTACTCCAAACTCACTGTCAGATCACATGTCTGTGGCCACAGCATGAACCATAAAAATCATATATCCACTATTTCGTTTAGAATTTTTTTCTTGTTTTCCTCCTCTAAAAACTACGTGCGTGTTATGGTCTGGTGCATGTTATAGAGCGAAAAATACGGTAATGCTAAATACTTTACTTCCAGTAAATGAGCCACCATAGCCACTAGAGGGCCGTGAAAATTTGTGTCCTGGGCTTTTTAGACGCGTCTACCCATCTGAAACTGAAGGGGCTCATTGGTTGCCAGACATGAAAAATTTTCAGCTCTCCCTTTTGTTTTCCAGTGCACTTCTTATCAACTAAAAATTTTCTGTGGGGTGAGCAAATTTTGATTCTGAAAGTGTGGCCCTCTGCTCTAGGTGGAAAAGCAAAGGGGGTTCTACAAAAGCCAGTCATTTTGGAGACAGAGCGTTTGTGTTTGTCCCTGGTCTCCTGGGGTATCTAATAGTCTCTGAGAGCCAGCAAAGACAATGAGCTGAGTTGCTTTAGGTCTTATGATTCAAGGAGCTCAGCAAAGTAACCTCGCTCTACTGTCTTAGCTGGAGACCTGCTATTCTTTCAGTGCCAGTAGAATCATAGAAATGTTGCGTTGGAAAGGGACCCCCGAGGGTCACCCCTGCAATGCAGGAAACACTGCTAAAGCATCCATGACAGATGGCCATTCCTCCATATCCTTTGCTGGTAAGCAGGCACATACACCGCCAGTGCAGGGCATCATAGTCCCATGTCAAATTGTGGCCCACAGTTTAGAACAGGAGCGACATTTTTCAGCCCAAGGCCTGCATTCCTATCTGGACAGGGCCGAAGACCAAAGTGGGTGGAGCAACACATGCAGGTTTTTTTTTTACCATTGCACAGCAGGCTGGTGCGTGTACACACATCTGTTCCCCTGTATCTTACATCCAGGCAAGCGAGAGTCATTCACTGACACATTCCTGTGGTGCAAAAGCCAAGGGGGATGGGGAATGAAGCAAGGCTGATGAAGAGTGTGGCCTAGGGGGAAGGGTGTGTAGCCAAGGGGGAGATGCGGGCTGGGGAGAGTCCCGAGGGCCCGAAAGGCCAAGAGGGGGCTGTATTTGGGTTGGAGGCTTCCCACCCTTTGCTTAGAAGCTGCAGCCACGTTCTCGCTTTGGGCTAGCCCGCCTTGTCTGGTACTTAGCTCTCCGCTTTCGTTTCCCCGCAGGCGAGTCTCCTGGCCTGCGAGGGACTCTCTGGGGTTTGCCTGGTGCCGACGGTTGCCAGCAAGAAGATGATGCCGAAGCAAAGCCCTAAGCAGGTGGAGAATGGAGAAAGGGGTGCTCCAAACATGCTGGTACGGGGCCAGCCCACTTTCAGCTTGTCTGCGCAGCTGGTCCCTGTGTGCTCCCCTGTGCCCCTTTCCAGCCGTGTCAGTGGGTGACGAATAGAAGAAAAGCTCGGATAGGGAACGTGGCATTTAGGGCCCTGGGTTGAGCTGCTGTTGTTTTGGTGACCTGTGTTGTCCCGCTTCCTCTCTGCCAGGGACATCACCGCAAGGAAAGCGAGAAGTCGCGCAGCCGAAAGGAAGAGGAAGCGACAGAAGGGTCTCAGCCCAAAAAGTCTCATAAAAAGGCAGGTAATCTTAAGTCGTACAGGCTAGCAAAAGGTCTAGCCCTCCTCAGTATGATCTCCCTGCTGCTGGCAAAGATGCGGAGCAGTATGCCTGTCAGATTCTGGTGGAGGCTGGAGGGCTACCTCAATCAGCTGGAAGTGGCTGGTTATTTTTAGAAATTCCTCCTCTGCCTTTCAGCCCCCAAGGTGGCTTCTGGATTAAAAAACTAACTATAGTAATAGAGAGAGAGAGAAAAACAATTCCATTGATCAAATCATTAAAAGTGTAGCAGGAAGGAGGCATAAAATAACTGGTGACTTTAAAAATGCAGTGACATAGTAGGCGGATAAATCACATTGAAACAGTGGAAAGAAGTGTTCGTCCTAGAAGCTAAGAAAGGGAATCATAGGAATGACTTTCAGGAGGGACCATATAACACCAGTCCTAAAAGATCTACATTGGCTCCTATTATGTTTCCAGGCAGAATTCAAAGTGTTGGTGCTGACCTTTAAAGCCCTAAACAGCCTGGGCCCTGTACACCTGAAGGAGCTTCTCCACCCCCATCATTCAGCCTGGACAGTGAGGTCCAGCTCCAAGGGCCTTCTGGCAGTTCCCTCACAGCAAGCAGTGAAGTTAAGAGGGAAGCAGGGAGAGGGCCTTCTCAGTAGTCACACCTGCCCTGTGGAACACCCTCCCATCAGATTTCAAGGGGAAGAAATCGTTTTCAATACTTTGAACTCATTGGCAGTAATCTCAGTTCTGGGACTGGACAGCCAACATAAGTCACGAGAGTCTGCATATTGATATATTGCTCAGCCCTAGTTATTAACTGAGAACCTTCGGAGTTTAAACTGAGGCTGGGAGAGAAACCCTTGAGGTAAGGATTCCCCCCACCCGTGCATCTGGCTCTTGAGTGAAGGACGCACGTGCAGGAAGTGTGTCACTGAGACTGGGCTGCCAGCAGACTCCATATGTAGCAGCAGAATTGTAGTAGCAGTACAAAGGGAGGGGAAGGAGGCTTGGCAGGCTGGTGAGACCGCCACGTGGTCTGCTTTAAAAATTAAATTTTCTTAGAGCTTTTTCATAATACAATAAGAGAAACTATTCTAAATAAAAACAAAAATGAAGAAAGAAAAAAGAAAGCACCAAGGGAAAACAAACAAAAAAGAGAAAAAGGATTTTTGCTTTTCCTCCTGTCAATTACATAAAAGAAATTATTCAAAATAATCACTCTAGAATGACACCCAACTGATCAGCTTTCTGTTAGGCAAAATTTCCCCTTCCTTCTGACCTAAATGGATTAATTCATTTTCCCTTTTTTACACAAGAAGTCCAGAAGGTTGTTGTTTATTATTATTATTATTATTATTAAATGTCAGCAATAGTTTTTCTCTTATTAAACGTATCAAGTTTGTTTCCAGTAAGTTCAACAACCATTCCTCCATATTAAACAATAATGTATTTCCATCTTTGTCCACTCAATAGTCTCTCTGCTGCCATCATATATTAAAATGATATTCTGTAGTTATTTACTTACTAGGTACCGTATTTTTCGCTCTATAGGACGCACTTTTCCCCCTTCCAAAATGAAGGGGAACTGTGTGTGCGTCCTATGGAGCGAAGACGCCATAGCCCCGAGACCCTCTCACGGCTGGAGAGGTGACACGCGGCTGTGGCAGGAGCCTCTCCGCTGCGCCTTTCCGCTGCTCCCTGACCTGCTCTTTGGGGCTGGTGGTGGGCTTCCCCCCACCAGCCCCAAAGAGCAGGTTGAAAGGAACCTGAAGCCTGGAGAGCGAGAGGGGTCAGTGCACACCGACCCCTCTCGCTCTCCAGGCTTCCAAGGTAGCCGCCTGAACGCACCTTAAAAGGCACCTTGTTTTAGAGTGGGAAAACTAGAGGGGGAAAGTTCTCCCCCTCTCTGCGCAGCGCCTCCTGCTGCTTCGCTGAAGGGGCGCTGGGCAGAGAGGGGGAGAATTTTTTTTTCTTGTTCTCCCCCTCTAAAACAAAGTGCGTCCTATTGTCCGGTGCGTCCTATGGTGCGAAAAATACGGTATTAATTAGTTCACACCCAGTTCCATATCTTCCGTTCCTGTTACCTCTTGTATTTGCTCTGGTTTTCCATCTTGATTTTGAAAAAGTCATGCCTTCCATTTTCGCTTCTTCCATTCTTTTCCCAGGAAAAGCCCCAGAAGTTTGATAGCTTTCCCCTCTAAATCCACTCCAAGGCAGTTATTAAATGACAGGGGTAGGTAGGCAAATTACAAGTTATCTGAGAAGGTAGCAGTAACTGTATGTGCCTTGGTTGCAGGTCATGGTGATTGAGCAGAACGGGTCGTTCCAGCTCCGAATCCCCAAGAACTTTATTTGCGAACACTGCTATGGTGCATTCCGGAGCAGCTACCATCTCAAGAGGCACATCCTCATCCATACAGGTAAGCGGTCCCAGAGTCCTCTGGCACGTGGTGATGCCTGAGAACATTGTGGGAAGCAAGTAACTTCCTTGCCAGCACTGGGCTCGCGAATTAAGCTTTTGCTTCTTGCAGCGAGACTGCCGGCTGGTAGCTTTCGCTAAGGAAGCTTGCTTATAAAGTTATCGTTTCATTCATTTATTAGATATATTAGTTGCTTGCCAACCCAAGAGACTTGCAGCAAAAAAAAATACACCTTTTTAATACAGTGGTACCTTGGTTTAAGAACAGTCCTGTTTACGAACGATTCGGTTTATGAACTCCGCAAAACCGGAAGTAGTGTCCTGGTTTGCGAACTTTACCTCAGTCTAAGAACGGAATCCAAATAGTGGAAGGGCACCAGCGGCGGGAGGCCTCATTAGGGAAAGTGTGCCTTGGTTTGAGAACAGTTTTGGTTTAAGAACGGACTTCTGGAACAGATTACGTTCGTAAACCGAGGTACCACCACGGTACTGAGTACTCATATTACCATACTTAGATTACCATAGGTACTTATACTTATATTACCATAAGTGAAAAAGGGAGGGGAATCATAGCACATTAATATTTTGTACAACAGAACATTCATACATTCATTCACTCACTCAATAAATAAGTATACACACACACACAAATGATGATGGTGATGATGATAATGTTAATAATAATAACAATAACAAACAACAACAATAATAAACCATACTAAACAAAACAATACTCAGACCCATTAATTAACAAATTAACACAAATAAATAAAACCTCTATCTTCCCTTAGTCCAAAAATCATTCACATCAAACCAACAATTTCCCCCCTTTAACCTCCCTACCGCACCCAGAAATCTGGTGTCAAGTGTAGTTATTGCAAGTCGGGTGGGCGGTGTCAGGTTTTCAACTTTGCGATGTATTACCAGCCCAAACATTGTGGTGTTGAAAGGGAGGGACAAACTGCATTGGCGCCAGAGTGAAACTGCTCCGTTCCCACTGAGGGAGCTGAGGCAGTTTCACCCTGGCACCCAACAGCAGGAACAAGTTGCCTTGTCCCTGGCGCCAGGAGGAAGAGGCATCCTGCCCACGCATGCAAAGGCAGCGGCGGGGGCAGAAAAAGCCCTGCGGACAGAGCCTGTCAGACTCCATCCACAGGGCTCCCTCTCGGCCTTCGCACAAGCAGGCAGCAGCTTTAAAGTGCTCCGCTGGGGAGTGCATGGCTGCCCGAGCCTCAGCAGAGCAGTTTAATAAAGCCCCTACCCCACTTCTAGCTCCAGAGGAGGGCTCTGGGAGCATCCCAGGGACTGGTAAGTGAGGCGGAGGGTGTTGTGGTTCTGGAGAGTCAAGAGTTAACACTCCAGAAGCGTTCTGATTCACTGGGTGCATTGCCCACATGACCGGGGCATTTTCCTTTGATCTGTGCTCTGTGGGGGCTGAGCTGTTTCTGGAGAGCAGTCTGTCTGAGAATATGAGCAAGGTAGTTTCGTTTTTGTTACAGACAGAAAGCTGCAAGCATGCAGCTAGATTCAGTAGGTTTTTCTTTCTGTTTGTTATGCTTCTAAATAAAGAGTGTTAGAATAGAAGCACTGGTGTCGAGCTGAGTTACTGAAGACACCACGTCGACACAGACAAGCCATTTTACACTGTGTGTGAACCCTGCTATTATCCGGCAACTGAGAAGAGCGGCAGTGTGTGAGTGGAAGCATGTGGGCGCCATTGAAGTTTGTCGGAGTGACAATAAATCAGATTTATTGCAGAGCCGTTGCGGCAGACTCAGTGGGTCAAAGGATTTACGACCCACAAACTTTAACAGAGGGCAAGGCGCACTCCGGCCAGGTTGGGATGACCATGGTGCCCCTTTAATCACTGGGGCTTAAAAGGTGTGGGAGCCATGAGAAAGGCGCCAAAGTGGCTTCCCACCCCAAAAGCACGTGTTTTCTCCTTTCTGCAGGTGAGAAGCCATTTGAGTGTGACGTGTGTGACATGCGCTTCATCCAGAAATACCACCTGGAGCGCCACAAGCGTGTGCACAGTGGGGAGAAGCCGTACCAGTGTGAGCGCTGCCTGCAGGTAATGCCTCCATCGTCACTTTCTGTGTAGGGTGGGAGATGTTAGCACCCCCACCCGATGTTTGAGAGACCTCCTTGCACCAAGGGAAGGGAGGCATTGGTTCCTGCCGCCTCCTAAAAGATCTCTTGGGTGGGATTCTAGATTGAGAGGGTGCAAAAAAGTGCTAGGCTGCAACTGGCAGCTCTCCCCAGCAAGGGAGAGAATATCCAGATAATTATGGATCATCGTGGCAGCAGGAAGTTACTCTCAGCTGTTCAGAAGTCTCTTTTGATTGACAGTCCGTGCATTCCTGAGCTTTATGGTGCACAACTTAATTGCTTTTGGAGCTACGTGTATCCTGCATATCCATGGAATTCTTGAGTAAGCAGAAAATATCTAACCTGTCATAGAATTCTGAGAAGTTATCATTTTAGGACTTACTTTAAAACAATATTCTAAGCCACAGAGTAAATGTATGGATAACAGTTTTTTTCAGAAGCTTGGGGAGGGACTAAGTGGGGTTTCAAATAATTGGACAGCAGGGCATTAGTCAGGCTATGTGCACTTTTTATATAATGTTTAAAAATCAGTTTTGCACCAAAAGTAGCTGTACTTTGCAAATTGCAAACCATTCCTGCCAATCAAAATGCGCCATATTCTGCTTATTTACATATTTTCTTCTGATAGTTACGGGGAGGATGTAAAGGGCTTCCCAAAGCATTGCACATACACATTCAAATCTTTCTTGATAATCGCAGAGGCTAGAAACGTGCATTTCCCTGCTAAGGAAACAGGATTCTGTGCTCAGTACATCATCCTATGGATTTTTGGTATTTGTGTGGAAGTGCAGAATACATGCAGTCCTGACTTTAGGACTCTAGATGGCTCCTTTTGCCCTTCCTGTGGCTGATTCTCTCTGTCTGTACAGCTCACCTCTGTTTTCCTTCTGTTTTTGTGTGCACCAGTACATGGCCTTGCTGATACTCTATAGTTGGAGTTTATGTCGCAGTACAGATACATTTAGCTGTGATTTGGTTTTTTAAAAACTAGCTAAAGTTTCAAACATACAGTGAAACCATAATTCAGCCAAGCTCTGCTCATAGGGGACGTACTTAGTTAGGAACTAGTAAAACTGGGCTATCACCTTTCCAGCAGTAAGAGATTTGGAGAAGACAGCAAATAACTATTGTTTACACTGTCCAAATGCAATGCTTTACACAAACCCTGGTTTGCAACCCATTTCAAACCGTGATTTCACATTCTAGTTTGCAACTTAGTATATTACTATTTCTAAACTGCCCTTCATCCGAACCTCACAGGGCAGTATAGAAAATGCCAAAATACATATCATAATAACAAACAAAAACAATAAACCCCCATGTATCTATACCGGATTGTGCTTTTGGCTGTGAAGCCTCTGGTTACACTTGCATGACATGGAATTTTCAGTACAGTACTGTGAAATGTTTGCAAACCTGCTTACATGGGGGAAGGGAGAATAGTCATTGCAGCTGCAATCCAAATCTCTTGTAGGGCAGTCTGAGGACCCAGAAGAGGTCCCAGGGGAGAGAGAAACGGAGAGTCGGGGACTGAAGAGGCAAGGAGGAATGATACAGAGTAGGCAACAGGCTGAGAAAACAAGAACCCAGAGGGAGTGTAGGTAGGGAATGAGGCTTGAGGAGACAAGGAACTAAGGCAAGAAGTGGCTTTGAATCAGTGCTTACAATGATGAGGGGCTCTGTGGGAAGGGAGAGAGAAGGGCTGGAGAGCTGTTCCAAGAGATCTGAGTAGCTAAAGGAAGTGAGAGGCCGAAAAGCAGGGAACTGGAAGAAATAATTGGTGTTGGAGACATAGTTAAAGGAAGGAGGATCCAAGAAGAAAGTGGCTCTGAGGCAAAGCTGCAGGTAGGATCTAGGGCAGCTTTTCTCAGCCTTGTTTCTGCATATGTTGTTGGACCTACAACTTCCATCATCCCTTACCACTGGCCCTGCCAGCTAGGAATGGTGGGAGTTGTAGTCTAACATCTGGGGACGCAGGGTTGAGAAAGGAGGATCTAGGGGTGGGAGGAGAGCTGGGTGTGCCCTGGACAAGTAGGCAAAGAAGAGAGGAAGCCAGAATTGGAAGGAGTTCCCTTTTGCCTATCTGGCTTTCTCTCTTTTGTCGGAGAAAGCCTGAAACGGTTAAAGGAGTTTCTCCCAACTCTGGCTTCTGCTGCTGCTACAGAATTATGATCTGGGTACCTTAAGGCTGAGAAGCTGGAGGTGGGTGGCAAAATTTCACACCTTGGTTTGAATTAACCAGCCAGTTCTTGTGGTTTCAGGCTTATTCTCCAAATGCAACACTTTTTTCCATGCTTAGGTGTTTCCTCCCACTTAGTACTGAGCCTTTAACTTTCCCTCTGACCCTACATGAGCCTCTCCCTGCCTCGCTTTCTTCCATGTGCCACTCGTGAGATGTTTCCTCTCTTCTTTGTTCCTTTCAGAGCTTCTCCAGGACAGACCGGCTGCTGAGACACAAACGGATGTGTCAGGGTTGCCCGAGCAAAGCGTCTGACTCACAGCTGCTGCTTTAGGGGTAGGCCAGGAGGAAGGGGGAACTAGGAGGAGCTGCAAAGCAAACAGGATTATCTGTGGGTTATTTTGTTCATTTGTTGGGGTGGGGTGGGGTTGTGCTTGTGTTTGCCTGCTGGGCCTCCCCCTATGGAAGGGGGCAGTGCTGAGTGGGGGCACAGACTTTCAGACAAGGTCTTGGCACTGTAAATAAGTTGAGGACAAACCAGGGCTGGCTTCCCAGCCCCTTGTGGTTGTGGATAAACTTTGTCTGAGTTCCTGTTTTTTGTTGGAGTTATCACCATTTGCCTCAGGAAAGGCTTTGTGAGAACGGCTGAACCTGCAAGACCTGATTATGATGTTCAATGCTCTCGATTGACAAATCTGCCAGCTCTTGCCCAGCCTTTTGGGCCTGCCAAGATGGGAGAAGGACAGACTACTAATCATTTTTTAAAATTATTATTATTATTTTAAAAAGACAACAATCAAGCGTCAAACTGTTTTCGCAGAGCTGAGAAGCAAAAGCTTTAAGAGACAGGTTGGCAACAGAAGGGTTTTGATTCCAAGGGGTCGCATCAGAGCTCTGCCATAACAGGAGCCTGTCTCTTTGGAGCTTTTCCAGAAGGTCTACAGAGCTTTTTATTCTCCTGCAGGATCTGGATCCCTTTCTCAACCCTCAGGTTCCAAGAAACAAGGGCTGGTGGGGTGATGTGTGCTCCTGGGTACTATAAAGGCCCACCTTTCAGGTGTCCACTACCAGCGAGCTCCAAGAGGAGATGCTACTGACTGCTGGCTGGAGGGACATGTCTGGCTACTTCCAGTGCGTCAGACCTTTTGCAGGAAACTTGGCTCTTGCTCCCCTTCCCTTGTATATATATATATATCCTGTATGTGTTCAGGATCCACCCCATTGAACTCCGCTTCATGTACAATTCATATCTTTATCTGATGGGAATCCTTCCTCGCCCACCCCTCCAAAAAACCAACACCACCACAAGAGTCGGTGATAGTCCACGGTTTCAAAGTGTTTCTCTGGCAGGAGGGGACTATAATCCATCTTGGGTCGTGTGGAGGAAGATGACAAGCAGTGTACTCGAAGCTCACAACTAAACCAAGTCCAGGGTGCCCTTACTCCTTCATACTGGTTTCTGCTGCCTCGGCCAAAGTACTGCTATCTGCTCTCTTAAGAAAGCCATTGTCCGAGAGAAGCAAAGTCTCCAGTTGCTCTTGGCTGTCCCAGTTTTTGCAGGCCTTAAGAGTCAGCCCGGTTCAGAAGATGTGATCCTGGCTGGTGCTGTTGTCGCTGCTGGGTCGCAGCAAACAGCAGCAAGTCTGCAAGGAAAGCAGGTGCCTGCAAAATCGTGCCATCGGTTTTGGTTCTCACAGGGGGTTTGTGACTGCGTTGGGGTGTGGGGAGAGACAAAGAACAGCCAATTCAGAACTCTTCCATTGGAACCCCCGTCTTCTGAATGGGCACCCATATCTGAAATCCTCCTGTGTCTTTTGTGCGATAAACTCTTCTCCTACCCTTTCCCCCATTCTAGAGTTAACCTCTCCCAGGCTTCTGCAGGCTTCCGTTGGGTCCCACTTCCCACTCATCCCTCGCTGCAAGCCAGCTTCTGAGACATGCATCAGTAGAGGACTGGCTTCCTCCATGAGGTCATGTTGCAGAGAGAGAGAGAGCAAGCACTTTTGAAAGTTTAAATGACGTGCCGATGCAACTGGAAAGGTTTGTAAATAGAGGTGGAATACATTAGATCAAGAAGGATTTCTCCAGCAGTACAGCAATGCTCTAGTAGTAAGTGCTGCGTGCTAGGAGCTCAAAAACACTTGTAAACTTGGAGAAATCCCCTGGTTGGTTTCTTTTTAAATGTTCTCTGTCATTTCCCAAGTGGCTGTCTAAAAGGCAGTGTATCTTCTTAGACTCCCTCTTGCAGTCAGCCTGAACTGGAGCGCCCAATGGGAGAGTTTTGTGTGCTATGTAGTTTGTTAACGCTGTGCTTGAAGGCATTGCATTGCAGCACCTACCCAGGAGTAGGCTGTCTTTTAAGTAGTGGAACAAAAAGCACTGTTGGAAAGGACTTCCACCACCATTTGTTCTGTGCTTCTACAGAGCAGGTCATAAGTCCAGCTTTCCTGGTGCAAGATGAGGATTATGCCAAATCATAATGGTGCTTCCAAGACTTACTGGTTACTTCAGCTCTTGGAGCAGAGATGGAAAGGGAGCTTTCCCCCTTCTTGTGTGTATTAGGAGAACCAGTGTTTCATTCCCACTTCCTTTCATTAGGTAAATTGACACCCCCCCCCAAGCTATAATTAGTTCAGCCCCATTTTACTCTGCACTTCATTGTGCTGAATGATTTGTTAAGTGTAACTCTGGGTACTGTGGCTTGTTGTTTTGGTGGGGGCCAGCAAAAAGCATTGTACAAAAACGTTGACTCTCTTAGAAAAGAGTAACAATTGAGTGACTGCGTGGCTTTGTGATTTCGCTTTCCACAGGAGCAGTTATGGGATTGTGCATTAGAAAATGCATGTGGAAATACAATAAGTTGGGATTCTCTCCTGGCGTCCTCCTCTCTTGTGCCACAATTCTAGGGCAAGAAGCACTAAATGTTTTTAAAAAGGAAAAATCTTGCTCTAGCAGGAAACGCCTTTTCGTTGAACACTAGGCATTGCTGTTCTGCTCTCTTCCGGTTAATCCTCTGGCATTAATCCTTCAGTAATTCAGTAATGCCATGGCATTGCAAAAGCGTACTCAGTGTTGCGGCTTATTTCCCCATTCAGCAGACTGAAAATCATCTGGTTCTCTTGAACAGACTTGATGCCAGACCCCTTTGTGTGCCAAACAGGGCAATGACCCATCATTGCTTCGATCCCTCTGAAGCGCGTGTGGCTTTTTACAGCACAAAGCTATTTGAGGCTTGGCAGGCTAGCGTGCCACCAAATGAGCACTCGTCAGCCTGCTTGTTAACACTTGGCCAGCCATTGGGTTAGCTATGAGTCCAGCTCTTCATTGAGCTAGCTAACAAAGGGAAATGCTTGTTTCTGCTCAGGCAGATACATGGTGAAGTGCAGATTTGGAAATGGCTTGCATGAGCCACTGTGTGGCACATGATCATTGCTGTTGGGGTTTCTCTCAGAACCTGGCGAGAAAAAAGGAGGGTGCTGCTGGTGGTGTTAAAGGCAACATAGCTAGCTGAGTGAGTGGGAAGGAGGGTGTTTCTACTTCCCATTGCAGCCATCTTCCTTGTACAGTTGACACATGGCTTAGCTTGTGGCTTATCCACTAGTGCAAGTCACACATCAGTGTACAGAAGTGCGGCCAGCTTGGCTCTGAAGATTAATTTGTTTGCAGGGCGAGCTTGCTTGTCTTTGTAAAATTATCCGCTGTGTTACTCAAGTATCCTCTAAGCTTAGGGGAGAGATTTGCAGAACTTTCAGATGCCTTCGAGGAACAAAATGCTTTGGGAAGTCCTGGGAAATGGGCTGTCGTGTTTTTATGGGACTGTAGGCAATCTCTCCTCCTGAGGGAGTCAGAATTATATGGTAAGGAAAACCACAGTTAAAGCTTTTTTCTGAGCTCTACGACTAAAGTGTGCAACAAGTGATGTGCTTGTATGTCCCGTCCCCAGTAAAAGACAGAATGCCTGCACACAGCAAGTTACCATGTCAAAGAGGAAAAGTATGAATGTGTAAAAACATGCAGCTTTCTCCTACTCTGCCTGAAATGGTATTATCCAGGAAGTGCTACATCGCATGGCTATGCTAGTGTGTGCAAGAGGCTTGGTTGTCGTCTTCTTGGAAGCGATACTTAAATGACACAAGACCCCTTCTCAAGTGAATTGATAGCAACACCCAGGATGAGTGAAGTCTTGCGTTTTTTGTTGACGGAGGTGAAATTGACTAGGAACAGAAGTGAAACTTGACTGGGAAGTGTCTGACTTCCACTGTTTCAAAAATGCAATGGTTTCAAAACAAATCTTGTTTGTTCACCGAGTAGCACAAAGAGGTGGTTGTGTTGAAAGAAAGTTTTAAACTTGGCAAGGGGTTCGGGAAAGCGAGACGAACAAACGCAGTTGGCAGGGGTTTGCGTTGGTGCGGCTATAGCAGAGAACAAAGCAGATTTCAAGCAGGAGGAGTTGTTGTAGCGCGGAAGCAGGGCTCTGCATAAACTCTGAAATTTGTACGTTACATGCAAACTTGTCTCTAAACACAACCTCTGTTGGTGCAACATCTCCCCCTTCTGGATGTGGGGGAAAATCCAGTGTTTTTTGAGTGTGTGCCATGTTGCAGTGAACCAGTGCCCACAGCTCCTCTCCACACCGCCTCAAGATGTTATTTGTACGCACAACTTCAGTTCACCGATTGAAGCCTCCTAGCATTAACGTGCATTCGGGAAAACTTTTAGGAGATGCTTTTGCCCCTAACCTCTACCCGATACCTCTTCTTCCGTAGAAGTTGAGAAACTAGCATACCATCAGTGGGTGTGGCTTGAAACCTGTTGAAATTCTGGTTGTCTCGCTGGTGGCTTGTGCACAAAACTCACCAGCACAAATCGTTCTGTGTCATTTTTAATGTACTCGACAGGCTGCCTTAGGGTGCTGTGATATTTGGTAGACATACTGCTGGCCTTGGGGTTTGGGGATTGAAGCTGCGGCCCTGACCCCACCTACCTGGGAGTAAGCCCTGTTGAATTAAATAGGACTTACTTCTGAGTAGACACGGTTAGGATTGCCCTGTTCATTTGAGGTCAGAGAAGGGAGGAGGACATCTTCATACTGGCTTTTTTACACACTCCTTCCATTCGCAGACAGAGGAAGGATGAATACTTAGCACTTCAGGCTGAACAGAGGATCTATGAATTTGTCCATATTGCTCTAGCCTAGTCCAGTGGCTTTTTTTTTTTTTTAAATTTCCCTTCTCTCTCCCCCCCCCCCTTTAATTCACTTATTTTGCTATAGGGGAGGGAATTGGGGCAGGGTGTGTGTTACCCAGGGGCAGGATCACTTTTAAACTGTAGTTTTTATAAAATGTTATAAACTTGTATCTTTTTACCATTACAGTGTGGTGTCTGATCCTTTTTTGTGACCTATTTAGTTCTCCATCTGAACTCTGCCAAAGATTCAGTTCATTATACAGTGGTGCCTCGCAAGACGAAATTAATCTGTTCTGTGAGTCTCTTCATCTTGCAGTTTTTTCGTCTTGCGAAGCACGGCTCTTAGCGGCTTAGTGGCTATTAACGGCTTTAAGAAAAAGGAAACAAACTCGCAAGACCATAGGGAAATTCGTCTTGCAGAACGACTCAAAAAACGGAAAACTCTTTCGTCTAGCGAGTTTTTCGTCTTGCGAGGCATTCGTCTTGCGGGCAGCACTGTACCGTCAATGGCCACTTACCCACCATCCACCAAACTATCGAGAGTGACCAAAGAGCTGAAATACACAAACTACTTCTCTATGAAGTTGCCTTGCCGACCAAGGTTGGTATTTTCTAAACACACTCTTTCCAGGGTTCCAAGCCGTAGCTGGAGAATGAATTTGGGACTGTTTTGCATGCAGAGCCTATGTTTGACTAGTGAGCTACAATCGTTGCCCACTGGGTTCCTCAGTGCCTTCCGCTGACTTCATTTATATATAAATATATATAATTTAAATAATATACAGTGGTGCCCCGCAAGACGAAATTAATTCATTCTGCGAGTTTTTTCGTCTTGCGAGGCACCAATGTGTATTGACGGTTTCCCATAGGAATGCATTGGCGGTTTTTTTAAAAAAAGGCGCAAGACGTTTCATCTTGCGAAGCAAGCCCATAGGGAAATCCGTCTTGCAAAGCAACTCAGAAAACGGAAAAGTCTTCCATCTTGCGAGTTTTTCGTCTTCCGAGGCATTCGTCTTGCGGGGCACCACTGTATATAATTTGGGTCACTGGAGATGGGAAGAAGTGGCTCCTGCCACTGGGCCAACTAACATTCCTGAACCCAAATGGCTACTTGCATAAAAGACAGCTCGAAAAAAGATAACTGTAGCTCCTCCTTTCTGATTTGTTTTCCATTAGTGCTGCACTCACCTGGGGGGAGGGAATAGCAGAACTAGGAATCTCTAAGCAAAGCACACCTTGCGAAAAGAATTCGTTAACCAGTTTTATTATGAAATCACATCCAGTTCCCTTCCCTCCCGCCCCCTGGGAAAAAGTTTAAATTTTATTACTTGGGGTTATGCTGCGAGGTAGATAGACCCAAGCTAAGAGATGAATACATCCCTGTGTTTTTGAGTGAGGATTCGAACCCAGCTTCTCCATAGTCCAAATCCAGCAGCTCAAGGCTTTCGCCAATCCTCAGTCACCGTTGTACTTGGGATTGATGACTGTGGTAGTGGCACTCCGGTATAGTGGATTGTTCACCTACAAAAGAGGCAAGTAGACAAAGTTGTATGCCTCTTACTTCCTGTTACAGAATTTGCTATCCCCAAACCAGGTGTGTGTCTCACACATCTTGGGGGCTCAGCCTCCCATAGTTTTATATGCCTTGAAATAACACTGGGGGGGGGTGTGAAGCTGTGGGTAGTAGTGGGGGGGTGAAGCTGTGGGTAGTAGTGTCAACCTGACTAAAAGACTCCATTTAATAGTGGGGAATTGATTTGGGAAAAGTCCATGGCTCAGGTGGTAGAGCATCTGTTTTGCATCCAAAAGGTCACAGGTTTGATCTGCAGGTAGGGCGGCCAGAGACTTTTCCCTGAAACCCTGGAGAGTCACTGCCAGTCAACATTGACTACTGGGCTGGATGAACCAACAGTACAAGCTAGCTTCCTGTGGTGGGACACTTTCTGCGGTTGAAAGGGGTTTCCATCATTTTCTGTTAACATTTTTTGGAACAACAATAAAATGCATCTAGGTTCATTACATGATTGCCTGTAACCAGGTCCAGCTGCTGCTTTGGTCACAGCCTGTGCTAAGGTGGGTCTCAGCGACATGGATGTACGCTGAATGAAGATATACTTTGAAGAAGTTGAAGTCTGCTCATCTAAAAAGTATTTAAGGAAGCGGGGAGGTTAAAAATCGGACTCGTCACACGTGCCTAACTTGCCCCTTTATGCAGAGCATTTAGCCTTCCAGCTTGCTGCAAACGCTCCACTGTTGTGGCCCCACCATCCCTTTTACAGAATGAATGTAACTCTTGCTCCAGGAAACAGCAGCCCAGTCAGGGCTGAGAAATTCCCTGGCTGGGATAAGGAGCAGGTGAGAGTGAGGCTGACACGAACTAACTGCAGCCTTCAGGTAGGGAAGGAAGGAGCACTGACCTCGTTCCACTTGGCGTGCTTCCTCTCCTTTTCAAAGCGCTTGAACTCCCTCCGGTCATAGATCTCCAAGACGATGCGGTAGACTATTATGAGGAAGAGCCCAAATAACACCAAGCCCAGCACTGAGCTCAGTACCAGCATGAATGTCTTCTTGGTTGTGTTACCTGACAGTTTAGAAGAAAGGAGTTGTGAGGATCTGCAGCTGAGTTCTGAGAAGCAAGTGCCCCTTCCTCATTTATTTATTGGACTTCTTCCCTCTCCTGCTACCATCGTGCACACATACTCTGCTAACAGTTATTGTAACAATAATAATTTATTATTTATATGCCGCCCATCTGTCTGGGTTGCCCCAGGCACCTTGGAAGGCTTCCAACAAATTTATCAAGCATGAAACATAATAAAACATCAAACATTTAAAACTTCCCTATACAGGGCTGCCTTCAAATGTCTCCTAAAAGTCAGATACAGTGGTATCTCTGGTTACATTCTTAACCCTAGGTCTATTTCTGGGTTGGCAGAGTCTGTAACCTGAAGCATATGTAACCTGAGGTATCACTGTAGTTGTTTATTTCCTTGACACCTGACAGGAGAGCGTTCCACAGGGCAGGCACCGCTACTAAGAAGGCCCTCTGCCTGGTTGCCTGTAATCTCACTTTTCATAATGAGGGAACCACCAGAAGACGTTCAGTGCTGGACCTCAGTGCCCGGGCTGAACAACGGAGGTGAAGATGCTTAGATGCTTCTTCAGGTATACAGGGCTGAAGCAATTTGGGGCTTTAAAGGTCAGCACCAACACTTTGAATTGTGCTCGGAAAAATACGGGGAGCCAATGTAGGTCTTTCAGGACCAGTGTTATATGGTCGCGGCGGCCACTCTCAGTCACCAGTCTGACAGCCTCATTCTGGATTAGTTGTAGTTTCCGAGTCACCTTCAAAGGTAGCCCCACGTGGAGCACATGGCAGTAGTCCAGTCAAGAGATAACCACGGCATGTACCACTCAGGTGGCAGAGGGCACAGGTCAGTAGGGTTTCAGCCAGCATACCAGATGCAGCTGGTAGACAGCTGCCTTGGGCACAGAAGAAACCTGTGCCTCCAAGGACAGCTGTGAATCACCCCTGGAAGAGGATCAACGGATGACATCAAGTCACATACAGCCTGGGTTACAACTTAGGCTCCAGAAGAATCTGGTGCCACTGAAACTTCTGCCTGCTGTGGTTCAATCTATCACAGACATCAAAATAGTCTGGCCTTAAGAAGAGCCTTGTCGCATCAGGCCAGAAGCTCACCTAGTCCTGTTACCACAGGGACCAACCCAATGCCCCTACGAGTTGCCCAGCAACTTCCTGCAATAGCCCCTTCCTGCAACAAAGGCTCTCCCGCCCCTTCTTTCCTGTGCCCACTTACCTTCTTTGCCATTCACCGTCAGGGTGATGGCGCCCTCCTTGTCCCTCTCAATGAGGTAGATGAGGAGGCTGCCATCTTCTGCTTTGGTCTGGCACCATCTTTCGTCGGTGGCAGAGGCCGGCACCACATTCACCGTCTGGTTGCAGGACGCACTACAAGTCTCCCACAGCAGCCCAGTTCCAAAGGCCCGGCACTCTGCACAATTCCTGCCAACACACAAGAGCAACTGTGAGCATTTTTTGCTCGTGCTTCTAACTAGAGCATAAGGACACCCTTTCTACAATTGTCAGGAAAAGCGGGAGGAAGACACACTGGCAGTTGCAAGCTGTGCTCCATGCTCTGTTTGGCCACAGTTGCAGAGATACCTGAGAAATGTAGCTTGCTGTCCCTCCACCCCACCCACCCCCCCTGTTAGAAAGTAGGCCAGGGCCTCTCCTAACACACATCAGAATCTCACCTGTGCTCCTCACAGGGTGTCTGGCAGTCAGCGCAGCGGCTGCAGTGACTGTCAAACCAGCCAGCGTCACAATGGCATCTGTTGCAGGCGCAGTGCCCGTGACCGCTGCATACAACGCCCTCCTGTGTGCATCCACTGGTCTCCAGGCTGCACTGGCACGCACTGCCAGTATAGTTCTCGTGGCACTCACAATTGCCACATTTGCATTGCCCGTTGCCTACCGGCACAAAGAGAGACGTCTGTCGGCATTACAGAGTTCCTTCACAAAGCCATTCCACCCACATCTATATATTTCTTATTCAGCAACCTTTCTGCCTTTTGAGATGCCAGCGGACATTGGCTGCCCTCACACTTGGAGGCGCACCTTTGTAAGCATGCGGGCTAGAAAGTTGCTCTTCTTAAATGAAATCGCGAGAGAGTCTTCAGAAGCTGGATTCTGTGCTCAGTACTCTGCTTTTCCTGCATTGCAGTTTATAAACACACCCCTAGAAGTATTTGGACTCCTCCAGGAGACTCTTTGTTGAGCATTCACCCTGTTTGGCTTACACAAAACTTATTCCGAGGTTAGACTATGTCTGGTCTTAATTGAACATTCATTCTGTTTTTGCTTGCAGGGAGGTTATACTGCAATGAACATTTCATCCTGATTAAAAAAGGTAAAAGTAAAGGTACCCCTGCCCGTACGGGCCAGTCTTGACAGACTCTAGGGTTGTGCGCCCATCTCACTCAAGAGGCCAGGGGCCAGCGCTGTCCGTAGACACTTCCGGGTCACGTGGCCAGCGTGACATCGCTGCTCTGGCAAGCCAGAGCCGGACACGGAAACGCCGTTTACCTTCCCGCTAGTAAGCGGTCCCTATTTATCTACTTGCACCCGGGAGTGCTTTCGAACTGCTAGGTTGGCAGGCGCTGGGACCGAACAACGGGAGCGCACCTCGCCGCGGGGATTCGAACCGCCGACCTTTCAATCGGCAAGCCCTAGGCGCTGAGGCTTTTACCCACAGCGCCACCCGCGTCCCTCTGTCATCCTGATTAGCTGGTGTGTTAATCATTTCCTTATCTGCAAAAAGCCTTGCTTGTTTTCAAAGGGGATTTGTTGCATGAAGTTGACAGAAGCACTTTTACCACCTTCAACTGCACAAATCTGAATTTTCAGTGTGTGCTTCAATCCCCCCTCCCCCCCCCCGCTCCCCAAATACAGTGGTACCTCGGGTTAAGTACTTAATTCGTTCCGGAGGTCCGTACTTAACCTGAAACTGTTCTTAACCTGAAGCACCACTTTAGCTAATGGGGCCTCCCGCTGCTGCCGCGCCGCCGCCGCACAATTTCTGTTCTCATCCTGAAGCAAAGTTCTTAACCTGAAGCACTATTTCTGAGTTAGCGGAGTCTGTAACCTGAAGCGTATGTAACCCGAGGTACCACTGTACTGACAATTTGGAGGCAACATTAGCAGCCTTTCCTCCTTAAAACCTATGGAAATAGCCACTCTGGCTACAGTAAAGCCACCAGCATCCCCATTGGTGCCACTAATGACTGCATTGCCCAACATCTGCCAGGTTAAAAGAAAACGGCGGCAGCCCTACCATTAGAAGGTTTTTACCTCCACAGAGCTGCCCGTTGTGCCTCTCGCAGCCAGCATCGTCACACCTGCAGAGGGGTCCGCTCGCCTGGGCATTGCACTGGCACTTCCCGCACACACACTGGCCCTTGCCGCTGCACACTGGGCCCGTGTCATTCGCATCCCGGCATGTGGCTTCTGCGTCCACCAGCTCCTCTGGCTTGCACTCACACAGCCGGCCGACATGGCCCTCCTGGCAGCTACAAGAGCAAAGACAGCACATGGGTCACAGTTGCTGAACCAGACTCATCAGGTCCACTGAGCCTGGTTTTTTTCTCCTCCCAACCCAAGAAGCCCAGCAAATAGGCCTCTGCCCCACCAGCTTGCCTGCCCTCAGCCAGCCCCAACTGCCTGCCTTTTCTTTATTTTTCAACCAGTCCAGAAAGCTCTGTGGCTGCAGTGTTGCCTTTCTCTGGCCCTGGCTTCCCCTACCATTTGGGGTTCCCTGTACCAGTGCAACAAAGGGCATCAGCCGCGACTGAAACCCAGCTGCCTTATCGCCCTAAAGCAGCAACCCAAACGATCATGGGGCTTAGAGGAAATGTAGGGACGTTGGGGCCTTTTATAATCCGGAGGGGAAAAGAAACAACTGATTTGGGGATAGTGGGGAAAATGGGACCGGGTTGGGTTTTCTAAAGTTATCAGTGGGGTAGATTGGAGACGGAGTAATCATTTTCCCCTTCAGTATATAATACTAGAATCCAGGGGCACAACTGGTAATAGATTCAGAAGAAAGGATTCATTTCCACAATATATACCGTATTTTTCGCTCTATAAGACGCACCAGTCCACAAGACGCACCTAGTTTTTGGAGGAGGAAAACAATAAAAAAAATATTCTGAATCTCAGAAGCCAAAACAGCAAGAGGGATCGCTGTGCAGTGAAAGCAGCAATCCCTCTTGCTGTTCTGGCTTCTGGGATAGCTGCGCAGCCTGCATTCGCTCCATAATACGCACACACATCTCCCCCTACTTTTTAGGAGGAGAAAAGTGAGTCTTATAGAGCAAAAAATACGGTAATTAAGGCTGCAATCTTAACCTCTGTTATCTAGGAGCATGTGTGTCTACACACATGGAGAGAAGGGGGTCACGTTTCCTCAAACTTTTAATTAATTAATAATACCTGCAGATGCCACAGGTGAGGTTGCCACGGCCGCCAGAACAGTGAGGCGCATAGGGCTCCGTATCTCCGCACTGGCAGTCACAGAGTGTCGCCACTTCTATATGCACCTCCTCACCCACTCCTAGAACTCGGAGCACCACCTTCTGGGGACCAGGCAGGCAGGTGGTGGCCTTTATCCGTACTGAGAATTCCACCTGTGGAAGGGGGAGCAACTGAGATAAGGAAAGAGCGACCGCCGCCATTGCCATCCATATTACTCTAAGCCAGAGGCAGAGAAGCTGTGGCCCACCAGGTGCTGCTGAGCTTTCCCTGGCATCAGCCGCCAGTCAATAATAGGGCCAATGGTCGGAGGGGGGGGTGGAACATCTGGAGGGCCTTGGCTTCCCCTGCCCTGCTCCATGTCAATTAGTGGAAACAGAATAGGACCTATAACTATAAAACCTAGACTCATAGAATCATAGAGTTGGAAGAGACCACAAGGGCCATCAAGTCCAACCCCCTGCCAAGCAGGAAACACCATCAGAGCACTCCTGACATATGGTTGCCAAGCCTCTGCTTAAAGACCTCCAAAGAAGGAGACTCCACCACACTCCTTGGCAGCAAATTCCACTGTCGAACAGCTCTTACTGTCAGGAAGTTCTTCCTAATGTTTAGGTGGAATCTTCTTTCTTGTAGTTTGGATCCATTGCTCCGTGTCCGCTTCTCTGGAGCAGCAGAAAACAACCTTTCTCCCTCCTCTATGTGACATCCTTTTATATATTTGAACATGGCTATCATATCACCCCTTAACCTCCTCTTCTCCAGGCTAAACATGCCCAGCTCCCTTAGCCGTTCCTCATAAGGCATCGTTTCCAGGCCTTTGACCATTTTGGTTGCCCTCCTCTGGACACGTTCCAGTTTGTCTGTTCTACACATCTCTACTGTTCCCTTCCTGTTCTAGATGCCTCTACTGTTCCTTCCTCCCTGTTCTAAACATCATTACTGTTCTCCCCACCCCCCACCCCATTCTAGATGTCTCTGTTCCTCCCTCCCTGTTTTGCTCCAACTGAGCCAACCCTGATGCCTTGGAACAATTAGAAAGCACTGACTTAATAGGCTAGGAGTGGGGAGGGCTTTTCTGCCTGAGGGGCCGCTCTCCCTTCTGGACAACCATCCAAGGACCACATGACAGTGGTGGCTAAAAATGGGCAGGTAACTATTACAAATTTTACCTTTCTACAGTAGGCTTGTCTCTCCCCCCACACACTATACTCCATACAGACAAGCAAGAGGCCTCGTCAGAGTTCAAGAACACTCAGGCTGTAAAGGGGGTGTGGCCTGTAAAGAGGAGGTGTGGCCTCGGGGGAATTCCAAGGGACACGTAGGCTTAGATTGGGTTCGCCACCCCTGATTTAAGTGCTTACCTGCTGGTTGACGCGTACGCCTAGGCATTCCCCACCCTGCGTGCGCCCAGAAGTTTCCGAGTCGCCACAGTGCGAGTCGTAAGCAATGGCGATGCCAGGAGCAAGGTCTGAAGAGTGCACCAAGTTCACGGTGGACGAGAGGCTCTGTGGGGAGACCGGCCATGAGAACGTGAGCCTAGACTTCGGCCGAGTGTCTGTGTCTGCCTTCTGACACTGTAGCACCAGTTGCTGAGCTGAAGATCCGAAGATCCACGGTTCAAGCCCAACCCAGTAATTTGCTGGCTCTCGGCCCTCGGCGTGGGATAATGCTGGACAACTTTACAGGGTTGTTATAAATCATATTGGGGTATGTAATGCACTTTGAACTTATTAGTATTCTAGCTCACTATTACATTCATAGTCTCTTCCAGGGCTCATGAATCCCCAGACCTGATCAGTGGGTGATATCCAATACTAGTCATGGGAGTAGACCCATTGCAGCCAATAGACTTTCATTCATTTATTTCAGTGTCTCCTCTATGCATAATTTAAGCATACGCAGTACGCACCATACATTTGAAGATTTCTGGGAACTATAGCTCCAAGAGGCAAATTACAGTTCCCAGGATTCTTTGAGAGAGTATGTATGTTCCAAATGTGTCCACAGTCTTAGCTGGATGTTACCTAGTGTCCATTGCCAGCAGAGGGCAGAATCAGCAAATCTGGTTCAGAACAGAAGTGCTTTCTTAGAATCATAGAATAGAATCATAGAGTTGGAAGAGACCACAAGGGCCATCGAGTCCAACCCCCTGCCAAGCAGGAAACACCATCAGAGCACTCCTGACATATGGTTGTCAAGCCTCTGCTTAAAGACCTCCAAAGAAGGAGACTCCACCACACTCCTTGGCACCAAATTCCACCGTTGAACAGCTCTTACTGTCAGGAAGTTCTTCCTAATGTTTAGGTGGAATCTTCTTTCTTGTAGTTTGGATCCATTGCTCCGTGTCCGCTTCTCTGGAGCAGCAGAAAACAACCTTTCTCCCTCCTCTATGTGACATCCTTTTATATATTTGAACATGGCTATCATATCACCCCTTAACCTCCTCTTCTCCTCTTGCCCAGCTCCCAGCCGTTCCCTTAGCCTTTTTCACTTGTAAAAAGGACCCCTGGATGATTAAGTCCAGTCAATGGTGACTATGGGGTTGTGGTGCTCATCTCACTTTCAGGCTGAGGGAGCCGCCGTTTGTCCAAACAGCTTTCCGGGTCATGTGTCACCCGCCCTGTGGAACGCCCTCCCACCAGATGTCAAAGAGAAAAACAACTACCAGACTTTCAGAAGACATCTGAAGGCAGCCCTGTTTAGGGAAGCTTTTGATGTTTAACAGACTACAGTGGTACCTCAGGTTACATACGCTTTAGGTTACAGACTCTGCTAACCCAGAAATATTACCTCGGGTTAAGAACTTTGCTTCAGAATGAGAAGAGAAATCGGGCGGCGGCGGCGCATCAGCAGCGGGAGGCCCCATTAGCTAAAGTGGTGCTTCAGGTTAAGAACAGTTTCAGGTTAAGAACGGACCTCCGGAACGAATTAAGTACGTAACAAGAGGTACCACTGTACTGTATTTTAATATTTTGTTGGAAGCCGCCCAGAGTGGCTGGGGAAACCCAGTCAGATGGGCGGGGTATAAATAAATTTATTATTATTGTTGTTGTTGTTGTTGTTGTTATTAACCGCTTCTGGCACAATGGAACACTGTGACAGAAACACTGTTTACCTCCCCGCCACAGCAGTACCTATTTATCTACTTACACTGGCGTGCTTTACGAACTGCTAGGTTGGCAGGAGCTGGGACAGAGAAATGGGAGTTCACCCCGTCATGGGGATTCGAACCGCCAACCTTCTGATCGGCAAGCCCAAGAGGCTCAGTGGTTTAGACCACAGCGCCACCCACGTCCCTTATTCACTTGTATCCTGTTCTTGGCCAGGGAAGCTCTGAGAGACACAGGTGGCTTCCCATCCAGGCAGTTCGCAGTGCCGCAGAAGCTGACTCACAAAACCTTTATCTGAGCAAAGTTCCAGCAGATCGCATGCGGTTCCCCAGCAGTCTTCATGCAGGCAGTCACCAGATCCACCCTCGCTTAACTTCAGACATACTGTAGCATCAATGTGGACCCACAGGTGGCTCAAGGTAACTCAAGCATGCAAGCCAGGCCAGGAAGAATTGCGTTCAGGATCACTAGCTAATCTCCCCTAGATGAAAAGGTCTTCCTTGCCCTGTATACAGTGTGGTGTGTTGGAATAGGATCTGGGACACCAGGAATCAAAACCCAACACTGCCCTGAAACTCACTGGGTGAATTTGGGACTCTGGCTGTGTTCACAGCTATGCCAAAATATGGCTTAGTATGAACTCCCTCCTGGCTTTGCTCCTCCCTGGTGAGTGTGATGTGGTAGCTCAGCCATGGTTTGGTTTTGCATGTTTCTCCTCCTCAGTCACGAGGGTGTGTCCTATTGGTTCAGGCCATGGGCTAAGGTTGGAGAGACCTTAACCATGACCCCAGGCTTGGATAATGCGCTAGGTCAAACCTTGGCTTAGCTACTATCCTAACATTGAACTAAAAGGCCCAGTGAGGAGGAAAGTGGGTGCAAGTTCATCACTGGAAGCCAGAACATTCAGGCAGTCACAGTAAGCCATACCTTGGGCTTACCTTGAGGTGCAAACCAAACCACTTTCTCTCAGCCTCCTACTTCACAGGGTTGTTGTGAGGATAAAACTGGGGGTGGGGAGAACTACGGACACCACCTTTTAATAAATAAATATAAATAAAATTCTAGATGGGACATGCTTTTCATATTGAAAATGTGAACCTTCGTTTGGTGCAATAGGCTAACATGGCTCCGGTGGTGGTGGTGTCCACCTTGAAAATATAATTACCGTATTTTTCACTCCATAAGACACACTTTTTTCTTCCTAAAAAGTAAGGGGAAATGTCTGTGCGTCTTATGGAGTGAATGCGTGGTCCCTGGAGCCGAATTGCCCAGGGGTGAAAAGCAGATCATGCTTTTTTTTTTTTTTTTTTTTGAAAGAGGGAAGTGGGTGTTGAAAGGAAACAGCTGATCGGCAAGCGATCGGGGAGGGAGATAAGGGACACTAGACATAAAGGAGGCTGCCTGGGAGGGGGGAGGTAAAAGCCCATGGATCCTCAGGGTTTTTGCATTGGGTCACCCCAAATTCATCAGATCACATAGCATATCCATGGCTACAGCCTGCACCAAAAAAATCACACACCCACTGTTGCCTGGGGCTGCAATGGCGCAAAAACATGGTTACAAAGCACAGATCCACATGAATCCTCAGGATTTTTGCACTGGGTCACCCCAAATTCACCATCAGATCACATAGCATGTCCATGGCTACAGCCTGCACCACAAAAATCATACATCCAGTGTTTCGTTCAGAATATTTTTTTTCCTTGTTTTCCTCCTCTAAAAACTAGGTGCGTCTAATGGGGCGAAAAATACGGTAAGGAGAAGAAGAGTTTGGATTTGATATCCCGCCTTTCACTCCCTTTAAGGAGTCTCAAAGCGGTGAACATTCTCCTTTCCGTTCCTCCCCCACAACAAACACTCTGTGAGGTGAGTGGGGCTGAGAGACTTCAAAGAAGTGTGACTGGCCCAAGGTCACCCAGCAGCTGCATGTGGAGGAGCGGAGATGCGAACCCGGTTCCCCAGATTACGAGACTACCGCTCTTAACCACTACACCACACTGGCTCTCAATGGACACAGAATGTCCATTCCCCCTTCGGGCTTGGCTCTATTCCAGGGGGCTCCTGTGGGCCTGTTTTGCCCTCCCCAGGGGGCTCTGCCCCTTGCTACCCATACTCAGCCTTACACTGTAGGCATCTGCGATGAGCTGCACCACATTGCTGGAATCCTCCATCAGTTCCCCAACCACAGACTTGGGAATGAGCCTGCTCAGTTCCTGAGGGGAAAGGGAAACGTCAGAGTGAGCGGCACACAAACACCCCTCAGGTTTCTCCTACTCCTCTGGCTTCCGGTTCAGCACTCACCTCATACATAGAAAGCCTGGGCCCAGTCACAGCAAATATGGCCTGGATGTCAGATTCAGACAGCACCTCGGCCAAGTGCGCAACTGAGGGGTAGTCCTGCAAAGAGACAAGAGAATGGGGTCACGTTCAAAGGAGTCTGGGAGGGGTGGCTAACACCCCAGAGGACAGGCTCACACTTCAAATGACCTTGACAGATTAGAGAACTGGGCAAAAACAAACAAGATGAACTTTAACAGGGAGAAATGTAAAGTAATGCACTTGGGCAAAAAAAAATGAGAGGCACAAATACAAGATGGGTGACACCTGGCTTGAGAGCAGTACATATGAAAAGGATCTAGGAGTCTTGGTTGACCACAAACTTGACATGAGCCAACAGTGTGACGCGGCAGCTAAAAAAGCCAATGCAATTCTGGGCTGCATCAATAGGAGTATAGCATCTAGATCAAGGGAAGTAATAGTGCCACTGTATTCTGCTCTGGTCAGACCTCACCTGGAGTACTGTGTCCAGTTCTGGGCACCACAGTTCAAGGAGGACACTGACAAACTGGAACGAGTCCAGAGGAGGGCAACCAAAATGGTCAAAGGCCTGGAAACGATGCCTTATGAGGAACGGCTAAGGGAGCTGGGCATGTTTAGCCTGGAGAAGAGGAGGTTAAGGGGTGATATGATAGCCATGTTCAAATATACAAAAGGATGTCACATAGAGGAGGGAGAAAGGTTGTTTTCTGCTGCTCCAGAGAAGCGGACACGGAGCAATGGATCCCAACTACAAGAAAGAAGATTCCACCTAAACATTAGGAAGAACTTCCTGGCAGTAAGAGCTGTTCGACAGTGGAATTTGCTGCCAAGGAGTGTGGTGGAGTCTCCTTCTTTGGAGGTCTTTAAGCAGAGGCTTGACAACCATATGCCAGGAGTGCTCTGATGGTGTTTCCTGCTTGGCAGGGGGTTGGACTCGATGGCCCTTGTGGTCTCTTCCAACTCTATGATTCTATGAGTCTCCGCTTAGATTTTCCTCTCTTCCCCCACTCTACATTTACCTCTCTTGCCGGAGGTGGGGGTTAGAATCTGGAAGCCTTGACTCTCTGCACTTCAGATAAAAAAGATCTAAACCAAGAGTGGCTAATCTGTGCCCCATCAGATGTCAGGTGGACTACAACTCCCAGCTCCAAAGAGTGGTCATGCTGGCTGGGACCAATGGGAGATGAGAGTTCAGTAACACCTGGAGGGCCACAGATTCCATAAACCTTGGTATTAATGCTGAAAAATAGGTAAAGGTAAAGGTACCCCTGCCCGTACGGGCCAGTCTTGACAGACTCTAGGGTTGTGCGCTCATCACACTTAAGAGGCCGGGGGCCAGTGCTGTCCGAAGACACTTCTGGGTCACGTGGCCAGCGTGACAAGCTGCATCTGGCGAGCCAGCGCAGCACACGGAAACGCCATTTACCTTCCCGCCAGTAAGCGGTCCCTATTTATCTACTTGCACCCGGGGGTGCTTTCAAACTGCTAGGTTGGCTGGCGCTGGGACCGAACAACGGGAGACACTGGATGAGATCTTGTACAGAGTCAGACTGTTTAATAATAATAATAATCATAATAATATAATTTATACTCCACCCATCTGGCTGGGTTTCCCCAGCCACTCTGGGCGGCTTCCAACAAAACACTAAAATACAGTAACCTATTAAACATTAAAAGCTTCGCTAAACAGGGCTGCCTTCAGATGTCTTCTAAAAGTTTGGTAGTTATTTTTCTCTTTGACATCTGGTGGGAGGGCGTTCCACAGGGCGGGTGCCGCTACTGAGAAGGCCCTCTGCCTGGTTCCCTGTAACTTGGCTTCTCGGAGCGAGGGAACCGCCAGAAGGTCCTCGGAGCTGGACCTCAGTGTCCGGGCAGAACGATGGAGGTGGAGACGCTCCTTCAGGTATACTGGACCAAGGCTGTTTAGGGCTTTAAAGGTCAGCACCAACACTTTGAATTGTGCTCGGAAACATACTGGGAGCCAGTGTAGGTCTTTCAAGACCGGTGTTATATGGGCTTGGCGGCCGCTCCCAGTCACCAGTCTAGCTGCCGCATTCTGGATTAGTTGTAGTTTCTGGGTCACCTTCAAAGGTAGCCCCACATAGAGCGCATTGCAGTAGTCCAAGTAAGAGATAACTAGAGCACGCACCACTCTGGTGAGACTGTGGGCAGGTAGGGTCTGTTGATCTGTCCAGCTGAGGAGTGTCTAAATTGACTGGCAGCAGCTCTCTGGGTTCAGACAAGCCCTACCTGGAGATGTCAGGGAGTGAGCCCGAGACCTTCTGCCACTGAATTGTGGCCCATTTCAGCTAAATTTTGGGTTTCCTGTGCTGCTAAGAACACCAGATTCTGTCTCTAATGGCTCCTTGCTCCTGGCTCCTGCTTTGCAGGCTGAAGGTCTCAGATCCAGCCCTTGGCACCTCCAGTTGAAAGGGTCTTTGATGGTAGGCCTTGGAGAGCCTGAGCCAAGCAATGGGGCTAACAAACTATGGGGCAGTTTCTAAATGGGCTCGGCCCACTATACCTGAAGGAGTATCTACAGCCCCATCGTTCAGCCCGGACACTGAGGTCCAGCTCCGAGGGCCTTCTGGCGGTTCCCTCACTGCGAGAAGTGAGGTTACAGGGAACCAGGCAGAGGGCCTTTTTGGTGGTGGCACCCGCCCTGTGGAACGCCCTCCCATGAGATGTCAAGGAAATAAACAACTACAGTGGTACCTCGGGTTAAGTACTTAATTCATTCGGGAGGTCCATTCTTAACCTGAAACTGTTCTTAACCTGAAGCACCACTTTAGCTAATGGGGCCTCCTGCTGCCGCCGGGCCGCTGGAGCACAATTTCTGTTCTCATCCTGAAGCAAAGTTCTTAACCCAAGGTACTATTTCTGGGTTTGTGGAGTCTGTAACCTGAAGTGTCTGTAACCTGAAGCATATGTAACCCGAGGTACCACTGTACCTGACTTTTAGAAGACATCTGAAGGCGACCCTGTTTAGGCAAGTTCTTAATGTTTGATGTTTGGTAGCCACCCAGAGTGGTTGGGGAAACCCAGCCAGAAAGGGGGGTATAAATAATAAATTATTTATATTATAGTAGTAGTAGTAGTAGTAGTAGTAGTAGTAGTAGTAGGAACAGAAGCCATCCCTCCCTACTCTAAATCACTAGCTGCCAACTTTATTCAAAGCACACAAAGCAGGGCATTCACAAGACTATTCTTCGTGCTGAATAAGCCAGCTTGGAATTGTTCCACAGCATTTACTCCCAATGTCCACACGAGATGTGATGTTACATAACACACCTGCCACCAAAAATGGCTCTTAACGTCTAGCTCTCCTTCTGTAGTGGGAGTTAACTCTTCTGCAGCATCATGATTCTCTGCACTTCATTGGCTAGCACAGTTTGGGGAATGTGGGGCACCCCACAGGTAACCAATCAGAAACAGGTTCACACACACCTCCTCCTTCCCCATTGGCCTCACAATCCCTCCCCTTCTCTCTTCCAGCTGGTCTCATTTAGAGCCAAGCCTGGTTATGATCACATGTAGTGGCAAAACCACTACAACCATCAGTAAAAGTGAGCACGCATACTGCGATTAGGGAGGTGCTGTTGCGCTTGCAATGCCAACCACAGTGTTAGGAGGGTGAGTGCTTGGGTGAGAAGAAGGGAGGAAGTGGAGAGGTGCACACAAGATCAAGGGGGAAAGAAACAGAGGAGAAACCCACAAACCACCTAACCAACATTAAGTAGCCTGGAAAGTGATACAACTGCACTGAGTCATTATCTCAAATTTCGTTTTCAATTCCAATACTGCTTGTGTGCATCTCAAAATCATAACCACCAGGACCTGGGTGCGGCCTGACCTTTCTGTTTCCCATAGACTCACAGAGTTGGAAGGGGCCCGTACGGTCATCTAGTCCAGGCTTCCTCAACCTTGGGCCTCCAGATGTTTTTGGCCTACAACTCCCATGATCCCTAGCTAGCAGGACCAGTGGCCAGGAATGATGGGAACTATAGTCTCAAAACATCTGGAGGCCCAAGGTTGAGGAAGCCTGATCTAGTCCAACCCCCTGCAATGCAGCTGTCCCTTATGGGGCTCGAACCTGCAACCTTGGTGTTATCAGCACCACGCTCTAACCAACTGAGCTATCCAGCTGACTTTCACTTGTGTAACTTCTTAACTGATGAAGAGTTCTAGAGAACTCAAAAAACTGGCCACATTTTTTTGTGGTTTGGGGGTTGATCCTAATATAAACATCACCCAACTTGTTGTTTTCTTTTGTCTCCCGAGGCAATCTCTCTCCCTGCCTAACTTTGTTTTTCAAGAGGACCGTGAGAGACCTACGTATAGGTGGCTTTTCGTATATAGCCCTCTGGCATCCAAGTGGCAGCGGCCATCGTTGGGCATGTAGACCCCACCCAGCTTCCCATCTCCTGCCATGTGGAATGTGCCATCCGAAGTGAAGACCAAGAGCTTCGTCACATTACGCCAGCCAATCTGCTCCTGGAAGAAGAGAGGGAAGTTACACTGCAGTTCCAACATGCAAGCCTTCCTCCACAGTTAGCCCAGTATTTTCTGCTTTTGGGCAAGGGACGCGGGTGGCGCTGTGGGTTAAACCACAGAGCCTAGGACTTGCTGATCAGAAGGTTGGCGGTTCGAATCCCCGCAACGGGGTGAGCTCCCGTTGCTTGGTCCCAGCTCCGGCCAACCTAGCAGTTTGAAAGCACGTCAAAGTGCAAGTAGATAAATAGGTACCGCTCCAGCGGGAAGGTAAGCGGTGTTTCCGTGCACTGCTCTGGTTCGCCAGAAGTGGCTTAGTCATGTTGGCCACATGTCCCGGAAGCTGTATGCTGGCTCCCTTGGCCAATAAAATGAGATGAGCGCCGCAACCCCAGAGCCGGCCATGACTGGACCTAATGGTGGTGGTTGTTTAGTCGTGTCCGACTCTTTGTGACCCCATGGACCAGAGCATGCCAGGCACTCCTATCTTCCACTGCCTCCCACAGTTTGATCAAACTCATGCTGGACCTAATGGTCAGGGGTCCCTTTACCTTTACCTTACATGGGCGCAAAGGGTTACACGAGAACATAGCATCTTTAGGTACCAGGTTAGCAGAACCAAAACTTCAAGATCTACAGCATTTACAGATTTCAACATTCAGGATTTTGCCAGTGACATTTGTCTTCAGTTTTTGGATTTCAAATTTTGAAATTGGCTTCTTTTTATTGGCCAAACCAAAGTGGCTAAGCTTTGTTGCCTTCCCTATGTTGCTAGACTCCCAACTTCCATCATCCCAGACAACTGACCATGCTGGCTGGGAAAGGTGAGAGTTGGATTCTGACAACTTTTAGAGGTTTCCCGCCACTAAGCTGAACAATTTAGGATTAAATTCATGAAATTTAAACTATATGGCAATTGTCGGACACAACCACCTATTGCAAGTCAGCTGTCAAATACTGTTAAGTGCTGCTAATGACTGGAACAAAACCAGTAGAGCTTCCAGGTTAGGAAACCCAATAGTATTGATCCGTAGGTAATTCAGCATCCCCTGACCTGGAAGTTGAGCCTGAGATGAAATTTTCAGGTGGACCAACCCTGTATGAAATCTTCATTGCTATGGGCTGTTCCTTTGTACTGTTCTCATTTGCCCAGAGCAGACAGTGCACAATTTGAACATTCAGGCAGTTCCAGACGACCTGTTTCTTCAGCATTTATTCTGATTTGTTTACAGGGAGGCTAGAAGATGTTGCAGCAAAGCAAGTGTTGCCTCACACTTTCCAATGCATTTCTCCATGACTTTCCTTTTTGCAGAAAGTCTGAACTTTTTGTTATGCAAGACCTCCTGGTCAGCTTTAATTGGGAACTGTGAACTAATAATGAAAACAATGACTGTCTGGGAACACCCTGAATGTATTATCCCATGCCTCACAACTATATACAGTGGTACCTCAGGTTACATACGCTTCAGACTCCGCTAACCCCGAAATAGTGCTTCAGGTTAAGAACTTTGCTTCAGGATGAGAACAGAAATCGTGCTCCAGCAGCGCGGAAGCAGCGGGAGGCCCCCCCTTAGCTAAAGTGGTGCTTCAGGTTAAGATCAGTTTCAGGTTAAGTACGGACCTCCAGAACGAATTAAGTACTTAACCCGAGGTACCCCTGTACAATAGGAAGATTAGCATAGTTTAGGGTTTGCACATGCTTGGGTTCACATATGTGTCTGCATGCGCACATATGCTCCTGTGCCTGCCTTATTGTCGTCAGGGCCTACGTTCCCTTCTCAGCCGCGCACCTCCTCTATCAGCCATGCACATAAAGCCATCTCACCTTGCAAGTGACTGCCTGCATGATAGCGTCAAAGCCCCCTTCAGCCGGGTCCATGTTCCCAGATATACGCTGCTGGCTGACCCTGCTTTCGAACTCGCTGGCGTTGTCTGTGAGCGTCAGCACGTGCTGGTAGCTGAACGCCGACTGACAGTTCTCGTTTAAGTGAGGGCAGGGGTGTTGCCATTGGGAGGGTGCTGTGTTCACATAGGGCAGCACCGTCTTGTCAACAAAGGAGCCAAACCCTGCAACAAAGAAATCCTGCTGTTTCCCGTCATCTAACAGTGTGTTTGAAAGCCCATGCGGTGTCAAAGAGGGTCGGAAACAGGACTTGGGAAGGTTCAGATCCGCCACGATGGGCTGATCGCCATATCTCTCTCTTTTAAAATTACGGTAGTTTTCCTTTATTACTCACAAGTACACCTCTGCATCATAACTTTACATCTTACTATTATACATATTCGTGTTTTCGAAGTATGTTCATAATTATTATTATTATAGATCGGCAAGCATTACAGTACACAAAGAAGAAAAAAGATGTAATTTTGAAATCATAATATTCCTCATAAATAAGTGACTTCCCGTCTCTTCCATTTTGTACTAATAAACTTATTGCCTATATTATCCATTATCTTTTTATTTATAACATTTTCTTACATATCAATTTTCCTTTTAAAATTGTTATCCACAAAAACTACTGTATTTTCTGGCGTATAAGACTACTTTTTAACCCAGGAAAATCTTCTCAAAAGTCGGGGGTCGTCTTATACACCTGCTACAGCAGCAGCTCCTGCAGCAACTCCCCACCAAAGGATAAAACGACAGCAAATTAAATGAGAGGACACCAAGCTTTCTAGATGAAGCAGAAATACGCTTGAAAATTGGCCCCAGAAGCCCCCAGCCACTGGGAAGTGGAGCGGCTTTCTGAGCCGGACTGGAGGCTGCTTTTTTAAATTTTTATTTGGTGTGTGTTGGAAGAGGGGTAGTCTTATACAGCGAGTATATCTCAAACTCTATATTTTAACTGGAAAAGTTGGGGGGTCGTCTTATACGCCCAGTCGGCTTATACGCCGGAAAATACGGTACTCAAAGGCCGTCACCGTTTTCAGACTGCAGCAATTACTCTTCAAGTGTTCCTTAAAACAGTTCCAATTTGAGACAAACTCCTTTTGGGATTTATCTTTGATTCTTTCTGATAAGCAGTCTAACTCCGCATACTCTGTTAGCTTTTGTATCCAATCAGATGTGGTGGGTATATATCTGCTTTTCCAATGTGCAGCTATTATAACCCTCGCAGCTGTGGTGGCATACAGAAAGATTTTCCTTGGGTTTTTTTAGGATATCCAAACTGATCGCCATCTCTCAGCCTAACCCACCTCCCAGCCCTGCAACTGCCACCATCACCACCATCACCACAGCATACCAATCTTCACTGAAGTGGTGACGTCACGTAGGGCAGCTAGCAGATGGTTCCCCAGCCGCTTGATGTTCTCCAGGTCGTCCTTCATGGAGTACGACAGGTCCATGAGATAGTACAGGTCCACGGGGTAACCTTCAGCCCGTCTGAAGCGCACAGTGACCCTCTGTTCCTCTCCTGTATGCACAGAGTAGGAAGGAAGAGGGAATCGAACCCTCAGTGCTACCAAGATACCGTCCGTATGCTTTCCAATGTTGTGAAGGAGTGCTGAGTCTCATTTTAGCCAGGGACTGGGAACCTGGGGAGTCCCCAGTGGTTGTTAGGTTACAACTCTCGACATCCATCATCATGGGCTGTCTGGGGCTGATGGGGGCAGGAGTCCAACAGCAACACCCAGAAGGCCACAGGGTCCCTCCGGCCCTGTTTTCAGATCACTAGGCCAAGGCCGTTCTCAATGTACCTCTTCCGTCAGAGATGTACGCAAGCTATTAACAGAAGCAAGTGTCTCCCTCGTGCCAGCACCACAATCTTTTAGATACTAGGCAAAACATTTTTCTTCAGCCAGATTTTAAATGGATTTTTTTACCAATTTAATTGGAGAGGTTTTAGCCTATTATGAGCCATTTGCTTGCTTCCTCTCCCTCAGTGCCCCTTCCCCCCGGCAGTGTTTATTTTATGCTGTGTATCACCCTGACTTGCTGTTCAGAAGGTCGGCAGTTCGAATCCCCGTGACAGGGTGAGCTCCCGTTGCTTGGTCCCTGCTCCTGCCAACCTAGCAGTTCGAAAGCACGTCAAAGTGCAAGTAGATAAATAGGTAGTGCTCCAGCGGGAAGGTAAACAGCGTTTCCGTGCGCCGCTCTGGTTCACCAGAAGCGGCTTAGTCATGCTGGCCACATGACCCGGAAGCTGTATGCCAGCTCCCTCGGCCAATAAAGCAAGATGAGCACCGCAACCCCAGAGTCGGTCACGACTGGACCTAATGGTCAAGGGTCCCTTTACCTTTATCACCCTGAAATCCAGTATGATTAAAGTCTTTTAAATAAATAGAAATGTAATTTACAATTCCCACATCAGATCATGGTTTGGACATGTCCAAACCATTAACTCACTTCCAAAAAAGTGGAAGGACTACAGTGTTCCAAGTGATTCCTAACGGCATGATCACCACCGACAACATATATGCAATAATGAATGGGCATGTCCTTCTTATATCCAAAGCCCATTCAAAGCCCATTCTTTCCCTCAAAGGATTCTGGGCATTGTAGTTTGTAAAGGGTCACTTGCAATTGTAACTCTGTGACATGTAAACTATAGTGCCCAGAATTCTCTGAGAGAAAGAATGTGTTTCAAATGTGCTTTAATGCTACGGTGCGTACGAAGCCACAGATATGCAATGGACAGGAAAAAATAAACATCGTTTTGGGAGACTACAACTGCTATATTGTTTTAAACTGTTTTCAATATTGTGTTTGAATTGTTTTAATCTGTCCTGGGACCTTACGGTGAAGTGCGGGTAATTAATAATAATAATAAATGATGAGTGCCTTGCATAAAGATTATATCCAACTCACATCAATAACACAAATTGCTGAAGGTTTGCCTATTTACTGTTGTGCTGGTGCCCCTAATGCCGTTTTGAGTCGCAGGAAACAACTGAGGGATACACAACCCAAACTGGCAAAAGGAAGGCTGGAGAAAGCTGTGTGGATCCTTTATTTCTTCCACATACATCGTATTGGTGAAGGAGGGAGGTCAGGACAAGTTTAATCAAAGCTGGCCATTGCTCTGCCTTTGGGTGCTGACCCAAGACAGGGAGCAAGTGCAGATTTCACAGACGGAGAGAGGAGGAAGACAGTGCTTCTCCCTGAAGCATTCCTGCCAAACAGCCATCTCTCCCAGAATATTATTGAGAATGAGAATATTCTCTGCTAGAAAATTCTCCGGAGAACATTCTCTACAAACTGCAAATTCTAATGTAATAACTAGTTTTACAACCCACATTTTAAAAATTGAGTAAATTATAAGTCAAGCTGTGATGTTGCCAGTGTAAGTAATGAATAATTATTTTTTTGATCCAGTTACATTACTGGGCATTGTGTCATTCACCATCGGCAGTTCTGAAATGTAAGCTACAGAAAACATCCCCCCCCCCCAGGTTTTAAAAATGCTATTCATTTAATTTGATGAACATTTTTATATTCCTTTTTCTTTAAAAGCTACATTTCATACATACACAACATAATTAGAATTCAAAGTTGATGGTAAATATACGGATAGTGGCAGGCTCAGTGATTAAAGTGAGTCATTCACGTTGAATTTTCAATTTCAAGTTTGGTGCAAAAAAAAAAATCTAAGAATGTGAATTCACTGCACTGCCCCATTGAATAAAAGAATCTGTACAATTTTTGGTTGCCATCTGAACAAGTTAACCCATGAACAAACATGTATATTAACTAATTATATCATTTTCAATGCATTAAAATTATATCATTTTCAATGCATGAAAATGAATATTCTCCTATTTTAAATGAAAATTCTCTAATATTCTCATTGATTGAGAATATTCTCGAGAATTTAACATCACTATCTCCCACCCACCCCAACACAACCCAAACTGGCAAAAGGCAGGCTGGAGAGAGGACCTACCAGGTCGAAGCTGAAGAGCAATTTTTTGCGGGGCAAGCTGAGTGAAGCTCTGGCGCTGGGTGCTGTTGCTCAGGGGCCTGTCCTCCAGCACACGCTGGCCGCTGTGTGGATCCATTATTTCACTGGGTAGGCAGCCACGTCGCTCCAGCTCCACCCGAGGGGCACAGCGCTCCATGTCCGACTCACCTGCTTGCACAAAATCCTGGAGGGAGGGGGGGGGGAATGGGAAGCGGACAAGTTTCCAGCATTGCTTCCATGAACATACATCCTCCTTTTGGAGGAGCAGGTGAGAAATAACATATGGAAACAGGCATTGGGGCAAAGATGACTCTCTCCAAATGGCTGCAAAAATGCATGGAACGCAGGGCAACTGATTCCTGACCATCGAAGATGTTGACTGGGGCTGATGGGAGTTGGCAGCCCAGCACATACCGTATTTTTCGCTCTATAAGACGCACCTGACCATAAGATGCACCTAGTTTTTAGAGGAGGAAAACAAGAAACAAGAAAGCAATGCAAAGCCTCTTGAGCGAAGAGAAAGGAGCGCTCCCTCTTTGCTCAAGAGGTTTGCATGGCTATTCCCGAAGCCAGAAGAGCAAGAGGGATCGGTGCGCACCGATCCCTCTTGCTCTTCTGGCTTCTGGGATAGCTGCGCAGCCTCTTCTAGCCAAAAGCTAGAACAGCGAGAGGGAGTGCTGCGCAGTGATCCCTCTTGCTGTTCTGGCTTCTGGGATAGCTGCGCAGCCTGCATTCGCTCCATAAGATGCACACACATTTCCCCTTACTTTTTAGGAGGGGAAAAGTGTGTTTTATAGAGCGAAAAATACGGTAATCTAAAAGAAGAATGGGGCACCTATGGCCCTCCAAAAAGTTGCCGAATCTCAGTCAACATAGCCAATGGTGAGGGGTGATGGGAACTGTAGTCTAGCAAGATCTGGAAGGTCAAAGGTTCCTCATTCCCAAAACTTTCAAAAAAGTATGGTTTTCGTTTTTAAAATTCACTTATACATTCTCAGTAAATTGGTTTTCGTTCCATGGCTGTGAGTGGCATACTTACACCTTTGTCATGGCTGGACCATTTCCCGGGGAGGTCTGACCCGTAGGGGTGCTGGGGGACCAATCTGTTATCCCATTCCCTGGCAGACTTATGGTATCCGAGGGATTCCTGAATGCCATGGGGATTTTCTGGACAGCAAGACTGGTGCTCCTGCCAAGGACCTAATCTTACTACGGAATAGCAAGAAAATCAATGGGATCACTCCTCTGACGCTGTAGAGCTCAGGGTTTTCCAGTGAACTTCAGACAATGAAGCAACAGCTGGAGCATATCACAAATCTTTTAACGAAGCCAGCCAAACACAGGCTGGAGCACATGGCGGTGGCTAAAATGCGGTGGTGGCAAAGAAAAATGACTTCTCAGCCACCACCGCATCCAGCATGGCTCCTCAGAGTGATCAAGGAACTAGTGAAACCTGGGTCAGAATCTGTAACTTCTTAACCCTCCGGGATTTGTTCATCTTCACTCTCCCTTTGAAACTGCTGTTAGTACCATTTCAGAAGATCCGTCCAGAACCAGTGGTACCAAATAGTATGGGAAACAGCCTTACTGGAAAAATTAACCAATAAACTGAAACTGACATGGGGACAAACAGAAGAAGACACCTTTACCCCGGTATGGCTCCCCTTTATCACATACACAGCCCAACAAGACAATGACAATTATCCACCAACAGCATACAAATCAATATGGCTAACCTGATCCAAAACACCCACCCACCCTACTCACACATGAAAACAAAGACCACCACAGCCAACTACAAATGAATAACCACACCCTAGGCCAACCCCAACCTCTCTCACCACCGAAGGAACACAAGTGAACAGCAGAGAACCTGCACAAGCAACGCTGACACCAAACCCCACATACATTAAGCAAAATAGAAACATCGCCACCCACCCCACCCCCAGCCATCTTCACCCCTCTCTCCCTTTTCTTCCTAATGTCTCAACAAATGAAACTGATTTGTAAAAATGTTACATGGAAAAAATACAAGAGAGACATTACACATACTTCTGTAAATCAAGAAAATCTTTAATAATAATTAAAAAAAGATGCATCCAGAAAACCATCTACTTCTGTTGTTTAGGATCAATGGCGGTTTTAACAGCCTGACAGCACTTGAAATCGAGTACTGCCAAATGCTTGCTGTTTCAGCCTTTGCCCAATGTAGCTTATTAGAGCTTGACGGCAGAGAAGAAGAGAAGAGTTTGGATTTGATATCCCGCTTTATCACTACCTGAAGAAGTCTCAAAGCGGCTAACATTCTCCTTTCCCTTCCTCCCCCACAACAAACACTCTGTGAGGTAAGTGAGGTTGAGAGACTTCAGAGAAGTGTGACTGGCCCAAGGTCACCCAGCAGCTGCATGTGGAGGAGCGGAGACGCGAACCCGGTTCCCCAGATTACAAGTCTACCGCTTTTAACCACTACACCACACTGGCTCTCAAACTAACCTCTCTCAGAGGTTAGTTTGGTTGGTACAGGAATGGCAAATGCCTCATAGTGGATGGCCCCACCTGCTGTGAAAGCCGTGGTGCCCCCCCCCCATTGGGGATCTCCCTATATTACTGTACTCAATATGCAAACTACAGAATCACACTTTTATCACAGTCGTCATCAGCCGTCGTCCACCTGCTTAGAAGCACATGGCAATGAAGGAACCACCATTGTCTCGTGTGGCACTGGAGGAGCTCCTCTGCAGTAAAAGCAACAACGGCTGGACCCCTTCCCCCCTCTACTCTTCTCCCAACCCACTACCAAAATTGACCAAACATGCAGAAAGGCAGCCGCCCTCGCCTTATCAGTTGAGCGGCAGTGGTTTCCTGTTTTATAGGTGAAAAAACTGCAGGCCCGAATGCTGCTTTGTCTTTGAGTTGCTGTTGCAGCCAGATAAACGATTTAACCCCCTACCCATCCTATGGGGTGCTGAGATCAGTCTCTTTTCCACACACACCATAAGACAGAAAGTGCAATGCACATCTCAGGCTATCAGGGTCACCATTCCGGCAGCTGCCCAGGCTCACGCCCCTTCTAGTGGGCGCAATGCCCACCCCTCAGAGCCTGCTGGTCCTGATAGTCGTCGTCCTCCTCTTTCCTGCAGTCATTGTTCTGCTCACCTGCCCTCTCTACTCGTGCAAGCAGCGACAAGGAAGAAGATGGAACAGTGTGTACAGTACTGGCAGCCCCACTTCAAACAGGGAAAGCTTCAGAAAAGGGCAAGCAAAATGATCAGGTGGGTCTGGCATCTCCATGAGGAAAAGTTGTAGCATTTAGGGGTGTTTATTGGAGGTTTATGGGACGCGGGTGGCGCTGTGGGTTCAACCACAGAGCCTAGGACTTGCCGATCAGAAGGTCGGCGGTTCGAATCCCCGTGACGGGGTGAGCTCCCGTTGCTCGGTCCCTGCTCCTGCCAACCTAGCAGTTCAAAAGCACGTCAGAGTGCAAGTAGATAAATAGGTACCGCTCCGGCGGGAAGGTAAACAGCGTTTCCGTGCGCTGCTCTGGTTCGCCAGAAGCGGTTTAGTCATGCTGGCCATATGACCCGGAAGCTGTACGCTGGCTCCCTCGGCCAATAAAGCGAGATGAGCGCCGCAACCCCAGAGTCGGCCACGACTGGACCTCATGGTCCCCTTTACCTTATTGGAGTAAGAGGTAACACAATAGAAGCTTACAAAGTTGTGGTCCAAGATAAAGATAAAGAACCGTAAGAAGAAAGGAGGACAGAGAGGAGGCCTTGAAGTTAGGCCATCAATAGTTAGCAGCACCCTAAACAGCAGCCTGGGCAGAAACAGGAGCCACCTTGTGGCAACACCCACCCAGTGAGATGTGGCATGTTCCTTTTAAAATTACAGTAATTATTCCATAATTTGCATGAACTTAGTATATGCAAATACTATGCAAATCTGCATCTTGTATGGGGTGGGCAGGGTGAGGCATTCTCTCCTTTTTTACTGATGCATACATGGCCAAATTCCCAGTAGTGATGTATGGAAGTGAAAGCTGGACCATAAAGAAGGCTGATCGCCGAAGAATGGATGCTTTTGAATTATGGTGCTGGAGGAGACTCTTGAGAGTCCCATGGACTGCAAGAAGATCAAACCTATCCATTCTTAAGGAAATCAGCCCTGAGTGCTCACTGGAAGGACAGATCCTGAAGATGAGGCTCCAATACTTTGGCCACCTCATGAGAAGAGAAGACTCCCTGGAAAAGACTGTGATGTTGGGAAAGATGGAGGGCACAAGGAGAAGGGGACGACAGAGGACGAGATGGTTGGACAGTGTTCTCGAAGCTACCAGCATGAGTTTGACCAAACTGCGGGAGGCAGTGGAGGACAGGAGTGCCTGGTGTGCTCTGGTCCATGGGGTCACGAAGAGTCGGACACGACTAAACAACAACACATGCCCAAATGTGCAGCAAAGTTAGTCCTATGCCTACCTTTCTTTTAGGAAACTGGTTCCTTTTAGAAACAAAACCGTTAAGATCAGAAAAGCCTGAGAGATCCAGGAGAGGGTTTATCATTAAACCAATTATAATCGTTTTAAATCTGCGTCTGATCGAAGGATCTCTCTCTCTCTCACCACCCTCAATGCGCCGCCGCTGTTAAAAACTCACAAGGCAATTTACAGTAACGAAAGTGGCAAGGCATGTGCGCACATGTACAATTCATAAAAATTAAGCTTCAGCCTGAACGCAAACATCTGGGAGGATGTGGTGAGAGACTCTCCCTCATGGCTAGCGGGGCACCTGGCTGGCTTTCCGGCACTGGGACAGTGGGTAGTGAGAGTAATAGTTATTTTCAAGGAAGTGTGGTTTTGGGGTTTGGGGTTTTTTGAGGGGGTGGCACTGGGTGTGGGGGCCCAGCTCTACAGGGTAGGAGGGTGGAAGGGCACGGGGCCTTTATCATTTCAGCAAAGAGGGTTCTGGGAAAGATTTCCTGAGACAAGGTGAGGTCTTTCCCCCTCCCCAGATGAGACTCGCCAAGCCTGCCATGTTAAGAGAGAGCCAGGGCTACGGGTGATGTCAGCGGAGGGATATTATTACAGTTTTATGGCCTGCTGCCCTGTGGGCGGACAGGAAACGGTTGTCTTGCGGTGCTATGCTAAAATGCGTACACTGATCCTGTTAGGAAGTGATATGTTGGGTCCTCATCAGCTGCCTTGTGAACGTGAGGTAGGACAGTCAGTTACAGAGAGTATCATCGTAAGACTTAATGATGCTATGGGAGCCAATGTACTAAACAAACTTCTTTTCTCTCTCTCTCTCTCTCTCTCTCACACACACACACACACACACACACACAAAATTCTACCATCTGTCCCAGAAGGAAGCTGCGCTCCCTAATTCTCTCCTCCTCTGTCTCTGTACACACACACAAACACACACACACACACACACACACACACACACAGCTCTGTACGCGCTCAGAGGCACTCTTTATATCATTATAATGGGATATATTCCTTCACATCTGCTTCTTTAAAGAAGGGGCTTCAAGATGGTTTAGATTCTTGCTGACTCAGTACACGACCTCCTCTTGCACAGTTTAAGAGAAAGTCTGTGCGAGAGAAACCACAGTGAAAGGACAAGGGGTGAGTCAGAGGCCAGGCTGGTAGCTTGCCACCTCCGGATGCTGCCACCTTCAAGGAAATGTTTCGCCTCTTTTGCCAACGGGCACAACTGCTTGGACCGGGAGAATTATCCTGTGCAATCAGGAGTCCAAAATGTTTGCCTGTCAACCCACCAAGGCTTGCGGATCAAGCAAGGAAGAGGAGGTTGCAAGACAGGAAAGTGGCAACAGGCTTCAGATGGCTCAAGCGAGCAAGTCAAGTTTGCTGCCACATATCAGGTGGTGGGGTGGTCCAAAATACCTATTTCCCCCCCACCAGCTGGCTGGAGAAAAGGGTGCCGCTGGACATGCACAGAGTACCTTTGTGTCAGTTTTAATGGAATAAAAGCCACATGTTTGGGCGTTTCAAGTCCTGAGTAGTCAGTCTACCCACCCAATGCTTTAAATAAAACACATTAACAGCAAATTAAGCTCTGAGGTGCCAACCCTGGGAAAAATGATTCCTTGGTACCCCAAAGGATATGCTAGAGTTAGACTGAGGAAAAAGGAAAATGACACAGGCTTCTGTGATACTCACCAGTTGTTTGCACCAGGCACAGCTGGGATGGGAACGGATGCACTCGTGGCAGGAGGGATGAGGCTGGCATGAACCTGCAAAGGAAACACAGGTGGGCTAATGCCAGATTTCTGCCTGCAATCTCTCTCTCTCCCACTGTCCTCTGCTGAGACACCTGACAGACCCCAGGCAGTCTGGTTGGCCAGTCTGGTTCTATCTCCTCTTCCAAACCCATTGTTGGGAAGCTGCTAAACCTCATGAACTCGCAGTCAGACAATCCCCAAGCACAGGACAATAAGGCTGAAATCCCCTCCCTCACTTAAGCGCTAGTAAGCTCCATTGAATACAATGGAGATTAATTCTGATTACTATTATTATTTAATTTATATACCACTTTTATGCCGAAATGACTTCTAACTATACAGTTAATTAGCCACTCTGAGCCCAGCTTCGGCTGGGGAGGGCGGAATATAAATAAAAATTTTTTATTATTATTATTAATCCACAATTAAAATGCTCAACAACATTAGGGGGTTAGTCATACTTACCTTTCCTCTGCTCTTTCTATCGCACCCCCCTTTCCCCCTTTTCTTTGGAGCTTTCCCTGCAGAAACCCGTTCTTTAAAGCTCAATCAGAGCAAACAGCAATGAGCTGAAAACCCGAATTTATGTTTGCTTCATTTGAGCAGTAAAAAAACTGCTCAGACACAGAGCTTTTAAGCATGGACCAGTGCCTGGAATGAGTGGTCCAAATGGTAAGTGTAGTTAAGCCCTAAGAGATCTCAAATTAAAATGTACAATAAAACAGTTAAAAAGCATAACAATCAAAGCAGTAAAAACAAGCCACAAGTTCAAATTAGGGGAACCCTTGCTTAAAAATTTTGCTGGAGCCTCTTGTATTTCAGCAGGGAAGGCATTCAACAACACTGGTGTCACCACTGAAAAGGCCCTGTCTCCATGTTACCACAAGTAGATTATCATCAGGCCATGGCAAAACCAACCAGATTCCATTAGCTGATTGCAGGCAGTGAAGAGGAATATGGTTTTTCAGGTAACCTGGTCCAGAGTTACTTAGTGTGCAAGTAGCAGTGCCTGAAAACTGGCTCGGCGGCTAACAGGCAGCTAGCACGGATCCCTCACACTAGTATGCTATCTGCCTGAGAAGAAGCCCCACTCACCACTGGGGCTGCAACCAGCTGCAGTCTCTGGACCAGAGACACAGGGATACCTTCCAACATTTCTCCAATGAAAATAGGAATGTCTTAAGGAAAAGGGGGACATTCTTGGATCAAATCAGAATCCAGGACGGCTTCTGAAAATCCAGGACCTTTCTTGGAAAACAGGGACACTCGGAGGGTCTGCTGCACTGCCAGCTAAACTCTGACACTCTCCCCCTCTCCCCATGTGCAAAACCCATCTCTCCACTTTACCTGTATCCAGCATCTTCTCTGCATGTACCATTGTAAGGAGAATAAACAGAAGCCACAGTCTCACAGTCCATCCAGTGGGACGCATAGCCTGGTAAGCAAGATTAAAAAGCAGAGTGGGGTTGTTAGGGGAACTGGAGAAGGAGATGCTGTTCTTTTCCTCCTGTACAGAAAAGGATAGCTGGATTACTGTTGGGCGAAGGGCGGGGGCAGTATTGTGGGCATGAGTGGAGCCTAAGTCCCGTGGTGGTTGAGCATATGCTATGCATGTTGTACAAGCTCCCAGGTTCAATCTGTAGATCTCTGGGAATCCAAAGGATCCAGGCACTACCAAGTGATATGGAAGACCTCTGCCTGTGATCCCTGGAGAGATGCCACCAACCAGAGTAGACAATAAAAAGATAAAGGGGCCCCAGACCATTGGGTCCAGTAGTGGCCGACTCTGGGGTTGTGGCGCTCATCTCGCTTTACTGGCCGAGGGAGCCGGCGTACAGCTTCCGGGTCATGTGGCCAGCATGACTAAGCCGCTTCTGGCAAACCAGAGCAGTGCACGGAAACACCGTTTACTTTCCCGCTGGAGCGATACCTATTTATCTACTTGCACTTTGACGTGCTTTCGAACTGCTAGGTTGGCAGGAGCAGGGACCGAGCAACGGGAGCTCACCCTGTCGCGGGGATTCGAACCGCCGACCTTCTGATCGGCAAGTCCTAGGCTCTGTGGTTTAACCGACAGCGCCACCCGCATACCATGGAGTAGACAATACTGGATATTTTTATATATATGTATCCCACACTTCCTCCCAAAGGAGCCGAAGGCAGCAAACACATCAGTAAGTAAAAAGGTAAAGGTACCCCTGCCCGTTTGGGCCAGTCTTGCCAGACTCTAGGGTTGTGCGCTCATCTCACTCTATAGGCCGGGGGCCAGCGCTGTCCGCAGACACTTCCGGGTCACGTGGCCAGCGTGACGAAACTGCTCTGGCGAGCCAGCGCAGCACACGGAACGCCGTTTACCTTCCCGCTGGTAAGCGGTCCCTATTTATCTACTTGCACCTGGAGGTGCTTTTGAACTGCTAGGTTGGCAGGCTCTGGGACCGAACGACGGGAGTGCACCCCGCCACTGGGATTCGAACCGCCGACCTTTTGATCGGCAAGTCCTAGGTGCTGAGGCTTTTACCCACAGCGCCACCTGCGTCCCTTAAACACATCAGTAAGAAACATCTAAAAACAGTCAACGTTTGGAAGTGTTGGGTGGCTGGACAGACAAATAAAGTGGCCACAAGATATAAGGAAGCTTCCAAGATTCCTATGAATGTTGGTTCTACAGCTGAGTCCAATGACCCTCTCACACATAAGGCTTATATCTGTGCCACCGTCACTTTTCAACGCAACAGTGGAACTGTAGCCTGCATTTATAACATTGGCACATGAGGTCTGCCACATGAGAAGCTGGACTGTGACCACAGCTTCAGGATGGCTGGGCATATTAACCTGAAACAGAGGTGTATTCAGAGGCATACCTAAGGCTTGGTGAAACCAGCCCCCAGCAGGGGTGCAGACCCAGAGGGGTGTGCGTTCAAAAATCACCCCAGAAATCTGTCTCCGGTTATCTGTGAGAGTATTATAGACAAGAGCTGTATTATATGTATTATAGACAAGAGCTGTATGGGAAAGCGCCCTATTAGAAAAGTTGACCAACAAACAAGCTAGCACGGGGACAAGCAAAATTGGAAGCCTTCCCCTCAGTACGGTTCCCCTTTATCCAGTGCTTTTTTCTGGGGGGGGGGGCGTAGGGGTACACATACCCCCTTAACATTTTGTGAATCTTTGTGCTTTTGTCCATTTACTGTAGTTATTTTTCCTGATCTGAACTATAAAATGGTAATTTTTCTGGAGTCAAAATGATTGTTGTTGTTGTTTAGTCGTTCAGTCGTGTCCGACTCTTCGTGACCCCATGGACCAGAGCACGCCAGGCACTCCTGTCTTCCACTGCCACCCGCAGTTTGGTCAGATTCATGTTTGTAGCTTCGAGTCAAAATGATGGTACGCCCTAAACGTTTTTTTTAGAAAAAAGCACTTTCTTTATCACCAGGCATAGGCAAACACGGCCCCCCAGATGTTTTAGGACTACAACTCCCGTCATCCCTGACCACTGGTCCTGTTAGCTAGGGATGATGACTAAAAACATCAAAAACATCTGGAGGGCCAAGTTTGCCTATGCCTGCTTTATCACATACATAGCCTCAACCGATCCCCCCCACCACCAGCAGCATGCAAATCAATATGGCTAACCTGACCCCACAACCTAGCCCCCCCCCTTTACAAACAAGCCACACTGCAATCAACTGAACACAGCCAAGCAGGTTCGGGGGACCCCCCCCCCAAAAAAAAACCCCTACGCTAAGACTTCAGGCAAGAGAATGATAGAACAATAACCTCCCAATCTCCCTTCCTTTCTTTTTCTGCAACTGCAAGACGTCTGTGACAAAAAAAGTGTCTCTCGCTAAATGTAAATGAACTGTGAGAAAGACTCTATGAATTGGAAGTGGAGACAATAGATGTACCTTTCCCTGCATCTGTTTTGTAACACACACACAAAAAATCCTTTATAAAACTATTTTAAAAAGAAAAGAAAAAGCTGAGCAGTAGGAGAAATGGCAAGAAGGTTTGAGAGTGGCGTGCATGACGCAAATATGTGCATATACAACGTTGCTGTCGTGGTGAGATCAAATGTGGGAGAATCTTCCTGTGCTTCTTGCAACACTGCACAAAGACGTGCAATTTTTTCCCACCCTTCCATCTTGCATCACCCTCAATGCAGACACTTCAAATACTTGGGTTGCGTAAAATTTTGTAATTTCTAATGTGGCTATTGCAGTAAAGTGTGTGGGGGGGTTAAGGGGGGGGCACCAATACAGCTACTTGCTGAGAGCACAAGGGATCCTAGGTTTGCCTCTGGGTATGTTGTCTCTTTAAAATTTCTCATTATGAAGCAAGATTTGGGGATCCCTTGCTCGTAAAAGCACTATCCCAAGACAGGTTATGTGTGCAAACCATTCGAGCAAAATACATGCTGGTAAGACACATGTTTGCAATCTAAATCTGATCTAAATTCTGGAAAATTCTGCAAAGCTATGCAAAACAATGGCACTTCAAAACTTAATTGCCTTTCTGAGCAACACACTGTTTACAACTTGTGAGTAAAAACACACATTTCTACAGAAGACACTGCTTATGAGTAAAACCATGCCTTCAAAACAAGCGATGACTCCATCTATTACACGGATTAGTCATTCTGTGCTGCCTGCTCAGAGATAAAGAAAGTTCGTGAAATCTTATTCTTTCACAATTTGACTCGGAGGTGGCGAAAGATAAAGAAACGGCAACCTGAACTATTCTAGCCGAAGCGTTCCTGGAGCATCAAGTGTTTGATTTCCACAGATACGTGAGGCAAAGATCTCAATCCTACCTTGAAGCTGACTCGGCTGCCGGTCACAACTGTGGTTGGCAAAGTTCAGCGGCAAGGGAGCTGTGACCTGCACACACTCTGAGGCAGTGGAAGCCGTTCTAAGGCCAACTCCAGAATTTCAGAAGCTGTGCTTCCCCTCTAGAGGTAACCAAGGAACATCGAACTCTGCAAGATTATCTCAAGACAACCCCTCCCTTCCTGTGAAGAAAGGGCAAGCCCAACAGTATGCAGCTAGCTTGTTTCTGCCTCAGCTCAGTGGAGTAGCGTGGGTTGTCAGCACCCGGGGCAAGGCAAGTAATTTGCGCCCCCCCCCGCTGCACTGTCCCTTCCCCCAGATAGTCCCTCTCTCTCTCTCCGCACCGCACCGCACGCCTGGCACCCTCCCCTCCACAGTGGGCGGCGACCCGGCGGCTCGGATCGGATTCGCACAGCCAGCACTGCAGTGAGAGAGAGAGTGAGCCAGGTAGGGGCAGAGAGCTGCGAGTGCGAGCGCCCCCCCAGATGTTGCGCCCGGTGCGGCCAGCCCCCCCCTGCACCCCCCACGCTACGCCACTGCCTCAGCTACAAAAATATATTGGGGAAAATAATCAACTACCTACACTTTCAGAGAGGGTACACAGAGGCAGCGTACTAATCTATCTCATGCACACCCCTGTGTGTCTCCACCCTCTGGAACTCAAGGCATGGGTTTTCCCAAGTAAATCGCCTTGATTCCAAGAACTGACCAGCCCCAGACCTGCTTAGTTTCAGCAAAGTGCCTTTGGACCAGAACTGAGGAACCTGTGCTACCCCCTCCAGATATTGTTAGGACTCCATCTCCCATCATCCCTGGTCATCACTGGCTGTGATAGATGGAGCTGGTGGGAGTTGGAGTCAAGCAAGGTTCTGAAATAAAAAAATTAATATATATTCATAAATGTGCTGGCCAGGCACGTACATGGATATGTGGACCACATGTCTGGAGCAGCACAGGAAGACCGTCCTGAAACCATTTTGACTCCCCAACTGACCAAATGTTTTCTCTGCAAAGAGGGAGGGGGTGAGGGAACCTTCCCATTGTCTCAGGAATTGGGTAAGCACCATCTCAAAGGAATAAGCAGACTACCAGGAAAGGCAATCAGATAAGGCATTATCAGATAACCTGGCAGACAGGAAAAACAACAACATTCAAATTTCTGTTGTAGACCGCCTTTTCTGTGATGTAGTTATGATGTTTGTGGGGGGTGGTCTTGGGTTACACCCATTCTGTGATGTATGTATGATGTATGGAGGGGTGGTCTTGAGCTCCAGGGCAGGGAATTTAAAATGTCTATATAAGGGCAAGGCACACCTTGGTTCTGGGTCCTCCTCCTTTCCTGCGTGTGAGGGGAGCACCCTGTTGCAACAGTTCAACAAAGATCAGGCTTTGCTTCTCAATATTCTCTGGTTGGCCTCTGTTATTTTCTCCAACCAATGGAGAACCTACAAAGGACTCTATACGGGCTCTTGTGTCCCCCATAAGGGAATAAGGGCAGATTTTTGTTTATTACAGTTCCGACCATGTCCTTAGATGTTCTTGAGCTGGGGAGATGGATGCTTTGGCATGCCAAAGGAGCACATGGCCGAGAGCTTTTCTAACCTCCGTTGGCTGCCTGATAAAAAATCCAAGAAGAAAGTCACTTGGACGAGGAGGAAAATGTCATGTGGATAACGCAAAAACATGTACCCATGGGATGCATTGAATCCACTTCACATTGTTATGTGGATGTGAGGGTATTTTGGGAAATGATGTACTGCATAATGAGATAAAAAGGTGTTGGAAGTGATAACACATTCCAATGGTGGGCGGGGCCACAGGTAAAAGTGGGTGGAACAAAGAGTGCAAATTTTCACCTCTGTACAGTAAGCCCTTTCTACAAGCAGCCCTTTCTGTGTGCAAGGAAGAAACACCATCAGATTTCAAGGGCGCATTCTAGCCAAGCAAAAACACCCAAACAAGGGTGAAATGCAGGGCTGGTGATGGGGTGTGTCTAGGGGGGAGGGGGAGTCCAATAGGCCAGATGGAGAGGACCGCATGGCCCAATTTCTCCCCCCAGGCCTGAGATTTCCACATTGTTATGTAGCTCAGCATATCATGAGGCTCAAAGCAAGGGCGTGGGCGTTTCATTCATCTAGGGGGGTGGTGGTGGTGGAACCGTTCGGCTGGCTCAGTTTTGAGAAAAGCCCAACACCACCCCATGTCTCCATATAAACCAAATCAAAAAAAGTTGCATAATTTTCCACTGTGTTGCTCTCCTTATATGGACTTATTTTGCCTGAGATCGACGCGTGGTTACAAGACGCACCGCAATCAGTTCACATCTGCTGTTGCTGTGTAGCATCAGGCCCAACAAACAAAAGAACGAAACAAAAGAAGCTCCCATGCAAGGAAGCCCAGAATACAACAGAGTCGAGGGTTGCTTATCTCATGTATCTACCGTAATTTGCCTAATGGCAAAGAGGCTTTGCAGGTTTTCAGCGCTTCAAAAACCTGCAAAACGTCTTTGGCCAGATAACTGTGCTGTTCCTTGCACGAGTGAAGAAAGCTGGGAAATAGTGTGAGCTAACAACCAACCTTTTCTTCAATTTTAACACAGAAGGCTTTCATCATGATCAACCTTCCAGCTTCTGCTAGCTCACTCTCACATCTCCCACTTTCCGATACTCAAATAGCATTAAATAACCCCTACGCCCACCATATAAAACTGTAGCTTACAAGAGAACACAAACAAGGCGACAGAACAGCATGTACTGCATCTATAAGAAAAACAACAACAAAATGACACACACACACACACCAAATGACATCCAAGTCTATTCAGAATTGTTCTTCCCGTCTCTGTGGTGCCTTGTAGATCTTCTGATAACTTGTACCCCTCGCCCCGTATGTGATTTACTGGCTGCAGCACCAGGTTCTAATCACATTGCTGAGGTTGCCGAAAATCAGCTTGTTACTGTGCCCAGGGTTCAAGTTCCTCGATGTCACCTGTCCCTCCTAGATGGCTGGCCATTTGATGCTGACACAGTGCAGCAGGGCTTCTACTTTAATTGCCCTTGTGGTCTTGCTGAGCAATCATAAATATGCACCTGGTCATTTGACTGCCATTGCTTTAAGTTCTTTTGAGCCTCTGCCATTACAGTGGTGCCTCGCAAGACGAAAAGAATCCGTTCCGTGAGTCTCTTCGTCTAGCGGTTTTTTCGTCTTGTGAAGCAAGCCCATTAGCGGATTAGCGCTATTAGCGGTTTAGCGGCTATTAGCGGCTATTAAAGGCTTAAGGGATTAGCAGATTAGCTGCTAAAAGGCTATTAGCAGCTTAGTGCCTTAGAAAAAGGGGGTGGGGAGTGAAAAAAAAACCCCAGGAATCGCAAGGCATTTTCGTCTTGCGAAGCAAGCCCATAGGAAATTTGTTTTGCAAAGCACCTCCAAAACGGAAAACCCTTTCGTCTAGCGGGTTTTCCGCCTTGCGAGGCATTCGTCTTGCAGGGCACCACTGTATATGCCTTTTGTTTTCCTTTCAGTCTATCCAAATAAATAAAATAGATAAAAATAAAATAAACCTACACCACCTGTGTGCAGTGAAATTAAACGAGCCCCCCCCATACACTCAAGTCTTGTTCGCGCTCTGTGTGCTTGTCGGAAGTCAATTGCACCACTATTTTTTTGCATTCAGCAGCCCACGGATAAAAACTTTAACCTGTTGGTGCGGCTGACTATACTTCTGTATCTCCTGGCCCCCTCGTTAGGAGATTAACGAGCTGCTAGCCAGGGTGTGAGTCGTCCCTAAGAATTTTCCTCGCTCTCCTGAGGCAGCGGTCTCCAACGATGTCATCTAGCGAACTCCGGGAACAGCCCATGATATCATGTGCTGTATTCACCACCCTCTGTAGGGAGGCCCTGTCCGTGGCTGTCAAACCAGCGTACCACTTTCTATTGTGGCCCGGTAGAAGGAGATCGTCAATATACGGCCTCGGTCCAGTATATCTGAAGGAGCGTCTCCACCCCCATCGTTCTGCCCGGACACTGAGGTCCAGCGCCGAGGGCCTTCTGGCGGTTCCCTCACTGCGAGAGGCCAAGTTACAGGGAACCAGGCAGAGGGCCTTCTCGGTAGTGGCGCCCGCCCTGTGGAACGCCCTCCCATTAGATGTCAAAGCAATAAACAACTACCTGACATTCAGAAGACATCTGAAGGCAGCCCTGTTCAGGGAAGATTTTTTAATATGTGACATTTTAGTGTATTTTTCATCTTTGTTGGAAGCCGCCCAGAGTGGCTGGGGAACAAATAATAAATTTATTATTATTATTATTATTATTATTATTATTATTATTATTATTATTATTGTTTGACATTGTTCTTTCGAAAGACCCTGAGGAAATGGAGTCTCTGTTGGGCCTTCCTAACCACCTGGGTTGTATTGATTTTCCAAGTGAGGTCCTCGCTAAGGTAAACTCCCAGGAATTTAAAGGAAGAGACTCTCTCCACACAGCCCCCCCCCCCGATATACAACGAGGCTAGTTCCCCTCTCTTCCTCCGAAAGTCCAACACCATCTCCTTTGTCTTGCTGATATTTAGGTGCAAGTTGTTCTCTAGGCACCATGTGGAGACTTTTTGAACCTCCTCCCTATAGGCTGATTCATCTCCACCTGTAATTAGACCCATTATGGTGGTATCATCTGCAAACTTAAGAATTGCAGTGGATGGATCAGATGAAATACAGTCATATGTATATGAGTACAGGTAGGGACTTAGCACACATCCCTGTGGGGTGCCAGTGCTGAGCTTCAGAGAGGTACTGCGTTATTCCTTCAGCCTCTGATAATTGGGCAACTCTGTTCGAATAACCCTTTCAAACAGAAGCTCAGCTTTTCCACGTTCCAGAGGAGATGCTCCATAATTCAGCAAAGCCGGTGATGGGCCAGTACCTGAATCCTGTCATTTCTTTACAACTTGTACTTCCATTTTCAACGAGACCATTCGACTGAGAATATTTGTGGCTTGATGTGATCTGAAGAACTCCCATAAACTTTGGACAAGTTCTGAAACTCACAACAAGCCAAACTGAGGGCCATTATCTGTCCAAACCCCCTCAGAAATGCCATGCCAAGCAAAATAAATAAATAAATAAATAAATAAATGACTATTTTCCCAATTCCCTGGGAAGCAATGGTGTCCATTAGTAAAGCAACCTCTGGATATTAAGAAAATTAGTCCACAATCAGGGCATAGTGAGGATTTTTGCATGTGCAAGCCAATATATTGGTCCAACTTTTGGTCCACGTCAAAATAGGTTATTAGATCACCAGCATGGGCTGTTTGGGCTGACAAGCAATGCATCCTTTCACAAGTGCTTCAATGTCACGATTAATTTGAGACCAGAAGAAAACATCAAATAAAACTTTTTAAACATTGTCTTCCCATTTAACTTCCAGTTCAGAGGCATTTGAGTCGCAGCTGATATTGCTCTCAATTCATATGCTCTTAATTTCACTTTCCTATTATCCCTGTAGCTTGGTTTCCTTTGTAGCAGGCATAGGCAAACTCCGGCCCTCCAGATATTTGGGACTACAATTCCCACCACTGGTCCTAGGGATGTTAACTAGGGATGATGGGAATTGTAGCCCCAAACATCTGGAGGGCCAGAGTTTGCCTAAGCCTGCTTTGTAGCATTGCTATGCTTTCAGGAATCAAGTTTGTGCTCCAGTGTTTTGTTTTAAATTTCAGCTTGCTGCCATTTATCTCTAACTTAATATGCCAGCCCTCTGGTGATATAGATCGTTGCAGAGCTGCTTTCTTCCTGTGACACTGTGCACAGGTTGCAGTTTCTTCTTGCCACTAATTTTGTTTGCAGGCCCTAGCAAAGTGGCCCACCTTCAGCCATCTGCTGCATGTTTTTCCACCGGCCCTGCACTGCTGTGGGTGCATGCAAACTTTCCTGCATTTCCTGCAAACTTTGGCTTGCTGTTCCAAATAAGTCAAAACTAGGTTTTGAGTAAGGCTCACTATCACTGCCACCCTCCACCATGGCTGCTAGAAGTCACAATCCACAAACTCAACGAAACTCTTTCCTTCAAACAAATAAACTGTACTCTCTTTTGCATGTGATTTCTTGAAACTCGGAAGATTTCAATTGCTTTTTGCTAAAGTAAGGAAATTTCTAGCAATTTCCCAGTCAGTTTGCAATCCTGTTTCTTAGGCGAATCTGACCCCTAATTAGTCAGAAGTTTCATTATTACTTTCAGTGCTTTTTTCGGGGGGGGGGATGCAGGGGTATGGATATCCCTAAGCACTTTGTGAATCTTTGTACTTTTGTCCATTTACTGTATTAATTTTCCCCAATTTAAACTATAAAATGGTGGTTTTCTTGAGTCAAAATGAGAGTACCCTAAACATTTTTTTAATAGAAAAAAAGCACTGATTATTATTTCATTATCTCCCATCATCTGAGGATCACAGGGAGATTTACAATATGTTTACAGTCTGGCTCAGCCTTCGCAGACGGCTCTAAGATTCTGTCTCACTTTTTTTTTTGTATGCAGAAACCTCTCTTTCAAACATCTCGCTTTTTTGCTTTGTGTGCAAACGTTCCTCAGACTTGTTAACCACACTATCATGTTTAGACTTTTTTTTTCTGCAGCTAGTGAAAAGGTGTTAAGCAAATCAGCATCTTGGGGCCCTGCAAAATTCACCAGCAGAGCTGCCTTCCGTTTATCTGTTGTCGTCTCGGCAGCTCCACTGGCTTCTATGAGCAGGCCAAAGTGCTGCGTAAATCTTCTCCAATTTTCTGGAGCACAGCTTAAGGGATCTAACACATCTAGGGCTTGTTTCTCAAGCTTTCTGGCTTCAAAATCATCCTATAGATCACTATCCCACTTCTGGTACTGCCTGTTGTTCCCTGTATAAGTGAAAAAAGCAGGGACCTGTCCTAGACTAAGATCAAATGTTGTATTTAGTTTCAACTCAAAATACCTTCAGTCATGATCCTGCCATTTCCGTCATGTGCTCTGGCGACACTCCTTGTTCCTTCCAGCCCAGCTCTTTAAAGGAACCAACTTTCACATTAGGGGCTTTCTTTATCAAACCCACAATATTTTTAGTTAAAGAAATTTAGCATTGTTGGAGATATACACAGTGGTACCTAGGGACTCAAATGGCTTCACTCCCGAACAAATCGGCTCCCGAACGCCGCAAAATAAGTGTTCCGGTTTGTGAATGTTTTTCGGAAGCTGAACATCCGACGCGGCTTCTGTGAGTGCAAAAAGCTCCTGCAGCCAATCGGAAGCCACACCTTGGTTTTCAAACAATTTCGGGAGTCAAACGGACTCCTGGAACAGATTAAGTTCAACAGCAGCAGCAAGTGGTGCTGGAGGAGACTCTTGAGAGTCCCATGGACTGCAAGAAGATCAAACCTCTCCATTCTGAAGGAAATCAGCCCTGAGTGCTCACTGGAAGGACAGATCCTGAAGCTGAGGGATATAAAAATACGTATTATCAGATAGCTCCGTTGTTGTTTAGAGCGTGGTACTGATAACACCAAGGTTTAATCCCTGTATGGGGTGGCTGCACATTTCTGCATTGGTCCCTTCCAACTCTTATGATTCTATGACGCAATTTAGTCCCAGGAGCATTACATAGGAGCCGTAAGATATTGTTTTGAACTGTTGGAAACTTCATTTCCAGAGTGTTCAGAGGTAAGGCACATGAAGACATCCTACAGCAAAGATGATAGATAGATATAGATAGATAGATGATAGATGATAGATAGATAGATAGATAGATAGATAGATAGATAGATAGATGATAGATAGATAGATATAGATGATAGATGAGCAGATTTATGCTAGATGTGGCTAGATGTTTAATAGTTTACTTATTTATTCCATTTACAGTGGTACTTCGGGTTAAGTACTTAATTTGTTCCGGAGGTCCGTTCTTAACCTGAAACTGTTCTTAACCTGAAGCACCACTTTAGCTAATGGGGCCTCCTGCTACCGCCGCGCCGCCGGAGCACAATTTCTGTTCTCATCCTGAAGCAAAGTTCTTAACCCGAGGTACTATTTCTGGATTGGCGGAGTCTGTAACCTGAAGCGTATGTAACCCGAGGTACCACTGTATACCCCATCTTTCCTCCAACGGTCTCAAGGGGGGTTATACAACGTTCTTCCCCCTCCTCATTCTATCTTCACAGCGACCTTGCGAGGTAGGTGAGGATGAGAGAGCACAATTGGCCCACGATTATCCAGCAAGCTTCGTGGCTGAGTTGGGTGTAGGAATCCCACCCTGTTTCGCACATGGGCACTCTAGATATTTCACCTAGAGCTGAAACTAAAGAGAACTGCCTGTTCTTTTCCGCAAGAGTCAGATGTCTCTCTCTTGCATTCTGTGGCCATTAACAGCACTGCAAAGCTGCTCCTTCTCACGTAAACAGACTAACAGCTTCCACGTGAGTAACGTTCAGCAGCTGTTGGGCTTGTCAGTGGGCTGCTTGCAAAACGCTGGCTTTCAGAATGACTCCAGGATGAACTTTTAGAAAGAGGTCGTGACTAGCTGTACGGCTCTTTTACGATGTGGCTATTTAATTCTGATCTACGGGTCTCTTAAGAGGGTGGCCAGGGCCAAAAAGAGGGCAGAGATCCTGACCCTTTAATTGCGGTGCAGAAGCGGGCAATTCAGCAGGTGTAGCCCACACCTGCTGAAACTCACCTACCGCCACACAACTATTAAAAAGTGCAGTCGCCCTCTCCTCTTTTTGCAGCTGGATACCCATAACCGCCCGTTGGGCCTCGAAAGTAAATGACACGAGGATATTTCTGAAGAGCTGGGGATTTCTCTGAAGTTTCCACCACACCACAACGAAGCAGTCTATTCTTCAGTTTAAAATTCAAAACTTAAAAATAGAACGGCAGTTTTGAAGTTTCCACCGCAATAGTTGGTAAGGCTACACCCCCCCCCCTCCAGGTGCGCGCAGCATATAGAGTCCTTTCCCCACAGCCAGCCATGCATGCATAGAGCTGTGTTGGATGGTGGTCCCAATGGGGGAAAAGCAGTGAGTCTGGAAAGAACGAGCAAATCAGGGCTATGGGAGCCAGCGTGGTGTGGTGGTTAAGAGCGGTGGACTTGTAATCTGGCGAACCGGGTTCGCTTCCCTGCTCCTTCACATGCAGCTGCTGGGTGAGCTTGGGCCAGTCACACTTCTCTGAAGTCTCTCAGCCCCACTCACCTCACAGAGTGTTTGTTGTGGAGGAGGAAGGGAAAGGAGATTGTTAGCCGCTTTGAGACTCCTTAGGGTAGTGATAAAGCGGGATATCAAATCCAAACTCCTCTTCTTTGTACATGCCATTACCTTTAAAGGACATTTGAAATGAAGTCTTTCCTTCAAATAATTCTGGAAACTGTAGCTTACCCATCACAGATCTAAAATTCCTAGCAGCCTTAACAAACTTCAGTTCTCATTCTTTGGGAAAGAAAAAAAATGATTCAAATGTGTTTTAAAGGTATGGTCCAGAACAGTGGTCCCCTTGTGCAATCAAGCTGAAGAATCACGGATGTTAAGCTTCCTAGAGCTGGTGGCAGATTGAAGTAACTAACGTTGCTTGTATTTGTGGAAATGAAGAATCAGCCATTGGATTTTTGTTCCAGCATCCCTAGGTTTTAACTCAAAATCTTTCACAGCTTCTAGAGGAACTGAAAGTTGTGTTCCCATCGCTGGTTTTGGAGTCTACACACAAGGTTAGCCACAATCGTTATCTACCTTGTATTTATCCTGTTATTTTCCCCACCCCACCCCAACTAAGCTTTGATTCAAATTGAGAAAAATAATGACCTAGCTGTGTTTTAAGCTGGTAATGGGCACATAGCCCAAGCCTCACACTTTTTCCTAGGCACCATCTTAAGGCTATGAAGCATGCAGAACTCATGGCTTCAACATAAGCCAGCTTTCTTTCCTTCTCTGCTCTCCACCCTGTTTCTTAACATCCAGCTGGATATTAGAGAAATTTGAATGCTTACTCACACTTTTGTGGCAGTTTGACCGGTCCTAATAAAGTAGGGGTGTCTAATCCGTGGCCCTCCAGATCTTGCGGAACTCCTATAATTCTCGACCACTGGCCGGGCTGATGGGAGATGGGAGTCTAACATCTAGAGAGCACTATGTTGGCTACTCTATAAGAAAGGTGGCTGGGTCTGATGTGAATTTTGGATTCCCCATCACCATCTTACAGATTAATACAGCTGCCTTTTTTTAGATGAAAGCCATGACATTCAAATTGCAAAATGTGGAGCAATAAACACCTGATTTCATTGTGAAAAATGATCTTCACAACACACCTTCGTAAAACTACAGGAAAATATGTACAAAAGAACTTTAGAAAGGGGGTAGAGCTTACATTCCCCAAGAAACAGAAAGAAGAAAGAGCTTAAGCCATAAGTTAATTGAGCATTGTGCAGAATTTACCAAAAATATATCAGACAATGGAAGCAATTATACTGAACGTGGAGCAACACAAGAGAGTTTTGAATCCCAGATACTTGAATCATGTTGTGTTGCCGAAAGCAATTTGCTCAATCTTGGACTAAAAACGGAGATTTAAAGGGACATAACTTGAGGAGCAGTTGGGAAGATGAAGTAATTGATTAAAAAAATAAAGAACCGTAAGGTGTTCCACACATCAAAAGTGCTATTTGCATGTTAAACGGAAAGTGGTCTCACAGGGAGGTTTTGTCACAGATAAACATAGACAATGTCAGTTTATCTGCATAACACATTTTCCACAAATGAGTTTGTGCTGAAAATACACGGCAAATAAACATTCTGATTACAATAACCATAAGGTATAATTTTTAAAAAAAGGATCACTGGAGGTAAAGCAATTCATCAGTTCATGTAAAATAGGACAAACACTCACCAAATATGTCTTGCATGAACTTAATTCTGAATCAGTTAAGGTAGGGTAGGTTACCTTTTTTTTTAACGCTAAAAAAAGAAGACCTCTGCTGCTTTGATCCTCCAGCATTCACAGGGGCTAACCAGATGCTTCGTGCAGGGATGTATGCAAGCAGGGCATAAAGAAAACCTCCTCCATTTTTTGCCATCAGCACGTCTTAGAGATGCTGAATGTGCCTAATTCTTAATTAAAAAACAACAACCCATTTTTATCAGGGTTGGCTAATCTGTGGCCCTCCAGATGTTGTGAAACTCCCATCAGCTAGCATGCATGGTCAATAGTCAGGGATGATGGGAGATGGAAGCGAGAGCTGGACCATAAAGAAGGCTGATCGCCGAAGAATTGATGCTTTTGAATTCTGGTGCTGGAGGAGACTCTTGAGAGTCCCGTGGACTGCAAGAAGATCAAACCTATCCATTCTGAAGGAAATCAGCCCTGAGTTCTCACTGGAAGGACAGATCCTGAAGCTGAGGCTCCAATACTTTGGCTGCCTCATGAGAAGAGAAGACTCCCTGGAAAAGACCCTGATGCTGGGAAAGATGGAGGGCACGAGGAGAAGGGGACGACAGAGGACGAGATGGTGGGACAGTGTTCTCGAAGCTACCAACATCAGTTTGACCAAACTGTGGGAGGCAGTGGAAGACAGGAGTGCCTGGCGTGCTCTGGTCCAGGGAGTCACGAAGAGTCGGACACGACTAAACAACAACATCTGGAGGGCTATGGCCATGTTTTACCTAATGCCAGAAAACTTCACAAGGTTATACCATCCCGAAGACCAGAGGGAAAGGGTGTGGCACCAAAACAAAGAAGGAAAGTGGGGGGAGATATTTACGAGCTAGGTGCCTGGATAAGCAGATATGTCTTTAACTGCTCTTTACAGATAGCAAAAGCCTCCCCTCCCTGCACCCTCATTATTAGGACCTCTGTAAGATTGCCAGCTTGTTCAAGGTTGCTGCAGCTTAATACGCAAACCTTAGCCAATGGTCATTGCCAAGTTGGATTTCTGCACACAAGAACAGACCAGCACAGTTTGCAGGTTGCTGGGCGTTTTTTCTGGTCACCTGGCAGCCCTACCCATTTGTCGCTGTATCCACGGTTCCAAGACTCAATGCTTTTGTCCCTTCTCAAAACAAGCAAGCCAAAAACCTTGCAGGCAACCAAGACAAACTCACGGTTTGATGTTGATGCACGCTGGTTCCAAAAGCAGGCACTCTGGTCTGATCACTTGGTCACTGAAACTGGAGTAGCAGATGCACGGTGGTTTGGAAGAACAGCAAAGCCTTCTTGGGTTCCCTGCCTTCTTGGGGCTGTTTTCCCAAGCTTGAAGGAACAGCAAGAGGGCTGGCCAGAGGCACTTCCTCCCGTCGCCTTCAGCTCTACTGCTCACAAGTGACAACTTGATTTGCGTGCGTCTTTTCTTTTCTTCTGAAGGCTGTGGAGAGGAAGCCTCGAAGCTCATGCAGTGGAAGAACAGGCGGCTTGGAAGGCGGGAGGAGACCGAGAGCTGAGGCAGAGAAAGAGAAGCTGGGCAAGGACAAAAACGGCTGATAAGGGAGAAAAGAGGCCCAGATTGAGGTGTGTTTCTTAAGGAGCATAGATAGCAGTGTTAGAAACTTGGATATATATAAGCTAGGCACCAAATGGTCCCTTAAACTAAAGTCGTGCAGTGGTACCTCAGGTTACAGATGCTTCAGGGTACAGACTCCGCTAACCCAGAAATAGTAAAAGGTAAAGATAAAGGTACCCCTGCCCGTACGGGCCAGTCTTGACAGACTCTAGGGTTGTGCGCCCATCTCACTCAAAGAGGCCGGGGGCCAGAGCTGTCCGAAGACACTTCCGGGTCATGTGGCCAGCGTGACATCGCGGCTCTGGCGAGCCAGAGCCGCACACAGAAACGCCGTTTACCTTCCCGCTAGTAAGCGGTCCCTATTTATCTACTTGCACCCGGGGGTGCTTTCGAACCGCTAGGTTGGCAGGCGCTGGGACCGAACAGCGGGAGCGCACCCCGCCGCGGGGATTCGAACCGCCGACCTTTCAATCAGCAAGCCCTAGGCACTGAGGCTTTAACCCACAGCGCCACCCGCATCCCTAACCCAGAAATAGTACCCCGGGTTAAAAACTTTCCTTCAGGATGAGAACAGAAATCGCGGGGCGGTGGGCGGCCCCATTAGCTAAAGTGGTACCTCAGGTTAAAAACAGTTTCAGGTTAAGAACAGACCTCCAGAACGAATTAAGTTCTTAACCCGAGGTACTACTGTAGTTGCCAAAAAGGAATGTCTAGTTGCCATTTTGGGGCAAGATGGTTCTAAAGAGGTTTTTCAAATGATGGACTGATTGTGATTGATTCTCAGCTAAACATCTGGCTTGTTCAGATTACAACCTTGAGCTAGATTAAGAACTTTGAGAACTTAAAGGGAAAAAAGTAACTTGATCCAGGACAGTCCACATATATATATTGGCCTAGGTAAATATAAAGGGACCCCTGACCATTAGGTCCAGTCGTGGCCGACTCTGGGGTTGCGGTGCTCATCTCGCTTTATTGGCCGAGGGAGCCAGCGTACAGCTTCCGGGTCATGTGGCCAGCATGACTAAGCCATTTCTGGCGAACCAGAGCAGCGCACAGAAATGCCATTTACATTCCCGCTGGAGCGGTACCTATTGATCTACTTGCACTTTGATGTGCTTTTGAACTGCTAGGTTGGCAGGAGCAGGGACCGAGCAACAGGAGCTCACCCTGTCGTGGGGATTCGAACTGCCAACCTTCTGATCAGCAAGTCCTAGGCTCTGTGGTTTAACCCACAGCACCACTATTTTTTCTTAATGGTGACTGCTCCTGCTCAGGCTGCACAGAAAAAACATTTTGGTTCCAGAAATTCATTCCAATTGTGTTGCTAAAATGTAACTGATAGAATTCTACAGGACCGGGTATTAGTGTGTGAAAACAGCCTAGATCCAATTATCCCCAGGCAGTGGCGTAGCGTGGGGGGTGCAGGGGGGGCCCGGCCGCACCGGGCGCAACATCTGGGGGTTAGGGGGTGCAAATCCGCGGGTTAGGGGGCGCAAATCCACGGGTTAGGGGGCGCAAATTACTTGCCTTGCCCCGGGTGCTGACAACCCACGCTACTCCACTGTCCCCAGGGATGTACCTCCAGATGGTGAAGATGTCAGGCGCCATCCTGGTGGCCAGACATCTTTTCTTGGTTGCAAGTGTTCGAAAAGCCTGGTGTGAAATGCACCTGACTTATTTCAAACACTGATAGACAGGGCAGTGCATTATGCTGGTTTTATCATTTTCCATGCTTGCTGCAAAGCGACGGGAGAAGGGGAAGAACCTTTTTCAACAAGAAATATATTTCTGGCCAACCATATGCTTCACCTTCCAATAGCTGTGCCTGTAGTAATGGACCTCTCTGTGGAGTAAGGACACGCCATTCACTTTCTAGTCTGTTTCTAGGCCTGTCTAGACTTCTCGCAGAATGGAGGATTGAGTTCTAGAATGCAGAGGTTCACTTCTGTTCTTCAGAATAGAAACCACAAAAAAATTCCCTCACCCACACACGAAAATCTACCTCACGACATGCAAACATACAGAGAACTCAGCACGCCACAGCATTCTTCCTTTGTAGCTCACAAGAACCACAAGCTAAAAAGCTGCATTGTCTGAGGGTATATACACTGAATGCAACCATCGTTCCCTGTGGACACAGAGTCACTGGAATTGAGATACAAGCCACAGAAACAATTTCTTGAGCTGTTCTGTGACACAATCTTAGAAGTGCAATTTCAGCAAATATTATTACCGAGGCGTTTTGGATTTCAGTTAGTAAAGAATACCTATAATAATAATAATTTATTATTTATACCCCGCCGATCTGGCTGGGCTTCCCCAGCCACTCTGGGCGGCTTCCCCCCCAAAATAATAAAATACTGCAATACATCAAACATTAAAAGCTTCCCTAAACAGGGCTGCCTTCAGATGTTTTCCTAGACATTGGCAGGTGAAGCAATCAGCCACCTGCCACCATTTGGTACATCGCCTATCTTTGTGAGAGAGGTTTCTCAACCACAGTGACTCTCAAAACAAAGAAACAGCTTAGTTGTACAAAATATATGTGGTAAATACTTAAATAAATGCTTGTTAAATCTGCAGCTGAGGGCACAGCTGTAGCCAGGGTGGGGTCCAATGGATGGGCTGAGCTCCCTCTAACTGGGCTTCTATGTGGTTCTAAATTTGCAGGTTCAGTTACTGGCTTTGGAGTAGGAATATTTCTGAGTTGTTGGGTTTACATAATAATAATAATAATAAATAAATACTACTACTACTACTACTACTAATAATAATAATAATAGAGCCAGTGGCTGGTGCTTCCCCAGAATAGTTGTCACTCAGTTCCACCCACTCAAAAGCCCCAACAGGCTCAAACTGAAAGGTGGTTTTTCCCCCCCCCAAAAAATTATTAATTTTATAACACAAATAAAAAACACAAACAGAAAAAAACAATACAAACAAATTCTTGTCATATCCTTATTTTTCTAAACATTGTTAAGTGGGCTTCCCCAAGTCCCACCTCTCTGATTTTCATTTTACTTCATCTTTAGCAGTTTACATATATCATAATTTCTGACCATCTTTTTTTCTACCACACTTACTTAACCATTAAAAACCTCACATTTTATCACTTACAAATAATACTATTTTAAAATACACTATCTTCTACTTCTAACCCTACAGCCTGTTATCCACTTCCAAAGCTATTCTAAGATTGAAATATTAACATATTTTTTCAAATATTCCTTTAAATTCTTCCAATCCAAACTGAAAGTTTTGAAACCACTGGCTCTTTTAAATTATCCTGTGGGAAGTCTTCCTGTATAACCTGCAATGATTATGGAAACGGCAAGACGGCTGCTTGCAATTTTTTTTTTTAAGGGGATGGTTTCTTTCCCCACCCCCATAGCAGCTTGCCAGGGGCTGCACACAGCAGGCCAGAAATGAGCAAGGTGTGCGTCTCTTACCTTTGTAAATGAAATATACCCGGAGTCGAGAGTGGATTTCATGCTCTTTATTCAGTTCAGAGTGGTGAGGAGGAATGGAAGTTCCTCCAGAATGTCTGCTTTATATACATTATTTACACAATGGGCCCCACGTGATTGGCTAAGTCCGGGATTCTCCTGTAGGCCAATCAGGTTGCGGATTCACTTCCACCTGGAGCTGGATTGGGTGGCTCCTGTGGACCAATCAGACTGCTGCATTCTGGATCCTATTGTTCTAGGACCAATCAGACTGCTGCATTCTGGATCCTATTGTTCTAGGGCCAATCAGACTGCTGGATTCTGAATCCTATTGTTCTAGGACCAATCAGACTGCTGCATTCTGAATCCTATTGTTCTAGGACCAATGAGACTGCTGCATTCTGAGTCCTATTGTTCTAGGCCCAATCATACTGCTGCATTTTGGATCCTATTCAGCTCAGTACACAACATTAAAGGAATCTCTGTTCCCTCCATGCAAAAAGCCAGAGGTTCCAACGTCCCTCCACCCACATCTCCTCCTATAGGGAAGCAGGGATCGTGGCCACGGTGCAAGGACACAGCCATGCAAAGGCACTCAAGGATTGGGGGGGGGGCGTTTTCCACACACCCCTCATGGCGCCTGGGAACTGTAGTTTGCCCCAAACAGAGCTACATTTCCCAGCACCCTTCACAAACTCCCAGGGTTCTTTGAGGCGAGGGCCCCCGGTTATTTAAAGGTATGCAGCCAACGAGAATATGAAGTAAACCCAAGCAAGGGTGTGGCTTGAGAAGTGGCTGTGGCTCTTAATTTTTTCTAATTTCCCTCCAAAATGTATGATAGGAGGCTTTTTGTGCAATTACTGCGACATGGGCAGGCTTCTCACGGACGTGCCCTCAGCATTGAAAACAATGAATTCTGAAATAATTTGGGATTTCTTGACCTGTTTGGTTTGTGTGTGTGTGTTTTTAGTGGCATGTAACAGAGGTTTAAAACTGAATGTTAGAGGAAATAAGCTGCAGCTGTTTTTTCACTTCCTAGTTACAGCGTGCCCTTTTTTCCCTTTCTTTTTTAAACCTGCCGATAACTTTTATTCATTGTGTGCTAATAATATCCTGAATTCTTCTGATACTAGTACACATGCGGGTCATTTAGTTCAAGGAGTTTGTGATTGGTTTTCCATTGCCCTTCATGTTCCTATAGTCTGCATCAACTCGCCCCTTAAACGCAAAACTCCACAAATAATAATAATAATAAAATAATAATAATAATAATAATAATAATAATAATAATAATAATAATTAATAATAATAATAATTTATTATTTGTACCCCGCCCATCTGGCTGGGTTTCCCCAGCCACTCTGGGCGGCTTCCAACAAAGATGAAAAATACACTAAAATGTCACATATTAAAAACTTCCCTGAACAGGGCTGCCTTCAAATGTATTCTGAATGTCAGGTAGTTGTTTATCGCTTTGACATCTGATGGGAGGGCGTTCCACAGGGCGGGCGCCACTACCGAGAAGGCCCTCTGCCTGGTTCCCTGTAACTTGGCCTCTCGCAGTGAGGGAACCGCCAGAAGGCCCTCGGCGCTGGACCTCAGTGTCCGGGCAGAACGATGGGGGTGGAGACGCTCCTTCAGGTATACTGGACCAAGGCTGTTTAGGGCTTTAAAGGTCAGCACCAACACTTTGAATTGTGCTCGGAAACGTACTGGGAGCCAATGTAGGTCTTTCAAGACCGGTGTTATATGGTCTCGGCGGCCGCTCCCAGTCACCAGTCTAGCTGCCGCATTCTGGATTAGTTGTAGTTTCCGGGTCACCTTCAAAGGTAGCCCCATGTAGAGCGCATTGCAGTAGTCCAAGCGGGAGATAACCAGAGCATGCACCACTCTGGCGAGACAGTCTGCAGGCAGATAGGGTCTCAGCCTACATACCAGATGGAGCTGGTAAACAGCTGCCCTGGACACAGGGCAAATGTACTATGGAAAAGAAGGAAAGATCTCCATTATCTCCCCACAAACTCACAATGCCTGAGAGCAATGTCTCACACCCAATGTAACTCTCTGAACTGAAACCAGAGGTGCTATTTGTACCTTTGTTATCCATGAAATTCTTTCAATAAAAATCCTTTTTTACATGGGATGTTAAGGAATGAACTGGTTATAAGTCTGGAAAAAGCTTCAGGATTTAATCATAGTTTTTCATATTCAGCTCCTGTGTTTCTGCTCCGTAGGCACAAAAACATATATTGATGCTTAGATTTTTCTGTAGGTTATGAGGAAACGACAAAATTCCAAATGAATTTCCTTTTGGAGCCTCACTTTGCAGGGAAAATTAGTTCGTTGCTACAGCCCTGGAGGAGGGTAAGTCCCTCTGGTAGCATTAACTCTCAGTAAGATGAGGTTGATTCTAATATAGCAATTTTGTAATTCATTTCTGCATCAGATTTATTGGCATAATCAAAGAGTGAATCACAGGTTGAGGCACCTCTGTGAAAGCAATGAAAGGGCTCCTGACACACTTCCTTTCGTTCCATCCTTGCATCAGGATTTGTGTGCATATCAGAGAGATCTGCTGCATCAACCAAACGTAAACTTCCCCTTTCCATTACTGATTTTGGCTGGTGACTAACCACACCCTGCTTGCCGTTCATCACAACTGTGTCCCTATTTTCCAGGATCAGTCCTGGATTTAAAGAAGCCGTCCTGGTTTCTGATTTGATCCCTGAATATCCCACTTTCGCTTATGAATCCCTATTTTCATCATAGAAATGTTGGAGGGTGTGGAATTATGCGACCCCTGAGCCAAGGAGATAAGTAACTATACAACCTTTAGAAGACATCTGAAGTCAGCACTGTACCTCGGCTTAAGAACTTAATTCGTTCTGGAGGTCCATTCTTAACCAGAGGTACCACTTTAGCTAATGGAGCCTCTTGTTGCCGCTGCACGGTTTCTGTTCTCATTCTGAAGCAAAGTTCTTAACCCGAGGTACTATTTCTGGGTTAGCGGAGTCTGTAACCTGAAGCGTCCGTAACCCGAGGTACCACTGTATAGGGAAGTGTTTTTTAAAAAAATGTTTATTGTTTTTATATACAGTGGACCCTCCGAATATGAATTAAATTCGTTCTGGGGGTCCGTACTTAACCTGAAAAGTCCGTAACTGGAGGCGCCACTTCTGCGCACGCACATGCCGCAATAGATCGCTTCTGGGCACATGCGTGGTGCGCAGTGTTTCTGCACATGCGCGTGCAGTGAAACCCAGAAGTATACACTTCCGGGTTTGCCATCTAGAGCGGTATCCATCCATGCCACCCAGAGGGTTTGTATCCAGAGCGGTACGTAACTCAAAGGTTCCACTGTATGTTGGAAGCTGTCCAGAGTGGCTCGGGCAAGCCAGTCAGATGGGTGGGGTACAAATATTATTATTATTATTATTATTGAATAGGTAAAGGTAAAGGGGCCCCTGACCATTAGGTCCAGTCGAGAGCCAGTGTGGTGTAGTGGTTGAGAGCAGTAGTCTTGTAATCTGGGGAACCGGGTTCGCGTCTCTGCTCCTCCACATGCAGCTGCTGAGTGACCTTGGGCCAGTCACACTTCCTTGAAGTCTCTCAGCCCCACTCACCTCACAGAGTGTTTGTTGTGGGGGAGGAAGGGAAAGGAGAATGTTAGCCGCTTTGAGACTCCTTAAAGGGAGTGAAAGGCGGGATATCAAATCCAAACTCTTCTTCTTCTTCTTCTTCTTCTTCTTCTTCTTCTTCTTCTTCTTCGTGGCCGACTCTGGGGTCGCTTTATTGGCCGAGGGAGCCGGCATACAGCTTCCGGGTCATGTGGCCAGCAGGACTAAGCCGCTTCTGGCGAACCAGAGCAGCGCACGGAAATGCCATTTACTTTCCCACCAGAGCGGTACCTATTTATCTACTTGCACTTTGACGTGCTTTCGAACTGCTAGGTTGGCAGGAGCAGGGACTGAGCTCACCCCATTGCGGGGATTCGAACCGCTGACCTTCTGATTGGCAAGTTCTAGGCTCTGTGGTTTAACCCACAGCGCCACCCGCATCCCATTATTATGAAATAGGACATCCCTATTTTCATCAGAGAAATGTTCAAGCGTATGCTGTACTCCGTTATTACATTTATATTTCAGATGCTCCTTCCACCTGCAAATGGAAGCTCAACCTTGAGATGTTTCACATGGCATGTTGCCAGCCATCACAGCAACACTGCCGCCACCACGTGGACAAATAGTAAAACTACACTCATGTTTGCCCGGAGGTTGCCATAATTCAATCACTCCCCCTTTTTGTGTTTATCGCAAGGAGCTTGTAGGAGAAGGCAGGAGCTTCTTGTGCAGAAACTTGCTGCAAAAGCAGTGCACTTATGGCAACATATTTCAGGAGGATGGAAGCCTGCAAATCAGCTGGCAGGTGCTTTTTCACACTGCGAAGCGGAGCAGGCAAGACTGGGGCTGTGCACACATTGCCCTGGCTCCAGTGTGCTCCTGCCAGATAGCTTTTGAATCTGTGCATTCATGACATTATGAGTGATACAGAGCTGCCGTATTGTTTCTTGAGAAATGCTTCAGTTTGATGCATTGCCCCCTCAAAGCAGCTTCCACCTGAAAGGAAAGGGGCATTTTGTAATGTCAGGTAATGTGCGCTGGCTGAAACCATCCCCCCCCCCCCTGCCAAGTACAATGTGCAAATATCACTTGAGATTAAACATTTCAAGGTGCTAATCTGTAAATTTGTGGGGTTGTGATACAGCAATGAGCTTTTCTCCAGATTTGCTTATGGGGAGTTTACATGCTTTTTGGTTCATCCCACACTTCTAGTGCATTTTCTCATTTGTTTCCTAAATACTAAGTTTTTTTTATTTTAAAAAAATGGTGGATTTGTGTGCCTAGGACACCACGGTGCTTTAATTGTGCAAGCCTAAAGTTCTGCCATGGGACTGAACCCTTCCTGCAAAATACTGAGAGCTCCATCAATACCCTTGTCCATGCTGCGTTCTCATCAAACAACTGCTGTTCCAAACTTTCTCCCCATTGAGGTTTCGTCAGTTGTTTTAGTGAATCGCTGTTGCTCTATAGGTCTTCTTGTTGTTTAGTCGTGTCTGACTCTTCGTGACCCCATGGACCAGAGCACGCCAGGCACTCCTGTCTTCCACTGCCTCCCGCAGTTTGGTCAAACTCATGCTGGTAGCTTCGAGAACACTGTCCAACTATCTCGTCCTCTGTCATCCCCTCCTCCTTGTGCCCTCCATCTTTCCCATTTTGTCTCAATTGACCTAGCTAAAATATGGGGAACATGGTGACCTCTAGACGTTTCTGGACTCCAGCTCCCATCAGCCCCCAGCCGGCATGGCCGAATGTCAGGGATGATGGGAGTTGGAGTCCAGCGATATTTGTAGTGACACAGGTTTCCCATAACTAACCGAGCTGGTCATCCTATACAGAAATGAAAAACATATTAATGATTATTAATTAACACCTTTTCAAATTGTAGGTGTTGGAAACAACCAAAAGGTAAGCCTAAGCCTTGCTGAGATATTGCTTACCGCATTTTTCGCTCTATAGGATGCACCGGACCATAGGACGCACCTTGTTTTAGAGGAGGAGAACAAGAAAAAAAACCCCTCCCCCTCTCTGCTCAGCGCCCCTTCAGCAAAGCGGCAGGAGAAACGGAGCCCCTTCCATTTCTCCTCCCGTTTGGCTGAAGGGGCGCTGTTCTCCCTCTCTGCTGAAGCCAGGAGAGTCTTGCTCTCCTGGCTTCAGCGAAAGGAACCTGAAGCCTGCGGAGCGCAGCGGGAACTTGACCCCTCTCATTCTCCAGGCTTCAGCGAAAGCAACGCAAAGCCAAGGAGTGTGGAGGGAGCGCTCCCTCTTCGCTTCAGAGGCTTCGCGTTGCTATCGCTGAAGCCAAGGAGCCTGCATTCGCTCTATAGGACGCACATACATTTCCCCTTAATTTTTGGAGGGGGGAAAGTGTGTCCTGTAGAGCGAAAAATACAGTATTTGGAACATTTTCTAGGCTACTGTCAGAATGGGTTGCTAAGGAAAGCAGAACGATTATGAAACAAAGGTTATGTAATCCAGACTTGCCTTGATCCAGAAATGGATGGCTGTTGTTTCAGCCTCTGGCGGTGGGTGTCAGAAAATCCTGCTGTTCCACACCACACCAGGATGCAAATTCTATGCAGTTTTTAAAATTTGGAGCGGGGTAAAAAAAACACACAGAGAGACACGAGCGCACACACTGTCTGAGAGCCAAATAAAATTCGAAAGCCGTGTTTTCGAGTTTCCGTCGCTTTATTTTGCAAAAATAGAAAAGTCCCCTCTTCTGCGGCACAGCTGGGAGTGCAGGGCAGATTCCTCTAAAACACCATGGAAAGCTGGTCTGTAAACATCACGGAAGGGCTTCACCCTTTTCTCCGTCCCGCCCCACAACAAACAGACCCCCATCTTAAGGCCTGGGGTATTTATTTCATTAATTCGTTTCATTTCATTTTGGCAGCTTAAAATGACTGGGGGAAGAAGCCAAGGCAGTTTTCGGCAGAGCCTCTTGTTCCTTGGGGGGTGGGGGGGCGCTGTTCCACCCGCCTCATTGCCTGCTCTGGGGTGGGGGGGTGAAGGTGCAACTCTTTGTGCTACACCCCCCCCCCTGGTGTAAACATAGGCAAATAAATAAATCCGCCAAAAGTCTTGCCCCATTCATGGCCAGCAAGGGGCAGCGGAACCTTCAGCTCTCATTCCCAAAGCAGCAGAGGGGAGGCTTTTGTTTCTCTCCCCCCCCACTGATGAAGCAGACGTAGGGTGAGATGGAATCGCAGCTGCCGATGGCGGAACATCAGCAAAAGGGTGCTGGTGCGATGCCACCCTACCCCAACCCTGGCTTCTTGTAGTGTTCGGGTTTGGTTCCTTTCGTATTGCTAGGAGCACAGGGAAGGTGGGAGACTCTTTCTGCAAGTCTTTTGCCCTCTGGGGAGGAGAAGAAAGAGCATTTCCCATATTTGGTCCATTGGAGCTGTGGAGCAAAGCAGGTCTCCTCCCCATCTTAGGCCTGGGAGAAGGGGAAACAAAGCTTCCTAAAGCAGGAGGGACCCGTCCCTTCCCCTTTATCAAAGTGCTGGGGAAGAAAACTTTGCCAGTTAAGGTAAACAGTGTCCCCGCACCTCCCCGCCAAGTCCCCCTTTCCACACAACCTTAGCAGAGAGCGGCTGGTTCTCCCTGGGGAGGGGGGAGGTTGTGGGTAGGGGGCAGCAGAGGGCCCTGAGGGACAGGAAATGGGTTCAAGTCTGCAGCTCTGGCACCCCCGACCCTCACCCTTTCCTCAATATCTTTGGTATCTAGTGTCCTTTGGGGTCTGTTTCCCAGAATCCTTAGCACCGGGGTCAAAAGCATCCCAAGCGAGAACAGAGACAGCAAGCCACGCCCCCTCTTGCCCCCCTCTGCCTTGGGAGGGAGGAGGAAGGATGGACGGACGGACTGCTGCCCCTCTTCTCCCCCACCCCCTCCTACACACACACACACACACCTGATACAGGATTGATTTCTGCCCCAAACAATAAAACATTAGCGCTTTATACAGCTAACAAAAAACAAAAAAAGACACACACCCCCAGCCCGTGAAACTCACCTCCCTCAAAAACAAAGACTCCACAACCCCTTGGAATCCGCAAGAGATGGTCATGAACACACACGTCCAAAAATCCCACAACAGGGATATATATATGTATGCTGAATTCTTGGTTTCACTCTCCCCATCCCGCATAGTCATTGGTCCGAGATCCTTGTGTGCATTTCGGGATGTGGGAGAGAAATGCAATCCCTCTAGCCGCCTCCAGAGACTAGAATAAATAGTGTCCCGGATGCCTGGGTTCCTGGCTTGGGAGGGTACAGTTTGCATCCAGCCGGGACAGTGGACCAGGTCGCGAGGGAGGAGGCCAGGAGCGCGGTGTGGTGTGTGTTTGGGGGCACACGTCGCAGAGTCTTTCTCTCTCGGCTCTCAAGGCGCCCCTCTTCCCACAGGCAGGAGTGCGAGGGGGGCGGATTGCACAGCGGGAGCTCCTCCCGTTTTGAAAGAAGAGGTCTCCCCGTCCAAGCCCCTTGGGGGCTTTCCCAGGTCCCGGATATTTGGCTTGAGGGCGCCCGACGCAACTGGGCAGGCAGCCTGGGGCTTTTGGCAGAGCTCTGGGGTTTGAGGGGCAAAGGCAAGTTTAGAATACACATCCAAGGGCCCCGCGGGGGGAAAGGTTTAAGGCAAGAGGCATCCAAAACCGCCCGAGAAGTCACCAAACGCAGCCGAAGAGGGGGGAATGTGGAGTCTCCCTAGTTGTTGCTGTGACACCCAACTCCGGCGGCCTGCATGAAAGGCCCGAGTATTAAGGCAAAGAGTCCTGGAGGAAATGGGCGGCTGGAAGGACGGAGGAGATAGATGTGGAAAGGGTTTTCTTTTTTTTCCTTCTCCCGGCCTTTCCTAGCCTAGAACCTGGCTCTCTTTGAGATGCTAGGGGGCATCCTCCTCTTCCTCCTCCTCCTGGCTCTTGGCATCTGCAGGGCTCTCCTCAGAGCTGGGGGGTTCTGCCAGGGGCGGGGGCTGCGACAACTCGTCTTCAAACATCTCGGGGTTTTCCAGCATCTCTCGGATGAGCGGTGGCATGGGACCAGGAATCTCCATCTTAAGGGTGATGGCTCGTTCGGCCCCTGTTTGGGGGAGAAGGGAGAAGAAGGGAGGTGTGGGATTTAACATCACAAAAGCAGTCCAATATAACGTTTCCTGTTTGCCCAGAGTGGACACACAGGGGAGTGTTGCTTCAGCCAGGAGGACTTCCTGTCACACCTGGTCTGGAGCATCGTCTCCCTGCATGTGACCAGGTAGATGGGCGTGACCCTGGCAGACCCTATAAAGGGGCTGGTCACGCAGCCATTTTGCCTTTTTCACCTTACCCCATCTTTTTTTGTTATTTATTTATTTATTAAAGATTTTCTTGTTTTACAGAAGTATGTGTAATGTCTCTCGTATTTTTCCCATGCAACATTTTTACAAATCTGTTTCATTTGTTGAGACATTAGGGGGGAGAAAAAAAGGGGTGGAGGGGGGGAAGATGGGGGAGGTCGGGTGGCGATGTTTCTATTTTGCTTAATGTATGTAGGGTTTGGTGTCAGCGTTGCTCGTGTAGGTTCTCTGCTGTTCATTTGTGTTTCGTTGGTGGTGAGAGACGTTGGGGTTGGCCTAGGGTGTGGTTGTTTGTGATTGGCTGTGGTGGTCTTTGTTTTCGTGTGTGAGTGGGGTGGGTGGGTGTTTTGGATCAGGTTAGCCATATTGATTTGTATGGTGCTGGTGGATTTTTGTCATTGTCTTGTTGGGGCTGTGTATGTGATAAAGGGAAGGCGTCTTCTTCTGTTTGTCCCCATGTCAGTTTCAGTTTATTGGTTAATTTTTCTAGTAGGGCTGTTTCCCATACTATTTGGCACCATTGGTCCATGCTTACTCCTGACAGGTCTCTCCAGTGTCTGGTTATGGTGTTTCTGGCTGCTGAAAGTAGGTGGGTTATGAAAATCCAACTATGCTGGACAACGGCCTACGAGAAATATGTAAAATAACTAAGCAAGTATTAGAAATCACCCCAGAATTGGCCCTACTAAACATCTTCCAAGACAACAATGCCCATTTACACCTTATCCCATCTTGATGCCTTTTGCTGTGTGCTGGCTCTCAAGCCAGAAACACATGGGCTCATCCCTCACGAACAATGAACTCACACCTTTGTCTGCAACTATAACTAAAAGCTAAAGCCTGTCTTCAAGGTCATACTGTGAACTGAATGTAAGTAAACCTTATCATTATAGTTGTACCTTGTTTTTCGAACAGCTTAGTTCTCGAATGTTTTGGCTCCCGAAAGATTGCAACCTGGAAGTGACTGTTCCCACTTCATTTTTATTCAGTTTTTACATAAATATTTACAATCATACAAATTTCCCATTAACATATTTACAATTTTTTTGTGGACTTCCCTCAACTTCTCTGCCAATCATCCGTAATAAAAATTTTATCTACGCATTTCTCAAGTTCCGTATCACCATTTTTCCTTTCCTTTTTTTTCTTTTTCTTTTAAAATAAACATATAAGTAAATAAATAAATATCTTAACAAATTTGTTTACATTTTTGCAATATTCCTTATCTTACTCACAAAACTTCTTTAAAACCCACTAGCGTTGTTTGCTCCTCACATGGAAGTGACTGTTCCGGTTTTCAAACGTTCTTTTCGAAGCCGAACGTCCGACGGGGCTTCCGATTGGCTGCAGGAGCTTCCTGCAGCCAATCGGAAGCCGCGATTTGGAAGTCGAACGCTTTGGAAGTCAAACGGACTTCTGGAACAGATTCCGTTCAACTTCCAAGATAGGACGGTACAGTGCTTTCTAAAAGATGGTGTCATTATTGTTTTTAAAAGGGAACTAACAGGGATTGAAGGGCCGCGGGTGGCGCTGTGGGTTAAACCACAGAGCCTAGGACTTGCCGATCAGAAGGTTGGCGGTTCGAATCCCCGTGACGGGGTGAGCTCCCGTTGCTCGGTCCCTGCTCCTGCCAACCTAGCAGTTCGAAAGCACATCAAAGTGCAAGTAGATAAATAGGTACCGCTCCAGCGGGAAGGTAAACGGCATTTCCGTGCGCTGCTATGGTTCGCCAGAAGCGGCTTAGTCATGCTGGCCACATGACCCGGAAGCTGTACGCTGGCCCCCTCGGCCAATAAAGCGAGATGAGCGCCGCAACCCCAGAGTTGGCCACAACTGGACCTAATGGTCAGGGGTCCCTTTACCTTTACCAGGGTTTTACCAGGAACAATCCAATCTGTACAAGCCAGACTGGATTGTTTAACTCAAATGGTTCTAACGAATCTAGCAATTAGCTGCCTGCTATGTACGGGGGTATGTGTTCTGCTACTAGCTCACTAGCGTGGGTGAGGAAGGATAATATTTAATCAATATATGTTCTCCTACTATCCACAGGAGGAAAGGCAGCCATGAGACCCGGGCGGAGTTTCCCTGGCAGTGGAGATGGCGAGAATAGCTGCACCGCAGGGCACTAATGCTACATGCTCTTCTGTGGCGCTACTGCAAGCGCATGGAAGGAATTGGCAAGTTCTTGCACACTGATAATGCAACAGGCCGGCTGTGGGCAAAATCTGTAGATGCACACCCCAGGAGATTTCTCGTTGCTCCTGGAAGAGGTCAGTGCCGGGATGTAGAAGAACCAAAGGTTTGCCGCGGAGGAGATAACGAAGGTTTCCCCCCTCCTCCCTTCAATGCTGTGATTTTGCTGGGGAGGAACCAAAGGGAACAGAGATCCCATAAGCTCCCATCCAACACTGAGGATGCTGTGGGCAAGATGGGGAGGAGACACAAGAGAACAACGGTTCCTACACAATGCCTGGAAACAGAAAATGGCAGGGGTGACAACGAATGCGCCATGAGTCGTTGGTTCTCAATAATCCGGTTTTGAGGTGCCTGAGATCAGCACAGAAAAGTGTGTAGCTATATGAAGATGATCATTCTGCCCTTAACCAGCTGCCAGCCCTCTGACTTACCACCAGTTCAACAAGTGCATCTGGCTTTGAACCTCCTCTTCAATTTAGAATCATAGAATTCTAGAGTTGGAAGGGACCCTAAGGATCATCCAGTCCAACCCCCTGCAATGCAGGAATATGTGGCTGTCCCTTAAAGGTTCGAACCTGCAACCTTGGCATTATCAGCACTGTGCTCTAACCAACTGAGCTATCCAGGCAGCTTGATGGTAGGGAAGGGAGTGGAGATGAAATATACTCAGAGTCGAGAGTGGATTTCATGCTCTTTATTCAGCTCACAGTGGTGAGGAGGAATGGAAGTTCCCCCAGAATGTCTGCTTTGTATACATTATTTACACAATGGGCCCCATATGATTGGCTAATTCCGGGATTCTCCTGTAGGCCAAGCAGGTTGTGGATTCACTTCCACCTGGAGCTGGATTAGGTGGCTCCTGTGGACCAATCAGACTGCTGCATTCTGGACCCCATTGTTCTAGGACCAATCAGACTGCTGCATTCTGAATCCTATTGTTCTTGGACCAAACAGGCTGCTGCCTTTTGGATCCTATTCAACTCAGTACACAACGGGAAACAAAACTAGAATGAGTTGGCTCTGGCTCCACCTACTGGTGGCTGCCTTGCCTTCTTCTGCCCCACCAATTCCAATGGGGACCAGCCACCACGCATTTGCATCCAGGGTGCAATTGCCTATGTGGCACTGTGTTGATGATGGGCTTGTGCTCACCTTTGGTGCTGATCCCCCGCAGGTCAGTGATCTTCATCAGCATGCGGGGGAACATGTAAGGCTTGTTGGGCCGACGTCGGCGAGCGTAAATCTTCAGGGCTTCCAGCAGTGGCTCTTGTAGCTTGTCCACCTTCTCCGGCTCTTCCAGGTCCATTCGATCTGGAGACGAAGAGACAGGCAGTGCTGTTTGTTTTGTTGGTTTTGTCTTTTGAGTTCTTTATTGAAAGGCGGGGCAGAAATGCAATGTCAGTCCATCAGGAAGAGGTTACTGCTTTGCGGAGGTTGGAAAGACAGCCATGAGGGATTCAGAAACAGGCATGTTCAGCACATTAAACTGAGCCGTAACACCAAGCATGCAACCATTTAGCAGAATTATACAAATGTGTATACAAATTACCAGTGTGATTGTTCTGATAGAGGATTCTGGCCTTTCTAGTTGTAGACCAGTGTCTCACAAACCTGGGTCTCCAGTTGTTTTTGGACTACAGTTCCCATCATCCCTGATCACTGGTCTTGCTAGCTAGGGATGATGGGAGTTGTAGTCCAAAAACAGCTGGAGACCCAAGTCTGGAAACACAGCTGTATACTTTATGATACTATTCCAGGCTTTCTGCTGATGCAGATGTCATTTCCTATCCTTTCCCTGCAGCGTCTTAGAAATCTTACAAAATTTGGTACTGGTTGCTTGCAAAGTAGAACTATCGGCAAGAACCAGACCTCAAAAAGGTCAACGGGCTCCCTTTGCCAGCCCTTAAAGACAAGGCTGGGGAGCGGGTGGCGCTGTGGGTTAAACCACAGAGCCTAGGACTTGCCGATCAGAAGGTCGGCGGTTCGAATCCCCGCGGCAGGGTGAGCTCCTGTTGCTCGGTCCCTGTTCTTGCCAACCTAGCAGTTCGAAAGCACGTCAAAGTGCAAGTAGATAACTAGGTACCACTCCGGCGGGAAGGTAAACGGCGTTTCCGTGTGCTGCTCTGGTTCTCCAGAAGCGGCTTAGTCAAGTTGGCCACATGACCCGGAAGCTGTATGCCGGCTCCCTCAGCCAATAAAGCGAGATGAGCGCCGCAACGACTGGACCTAATGGTCAGGGGTCCCCTTTACCTTTAAAGACAAGGCTAATCACAATGCCTGAGGAGGCTGCAACACGGCCATTACCTCCACAGATGAGGCAGATGGCGCTGAGCAGTCCTGTCTCTGTGTCGTCCATCTCAAGAGGCAGCAGTTGCCCAGCAAAGGCAAAGACCAGGTCTGTGAGGGGCCCAAATCCTGCATTGTGCATCTGGGTGCGGTTCAGGGTCAGCCCATCCGAGAAGGTCATGGTGTCCTGCTCTGGGGTGTAGCGGGTGCAAATACGGAGCATCTGCAGAAGGCAGAGGGGAGCACAGAGAAGATGGTTAGGAAGAAGGTCACGTCTAGAATGTCCTCGTAAGTGGGGCAGCCATAAAACTGCTAGCACATTTGCAAAGCTAAGCAGGGTCTGGTCTGGTTTCAAATTGCAGGGGTTGGACCAGGTGACCCTCAGGCATAGCTGTCAACTTTCCCCTTTTCTTGTGAGGAATCCTATTCGTAATAAGGGAATTTCCCTTAAAAAAAGAGAAACGTTGACAGCTATGGCCTCGGGGATCGCTCCCAACTCTACAATTCTATGATTAATAAGGGAGAGGTTCTCACTAGAGGTTATCCACTCTCCCTCTTGTCCCACTGCTTTCACCCAGGGAAAAACGATCTTTAGTGCTCAATTGGAGCAAATGGCAATTCGGGTTTTCTCTGGATTGACATTTGCTTTGATTTAGTATTTAGGAGTGGGCCTTTCCTGGGAATGAGGAAAACTGCTTGGATCCATGCTTTCTAGGCATGGGATAAGCAGAAGTGTGGCTGAGCCCTAGGTCTGCAAAGAAGGTTGCAATTCTGTGTATTAGGTGCAGAGTTGAAGTGTCCTGAGAATCTCAGCCTCTCAAGTAAGCTTCTTGGCCTTTAACCCCTACAACAACAGGCTCAGAGTGGTTGGAAGATGCCCAGGGAAACATCGACAGACAGAGATGGAGCTGAGCAGAATTCCCAGCACACAAGAAGGGGCTTCAACATCCTGCTCTTCTCTACAATTAGCAGAAGCAGAACTGTCTGAGCACATGCTTAATTTTGCACCATTTCAGAAAAGCCTGCAAAAATGTGTGGCGAAGCTTTTTCTTTCTCTCCGTTGTCACCGTTTGCAGCCCTCTGGCAAAGGCCACACACCCCTCGCTTCCCCAATCAGCTCTTGTTGCCTGCTGTAGCCCCTCACCAAGATGTCTAGGCAGGCTGCCTTGAGCAGGGTGATTTGGTCGGCGATGCTGAGGGTGGTGAAGCCTGGCAGGCGTTTGGCAAACTCCACAATCTTAATAATGCACTTGGTGGCCAGCTCACTGAACTTGTCCCACAGCCCCAGGTCCAGCTGTACTCTGTGGTCTGCGCTAGAGTTCTGGAAGAGAAAGGATGAGAGGTCAGGGATTGAAAATGCTGCCTTCTTCTCACCACGTTGCATCTTCTGTTTCTGTTTGTGCAGATACAGGAGGGCTCGCACGCTTAGCGCAGCTTAGGAGTTTCTCCCACCAGTCAGCATCCCTTATGGCAAAGATAAGCAGATGTCAGGCATTTAGGCAATCTAATTCTTTGTTGCTTTACTTAAGGACCCCTGAGGTCCACCAGCTTGAGCTGATATAGTGGCTTGGAAAGAGTGGTAGGCATAGGTAAAGGTCAAGGGACCCCTGACCGTTAGGTCCAGTCGTGACCAACTCTGGGGTTGCGGCGCTCATCTCGCTTTATTGGCCGAGGGAGCCGGCATACAGCTTCCTGGTCATGTGGCCAGCATGACTAAGCCGCTTCTGGCGAACCAGAGCAGTGCACGGAAACGCTGTTTACCTTCCCGCAGGAGCGGTACCTATTTATCTACTTGCACTTTGATGTGCTTTCGAACTGCTAGGTTGGCAGGGGCAGGGACCCAGCAACGGGAGCTCACCCCGTCATGGGGATTTAAACCGCCAACCTTCTGATCGGCAAGCCCTAGGCTCTGTGGTATAACCCACAGCGCCACCCGCATCCCTTTCAATGTACAATGTACACAATTCAAATAAGAAATTCTACTCTGAAGAGTGAACCATTTAAATTACCCAGGTATAATATTTTCAGGGACAAGGTGTTTAGGGCCACACTTGATGCCTGCAGGCATGGACTGGGCTAGGATGAGATGTGCCCAGTGTTCCTGTCGCAGTTTGTTGTTTTCTACAGGGGAGACGTATGAGCAAAAGAAGGGAGGAGAAACACGCAGCGGCTCTTACCGTTGTATATTTGCCCAGCTGGCAGAGGGAGGGAAAGGTTTCCTGATGAGCTTTGCTGACCTTCTGGATGAGTTCTTCCAGCTCAGGTGTCATTTCGTAGCTGTCTACCACAACCTCCTCCTTCACGTCTTTCTTCTTCTTGTTGCGGTCGTTCCTCACGGCTGAAAGAGAGAGATGAGGGAAGGAAGGTGAGGAGGGAATTTCTTGGTGTGGGGAAGTTCCCATGTTCTTAGGACCTGACCCCACCCAAAAAAATGAAATAAAAATCCCTCCATTTCCAGACGCAGAGAAGAGAGAGCTGTGGCGGTTAGGCCGAGGCAAACGTGCGTGGTGGGTTGGTGGAATCTCTGCCGAAATTGTTCGCAGACAGCACTGTGGGGACAGGGGCACTGGCTCCCATCCAAGACGGGTCTGCCCGGTGAAATAAAAAAAAATTAAGGTCTTAGATATATAATAAATGTTCATAAATGTACCAAGCAAACACGTACATAGATATGTGGACCACATGTCTGAAGCAGCACAGGAAGACCGCCCTGAAGCCATTTTGACTCCCAAACTGACCAAATGTTTTCTCTGCAAGGAGAGAGGGGGTGAGGGAACCTTCCCATTGTCTCAGGAATTGGGTAATCACCATCTCAAAGGAATAAGCAGACTACCAGGAAAAGACTACCAGGAAAGGCAATCAGATAAGGCACTATCAGATAACCTGGCAGACAGGAAAAACAACATTCAAATTTCTGTTGTAGACCACCTTTTCTGTGATGTAGGTATGATGTTTGTGGGGGGTGGTCTTGGGCTACACCCCTTCTGTGATGTATGTATGATGTATGGAGGGGTGGTCTTGAGCTCCAGGGCAGGGAATTTAAAATGTGTATATAAGGGCAGACACACCTTGGTTCTGGGTCCTCCTCCTTTCCTGCGTGTGAGGGGAGCGCCCTGTTGCAACAGTTCAATAAAGATCAGGTTTACTAGCTGCTTTGCTTCTCAATATTCTCTGGTTGGCCTCTGTTATTTTCTCTGACCGATGGAGAACCTACAAAGGACTCTATAAGGGCTCTTGTGTCCCCCATAAGGGAATAAGGGCAGATTTTTGTTTATTACCGGGGAGACACCTCACCTAGAGATCTTCTACAACACAGCCTGTGGGTGAAACTGAAGCCTCTTGCCAGCCCTCTCAGCTCATCCCCAACTCCTGGCAACCTATAGCCTCAGATGCTGTGTTGTTGTAGTGCCCTAAAGAAACATGGGGGCAGAAACTGGGCTACCAGCATCCACTGAAAACAGTTGCATGGATAGTTGCCAGCCTCTGAGGTGGTGGGTCAAGGGGTATCAAGGTGGACCACTGAGCCCAAGCTCAGGAATCTTTTGCCCAATGAAGGACTCGAATCCATGACTCTGATATTAAGAGCCTCATGTTCTACAAACTGAGCCACTCTGGACATATGTATATTGTTGTGACTGTCCTTTAGAGTGAAGGGTGTGTAAGAAAGCTTTAACAACAACAACAACCATCAGGTGTATCTGAAGAAGTGTGCATGCACATGAAAGCTTATACCCAGAACAAACTTAGTTAGTCTCTAAGGGCTTTTTCGGCTGTGGCTCCAATCTGGTGGAACGCTCTGTCCCAAGAGACTAGGGCCCTGCGGGACTTGACATCTTTCCGCAGGGCCTGCAAGACAGAGCTGTCCCACCAAGCCTTTGGCCAGGGCACAGCCTGACTCCCTCCTTTGGCAATCTTCACAGAACTTTGGCCCAATGGTTGCCATCAATTTGATTTGAATTACTTTTATAACTTTTATAATGAAATGATTTTAGAACGTTGTACTATTTTATTGTTGTTAGCCGCCCTGAGCCCGGCTTCGGCTGGGGAGGGCGGGATATAAAAAAAAAGTATTATTATTATTAATGCCCCGCCAACTTCATTCTGCATTTACCCAGTCCTCAGCCTTCTTCCTTACACATCCCACAACGGAGAGCAAAGCTGCGTTGCTTGAGCAACGAGCTCCAGATGTATCCAAAAAAAGAAAACCAGAGAGGCCCAGACCCAGTGCCCCCTGGGCAAGGAATCTGGAGATGCCTGCGATGATTTCTCAGGAGTTTATCTTGGGCTGGCATGTGTGTGTTCAGGTGGGACGTGGGGTGGGGAGAAATTTTATCCTCTTCCCTCTCTCTCTCCAACCTAGGGGTGCCAGGAGCAGCAGCAGCATCAGTAACTCCCCCCTCCCTCGCTTCCCCAGGCTCTGCCGGCACCCCTCCCTTTACCGAGAGTCCCGGGGTTGCGTGTGCACTCTCGCTGGCCTGAGCCTTCCCAGGCTGCCCTTCCTGTTCACCCCAGGATAAAGCGCCAGGGATCTGGGAACAGGATACGCCAATTGGCAGGATATACACTTTTAGCCACAGTCAGCACAATGCTGAAGGGGGTGGGGGGCTGCTGCCAGCCAAGCCATAGACCTCTTTGCAGCGGGGGGGGGGGGGGGCGCAACACACACGCAAACTGAGAACCCTACTGCCTCAGGGTATTTCCCCCCCCCCCCACCAGCAACCTACTCTCCCCAGCACAAACACAAGCTTATGCCTTTGCTTTCAAGAGGCGAAAGCATATACAGTGGTACCTCCGGTTAAGTACTTAATTCGTTCCGGAGATCCGTTCTTAAGCTGAAACTGTTCTTAACCTGAGGTACCACTTTAGCTAATGGGGCCTCCCGCTGCCGCTGCATGATTTCTGTTCTCATCCTGAAGCAAAGTTCTTAACCTGAAGCACTATTTCTGGGTTAGCGGAGTCTGTAACCTGAAGCGTATGTAACCTGAAGCGCATGTAACCCGAGGTACCACTGTAGGTTTAGCAGAAGTCTAGCTGTGAGGGTGAGCACCTCAACCCCCCCAATTCCTTGGTTTTTCTGCAACGCCCCCCCCCCCTTGCTTAGCACTAAATCCCATTTGACTCTACATGGGATACTGGGAGGGAAAGGGAGGAGGGGCTGCGCTGGCCCAAATCCCTTAGGCCATCCGTTTCCTGTCTCTGTAGTGACAACCCATCGGGATAACATTCCTTCTCCAGCCAGCCAGCCATGCCCCACGCCCCTTGCCCAATCCTCTCCACCCACCGCCTCTCTCCCTTTAAAGTGACAGGCCCTCGGAAATAAATTGCCAGGTTTCGAGACATAGACATTCCTAATTAGGGGCTCTTAAAGAGACGGTGATTAATGTGAGCCCTGGCCCAGGCCAGCGCGAAGACATGCCTAAGCAGTCGGGAGTAAAAGCAACAGCCGCTGAGAGGCTCTCTGTCTCTTGGAAGGGCTGGGCAGCTGACAGCACTCTTGAAAGGGACGGCAAACTCCCCAAGCGGGGCAGTGACTAAAGTACCTCCCCCTCCACTGGGAGTTTTGTTTGTTTGTTTGTTCCTCTGTGGGAGTGCTCTCGGAATTATTTCCCCTCCGAGGAATACACATGGAAAAGGTTTCATCAGAACGAGGCGGGAATAAGTTGCAAACGGCAGTCTCCCGCTCACGCAGCTTTCCTGAAAAACCCACGTTGCCTTTTCAGTTCCAAGGTAAATGTTCCCCCAATGCTTTTCCTTGGGGGTGGAATGCATTGAAAAGCACCACCGTGGAAGGAAAAGCAGCGGCGAAACCAGATACAGAAAGCAGATGGCTTCGCAGGAGTTTTCAGGCTGCGGGAGCCAAAGATCCCTTCAGAAGCGCTGGCCTGGGTTGTGTGCCTCCTCTTAGATGTCCCTGCGATTGTATCTTGGCAACACAGGCCAGTTACAAAATTCTACATTTGATGCGCAGCAAGTAAAGTGGCAGAGGCAGGCAGGAGGGACCTATGCGCAGATCACGCCTTAAAATAGTGAGGTTCCATTTGGGATGCATGCAAATATGTGCATGCACACAGATGTGAGGATGCAAGGGAAAATGTCCCTGCGTACCCATCATCTAAACGTGACATGGTCTGTGTCCAAATCCATGGGGGGGGGGGGCAAAGAGAATCTGCCAATGGCTGTTGCCAACAAAAAACATAATACAGTGGTAAAGGTAAAGGTACCCCTGCCCGTACAGGCCAGTCTTGACAGACTCTAGGGTTGTGCACCCATCTCACTCAAGAGGCCGGGGCCCGGCGCTGTCCGGAGACACTTCCGGGTCACGTGGCCAGCGTGACATTGCTGCTCTGGCGAGCCAGAGCCGCAAATGGAAACGCCGTTTACCTTCCCGCTAGTAAGCAGTCCCTATTTATCTACTTGCACTTTGAGGTGCTTTCGAACTGCTAGGTTGGCAGGCGCTGGGACCGAACAACGGGAGCTCACCCCGTCGTGGGGATTGGAACCGCCGACCTTCTGATTGACAAGTCCTAGGTGCTGAGGCTTTTACCCACAGCGCCACCCGCGTCCCTTAATACAGTGGTACCTAGGGTTAAGTACTTAATTCGTTCCGGAGGTCCATTCTTAACCTGAAACTGTTCTTAACCTGAAGCACCACTTTAGCTAATGGGGCCTCCCACTGCTGCCGCCACGCCGCCAGTGCACGATTTCTGTTCTCATCCTGAAGCAAAGTTCTTAACCTGAAGCACTATTTCGGGGTTAGCGGAGTCTGTAACCCGAAGCGTATGTAACCTGAGGTACCACTGTATTCGAATGACTACTTCTGCGGTACATAAAACAGTAAGGCAGACATGGTCCTTGCACACACAGGCTGACAGTTTCAAAGTGTGTTACGTCTGTGCCAGCGAATGGGGGCATGCATGCCACCCCATCTGAAGGGCACTGAATGGAACCTCCCTTTGCTTTCTGTTTTGTTTTACCTACTGTAATCTCATTTGCTATCATCCCTCACACACTGCCCCCCCACCCCACCCGGGCTTAGAACAGAGCTCACCTTCTTTGGACATGCCAACCTCAAAGCACTTTTGCAGGCGGCAATACTGGCAGCGGTTGCGGGTGACCTTGTTGATCTGACAGTTCTTGTCCCGGTGGCAGGTGTAGACCATGTTTTTCTGGATGCTTCGGCGAAAGAAGCCCTAAAACATCAGAGAGAGGGAGAAAGAGGAACAGGTGACCAGGTGGGTGATGCGGAAGGAAGGCACTTAGGTAGTTCCAAGCCTCCTTTCCAAGTCTCCTTTCCCAGTGCAAATTGTGATATCCACTGCCACCTTCTACAAAACTCGCTGCTTCAGGTAGGACCGTTTTTGCAGCTTGGAGGCTGTTTCAGATGTCGTCGCTTACCAGCGTGAATCATAGAATCATAGAGTTGGAAGAGACCACAAGGGCCATCGAGTCCAACCCCCTGCCAAGCAGGAAACACCATCAGAGCACTCCTGACATATGGTTGTCAAGCCTCTGCTTAAAGACCTCCGAAGAAGGAGACTCCACCACACTCCTTGGCAGCAAATTCCACTGTCGAACAGCTCTTACTGTCAGGAAGTTCTTCCTCATGTTTAGGTGGAATCTTCTTTCTTGTAGTTTGGATCCATTGCTCCGTGTCCGCTTCTCTGGAGCAGCAGAAAACAACCTTTCTCCCTCCTCTATGTGACATCCTTTTATATATTTGAACATGGCTATCATATCCCCCCTTAACCTCCTCTTCTCCAGGCTAAACATGCCCAGCTCCCTTAGCCGTTCCTCATAAGGCATCGTTTCCAGGCCTTTGACCATTTTGGTTGCCCTCCTCTGGACACGTTCCAGTTTGTCAGTGTCCTTCTTGAACTGTGGTGCCCAGAACTGGACACAGTACTCCAGGTGAGGTCTGACCAGAGCAGAATACAGTGGCACTATTACTCCCCTTGATCTAGATGCTATACTCCTATTGATGCAGCCCAGAATTGCATTGGCTTTTTTAGCTGGCTATGACAGTATGAGTTTTGAATCTTCAGATCAGGGGAGTGGCTAATGACTTTTGGGGCATGGGTCCATAGAAACAAATGTACATACAATTTGCAAATATGCACATGCCAGTTTAGACTTTAAATGGCACAGAAGGCAAGCCAACTATTTCCATCCAGATCACCCCCAGGTTTAAGTTTGTCGCTTAATTTACGGCCCAAGTCAGATATCCCAAAACAGTACCTCTTTGATTCCTATTACCCCGGTTAATTTCCCAATTTATCCTGCTCCAAATCAATTCAATTCCTGTTCAGTTCCTTCCATTCCTTACACTCCAGATCATCTCCCAAAAAGGTCATCTTTGGGAGGCAGAAAGAGAACTGGCCTTTTTTGTGGTGGCTCCCCGGTTGTGGAATGCTCTCCCCAGAGAGGCTCGCCTGGCGCCATCATTCCATGTCTTTAGGCACCAGGCAAAAGCATTCCTCTTTACCCAGGCCTATGGCTATTTAATAATCTATGGCCTGTGAAAGTGTGGAGAAGAGGACTGTTATTACGATGACTATTTTATTATTAGGCTGTCTGTCAGTGTGCTTTTTATTATGTGTTTTCATTGTATTTTTATCACTGGTGTTCTGTAATGTGTTTTTAACAATTGTACACCACCTTGGGATCTTTTGATAAAGGGTGGTATATAAATTGAATTAATAATAATAATAATAATAAAAATAATAATAATAAAAAATTTATGTAATATCCTACTGATAGCCCTTAATTTGATCCCTCCTTCCACTGAATTCACTACCCCACACAGGGAAACACCTGGGGCACTCAGAAAAGATGCAAGGCCCCCTTGTTCTTTGGCCCACCTCTGACTTTTAAATGTTTGTGTATCATAAGCAGCTGACTTGTAATGAATCAGACCTTCCGTTCTAGCCCAGGACAGTCTTCCCTGACTAGCAGTAGCAGCGACAGCTTTTCCAAAATCTCAGGCAGAGGGTCTTCCACTGCCCTGCCACTTGCGATCCTTTAACAGAAGTTGCCCTTTAAAGAGCTGGCATTTTGTAAGGGGCTGGGAAGTATGTGAACCAGGAAGTTCTGAGTCCAATCATCATCTTAGGCAAGTCACTATCTCTCCGCTCCCTCAGTATAAAGGGCAGCAGTGGGGAACTCTTTCAGCCAGGGACCCTAGATCTTTATCTCCCACTCCGCCTGCAGGCCAGCTTTGATAGGGGAGACCACCGCCTGTCAATCATCTGCTGGCAGGTGAATGATAGGTGCACAGTAAAAGCCCAGCTGTCCAAATTGTGGAGCAAGTCAGGTGTGGAGCAGGTGGGCATGGTTTGGAGGACACAGCCTCACAGGCCAAATGAGTTAGCTATAGCTCTCAGTTCCAGCAACCAACCCTCAAAGGTTCCCAAGGTGGAAAACACACTCTCCATATGTACAGATTCAGCCTCAGCCTGACGGATGTTAACCTGATGATCTTTGAAGTAGGTGCAGAATTTTCTGCAACCAGAAACCCCCCAATTCAACAACCGGGACACAAGAGGATGCAAGTCAGCATGCATATGCTTGTTTTGCACATTTCATCTTGCTTGCATAATCTGTTTTTTTGGGTGTTGGCATGCAGCTTCAAATTCCCTGCTGCAACATTCCTTTGGACGAGGAAAGGAGGCCTGGGTGAAGCAGCCAACCCCACCCTCCTGGTCTGAACAGATGCCTGCTTGAACTCACGATTCGGGCGAGCTGCGCTGCAAGGAGCCCCCCAGCGCAGAGGGTTAGTTGAGGTGTGCGACAGCGTCTTGTGGGGTGGGGAAGCTCCCTCCACTCACCTTGCAGCCTTCGCAGGAGCTGACCCCGTAATGATAGCCAGATGATTTGTCGTTGCAGACGAAGCAAGGTTTGTAGACACGTGGGGGTGGGGGCGGAGAGGGGGAGCTGGGCACCATCTCCTCCGAACTTGTGCTCTGCGTCTCCACCGCTGCAGAAGGAAATAGGGGAGGGTCAGGCAGACATTTGGGACACTGTACACCCAAACAACAGTCACGAAATTAAAAAGACACCTGCTTCTTGGGAGAAAAGCAATGACAAACCTAGACAGCATCTTAAAAAGCAGAGACATCACCTTGCCAACAAAGGTCCGTATAGTGAAAGCTATGGTTTTCCCAGTAGTGACGTATGGAAGTGAGAGCTGGACCATAAAGAAGGCTGATCACTGAAGAATTGATACTTTTGAATTCTGGTGCTGGAAGAAACTCTTGCAAGTCCCATGGACTGCAAGAAGATCAAACCTATCAATTCTTAAGGAAATCAGCCCTGAATGCTCACTGGAAGGACAGATCCTGAAGCGGAGGCTCCAATACTTTGGCTGCCTCATGAGAAGAGAAGACTCCCTGGAAAAGACCCTGACGCTGGGAAAGATGGAGGGCACAAGGAGAAGGGGACGACAGAGGACGAGATGGTTGGATAGTGTTCTCGAAGCTACCAGCATGAGTTTGACCAAACTGCGGGAAGCAGTGGAAGACAGGAGTGCCTGGCGTGCTCTGGTCCATGGGGTCACGAGTTGGACACGACTAAACGACTAAACAACAACAACACCCAAACTTTGGTTAAAACATATTAAAAATGACAGCCTTTCGTTTCATTTCATTTTTTAAAATTTTATCTTAAGGAAGCTTCTACGACTCAAAATTATTGTGTGGAAAGTTTGTGGGGTTGTTTGCTCACCTGATTCACACTGGGAAAGGGGAGGGCTAGGCAGGGGGGCAGGGATTGCATCTGCTTTGCCCCATAATCACAATCTCAACAAGCTAAAGGAACTTCAGAAGGCAGAACAGAGTCCAGAAAGTTTGAGGGATTATCTTAGCATCATGGAACCATCAGAGGGACAGGCATTACAAATAACACATCCAAGATTCTGAATCTATAAAGTAATTTACGAACTTTGGCTGCATTTCAACTTGCATTAAAAATCTCTCACACACCCTCAAAATGCTTTCTGGCACCTAAAAGACTTAACAGATTGATTGGGGCATAAGTGTTTGTGAACAGAGAGCCCATTTTATCATCAGATACAAAAATAAAATAAAAAAATCATTCATCTAGTCGTGCATCAATCATGCCTTGGTCCAGGAAAGATTATGCTATGAATAAATGTTTTCATCCATAATGAATGGGACTAGTTGTTCACGATATGCTGCGATCAATCTGTTAGTCTTTAAGGTGGCACATAGGTGCCCCCCAAAATACACTGCAACACATTAAACTGGCTCCCAGCAGTGGACAGTGTGGTGCAGTGTAAACGCACCAGCAGGAGTGCTGGATTGGCTCTGCTGTCATCTGTTTCCACCACGCTGTGACGTCCCACACCTTTCCTTCCCACTAAGCATCAGTCAGGTAAGCGCTGCTGCCACCCCCACCATGCCACCCACTGTTGATGACCAACCTTCTGAAATCATAAAAAAAGGTAAAGGGACCCCTGACCATTAGGTCCAGTCGTGGCCGACTCTGGGGTTGCGGCGCTCATCTCGCTTTACTGGCCGAGGGAGCCGGCGCACAGCTTCTGGGTCATGTGGCCAGCATGACTAAGCCGCTTCTGGCGAACCAGAACAGCGCATGGAAATACCATTTACCTTCCTGCCAGAGCGGTACCTATTTATCTACTTGCACTTTGACATGCTTTCAAACTGCTAGGTTGGCAGGAGCAGGGACCGAGCAACGGGAGCTCACCCCATTGCGGGGATTTGAACCGCCGACCTTCTGAAATCATACAGTGTTAGAAACTCAGGTATATAAGCTAGGCACCCAATGTGTAGTTGCCATTTGGGGGCAAGATGGCTCTAAAATCTTATTTTTCAAGGGATGCATTGTCTGTGATTGGTCATCAGGTAGTTCAGATGACTACCTTGAGCTAGGTTAAGAACTTTGAAACCTTAAAGAAGAAAAGCCACTTGATATTGGCCTATTCCTATCTCTTTTTCTTAATGTTGACACAGACCATTCAGTGTAGGAATATTCTTCACAAATGTGAGTAGGGCTGTGGGATGGGGACTCAGGGGTGCCCAATTTTCCCTCAAAATTTGATGAAGTGAACATGCGTGAGGGCTGACCAAAGTTGTTGACCCTTTTTTTTAGGATTGAAGTTGTTGATTTTATTTTGCAGTTGGGGAGACTTGAGGAAGAGAGAAAATTGCTTGCCGAACGACACCTCATGGCTGAAGGAGATCATACTTTATTAGGAATATGCTGGGATATATTCCTTATAATATACATGGGAGTAAGTGACTGGAGACAGGGCGGTTGGGATTGGCGGTGGGGAGTCAGCCATACACTGAGCAGGCAAATGGCGTAACTGTGCATTACTTACAGTGAAGTTGCCTGGGAAGGAGGAAACATTAAAAAGATTTAGTCCTAAACTCCCAGCCTCTTGCCCTCACCATGACCCATAACGCCTGGACAGAGTTCCTTCGGTTCAAACAGCATTTTCCACCGCCCCCCAACCCCGGCAAGCCATGAAACTGTTTGCAATTCTAGCTTTCAACACAGACTGAATTTCCTGTGACAAGACCCTAAATGCCACATTCCAGGCCAAACAGGTTGGAATTGTTACCAGAGCTGTGTAACCTAATCCCTTCCCCTGGGGGTGGGAAGAGAGGAATGACCCTGCCCAAAGGAGACATAGGTTAGAAAAGCTGGGGAGGAAATACGGGGGGAGGGGGTGAGTTTTAGTCCACTTTCCCCTCCTGCAAAAGGTCTGTATTTAGCGTTCACCCCCAAAAAATTTAAGGATGTTTCCATTTTTAGGGTGGTGAAGCCAACAGCAGATTCACAAGATTCATTTAAAGCAGCCTTTCTCAACCTGTGGGTCCCCAGATGTTGTTGAACTACAACTCCCATCACCCCTAGCAAGCAAGGCCAGAGCTCAGGGATGATGGGAGTTGGAGTCCACAACATCTGGGGACCCACAGGTTGAGAACCGCTGAATTTTAAAGCATATCCAACGCACATTCAAAGCACATGACTTCCCCCAAAGAATCATGGGAACTGTAGTTTCCCATAGCTACAATCCCAAACACCCTTACCTACAGGATTCTTTGGAGGAAGTCATGTGCTTTGAATGTGTGTTGGGTGTGCTTTAAATCATGTATAGTGTAGATCTGCTCAAATGGTGACATTCTCCTTACACGGTGAATGTGGACTCAGTCTATATGGTAACCCTGGCCATTAACCATAATAAAACGACTTGTATTACTGTATTTTTCGCCCTATAGGACACACTTTTTCCCCTCCAAAAATGAAGCGGAAATGTGTGTGCGTCCTATGGGGTGAATGCAGGCTTTCGCTGAAGCCAGGAGAGCGAGAGGCGTCGGTGCGCACCGACCGCTCTCGCTCTCCAGGCTTCAGGAAGCTATCCGCAAGCCTTGGGAGCCCGGCAGGAGTGCCCACCGGGCTCCCAAGGCTTGCGGGCAGCAGCCTGCAGCCCAAAGCACGGGGTGCGCTGCGGAGCACACCCCGTGCTTCGGGCAGATGTCCGCAAGCCTTGCACGCCTGGCCTGTTCTGCTCGGCCTTCCCCCGCCCCAGCCCCGCACCTGGGGAGGGGGAAATATTCCCCCCCCCTTTATCCCCCCCCCCAAATCTAGGTGCGTCCTATGGGCAGGTGCATCCTATAGGGCGAAAAATACGGTATACGGTAGCCCTGCTTGTAGGTTATATTCACAGCTTTTTTAAATAAAAAAGTGTTTCACAATTACGATCATTCCACCCGGGTTTAACTTAAAGTCCGGATTAGGAAGCCATCTCCATTTTTCTTCTTTTCTAGTGCCAGTTTTGGCACTAAAGTTCGCTATGAGTTGCTTCGTGGGCATCACTCAGCAGTTCCAAATCGATATCCCTAATGTGTTTGTTTTCTCATTCATTCACAGGACCAGGCAGAAGGTGACTTCTTTCAGAAAACACATTTTAAAGCACATTGGAAGCATGTCTTCTCACCCAAAAAATCATGGGAACTGTAGATTCTTAAGGGTGCTTGGAATGGTAGCTCTGTGTGGGGTAATGAAAAATTCCCAGGTTTGGAGTTTTTTTAGGGGGAGTGCTTTCCATTGTACGCAGCCTAAAACTGGAGCAAAACGATCCCCCCTAGTAGATACAGCAAGGGACGCGGGTGGCGCTGTGGGTTAAACCACAGAGCCTAGGACTTGCCGATCAGAAGGTCAGCGGTTCGAATTCCCGCGATGGGGTGAGCTCTCGTTGCTCGGTCCCTGCTCCTGCAAACCTAGCAGTTCGAAAGCACGTCAAAGTGCAAGTAGATAAATAGGTACCACTTCAGCAGGAAGGTAAACGGCGTTTCCGTGCGCTGCTCTGGTTCGCCAAAAGCGGCTTAGTCATGCTGGCCACATGACCCGGAAGCTGCACACCGGCTCCCTCGGCCAATAAAGCGAGATGAGCGCCGCAACCCCAGAGTCGGTTACGACTGGACCTAACGGTCAGGGGTCCCTTTACCTTTAATAGATAAAGCAACAACATTGCAGCTGTCAAGTTGATCGCAGGGATGGGTTGTTCAGAGAATTTGGGTGCTTGTGCAGAAAATTCCCTGCCTACAATACAATAGGGATCACAGGAGTGGATGGTTATAAGATTCCTCCCTCACCACCGCCCCCTTCACCTTCCTGCTATCTGCAATATCTCCCAGCACAAACTCTTGTTTGCAAAAGGAAAACAGCACTTCGCAGGCCACTCTAACCACAATAGATAAGCAGCATATACAAACTCCATGCAGCCATCATGTCTCTTGAGCTCAGTTCTTATAAGTGACCCTGCAATAAACAAACCCAGCCTTCCCAACTCAACAAATAACCCTCCAATGAATATTCATTTCCCACACTCATTTGTGTGTTTCTCTCTCACCCCGCCTTCTAAATTACTCCACAACAAACAAGCTAATGCACAGCAGCCCAGAGCTAAGCAACAAAACTCATACTGTTAGCCTATGCCAGGCACCCCCAAACTCGGCCATCCAGATGTTTTGGGACTACAATTCCCATCATCCCTGACCACTGGTCCTGTTGGCTAGGGATGATGGGAGTTGTAGTCCCAAAACATCTGGAGGGACAAGTTTGGGGGTGCCTGGCCTATTCTCTGTATCCCTTGCTGAAAACAAGATTCTTCATAGGCAGATATTCGGGGGGGGGGAGGGTGGACCTCAAATAATTTGGTGCTGGACACCACACAATTGTGAAGAATCTCAGCATGCATTTTATTTTTGAACCGCAGATTTCTAGCCCTTAAGATTGTGAAGATATGCTCGAAAGTGCACATGGGTAAGGCCTGGACAAATCTCAGAAGCTAGGAGAGCAAGCTGAACAACGTATGCCGTGTGGTGGGCTTCAGTGCCCTTGGCAAAACTTTTCCAATGGAAGCTAGATTTAAGGTTTCATTCATTTCCCCAAAAAATCAATCCTACTCATTTTGGACTACAGTGGTACCTCGGGTTACATACGCTGCAGGTTACAGACTCCGCTAACCCAGAAATAGTGCTTCAGGTTAAGAACTTTGCTTCAGGATGAGAACGGAAATCGTGCTCCGGCGGCGCAGCGGCAGCAGGAGGCCCCATTAGCTAAAGTGGTGCTTCAGGTTAAGCACAGTTTCAGGTTAAGTACGGAACTCTGGAACGAAGGGACCACTGTATCACGTAGCCCCATGCCTAAGGACAGTTTGGAAGGCACAGATCAGTCCAGCCATATCCACACTTTCAAACGTGTTCAGGAACAAAGTAGGCCACACAAATCGGAACAAAGTGGAAATTCAGTGTTCATTAATGTTTTGTTTACATATACGCAAGTAAAAGGGAAAGGAAAAAGAGGCATGTGAGGGCCAGGTGAACATTAAGCAACATGCCAGATCTAGCCCCTAAATTGGAGATTCCCTGCTTTGGTGTTTTGTCAGCACTTGCACCGATCACCTTTTCGGTGGTGACAGCTGATTGCATCAACCAGCTGTTTGCTGTTAATGCCTAACAGCTGATCAACAGGGTCAGTAGCTGATTGAACCCCACAGCTCCCACTTAAATGACGTATCTACAAGTTTCATCGTCCTTCAAGCTGATAACAAGCTTCCTCTGTATTAGCGTATAAGCCAGCATGGAGATGGTGCGTGGATGCCGCTTGGAATGAAACGCGTATTTTTACAGTATACATTTGTAGACACGTAAAAGTGTCAGCTGCTTTGGTCAATGTCTATCCCAAATGACTAAACTCAGGACTCAGCTACATTGGTAAAGAAACAGCTATTTGAATATGCAATAAACATGCAACACCAGATGGCGCAAGAGAGCAGGAAATTTTTAAGTGCAATTTTCCATGGATTTTTTTTTCCTTTTGTTAAAATGATCTAATTTCTGACTTATTTATAGCGTTCTCCACCCCAACCCCCCGCTTGTGTTTAGATCCACCCCCAGTGGTATTAGAAGGGACCTTCCTCTCTCCAAAGCTGTCAACAGTGAGATAGGATGACCAATGTTCAAGACCACTATATATAGACTGCAATGACTTATGCACAATTAATATATGTGTGTTTCTGAGTTGGTAAAAGCTGCAGGAGATGACTCTGGCCACATAATTTTCATGTGGGCAGGGACTAATAATAATAATAATAATAACAATAATAATAATTTTTATTTATACGCCGCCCTCCCCAGCCAAGGCCGGACTCAGGGCGGCTAACAAGCAATAATTAAAATAAGTTGAATGAATACAACTTAAAAACAAAATTACAATACAACATTAAAATACTGAAACATTAAAATATTAAAATGCAGCCTCATCACAGGAGGAGAAAGGAAAAAGAAAAAAGAAAGAGGGGGAGGGAATCAAATTGGCTCCAAGCCAAAGGCCAGGCGGAACAACTCTGTCTCACAGGCCCTGCCGAAAGAAATCAGATCCTGCAGGGCCCTGGTCTCATGAGGCAGAGCGTTCCACCAGGCCGGAGCCAGTGTTGAAAAGGCCCTGGCTCTGGTTGAAGCCAATCTAACTTCCTTAGGGCCTGGGACCACTAGGGTGTTGATTTATGGACCTTGAGGCTCTCCGTGGGGCATACCGGGAGAGGCGGTCCCATAGGTACGAGGGTCCTAGGCCGTGATTATTTATACAAAATTTATATTTATATTTTTTATACAAAAACCCACCCGCAGCAGTATCTTTGTCTTGCTCCAACATGGGAATTCTGCTTTTCATAGAATTGCAGAGTTGTGTCAGAACCCAAAGGTTTCCCTTTCACAAAAGGGTTTGTATTTTCCAAGTGGGAGCTCAGCGTTAAACTTAATTATGAGCAGGCCTGCATTTTGCCCAGCCATTGTTTGACACGGAGTTCTGCTGCACCTTCCTAATGTGTGCAAACATGTGTGTTTTTGAAGGCGCATAACTGTTTGTTAATGCTTTGTGGGTACACTGTAGGAAATACCAGAGTAATGCCAGCGGCAAAAACAAGGTTGTTGCATAAAATGTGGAGCCACTCTTAGGATACAGCTGGGAGGGAGAGTCAGTGTCTCTGTTTTTAGCATCCTAGGGGCACCAGTATTAACAGGCTTCATGATTCAACGTGGCACCTTCCTTTTCCCCACAGGGAAATGGCTAAATAGAGTATCCATTTCAAAGCCACTTAAGTCCTTCACATATCAGGAGTGCAGGTTGCAGGTTGTCACTGTGATGAGATTTCCAGGAGTCAGCCCCTTAATAGAGACAGGGCTTTAGGTCAACTGGCAAGCTGGGACCCCCTCAGTTTCCCATATGCACCCTCCTCCCCACAGAAAAGTCTAATGAGTTCCTCTTTATTACACACCACAGCTTCTCTGTCCAACATGGCAGCTCTTAAAGGCCTCCCTTATTTTACAAACCTCTGTGGCTTTCTGCTGCCTGCAAACCAAGTCACAGGCAAATGGGAGTGAGAAGCTGAGGGGAATACAAGGCTAACCCCAGCACGGCCCTTTGTTGGTGTTTGTACTTAGAGCAGGTGCAGAACAAGCCTTTTGCTTGGCTTGCGCTGGAGCACGTCCGTGAGAAGAATCTATGCCCAGGCCTTATGTGAAATATGGCCTATTAAAAACTGGTTGCTGCTAAGGCGCCCGCATCGTTCAGGTCCTTTAAACGTAATTATTCAGCCCTGGGTCCCCAGGTGTTATTGGACTACAACTCCCATCATCCCCAGCCAGCTTGGCCAATGGGCAGGGATGATGGGAGTTGTAGTCCCATTGCCATCATCTGCAGGCCTAAGATGGAAGGAGGCTGCTTTGAAAGGCCTGCACAAGTCTTCTCCCACAGCAACATCTTTGTTTCAGCTTTATGCATGTGCTTTAATTTTCACTCTTGCAGTAACCTTGAGAAGCAGTTGCTCTTGTTCTTGTTCTGTCAATGGAGAACGGAGGCAGAGAGACAGGTCTCAACATTTTATTCACTGGTCCCCACAGGTATTGTCTTAGGAACCACGGTTTGTTTCTCCTTTTCTGTGATTCAGGGACTGCTTAGGTAAGGATGCTCGCTAGGCAACTGTTTCTAAGCGATGCCTCTTAAGGGATCTCTTGGGTAAGAGCTGAAGTACAATTGTAGATTGTACTTGGGTCTGACAATGCTGGGTTCATGACCCACAGACTCATTCCTTGCCCTTGGGAGGGCAAATCTCATGATGGCAGCAGCTGCTGCTGAGCTGCAGGGCTGGGGAACTTGCGGCCCTCCAGGTGTTGCTGGACTACATCTCCCATCATCCCTGACCATCATCAATGGCGGCTGGGGACTGGGGCTGATGGGAGCTGGAGTCTAACACAATCCGGAAGGTCATGGGTTCCCCACCCAAGGCAACAAGGTACAGATTTAAAACTGGTGAGTCGAAAGCAAGACGTCCCACCAAACAGACTGAGGGGTCTGAAGATGGTCTAAAAGATGTATGATGCAAGCAACTCCTTTAGGAACTGAGAGTTTTCACTACTCTGCCCTTTCTCACCCTGGACAGGGTCAGTAGGGAATGTTCACTTTCCAAAAGAGAGAGATGCCCAACACTCACTGGGAACCTGGAGCTAGGTAGAAGGTGATCCTGACACACATAGGAAGAGATCTCAGCAAGTTCCTAATTTATTCCAGGGCCTGGTTTCTGTCCATGTCTTCTGCCAGAGCCTATGAGTCATTCTTGGGAGCATGAACCTTACACTGCTTCACTCATAGGCTCTTTTGGTGTTATTGGCATCTCTCTGTTTCAAGAGTCAATGGAGTGCACCTCCAGGGGTGAAGTCAAACCACTCTGTTAGTAGCACCTAAGGAACCTCACTGATGTGGGTCAAAGCAGAGCAATATGTTTGTCACCAGCTGGGCTGCAAGAGTTGTGGAACGGAGGCATACAAGGAGCCATCCAACTGCATTAGGAACTCCACTCTGGATTTGCGCAAAGGAATCCTCCTAAAGTCTTTTCTTCTCCCAAATATGTCATGCAAGGCAATGGAGGTTTAGGACCAGAGTTTTCCTTCTCCTGGATGGGCTACCTTCCAGGTTTAGCAGGCTGAATTCTTATGTTATTCCTACACTGCATGAATAAAAGGTAAAGAGCAGATTCACACCTTCAACATCCATCAGCCAAGAGGAATAAAGGTGTCTCCTTCAGGCAGAGGCATGGTCAGAATCAGACAGGGGTCAAGATCTGAGGTGGACAGAGAGGGCTGGATAAAAAGGCCAGAAACAGATGCAAGGTCAAAGTCAGGATTGCGACATGAGCAATAAGAAAAGGAGTAGAATTCAGCAGCCTCAGAAGAGCAGCATGTGTCTCAGACTGAGGAGCATCTCTAAGGCTGGAGCTTTACAGAGCTTGGTTTGTAAGGACTGGCCCTTGAGGATCAGCTGACCAGCTTTTCGGACAGTCTTGGTACTTAATACTAGATGGCAACCTCAATGCATGGAGCCAAGTCTGCTGGACTGGCCACAGATGAAATGATGGAGCATCAATGGCAAAGCACCAGAGGTTCAAGACACAAACACCAGCGCCATACACCTTCCTCCTTGGATTCCATTTCCAAACTCTGGCCTGGCACATTCTCAGCAGCAAATGTTCTCTGTTTGTAAAATGGAAGCAACTGGTCAAACTCACAGGGTTCTAGTGAGGATGGATCATGCATTAAAGAGATGTTGGAAGCACTGCAAGCTAGAGTAGCTTCCTGCTATGGCTCTTCTCCTGGTCTTGATGTAAATTTGACTATCACCCACCACTGCCACCACCAGAAAAAAACCTTTTTAACCATGAGAAGGGAGGGAAACCTTTAAGGTTCGCCAATTGCTGTTTATCCATTCCGCCAGAGCCCCTTTTCCTGTCCTTGCAAACCTCTCCAGTGGAGTCTTCATCAGCATCAGAGAAGAAGGGACAATTAGAAGCTCATGAATTTTAACTCTCTGCATTATCCTCTTCTTTCAGATAAGACAATAGGCCTTTGGAGGCTGTTCCCTTGGCTCCAACAGTGCATGACTGGCTCCCTAGGGCCAGGAGATAGAGGCAGACAAAAGGAGGCCCTGCCAGGTGATTAGATCTCACTGGAAGGCCTTTATTTACCTGAAAACAGCCCATAAACACAGAGGGTTGTGTCTGAAAAGCTGGTGAGAATTAAGGGAGATGGATAAGAGAGAAAGAATGCCAGGTAACACAAAGAGACAAACACACACCCAGTAATGTGGAGATGTGCCATCCCAGCTTTTAATTGCAAAGCTCAGAATCTATAAGTTTTGGCAAGCCCAAACTCCTGGAATTCCATGAACTACATCAGAGCAATCTTTCTTATATCAGGAAGAGATAATGTGGTGGTGGGTATATTTTATTTATTTAAATGCATGCAAAGCATTTGTCCTTCACAGGACTCTTCATCAGGCAGACTAGAAAGACAAAGTTCTAGTTACGGGTCTGCCGTAGTTGAAACAAAATAAATAAAAAAATTCTTCCAATAGCACCTTAGAGACCAACTAAGTTTGTTACTGGTATGAGCTTTCGTGTGCATGCAGTGTATCTGAAGAAGTGTGCATGCGCACATCTTCAGATAGCTTATATCAAGAACAAACTTAGTTGGTCTCTAAGGTGCTACTGCACAATTTTTTTATTTTTCTATATATTTCAACTGTGTCAGACCAACATGGCTACCTACCTGAATCTAGAACTGTAGCAATAGTTCCGTAAGTGAAATACGGTTGCCAACATTTTGCTGGCCCCTGCTAATATACCTTAAACTAAATCAAAAGACAGAAACTTCTACTTTGCAGAGATAAATATTAACTCATGCTAAAGTCTGCAAATCCATCCCCTACTGAAGGGACCAATAAATGACTTGGCAACCATAAAGTGAAGTGATTCTGTTCCAGACCTCTTCTTCAAGCACATATGTTTAAAGGCGGCGGGGGGGGGGGGATAAAATAAAATATTCAAAATAAAGTTGATCAATTTAACTTGATAGGCTGTCTCCGCAACTCACTTATATATTTCTTAAATATACTGTTTAATATAATAAAAACTTACAATAAAAAGAACCATACGGAAAATGAAGAAAAAAAATCAGTTAATGTTTCCTTAAAAACTGGATGAAAAGAAGATAAATACACAACTGTTTATCACAAATAAAACCAGAGAAGCGCAAAAAACAAACAAACAAAAAATTCAAGTGGCAGAGTCCAGGAAACTTGGTTATACAGTGGTACCTCGGGCTACATATGCTTCAGGTTACAGACTCTGCTAACCCAGTACCTCGGGTTAAGAACTTTGCTTCAGGATGAGAACAGAGGCAGTGCGGCGGCAGCGGGAGGCCCCATTAGCTAAAGTGGTGCTTCAGGTTAAGAACGGTTTCAGGTTAAGAATGGACCTCCGGAACGAATTAAGTACGTAACCAGAGTTACCACTGTATATGCTTTTTTTAATGCATTGGAAGGTTATTATTGTTTTTACCCCGCATTCAGAGGATGGCTGCTATAATCAAGAATGCCCACTTCTATACTGTCACCAACTGACACTCAGTTGGTCATTTTGCAATAGCTGCAGCTTCTGAACCATGTGTACAATACACTAAAAAGGTAAAGGTAAAGGACTCCTGACAGTTAAGTCCAGTCGCATATGACCCTGGGGTTGTGGCGCTCATCTCGCTTTACTGGCCGAGGGAGCCGACGTTTGTCCACAGACAGTTTTGCCGGGTCAGGTGGCAAGAATGACTAAGCCGCTTCTGGCGGAACCAGAGCAGCGCACGGAAACGCCGTTTACCTTCCCACCAGAGTGGTACCTATTTATCTACTTGGACTTTGAGGTGCTTTCGAAATGCTAGGTTGGCAGGAGCTGCGACCGAACAACAGGAGTTCACCCCGTCACGGGGATTTGAACCGCTGACCTTCCGAACGGCAAGCCCTAGGCTCTGTGGGGTTTAGACCACAGCGCCACCCGCGTACAGTCCATTGCAGTACCCTAATTGTCTGCACAGTTACTAAAGTTGCAAGAGAGCCCTGCCCTGTCTTGGACCTACCCAACCTAGAACCCAGGGACCTGCTGCTAGGCAAAGGAGATACAGTGGTACCTCGGGTTACATACGCTTCAGGTTACATACGCTTTAGGTTACAGACTCCGCTAACCCAGAAATAGTGCTTCAGGTTAAGAACTTTGCTTCACGAATGGGAACAGAAATCATGCTCCGGCGGCACAGCAGCAGCAGGAGGCCCCATTAGCTAAAGTGGTGCTTCAGGTTAAGAACAGTTTCAGGTTAAATACCACTGTAGATGAATGATGGGTTAGAAGGACAACCTGTTCTGAGGTGGTATAAGGCAGCGTTTCCCAACCTTGGGCCTCCATCTGTTTTTGGACTACAACTCCCATCAACCTTAGCTAGCAAGACCAGTGGTCAGGGATGATGGGAATTGTAGTCCAAAAACAGCTGGAAGCCCAAGGTTGGGAAACACTGGTATAAGGCATGTGGCTGCGTCTTGCAGGAGAAGACTTATCACTGTGAGCAAACCTGGCTTTCACAGAAGCTTGTCTGTTGTCACCAATCTTGTCCTGAACGAAGCTCTAGAGAAGCATTCAAGGAACCCCAGGAGTTTGCTTCTGTGGACCAGAGAAGCAAGCTCTGGAAAATGGCCTCCAACTGCCCCCACACCATCAGAACTGGGATGGAGCAAAAAAAAGTCCCTTCCCTGTGCAGTTTTGCAGAGGATGTTTCAGAGCCAGAGTACAGACTTGTTTCCCTGGATTCCCCAATTGCATTTGACAGCTCCCGCCTTGTTTGCCCGGAGTCACACAGCGTGAAGTGTGGAAGGAGCCCAGGGTGGCAAAGGGACCACAGCCAAGGCCACCCAGAGCTCGCCGCAAGGCCGCCGGAAGCCAAGCTGTCGGGCTTTTTGAGGCATCGTTAAGCGAGATAAAGAGTGTGTTCTGCAACAGGTGGGAGCAGAGGGCAGGAAATAAATTCCGCAGCAGGACAGGACTCTCCCGCCTCCATGAACGGGGGGAAGAGCAGGCCTGGCCATAAATCGCCCCCGTGCTGACAGCAATCTGATGCTCCAACAGAGGGAACAAACCCAAACACATTCCCAGAGGGCAGAAGGCCAATGCACCTTCACGGAGGCGGAACAAGCGGCATGAAATATGGTGGCTGGCCCATGGGAGTGGACGTCTGTGTCCAGTCCTTGTCCTCTGGGGAACAAATGAGAGCAGGAAATCCTAATACGCAGCCCAGCAGGAACTCAAGAGGCAGCATATTAATCATGATTTCAAATACTTCCATAGCCAGCTGATTGCATTAAATGCCTCTCAAAGCTAGAATCATTCTTTGGTTCTTCATAATCAGGCGGTAGAATTTTGGGTCGTATCACTGCAGGGGCAGCCATCTTTTTTAAAAACATTACTCATTTAAAAGACAGAGGCACAGACACACACAAAACCTCCAAGGATGCAGTCAACTAGCACATGGACATTTAGCATAACCCTATAAAGGGGATTTCTTTTAGGGGGGATGTTAAAAAGTATTACCATCCCTTTGGCCGGAACTGGCAGTCTTAAGCAGTCCAGAATTCTGCCACCTTGTTCTTTATAATATGTGGGTTAGTTCCACGCTCCGTTCATCTTCACAACCCTTTGAAGTCAGTAATAAAAATCGCATTTTACAGGCAAGGAATCCTGATTACAATTTCAAACATGCAATAACAAAATAAAACAAAACAAACCATCCAGATGCAAAGTAGATCTGTCTCTCCAAGTGCGTTTTACTAGGTCTTAATAAAAAAAAACCCCATGGTTTATCTGTTTTGTGTTCTCTTATGAAATCACATATTTTTGTACTGAAATATGGACTGGGCATGAAAACGTGAGCTGGACCATCTGCCCTGAAGCTGAGGGATTAGAAAGAGAAAGTTACCATATTCTAGAGGAGACTGGCTACATCTGCACCATACATTTAAAGTACAGTGGCTGTTCGGGCTGCGAACGTGATCTGTGCAGGAGTCACGTTCGCAACCTGCAGCGCTGAGTCTGCGCATGCGCATGTTGCGATTTGGCACTTCTGTGCATGCGCAAAGCACGATTTAATGGCAGAGGGCCTTCTCGGTAGTGGCGCCCGCCCTGTGGAACGCCCTCCCATCAGATGTCAAAGCGATAAATAACTACCTGACATTCAGAAGACATCTTAAGGCAGCCCTGTTCAGGGAAGTTTTTAATGTGTGATATTTTAGTGTATTTTTGGTTTCTATGGAAGCCGCCCAATAAATTATTATTGTTGTTGTTGTTATTCTGCACATGCGCAAACGCCAAAACCCGAAAGTAACCCGTTCCGGTACTTCTGGGTTTGGCGCAGTGCGCAACCCAAAAATGCACAACCTGAAGTGTCTGTAACCTGAGATATAACTGTACATCCAGTATACAGTGCTACCTCGGGTTAAGAACTTAATTCGTTCTGGAGGTCCATTCTTAACCTGAAACTGTTCTTAACCTGAGGTACCACTTTAGCTAATGGGGCCTCCTGCTGCCGGAGCACGATTTCTGTCCTCATCCTGAAGCAAAGTTCTTAAACCAAGGTACTATTTCTGGGTTAGCGGAGTCTGTAACCTGAAGCGTCTGTAACCCGAGGTACCACTGTACTGTACATCCTGGGAATCGTAGTTTCCCCCTCACACAGAGATACAATTCCCAGCACCCTTAACAAACCCTAGGAGGTCTTCCCCACCTGATCCTTTTGAATGGAGAGGCCAAGTTTTAACTTGGAGCCTTTTCTAATGTTGTTGGACTGGATAGCTCAGTTGGTTAGAGCGTGGTGCTGGCAATGCCAAGGTTGCAGGTTCAATCCCCATATGCGACAGCTACATATTCGTGCATTGCAGGGAGTTGGACTAGAAGGGACCCCTCAGGGTCCCTTCCAACTTTACAATTTGATGACTCTTAACTCACACCAGCCTCCAATGGCCTGGAACTGTACTTCAACAACATTGCCTGCCTCTGTTCTACATGCAAGGCATGTGTCCTAAAGCTGAGCTACAACCCCTCTCCTACAGAGAGTCAGGTCCGGATTAAACTCTTGCACCAAACAACCTGCAGTGCAGGGTCTGCTCTGCGCTAATTATCTGGATTCTAGAATCCAGAATTTATCAGTGTAAAAACCAGCCCCACACAGACCTTTCGAGGAAGTTAGCAAGCAAAGGATGAGACAAAACAGCCAACTCCTGCTGTCTGTCCCCAGCAATGTAGCACTATCATTATTAACACACACCCACACACACCCACGAGTGCCATGTGAAAGATCTAAATCTTTCTCAACTCTTCCCAGTGTGAAAGCTGAAAATACAGAGAAAAGTCTGAAAAGGGGGTGGGTGGAAAGCGTCTTTTCTGCCCCCTCCTCCCAACAGCAACCTCCGCTTCCCAAAGCAACTCTCCTCAGGGTCCAGGGACTCTGCTGAATAGGTTGAGCTGGGAGGAGGCACAGGAGCTGGGAGGAGAAGGCTCCCGGAAGATGAACTGAAGGCATCTTCCATCAGCAAGAGTGCCTTCCTGCCAACTCTTCTCTCAGTCCATCCGACAATAATAATGTATTATTTATGCCCCGCCCATCTGGCTGGGTTTCCCCAGCCACTCTGGGCAGCTTTCAACAAAATATTAAAATACAGTAATGCATCAAACATTAAAAGCTTCCCTAAACAGGGCTGCCTTCAGATGTCTTCTAAAAGTCTGGTAGTTGTTGTTCTCTTTGACATCTGGTGGGAGGGCGTTCCACAGGGCAGGTGCCACTACCGAGAAGGCCCTCTGCCTGGTTCTCTGTAACTTGGCTTCTCGCAGCGAGGGAACCGCAGGAAGGCCCTCGGCGCTGGACCTCAGTGTCCGGACAGAACGATGGGGGTGGAGACACTCCTTCAGATATACTGGACCGAGGCCGTTTGGGGCTTTAAAGGTCAGCACCAATACTTTGAATTGTGCTCGGAAACCCTATAAGTTACTGTGTTTTGGATCAAATTGAAGATTTGTACTTATTTTGCATCAGTAACTTTTTAAAGGACTGCTTCACCATAGCTGCTTTCCGTACAACTTATTCATTCATTCAAAGGCAGAGCGAAACCGAAAACTTCCACCCCAAATAGCTCTTGCTGGGGAGAGGCTTCAACAGAGTGTCTCCTGCTGGGATTCATTACAAAATGCAAGTTCTCCTCTTCCTTTCTTCCCAGGGTGTGTGTGTGCGCGCGGTGTGTGTGTGTGTTCTTTTATCAGCTCACTGATGGCCACAGTTTGCAGAGGAATGGGTCTTGGTTACAGACAAGAATGTGAAGTTCTCTGGACACCAGTTTAGCAAGATTTGCCGCCAGGAGGAAAATCCCCCCAAAGCAAGCACAACACTCTACAGTGGTACCTCGGGTTAAGTACTTAATTCGTTCCGGAGGTCTGTTCTTAACCTGAAACTGTTCTTAACCTAAAGCACCACTTTAGCTAATGGGGCATCCCGCTGCCGAAGCACGATTTCTGTTCTCATCTTGAAGCAAAGTTCTTAACCTGAGGTAATATTTCTGGGTTTGCGGAGCCTGTAACCTGAAGCGTATGTAACCCGCGGTACCGCTGTATGTTTAGGGTCAATGAGAGAAGAAAAGAGCGAAACAAAATAAAATAAAAATAAAGTAAGAAGTCTTCCACCAGACTTCGAAAGGGTCCCCTATCACTTAACAACAGAATCATAGAATCATAGAGTTGGAAGAGACCACAAGGGCCATCGAGTCCAACCCCCTGCCAAGCAGGAAACACCATCAGAGCACTCCTGACATATGGTTGTCAAGCCTCTGCTTAAAGACCTCCAAAGAAGGAGACTCCACCACACTCCTTGGCAGCAAATTCCACTGTCGAACAGCTCTTACTGTCAGGAAGTTCTTCCTAATGTTTAGGTGGAATCTTCTTTCTTGTAGTTTGGATCCATTGCTCCGGGTCCGCTTCTCTGGAGCAGCAGAAAACAACCTTTCTCCCTCCTTTATGTGACATCCTTTTATATATTTGAACATGGCTATCATATCACCCCTTAAGCTCCTCTTCTCCAGGCTAAACATGCCCAGCTCCCTTAGCCGTTCCTCATAAGGCATCGTTTCCAGGCCTTTGACCATTTTGGTTGCCCTCCTCTGGAAACGATTCCAGATTCTGTGCCTTCAGCCCTAGCTGGAGAGGGTGAGGAGAGAGAGAGGTGATACCCTGTTTGTACTCTAAGCATCAGAAATCACTGGCAAACTTTAACATAAGGCTCTTGTCAGGCCAAGCTCTTATCAGGCCTGTCATTTCCTGGAGAGCATCACATTTTAGCCCCAACTTATTCTTCTCTAAATAGCTTCTGTACACACCCAAATAACTGCCTGGAGCCACACAAAGGGGGGAAGAGGGGGGAAGAAGAGGAGGACTGCCTGTCTCCGGGTGTGTTTACAAACCATCCAATATCCACAGCAGGGCTCAGCTACCAACAGATGCCGAAATGGTGAAAGAGGGGAGATGTGTGCAGAGATACAGAACCTGACAAGCCAGATTCAAAGGGGGATAGGAGATATCTGAGCCTCTGCATCTGCAGGGGACAGAAGCAGCAATGTGAAGGAAGAAGCTGTGACTGCCCCCATCAGGCTGCCCTCTCGTGCAACGTAAACAAAATCACCCTCCTGCACTCTGTAATGTAACCACTGTGCCCTACTTCCTGGCATTCACATAGACACTTGTGTGCTTCATTTGCAAAGCATTTGTGGAGTTTTGCAGATCTGTTGTGGCTTTAGAGTACAGTGGTACCTCAGGTTAAGTACCGTATTTCTTGCTCTATAATACTCTTTTTCCCTCCTAAAAAGTAAGGGGAAATGTGTGTGCGTCTTATGGAGCGAATGCAGGCTGCGCAGCTATCCCAGAAGCCAGAACAGCAAGAGGGATTGCTGCTTTCACTGCGCAGCGATCCCTCTTGCTGTTCTGGCTTCTGAGATTTGGAATATTTTTTTTCTTGTATTCCTCCTCCAAAAACTAGGTGCGCCTTGTGGTCTGGTGCGTCTTATAGAGCGAAAAATACGGTACTTAGTTCATTCCAGAGGTCCGTACTTAACCTGAAACTGTTCTTAACCTGAAGGACCACTTTAGCTAATGGGGCCTCCTGCTGCTGCCTCGCCGCAGGAGCACGATTTCTGTTCTCATCCTAAAGCAAAGTTCTTAACCTGAAGCACTATTTCTGGGTTAGTGGAGTCTGTAACCTGAAGCATATGTGACCCGAGGTACCACTGTAGCTGCAGCAACGTTTTTTGACATGTGTTTGGGTTTGTTTTCTAAATGTACAATACACTCCCTTGTCTAACCCAGGTTGTTTCCTCCTAGCTCAGCAAGGTGTGCCAATTCCTCCCCATACTACAAGAGGCAGCGGGGCACAGTGAGACAGCCAACTAGACACAGCCTTTGAGTGCCCTCCGAAACCAGGCACAGGTCAGGATCAATGGTAGGAAATGTTCGATGATTAACCTCACAAGATTCCCGATGGATCAGGCAAGAGGCCTGTCTTGTCCAGCATTCTGTTCCCACAGTGGCTAACCAGAGGCTTATTATGGGACGAAAACAAGAAGGAAGCCCCAAGCAGAAGTCATTGCTCACTGTTGTTTGTCACCTACTGATATTCAGAGGAAATTCCTAGTTACTGTGGCTAGCAGAATAGTGGCAGCCTTGTCCTCCATGAAATGGGGGTGAATCTATTTATTTGTTAAAAATATTTGAATACCACTATTCATTTCTTTTTTTAAAAAAAATAAGTTTGCAACAAATATACATATAGAGAATTTTTTTAAAAAAATTGAAAACTTAAAATTAGAGATCAACTAACCATTACAGAAAGGGACTCGGGTGGCGCTGTGGGTTAAACCACAGAGCCTAGGACTTGCCGATCAGAAGGTCAGCGGTTCGAATCCCCGCGACAGGGTGAGCTCCTGTTGTTCGGTCCCAGCTCCTGCCTACCTAGCAGTTCGAGAGCACGTCAAGTACAAGTAGATAAGTAGGTACTGCTCTGGTGGGAAGGTAAATGGCGTTTCCGTGCACTGCTCTGGTTCGCAAGAAGCGGCTTCGTCATGCTGGCCACATGACCTAGAAAGCTGTACGCTGGTTCCCTCGGCCCATAGAGCAAGATGAGCGCCGCAACGCCAGAGTCGTCCACAAGCGGACCTGATGGTCAGGGGTACCTTTACCTTTAACCATTGCAGACAGGTATTTTCTTAACTACCTGCATATGTTTGGTGGTTTTCAGTGGATGCTTGAAAATTGAAACAGGAGACGGCTTCTGAATCTCTATTGGAAGAGCATTCATGCTCTACGCGGGGCTGCCCTTGATGCTGTCCCAGAAACTCCAGCGCATGCAGAATGCTGCAGCGAGGTTCCTCACAGGGTCTCTGCCATGGTAGCATATTCACCCAGTGCTTTTCCAGCTGCATTGGCTCCCAGTGGAGTACAGGGTCAGATTTAAGGTGCTGGTTTTGACTTTTAAAGTCCTTCACGGCCTAGGACCCTCATTCCTACGGGTCCGCCTCTCCTGGTATGCCCCACGGAGGACCTTAATGTCCATATATAGCAACACCCTAGAGGTCCCGGGCCCTAAGGCAGTTAGATTAGCCTCAACCAGAGCCAGGGCCTTCTCAACACTGGCTCCGGCCTGGTGGAACACTCTGTCTCATGAGATCAGGGCCCTGCGGGATCTGATCTCTTTCCGCAGTGCCTATAAGACACAGTTGTTCCACCTGGCCTTTGGCTCAGAATCAGTTTGATTCCCCCCCCCCTCTTTCTTTTTCCTTTCTCCTCCTATGAAGAGATTGCTCCCTAATTGTTTTAATGTTGTATCTTAATCTTTTAAATTGTATTTTAATCAACTTGTTTTTATTATTGGTTGTTAGCTGCCCTGAGCCCGGTCTTGGCTGGGGAGGGGAGGGTTTAAATAAATATTATTATTATTATTATTATTATGACTACCATCCACCCCCAAAGGGGCATATCACTCACTAGGGCCAGATTCCCCCTCTCAGCTCCAAGCTTCCCCCTCTCAATCTCCACTACTAGACTGATGCATGCAGATCCAGGATGGCAAATAGACTCACGGACTCATAATCTGCGCTTCCTTCCACTACCTCTCTTTTCAGACAGAAAGGAAGATCTCTGCACAACAGAGGCTTCAATTATTTACTCAGAATACATGGTGCAAAAAAATGCATGACTGTATAAATAAAAAATTCTCATCCACCTCGTGTATATAAAAATGGGAATGAAAACTGTACCAAAGTGCAACCAGCTTATACAATACAAGAACCAAAAACGGATTGCTCAGATTCTGTCAGGCAAGGCCATTAGGATGTTCCTCATAGTATTACTGGGTAGGACTAAGCAGCTGAAGTCACAAAAATGGCACCTGTATATTCACAAACGTATACTGCATAATAAAATGTAAATGCATAATAAATGCTGGTACTTTCTTGTGACGGCTGGAAGAATGAGAGGAATGGGCTGAACAAGTGAGGAGTGGGGAGCTGAGCAGAGCTCAAGTTCAGGTTCTGCAAAGGAGTTTAGTTCCCCCACCCCCAACCCTGTTAAGAGGCATTTGCCTTGAAACAAGCTGGAACTCCTCCGAGCTTTGTGAAGAAACCGTCACATAAAATACTCGCTTTTCAGCTGGATTCCTTTCGACGCTTCGGAACTGCACATGTTTAGATCTTTTAAGCTAACTATGAAAGCTAGAATTTAAAAACGAAAGGAAAAAAGCTTTGTTCTTCTGGGACAGAAAAGCAGAGAAGAGGAGAGAAGAGAAGAAGAGACAGAGAGACAGATGAAAGAAAGAAAGAAAGAAAGAGAGAGAGAGAGAGAGAGAGAGAGAAAGAGAGAAGGAGAGAGAGGAAGGAAGGAAGGCAGGAAGGCAGGAAGGAAGGAAGGTGAATCTTCAGGAGCAGAGCAAAGAATTAACCCAGGGGCTCTGTGGATAGCACAATGTGGCGAATCTCCAATCACACGATCACTAGACCCAATATTTCCTTGTACCCACACCAGGTGACTTTTAAACCAGGCTCTGGGTAATGGGTAAGGGAACCTGTGTCCCTCCAGATGTGGTTCAGCTTCTAAGTCCAATCATTACTGACTGTGTTGTCTGGTGTGGATGAGCGATGGGACTCCAATCACATCTGGAGGATCACAGCTTCTACACACTCTCTCTCTTTTCGGTTTTCCATGTGTCGCTAAAAGATTCCTTTTTTTAAAAAAAAAAAAGCCAAAAAGAAGTGACCAGAGTTTAAGCTCTGGAATTTTACTTACATATTGAAATCGGATTTCTTTATAACGAAAAAAAAATAATGTTTTAGGTTACTGTATGATATATATTGCTACGATGGCACAGGCTAAATATTATTAAACATGAAGTTGGTGGGGGGAATCTCAAAATTTATTATTCTGGGAATTATTATTCCATGCACAGCGGCCAAAGAATTCGAAATATAGCTGGTGTAGTTATGTTAACACCACTGATAGCTGCTCCTACGCATGAGACCTAGCAACGAAGGTTATAGTGAGAGGGGCAGACAGCAATATGGGGCACAGCAAAGCATGCGTGCCCACATCTGTTCAACCTGGTCACCTCCAGATGTTTTGGATGACAATTCAAATCAGGCCACAACCAGCACAGCACCAGGCTGAAGAAGGGCTTTGGCAGAGAATCTGAGTTAAGAAACAATAGCAGCCTCGTCCAAAACTCTCCTCCCGCAGGGCACTCGTCCATAGGGTAGGGCAGCTTTTACACAGGCATGCCTATCCTGGGTGGGATTCAGAAAAGGAGAGGAGCTTTTTGTGCATACAGACACAGGCACTAACAAACCACACGCACATTTACGCTAATGGACTGCCTCGATGGATGTCCTTTCCTAAAGCAGCTTTCACGGCATGCAGGTGAACAAGACCTTGTTCTATCCAAGCCAAAGTAAGCATGGCTTATTCCAACACAGGGGCCCTCCTTACGGTTCATGTTTTTTAAAACAGAGCATGCCAAGTTTGCAATCCTGAGTGTTGCTCTGAGCAGTTCTGGGTCCTTTTATCTGTTGATGAATCTCTTACAAATCAATTCACCGGCAGCCGCTAAGCAGCCAGCAAGGAAGCGGTCGAAGGGACGGGACAGAATCTGGAGCAGCCTCTTACAGATGCCATCAGCAGCTGCAGAGCACTTTTAGCTCCACAAGTCTGGGAGACATTCACCACCACCACCATCCCCCACCACTCCTCTTTTGTTTCATCAGCCAGGAAGGCCACCAACCCTTAGACCAACCCCTGAACAAAGCCAGTGGTCCATCTACACTGGCCAACTCAGGGTCCCTGCCCTTCCTCGCCCCCCTCCCTGCTTAATCCGGCTCGAGGAGTAGGGGTTGTTGGAGGGCTTTAAAAGCCTAAATTGCTGAAATTGAGGAAATTCCTGCCCTCGCCTTGCCGGAGCTTCAAACAAGCCATTTATAACCAGCCGTAAACTGTTTGCAGCTGGGACACTATACAAGCCATTTGTCTCGGCAGCAGCATTCCTGGTGGCAGAGAGCTTGTCCCATACTTCTTACACACCATAATATACACACCTCCCACAGAATGCTCACATATCCTACACTGATCATAGAGCCACATGCCTCTCCCGCCAACGTGATGCCCATCATGGTCACTGAACTTGCTTACTTGTACACATACAGGCCATACCAATGCACTTTCAAGGCATCGCATGCTTATGTAAACAAACATTGCGCTCATCACACACTTGCAATTTTGCCTATAACACTCCAATAAGCTGCGCATGCACATATCCTGCCACATTTCAACACACACATCACACTTAACCTAAAACCTAAATAACTCTAAGTTTCTTGTGAGCGTTTGCATCCAGGACTACTAAAGTCTTGGCTTGCTTCTTTCGTTTTGCAATGAAAGCAGAGATTCTCAAGCTGCTGAATTCCTCACCCACTAGAAATGTCTGTGCTTGCGCCCAGAATTGTGGAGAATATTCAAGGTCCTGTGTCTACTTTTCTAGCAATGTTTATGGTCTCTAAAATGAATATGGTGTCTAGCAGGGTGACTAGTCTAATTCAATAGCCAGTGGGCTCATGATCCCACACAAGATCAGTTTGGCGGATGAGCCTTCTTGTTATCCATCTCCACCACTGCTTGCCAGAAAGAAAAGAAAAAAATCAGGGCATGACTCCGGGTAGATGTGACAAGCCCAGGTTCTAACCTCTGCTCAGCCACAAAGTTCGATGAGTGGTTTGGAGCCTGCCATGCTCTTTCAGACCAACTTACAACTCAAGTGCTATTGCGGAGAGAAACAACACTTGCTATGAAACTCTAGTAAAGTTATATATGTATGGAAAATAACACAATTTGCTGCTGTTACGAGGGCCTTTATCCCTAATGGCAGACTAGGGTTTCATTCACCAGTATTACATAACTTTTATGTCATCTAGAGATTCAGATTTCATAGGGAGTTAAGCTGGCTAAGTCTGGATGGCATATCATTGGTGGCACCGCGACTGTGTATTCACTCAGGAGAGGCCACTCCATAGATACAGAAGCTCACATGTCCTCCTATGTCATATTTCCATAACGGTTGCGCAACCAAGGCCTAGTTTTCAAAGCAACCATTGTGGGCAGCCACGTATCACTGCAGGTGCTGAGACATGAGGAAGACTTGCAAGAAAGTTCAACGAAGTTACTGGTCCATGATTTTATTTTTACCAATTTGTCCGACACACAGACCTTTTGTTAGGTATCTGCGGCACATCAAGGCGAACCGCCCTGAGATCTTACGATGAAGGGAGGTATAGAAATCTAATAAATAAAATAAAAAATCAACGCTGAACAGTGCTGGAAAACCTGTGGCCGTTCAAATGTTGCTGGACTACAATCTTTGATCATTGGCCATGCTGGCTGGAGTTGACAGGTGCTGAAGTCCAGTAACATCTGGGTGGCCACATGTACTGTCTGTATCAGGCCTGGGGAACCTGTGGTCCCCAGATGTTCCTGAACTCTTACGAGCCCCAGTCAGCATGGCCAGTGGGACAAGGGATGATGGGAGTCATGTTCCAGCATCACCTGAAGGACCATATGTTCCCCACTCCTGGTATGCATGTAGAACCCAACTGTGGCTTCCAACACTCACGGAAGCAGTTGCCCCTTTTCTGGATAGACACTTTTTTTGGTGCCAGATGGTGGAGGATGGTGAAGGCAGATAAACCATAAAACAGAGATGTGTCATCACAAAAATCAAGCGAAGTTAAAAACTTGGTGCAGAGGGGATGCCTCAACCCTCTTTCAGTTTTGCAACTACTTCCGCAATAAGGAGGAAAGTGCTGGTTGACACGAGCATACACCAATAAATGGTCTCTTCCCCTGCATCCCCTGTACCCAAATAATAAAAGATGGCATGGTGCCACTCAAAAAGTCAAACATCAGCAAAGCCTTTCCCTTTGTTCTGGGCTTCTGCTGGATATTAGGATGACTCTTAGGGTGCTCCTGTGATGAGGGCTTCTTATGCCCCCCTCTGTACGATAACGCTTTATCTGATCTTTTAATTGTGTTGAGATGTTTTCATTGTACGCTCCTCTGTATTGTACCCTGTCCTGGGATGAGGGGATGATGGGCAGATGAAAAGCACTACTAACAAATAAGCCAACAAAACAAACAAACTGGCCCATCCTTGCCTCTCCTGCAATCCCACCAGGTATCCTCCTCACTCTTTCCTTTGTCAGCCCCTGACCCTTCCTGCCCTCCTAAAAGTACACTTCTTAGCCCTCCAGAGAGAAAGAGAGAGGGAGAGACTAGATCAGTTCCAGAGCCCCCAAAAGTTCCTGGCACTCCATGGGTACTAAGCACTTACTTAAGCAGTCACTGGAACTGCAAGCCATCTGCTAAGTGGGAAATGAAGCCCTGTGGGCTGTTATAACCTGTAAAGAGTTCTATCTGTAAGGAGAGTGGTGCCGATATATTTGTCAAGCCTATCTTGAAACTATAGCCTATAGTCCAGAATCCCAAATTCTGGATGGCATGGGTTACTTCAGGGTGATGAAAAGGCATTCCGACCAGTGGCGTAGCGTGGGTTGTCAGCACCCGGGGCAAGGCAAGTAATTTGCGTCCCCTAACCCGTGGATTTGCGCCCCCTAACCCTAACCCCCAGATGTTGCGCCCAGTGCGGTCGGCCCCCCCTGCACCCCCCACACTTCGCCACTGATTCCGGCCTTGTCCAGGGAAACTTCTCCCTTCATCATTTAACATGTTTCTGAGTTGAACCTTGATCTTAAAACCAGGTCCCTGACTAAGCCCTGACTCGAATTCAGCTTCAGCATCCCCCCTGTGTAATAAAACCCCTCCATTCCCTTGGAATGGCTATTGTTGAGTTTTTATTAAACAGCACAGTAGTAAGAATTTCTTAGTTCCACAGTGTTCTACGGTCCTCACACAAAGAAGGGTGCTACTTCTGGTTGTGCTTCTGCAACCACATGCAAGCGCTCGGGGTGGGAGAAGGAATCCTCCCACAGTTCAATTATAGACCTAGGCAGGAAGCGACGCGTTTTGATTTCCAGGCGCCGGCGAAAGAGTTAAAGTGCCACATTTCTTGAGAGCGCTTTGGCAGCCAGGCTGGGGTGGGGCCGTACGAAACCGCTTTGAAAGCGAGCTCCCTTCGGGTAAGGAGGGGGGCGGGCGGGAGAAAGGGGAGCGGAGCTTAACCCTGCATCCTCCCCAGGTGCCCCCAAAGGTGATGGGGAGATGCCCTTGCACCACACCGTGTGTGTGTGTGTAAAAATATCAAAGGATTGTTCTTCTGCAAGTTGTAAACACTGGTGGTGGGTGCCAAAAAGCGGAGAAGGAAGGGAGGGGGGAGGGAAGCGATTTGGCAGCTGCTCAAAGAGAAAAGGGAACGCAGGACCCGCTGGGGACACCCTTGGGTGTTTGACAGATCTCGCAAACAGCCCCACCCCCCCAAGCCTCCGCTTCTACTTCCAGATTTCCAGATTCCAGTAGTGTCTACAGTCTGGTGTGTGTACAAAATAAGGACGCAGCATTGCCTAACTAAAGGATTCTATTTGCACGGCGTGGTAGACTACAGCCAACCCCCCCCCCCCTTACTTTAAATCGAAGAAAGATAACAAAAGTAAAAAATTAAACCCCTGCTGCCAGGCTTTGTGAAGGATGAACGTCCCCCCCCCCCCGCCTTCTAGGCATCGTCTCCCAAAAGAAAGCCTTCCTTCCTTTCTGCCGTTCCTGATTTACTCCACATCCCCTCCACCCACACCCAGGTCGCCAAGAAACTTCAAAGTTCCCCCCTCATCTGGTGTTCATAATCCGCGTTTCCACATCAAGACAAAAGAGCGACGAGCGAGAGGGATCCCCAGTTTCCATGTAACCGAGACACAGTAGATCGCTGCCCAGATTACAGATGGAGGGGGTTGCAAACGTCCCAGAGCTTAAGTCACGCAGCCCCCCCCCTCTTTTTTTGCAGAGGAAGGGGGGAGACCCATAAAATTTCGGATCCCGACCCGCTTTCTGCTCCCCCACCCCTCCCCACGCCTCTTTTGCGGCGCAAGAGTTCCGAAGCAGGAAAAGAAAAAGTTGGAAAATTGGAACGCGAAGCAACCAATCAGGTCGGACAGCACGCCGAACAGCGCCCTCTAGGAAGATGCCCACCCGGATCCACTCGCGCCCAACGCCCACGCGCGGTTATTAAAAAGAAACAAAACAAAACAAAAAAAGCCCTGCCCCCAACCCATGTCAACACTCGCTGGACGCGGAACCCAATTCATTCTTTTGCATGCGCGTGGCACCCCAGGGACGCACCCTCCCCAAAGGAGCCACCCCACCCCAGACCAAAACAAAACCCCAAACACCAGCACGAGCTCGGATCACCTACATTGCAAGCTGGCCGGCTGGGGCCACCCGAAAGGATCCAAGCCCACGAAACACGGGCTTGACTTCCGCAGCATGCACGGGCTCCGGTTGGTAACATCGTAGAGTTGCCGCGGGGTGACGGCGAACGCCTCCATGCAGTCGTACATCTCCGGAAACAATCCGTTTGGCGTGGAAGCGGGCGGCGGATCAGACAAGGAATGGTGGTGGGGATGATGATGATGATGATGGTGCGCTTGTGATTATGATGATCCTGGAAGAGTTGGAGATGTCCCGCGCCTCCCACAGCAGACGCGCAGGGGGCTTGGCTTGGCTGCGCCCCCACATGCAAAGCTTCTCGGCTGCACGCGCGCAAGGCGCACGCCGCGAGCGAAGCTGGTCGCTTGGGAAGCGCAGGCGCTGCGATCGGTTTCGCTGCCTTGCTTAAAAGGCTATTACCTTGGGGGCGAAAGCGGCTAAGGACTTCCAAGCTGGTGGGTGGGGCTTGGAGCCGAAAAGGGGTGGGCCGTGTGGGAGGGACACACACACATACACACAAAATCTGACTACAGTATACGCAGCAGCCACACGGACGCAACGACGCTCCGAGGAAGACCTAGGGAACGCGCGCAAACACGGGTTCGGCAGGCGCGCAAGAAGGAAATAATAAGGGTCACAGTCCATGCAGGACTATTCTTTTGCACTGTATTCTTCGTTCTTTTCCAAGCCACACTCGCGATGACAGGAAGAAGGGACAACTGCCAAAAGCTCTCAAAAGTTTCGCAAAAGGGCAAGCTGATTATTCATATTTACTGGGAAGTCTGTTCTCCTGAGAAATTTGCAGCTTCTGCCTAAAGTGTGTGATTCACATAATCACTGCTCTTGCAAAACTACACAGCCATATCCACCATCCTTGATATTGCTGGTTGAAATCCTCATTTCACCTATACAGTGGTACCTCAGGTTACATATGCTTCAGGTTACAGACTCTGCTAACCCAGAAATAGTGCTTCAGGTTAAGAACTTTGCTTCAGGATGAGAACAGAAATCGTGCAGCAGCGGCAGGAGGAGGCCCCATTAGCTAAAGTGGTGCTTCAGGTTAAGAACAGTTTCAGGTTAAGAACGGACCTCTGGAACAAATTAAGTACTTAACCCGAGGTACCACTGTATAAGCCAACACTGAAAAGAGAGGTCGTGGGTGTAGACCTCCATTATCGTTTTTGCCACTTTTTCAAGACTATGGCAACGTCCTCAAAAGGTGTATTACGAAAACGGCTAATGCAACTGAAGTGAGCTGGTGTCAACAAAGGATATGTTCTCACAAGGTCTCCTGGGCATACCCAGGAGTGCTTGGGGGGCATCTCCCCCCCATCAAGTAAGTAAGTAAGTAAGTAAGTAAGTAAATAAATAAATAAACGTAACTAACTGACCAGTTGCAGATAATTTGGTTCCGTCCCCCCACTACATAAAGCATGCCCCCCCTAAAATAAATCCTAACCGCCCATGCAAGGCCTTTTAATATTAATTAGTTATTATACAGATTCCCCCATCACATCAATTCCTCCATAGCCAAGTTAAAGAACGGAAAGTGTTTATTTTATTTATTAAATGTGTCAGTCGCTTTGCCCAGGGCAACCCAAAGTGACTTGCAACTAAACAAATAGACAATAACCCCCACATAGATATATTAAAACCAAGAGGAAATACATTTAAAATATCCCTTTCCCACTTCTAAATGGCCACAGATAGTCAAAGGCCTGGTTTTGCCTGGTGCCTCAAGATATACAATGATGGCAGCAGGTGAGCCTCCCAAGAAGAGCGTTCCACCAACAGGGAGCCACCACAGAAAAGGCCTGTTCTCATGTAGCTACCCTCTGGACTTCTAGTAGAGGGCCCCCCAAAGAATGGTCTCCCATGATGAGCACAGGTGTTCTGTTCCCTATCTGCTCTGCCTCATGTCTATATATATGGGTGGAATGGGCATTGGGTTTGGAATTACATCATCAAACAATGATTGATAATTCGTACTAATGAATTCAAGGACAAGGGGTGAGATATTGACAATCCACCCTAGCGTGCATTTTGTGTGCGTACAATTCAGGATATTTAAAGAACTGCTGGTTCATAACTCAGGTTAGTAAGCAAAGGTTTGCACAGTGTTTTCCGCATGGGCATGAAGCCCCTTCACACAAGCCGCAATTAAATCAGAAAGGCTCTAATTAACCATAGCTTTCCATTTCCTCTTAACTAGGAAAATATGGTTAGTAGCTGCAAACAAGCTACCATGTTATAAACCAATGAATCTGGTTACCCATTTTAGAACCAGTCATGATGTTAAACTAACTTTAAACTCTGTTTTAATTTCCCGGCTTATCCTGAAGCTAGTAATCATAGTTTTCCGGTTCAGACAATATGGGAAACTGCAAATAATTAGAGACTTCTTGGTTTAACTGTGGCCCACATGTGCAGGCAAAAGGCTTGTGATACTATACACATACTATAGCCTAAAAGGCAAGATCACCCAAACATGGCCACGGAGTGATGTAAACGCCCATTTATTTTTATCAATGATTTTTAATCTGTATCAGTGAGTACAAAATCAGTACATGGTGGTTAATTTGAATTTAATTAAGGAAACTAGAGGGTTCATAGAGTAAATATCTGGGACCTGTGCATATATATTCACACTGCAGAACAAATTCAAACCTTGGTTGTCGAACGCAATTCGTTCCGGAAGCCCGTTCGGCTTCCAAAAATGTTCAACAACCGAGGCGCGGATTGTGATTGGTTGCAAGATCTTCTTGCACTCAAGCGGAAGCTGTGTCAGATGTTTGGCTTCAAAAACAGGAGCACTTTCTTCCGGGTTTTCAGTGTTTGGGAGCCGAAACATTTGTCAGCGGAGCCATTTGAGAAGCGAGGTTTGACTGTGCAAACTTCAGTGCTCAGTTCTATGGTCTCTCACTTTTTCTCTTTCTCCCCCACACTTTCAGACCTTGATTTCAGCAACTTCATAGTGGTGCAGTAAATCTGGGTAGAGCTCTGAGCTGGGCACGTGGTGAGCAAAGCAACTGCACAACTGCTTTAAACACAACGTAAAAACCCACCCCAGATCTGCTCAGCCCAGGAGGCTGGCCTGCTACTAGTTTGGTTATGTCAAGGATGCCGGAGTTGGATGTGCAGAAATCAGCAGGTAAAACCCGTTCACAGCATGGAAATAAACATTATCACCTGTTAATTCCTGTAGATCAAACTACTGCTGTTCAAAAGCTGGCGACCTAACTGGCTACCTGGGGGTTGCTCTTACTTGTCACAGGTGGCAAATCTGGCTTCAAACAAAATATCCTGCTGTCTTTGTAAAGTTAGAGGAGTATTATTGAGCCAAATTTTATTGCAGGGATGAGGAACCGCCAGCCCACAGTGTCTTTGGATCCAGGTTACAGCCTCTCCTCTCCAACTCTGCCCCCTCCACAGGGGTTTTTTTGGGGGGGGGGAGTTCTCATTGATGCCAATGGAAGCTTCCCCCTGCCAAAAAAGCCAAATTGCCATGTGTGGAAAAGGAGAGAATTGGGGGGGAGTGTCACAGATAGGGAGGCAAGGGTTAACATTCTACTCCCCACACAATGTGACCCCCTCCAAATCATACATGGTAATTAGGCTTAGAGAAAAAGCTTCCATTGACATGGCAGTTCTTGACTATAGAAGCCTTTCTCCAGGCAAAATGAAACAAATCAACAGAATAATATTTTTATACTAGGACCCCAGGCATACCTAGGGACCCTTGCACCTTGGGCAAGGCGTTGTATTGGCACCCACCACCATGTGCAAGAGCTTTAAAATAAAATAAAATCTGGAACTCTGGAGCTTTCCCCACAAAAACCTGTTTTTTAAAGCTAATGTGCAACAAATGGCAATCCAGGTTTTCTGCGGATTACTGTTTGCTCCGATTCAGCTTTAAAGAGTGTGTGGACATGGACCTTTAAAGCACAGACCATGCCTAGAAAATGTGGACAAGCCCCTCGTTTGAATAGCTTTCAGTCTTACTGAAATAAGGTCCGGGCAAGTTGCAAAAGCTCGCACAGGAAGCAGTGATGGGCACCAACTTAAAAAGGTAAAGAGACCCCCTGACCATTAGGTCTAGTCGTGACCGACTCTGGGGATGCGGCGCGGCGCTCATCTCGCTTTATTGGCCGAGGGAGCCGGCGTACAGATTCCGGGTCATGTGGCCAGCATGACTAAGCCGTTTCTAGCAAACCAGAGCAGCGCACAGAAACACCGTTTACCTTCCTGCCAAAGTGGTACCTACTTGCACTTTGACGTGCTTTCGAGCTGCTAGGTTGGCAGGAGCAGGGACCAAGCAACGGGAGCTCACCCCGTCGCGGGGATTCAAACCGCCGACCTTCTGATCGGCAAGTCCTAGGCTCTGACCAAAAAGCAGGAGTAAAAACTAAATTCAGTTTTAAATATATTCTGAGAGTCTTCTACTCTCTGTCTCACATGGACGTTGATAGGTTTATCATATAAACAAGCACAAGAAACCAACACCTTTTCAGAGCATGCCTCTCTCACAAGTGTTGGCTTAAATTCTCTCTCTCCCACACACTCCCAAGCTGCATACCTTCATCTTAATGCCTCCTCGCCAACATCCCTCAACCCCCAAACCACAACTGCAGCCATCAGAGGATGCATCCCTGACCATCTGCTTTGCAAGCAAATTGCTCTCCCAGCCAAAATCCTGGTTCTGCCAAATCAGTGACAGGGATGAGGAATGCAGAACATTATTCTGAGAAACCACTGTAATCCCACGTCAGACTGGCTACCAGTTGGACCGGGTCAGATTCAACAGGCCTAAGCCAACTATCACATTTTGTTGGGTGGGGGAACTGATCCTGTTCCCAGTGCCCTCAAAGCAGAGTAAGAACAGTGCAAGAAAAGGGTCCCGCAAAGCCCCACCTGTTGACTCTGCTCCACAAAAGCTTGTGCCATAATAGGACGTGTTCATCTTTAAGATGCTACATGCCTCCTTGTCATTTTTGCCGCTTGAGTTTTCTCTATCCAATCCATCCATGAAGCCTTTTAATAGAATATTAACCATACAAGTTGGAAGGGACCACGAGGGTCATCTAAGTCCAACCCCCTGCAATGCAAGAATCTTTTGCCCAATGTGGGGCTTGAACCCACAACCTTGAGATTAAGAGTCTCGTGCTCTACCGACTGAGCTATGATTTTGCACAAGTAGCGAGCCATACCATTTGTGTTTGGCAAGGCAGTTCATCTCCGAAAATGGGTCTAGACTAAGTGTGGGGGACCTCAACCCTGGGGACCAAAGGCAGCCCCTCAGCCCTCTCTATCTGACACCCCCTGGCTCTTTCCCCAGGCCCCCTCATTGGCCACGCCCTTCACTGGCTTTGCTTTTCACCCTCTTTGGGGTGTTTTTGCTCTGATGAAGCTACTTCCTTGCCTGGATGGAGAATAAGGTAAAGGTAAAGGGACCCCTGACCATTAGGTCCAGTCGTGGCCGACTCTGGGGTTGCGGCGCTCATCTCGCTTTATTGGCCGAGGAAGCCAGCGTACAGCTTCTGGGTCATGTGGCCAGTATGACTGAGACGCTTCTGGTGAACCAGACCAGCGCACAGAAACGCCGTTTACCTTCCTGCTGAAGCGGTACCTATTTATCTACTTGCACTTTGAGGTGCTTTCGAACTGCTAGGTTGGCAGGAGCAGCGACCCAGTTCACGCAGTCGCTGGGATTCGAACCGCCGACCTTCTGATCGGCAAGTCCTAGGCTCTGTGGTTTAACCCACAGCGCCACCCGCGTCCCGTGGATGGAGAATAGAGTGGGGCATTTGATAGTGTGCAGAAACTAGCTCACTGTACAAATGAAAAATTTACATTTGTGGGTTTGCCTACCAGTGGCATGTGGAAGGCTGCCCACAAGAGAATGCTTCCCTCAGGGCAGAACAAGTCCCCGCTCCCCCAATCTATTTTTTCTTTCTTTCAAGGAACAGGAACGTGGGTGTCTTCTGTCTTAGTCAGTCATTAGGACTTATGTGGAACTCCCCCCCCCCCCTCCAGAGCAGAATCCGCTTTTTATCCAGCAGCTGTGTTCATGGCAGTGCCAGAGACCATGGCTCATAACATGCTCTGATAACAGCCAGCCTGCACAGCCAGAATGTCAGTGACTTCCCTTTGGAAATCCAGCTCACCTCCTTCCAGAGAGGAACAGCTAGCAAAAGTATGGGACACTGCACTGTCGTAACACCTGACTCAAAAACAGAGTCATCAGAAACAGAGCACTTTTGTTCAACTCGGTGTTAAGATTTTCTCCTATGTTAGCTTGACTGCACAGCCCACTAAATCCCTGAAAACCAGATTGACTCAACTTTTCAGACCCCCCAAGTGTCCCTATTTTCCAGGGAAAGTCCCGGATTTACAGAAGCTATTCCGGTTTCTGATTTGATCCTGCAATGTTCTGCTTTTCCTTAAAGGTAAAGGGCCCCTGACAGTTAAGTCCAGTCGCGAATGACTCTGGGATTGCGGCGCTCATCTTGCTTAGGACGTCCCTATTTTCATTAGAGCAATGTTGGAGGGTATGGAGTTTTGCGACTCCCAAGTTAAGGAGATAACTAACTACATAACCTTTGCAAAACATCTGAAGGCAGCCCTGTATAGGGAAGTTTTTAAAACAAGTTTTTTAAAGTTTAGATTTTTGGTATGTTGGAAGCCACCTAGAGTGGCTGGGGGACCCCAGTCAGATGGGCAGGGTAGAAATAATAAAGTTGTTGTTGTTGTTGTTGTTGTTGTTGTCGTTGTTGTCGTTGTTGTCGTTGTTGTTGCTGTGATGTCCCTATTTTCATCTGAGAAATGTTGGAGGTTATGCCTTTTTCTTCTTAATACAATAGTTGCGGCATTGCACTCGCAGTAGTCTCCCCGTTTCCCCCTCCCCTGATTTTATTTTTGTTTGTTACACTCTCATTTCTCACTGCATTTTGTACCTGCTTCTGCCAACAACATTCTGTATGAAAAATGGCAATAACAACAGCAACATCATCATCATCATTATTATTATTAGTATTGCCGGCCAGCCTTTCAATAGAATGAAAACAGGTGAAGTTATGCCAACTTCTTCTTCACTCTAACAATGGCTGAGATGCTCCAAAAATGACATGGTGGTAAATAATATTAATATTAATAATAATGACATGGTGCCTGGCTTCTCCCCAATCGATGGGATGTCCTTTTCTCTCCCTCTCTCTTTCGCACACACACTCACACCGCACAAAATATGCTTTTAAAAAACCCCTCCTCTCTGCCCTGTCCCCAGCTTCCACTAAGCGAGCCAACACAAACACACTTGCTAGCTGAGTTGGACATGGCCTACTTTTTGCCCCCCCCTTTTTTTTAGCCCTGGCTCAGCTATCCCCATCTCTCCCCCCCCCCCCGGCCACTGGCCCTCCGCCCCACCAGCAGCTGAGCCAAACTTAATTCCTGCCCCCCTCACCTGCTAGGGGCAAAGCAACATTAGCTTTTCTTTCTGGTTAAACCGGGCTTCCCCCTCGCGAGCTAGGCCCGGCTCCCTCTCCACTGGTTGGGCTAGGCTCCTTGCCAGTAGCTGGCCAGGCCAGGCCAGGCTGTTCCACCCCGCTCTTCTCCATTCCCCCACCCCCTGAAGCCTCTCCCTTTCCTTCCAGCGCGAAGGCCGAGCGAGCGTCAAGCGAGCCAGCGGCATGAACTCTGCAAGAACCCCCTTTGGGTGCAGTAACCTCCGCGTGACCCAGCTCCATGGCAGTCCTTCCCTCCGCTGCCTGCAGCACAGCAGCCAAACCAGGCCCTTGCTCCCTCTCCTTCCTTCTGCTCAGTTTTTCCACAGCCTCCCGGTGCCCCACAATTTCCAGAAAAGAAAGAAAAAAGCCTTGCAAACAGCAACCACCCTAGCTCCACAGACCCCCATCTCCCCATCACTGGGGGGGGGGGGGCAACTGGTCGCTTCTGAACCGGTATTTTTGATGCTGCTTTTTAACCCTAACTGAAAAGCTGGATTTTTTGTTTTGTTTTGTTTTAAAACTTCGCCGAATCAGCAAACAGCTTCTGATCTGCATGTGTTTAAATGTATTAAGTGGACAGAGAATTCTTCCACAAGCAGATTTTATCCCCCCCGCCACCACTGCCACCCACCCCCTTGATGATCTGTGCCAGTTTGCGGGGGTGACAACAGACAGAAGATTTCCAGAGTTCGGAGGGTTGGGAGGAAGAATCAATGCAGCCTCACAATAACCTCAAAGCAAAAGTTCTGGCAGAATGGAAAGGCAGATTTAACTCGCAAACCACATGGTGCCACAAGCCAGTGAAAGAATCCCTTGGATTTGCCCAAGGATGGGCACCTATAAAACAGTGGTCTAGCCCCTTACCCTGCCAGGCGCAGGTTGAGTGGAGGCTTGGGGAGCGAGGAGAGAGAAAGACAGTCTTACTCCTTGTTTCTTACCCCCTAGGATTTCTGTAACTAACTTCTAGGTTTGTGATAAATCAATCACCCTAAACCATAGGGTTTTCAAACAGCCCTACAGTTCAGTTCCCCCTCCCTCTTCCTCCCCTCACCAAGGCTGCAAGTCAGCATTCACAAGTGCTCCTTTTAAAAAAATAATAATCCTGGATTAAATAATCCAATCCTTTTCTGATCCTGTGCTTCCAGTGCCTATACTAGATTTAAAAACAAAAACCTACCATGCACAGCCACCCTTACGGTGGTAGCTTATGGTTAAAGGGTGCAAACTGGTACTAACTAATCACTTTCTGAACACAAACACAGATAGCTTCTGCCTTATATAGGTGGGGGCTGCTTCTTGTCCCTCCCTTGCTGCTCTTCCCGAAAACTCCCCATCCTGTACAGATACATGACTCTACCCTGCAGCTGCTCCCCCCTTTCCTTTGCCTGACTGGGACTCTGGCCACAAGGGATTCTTTCCTGCATCCCTCTAGCTTGCACTGGCGGGATCTGAAAGGTCCCAATTAGCCTGACCCGCCTGCCTGCTAATTCAAACCAGAAGCATCTCTGCACGGGCTCTGGCTCTGGGGCTGTGCTGCGCAGGAGCGGCATGTGCGCAGACATTCCCTCACTTGCTCTCCCCCATTATCCCCACACAGCCAGGCAGCCCTGCTGCTAACATGAGGAGGGCAGAGAAGAGTGTGTCAGAGGGGGGAGCATTTTTCTCTTGTTCCCAACGTACACGGTCCTCATCAACCTTGCAGCATCCTTACTCGTTTTTCAGAGACATGTCTCTGTTCTTTTAAAATTTGCCTGCAGGTCCGAGCCCACCCAGAAGTCCAAATCTTCCTTGGCATTGCTTGGTCTTCAGAATAAGCCTCTTGCCATGTTCAATCTCTTGCATGGGTGTAGCCAGAATTTATGTTGGGTCGAGGGGAGGACACCCACCTGTCACTATCCTCTGTCTCGCAGATTTGGAACAAAATGTCTCAACAACAGTTGTTTAAAATTACTTTCTTTTGACCCCAAGTGCTCAGAAAAAAACCTGTCAAAATCTTTCTACAATTTCTACTTTTAGTTAAGTGTTTTGTATTTATTTGATTTTGGGGCCCCTGCCCCCCTGGCTACACCCCTGGCCTCTTGCCCAGCACCCAACAGAAGCCCATACTGAGAGGGGGCACCAACTCTGCATCACAGAACAGAACAAGAAACAACATCTTTTCCATGAAAGTGGAGGTGTGTGCAAACTTTCCAACTGCACAAGAACCACCCGTCAGCCAGAATAGAAAAGTCCATTATTATCAGCTATAGAGAAAGTGGTGGATGGGAAGCAGAGGTTGATTGTAAATACGAGCAGTGACTTCATCTCAAAAATTTCAACACATACGGATGCATGAACCACCAAGGAGCTTAACGGCAATCTTGTCCCAATGACCCAGGAACCTGAGATTACACCCTCAGCTTCCAGGAAAATACCCGTGTCATGTCTGCAGCAGTAAAAAGTGTGGAGGCATCTGATAAATTAGTTTGGTTATTGTGGCAATAGCCTGTGATACGCAGAGTCAAGTCAGTGATAAACAGAGTCAAGTCAGTGGTCCATTGGGTCCAGTGTTGTTCACTCAGGTAGTAGCTTTCCCTGTCCTTGGACAGAGAGGTCCTCCTTGGCCTCCAAGTGGCCCTGTTAACTGAGATCCTTTAACTCAGAGGTGGCTAACCTGTCACTCCAGCTGCCATCAACCTCAGCCAGCATTGCCAATGATCAGGGATGATGGGAGTTGTGGTCCAGCAATATCTGGAGGGCCACAGGCTCCTCACCTCTGCTTTTACTGGAGATGACTCAGTTCGAACCTGGCACTGTATGTAAACTGGAGTTACTGTCTTTCTATCGCTGCCATTCATTAGTTCTCTTTCCAGTTATCCAGTTGCTGTTTTCCTTCTGTCTATTTATTCAGTTTGAGCCTGATCACAACAGGCTTCAACCCACCCCTGCAGGCCCCCAGTGCCAAGGCAGCACAGATTAGTATCGAATTTGTACCTAACTACTGACGTTTGACAGCCAGGAGAATCCATCTGGCTGGCACAGTACTGCCCTCCTTCCTTCTTTCCCTCCTTCCTTCCTTCCTTCCTTCCTTCCTTCCTTGAGAATTAGACCTTCAAACTTTTTTGGTGTGAACTTTTGACAGTCTCAAAAAGCTAAGTGTGTGTGTGTTTGTATGCCTGTGTGAGAGAATGGAAGTATAATTTCAGGGTTCCACAGAAACTACAATTTCTTTTGAAGTTGGTATTTCAAAATTTATTTGCTGAGTCATCCCATCTGACCCACGAAAGCAGCTGAGTCCCCACAAACTGTTTGCTCATTTACAGTCCCACACACTGCAGAGTTCAGCACACCTAATCCCATTGAAATCAGCAGCCTTGAAATGCAAATAGTTTTTCTTAGGCTTTAGGCTTAGGCTGTTAATGTAAAATCACTGAGCCTATTCACCTCTCTCCCTTGCCTAGGGACAAATTATGCTTGGGGTTGGTGTGAGGGGTTGGTGTGGAGAGGGAGAGAAGACTGGAAGAAGATCTTCCGATCTTTCAGAACTTCTAGTCCCACCCTAGATCCGGCACATCTTTCTAACGAAAAAGATTGCGCGAACCCTGTTAAGTGACGCCAGGAAGTTCCAGTTGTGGGAACTGATCCTGGGCACAAAAAGTCTTCAGTTCCCACCAGAGGAGAGACTGACGACTGTTTCCTGTTGCAGCAATGTTGACAGCTTCCTCCGCTGGCTGTGGCTGTGGCTGTGGGGCTATGGGTCTGGGCATGGCAAAGTCACTGGCATCGACACCTGGTGGCAGTCGACACACTTGCTGGCTTTAAGGAGCTATTCTCTGGCTTTCCTCTCTGTGCCTGGTGGAGGAAAAAAGGTAAAGGTAAAGGGACCCCTGACCATCAGGTCCAGTCGTGGCCGACTCTGGGGTTGCGGCGCTCATCTCGCTTTATTGGCTGAGGGAGCCGGCGTACAGCTTCCAGGTCATGTGGCCAGCATGACTAAGCTGCTTCTGGCGAACCAGAGCAGCGCACAGAAACACTGTTTACCTTCCCACCAGAGCGGTACCTATTTATCTACTTGCACTCTGACGTGCTTTTGAACTGCTAGGTTGGCAGGAGCAGGGACTGAGCGATGGGAACTCACCCCGTCGTGGGGATTCGAACCGCTGACCTTCTGATCAGCAAGTCCTAGGCTCTGTGGTTTAACCCACAGCGCCACCAACCAGGACTAGGAGTGGCCCAATTATTTACACTGGACAGCAGCATTCAGAAAACTTTACAGGGGCGAGCTGGTGCACAAAAGCTCCCCACAAAAACACTCAATGCTTGCATCACCGGACTGTTTCCAGTCAACTACCCACACCTTACCTTTTCAAACCCAGCCTGGTGTACCACTCAGGGCTTGTTTACATCTTGTTGTTTGTGTTCACATCTAATTTGCATAGTCCACATGGCATTACCCTCAAACACTAGGACCTTGGGGTCCCTTCCAACTCTACAATTCTATGATTATATGAACACCAACCTTGATGTCCCCCCCCCCCTGCAAATTTGGGTTTATGCAACACAGGGACAACCTGATTAGGAGAAACAGGCTGCAGGCCACGCCACTCAGGATCACAGTGTGTTTCAGAGCGGGTGGGTCAACCTACTTTCTGCTACTCCCCTTGCCATGCTCCCTACTTCCTTAAATTAATACTTTCATTTCTCATAACAACACCCACACGCATCCACATTTCTTTTGGTCTCTCAGATTTGCACAAAACCAGAAAACTAAAAAAAGTGTGTGCGCAAGAATTTACAGCTGTCTTTGTGAATGGCTTTAAAGGAGGATATGATCACTATGATCACTATGTTCTGCCTCCTCTGTCAGAGACAATTAACTCTCTGAATGCTGCTTACTGGGAATCACAACTGATGAGAGTGCTGTTCTGCTTACAAGCTTCTTGTTGGCAGCTGTAAGAACAGGATGCTTGGCTACACGGGCTTTTGATGTGACCCAGCCACATGCTATTAAGAGTACAGAGCAGGTGCAGAGGCCCCGATCCAAACTGGGACCCTGATGGAGGGTAAGAAGGCTGTTAACCCTTCACCTTCCCACACACGGTTACGGTCCCTGTCCTGTGCCTGTTGTTTGCTTTTGGAAGAACGCTCCCATTGGTGCCAATTAATTTTAATTGGGAAAATGGTGTGGATGTGTTTATGAAGTCTTAAACCTTCTCTTCCAGAACCACGGTCTCAGTTCAAATTGCCCTTCACACAGCTGATATAAGCATTTTTTTAAACAGCCGAAGACCCCATACATATGTCTCCCATGTTGTGCCACATTATGTTTGCCTCTATTAATCTGCTTCCCAGACAAACTTTTTCACCATCACATATAACCACATGCAGACTCATTTCTGCATTCGTGATCAGGGGGATAGAACAGCTCCCCTATGAGGAAAGGTCGCAGCATTTGGGGCTTTTCAGTTTATAGAATCATAGAATTAGGAGGGACACCCAGGGTCATCTAGTCCAACCCCTTGCAATGCAGGAAACTTCTGCCCAGCGTGGGGTTCGAACCCACAACCCTGAGATTCAGAGTCTCAGGCTCTATCAACTGTTCTCATGAACCGAAGCATGCCACAGCTATGACCTGGTAGCAGCTGGTGCAGCAACTTTGCTGAAGCAAAATATGAATAAGAGGTGACACGGCAGAAGTCATAGAGAGTAGAAGTTATGGCATGCAGAAAGTGGATAGCGATTTTTTTCCCTCCTGTGTAATGCTAGAACTCGTGGACATACAATGAAGCTGAGCGTTGGAGGGTGAGGGGTAAAGAAACAGAAAGTACTTTGTACGCTGGCATCTCCTGCTGAAGAAGGTCAGTCTCATCCTTTGAATTATTTTCTTCCAGACAAGGCCACTCCTGTTTTACAAGCTGGTATACCTCCTGGCATCTTATCTACCTGTCCTCCAGGTTGGTTTCCACCCAAGAGAGCCTGGTTGCCTCAAGCTAGGTTTATGTGCCTAGTTCACATACAGGTATTAATTTTGGAAAGTGAGACATCTGTTGAGACTCAGTGCCACTTGATAGACTTGGAAGCACGGTCTCATCTAGTCAGGAGAAGAAGCAGGAGGAGGAGGAGGAGGAGAACAGGTCATTTTGCTTACGCACTCTTCCCAGTTATTATTTCTTGACCTGTTGCCACAACAGAAGAAGATGCATTCTTCAACGTTGTCAAATCATATACAGAAACTGGAATGAACCAAGAGAGTCCTTTGGTCAAACCATTACCTTGCCAGCCTCCAACTGATCCACCTGTTCAATTCAGGAAGGAGTGAATGCTCACCACCCAGGCCCACAAATCACTTTTGAAAGCTGTCATTGGGTCTTAAACCCACATCATGAACTAGCTGGGAGCCACTCCTTCGATGCAGCTAGAATGAAGGCCCTCAATGCATGTGCAGAACGCCTGCTCTTTATTAATTATTCCCTACAGCTACGCATCTTCCACAGAAAAGTACAGTGGTAAAGGTAAAGGTAAAGGGACCATTAGGTCCAGTCGTGACCGACTCTGGGGTTGCAGTGCTCATCTCGCTTTATTGGCCGAGGGAGCCGGCGTACAGCTTCCGGGCCATGTGGCCAGCATGACTAAGCCGTTTCTGGCGAACCAGAGCAGCACACGGAAACGCCGTTTACCTTCCCACCGGAGCGGTACCTATTGATCTACTTGCACTGGTGTGCTTTCGAACTGCTAGGTTGGCAGGAGCAGGGACCGAGCAACGGGAGCTCACCTGGTTGCGGGGATTCGAACCACCGACCTTCTGATCGGCAAGTTCTAGGCTCTAGATGCATGTGCAGAATGCCTGCTCTTTATTAATTATTCCCTACAGCTATGCATCTTCCACAGAAAAGTACAGTGGTACCTCGGGTTAAATACTTAATTCGTTCTGGAGGTCCGTTCTTAACCTGAAACTGTTCTTAACCTGAAGCACCACTTTAGCTAATGGGGCCTCCCGCTGCCACCGCCGCACGATTTCTTTTCTCATCCTGAAGCAAAGTTCTTAACCCAAGGTACTATTTCTGGGTTAGTAGAGTCTGTAACCTGAAGCGTATGTAACCTGAAGCGTATGTAACCCGAGGTACCACTGTATAGGGTATGGATTTCCAGCAGGCTTCCTGCACCCAATGAATGACTAAAGGTGTGGAGGGAAATAAAACGGGGACGGGGGAAGCTCGGGCCCGCCAGATGTTGGCGGACTACAACTCCCATCATCTTTCACCATTGGCCATGCTGGCTGGGGCTGATGAGAGTTAGAGTCCAACCACCTTGGGAGGGCCACAGGTTCTCCCAACTGGATTAAAGAAAAACGTGGATCCCATTGGGTTCCTGTGTTGAGAGGGCAGGTTTTCTCTTTCTGGGATGCTCTGAACCCTGCTCATCACCACACCATCTGAGGGTGCAAAAGGAAGGAGAGGAAGGAGGTGTTGGGGGGGGCAGAGGGGCAGGGGGGGGGAGCATCTTGCCAGATTCTCTCTGGAGCCATCAGAGGAGACGGGAACAGCCTCAGGCACCTTCCCGCATTCCAGCCAAATTGATGCCATAAACACACTGAAACATTCAGAATTCAAGAGCGAGAATATGAGGGGGAAGCACAAAGCTGGGGGACGGGGGGGGGGGGGAGGGACAGCTAATTTGCTTTCTAGAGCCCATTCGCCCACCCGGCTTCCTGCCAAAATGCAGTATCGGTGGACACTAGCCCCTCTGAAAAGGACACTGTTCCACAACAAGCCCCTAACCTTGGCCCACTGGGGGGTAGTATCCTGTGCCAATTCTATGCAGAGCCGATCCGCCCAAATTAATGGAGCCAAGTGAGTCATGTCTATGAATTTCAACAGGTCTACTCTGAGTAGGACCAGCATTTGCCACAAACCACACTGCTGGGAAAAATGCATACTCTCCATCCACCCCACCCCACAAAACCCCAGAGAGGTTTCCTTGGAAGAAAACATATGGCTCCTGCACAAGAAATTAGCAACAACTGTCCTTTTTTCTTTTTCTCCTACAAAACCAGCCATCCAGGAAAAAGCCCCAAGTTTCGTCTTGTACCCCGCTCAGCTTTTGGCAGCTGTGAGGTTCGTGATACTGCAGGCCAACCCAGCATAAGGGGAAAGCTAGGAGGGATGGATGCAAAGGTATTGAGGATTAAAAGGTAAAGGTACCCCTGCCCGTACGGGCCAGTCTTGACAGACTCTAGGGTTGTGCGCCCATCTCACTCAAAGAGGCCAAGGGCCAGCGCTGTCCGAAGACACTTCCGGGTCACGTGGCCAGCGTGACATCGCTGCTCTGGCGAGCCAGAGCCGCACACGGAAACGCCGTTTACCTTCCCGCTAGTAAGCGGTCCCTATTTATCTACTTGCACCCGGGGGTGCTTTCGAACTGCTAGGTTGGCAGGCGCTGGGACCGAACAGCGGGAGCGCACCCCACAGCGGGGATTCGAACCGCCGACCTTTCGATCGGCAAGCCCTAGGCACTGAGGCTTTAACCCACAGCGCCACCCACATCCCTTAATTGAGGATTAGCCTAAGCAAAACTAGGTACACAAGAAAGAACTTTTTCAAACAGAGCCGCCGTGGAGAGTCCTGTCTTCGCTCTTGTTTCCTGCTTGTCCACCGAAGGATGCTGCCCTGTGGGGGAGAGGAGTAGAGTTGGCCAGCTCCCCCATCTCTTTAGCACCAGTAGCTGCCTTGTGCGGAGGAGGAGGAACAATATTAAACAGGGATGGAGATAAGGGCATGCAGCACTCTCAGAAGCTGCTGTAAACTTGGCCTCCCCCATGAGCGTCTCCCGGCCAGGAGAGTCAAGGCCAGTTCCAATGGACAGCTGCTATGTGGTTGTCTGCTCCTCTTAGTGGACTGGGGATAACGAAATGGGGAAGGAACACAGTGAAGTTTGCCCAACAGCAGGGGAAGGAAGTACTACGCCGAACGTTACTTAGGCACTGTCTGCAGTGCAGGAAAAGCCCATTCAGAACCAGTGAACTCCCTAATTCCTGGACCTGGGAACTGGTCACCTACCGTATTTTTTGCTCTATAAGACTCACTTTTTCCCTCCTAAAAAGTAAGGGGAAATGTGTGTGCGTCTTATGGAGCGAATGCAGGCTGCGCAGCTATCCCAGAAGCCAGAACAGCAAGAGGGATTGCTGCTTTCACTGTGCAGCGATCCCTCTTGCTGTTCTGGCTTCTGAGATTCAGAATATTTTTTTTCTTGTTTTCCTCCTCCAAAAACTAGATGCGTCTTGTGGTCTGGTGCGTCTTATAGAGCGAAAAATACGGTATATAGTCTCTATCTTATCAGGATGAAAGATCACTTGGTTGGCCCTCATCCTGCCAACTACTGCATTCAGATGCTGGTTTAGAACCAAGACTGCTTCTCCTGATTCAGATGTTTCGGAGAAAGAGAACTATGGTGTCATCAGCATATTGATGACATCATGCCCCACGGACGGCTTGCCTTAACAGATGTTGGACTGGAAAAAGTTTAAAGACTATCTACAGAAATACTGTAAAATTAATGAATGTTAGAACAAAGTTGGAATGAAGTTATATGGCTTTAGTAGAAATGTTATAAGGAATTGAGTATAAATAGATTAATAGAGTGTTAAAGGAAAAAATAAGGTTAGGATGTCTTAAGATAACTATAGGATAGAAAACAGAGGAAGATGGAAAGGAATTGCTGAAATAATTAATAGAAGTGGAATACAAAAAGGGAGGTGTGAGGAGGTCGCTGAAATAAGTGAATGGAACATAAGATATTGAAATTGTTTGATGTGTTTTAAATTGTTTTTGTTTTGTTTTGTTAGTTTAATGTGTTAGTGTTAGTGTTATGTAGTGTTTTTGTATTGTATTGTATTGTCCATTTTTATTTCTTCTATGTAGTGTTTAAATTGTTGGAAAAGTAATAAATATTATTTTTTTAAAAAACAAACAGATGTTGGTGTATGTTGCATTTCCTTTCCTGGAACCTGAACCGAGGCAGGTTCAACACAGACCACGGCTGGCATCATCCACTACTAAGAAGCCCAGCACAAACAGCTGAATAAGACTTTGTAAAGGCTTTTCCTTTGGAGAAACAGTACCACATTTGGAACCGTTTTGTTGCAAGAGATAAGGATATCTTCCCTCTGAGTGATGCTTCTGTTGTGGCGAGGTCTCATTCTTCTAGCATTTCAGAAGGAAATTTGATTAAACGGCTGCTGATTAAATGTGAGGCTTCTTCCTCACACAGCTAGCCCCTTCACTGCCACTGAGATTGCTGTGTGCCAGATGGCTGCGTGACTGACGAAAGCAGCTACTGGCTAGTGCCTGTGTCATCATTAATGGCAAGACATGCATGTCCTCACCCCGTAACCCAGTTTGCTTTTAATTTGTGTCCGTTCTTTCCAGAGCAAGCATGTTCCTACATTACCAGATGAGTTCTAGTACAGACCTTTATTAACCAGACTAAGCATGAAATTAGACTCCTCTTGCACGAATTTCCTGCCACTTGCAAAAACGTTTTTCTTTGCAATTTGCTTATCATTTAAATGTGTGCATCCCACTTCAGCACTGAAACAGACACCTATTCCTTACCCTCTCTTATTTATAAGGAAGTGAACAGGTGTTTTCATCACCCCTCCATTTATGGGGATTTTTGGCTTCGACTGTAGAATTGGACACAAACACCAGCATAATACTAATGGCCAAGTAGCACAGCATATCATTAGCCCAACAGGCCCTTCCTCATTGCGAAGCACTCTTGGGAAGAGATGCATTGTAGAAGGGAAGGGGCATGGGGAATGGTACTTAACCTTTCCCCAGCCAGTCACTTTTCTCCTGACACTTGTCACCCCCCTCCCCTGCTTTTAGCCCACCAGTGTTCTAGAACCATGTTCACCTTGCAGGTCTAGGGGGAACTTGGGAAGGGTGAAAAACACCCATTTCTCCCCACCCCACAAACACACACTCCCTCCTTAGGGTGCTTTGTAAATAGAAGGGGAAGAAATGGAGGCAGTGAGAGATTTTACTTTCTTGGGCTCCGTGATCACTGCAGATGGTGACAGCAGCCACAGAATTAAAAGACTCCTGCTTCTTGGGAGAAAAGCAATGACAAACCTAGACAGCATCTTAAAAAGCAGAGACATCACCTTGCCAACAAAGGTCCGTATATTTAAAGCTATGGTTTTCCCAGTAGTGATGTATAGAAGTGAGAGCTGGACCATAAAGAAGGCTGATCGCCGAAGAATGGATGCTTTTGAATTATGGTGCTGGAGGAGACTCTTGAGAGTCCCATGGACTGCAAGAAGATCAAACCTATCCATTCCTAAGGAAATCAGCCCTGAGTGCTCACTGGAAGGACAGATCCTGAAGCTGAGGCTCCAAGACTTTGGCCGCCTCATGAGAAGAGAAGACTCCCTGGAAAAGACCCTGATGTTGGGAAAGATGGAGGGCACAAGGAGAAGGGGACGACAGAGGACGAGATGGTGGGACAGTGTTTTTGAAGCTACCAGCATGAGTTTGACCAAACTGCGGGAGGCAGTGGAAGACAGGAGTGCCTGGCGTGCTCTGGTCCAGGGGGTCACGAAGAGTCGGACACGACTAAACGACTAAACAACAACAAAATGAAAGAGAGGCTGTGAAGCAAGGCTAACATGTTGTATGGCTATAAGGAGAATGTTGTGCCCGTTGCTCCAAAGAAAACAGACAAACAGAACATCTGTGCAAACCCTGAAGAGCAGGTAGGTTGAGAGAGCTAGGCTCCGCAACTCTAGATCCTTCTGTTTGAAGAAAACAGGCCCGAATGGGTAGGAGGTATGGGCTTCTGCAGCAGGGAGGAAAATGGCAAAGGATGTGCGTTGTGTCCAGGAAACAAAGCAGCAGTCTTCCCGTTTTCGTTTTTCTGATCTCAACTGACCTATAATCCAGCACTCTTCCCCTACTTCTGGCTGCAGCGTGGGAGGAGCAAAGATGTTTTGGGACACGATCTCCAGACTTTCGGGGGGGGGGGGAGCCATCGAAGAGTGAGAGGTGTGTGTGTGTGTGTGTGTGTGAGAGAGAGAGAGAGAGAGAGAGAGAGAGAGAGAGAGAGAGAGAGATGGGAGGGAGCGGAGTGGGGAGAGAAACTGACAGCACTGCTCCCTTCTGCCTGGGCCTTGCTTGCTCTCGCTCTCTTTCCAGATGAAATAATTATTTCCAGCCGCCCTGCCAGCTCATTCAGCTGGCCAGGAGGGAGTCCCAATTCATTTCAGGCAGTGCAGGCCAAAGCAGGCCTCAACGCTCGTAACGGGGGCCCGGCCACTAAAAGGACTTAACAGCTTGAGGAGCCAGCACGGTCCTGGGCCTGAGATGGCTGTTAGATGAGAAGTCAGGGATGCGAGTGCAGTGCTTCAGTCCTAGCGGCCGGTTTACTGGGGCTCAAACTGGCCTGGAAGGCCTTAATCTCTCTCGCCTTGCAATACGTATTTCCTAACTGTTCCAGATATGCGGGGCCTGGCCGTGATTAGTCAGTGACGGTGGGGAGGCACTTTCCATATGCTCAGAGGCACTAGGATGAGTCCTGAGGGTGGAAGCTGAGTTGCATTTCAAATCAAATTTCCTGACCCTTTAAGTGCCTCTGTTTTCCAGGGAAAGTCCCAGATTTACAGAAGCCAACCCAGTTTCTGATTTGATATGTCCTGCTTTTCCTTAGGACGTCCCTCACCAGAGAAAAGTTGGAGGGTATGGCAGGACACCCCTGCTTTCATCAGAGAAATGTTGGCAGGTATGACGTTATATGAGCCAAGGAGATAAGTAACTATACAACCTTTAGAAGACATCTGAAGGCAGCCCTGTGTAGGGAAGTTTTTTAAATGTTTAATGTTCCATTACATTTTTATATGCAAAGATTTTCAGGAGCCAGGTGCAAAGAAAGCCAAACAGATGAGCACTGTGTGCAGGCTGCACAAAAAATGCTTGCATTGGGACATTTCCACCAGGTCAATATGCTTAGGGTGCCTGGGTGTAAAAGATGAACAGGGACTCTTAAAAGGGGTACACAGGAGAAGGATTTTTGACAGGTGCAGGCTGACATGCAGGCTTGAGAAACACCGCTCCTCCCCCTCTGTGTTTGTTTTTATACCGCTGCTGAAGTTACAAGGCGCCATCCTGCTTTGCTTCGGGTCACCTGAGAAATACTGCATCAGACAGAATCACATCAGCTTTCAGATAGTGCAGAAGCAACCAAGTTGTTCCACAGGCATCCACTAGAGGGACACGGCTATAATGCAGCACAAAGCGCTGTGCACTGTATGTAGCTTTGGCAGAACCCAAACGAACCGTTTAAATGACCCCACCCTAAGACTTCAGCCTAAAACCTGTCAGAGCTTTTCAAGAACAGGTTCAAGGAAAACCTTCCCAGCCGAACTTAGTTAGGCATGCATTCCTGTGTCCTGAATGGATCTTCCTTGATTAGGAGGAAGAGGAACCATCATGGTTACTCATTCATGAACTTCCCTGACCGAAGAGGCAATAACATTTAAGGGTTCTGCCTTCTTACCGGCATCCTTGTAAAACATGAGCTGTCTATGTCATCCACTCCCACAACCCCATTATCCTTTTTCTCACTTTCAACAAGGGGTGGGGGGAACTTTGGGCTTCCGGATGTTGCTCCCTGGTGCTGGAGGAGACTCTTGAGAGTCCCATGGACTGCAAGAAGATCAAACCCATCCATTCTGAAGGAAACCAGCCCTGAGTGCTCACTGGAAGGACAGATCGTGAAGCTGAGGCTCCAATACTTTGGCCGCCTCATGAGAAGAGAAGACTCCCTGGAAAAGACCCTGATGTTGGGAAAGATGGAGGGCACAAGGAGAAGGGGACAACAGAGGACGAGAAGGGGACAACAGAGGACGACAGTGTTCTCAAAGCTACAAGCATAAGTTGGACCAAACTGCAGGAGGCAGTGGAAGACAGGAGTGCCTGACGTGCTCTGGTCCAGGGGGTCACGACTAAACGACTAAACAACAACAGCAACAACAAGCTGCAGGCAGAACAATACTCCAGAGCAGTGAAAGATCTCCATTCATTTCTCATTTATTTGTCTTGAGCCTGATTCAAGATGCTAGCTTTAACCCTTAAAGTCCCTGGGCCTTGCCAATGTTAAAGGAACACCTTCTTCCCCTACCTTTATAGATTGGTAAGAGAGACCCTGCCAGCTTTGTGACATCTCCTTCTGATGTTAAGCTGACAAGTTGAAGATGCAGTGCCTTCTAATTGTTAGCACAACTGTGGCACTCCCTCCACAAAAGGTGCTGCTAAATACTAAAACAATCTATAGACTTGGGGAAAAAAAGGAATGTATCACCTTTTCTGAAGAGCTATGCTAATGCTGATCTTCCTGCTGGTTTTAGGTTGCTAAGTGGCACCGGCACTTTTTAATTTATTGGATTGCTTTGTGTAAGTTTCCCTGCCTTAGATTTCAGAAAGGCAGGTTAGAAATTAAAAGGATGAAAGAAAGAATTCAGTGTCAGGGTGACAATGAACAGCACATTTGATCCCCGGCTGTGACATGTGTGTGCATGTGATATGTGAACGCTGTTAATGGAGGGGAGAATTTGGAAGAGAAATTAAAATGCACACTGCAGTCGGTTTAGTTTTTTTGCATTCCAGCTAAGAGCAGATTTGGAAACAAAGCCAAGGTATGCCTCGGGCGCCGCGAAAAACTCCATGCGATTGACACCGATTATAAAACACAATTTCAGAAGACACCCAGGCACCCCTGTGAAGTGCAATTGAATTAGATGTGACGCAAGTCACGTGAACGCAGAGGGTGCCCCCTGGTGGACAAGAAACATGCAGACAGGTTGGAAATAGGAGTTTGGGGGCTGCAGTTGGCAGAGCTAAAGCAACACAAGACGCCAAATAACCTGGGGCTGCCCAGGTCAAAATGAAAGGGCTTAGCAGAGTCCAGGGCAAGGGCACCATGCTTCCTGGGCACATCCCTTCCTCCAAGGTAGTGCTGTTCAGACAAAGGCACAGGCAGGCTTACATACGCACAGCTCTGAAGCACAGAAGCATTCAATGAACTGGAGGCACGAATGACTGACAGCCCTGCAGCGTGGGGACGCTGCTTTGGCGTGCTGGAACCTGCACGCGAGAAAACATGTAGGGCTCCAATCCCTGCATTGGCAGGCGGGAGGAGCCGAGCCTGGAGGTCTGGCACGGAGCCCGGGCACACCCTGGGGCGGGAAAGGGCAGAGCGGTCGGAACATGCCCCAAAGTATGGGGAGCAGAAGCACAGAACCCGGCAGGAGCCAGTTAAGACCCACACCAAGCAAGCCCCGGGCACAACACCCCTAACACCCCAGTTAAAAAAAAAGCCCCAGTGAAACTGAGGCACAGTGTACACAAAAGACATGCGCACACAAAAAGAAAAGGGTTTCTCTGAGCACCTCTAGAGTTAAGGTTTCCCCCTGGAGCCCCCTCCAGTGAGACTGGGGGAAAGCAACTCCTCAAGGGTGACGCAAGGTCCCCTACAAAGTAGAGGCCAGATGCCCTCCCCAGGGTGGGATCCGTCCCAAAATAGCTCCCTGAAAAGTCAAGCTCCTAGCCAAGATTGCTGTGTGGGCCAAGTCGCTCCACCCACTGTGAATTCCCTCCCCCCCCCCCCAATATCCATGAGGTGGAATGCTTTTCCACACACACACACACACGGACTCATAAAATTACGGCGTCCTGGAAACTGCTTGTTTTTTGACATCATGGCAAAACAGCATGGGAGGGTGGCTTTCTGTTTCGACATAACCAAATGGCTTTGTGAAAGCCACTGTGTGGCAGTAGTTCCATTTTAAAAATGGCTGCGTGAATTGCTATGTGTTTCAAGTTCAGGGTTCAGTATCAACACCCTCCAATCTGGTGATAATTCTGAGCTCAGAGTCTTTGACTTTACATATGCCTAAAACACACTCTAACTTTGGGTGCCCAGTGATGGTGTGATAGGCATGTCAAATGACAGACAGCCCCTATTCAAGCAAGATACAAGGCTTGGTTCTTAGCTAGCTGCACTCAGCACCAAAAGGCATATAAGAATTGCATATCTTTTGGCTGATACGATTTTCTTACTAGGTTGTAAAGGACTGTGAAGAGGCTTTGCCATTTTGATACCACAATATTGCTATGCACACCTATATCGACAGAGTTTCCATGCTGGAAGCAAGACCTGGTCATATTTAAATCGTGCTTCCTGATAGTTTACCAGGAACTTGGCAACTCATCACCGTTTGGTAAATTCTGGACTAATGTACTACAATATGCTTTGCATGGGACTGCCCTTGAAGATTGTCCCTCTAGTTTAAAAAATGGAGCAATGCTCCTTCTGTCAGTGTGGGCAGCCGTGACCACATAATACCTGTGCCAGTTAGTTTCCAGGCACAATTAAAAGAGCTTGTCAACAGCTTAGCCAACATGTTCAGATTCAGATCATGGGCTTACCACCTTGCTCAAGCCACATTTTTTAAGGTGAGGCCGATCACCATCTCAACGTATGCCAGATCACTCACACAGCACTGATTTGCCCTGTGGAAATACCTGTCCAAATGTCAACTCATAAGAATTGCCCTTTCGAGTACAGATGCAAAGTGGGCAAACTTTTTTCTCTTGAAGGCTGCATTCCTTTGGGGGTAATCTGTCCATATGCTGCCTGGCCTAGTCAGGGACAGAGCCAGAAGAAAGCAGGACAAGAGGGGGCAACTGAGAAAGATCACCCCCTTTTCTCATCCTGCCCCCCCCCTTTTTCTCACTTTTACCTGTCGGCAGCATAGCTGTCAACATTCCCCTTTTTTCAAAGGGAATTTTTTGGCTGTGGCTCCAATCTGGTGGAACGCTCTGTCACAAGAGACTAGGGCCCTGTGGGACCTGACATCTTTCCACAGGGCCTGCAAGACAGAGCTGTTCCACCAGGCCTTTGGCCAGGGCACAGCCTGACCCCCTCCTTTGGTAATCCTCACAGAACTCTAGCCCAATGGTTGCCATTAATTTGATTTGAACTGATTTTATAATGAATTGATTTTAGAATGCTGTATTATTTTACTGTTGTTAGACGCTCTGAGCCCGGCTTTGGCTGGGGAGGACAGGATATAAATAATAATAATAATAATAATAATTATTATTATTATTATTAATTCCCTTATTCCGAATTGGATTCCTTGCAAGAAAAGGGAAAAAGTTGACAGTTATGGTCGGCAGCCAGATCACTCTTTGTCAAGATCACTCTTTGAGCTGCTTCCTTGCAGAATACGTTTTAAAATTAGGCTAAGGATGCCTATCTCTCGGGTAGACCCTGTGAAGAAGAACCACCCTGCAAGTTCTGCTAATCTATACAGCACCTAACCCTAAATACAGTATTATGCAGGTGAAGCAGCCCAAGACAAGAGTCCATCCGCACAAATCCTTTGCCACCAGGTTCAGTTATTGTCTAGACACTTCTGTAAAACCCTGAGGGTGTAATGCATCTACAGGTGTCGTCTCCTTCAGCCTTACAATAGCTTTCCTTATACTTATGCTTATTAAAATTTGTATACTGCCCTTCATCCATAGATCTCAGGGAGGTTCACAGCATAAAAGTACGCAGAAAATAAATAATAAAAACAAGTACAAAACAAAACAAAACAATAACCTCCTTCTCACTTTTGGTCTGGACTGAGCTCTTTTCCTCCCATCCCTGCAGGCAGCTCATTATGAAGAAGAGGTCTACAATCCAGGCTGAGGCTCAAAACTCTTTTATTGACTGGTTGCCAGTGAGATCCCTACCAGGCACCCTATACCAAGCCAGTGCTGCTTATGAACTTTCAGCCAGTGAATCCGAAGACCTAAAACACTTCTCTACATTTGGCTGGAACAGTGTCAGGGGAAATCTTTCCAGGGCCCAGAACAGAAATCAACACACAGCACCCAGAAGCCGAATCTCTTTATGGTCAGGTAAGCCTGGCCTCCATACCACCCTGGCAACAAAGCCCCAAGTGCCCACCGCCAGCACAACCCCTTTCGGCCGAAGGAACTCACACAGTGATGCCATTTCCTTGGGCAGGTCGTTAGGGTAGCTCCGGAAGTAGCCTCCATTGGTGAGCACCTCGAAGTGCGGGTTGGGGAAAGGGAAAGGGTAGACCGCAGGCGGGAAGCCGTTCACATGAGCCAGGGGGGTTCCGCCAGAGCAGCCCCTCTCCTTGTTTCCTGCCATGGCTGAGGGCGCACGAGAAGCTGGCTTGAGAGAGAGAGTCAAGATTCCCCTTAGAAGATCTGGGTTGTGCCGTCACTGCTCTGGGAAGGTGGTTCCATGGTGGTGGTGGTCTGTGCAGGTTCTCAGCCCCCCAGCGAAGGTGTTGTTGCTCTTCTTCCTCTTCCTGTTGTGCTGTCCTGCATGGGAGAGAAGAAGCACACCAGAAGCACATTAATGTCCGTCATGTTCTAGCAGAGGGTGTTATAAAGGTAAAGGGACCCCTGACCATTAGGTCCAATCATGACCGACTCTGGGGTTGCGGCGCTCATCTCGCTTTATTGGCCGAGGGAGCGGGCGTACAGCTTCCGGGTCATGTGGCCAGCATGACTGAGCCGCTTCTGGCAAACCAGAGCAGCACATGGAAACGCCATTTACCTTCCCACCGGAGCAGTATCTATTTATCTACTTGCACTTTGACGTGCTTTCGAACTGCTATGTTGGCAGGAGCTGGGACCGAGCAACAGGAGCTCACCCCGTTGCGGGGATTCGAACCGCTGACCTTCTGATCGGCAAGTCCTAGGCTCTTTGGTTTAACCCACAGCACCACCCGGAGGGTGTTGTACTTGAAGTTAAACGTTTAGTTCTTAGCCCACCATTTCCCTATAGAGTCAAACAGCTTGGGAGGCAGCCCCTTCTTATATTTCAACCTCTCATTCTTGTACAGGTGATGGCTCCCGCAATCCAACAAATATTGCACTCCCCTTTCCTCGAGAAAAATTTAAAATTTTGCATGTACACCAGGGCTGGTGTGCACATACATGTTCTCTTGAAGGGTGGAGGAGGAAGCTAATAATGTTGGTCATACCCTTCCCAGCTTCAGTAGGTGCTGGGTTCTTTTAAAAGAGCAGATATGTGTTCCAACATTGGTGCACATATAATACTTCCTATAATTTCAACAAAAACTTTGCTCAACGTTGCCAGTTTTCACCCAAGATAGGGGACGTTGGAAGGAATGGCAGTAAGACAGATAATGCAAAAGGGAGGGGGAAAGTTCTGGCTTATACACTATCAGACTGCCCCCCAACCATGCAGACAAATGGGAGAGTGCTCCCTCCTCCCACAATAGCTAAAGGGAGCTTAGTTGAGTAGCAGAGTTCAGGGATGGCGTGCAATAAATACCGTATTTTTTGCTCTAGAAGACACACTTTTCCCCTCCTAAAAAGTAAGAGGAAATGTGTGTGCGTCTTATGGAGTGAATGAAGGCTGCAAGGCTAAGCCAGAAGCCAGAACAGCAAGAGGGAGCACTGTGCAGCGCTCCCTCTCGCTGTTCTAGCTTCTGGCTTAGCCGCGAGAAGCCTCCGCCTTCATCCCGCTGCCCTGCGGAGGCTTTGTGCTTTTGTGGGAGGTGGGGAAGGGACAGAGAGCGCAGCTCTGTCCCTTCCCCCACCTCCCAGAAAAGCCCCCAAGATCCGTGCTCCCCCTAAAGAGCGCACAGCTTTTGCGGGTGGTGGGGGGAAAGCCAGGAGGCTTGCTTTCGCTGAAGCCAGGAGAGCAAGTGGGATCGGTGCGCACCGATCCCGCTTGCTCTCCTGGCTTCAGGGATAGCCCCACAAAGCCTCCTGAGTGAAGAGAGAGGAGGGCTCCCTCTTAGCTCAGGAGGCTTTGCATTGCTTTCTTATTTCTTGTTTTCCTTCCCTAAAAACTAGGTGCGTCTTATGGTCCGGTGCGTCTAATAGAGCAAAAAATACGGTAAATAAATCTCCAGGTTTAATACTTGCCACCTCCAGTTAAAAACATCAAGTAGTTGGTGATGTAGACAGATTCTGCCAGAGATTCTAAAAGCAAACGTTTTGGGAGAAGGGGCCATTGATCCAAGGGGAAAAGGAGCAGGGATGAATTGAGTAAGTAAAAAGAGAAGCTCCTTTGAAAGCATAGATCAGGTCAGATGTTCAGTTGCAAAGCTCTCCTTAGGTTCAGGGCAGCCTCCCACCCGACAGCTTGCATATTTGGCCAACTGATGGTCAATCTGATTCACAATTTCAATGGCATTGCAACGCAGTCCTGGGCAACCTCCCATCTGAGAACTTCAAAGGTGCACATGAAATTTGACAACCCTGCCACCCCCCTGTCCTCTAAAGAGCTGCTTTCAGTCAGAGTAGACAGTCAAGGCTAGGTGGACAAATAGTGGGCATTGCTCAAAGCGGAGAAAGTAACTATGCACACGTGATTTTGGCCTTACGCTAAGATTTCCCAAAGTGAGGATAGTTGAAATATACTCGGAGTCGAGAGTGGATTTCATGCTCTTTATTCAGCTCATAGTGGTGAGGAGGAATGAATGTTCCCCCAAAATATCTGCATTATTTACACAATGGGCTGCACATGATTGGCTAATTCCGGGATTCTCCTGTAGGCCAATCAGGTTGTGGATTCACTTCCACCTGGAGCTGGATTGGGTGGCTACTTCGGACCAATCATACAGCTGCATTGTTCTAGGACCAATCAGACTGCTGCATTCTGAATCCTATTGTTCTAGGACCAATCAGACTGCTGCATTCTGAATCCTATTGTTCTAGGACCAATCAGACTGCTGCCTTTTGGATCCTATTCAACTCAGTACATAACAAAAGTATAAGAAAGAAACCGCGGGAAGGAATGCCCATTGTCTAAAAGAAGCTGAAAGTTGGCAGACTTCAATGGGTACATGGAAATGAAATGTGGGCTCTCTCTTCTGTAAGGATGAGAGCAGCTCCTCCAGGGATCCTGAAGCTCTGAAAGGAGTCTTCGCCCCCCAAAAAATTGGTGAACACACATATTAGATGAAGAGGCCACTACAGGAAAATGACCACAGCAATGCATATAGAGAGAAAGCAGGAAGTGGACAGGTTTAGAGGGAACCTGGGAATAGGATTGTCAACCTTTTATTTATCCTCCTGTGCCTGCAACAGCCTGGAACACACCGAAATGAGCAGATAAAGCCTTTTTTGCCACTTTTACAAGGTAAAGCTTGATTTCTTTTAATTTCTGCACGCGAGAGTGCTTTTAAGGTTACAGGCACAGTGCAGGTAAAAAGCATCAACAAACTAGCAAAACCAGTAGGGACGTGGGTGGTCATAAATTTCCAAAATAAGAGTTGTTGATGCTGAAGCATGCCCAGAAACCAGTCATCTTAGGCTGGAAATCCTGTCCCAAAATACTAGGTGTGTGGGATTGGGTTTTTTTTTTGGGGGGGGGGTGTTATTCGGGGGTAAATGAGATGCACTTGCCACACAATCAAGGGTACCCACGACCTTCCGATTTTCAGGAACCAGGCCTGGCATTGAACTAAGTTATCAGGATTGAGTCCTGGAGGGTAGGACCAGAAAGAGTCGTGGTTTCAGGGGGGTAGAGAACAGACTACAATGATGTGGCAGCCCAAGAGGTAAACAACCACACCTTTATATCATCTATCTATCATCTATCTATCTATCTATCTATCTATCATCTATCTATGTATCTAGCTAGCTAGCTAGCTAGCTAATCTAGCTGTCTCTCCAGTACAGCTACTAAAGGCTATTCCTGTCCAATCCTTCTCTGTAGCACAGATACCTGGCAAACCACAACAATTTATTTATTTATGTATTTATTTATTTGATTTCTATCCTGCCCTTCCTCCAGAAGGAGCGGAGGGCAGCAGACACAGCGATGATAAAACATTTATTTAAGAGCATTTACAAACATTATCTCAGCCAGTGATGATGTCGCAGTCGCTAGGAGCATCTCCCTCCAGCCATCAAATGTCCAGGTTAACAGGAATGTTTTCAAATTTCTCCTGGGTGTCAATAAATGAAGGAGGCTGACGGCCTTCCACTCATGGGAACCACAACGGAAAAGGCCCTGTCATCTGTCAACACCAGATGGGCAGCTCCCAGTGGTGGCATCCCCTACAGGCCCTCAACTGCTGATTGCCAAAAAACAAACAAACCCCAGGTTATACAGTGGTACCTCGGGTTACATACGCTTCAGGTTACAGACTCCGCTAACCCAGAAATAGTGCTTCAGGTTAAGAACTTTGCTTCAGGGTGAGAACAGAAATCGTGCTCCGGCGGCACGGCGGCAGTGGGAGGCTCCATTAGCTAAAGTGGTGCTTCAGGTTAAGTACAGTTTCAGGTTAAGAACGGACCTCAGGAATGAATTAAGTAGTTAACCTGAGGTACCACTGTATTAGGTCTTTACCCTGAAGGCACAAGTTACTGGAAATCCTTTAGGGAGGGAGGAGTGATGATCATGCCCCCCCCCCCCGCACCAATCGCCCTTGCAAGCTGAAGCCTCTGTCCCAGTCTGTTTCCCTATGAAAAACTTCACCGCATGACACTGCTTCTTACGCTCATACAAAGCCCTTCCTTCCCAGGGCAATTTGAAGCTGAGTTCCATAATTTCGAAGCCAGATCCAGCACAGCCAGTCCCCAAATCCAATTGAGGAGGGTTTGGAACTGAGCTGCTGCTCAGCCTCAGTTTACACACACACACACACACACACACACACACACACACACACACACGTTCCAGCCTGCCTAGCAAACTGGGAACCGAGACGCTGTCCCTTTAAGCCTTTCTCTCCGCGAGGGCGTGTGCGTATTTTCCCTTTTGAACCATCTCCAAAAGCAGGCAAGTCCCCCCCCCCTCCTTTTTTTTTCTCTTTTCTCCTTCTTCTCTGGGTACTTTTTACCATATGATTTAAATCAAGAGTCATTTCAGGTTCCCAGATAAATGGAGCTTATGTTCTTGCTGCCAGCGCTTGGCTGGGGCTGTACCACCCTGGGGGTAGAATGTGAGCTCACATCTTCCACATGGAACCCAACACCACAGGCCTAATTTACAACAGCCCAGGCAGCGCCTTTTCCTGCCGACTCTGTGTCTCTGGCTCTCAGAGCTACCCCCTATTCCACCCCCAGCCCCCAGCACATCACTCACTCTTCACCTCCGCTCCCTATACCCTCGCTTCTTTAATGAGCGCGCGCACACACACACACACTGCACACTCTTACTTTCGCCTCTGCTTCATGCCTGCTGCCCCTATTCCCTCTTTAGGTTTTTTGCCTCTCCCTCCCCACTCCCTTTCTTTCATTTTTCTTCTCCCACCGGGATGTGGTTCCACCCCAGTATGAGGCCAGTTTGAGGCGGCTAATGCATCAAGCGTACCACAGGCAAGGCATGGGCGGCCTCGGCAATGCTGCCCCACAGAACGCCAGCTGCAGGGCGAGAAGGAGCAATGCGTGGAGAGAAGAGGGGAAGCGGGAGAGCAAAATAATAACGACCCACTACTGTACAATTGAAGGGACGCGGGTGGCGCTGTGGGTTAAACCACAGAGCCTAGGACTTGCCGATCAGAAGGTCAGCAGTTCAAATCCCCGCGATGGGGTGAGCTCCCGTTGCTCGGTCCCTGCTCCTGCCAACCTAGCAAGTAGATAAATAGGTACCGCTCCAGCGGAAGGTAAAAACGGCGTTTCCGTGCGCGCTCTGGTTTGCCAGAAGCGGCTTAGTCATGCTGGCCACATGACCCGGAAGCTGTACGCCGGCTCCCTTGGCCAATAAAGCGAAATGAGCTCCGCAACCCCAGAGTCGGCCACGACTGGACCTAACGGTCAGGTGTCCCTTTACCTCTTTACCGTACAACTGAGAGGCAGAGACACGCACAATACAGACATCCTTTGGCATCCTCGAAGCAGTGGTTAGTTACCTAGCCCCCCCCACCCCCCTGGCAGTGCCCCCTGGCAGCCGGTGGCAATGAAACTGAAGGAAAACCATGCTAGGCACCACCTCTGTGGTGTCTGCCCCAGCCAAATCTGCCCACCGGTATGAGTGGGGGGGGGGGCAACCCCTTTGCGCTCGGCTCCTTTAAAACGGCGAGGACTTTGGCTCACTCCGCCTTCGCCCCCCTCCCTCCCTCCCCATCCACCCCCTTTTCCCCACTGCCGTGGGTTCTGCCAAGTGCCCTGAGCAGCTAAAGCCACGAGATTTCAAGCGAGCAGCTAACTTAAAGGCTTCATTTCCGTAAACTTTTCCATATGTGAGGGCCTCTCTTGAAGCTCGTGTTCCAAAAATAAACGCGCCGTCAGGCCGAGGTGTCCAAGCACACGGAAACCGGGAAAGAAACCCACTGAAAGAAAACAGCACCGGCTCCTGCCAGCGGGCTTGGGGCACAGTTGCCTCAAGGAGGAGAGAGGGGAAGAAGAAGAAGAAGGGGTGCCTTTTGGGGTGGGGTGGGGGAGGAGGTGGGGAGCGGGCTGGTTACAGAAGGGAATGTTTTTAAACGGTGGAACATCAATAAAATCCCAGCCGAGGCTCCCGCCTCCCTCTAAAACACCATTCGGAGTTCAACTTAATTCCAGGCATGCATTTGATTCCCTCGCCATTAGAGGGATGCTGGACCTCGTATTGCCCCATCAGAGGATGGGAGTGTGGGGGTCACAGAGAGGTCACTCTAATGGGGCTCCTTCTTCTCTGGGATTCATCCAAGATGGAGACACTGAAACCCATATGTTCTCCCAGGCTCCTTTAATTGTTCCTATCCCTCATGGGCAAAGGAGCTTATGCCTCTCCATATTTCTGTGGTGTGGGGAGGGGCCGCGTTTCTAAGAAACAACCAGCGCTGTTAAAATATATTTAAAACAAAAAAATAAAAATTCTTTGGAAGAACTAACATGATAGCTCGCAGCAGCCTGGAGCCATCTCGTTTCAAAGACTTTTTTGTTAGATCGCTGTGTTTTCTATGTCACTGCGTGCTCTCGCTCTCTCTTGCTTGCTCTAACACACACAGATACACAAGTCTCAAACACACACACACACACACACACGTCTCTGCCCATGAAGAGCATACACTTTTAAGCAAAAGGGAAACCGAGGCCATTAACGGATTTGGCCCCAGCAAGGTAGAAGACTGAACTTTGGCACTCATCTCACACTAACCTCAAAATGACACCCTGCACCAACACATCTGTCTAGCCTTTATTTTTGGTAGAGTACCAAATTCCTCCCCCAACCCACACTCACCACCCTGCCCCTTTCTGGTCCTTCCTTCAGCTGAACCAAATTTCCGGTTCCCTCCTGCTCTCCCCCCACAAAGTTTCTGCAGGAGCCCCAAATAATCAACCACATCCTAGGAGGAGAAGGCAGAATGTGGAAAGAAGAAGAAGCAACAATTGAACAAGGTTGCAAAGAAAGCAACGGGGCGCCTGGACTCTCTGCTGAGAGGGGCTTTTGTGGGGAGAGGGGAGAAACTGAAGATGTCTAGCTTTTCTGCAGAAGAGCACCCATTGCAATTTTGTAAAACAGAAGGTGAGAGTGAGAATTGCATGGACCAGGGACAGGGAACTTCCAGATGTTGTTGGATTCTAATTCCCATCACCCCTGCCCAGCATGGTTAGGGATGATTGGAGCTGATGTTCAACAGCATTTGCAGGACCCCAGGTTCCCCAGCCATGGTGTAGAACAGGGTTTCCCCAGCAGTTTTTGGACTACAATTCCCATCATCCCTGACCCACTGGTGCTGCTAGCTAGGGGTGATGGGACTTGTAGTCCAACAACAGCTAGAGACCCAAGTTCGGGAAGCCCTGGTGTAGAGCATGGTTGGCTAGGCAGCCAGCCCAAAACACTTTGCTACCTGAGATGGAACAGCAACCCCCTCCCCTCATTTTGGCACCTGAGGCAGAAAATCTCGCAAGTGCCGTTCCCCATTCCTGGCATTAAAAATACAGCAACAACTTTTTTTTTTAAAAAAAAGTGTTGCCTTTTCGCAACAACCCCCAAAAAAGATGCCTGAGGCAGTTGCCTCATTCTGACTAGTGGTAGGGCCGGCCCTGCCATGGTAGAATGGCGTGTGACCGTCAGCAGCAATCCTGGATTTCAAGAAAGGTTCTATGTCAGGGATTGAATCTCCACCATTAACCTATGGTCCTTCCAAGGACCATACACACCCTTTGCATTTTATATAGTTTGAGCATTGGAATTAGACCATGGAGCCCCTGTTTCAAAGGCACGCTCAGCCTTTACGCTGGGCCACTTTCCCTCTCTGTCGCTCTCTCACCCTAGCCTATGATGCAGGTTTGTTGTGGAGCTAAAAGGAGAGAGGGACCATGCAGGCCACCCTGAGCTCTTCAGAGAAGGAGCAGGATTTTAAAAATGCAATAAATAAATAAATATTTATTGCACACATAAGGTAAAGGTAAAGGGACCCCTGACCATTAGGTCCAGTCGTGACCGACTCTGGGGTTGCGGCGCTCATCTCGCTTTATTGGCCGAGGGAGCCGGCGTACAGCTTCCGGGTCACGTGGCCAGCATGACTAAGCTACTTCTGGCGAACCAGAGCAACGCATGTCAATGCTGTTTACCTTCCTGCCAGAGTGGTACCTATTTATCTACTTGCACTTTGACATGCTTTCAAACTGCTAGGTTGGCAGGAGCAGGGACCGAGCAACGGGAGCTCACCCAGTCGCGGGGATTCGAACCGCCAACCTTCTGATCGGCAAGTCCTAGGCTCTGTGGTTTAACCCACAGCGCCACCCGCGTCCCATTACACACATTACACACATATTCCTGTCCTTTTCTCCAACAGAACCCCAGCCTCCCACCTATTGGCATAGGTTAGGGAGATAAAAAGCCTCAGCTTAGCAGAGAACTTGCACCAAGCTCAATCACGCCTTCGACTAGACCAGGCAGCCCTCTTGAGCTGACGCTCTTAAGTGGCAAGGAGTCACAGCAATCTGTTCCAGATTAAAATGGAGCAGTTCGCTTCCCCTCCTCCTGTCTCTGCTTTGCCTACACATGTCTACCAATACTTCTGCACAATCCAAAATCCCTGCCCAAAAAAAAGTTACAAATGCTACCCTCCCTCCCTCTCTCTCTCTTTCCATTCCCACTCCCCACTTACACACACACACACACACACACACACACTCCAATTGGCCCTACTAAAAGATTTATGCTCCTACACCAGATTTGATAACTGGAATACATTAGGAAAATAATGCCCCTTTTGCATGTTCATCCAACACGCATAATTTTTTAATCGTGGCGCTTTATGGTTTTGAGAACGCGGGGTTCCTTTCATGCAGAAATGAGCCCCTTCCTTAGCTATAATAACCCCTAATTTCAATTTGCTCTCCTATCCCAAGCACCCTGGCAGCCACAAATACTAAGGGAACATGGAGCACACCACATTCCTTAACCTCCTCATCAAAGAGAGAGAGAGAGAGGGGAAAATAAAAAGCCCCTAAACTTTCCTTTGCTGTCTGCAAGCATGTCTGGAGTGGTCCGGGGCCAGTGGGAGGGGAGGGGAGGGAGAAAAAATTGGTTTCGTGTAGAATTGAGGTATGGGGTGAGGGACTGGATTTGAATTTGGACAGAAGCCATTCAGTTGGGTTTGTTGGCTTTAAAATAAAATAAAAAAGCTTATTCCAAGGTGGAAAAAGCTACATGTATTTTCCACTTTACTTTAAAAAAAGAAGTCCGGAGGAGAAAAGGGACAACACAATGACAGGATTGTGCGAAAGGCTGAGTTGGCACTTAGCGGGCAAAGGTTATGGTAAAAGGTGTTTATAAGGAATATGCAAACATGAGCATCAAGGGAGTCGTTGCTCATGGTTAGAGGCACTGAAATCCTCTGAAATTAAGCTGCCATGGTGTACATTTTCCATAGTCCTCAATGCCCACAATGGAACGAGTTGTTGTTGAGTTGGGCTCCCTTCTCCCCCACCAAAAAGACAGAAAGACTCCACCCCCGTTTTTACACAGACTTTGCAAAAGTATTTCAAGAAGGAGCATAGCAACAGCCTTTTGAAAAGCCTGTGTGTGTGTGTGTGTGTGTGTGTGTGTTTTAACATGAAGCACCTAAACAGAGAACTAAACCAGAAAGAAAGAAAAATAAGAATTTAGCATACACAACAGAGATGTTTGTTAGCTTCCATTAAAGGCTCAGCTACAGAGTTGCCAGCCACAAAAGTTGGGGCAGGACGCCCAAATCATAATATTGGGACAACTGAAGCTCTTTTTAATATGATTTCTGGGCTTTCGGGTTACAAAGAGGCCGTGCCTGGGAGCATTATTTTTCTAACTTTGCAGCAAGAAGTTATCACTGGCTGGGATGCTAGAAATGGAAGATCAGCTATCAAGCGCGACTGTCCTGGAAAGTTCACCACACTTTTACAGAAGTGAGACACAGTGTGACTGGGCCAAAATGCCTGCCAGGAAGCCCACAGATAGCCAGAGACTCAAATCCAAGCCTTCCAGCCCCAAACCCGCTTGAACTCCATGCAAACTAACCTAGAACAACTTTGTCAGATTCTATCACTGCAAATGCCCATTAGAATGCACACAGAACCCAGATGCATGCTTTGAACAAAGCTTTAACGCTTTATCATCACCTGCCACTAACCAGCACCACTTGCAAGTGTAACAGGCTGCTTAAAAAGGACATTATAAATGAAGGGTTCAAAGCTTCAGTGTCAGGGGACTGGCATCGGATCAGGGAAGGGCTGTTGGGATATCCAAAAATCTTGCAAAGCAGTTCCTCTTCCTGCGGTGGGGAAAGCCACACCTCCAATGGGGAAGAGGGGAAGGGACCAGAGGGTGCTGCTGGGAGCCCCAGCGTCGCACCTCATCAGTCTGAGGGTGGGGAAACCCCAGTGGTTTAGCGTGGGTTGTCGGCACCCGGGGCAAGGCAAGTAATTTGCGCCCCCCCCCGCTGCACTGTCCCTCCCCCAGATAGTCCCTCGCTCTCTCTCCGCACCGCACACCTGGCACCCTCCCCTCCACAGTGGGCGGCGACCCGGCGGCTCGGATCGGATTCGCACAGCCAGCACTGCAGTGAGAGAGAGTGAGTGAGCCAGGTAGGGGCAGAGAGCTGCGAGTGCAAGCGCACACCCCCCCCCCGATGTTGCGCCCGGTGCGGCCGGCCCCCCCTGCACCCCCCACGCTACGCCACTGGGAAAGCCACACCTCTGGGGTAAAGGAGGGGAAAGGGCTAGAGGATGCTGCGGGGAGCCTCAGCACTGCTCCTGGCCAAGCCGGCCAGGAGGGAAACATGCCTCTTCCATCGCCCACCTTGCGCAGAGGGGCAAAACATAAAGAAGGAAGGAAACGGCTGGGGGTGACTAAGTTGTTATGTTGAGGGAGGACCCGGAAGGGACCACTCCCAGATTCTGCTAGTGATTGAGACAGACATGAACTTATGGTTCTGCACTGTAAATAGTTTTGCACCAAAAGAAAACCTGTAAAAGACAGGTCGGAGTCCTGCCTGGTTACTCACAAGCAACCACCGTTGCCACCTGACATTCAGGTTCTGCTAAATGGAAAGCCATAGTTTGTCACTGTGTTCAACATACGCGCCAACATTCTTCTGATAAAAATTGGGACATGGGCCTTGTGCCTTCTGCCCAAAGCCCAGGAAGCACTCCTTCCTAATGCTGTCGCCACTGGAGGAGCTACGTCCTTGGCCCCATCTGCAGGCGGTGCAGGCATCCCTGGGTGAAGGCAGAGCCTTCAAAGAAACTGTGACTGTCCCTCTTAAAACGGGGCATTTGGATAGTATGCTTTGACTGCAGCAGAGACCTAAAAGCCAGGGTCGAGCTGTGTTTTACAACCCTTGTTGTTGTTGTTGTTGTTTAGTCATTTAGTCGTGTCCAACTCTTCGTGACCCCATGGACCAGAGCACGCCAGGCACCCCTGTCCTCCACTGCCTCCCGCAGCTTGGTCAAACTCATGCTGGTAGCCTCAAGAACACCGTCCAGCCATCTCATCCTCTGTCGTCCCTTTCTCCTTGTGCCCTCCATCTCAGGGTCTTTTCCAGGGAGTCTTCTCTTCTCATGAGGTTGCCAAAGTATTGGAGCCTCAGCTTCAGGATCTGTCCTTCCAGTGAGCACTCAGGGCTGATTTCCTTAAGAATGGAGAGGTTTGATCTTCTTGCAGTCCATGGGACTCTCAAGAGTCTCCTCCAGCACCATAATTCAAAGGCATAAATTCTTCAGCAATCAGCCTTCTTTATGGTCCAGCTCTCACTTCCATACATCACTACTGGGAAAACCATAGCTTTAACTATACGGACCTTTGTCGGCAAGGTGATGTCTCTGCTTTTTAAGATGCTGCCTAGGTTTGTCATTGCTCTTCTCCCAAGAAGTAGGCGTCTTTTAATTTCGTGACTGCTGTCACCATCTGCAGTGATCATGGAGCCCAAGTAAGTAAAATCTCTCACTGCCTCCATTTCTTCCCCTTCTATTTGCCAGGAGGTGATGGGCCCAGTGGCCATAATCTTCGTTTTTTTGATGTTGAGCTTCAGCCCATATTTTGCGCTCTCCTCTTTCACCCTCATTAAAAGGTTCCTTAATTCCTCCTCACTTTCTGCCATCAAGGTTGTGTCATCTGCATATCTGAGGTTGTTGATATTTCTTCCAGCAATCTTAATTCCGGCTTGGGATTCATTGCGGTATTTGGATGAAATGGCAAATTAAACTTCTAATCTTCTCTTTCAGTGGAGGCAGGGGAAAGGCAAGGAGGCTAGCCACAACGTCTTCATGTCAGGGCAAACCATGGTTTGCCGTCAAGTCTGAACACAACTACAAGAGGCCATCTTTTCACTCCTGTTTAACACACCACAAGCTTCAGAAAGCAAGCACATGTATTCTCAACTTGTAGCGTTGTCAGTTAAAATTAGCCCTCACCCGTCAATCAACTGAAGCTGGAGGTTGACTAATTAGATGTCATGGTGAGGTGCAGTGGTTAGTGTGTTCAATTAGGGTTGCAGGTTCAAATTCTCACTCATCCGTAAAGCTCAATGGGTGATCTTCGGCCACTTGCTATTTCTCTTAGCCCTTTCTACCCGACAGGGTTGTTGTGAGAATAAAATACGCAGGAGGGGACCAAGAAAACCATGTATGTTGCCTGGAACTCATTGGAGGAAAGGCAGGATTTAAGTTAAGAATAAAAGTTTATATTTCTCTGCAAACTAAGCAAATATGTACCGCCCCTGGTTTTGTTTTCAGCTTCATTGTACAAAACTTGATACGCCAAAGCACGAAAGCTGGTGCCTGCCCACAAAAGAGGTACAAGCTCTATGGTGTCTTTCAGATTTGCTGCAAATTTGGGCTGCATTCCTGCACACAATTAGGTTGCTTATATCCCACCAAATTCAATGGGTGGTATTCAGTGAAATTTTACTCAGAGTAAACCCATTGAAATGAATGAACATGGCTAAATTAGGCCCATTAATTTCAACAGGTCTACTCTGAGTAAAACTTAGTTCAATAACAACCCAGTGGGATTTAAGCAATCTTGTTATCAACAGGACAGCAGTTTTGATGCATGCAATCCATTGTATGTTGCAGGGCAGTCCCCCCCCCCCCCGGGGGTACGCAGGGGTACACATACCCCTAAACATTTTGTGAATCTAAGTTTGACCTCATTGAGGGGCAGTATTTCAATATGAGTAGGAAAATGAGAGTACCCCTAAACATTTTTTTAAAGGAAAAAGAGCACTGTTGGAGGGTATTCTTTTTCAGGAGAAAAAAAGAGAAAATACCAGGGTGAAGTAGAACCACGATATCTTGGGCATATGTTGCCAAGCGCATGCTGAAGCATGTTTTCATGACATTAAAAAAACACAGTAAAAAGATCGTAACTGTGATTAAAGCCAGAAAGTCTAGTGCAATATGAAAAAGCATGAAAACCCACTAAATCACTCAAGTAGTTGCCGAAATGATGTGGTTATCTAGTTGGCTCTGCAAAAGGTAAAGCTTATCAAAGCTTACAAATGTCTATTCATAGAGCACTTTCAATGAGTAAAAAAGAAGGAAAGTACTTTATAGTCTTCATCCTGTTATCTACATACCAATCCAGTGGAGGAGCGTCTCCACCCCCATCGTTCTGCCCGGACACTAAGGTCCAGCTCCGAGGGCCTTCTGGCGGTTCCCTCACTGCAAGAGGCCAAGTTACAGGGAACCAGGCAGAGGGCCTTCTCGGTAGTGGCGCCCGCCCTGTGGAACGCCCTCCCATCAGATGTCAAAGCGATAAACAACTACCCGACATTCAGAAGACATCTGAAGGCAGCCCTGTTCAGGGAAGTTTTTAATATTAGTGTATTTTAATATTAGTGACATTTTAGTGTATTTTTCATCTTTGTTGGAAGCGGCCCAGAGTGGCTGGGGAAACCCAGCCAGATGGGCGGGGTACAAATAATAAATTATTAGCCTCTCATCGCAAAGCTCCCTGCTTCATTCATTGCAGTGGTTCTGATCCACAGGAATACCCTGCCTCTAAGCAAATCGCCTTCTGGTCCTAGGGTAGCTAACAAGCTTGCTTTTTAAAGCAGGCATAGGCATAGGCAAACTGCGGCCCTCCAGATGTTTGGGACTACAATTCCCATCATCCCTACCTAACAGGACCAGTGGTCAGAGATGATGGGAATTGTAGTCCGAAATAATCTGGAGGGCCGGAGTTTGCCTATGCCTGCTATAAAGCAAGTGATACAATTAGCCACAAGGCACATCCACAGTTACAAAGTAGAATGGTCATGCAACAAATATTCAATTTTATTGGGATTTGATTCCCTCCCTCTCTTTCTTTTTTCTTTTCCATCTCCCTCTGCGATGAGGCTACATTTTAATGTTTCAATATTTTAATGTTGTATTTTTTAATTTTGTTTTTAAGTTGTAATCATTTAACTTCTTTTTATTATTGCTTGTAAGCCGCTCTGAGCCCGGCCTTAGCTGGGGAGGGCGGGGTATAAATAAAAATTATTATTATTATTATTATTATTATTATTATTATTATTATTATTATTTAACTGCCAAATGGCAAGCTACTGTTTAGAAATGTGGTAAGCACTCTTAATCCGTGGCTAATTCCTCTTCCCCACTGCGCCCTGAGACACTGTGCACTTGAAATTTAAAAAATAAATAAACGAAGAAAATGAATTGAGAAAGGCACTCCTAATGCATGAGAGTGCTACTGCATGCACTGTTGAGGTACAAAGAATTTATACCATGCACCATATCTCCAGGTCCATGCAGAAGTACAAAATTCTGGCTGCAAAACATTGCAGGCAACTATCAACATACTGGGGTGTGGACTATGCATATTTGAGAAAAGTTAGGGTGTGAATTAGAGGGACACGAGTGGCACTGTGGGTTAAACCACTGAGCCAAGGACTTGCTGATCAGAAGGTCGGCAGTTCGAATCCCCGCGACGGGGTGAGCTCCCGTTGCTTGCTCCCTGCTCCTGCCAACCTAGCAGTTTGAAAGCACCTCAAAGTGCAAGTAGATAAATAGGTACCGCTCTGGCGGGAAGGTAAACGGTGTTTCCGTGCGCTGCTCTGGTTTGCCAGAAGCGGCTTAGTCATGCTGGCCACATGACCCGGAAGCTATACGCCGGCTCCCTCGGCCAATAAAGCGAGATGAGCGCGCAACCCCAGAGTCGGCCACGACTGGACCTAATGCTCAGGGGTCCCTTTACATTTACCTTTTAGGGTGTGAATTGTATAATCTGTAAGTATACGTTTCACTGAATGTGGACTTGACGTACACACTTTTTCAGTGTGTGTAAGGATATGCATCCAGATACTAGTATCTGGAGAGCAAAACAGGGAGAGAATGCGCACTAAGGAATTCAATACACTGACAAAATAAATTGTGGAGTGAGTGTGACAGCATTAAGCTTGGCTCCAATCCAAAAGCTGTGGTCTTTATTTATCTATCTGCTGCATGATTATTTAACATGGGCTTTCTGTAGATGACATTTGACAGTTGAGGAGGTTTTGTCATAAGGCACCTTTGTGTCTTGCCACAGTATTATATTAAGTACCAACAGGATGTGATTGCTAGCAATGCACTACTGGAATGAGCTATCCACATAAACAACAAGGCTATGAAAGTTAAGACTCAGTCCCACCAGACAGGACACATATCTACTGCTAAAGGCAAGGTTGCTGTCAAGGAGACAAGTCAAGTATAGGGCCATGAGCACATTTAAGGTATCTCATTGGCATCACCTCTGGGAGTGCCACCGATTTCACCAGAGGACAAAAGCAGGCAGAAGACAAGTGAAAGGCTTTCGAAACAGAGTTCACAGTTGCTCCATACCCATCTGGAGGTAGGATGTGACAAAACAAGACGTCAGATTAACAAGTCAGGCTTCCAAGAATGTGGCTGTTTGTGACACTTGCAGGAAACAGCATGTGTTGCTCACCAGCTTGCAGTGCCACTGGGTGCATATATAATCTCAGCTTCAAGACTCCCTGCCGGTCTTGCCTAGTGCTTTTCCAGTGTTGCATAGTTTTACTTCGCCCTGTTCCCTGTGCAACTGCCTCACTCCTGCCAGGGTTCCTATGGAGACTACATACTGGCGAGAAAGTTTCTGGCTTGGCTTAACAATGCGCTGACTTGTGGCTACTGAGGATGCTACTGTATGTGGGTGAATGGACTGGTGTGCTTCGCCCTGGGCCCAGCCATACCTTTACCTGTCCCACAGTACACCTGGCGTCATAGGGCCCAACACCTAAATGGCATGGTAGGCCAAACGGGGAGAAATAAATAAGACGGTGGGGCAGAGGTTCTCCCACCTTTGGCTGTGGGCCACCACAGGCCACCTTTGGCCTGTTCTCACTGTCACTTCCATTAACAAACCCTGCCTTACTGGGCTTATTCCAGGCACTGATGGAGGAAAGGGGGGTGTGGTGGGTGTGTCCGCCCCAGGTGTCATCCCTGAGGGGTGTGACATCATTGCCCTGTCCCCGTGGGACACTTGCTGCTTGCGGTGCCCCCCTGGGATGCTCGCCACGCCCTCACGGGCGGTTCACCCTGCCGCTGGGTGCGCCGCTCTGGGTGCCCAAGCAGCTAGCTCTGCCTCTGATTCCAGGGCTCGTGCAACAACACTTCAAGCTAAGCTTTGGCTCAACATTAAGCCTTGAGCACACACCCAACGCTTAAACTGCTTTGTCCCTACATGCATGGATGCAGCAGGACTCCTACACCCCACCCCAGGGTGTTTCGGTGTACCCTAGAGAGGGCTTCCGCTTCCTAACTGGGAAGTGATCCTACGGTAGCTGCTGGTGGTGTACAGAGAAGGTGTCATCAGCAAAGGTTGACAAGGAATTGCTGGAAGAAAACAGCAGAATAGAACTGTGGGAAATGCATGTATGACGTCAAAGAGTTGGAAGGGCTCACAAAGGTCATATAGGACAACTCCCTGTAATTCAGGAATCTTTTGCTTGAATCCACGGCTCTGAGATTAAGGGTCTCCTGCTCCACCAGCTGAGATATCCACTTCGTGGATCTCCATTTCAGAAGATGCTCGGACGGAGTCTGTGAACATTTACCCTTGAGTCATCCATACAGAGGTGACACAATGTGATGGGTCCATGTGAATGCAAGCTCTGAGTGTAGCTAGGGTTTTCATGGAGAAGAGGTCCGTGAATATAGCTGTGTATCTGTGTGCACATCCAGGCATGCACTGGTATGTTTGTGTGAGAGAATATGCACACACACAAACACACACACACACACTTTGGATTTGTGTGTGTGTGTCTATATAGATACACACCCTTGTTTTCAACTTCCCAGTTCACAGTTGAATTCTGGAAGTAGCTCGCTGCGGGCGTGGCTGGTTCAGAACCCACAGAGAGCGAAGCACAGGAACTGCCTCCCCGACCCGTCCCATATGGGAACAAGCCTACAAGCTTGAGCAATAAAAACAAAACAATCTCCAAAGAGGTTCTTGGGCTGAGCACCTGGGAGCAGGGCCCTTCCCTTGACTGGCAGCACCGCATTCCTGAGCCCGCCAGCACCCAGCCACTAACCCTTTCCACGCCGGCATCGCTCTCTCCCATTACTGATCCCACACGCAGCATTGGGTGGAGGAGAGAAGGGTGGGGCTGGTTTGGAATTAGAAGCCCACACTCCCCAATTTTCTGCTACAGGCACTAAGGGGCCACGGCAAAAGGTGAGGTTTGACTGCTGTTTCCCCCCCCCCCCCGGGTCAATGTTTGTGCCAAGAAAGCAGCTTGCAAAGGCTGCGGAGTTCCATGCCCAGGTTTAGATGAACCAGGTGCCAACTCAGACATGAAGCAAGGTTATGAAAATACCTTCTACTAAATCGGGCAACTGATTCCATCTAGCTCAGTAATGACTGAATGGCAGCAGTTCTCCAAGGTCTCAGGCTCAGACCTCTCTCAGGCTTCTACTTGAAATCCTTTGAACTAGAGACAGCAGGGCCTGCAGCTGGACCTTCTCCCTACATGAGTTTTACCCAGGTGTTAGCAACCTTTTCCAGCCATGGGCCGGTCCACCTTCCCTCAGACCATGTGGTGGGACGGATTATATTTTTTGGGGGGGAAATGAACGAATTCCTATGCCCCACAAATAACCCAGAGATGCATTTTAAATAAAAGGACACATTCCACTCATGTAAAACACACTGATTCCCGGACCATCCGCGAGCCGGATTGAGAAGGCGATTGGGCCGCATCCGGCCCCCGGGCCTTAGGTTGCCTGCCCCTAGTTTCACCCCTGAGCTAGAATGCTTCCTTTACTAGGTGGCAAAGCTTGCATTTTTGCCAGGGCTTGCATGCATGCAGCCCCAAGAACTGCTTTGAATACCAGGCCTTAGCACAGCTGCACATTTTTTAATTTACTGACTTCATGTGTATGTGCACTAGACAGCAACATTATTTGGGCAGCTTAACAGTTTCAACAGAATAATATTGAAGTCGCAGATTTCCCAACATGGCACCTTCCAGATGTTTTTGACTACAACTCTCCGCAGCCTAACAGTGTTCAGGGATTAAGGGAGTCGTAGTTCAAAACCAGATTTACACCAGATTTAAAACAGCCCACAAGTATGCACCAAGCGAGTCTCTCTGAGGAGGGAATAACAGAGCTGAGGTGCCGCCACCAAAAAGGCTCTCCCCCAGTAGCCACCTGTAACATCTCACTGCAGGGCCCTGCCCCTAGAAGGGTGAACTCGTGAGAATGCCCCTAAGCGGGTGCAAAGTACATTTCCTTCTTCACTAACTACAGAGAGTCTCATACCTCAAGGATTATAGAGAAGGACCTCCAGATATGGAGTGGTGTTTATAAATTTGTGAAGTCCTTATGGGCCCTTGCAAACATTTGTGGCGTAAGAAAATTATAGGATTCCAGCAACAGGAATACGTTATGGGACACACACTGATTGGAAACAAAGCAGCATGTTTGCCTCGAAATGTCCGCAGGTGCAAACAGTATTGAAAGTGAGATTGCATATAACGGCACCAGTTGTTGCAGATGAGCACAAATCATCATGAACACACAATAAGAAGGATGTCAGCGGTGGGGGGGGGGAGGGCATATACACAAAAACAGATGCGCAAAAATAAGTGACTGATAAGATCTGAAGAAGTGTGCATGCACACGAAAGCTCATACCAATAACAAACTTAGTTGGTCTCTAAGGTGCTACTGGAAGGAATTTTTTTATTTTGATAAAACAGAGATCAGCTTAAAATTGCTTAAAACTTTCCGCTACTGCACAAGTCCGTTCCATAGTTCCATTTCACACCAGGCTCTTAGAATGCAAATGATGGAGAGAATCTCAGGAAGGAGACATTTGCTAAATAAATGCAATGGAGGTTTTAAAAATAATTAAAAGCAGAGGCGGAGGTTTCAAGTATTCTCCATGGCAAGACCATGGGTGTTAGGTTATTCAGTCTGAATAGCCAGAAATTCTTTTATTTCTAGTATCCCAGGGGTTGGATTAATCGGTTCATCTGATGGATATATGTCCGAATCAGAAAGGCTATGGCCATCTAACTTTTAATAATGTGTTGCAACAGGTTGTTCAAGCTTTTTTCTGTTGTGTTTGCTGCCTTGCAGTTTCTGAAATGTAACCGCAAAGCAGTCGTACACGCACCCACTCGCACGCTGGTGGCACATGGAGAGCTCAGCCCCCTGGCCTGCTGCTGCAAACCTCCCTCAATGGGGATTTGTAGTTTCAAAAGTTGAGGTCAGGGTGAAAGCCCCACCCCACCAGAAGCTTCACAACCATCTTATTGAAGCTTTCCTCAGTTACAAATCAGCAAAAGTTGGGGTTTCCCCCACACACAGACACTGTAGGTGTGAACGACTGAGGCAGTCATGGGAATCACACCCCTACCCCCAAACCAAAGTTCTATGAGTCGGTAAAAATAACCCAAAGTTTAGATAAATATATAGCCAAAATCAAAAGCACAGGCACTCATTTGCCATGTACACAATCCTATGTATTGTATGCACCCGCTTTAGAAAACACAGTAGCCAGGATAAGGGCACTGAGAGAGTTATGAAGTGCCAAGAGGAGCGGCCGCCACTGGCCACTGAGGCCACACAACCGCCATGTTTGGCTCTGCCCCAGCTCCTCCCAACATCCTGGCATCGCACGCGGGATGCCATAATGTCACGCACGAGACGTTGGTGCCCCAAAGTGCCCTCGTAAAGTGGTGCCTCTGGTAGGGAAGATGATGTATGTCGAAAAGGATGGCACCTGTCAGAGGGTTGGGCAGATCCTCTTGACATTTGAGCACCTGGCCATTTTTAGGAAGGATTAGAACCTGACGAGGGACACGGGTGGTGCTGTGGGTTAAACCACAGAGCCTAGGACTTGCCGATCAGGAGGTCGGCGGTTCGAATCCCCGCAACCAGGTGAGCTCCCGTTGCTCGGTCCCTGCTCCTGCCAACCTAGCAGTTCGAAAGCACGTCAAAGTGCAAGTAGATAAATAGGTACCACTCCGGCAGGAAGGTAAACGGTGTTTCCGTGCACTGCTCTGGTTCGCCAGAAGCGGCTTATTCATGCTGGCCACATGACCCGGAAGCTGTATGCCGGCTCTCTCGGCCGATAAAGCGAGATGAGCACCGCAACCCCAGAGTCGGCCACGACTGGACCCAATGGTCAGGAGTCCCTTTACCTTTAGAACATGATGCAGGTGTCATAAACTGTACATGCTCTTTTTATTTTAATTTTAAATGTTTTCCAACTCTCATGACAGTAGATGCACTGAAATCAAGCTGGCTATCCAATGTCTTTCCACAGCAAACAATTCTAAATCAATTGAGAATGTTATGGGAAGCATCTAAGATTACACTTCAAAGGATGTACCATATTTTTCGCTCTATAACACGCACCCGACCATAACACGCACATAGATTTTAGAGGAGGAAAACAAGAAAAAAATATTCTAAACAAAATAGTGGATGTATGATTTTTGTGGTTCATGCTGTGGCCACAGGCATGTGATCTGACAGTGAGTTTGGAGTAGCCCTGAGGATCCATGTGGATCCGTGCTTTGTAACCACGTTTTAAGTGGGGAAGGAAGGAAAAGCATTCAAGGGACAAGGAGCACACATGGGGTGTGTGGAGAAGGATGCTGCTAATAATGGAGAAGAGGGGTATAAGCAGAGAAGACTCCTCTCCTCTCCCACTTTGCTCCTTTAAAGCAAGCAGGCTTAGCGAGCTGAAAAACTTTGCTGCTATTTAGTGAGCTGAGTGGGGAGCAGAGAGGGACAGAGAGCCTGCTTGCTTTAAAGGAACCAACCGGACAGGAGCCGCTTACACTCGTGTAAGCGGCTCCTCTCCTCTCCCACTTTGCTCCTTTAAAGAAGCAGGCTCTCTGTCCCTCTCTCCTCCCCACTCAGCGGCTCTTCTCCTGCTTTGCTGTTTCAAAGCGAGCCATGGAGGAGGGAAGGAAGGGGAACCATGGATCCTTTGCTCACGACTGCAGCAGATCCCCCTGCCATCCGTAGGCATTCGCTCCATAACACGTACAGACATTTCCCCTTACTTTCTAGGAGGAAAAAAGTGAGTGTTATGGTGCAAAAAATACAGTAATTTCTTCCCTCTGTGAAGGAGCACCCCCCAAAAAAAACCCCGCTCCGTTATTAATATACACATCCATTATCTTATTGGCTTTATCTCACTCACATGCTACATTCTATGCTGAAACCTAGATGACACCAGAAGCCACTTCTTGTCTCCATTAGGAGCTCACTTAAAGCCCAAGGTTCAATGGAACTCTGCTCAAGCAAAAATGGAATAAATAAAATTTCCACACAAGACACCGGAAAGGACTGACTCCCACCATTAGTACCAATCGAGAATGTTGTCGATGTGGAAGGGAATGCATACAGGAAAGAAATAAAATTCTCCCCACCGGAGGAGTTGCAATAATCCACATTTTTCAGAAACCGAGAGCCAATGTAGCCCAGTGAATATCTGAAGATAGGAGAGCTTGCTTCAGATGGTATCTCGGCTGCAGTGGCTTCTGGCAGGCCATTTTCTCTCAATCTCAATTCTCAAGCTGCAAAATTGAAATAATCTTGATCTATCTTGAAAAGGGTTGATATGGTGGGGTGGGGGAGGAATTCCAAAAGGCTCCAAGACGGGAGATGCTCGACCTCTTGAGACCCATGGAGCCATCTTCACACTGGAAAAACTGTTGTGGGCACCACACACACCATAGCTGAGCACACGCCACAAGCTTATTCTGTTGGCTACAATAGAATGCTTCTTTCAAGACTAGTTTAAGGAGGGGGGCTTGTGGGCACGAGAGAACACTTCCACAGGGACCTCACAGGTGACCCCTACATACCCTCCAACTTTTCTCTGATGAAAATACTGACGTCCTAGGGACGCGGGTGGCGCTGTGAGTTAAACCATAGAGCCTAGGACTTGCCGAGCAGAAGGTCGGCGGTTCGAAACCAGTACTTATACTGAATGTTGCATTTTTCAAATCATATGACAAGAGTAACAGTGATCCACATTAAGACCTTTGCAGGTCAATTAAAAAAACCCAACCCCTCCCACTTTTTTCTAGTGCAGGAAATGCCACTTGAGACTTTAGAATTAGTCACATTTCTAGGGGCAACTTTAATAGTTATAATTAATCTCTTATTCCTCGCCCATCTGACTAGGTTGCCCCAGTCACTCTGGGTGGCTTCCAACAAAAATAAAAATAAAACAAAGCAAAATAAAAAGCAAACATTAAAAGCTTCCCAAAACAAGGCTGCTTTGGGATGTCTATGAAAATTTATACAATTAACTCGCTGACATCTCTTTTCACGTTTTAGAATGGTTGCTTGCCATGTTACACAGCTCATCAAACATATTCAAATTAAGTCACAATAGAGATAGAAAGGTGGTCTTGGCATCAGGTGTAAAAGCACCCAGAGTTTAACCATGCTTAAAAAAAAAAGTGCAGTATTCAAGATGGGAAACTTCTACCCTTCAACTTAAACGTAAAGGGACCCCTGACCATTAGGTCCGGTCGTGACCGACTCTGGGGTTGCGGCGCTCATCTCGCTTTATTGGCCAAGAGAGCTACCGGGTCATGTGGCCAGCATGACTTAGACGCTTCTGGCGAACCAGAGCAGCTCATGGAAACGCTGTTTACCTTCCCACTGGAGTGGTACCTATTTATCTACTTGCACTTTGATGTGCTTTCCAACTGCTAGGTTGGCAGGAGCTGGGACCGAGCAACGGGAGCTCACCTGGTTGCGGGGATTCGAACCACCGACCTTCTGATCAGCAAGCCCTAGGCTCTGTGGTTTAACCCACAGCGCCACCTGCGTCCCTACCCTTCAACTTAGGAGTGTATTTTGGAAACCTGGCTCTTCCCAGTTGGCAAATTCATCCAAGTGCCACACATTATCTATTCAGAGAGCACTCTAGGAAACGATAGTTCCTCTATATGCAGATGCCCACTCCAGGTAGGATTTGGTCCACCAGCATTTTTCAGGGATGTATCTTGGAAAAATACCCCTGCCAACATGCCCTAATGCCACAAAAAATGGGTGCGGGGTGGAAAACCCACTAATCGCAACACTACTAACTACCAGCTGCAGGCTACAGCTGAACACGACCGTGCTTAAAGGTGAGTCTTCGAAACCTGTCTTATTCACTTCCAGGTGCCTCTATCATGCTCATAGGCATAAATGCCTTCTAAACGGACTCCCTAAGCAGGTTGTGAACTCTCATTCATTGGGGGTTTTTAAGCAGAGGTTGGATGGCCGTCTGTCATGGATGCTTTAGTTGGGATTCCTGCATTGAAGGTTGGATTTCCAACTCTGCAATTCTATGATTCTATGTTTGTTTGTTTTTTAAAATACCTTTAACTCTGCTATGCTACAAAAGTGCTCCAACAGGTCTGAATGGCATGAACACATACCTAGTTATACTTGAGTGAATCCACAGGAGAGCATATATACCCGGTCCATAGACTGCAAAATCTTAGCCAGAGCTCCGGACTCTCTTACAGACCTGAACACCGTGATGAACCAAGAATTGCACAACGACAATATTGGCTGTCTCTTAGTGCAAACCCAGGTCATTGAGCCTGAACTTTCACAGCCACTGAGCTACCAGGACTGGCAGCATCAGCAGCAGATATGTCCTATGCTTATAATATTTCATTCTCTTGCTAATTATGCTGATTTAAATGTGCATTTTTATATCTGACTTTCATTAGCGATGTGTTCCTTTGAAATGTTTTAAGATTTTTGTTGTTGCTGCTGCTGTTGTTATCCTTGCTGTGTTAAAAGTGCTTTCTGCGGTTGTAATGTTTTATTTTTCTTATCTTGAAGATATTTTAGTTTCCTGCTAATTACGCTGCTTTGAATGAATACTTTGTATTTGACTTTCTGTTCTGTTCTGGATTGTTTTATCTGATGCTTTAATGTAGGTTGTAAATCGCTTTGAAATTCCCCCCTCCCTTAAAAATATAAAGTAGTATAGAAATAATAATAATAATAATAATAATAATAATAATAATAATAATAGGAGTATCCAGCCAGAAAACATCCAGTTACTTGAATGTGACCCTCCACTTTTTTTCATGTTTGCCTTTCAAACATCCCCTGAGATGTAGGCCAACACTATTCTAGACCCACAAAGACGTGGAACTGAGGCTGAGGTAAAGTGAGTTGGTCTAAACCAGAGAGGAGGAGGAGGAGGCCATTTCCTAAGCCATGGGTAGGCAAACTAAGGCCTGCGGGCCAGATCAGGCCCAACTGCCTTCTGGATCCAGCCCGCAGACGGTCTGGGAATCGCTGCGTGGATCGCCAGCATGCGCGTTCTTTCCCTCTCCCTCACATGGCGGCAGCGGCAGCACTTCCTCCCTCCCTCTCCCTGGCATCTCCCTGCCCTGCCTAGAGGAGGAAGGGGGCTGGGCTTTGTTGATGCCAGCAGCAGCAGAAGCACTCGAGCGGCCGCCATTTTAAGCAGCTCCTCTCCAGAGCCCTTTCGCACGCCACTCATTGTCCCTTTGCCACCACCGCAGTGGCGTAGCGTGGGTTGTCAGCACCCGGGGCAAGGCAAGTAATTTGCGCCCCCTAACCCTAACCCCCAGATGTTGCACCCGGTGCGGCCGGCCCCCCCTGCACCCCCCACGCTACGCCACTGCACCACCGCCAGCCCCTGCTGCTCGCAAGACACAGGTAATCAGCCACCGGGGCTCATGGTGTTCTTGTATCATTTCCCCCCTCAAAATATAGGCTGCCCCCCCACAAGGGACAGTGGACCATCCCCCTGCTGAAAAAGTTTGCTGACTCCTGTCCTAAGCTTTCAGAGAAGGGTGAGTCATCACATTCCCTACAACTCTGTCCCCGATCCCCAGCTTTCCCCCCTTAGAATAATAATAATAATAATAATAATAATAATAATAATAATAAAAAAGAGAAAAGGGTGGGGAAATTACCTTAACAAACCAATACTGCCCCATCTAGCAGTGGCGTTGCGTGGGGGGTGCAGGGGGGGGCCGGCCGCACCGGGTGCAACATCGGAGGGGGCGCGCTCGCACTCGCAGCTCTCTGCCCCTACCTGGCTCACTCACTCTCTCTCACTGCAGTGCTGGCTGTGCGAATCCGATCCGAGCCGCCGGGTCGCCGCCCACTGTGGAGGGGAGGGTGCCATGCGTGCGGTGCGGTGCGGAGAGAGAGCGAAGGACTATCTGGGGGAGGGACAGTGCAGCGGGGGGGGGGGCGCAAATTACTTCCCTTGCCCTGGGTTAGGGGGCGCAAATTACTTGCCTTGCCCCGGGTGCTGACAACCCATGCTACGCCACTGCCATCTAGTCAGAATGCTTTTGCCCTCAGGCACTCCTGAGATCACATCAAGTCACTTTATACCCACAGACTTTTATTTTAAGTTGAGGGAGCATAATTAACATTCACATAGGTAAGAAAAGAGTATCTGGCACATGTTCTTGATTTTTTCAGTGGAACAGCAGAGCTGGCACCTAAAATGGGGAACCCAGTGCCACTCTGCACATCATATGAGAGGTAAGCGAGCCACTTCCCAAATAGACACATACAGTGGTACCCTCGGGTTATCTACTTAATTCATTCTGGAGGTCCGTTCTTAACCTGAAACTGTTCTTAACCTGAAGCACCACTTTAGCTAATGGGGCCTCCCGCTGCTGCCACGCTGCACGATTTCTGTTCTTATCCTGAAGCAAAGTTCTTAACCCAAGGTACTATTTCCGGGTTAGCGGAGTCTGTAACCTGAAGTGTATGTAACCTGAAGCGTCTGTAACCCGAGGTACCACTGTACTGCAGATTTGATAGAAGCAGCATTGGGGAGTGGGCGGACTGCTTAACCCCCTTCCGTGCATGGTATTATTCCCCCCCCCCCCCATCAAGATCATTATGTGACGACTTCTCACTCATGGGGGAAAAGATACATGATCCACAGGTCTTTTCCTCCGCGTGGACAAAAGCAGCTGGGAGGGGTGATTATTGGAGGAAGCAGCCAAGAGGGAAAGGGTTAAGTACTCCCTGCGCACTGCTACTGCTCTGATCAATTTCAGACACCCCCTCCAACGGCTGCATTAAAGTGAAATAAGCACTGTGAGACACATCACACCCAGGTTGGCTCCCAGAAGAAGAGAGAGCCATTCATATCCACTGCATCCCTCTTTCTTGCCTGATTGCAATTTTGTTGTGTTTTATTGCTTGCAGAAAGTGTTGTATAAGTTTGCAGGAATCCCAAGCCTAAATCGCAACTGAGCCGTGAAGTTCACAGGGTGCCCTTGGGCACGTTCACTGCCAAGCTCACCTACACCCAGGGACCGTTGTCAAGATAAAATTAGATATGGATACAGTGTAAACTGCCGTAAGCCCTTGGGATAGGGCAGGGATGATCTCTGAAGAAAATAACATGTTGCATGATTACACCATTCCAGAACGGTATTTGGCTGGAAGCAATTGCGAAAGTAGGCTTTCTCAAAGTTCATCTAGCAGGGTAATTAATATATCTGTTCATAAATCACAGAATTGTAGAGTTGTAGGGGAACCCAGGGCCATCTAGTCCATCCCCGGCAGATTCCTGAAACATCTAATGGTACAACTCAGATACACTGGCATCTATAACCCAAAGGGTGCAGGAACAGACAATGCACAGCACTACAGGAACACTGGCAGAATTGTACTGTGAACAGTGCGAACCATGCAACAATTAAAGTGGGTGTAAATATAGTACTGTTGTTTCTTTGGTGCTATGAATCTGTGCATGCTTCCTGCCTGTACAGCATCTACACATCGTCCCTGACTGTTACGCTTTATTGCTGAGATACCAGACTTCTCAAGCTCTCGCAAGCTCAGTATTATAAATCTGGGGAAACGAGAGTGCTTTTCTCAGTGAATATTGCATTCACTGCGATCGTGATTGCTGCATGGAATGCAGCTGTGCGAGTGTCAAAGACATCTATAGGATATGTTTTGCGGTTCTTGCTTGTTGTTGCATTGCCTCTCCCAAAGAAGTTTCGAAACCCAGTTGGCTTGTGGGTGTTCCTTTTCAGTTTCAGTTTTTTAGTTCACCCTGGGAAGTGAGTTGTCCTCTGCTTTGACAGGGTTGCTCTGCAGTAGCACATGCCTAAGCAGATTTTAAGAAGAGAAGGGGCAAGCAGTAGCATGGAAAGCTAAAGCTAATGCGGTGTGATCAGCGGGAGGCCAAGGACGGAGGAAAAGAAGCATTTCTTCACACTGTGCATATAGTTAAAAGTACAGAATTAGCTCCCCCAGGAGGCAGCAATGGATTTAAAAGAGGTTTAGACAAATTCAAGGAGGAAAAAGCTCCTTTGTAATCCCTATAGGTAGGTAGTGTCATTGCTGGTTTGCAAATGGCGTGGAGGGGGGAATATATACTTGGCTGAGGCCACATCCAGTATGTTCATAGTCAAAGTGATGTTTGAACTGGGGATTTCCTGGCTGACGCTGTTATAAGAATTTCACTCAGATTTCTGTTGTAGACCGCCTTTTCTATGATGTATCGGGGGGGGGCATCTTTGGGCTACACCCCTTCTGTGATATATATATGAGGTTTCTGGGGGTGGTCTTGAGCTCCAGGGCAGGGAATTTCAAAATATCTAAACAGTGGTACCTCAGGTTAAGTACTTAATTCGTTCCGGAGGACCGTTCTTAACCTGAAACTGTTCTTAACCTGAAGCACCACTTTAGCTAATGGGGCCTCCTGCTGCCGCCACGCCGCCAGAGCACAATTTCTGTTCTCATCCTGAAACAAAGTTCTTAACCTGAAGCACTATTTCTGGGTTAGCGGAGTCTGTAACTTGAAGCGTATGTAACCTGAAGCATATGTAACCTGAGGTACTACTGTATAAGGGGAGGCGCACATTTGTTTTGGGTCTTCCTCCTTGCCTGCGTGTGAAGGGAGCACCCTGTTGCAACAGGGTTTATAAAGATCAGGCTTACTAGCTGCTTTGCTTCTCAGTATTCTCTGGTTGGCCTCTGTTATTTTCTCCTACCGATGGAGAACCTACAAAGGACTCTATAAGGGCTCTTGTGTACCCCATAAGGGAACAAGACCAGATTATGTTTACAACAACGCTCTAAGCTTCTACACCAGCTCTCACATAAGTACGCGCCTTTGGCTGGGATGCTTCCTGCTCAACTAGTTGTATGCTGTAGCAGGAGGATGGGAAGCCCCGCCGCTGCCGCCCCAATTTCTCTTTGTGGCGTAAAACATAGCAGAAGAAAACAGAGGAAGTCTCAGTAAGAGTTCCTTAAGTAAGGCCCTTCCAAGAGATCATTTTTGTGGGTGGCCACCACCCTTTTTATTGCTGTTTACTATTGGTTGCTCTGTTTAGACCACCAGTAAGACCGTGCCAGTCCTCCCTGATTGCTGCCAGTCCAAACCATCATACCAGCAGGGTAGATGTGGGTGGCACAGCAACTCCAGCACAAGAGCAGCAAAGGCAGCACAGGGAGACAAACACACCTCACACTGTGCCCTGTTTTTACTCACTAAGGGCACAACTACAGACTGAAATCACTGGTTTTCAACCAGTGTGCTGTGGTACCCTGGGGTGCCTTGAATGGTGGTCAGGGGTGCTGTGATGGCCTGGGATTCAGACTTGGAGGCTGAACCTGAGGAATCCCAGCCTGTACAGGAGTCCCTGCCTCCAGAACCAGCTTAGCCGGGGCTGGGGCTTGAGCCTGAAGGGTCCTCACCTGTGCTGAATCCTCAGGTGCAGGCACCAGCTGAGTCTGCTCTGGCTCCTGAGGTGATGGAGGACCCGTTGCCTGCAGGTGCTCCACTCTCAGCCCCGTCAGGGGAAGGTGAGGTTGCCTCTGGGTCCAGTAACCCTCCAGCCTCTCCTGAGCTGCAGAGGCTTAGGGCAGAGAGGCGGAGGGAACTAAGTTCCCGCAGGAGGAGTGCACGCCTCCAGGCCAGGAGAGGCGAGTCACCTGTGGACCAGGGCTGCCCTATGCCTCAGGGCAGATAAAAGCCAGCCAGCCCAAAGTTGCGGGAGCAACGTTGTTGCTGGCCAGTTCCTGCCTGCACCCTGTCCTGCCGGATCTCCTGACCTCACCCGACTCCCTGCCTTGGACCCAGCTTCAGCTTTGACGGACGGCCTCAATACTGCTCCCTCGACCTCAGACTAGACTCGGACCTCGCCTCACGGAAACCCACGGGACCAGCACAGATGCCATGGGCAACACTGGCCTCTGTCCCTCTTCCCTTCCCTTCCAATTTTCTGTTCAGTGATGGCATCACTGGGTGAAGCTGATATCTGGATCTAGCATGAGCTCCCTCCCTATCAGGCTAGACTTTCATTTTGAAATCAGGCTCCAAAAAACGAACTTCGAATTAGGTAACCGCTTGGTCTAGGCACTTTCCCAGCACCGCCTCCCAAACATGTGGGATGGAATCCCATCCACAGCTGCGAGGTTACCTGTTGCAAGCGTGGGTGGGGCGTGTGCACCTTTATGGAAAGAGACTCGTTTTCATTGATGCCTCTTTTCCCACACCAACCCGAGGCGCACCTGACGGAATTCTCACATCTAGAGGAGTACAGAAGATCCAAGCGAGCCCCACCTCTGATTAAATCGGGTCACCCTAACCTCACCCCAGATAATTAGTGGTATTACAGAAACAGCTATGTGATGTACACACTTGCCCAACTGTGGTTTTAGTTTACCCAATTAACTTATTGAGATGGAGCAGGGCTGGCAGTAGCTTCCTGGGGCAGCAGAATTCAAGAGGTAATAAGGAAATGCATGGAGGAATACAGTTACTGCTCCCGTCAACCTGATGTTTGGGACAAAGGACATGTCCCAACTTCACAGGTTTCCCAAATGACCTCCATTCGCTTCTGGAGCAAGGGAAAGGGACTGTAATCAGGAAAAAACCCACAAATAACAGAACATACTTATGCCTCCAAACACACACGACTTCGTGCAACAAGATGAGGGGGACAATGAATTTTTTTTTTTGCCTAGGGCAGCAAAAATAACTCCAGCCAGCCCTGTGGTAGGGACTGAGATATATTGGAAGCTGCCCAGGGCTTTGTGCAGTAGAAGACCGCCCTGAGTCATATTTGGCGCCTGGAACGCCACATCAAAATGCCCGGTTTATGTGCTGAAGTCTGCAAGATGCCCCGGAGGCATCTGAGGACGGGGAACAAACAACACTGTTTGTATGAGAGTTGCTTCCTCTACACCTACCCTGCCCTGCGACATAGTTCTGCCCCCAAGCGCACAACACCATTTTGCCTCTTCCTCTCCTTCACACAGGGTTGCAAAGCAAGTCACCCAGAAGCCAGAGTTTGGTTATGGGGTGTACATTATCTGGTTTTTTCATGCTTTCTCCAAAGCCCCAACTCTGCCCAGTGTGCTGCAATGGTTGTGTGTGTGTGTGTGGCCCAGTGGAGAAGCAGGGATCTGCTGTCGCTTAAGGTCCAGGTGGCCTCAGTGGCTTGGAATGCCTCCCATCACCTTCGGCTAGTGGCCCAGTTATGCCCCTGTCTGGACAGTGACAGCCTAACCTCTGTTGTCTATGCTCTGGTAACCTCTAGCTTGGATTACTGCAGCACGTTATACGTAGGGCTGCCTCTGAAGATGGTTTGGACGCTTCAGCCAGTGCAGAATTCAGCAGCCAGGTTGCTCACTGAGCACACCACACTGATTCTGGTCTGACTGCACTGGCTGCCAATTAGTTTCCAAGCCCAATTTAAAGTGATGGTTTTGACCTATACAGCCTTAAACTGCTCAGGACCGCAATAGCTGAGGGACTGCCTCTCCCCCATATAAACAATCTCTGACTCTGCATTCATGAATCTGAAGCCCTTCTTGGTTTGTCTCCTCCACGTGAGGTTCGGAGGGTGGCAACACGGGCCTTCTCTGTAGTGCCCCCCCCCCTGTTTGTTTAATGCTCTCCCCAGGGAAGATCGCCTGCTGCCTTCACTATATATATACTTTAGGTGCCAGGTGAAAACGGTCCTCTTCAAGCAGGCCTTGGGCTGATTAATATTCTACAGCCTTTTAAATGTGTCTAGACAGCATCTTAAAAAGCAGAGACATCACCTTGCCAACAAAGGTCTGTATAGCTATGGTTTTCCCAGTAGTGATGTATGGAAGTGAGAGCTGGGCCATAAAGAAGGCTGGTCGCCGAAGAATTGATGCTTTTGAATTACGGTGCTGGAGGAGACTCTTGAGAGTCCCATGGACTGCAAGAAGATCAAACGTACCCATTCTTAAGGAAACAGCCCTGAGTGCTCATTGGAAAGACAGATCGTAAAGCTGAGGCTCCAATACTTTGGCCACCTCATGAGAAGAGAAGACTCCCTGGAAAAGACCCTGATGTTGGGAAAGATAGAGGGCTCAAGGAGAAGGGGACGACAGAGGACAAGGTGGTTGGACAGTGTTCTCGAAGCTACCAGCATGAGTTTGACCAAACTGCGGGAGGCAGTGGAAGACAGGAGTGCCTGGTGTGCTCTGGTCCATGGGGTCACGAAGAGTCGGACACAACTAAACGACTAAACAGCAACAACAATGGCTGCCAAACGTTGGCTCCCTCGGCCAGTAAAGCAAGATGAGTGCTGCAACCCCAGAGTCGTCTGCGACTGGACTTAACTGTCAGGGGTCCTTTACCTTTTTATGAGACGGGGGGCGGGGCTGTTCTGCTGCTTTGTTTCATTTATTTACTTGGTTTTTATCCTGTATTTTTATTCTGTGAACAGCTCTGACATCTTATGAAGAAGGGCGGTATATATGGTATATACAACAAACAAACAGGCATACACTGGCAGTGCCCCGATGGCATCTGCCCAGCAACGCTATTGCTGATGCAACTGCTATCCCACATCTACAGAATTTTGGCAGTGGCATCAGTACAGCACCAACCCATGCTGCACCATTCCGGGGTTATACAATGCAAGCAAACTTGTTCCGAGAGCTGCAAGTGTTAACAGATCAACAGCCAACTAATACAGCGAAGCCAATGTGATATTATTGGACAGCAAATCCAATCATACCTGACCACTGTCCATGCTGTCTGGGGCTCAATGGGAACTGGAAGTCCGGCAAAATCTGGAGGGCACCATATTAACTGCCTCAATAGCGGGTCACAATCGCTGAATACAATGGCAGATTACTGTTCATTAACATCAGCACTGTGTCAGTTAATCGACAGGCCTGACCACAAATAAAAATCTTTGCACTCCCGAAATGCCCAACCCCACACTGACCAATTTACCCACTCCAGCATCTGATTTGACAAACCAGTAAATGTGACCATGTCTTTTTCTTAGTTTGTATATCTCAAGTTGGTAGCTACCTTGCCCGTCCTGATGAAACGACTGTACTAAAGTTACCAAAATAAGAGTTAAGAGCCTCGGATAGAAGATCACCAGGTTGATGGACTATATGGAACTGATAGAAAGGACTGACAGAATCTGAGACCAGGGAGAAGAGACAGTGGAAGCAGATTGGAAAAAAATTAAAAATCTATTTAGAGAAATATTGTAAAATTAAGGAATGTTAGGAAATGGTGGAATGAAATTACATGACTTTAGTAGAAATATGATAAAGTTTTAAGTATAAATAAATTTTAAGATTTTGATGGTAAGATAAGGTTAAAATAAACTAAGACAACTAAATGATAGAAAGCAGTGAAAGACGGAAAGGATTTGCTGATTTAATTAATAACTGGAATACAAAAATGGGAGGTGTGAGGAGGTCGAGGAAATAAGTTAATGAAAGATAAGGATAAAGATTGGAGGTGTTTTCAATTGTTTATGTGTTTTTTGTGTTTTGGTGTATTTGATGTATTGTGCTTTTGTTTTTGCTTTTTTATTATGTAATCCTGTATTTTCCTTTTTTTTCTTTTCACTTTTCTCTTTTCTTTTCTGTGTAACTCCTAAACGTTTAATAAATATTATTTTTCTTAAAAACAAAATAATAATCACAACAGCTGACACCCACTGGTGTTCCACTGAACTCAAAATGTACTTGCTTTTTAAAACCTTGGTACTTCACAATGCCGATAAGTCCTGAACTTGTTTCTCATCAAAGCTACAAGTTTGATGTGTTACAGCAACAAGGAAAATTTCAAACTCTCACATGAAGCTAGAATACAAGGGGTGCATTTGTTCACTTTCTGTTTTATTAATTACTTAACTTAATTCATCAATTTATAGACTGCATACTGTTAAAAAAATGCTATCAAGTGGTTTACAAACACCACAAAATTATAAATTAAAAATACAAATATTCCCTTCAAGGTCTTCAAAAGGGGCATCTTCACTGAGATTTGATAATATGTCATTTTATTTCAATTTGAAGAACCCGTTAACCAGTTAAAAGCCAGAAAGTTAATCATTTCGAACATTTTGTTTAACCGGGCTACTCAGATAATCCCATCCTGTTCTGTCACGAATTGTTATGGCAGAAAATGGAGACATTACCCTGTGCCGACACTGCCTCATTGCTTCCTGCTTTCCTTATACTTTACAAGGTGTAATGTTTAGTTAGTGAAAACTGTTTTAAAATGGATTAAAAACATTAATAAGAAAAGGAAAGAATATGCAGGTATTGGGCTATATTAAGCTACCGTGTCCCATCACGGCGGCATTTTTCCATCTCCGCCAAGCTAAGCAGTTGGCTCCTTACCTCTCTCGCCCTGACCTAGCCACTGTGATCCACGCGACGGTCACCTCCAGACTGGATTATTGTAACTCGCTCTACGTGGGGCTGCCCTTGAGACTGACCCAGAAACTCCAGCGGGTGCAGAATGCCGCAGCGAGACTCCTTACGGGGTCTTCGCTGCGAGATCACATTCACCCGGTGCTATACCAGCTGGACTGGCTCCCGGTGGAGTACAGGATCAGGTTTAAGGTGCTGGTTTTAACCTTTAAAGCCCTATACGGCCTAGGACCCTCGTACCTACGGGACCGCCTCTCCTGGTATGCCCCACAGAGAAACTTACGGTCTTCAAATAAAAACATCTTGAAGGTCCCAGGCCACAGGGAGGTTAGGCTGACCTCAACTAGAGCCAGGGCTTTTTCGGCCGTGGCTCCGATCTGGTGGAACACTCTGTCACAAGAGACCAGGGCCCTGCGGGACTTGACATCTTTCCGCAGGGCCTGCAAGACAGAGCTGTTCCACCAGGCCTTTGGCCAAGGCACAGCCTGACTCCCTCCCTCGGCAATCTTCGCGGAGCTCTGGCCCAGTGGATGCCAGTGGCTTGAATTAATTAATTTTATAATGAATGATTTTAGAGTGTTGTTTGTGCTGTACTTTTGTACTGTTTTATTGTTGTTAGCCGCCCTGAGCCCGGCTTCGGCTGGGGAGGGCGGGATATAAATAAAATTTTTTATTGTTATTATTATTATTATCAGCAAAAGGATTTCTCTTTGTGCAATCGGACCCCCCCTGCCGCAGCTGGCCTGTGCCCCAGGCCCTCCACAAAACTGCTCCAGAGGGTTGGGAACAGAAGGGGGGCAGGAGAGAGGAGAACCCCGTTTTTGTGCAAGCAGAAACCCTTGTGCATAGTGCTACAATGGATCCTACCCATTACCTGCAGGATGAAGATGTTAATTCGCCCACCATACGAAAGGAGGCTCAGGTAAATCAGAGAACATGTGCCTTTTCCCAATGCATCCTCTCTGGCCATTCATGAGCGCATGTGCGCTTCTGCATGCATCAAAAACGTAGGAGTGAGGCCCCTGAACTATTCTTAAGAGCAGCGGTTTTCATCCTTTCTTTAGGGATCCCTTTGATTTGGTTGCCACACAGCCATGTCTGCCAAGGAAACTGCTGTCAAGAATCCTGGTGGACACATCAAATTCAAAAGGAGCACTGGGGAGGCCTGCAGGACAGTGGCGTAGCGTGGGTTGTCAGCACCCGGGGCAAGTCAAGTAATTTGCGCCCCCCCCCCCGCTGCACTGTCCCTCGCCCAGATAGTCCCTCGCTCTCTCTCCGCACCCCACTGCATGCCTGGCACCCTCCCCTCCACAATGGGTGGCGACCCGGCGGCTCGGATCCGATTCGCACAGCCAGCACTGCAGTGAGAGAGAGTGAGTGAGCCGGGTAGGGGCAGAGAGCTGCGAGTGCGAGCGCCCCCCCCCCAGATGTTGCGCCCGGTGCAGCCAGCCCCCCTGCACCCCCCACGCTACGCCACTGCTGCAGGACACCCATCCTGAACTGAGAGACCTCTTAGAAGAGGATTGGGTGACTGGATGTGGTCATAGGCTGCATCCTTATCTCTTCCACCCATGGCACAGGTGCCTTGGTTTTTTGTTCATGGCGCTGTGCATGGGGCTTTGCAAGCTCCGACTATCAGCTAAATGCCAGCCCTTGCAACTCGATTTTGCACATAACCATGTCTTCATCTGTAGGGCTGGAGTTTTCCTACTGCTGTTCTCAGAACTCAGCCAAAAGCTCCCTGACAGCTCTGCATTGATGGAGAAGTTTGGAAGCCACAGCAAAGTTGTCAGAGGGATGTTTGTTTACCCTCACTCACCTTCTCATTCAGGAACCCCTCACATGCTTCCAGGGAACTCTGGGAAATGCAGCCTTGGAAAAATGCTTAAACACGGGTAAAGGTAAAGGGACCCCTGACCATTAGGTCCAGTCGTGGCCGACTCTGGGGTTGCGGCGCTCATCTCGCTTTATTGGCCGAGGGAGCCGGCGTACAGCTTCTGGGTCATGTGGCCAGCATGACTGAGCCGCTTCTGGCGAACTAGAACAGCGTGCGGAAATGCCGTTTACCGTCCCGCCGGAGTGGTACCTATTTATCTACTTGCACTTTGACGTGTTTCAAACTGCTAGGTTGGCAGGAGCAGGGACTGAGCAATGGGAGCTCACCCCGTCGCGGGGATTTGAACCACCGACCTTCTGATCGGCAAGTCCTAGGCTCTGTGGTTTAACCCACAGCGCCACACGTGTCCCTAAACACAGGTAGTAGCAACACCACAACTACTGCCATAGTCTAAAAAGCCAACAAGGACAACAGCCCTTTCTTTCACTGGAAAGTTGGAAAATAGTGGGACCCAGGGTAAGGCGTATAGTAGCTCCCCACCTCAAAGTTGGGTGATGGTTCAGACTTCTCTGTCCTGCAAGCCCTTGGGTTGTACAACAGGTTCCAGAACTACAGTGCCTCTGTATGTCTTCTAGAAATGAAAGGTGGTATATCATCATCACCATCATCATCATCAATAGGGCATCCACTTACAGGAAATGCAATGTGCTAAGGAAACAACAGGACTCCTCTAAAATAAGGTTAGAATGTGTTAAGATAATTATAGGACACAAAACAGAGGAAGATGGAAAGGAATTGCTGAAATAATTGATAGAAGTGGAATACAAAAAGGGAGGTGTGAGGAGGTCGGTGAAATAAGTGAATGAAAGACAAGATATTGAAACTGTTTGAGTCTCTTAAATTGTTTTTGTTTGGTTTTGTTAGTTTAATGTGTTAGTGTTATGTAGTGTTTTTGTATTGTATTGCTCTTTTTTGTTTTTGTTTTGTTTTGTAGTGTTTAAATTGTTCAAAAAGTAATAAATATTATTTTAAAAAAAAGAAACAACAGGACTCCAAATTGCAGGTATGTTGATTTATATGCATTGGTGTGGAGGAGGAGGTAAAGTAAAGGTAAAGGTACCCCTGCCCGTACGGGCTAGTCTTGACAGACTCTAGGGTTGTGCGCCCATCTCACTCAAGAGGCCGGGGGCCAGCGCTGTCCAGAGACACTTCCGGGTCATGTGGCCAGCGTGACATCGCTACTCTGGCGAGCCAGAGCCGCACATGGAAACGCCGTTTACCTTCCCGCTAGTAAGCGGTCCCTATTTATCTACTTGCACCCAGGAGTACTTTCGAACTGCTAGGTTGGCAGGCGCTGGGACTGAACAACGGGAGCGCACCCCACCGCGGGGATTCGAACCGCCGACCTTTTGATTGGCAAGCCCTAGGTGCTGAGGCTTTTACCCACAGCGCCACCCGCGTCCCCGTGGAGGAGGAAGTCATGGCTATAATTTAAATAGAAATGCATCTCATAGTGCATTTCATAGTGGTGACCTGTGTGCCTCTTCAGTCTGCTGCAAAGGTGCTAATTAACTGCTGATGGGCCACTTGAATGGTCCCTCCCTTGCTCTCAGATCTTTACACAGGACCTGATCCACAGGGCATCTTCGAATAAAGGACCTTCCTCTGTACAATAGAGCACTTGCCCACAGGACCAGAACTAACCCTGGGCCTCATAGGCATTGCTTGGAGTCAAGGAGGAGGAAGAAACTTTGGATTTTGTTTTATTTTCGTTTTAAATGTTTCTTTGTTGTTCCCACCCAGCCCCCTTCATCTGCAGCCTTCCAGGCCTCTCTCACTCTCTTTTTATCAAACTTTACCATTTCAGATACTTTATTTGAGAAAGGGGGGGGGGGAATGAGGAGTGAGGTGAGGTGGGGGGAATTTAGCTCCAGCACTCCTTCCCCTTGGCCTCCTGGCTCCAGCTTGCGAACAAAGCCCCCATTTACTGCCTGAATATCACACTTATGTTTAAGGTATTTCCACCAGAAAAGAGAGAGACAGAAAAAAAATCCCAAACCTTTTTCCATGACCGAATTAGCTCACTTTTTTTTATGGCTAGCAAGCTGAGGCCTGTCTCGCAGACGGCAGAGCAGGAAAGTCTGAGCAAGCCTTGCATTTCCCCCACCACCCCACCCGCTTCGCACCCCCTCATCCCCTTAGCATTGGGAGGGGAGGGGAAATTGCTGCACAGGCATCTGGCTTAACACACACACACACACACACACACACACACACACAACACACACAGTTCCAATGAACCCGTTTTGTACAGGAAGGCAAGAAAAGGGAACAGGATGGATGAGTGACAAGCTGGGAAAGAAAGCCTTGGACTTGCGGCACATGAATATAGGAACACAATAGGATTCAGCAGCATTCAGGGACTTGGGGGCCACTCGTGAAAATCCTGGCATCAACCATGGCAAAACCACTAAAATGCCCCAAGCCTACCCTGCATCAAATTCTGGAGCTCTTCATCCCGGCATTTCTTCCCCGTCCATCCCAAGAGATTCAGTGGCTAGTTAAGCCATCAGCAGCTCTCTTCCCTTCCAGCACCCAAGCTTAAATTGCTAGCTCAGCCTTTCATTCATGTCACATGTCCACCAAGACTCTTGCACCTGGCAATCTCCAGGCCTACATTAAGGTTTGATTCTCAAAGCAAGAGGTCTTGCAGTTCATGCCCACTTCATATCACACCCGTTGACCCCACATTTTGGGCTCAAGGAACCTGGCAGTTGGGAAGATGCACTCTGCGCATGTTCAGGGGCCCTTTCATGCTACCTGATCAGGGGCTGAGTCCTAGTACAGGCCCAAGGGATCAGATTAAAACTGCTCTCTTACCCCTTCATTTTGCTGCTGCGCTGTGCTGCTTAGTTCAGCACCTGCCCCTTCAGAGTGGTCTGATGGTGTTTCCTGCTTGGCAGGGGGTTGGACTCGATGGCCCTTGTGGTCTCTTCCAACTCTATGATTCTATGATTCCTCAAGTCCCTACAGAAGCCACAGACAGAACTCCTTTCTCTACTTCTGCTGCCGCTGCTGCATTCAAAATTCTGGCCCTTAAACAGTCAGGAGCAGTGAGGGCCAGACATGACTTTGGGAGAGTCTTTTTAAAGTTAAAAGTTAGACTTCCCCTAGTCTAAATCGCTCTCCTTATACAGACACACATGCACACACACCACACCACACACACTTATGCACATCTCACTTGCACACGACCACGTTTATGCGGGTCGCAGTGAAATAAATAAACAAACAAACAAACAGACTGGCCTTCCCTAGGTCAGGGCTGCTCCCCAAGTGAGGAAAAACAGACTTTGTTTGACCAGCGGCGCAGGGCAGGAAGCGCCTTCTCCCTGCCTCCGCTGCATGCCCATGCCCTCACCCTGGCACCAATTTTGCTGAGGGTCCTTCTCGGCTTTTGCCCTCCGTGACCAGCCGCCACTGCGCAAACTAGCCCCTGCCCAGTTAGAGAAAACGTGTGGATCCCTGTGGGCTTCATTCCTTGGAGTCCTCACCTATTTAGCTGCCTTTTCATGTCCACATTATCTTACACCAGGGGTCAGCAACCTTTTTCAGCTGTAGGCCGGTCCACTGTCCCTCAGACCATGTGGTGGACCGGACTATATTTTGAAGGGAGGGGGGAAATGAACGAATTTCTATGCCCAACAAATAACCCAGAGATGCATTTTAAATAAAAGCACACATTCTACTCATGTAAAAACACGCTGATTCCTGGACCATCCGCGGGCCAGATTGAGAAGGCGATTGGGCAGCACCCGGCCCACGGGCCTTAGATTGCCTATCCCTGCCTTATACCATGTGGATACTTGGGTGAAAAGGAAAGCCCTTCTGAAAGGACTCTTCCCACCTACAAACTGGAACCACATCATGACGAATAGCACTGGGGAAGGTCACCCTTTAGCCGTACAGTGGTACCTCAGGTTACATACGCTTCAGGTTACATGCGCTTCAGGTTACAGACTCCGCTAACCCAGAAATAGTACCTCGGGTTAAGAACTTTTCTTCAGGATGAGAACAGAAATCGTGCTCTGGCAGCGCGGCAGCAGCAGGAGGCCCCATTAGCTAAAGTGGTGCTTCAGGTTAAGAACAGTTTCAGGTTAAAAACGGAACGAATTAAGTACTTAACCCGAGGTACCACTGTATAAGGATTGGATACACCAAGCGCTTGTTGGGAGAAAATACATATATATACAGTGGTACCTCGGGTTAAGTACTTAATTGATTCTTAACCTGAAACTGTTCTTAACCTGAAGACCACTTTAGCTAATGGGGCCTCCTGCTGCCGCCGCGCCGCCGGAGCCCAATTTCTGTTCTTATCCTGAAGCAAAGTTCTTAACCTGAAGCGCTAAAGTCACCGGAAAGACAGAAGCTCAGCTTGTGCTTCCACACCAGCTCCTCTTTCACACCAGGCACGAGCCCAGAACGCTGTGGTGTGCGCAGGTGTGGCAAGCTCCATCCCCGTGCTGGGGTCAAATAAGGGATTTCACAGGGCGGGTAGGGCCAGCAGGGATACGAACTGGCTCACCTGGTATGGGTGGGTGAGTGCCGTTCCTCCTCCCTCAGGCGTGTGTCCAAGAGCAGGCACGGAAACAGGAGGTGCCAGTCCGGTGGCTTCGGCAGCCAGGAGGGTGGTGCCCGACGCCTTGAAGGGAGGCGAGGCTGTTTTGCTGATTATTCCCCAAGTCAGGATTTGCATGGCACCACTTCAGAGGGCTTGGCTGCATCCGCCGGCCTCCTGCCCTCACTTCCCTGAAATGTTATCCTGGCAGAGGGGACTCCGCGCTGGCCAGCCCACTTTCGAAGTCCCTCCATCTTGGAACCCCCCTGTCTCTCCCTCTCTCACACGTCCTTGGAACCACCCAACACACAAAACTCCCTGCCACCTCCTGTTTGGCTGGATTCGAACCAGAAATGTCAAAGCCCACACCCAATCCAACCCGCTCACACACACACACACACCCCACCCCGCTGCTTTTAGGACAGACTGACAATGCAGCATTCACATCGTCCTGTCAAGAGGTGTTGTGCTTACGGGCCCTGGGGGTGTTGTGGAGAGGTGAGTCAGGGCCAGGACACCAAGGAGAGAAGAGTGAGAGTTGGCGTGGGAAACCAGGCAAGACTGTGCGAGGGTGTGGGCCGCAAGGGGGAGAGAGGTGGGGCCGCAGCTGGATTCTAGAACAACCATCGCCTACATGGAGGAGGGAAAGAACCAAACCGCTTTATTTAGGTGGCGGTGGGGAGACTGAGACATGCTGCGTGCTTGCCAGAGGTACAAATCAGGGCACATCCTCTCTCTCTCTCTCTCTCCCCCCCACACACAGCCCTCTCTCACACATACACGAATATGTACATATCTCAGGGCAACAGCTAACTTCTCAAACTCTGTGCACTCTCTCACTTTGGCACAATGTTTAGTTTCCTCATGTACATGACTGTTCTGCGCCCCTGCCCCTGGCTATAACACTGTGGTGCTCAGTTCATGCAACCAGGCAGTACAGCAGGAGTGTTTCAATAACCAGAGGTGGGCGCGATGTTGTTGTTGTTGTTTAGTCATTAGTCGTGTCCGAGTCTTTGTGACCCCATGGACCAGAGCACGCCAGGCACTCCTGTCTTCCACTGCTTCCCGCAGTTTGGTCAAACTCATGCTGGTAGCTTTGAGAACACTGTCCAACCGTCTCGTCCTCTGTCGTTCCCTTCTCCTTGTGCCCTTCATCTTTCCCAACATCAGGGTCTCTTCCAGGGAGTCTTCTCTTCTCATGAGGTGGCCAAAGTATTGGAGCCTCAGCTTCAGGATCTGTCCTTCCAGTGAGCACTCAGGGCTGATTTCCTTAAGAATGGATAGGTTTGATCTTCTTGCAGTTCATGGGACTCTCAAGAGTCTCCCCCAGCACCATAATTCAAAAGCATCAATTCTTCGTCGATCAGCCTTCTTTATGATTCAGCTCTCACTTCCATACATCACTACCAAGGCACAAACAACATAAGCCGGGGCAACTGCTACAGCCATCTTATCATCATCCCTGGTGGCAAAACCTGTGAAGAACTGTCTCCGCAACCATGTCTCTTGACCACCACTGGGTGCACATGAAGAAACTCCCTTACACAGGAACCGGCAGAACTGCCTGAAATAATACGCTTTCAAAGAACAGCTTCTACCAGAGATCGTGATGCTCTGCACAATAGCTTAAAACCACTTCCATCCCCGTTTGACCAATCTGCCTCCCAGCCAAGGAGACTCGACAGCGGCAGTTCTTGCAGAAAGCAAAGTGCTAGGAATCTCAAGCAAAGACTTCTTAGCACCCTCACACAACGACACTAACCGCAATTCTTTGGGGCCAGACTATGATGATTGCATCACTTTCAAAGCTGTCTAAACTTGCAGCACAGACCCCGATCCCTGCCATGCCAGATATCCACAGGCCCAACAGCAACTGCGGTGATCCCAGCACAGATCACTGCTAGCACAGACTTACCAGAAGGAGTAACTCAGGTGGGACGGCAACAACAAAAAGCCAGCGCAGGGAGGCTGAAGACAGATATAACACATATGTACCGTATACAACTCACAACACAGTGCTCAGGTGCAGAGTGAAGCCAGCTTCCTCATTGGCTTTGTAACCAAAATGACTAACATGCTATTCAGAAAACAGAATGCCGGCTCAGCCAGTCATCTTTCCCCTCCACCCATCCTTCAAGCATACTGTTTATTTATTTATTTATTTTTAAAGTGTTGCGTGAAGATTATTTTATTTCTGTTCAAACTTCTCTCCCCACAATGACATTTTAAAAAGATTTCTTTCTTTTTTTTCAGTGCAAAGCTGCTCCAAGGGTTTTTGGTAACATCATATCAACACTGTGTGCAGCCAGCTGCTGTTTCAAACTTGGAGGACCATCCCATTTTCAGGGTTCAGCTCTGGAGAGAAATATAACCCAAAACCAGAAGTTGGTTTCTGCCAATTGAGATCTGGCTTCCCCACCCCCCACCGCTTCTTTTTCTGGTCTTTTTGGCTACATAGTCTGCAAGTTTCTTAGGACAATATCCCTGCAGGTACATGGCAGCAGAACAGGAACCTATGATAATAATGGACTGACACAGCCAAAAGGATGACCTGCAGAAGTTAGGATTCAGAGCACTGATTGTTTTGATGCTTTGGGGTGCACCTAGAACAGGCATATGCAAACTCAGCCCTCCAGATGTTTTAGAACTACAACTCCCATCATCCCTAGCTAACAGGACCAGTGGCCAGGGATGATGGGAGTTGTAGCCCCAGAATATCTGGAGGGCTGAGTTTGCCTATGCCTGACCTAGAATGAAAAATCTTCCCACCTCAGAATTTTTCATGCTTTAAACTACAATAATGGAACATGGTATCAGGAAAAGAAAGGGGTTGTGTTCCCATTTCTCTGTCCTCCACGTGGACTGCGCAGCCCTTAATTCATCCTATCAGCACAAGCTGTAGCTTGCGATCCAATAAATATACTCAAGTCCCATGTGGAAGTGCCCTTAGGCTATGTAAAAAAGGCAGCGCTCTCTCTAGGAAGAGATACCTTTCAATACAGGGGTTTAATGCTATAGTCACCTATTTGAACTGTGCCACCTGTGCTGATCTTCCTAGTCTGTTTGGATTAGCCGTATTCAGAATAGGTGTCAGCACAGCCCCCTCTGCTCCTTGAGGATATCAGGTGTGTAGATTCAGCATACCTGGCAACACCTCGCACACTCCTGCACCGGGAAGCACTTTTAGGAACATTAGGTTCACGCAACAAGCAACACAACTTGATTTTTCATCTGGTAGATTTGTATATGCTGAGTTGTCCACAAAACACATGTCCCAGGTTGATGCAGCTAGCTAGGAGACCAGTTCATTCTTTGGATATTTTTCAAGGTGCGCTGTGTGTCTCACTGCTTTACAGAAGCTTGACCCATTCATGAAACACACAGAAGATGTCAGCTCATTCACTGAAAAAGAAAGAACTGGTCCTAAATCCGAGATGAAAAACTGCTCTGTTTCTCTGTCTGCTTCCCTGACAAATGTTGGATCTCGTGCCTCCTGTTTTGCTTTCGAGCTTTCCATTTATCCCACCCTCCCCTTGACAAAGTAGCCCAAGTATCTGCAGCTTGTCCTAACTTGCAACATACCACATGACAGAGTTTTTCCTCTCTCTGCACCAAGCCGTTGCCCACCACCTACCCGAAGTATGTCCTTGGCTGTACCACACAAACTATGGCCATTTCTCCCCACGTCCCGCCAAAACGATTCATGTACACAGGGGCTGTACTGTGTCTGTGCATGGTAGCTGTGCCCTTACAGCTTCTTAAGGCCTAGGGCTGCATCAGATGAATGCTACATACACGCATGCAAGCAAGCAACAGGGAACTCCAGCACTATGGCCATGAGCACATCTTTATTTTCCAAAGTCTGTTGTCCACATGAGTTTTTTTTATCTTTTCGGATGGGTGTTCAAGTGCCAAGCCAACATTTCCTTTCTCTTTGTTCCTGACCTGCAGCTCATGAGCTCACAGCCTAGTTGTCCTTCAAGGTTAAGACTAGGCATTGTTGGTGTGGATCAGATTTAATAACGACCCCTGGGATAAGGACTGTGGTGTGTAGTATAACACACCATTTAATAACTTCCTTGCTCACCAGAACGATTCTCAACATTCAGCAGGGCGTCTCTAAGGTCTAACTTCTGCTATGCTCTAACACAAGTTGGATATGGTAGCAGGTTCCATATCTCAGGATTATATCCCAACCTAGAAAGGCAGGTACTTCCATTACTCAAACTTAAGCAGAGTATGTCACTTAGCGGTCAACTCAAACCCACCACAGCCTTGGGGAGCATAGCAAGGACATGTTAATCCTTTGGACAGCACGCTCCTGCTTCTTCCATTAAACCTTGGTTCCTCTGTCAATGGTGCAAGAGAGACAATGGATTTATGAAGCAACAGAGGGATGGTGAATCGTTTGTGCCAGGGCAATGATATTCTCCCCAGTTTCCTACTGACACCACCTGCCCCTGCTTTTGTTCATAAAAAGGGCAGGGTGGATCTACAAAAACCACTTCACTGCACTGTTTTCTAGGAAGCAAATCATGCTTCTGGGAAGCTCCTATCCACAACTCATTTGTAGATAGGGGAAACTGTGGAGGGCACCATGCAGCAACGATGCACATGCTCTCCCTTCCACCAGGAATTAGGCTTGGGAAAGGTTGTGGGTTTTTTTGTTTTTTGTTTTGCTTTTTCTCAAGTTATTGGGGGGAGGGTTTTGATCTTTATGGGGAGCGCAAGTCAGAAGGCAAGAGATAACCTTTCCTCCACAGCTGCAAGCTCCGGGAAGACCACCCTCCTCTTGAAGCCAGTGGAAGATCTCTTTCAAGCCTAATTTCAGCAAGGGGCAACAGGACCCTATTATGGGTGCCAGGGAAGGTCTCTGTGGGCACATGCACACCAACAGGTGCCACACTGGATATCTATGAGCAAGGGGACCTAAGAGACCAGACCAAATATCCTGACTCATCCTTCTAATGTGCCACCTCTACTGAAAAAGGAGGGAGCCTGAAGTTAGGCTGTGTCCACACTCCTGTTTGCTGGGCACTTAACTGCATCTCCAGGGCTGGGTTTTTAATCTGAATTCACACAGCGTTATCCAAAATGCATGCGTGTCCTGTACTTTGTTATAAGATACTAGTGTTTGGTGTGTTGTTTCTCAAACCAGCCTCACACCAATGGGAGTCCTTAAGCCTTTCCTAATTAGTATCTAGCCAAGGTGTGAACACACTTAGAACGCTGCTATGAAAAGAGAACGGATTCTGCTTGTTACTCCATTCAGCACTTTGGGAAGGGAAGAGCTCAATCAACCTTATTTTGGCCAGCAACCTTTTTTTTAACTAGCTGTTTTCCTCCCCTTTCGGACCAGCACGAGAAGCTGTTAAGATATATTTTTTAAAGCCAAAAGAGCAGCAAGGGAAAGGGGCCAAGGAATGGACAGGGGCAGGCAGAGCTGCCTGAGCTAAGTAAACCCGAATTCAGCAAGCAGAATTATTCAAATTAAGTACATCTGCATGCATTGCTTACTTTGCATGGAGTCCAAATAGAAGCCCAGGAGAGGGAGCAGTGAATTATGGGAGGGAGAGGACTGTAGGGAACAACGATGCCCTACTTTTGGACCACCATCGCTCCCCTAGTTTGGACCTTCCTTGGATGATGCTCACGCATTTTCACTCTCTATAACCTCAAGGGCAAGAAATTTGTGTGTATATAGATATCATTTCAAGGCTTTTTATTACAATCAAATGGTGTATAAATTTTTCTTTCTGAATCAATGCTAGTATCTATATCTAGTATCTATATCTGTACCCATGAGATGTCCAATTCTTTGCAAACACAGCAAGTTTTTTGACACACTGCACACACACAATGCTAGTGTGATGGTACCCAATACGATTTTCTTAAAAAGTGAAGAGCCTTTGGAAGAAGGTATTTATTTCCCACGAGAGCCATGATTTGCCTGGGTCTACAAACACTTACAGTCCATTTAAAGCAACACCCTCCAACACACATCACCACGGGAACTGTAGTTTACTACTCACAGTTCCTAACACCATTTACAAACTACGGTTCGCAGGATTCTTTGGGGAGGGGGACACACCATGTACTTTTAAATGCATGGCGTGCAGGCAGCCTCCAGCTGGTAGCCACCCCATGGCTACCCTTCTATATAGCCTTTAATAGAGACATCTCAACATACAGTGGTACCTCAGGTTAAGAACTTAATTCGTTCCTGAGGTCCGTTCTTAACCTGAAACTGTACTTAACCTGAAGCACCACTTTAGCTAATGGGGCCTCCTGCTGCCGCTGCACAATTTCTGTTCTCATCCTGAAGCAAAGTTCTTAACACAAGATACTATTTCTGGGTTAGCGGCGTCTGTAACCTGAAGCGTATGTAACCCGAGGTACCACTGTACCTCCAAGACAAAGCATCACACCCAGCTTTGCGAAGTAGGTCAGTGCTATCCCCATAGGGCAAGTGCAGAAACAAGATGCCCATATGACTCACATGGGGAGGCAGGAGACTGAACAAAATCCAGAAATCCTGATTCCTTACCTAGCCTCTGGAAATGCAATCCCTAGCCAGCGTTCCGCTGACCCATGGAGAAGAAGTCCTGCTGCTCACAGACACTTCCAAGGAGGCGAGTTCACACCCTGGTAAGAAAGGCTCGCTACCTCCTGCTATCGAGCCCTCTGGCCAGGGTATGGGCACTTTATTAGTGCAGAGGGCCTCATCAGGATTCTACAAGCCAAGAGTCACAATTAAAGAAGCATTATTTCCATTCCACATTCTTTTCATCATCTCATTTTTTTTCTCCACATGACAAAGCTACAGCTGTTAGACACTTATTTCAAGAGGAGTTGATTTCAAAACGTGCTCCAGAAAACCCCGCAGTTCTTTGGAAGTGCACCAGACGTTTCTCAATAAGAAGGTCAGCGTTGGCACACAAGGGTCCTTGAATGGCAGCTCACCCACCATTACCAATCTCCTCCTGGAATGTGCAGGGGGAGAACTGGGTTCTGAGGCTCATATGGGGCTACAGCAAAGCAAAAGAGACCTGGATGATGCCCTGTATGAATGGGGATCATACTCTAGGTCAGGATTGGAGAACCTGCGGCCCTCCAGATGTTGTTGGACTCCATCTCCCATCAGCCCCAGCCAGCATGGCCAACGGTCAGAGATGATGGGAGTTGTAGTCCAGTAACATCTGGAGAGCTGCAGGTTGCCCGGCCCTGCTCCAATACATGTTTTCAAACATGGTCTTCAGCCACAATGTATTGAGAAAACAAAAATAGGGTGTGTTGTTTTCACATTGTGGACGGTTTTTTTGAGCTGCTTTGGAACTGCTGCTGTTGCAGTGTGTGTGTTGCTTTGTGCTGTGTTTTCTGTTTTGTAATAAAAGGCAAAAAACAAACCAACCCCAAAATGGAGGGAGAGGAACTGGTCTCCAATGCTTTCAAACCTGGGAGCCACTTTTGACCCAAACAAACATTTTGGGACACATTCCTTAATTTTATTTTATTTCTTTTTGGTGTCGTGGCAGTGCTGCTCATGCTTCATCTCACATCAGCTCAAGAGCCAGCAGTGTGTCTCAATTCCAATGCTTTAGAACAGAGATGAGGAACCTGTGGCTCATCGGACATTGGTGGACTTCTCAATCCCACCACCCCTGACTATTGGCAAGGTTAGCCACCCTTGCTCTACAACATTTACCAGAATCCTCTGCATTCTGTATAAGTTTTACTGGACTGAATTCTGGCTGTTTACCATACCTTCTTAATAAATTTTGGCAACTTATTTCTATAGCTACGACTGCCACAGTGACTACTACTATTTAGCATGCCAGTGCCTGCAGCCTGCTGCATGTTGCACAGAACACACACACACACACACACACACAAAGGAAAGGAACACTGTCTTCACTTCACACTAAAACTCTGGACACCTAAGAGCAGGTTGAACAAAATTGCAGCTTCCGCTCACAGCAAATGATCCAGATGACAAGGGAAAGGAGTCTCCGGGAACACAGGGGAAAAACAACAACAGCCACCGTAAGAAAGCAAATGGTAGCTATCAACCCTTAGCAGAATGGTGGGGAACCTGGTGGCCTTCCACATGTCGCTGAACTACAATTCTCGTACTCCGTGATCGTGGCCAGTGGCGGCTAGGGTTGGAGGGCCACAGGTTGCACACCCCTGAATTAGAGGGACAGAACTAGAGCAGGGGGAGGGGGGAAGAAATAAGGCTTGGAAAAGGAGTGCCGGGAGTGGGGGAAGATAAGATCAGCATGGTCATGAGAACTAGAAACATCTTTTAAATAAAATAAACTTTAATGAGAACCACACAGAAGTGTGTTGGGGCAATATGCAGCCCCTGCTCACTGTTTTCACATCATGTGATCAATCCCTTTAAAAGAAAAGCAGTACTGACACACCTGCAGCCAAGCTGAAGTGACTAGCAAGGGGCCAGATCAGGCAGAAAACCTGGGTTCCAAGATACACTCAGCCATGAAGCTCATTTGACTACCTTCAGTATCCCTCAGCCTAATCTAGGCTGCTGTGAGGATAACATGGCCAGGAATGCACCAAATATGCTGCCCTGAGCTAAGTGATGTCATAAAGGTAGGAGAAATTGCTCTGTTATGTGAGTTGTTCCCATGGCAGGCCACAGAGTAATAGGGACATCATGAACAGAACGAGATCTGCAGTCAGATCAGCCTTGCAAATGAAGTCCTCAGAAGTTACTAGCCCACCCAGCCAGAGGGTCCTTTACAGCACAAAGTAAAACAAGACAAGACAAACCCAACACCTGTAATGTTTCCCTGCATGGATCGCCTAGACGCAGTTTGCTACTCACCACAGGCAACCAGTCAAGAAGCTATTTACAAACCTGAATTTAATTGCACCTCTTTAACGGTTTATTTTTGGACAAATGTTCTGGCTAATGACTAAGGTCAAGGAAGTGTTCCATTCCACAGAACCAAAAGCAACCGCAGTTGGGATTCAAGAAGAGTCCATCTTTGCTAAGATGTCTCATTGCTGGGTCTTGGAAGTGAGCCCAAATCCAGTTCCTTAGAGACTGGAAGACACTACTAGCCCATCTCCAGTCCAAGGTGAATTCTTGCCCATTTTTGGTCCAAGCTAATAGGCAGGGAGAAGGTAGTCTCATTTTATGACCAAGGAGACTCCTGATGGGAAGGGGAATCAGTTTTCCTTTCCATACAGTATTTCCATCTGCACAACCTGGAGAATCTAGACCTTGCTCTTCTTGAACAATACATCAATTTAGCTGCATACCTGTCAGCCTTTCCTCCTCCATGTTTACAGTAGGGAGAATAGTCCCACCCTGCCTCAAACAGCAGAAGATGCCCAGGTGCATTGCAAGCTTGGGAGGAGGAAGAGGAGAGATACAATGGGAAATGAAGTTGAGTGATGGAGCAATCCCCAAATTTTCCTTTAGGGGGTGCTCACTTAAAAGAGCCAAACTGTACCTGGGTTCCATGTTCCCACTAAAAGCTTCACATACATAGGTTAATATGTAAATCTACAAGAACAGCCCAAGAGAGAGAGTGGGAGAGATTTCAAGGTCTGTGAGGGGTAACATACAGATAACCTGACCTGCCTGTTTTTGGAATCCTATGAGGTCACCATGTACTTGACTGAGGGTCACACATCTGGGCCTTAGAATGAGCTCCATTGCTATGCTGGCGCCTAGAGAAGCTCACCAAGGTAACAAAGAGTCCTTGCCTATTCAATAGACCAAGAACAGGGTCAGAGACATGTTAGTCACGGCCATCGCCAGTCCAGCCCAAGCCAACAGGCAACACGAGATGGGCTCTTTGAACACACAACAAGTTGTTGTACACAGAACAAAAGTGAGGGAGAGACTGGGGTTTAGGGCAACAGCTAAAGATGGATGGATGTGTGGATGTCAACAGAGGTCTCTGTATGGGAGGAAAATTGGGGAATCGAAAGGTAAATGAATGGACAGGATGTTTTGTGATATGGCAGCTACAGGATGGATTTATGGATGTCGAAAGAAGGCTTCCTTGCTCTCTCCCTGTTCCTGGCATAAACCAGGAATCGGTCAAGGAACAACTGTGGGATCCATAGCTGTCAACCTTCCCTTTTTTTGCAGGAAATTCCCTTATTCCAGCTGCTATCCCAGATTGTTAGATATCCCGTAGACCGTTCCCAGGACAGGTGAGGCTGCTGATCCCTTATTTTTGAGGCTGCTGATCCCTTATTTTCAAATCTGAAAGTTGACAGCTATGGCGGGATCTGAACCACCACCCCCCGCAATAGTTAATTAAAGAATTAATTGAATGGCAATGGGTGCCAAGATGGCGGCACTGCTTACCTGGGAAGGCCACACACCCAACACAGAACTGAGCACTGGTAAGTCATGTGGCTATTATTTTTAGGGGGAGGGGGTTGCAAGAAGGGGGGGGATATTGTCCAAAGCACCCCGGAACTTCACAAAGAGTCTCCAGAAGGCAGCCTTCGATCAGCCCCGTCTTCCTCTGATGGCTCAGACGTCTGGAGACCCATCGCCCTTCCGCTCCACCCACTGCCCGGCTGTCCCCGCCAAAACAGAGCTGGAACCTTCTTCCCTCAGAAGAACCTCCTGCCTTTCTTGCTGGGAAGCAGCTCTCCCTCAGGAGCGCCGTGGGCAGCCCCAGGCAAGGCGGCTCGGCGCCCCCCGCTTCCGCCTGCCCCCCTGCGCCATATGCTGGCCAGCTTCAGACGACGCGGGTTCGAGCAGGAGCAGAGATGCTGAAGGAGCAGGGGAGAGAAGGAGGCAGGTTCAAAGGAGCAAGGGCGCCTCTCCGTCGCGGTGCGCAAAAACACAGCCCGGGGTTTGCCCACCCTGCGCCCTCTTGACACAGCTGTGTCCTTGGCTGAGGGCGCCTTCTCACGATCAGAGGTCAGGAGCGCAACACCCCAGGAGAAGACATCCCTCGAAGCCCTAAGCGGGATCACAGGAGGGCGACCACTGAAGGCCACCAAGTGGAGCCAGCTCACGCGCGCAGAGATACCCTTGCACGCACTCCGCCCCGCTCACACGTGCACCGGCCCCAATGCCACACTCCACGCGCGCGAATCCATTCAGTCGCTTGCCTCGCACGTGGGGCCGCCGAGCAGTCGCCAAGGTCTGTCGGCTCGAGAGACACCCGCTCTCCTCTCCCTCCCTCCATACACACGTGCGCGCGCTCCAGCAGCCCGATCCCCCCCACCCACAGCGCCACGCGAAAAGTTCTTTTCGAACAGCAGACTTCAAGGCCTCGGGAAGTCAAAAAGAAAAAGTCAGCAGATACGTGTCCACCCACCCCGCTCCCCCCCCCCCCGCGCCACAAAAAGCCGGCGCAGTGGCGAGGAAAGTAAATCCAGATGCAGAACTCGCCATCTGACCTCTCGCGCCTTCCGTCCAGGCCCCGCGTGCTGCCCACTCACCTGGTCGTCTGAGTGGGCTCGACACGCAGAGAAAAACACCTGGAGCCGGGGGAACTTTCCACGTCCCGTCTCTCTCTCCCTGCTGTTCCTGAGCGAGTGTGAGCCTCCCTCTCGCTGAGAATCACTCTCTCTCTCTCTCTCTTTTCTTTTTTTTTTTTTTAACGTTCACTAAGAAATCATTATACTCGGCTATTCATAACCCCAGCAGATCATGTGACACAGCCCTGAAAATATACAGCACATTTTTTCAAAAACCACAGAATGACTTCAGGCGAAGACACGGAAAATATTTTCTCTCTCCTCCTCCTCTCGCTGCTGCTGCTGCTGCTGCTGCTGCTGCCGCTCCCCCCTGCGCCCAGGCGTCTGTCAGCTTGTCAAAAGGACTTGACATCAGGACTGTGTCGGTGGCACAGAGCGGAGTGCTTTCCTCCATCAAGAGAGGGAGGAAAGGATGCATCCTGAGTCCGGACCTCACCTACAGAGGGACAGACAGATAGACACACTTGTTTTCCTTGTGATTTATTTTTTTTTCAATATGAAAAAACCAGGAAGGAGAGACCAACCCACCAACTCTGGATTAGCCCTTCTGCTGCCACAACCATAAACTAGTGCTCTGCGTTTAGGAGAGAGTTTGGGGCCATTTCAGAGTCTCCAAGGCATGAACCTTACCAGGTGCAGTTTTTAAACCGTGTGGCAGGGAAAGATGACGTACCTCTGAAGTTTAGCAGAAGTTTCTCTGAGAAAATCAGAAACGAGTGCTTGCTGCCTGCTAGTGATCTCTCTCTCTGTCTGTCTTGCAAACCTATATGTGCATCTACTGAGAGGGGTCAGCAAATGTTTTCATCAGGGGGCCGGTCCACTGTCCCTCAGACCTTGTGGGGGGCCAGACTATATTGGGGGGGGGGGAATGAACGGATTCCTATGCCCCACAAATAACCCAGAGATGCATTTTAAATAAAAGCACACATTCTACTCATGTAAAAACACCAGGCAGGCCCCACAAATAACCCAGAGGTGCATTTTAAATAAAAGTGCACATTCTACTCATGTAAAAACACCAGGCAGGCCCCACAAATAACCCAGAGGTGCATTTTAAATAAAAGTGCACATTCTACTCATGTAAAAACATGCTGATTCCCGGACCGTCCGCTGGCCGGGTTTAGAAGGCGATTGGGTTGGATCTGGCCCCCGGGCCTTAGTTTGCTTACCCATGGAGGAATGTCAAGGGTCTGAGTGTGGCCCAGGGGACCTGAGCCCCAGGTCTTTTGCACAAGGGCTGTGTACACACCATACACTGAAAGCACATTTCACACACACCCCAAATAAGCCTGGGAACTGTATCTTATCCCCAACAGAGCTAAGATTCCCAGCACCTTAAACTGCGGTTCCCAAGAGTTGAGAATCACCTCTCACTCTCTCATTCCCCCTATCTCACTCAGATGTGCTGTTTGTAAGCAGCCCAGTTCTTCTGCCCCTTTCCCTCCCTTTTCAAAAAGACTTGCTCACAGGGAAGCTGGGCCCACAACAGTGCTGGTGAGGAATCTATACATATAAATTAGCATAGGCACATGGACCTGTGCCCACAATCCTTGTAGCTAGCAGTGCTGTCTGTCCCAGCAAGACTGCTTTATGATGCAATGTCAGTTTGCATGGGTTGATGGTAAAGTATAAGAACATAAGCAACTTGCTCCGGCAGTGGCCAATCTGGATGTCCATGGAAAGCCTGCAGGAAGAACCTGAGCTCAAAAACACTCTTCCCGCCTGTGATTCCCAGCAAGTCGGAAGAGGTCTAGTCAGTGACCTGGGTGAAATGGGTGTGTGCTGCACAACGTATCCCAGAAGACTCTGCAATCCCTGGCAGCCTCTCAGGGCTTCCTTAGTTTGCAAGCCAATGTGGAAATGGTTAGAATATAGGAAGCTGCCTTGCAGATTGTGGCTCCCATCCTATTTAGCCCAACGGCCGGGGCTCTCCCACATTCCAGACCGGGGAACTTGGGACCATAGATATCACAGAATCGTAGAGTTGGAAGAGACCCTAAGGACCATCTAGTGCCCCTGCAATGCAGGAATATGCAGCTGTCGCATATGGGGATCGAACCTGCAACCTTGGTGTTATCGGCACCATGCTCTAGCCAACTGAGCTATCCTTTTACAAGCTGTTCAAGCCCTTCCCTCAAGGTAGAAAGTTTGGAAACTACTGTGCCACATCAACTGTACATCAAGTTGAAGGCCAAGCAACCCGACATTATGTTTGCCAGGATGGCTATTATTTATGTCATCCACCACTTGCACGGTGCAAATTGCCAGGAATCACCAATGCCACAAAGCCACCGCTCCTCACCACCTTTGCCTCTGTGCTAAACTCGCACCAACTTTTGGGGCAGGAGAAACATGCTAAATTCTGACCATGATAGATAAAGAGTTTAAGTCAGGGGTCAGCAAACTTTTGCAGCAGGGGGCCGGTCCACTGTCCCTCAGACCTTGTGGGAGGCCGGACTGAATTCCTATGCCCCACAAATAACCCAGAGATGCATTTTAAATAAAAACACACATTCTGCTCATGTAAAAACACCAGGCAGGCCCCACAAATAACCCAGAGATGCATTTAAAATAAAAGGACACATTCTACTCATGTAAAAACACGCTGATTCCCAGACTGTCCGCGGGCTGGATTTAGAAGGCGATTGGGCCGGATCCGGCCCCCTGGCCTTAGTTTGCCTACTCATGGTTTAAGTAGCCATCTGTTGGTCCTGGCAAGGGAGAAGCAAGCCTGTTCTCTTTGTGAAGAACACAGCCTCCAATCATGACTGGATATGATATGAGAGACTACAGTTGGGGGGGGGTAGTGCCCTATATTCTCACCCGCTCATAAGCACCGGTGACTCTTTTGGCCTCACCCGCTGTTTTTCAAGTCAGATTTGCCAGTTGTGCACACCAAAGAGGGGACAGGGATGTCCTCACCCAATGTGCTTTACCTGTCTGGTGTTCTCACCCCGCAACCTCCCCCAAACTCCTATTTGCAAAGCTGTCAGCTGCGCCTGTGCTGTCATCCAAGCATGTGCAATGGCCGTCTCGAATGTGCACACCTCAGCTTAACTGTGATGGGAATGTGGATGAAATTTCCCTCTCGAATGGAAGCTGGTTTGACAGAAGTACTTCTCAAGAAACAGCAGGATAGCGCTGCATTGTGGGTAATACCACATGTACACAGATTCAAAGCCAGCCATGGGGCCAGAGTAAATGGTAATACATACACACCCTAAGAAATCAACCTGGAGGAAGAAAAGTAAGCGTGCCACTGCTACTTTCTTACAACGTTTTTTAAAATTACTTTGCAATTGTTTCTACCCTATATTACCCAAAACACAAAGCACAAGCCACAACCCTGTGAGCTAGGGGTCCAGGTGGTTCTGGACTTGAACTTTCGGACTAAGTGTTGCTCAACCCCAGGTTCAATGTAGGGCCGGGTGTGGAAACCTATTTAAACCCAAGGGCCACATTCTCTTCTGGGCACATGCCTGTGGTGGGCGGGGCCAGGAGCAAAAGTGGGCGGAGCAACAACTGTTGCTGTTTCTCTCCTTTCTCTCTCTCTCTCCCCTCCGCGCAGGCAAGCAAAAGGCATCACCAGAGTTCAATGACAAATTCCACCTGGGCAAAGGCACTCAAGGAGGGTGCAGAAGGGAACGTGCTGTGGCCTGGAAAGACTCCTGAAGGGCCAGAAAAAAGGAGCTGTTTTGGCCCTGAGGGTCTGAGGCTCCCCACCCCTGACATGGGAAGAGTAGAGGGCGCAGCTGCCTTCAGCTGGTGGCTGGATGTGAGAACAGAGGCAGCCTCCAACCTGACCCGATGGGCTTGAGCAATCCTGGCTGAACTGGTTGCCTCTCCCCCACCCCCAAATAGCTTATCAGCTAGAGAGAGTGCCTGTTCCAACAAGAAGACTCTCCTGTCACCAGTGTGTTCTCTGTGCATTGCTGTTCGATTTCCTAAGCTCTCCGCTGTTTACTTCCCAAAGATTCCAATCTAGCTCTTGGATCTTAGCTGGGCTACTGGTTCACCCCTTTTTGATCTCTGTGTTGCTCGCAATGACTGCCTGACTTCGACCCTTTGCAAAGCAGCTGGCCTTGGTTGCTGTGCTAACAGTCTGGCCATGACATTCTTCCTGGCTTTCATCCTATCAAGCCTGCTCATGCTAGGTTTCTGCTACTCTCATTCTGCAAACAGGAGAAGTTTGGGCAGGTTGTCCCACTGAAGCAATCCCACAAGTACTTCAGCATATGCTTCAGCACAATGTAAAGGTAAAGGGACCCCTGACCATTAGGTCCAGTCGTGACCGACTCTGGAGTTGCAGCGCTCATCTCGCTTTATTGGCCGAGGGAGCCGTTGTACAGCATGACTAAGCCACTTCTGGCGAACCAGAGCAGCTCACGGAAAGACCATTTAGCTTCCCGCCGGAGCAGTACCTATTTATCCACTTGCACTTTGACGTGCTTTCGAACTGCTAGGTTGGCAGGAGCTGGGATTGAGCAACGGGAGATCACCCTGTCACGGGGATTCGAACAGCCGACCTTCTGACCGGCAAGTCCTAGGCTCTGTGGTAGGCCCATTCAAACCACATTTTCTTTGTTAGTCCGATCGTGTGAACTGGAGCCCAGAGGGAAGAACTTCTGGTACTGTACCCGCCGGCCACTTCTCGAATCTCAAAATGGCCCCCAGAATGTCATGGTGGATAAAAAAACAGTCCAAGAAGAAAGGGAGGCAGGGAGAAGTTGTGATCTGGTTGCTGCTGAATGTCTCCAAGGTGGGAGTCCAGCATGCCCACCCTGCCTGCCTCTTTGTCCCCATATGACTCCAACACAGCAGGATTAAAGAGACCAAACCATGACCATAAGAGGCACATGAAATGTTTCAGTCCCAGGCCGTGACAGAACCGTGAAGTTCAGGCCAATTTACTGTGAAAACAAAAATATGCTCTAGTTTGAGCAGGCAACAGAGCTTGTCTTCTCTCTGTGGGATGCTCAAGTAATCTGATGTTACAGAACGTCAGGTCCCTTCCCAAGCCTAGAGGCTGGACTGCAGGGAGAGCTTCCTGGTTTCCACATTTCTGTGGGAGACACTCCCTCTCAACCCACGAACTTTCCATCGGGCCATCTCCCAACCATCTATAGCTGCCAGAAGAGCTACATTATGCCTCAGACTGCTTATCACCAGCTCTGTGAAGGGTTGAAGAAGAGCCGGATTGTGGGCTTATCCACACAAACCTTTCTTCCACTCACTCCAGGCATAGGTCTGCACTTTAAAGCTCCACGTCCAAGCATTCCCACCCCTCCCGGAGCTTTCCCCATGAAAACCTGCTCTTTGGCGCTCAAATGGAGCAAAAGGGTTTTCTGTGGATTGCCATTTGTTCTGATTCAACTTTAAAGAGCAGGGTTTTATGGGGGAAACTCCAGAGCAAAAAAAAAAAGGGGGGGTACTTGGACAGAGAGCTTTAAAGAGCAGACCATGCCTGGAAAAAGCAGGGGAAATGTGTGGAGAAGCCCCCTGCCTCACAATTCCTTCACCTTCTAAAGCCAGCCTGAAGTGTACTAGTGCAACATCTCCATGCAAGCAGAAATGCAGGTATGCAAGGCAGGTTCAACATGAAAGTCTTCAAAGGGGTTGTTTGCGGGGTGAGGGGAGACAAATGCGAAAGTGTTTGATCCTTTTCAGTACAGGCACACACAATACCATGCACTGCAGTTCAGTGAATTGCTTAGCGTTAATATATCTGTGCTAGATTATGTGTGCAAGAGCATTACTCTCTTTGCACAGCCACTGCAGGTACATGTCTTGTTGCAAGCAGGTTGTACTGGGCGCGCTTCTGTGCAATGCTATGGGTCACTGGGTACAACCTGCATCTTTTTGCGTCTCCTTGCCATGTGTGCACATCAATGGCGCTGCGTGTATGTGGTGACCGTAGACTTGTTGTATGTCAGCAACCAGTTTGTTGTTATGTCAGCAATTAAATTGGCCACCAGCCCAATCTGGAGCAGAGGACAATGACTAGGGACCATCCCCTTACTTTGAATCAGGAGCTCTGGCAGTTTGCAGGGCCTCAGCCACCCTGCTCAGCGCGAAGCATCATGTCTTTAAAAAAAAAAAAAAAGAACTCACCAACTTCAGCAAAATCTGGGCTACTGTTTTAAAAACAAAACAGCAAGCTTCTAGACCACAGGAAAACCCTGGAAAATGTGCAAGCACCATTTCTTTTTTGACATACATGCCACATTTATTTTATCCCAGCCTTTCAACAAGTTGCTCAGAGAAGCATCCAAATTTTGTCTCACAACTCCCCTTTGGGGGGAGAATGGGCTGACTGATAGAGAGCTGCTTAAGGTCACCCGCAAAGTTTCACAGCTGAGCAGGGATATGAATCTGTCCATGCCCAACACTCACACACTGAAACGGGATGCCCATGCAAAGTTGTCTTAGAACTGTGTTGCACCTATAGAAATGCATTGCACCTATAGGAAATAGCCTGCATAGGATTCCAAGGTCAAAATTAGTCACTGAACAGGATGCCAGAGAGTCCATCTCCATGTTGCTATTGCTTTAGCACAGAGATTAGGCTCCCAAAGTATGTCTCCTGATCCTGGGAAGGAAGGGCAGGAGAGATGGAGTGATGTCTCGCCCAGGAAAAAAGGAGGAAAGAATGAATTCAATGTACGTTCCATAGATTCACAGGACTATAAGGGACCAGGAGTTGGTCAAGTCGAATTGGACACACAAACACAGGGAGAATTATCTACATTGCAGCCACCCACAGGATTAAACAGCAGAATTAAAACTTGTGTGCAAAGTTTTGATGTCCACTGACTAGTACATGAGGAGAAAGCTGGGGAGGACTTGAATGCTCTGGGGTCCTCTCTGCCCCACACAACAGCTGTTATGGGTTCTCCTTGCCCCTCTCCCTCTGCTCCATCCCTTAGGCGTCATTTCAACTGGAAGCAAAGCCTGGGGTCCAAGCCACGCATTGCAAAGAACCAGCCCACAACTCCCTCATAATACTTAAAGATGTGTGACGTGATGCTGCCATTTGGAGAGGGGGGCAGGGAACTGGCAAGTGAAAATGACATCATGTCATGTGCCTTTGAGCATTGCCAGAGTTTGGGGAGGGGAGGAAGAAAAACATGTTCACTGTAACATGTAGATTGAGCTTAGAACAGGTTGCCAGACCATAAACTGGAGAAGGAGCGTTCTTGCCCCAGATTGGGTCTGTTCCTGCTCATTCTTCTGCCTGAAATAATGAGCATTTTGGGAGCGCTTGACCATTGAAGAATATGCTCAGCCTTTGCACTGCAGTTGGGCAACCCTTAACTAATCCCCCGCTGCTCCTGAGTCCCTCTTCTCCCTTTTGCTTCTTCTTCTCTGTTTGCCAACATTTCAGTTGGCGGCTCCTCAGGGCGGGGACCTATCATGTTTGTTACGCTGTCCTGCAAAGTGCCAACATCAAGGAGAATGTCTTCTTCTGACAAACAGTAAAGCATTTGAATCATGTCTCCTTGCAAGAAGGGGGAAGGAAAGCATTTTGATTTTCCAGAAAACGAAAGAAGAAAAAGTTCTCATGATTGGATTGCAACCGAGAGTTTTTAAGAGCGGAAAGGGGGAGGGCTGGGCCTTCTGATTTATCATGGTGAGCCAACAACAGAGAGCACACAACTCTTTCAGTGGCTGTTACCAGCAACTCATTTTACTTCTTCTGGTCCAGGAACAGGAGCATCTTCCTGGCCCAGTGGCATGAGGCAGAGAGTTCAACCTCGGGTCTCCGGGGAATGACCCAGAGTGCTCTACCCAGATACAGTAAACACACACACAAGCAGGTTTTTAATGTGGTACCTCAGGTTAAGAACTTAATTCGTTCTGGAGGTCGGTTCTTAACCCGAAACTGTTCTTAACCTGAGGTACCACTGTATATTAAAAACGTGCTTGTGTGTGTGTTAAAAACCTGCAGATTATCCATTTACTGTATCCAGGTAGCTGCCGCCGCAAGATTTCTGTTCTCATCCTGAAGCGTCTGTAACCTGAAGCATCTGTAACCCGAGGTACCACTGTGTGTATGTGTGTGTGTGTGTGTGTGTGTGTGTGTATATATATATATATATATATATATACATATATATACAGTGGTATTTCAGGTTAAGTACTTAATTCGTTCCGGAGGTCCGTACTTAACCTGAAACTGTTCTTAACCTGAAGCACCACTTTAGCTAATGGGGCCTCCCGCTGCTGCTGCTGCGCCGCCGGAGCACAATTTCTGTTCTCATCCTGAAGCAAAGTTCTTAACCTGAAGCACTATTTCTGGGTTAGCAGAGTCTGTAACCTGAGGCGTATGCAACCCGAGGTACCACATACAGAACACCCTGCTTCAAACCAGTTAAATTGGCAACTCTGAAGAAAGCTGACTTCCATCTGCACAAGCCTCTCTTGGGAGTGTGGTGGGGGGAGAGAGAGGCTTGTGCCTTTTTGCTGGCTCTTAATTCCAGAATCTCAAAGAAGTGGAGAAACCACAGAGAGAAGGCAGGGAGAGGCGGCGCTGCTTCCCTCAGCTCCAGGCCCTGCCTTTGCAGAACTGGGCACTGTTCTTTGGCAAAAAAAAAGGGGATGGGTTGGTGTGGGACATGGAGGCGAGAGGCTGGAGCAGCTGATGTTTTTACAGTGGAAGGCTGCCAGCAAAATCTTCAGGCACTGCACCCCTGATTTCCACCTCCCCTCCTCCTTCCCTCTCCTCCCCCCTCCCACTCCAGCCAGCCAAGGGAAGTGTGGGGCCGGGTTGGGCTCAGCTGGCGTCACTGATGCCTAATCCATTCAAGATGGGGAGGCACAGCACACAAGCGGTACATGCCGTTTGCTCAGAGAGTCACACCCAACAACACACATCCACACGCACAAAGCACATGCGTGGTACACCATTACACACAGGAAGCCCAGGCGTACAAACACAACCCCGCAAAACAAGCCCAACGCACACAAATAGCTCTCTTTTATGTTTTTTTTAATTCTCTTCTTTTTTATCAATGGAAGTGAGAGCTGGACCATAAAGAAGGCTGATCGCTGAAGAATTGACGCTTTTGAATTATGGTGCTGGAGGAGACTCTTGAGAGTCCCATGGACTGCAAGAAGATCAAACCTATCCATTCTGAAGGAAATCAGAGTGCTCACTAGAAGGACAGATCCTGAAGCTGAGACTTTGGCCACCTCATGAGAAGAGAAGACTCCCTGGAAAAGACCCTGATGCTGGGAAAGATGGAGGGCACAAGGAGAAGGGGACGACAGAGGACGAGATGGTTGGACAGTGTTCTCAAAGCTACCAGCATGAGTTTGACCAAACTGCGGGAGGCAATGGAAGAGAGGAGTGCCTGGTGTACTCTGGTCCATGGGGTCACGAAGAGTCGGACGTGACTAAACAACTAAACAACAACATGTTTTTTTCAGATGGAGGCTTCCTCAACTGAAAGCAGACAGCCACACTGACCGTCAGTGTAGTGTGGTGCTTAAGAGAGCCTGGGAGACTTCATCCGCTGCTTGGGAGAGGCTGCGCATGGCTAAGGCTCTCCCAAGAGCCGCACTCCCTTTAAAGAGCGTGCAGAGTGTGTGTGCGGCTCTTGGGGGCTTTTCCCCGAGGAGGGAGAAGGGCAGCCTTTCTTCCTCCTCAGGGGAAAGCCCACAAGAGCCGCACACACACTCCACACCTCTCTTTAAAGGGAGCGCTGAGCAGAGCCTCCCGCCTGCATTCGCTCCATAAGACGCACACACATTTCCCCTTACTTTTTAGGAGGGGAAAAGTGCATCTTATAGAGCGAAAAATACGGTAAGTGCACATATATACAAAGGCACCAGTCCCTAGGGTTTCCTGGCCCAGCTCCCGTGCATTTCACAACCGCCCTGCACTAAATTTTCCTATGCTAAACCTTTCCAGAAAGGAAGCTAAGAGGTGAGAGATATTTCAGCAGCTTACACTCTGCGTAAACCAAATGCTCTTGATGACACCAGAGATAAGTGGGATGATCTTCCTGATCTCACTCCTTGTAAAAGAGAGTGACTGTACACAGCAGAGGCAGAACCTGAACTCAGGCCATCCAGACCCAAGGTCACCTTTTGGTCTACTGAACCCACTTACACTTCCTGGATGTGGTCAAAAACTCTGGGCGCAACCTTTGCTCCTCTAGCAGCCTTTCCCTCAGTTGCCAGAAAGCTTCCTACCTCCTTCTTCAGCCAACTCTGCGCTTTCCCTCTGTTTGCAGCTGCCTCCAAGAATGCCTGTGGGATGAAACTTCTTTCTCCTCTATTACGTTCCACCTCAAAAACTACCTTTGCCACACAACCTTTGGAGCAACCACTTAGTCCACATAAACACACTTTGGTGTAGGCAACTCAGACACATACTATTTCCCAGTTTAGCCACTGTGTTCATCATTCTCCCTTTAACATCTTTAATCTCCCTTGGGGGGGGGGGGCATTTTCGATTGTAAGCTCCTTGGGGCAAGGAACTGTCCTGTGATGTGTGCCATGCCCTTTGGGGGCACAATACAGTGGTGCCCCGCAAGACGAAATTAATTCGTTCTGCGAGTTTTTTCATTCTACGAGTTTTTTCGTCTTGCGAAGCACCAATGTGTATTGATGGTTTCCCATAGGAATGCATTGGCGGTTTAAAAAAAAAGGCGCAAGATGTTTCGTCTTGCGAAGCAAGCCCATAGGGAAATCCGTCTTGCGAAGCAACTCAGAAAACGGAAAACTCTTTCGTCTTGCGAGTTTTTCGTCTTCTGAGGCATTCGTCTTGTGGGGCACCACTGTATAATGGAAGAAGAAGAAGAAGAAGAAGAAGAAGAAGAAGAAGAAGAAGACGACGAAGAAGAAGACAAAGAAGACGAAGAAGACGAAGAAGAAGAAGAAGGAGGAGGAGGAGGAGGAGGAGGAGGAGGAGGAGGGGAAGAAGAAGAGGAAGAAGAAGAAGAAGAAGAAGAAGAAGAATCTGTAACACAGGAGTGGAGAATCACAGACTTGGGGAGCCATATGTGGCCCTCCAGACCTTCAAATCTGGTCTGTGGTACTTTCTCCAGGCCACGCCTCCTTCCCAGGCCACACCCCTTTTTCTAGGCTACACTCATCTGAATTGTGAGGATGCCTCTTACTTGCTTAACTGAAGAGAGAATGGAGAAAGATCTGATTTCTACAGCAACTAGGGTGGGGTGGTAGGATCACTTGCCTTCAACACAAAACAGTAATCATTTATCCTACAACAAGACAAGCCTACCCAGGTATTTCAAAAATTGATGTGTGTTTTAATCTGTTTGTTGTTATTTTAACTTTTCAAAAGTCTTAAATTATTGTTTTCAAGTCTTCTAGTTGATAATTTTATTGTTTTACCTTCTTTGAGGGTTTTTATATATATAAAAAACAACAACCAAGTGGTGTGTACATTTTACGAAATAAAAATTATAAAAATATCCCAGGCAACTATAAAAATAATGTTGAATTGCTTTTTATTGCCAAGAGGCTCACTCAGGGCAGCAAGCTAGGCATTTCCACTGGCCCTATTAATGCAGCCTAACACAGCGAAGCACATTCAGGGACTGAAATCACCTGATGGGGAAGGAGGAAAACAGAGGCGCATAACAACGGACAGAAACAGACTGGAGTTGTTTTTTACACAAGTAAAAACTGAGCAGTGGAAATTTCAGTACCCGGACCCCTAACAGACGCTCCAAGTTTCCCTATTTTCCAGGGACAGCCCCAGATTTACAGAAGCCGTCCCAGTTTCAGACTTGATCCTAGAATGTTCTGCATTTCCTTAAAGGTAAAGGGACCCCTGACCATTAGGTCCAGTCGTGACCCACTCTGGGGTTGCGGCGCTCATCTCGCTTTATTGGCCGAAGGAGCTGGCGTACAGCTTCCGGGTCATGTGGCCAGCATGACCAAGCCGCTTCTGGCGAACTAGAGCAGCGCACGGAAACGCTGTTTACCTTCCCGCCGGAGCGGTACCTATTTATCTACTTGCACTTTTGACATGCTTTCGAACTGCTAGGTTGGCAGGAGCAGGGACCGAGCAATGGGAGCTCACCCCATCACGGGGATTCAAACCGCTGACCTTCTGATCAGCACACCCTAGGCTCTGTGGTTTAACCCACAGAGCCACCCGCGTCCCTCTGCATTTTCTTAGGACGTCTCTATTTTCATCAGAAATGTCGGAGGTTATGCAAAGGTTCACAATCCTTCTCAACTTGCAGGTTTTAAGAGGAGCAGGGAGCGCTGAAACGTAACCTGCCAAACACATACACATGACTAGTTATGGCACTAAAGAAAACACACACAACTTGGGCCTGGCTTCATATATCTCAGTTCAACCATGATCTCACTGAGGAGCCATTGGTAAGTGTCGGACCCATCTGCCAACCTCCATACTCCCCATCTCCGCAAGAGGGGATGATGATAGCGACATGCTCCACAGGGGTGCCCACAACCACCAACATGCTGAAGGCGGGCAAAGCATTTTGCACAGCGAGACCTGTTTAAATATGCCGATTTTACACACAGTTGTTCTCCTCCGCGTACACACGCAGGCCTTTGTGTCAGATTTGCGGCACACGCCTTCCGGCATGCTGTGTAACCAAACACTTTTTCCCTGAACGCACACAGAGAGCCCCTCGTTCTGTGCGCTTACACACCCTGCTCCGCTTGGTAGAATAATATGTATGCCAAGCTTCTATTCTTCCCTATCCTTCAATTATTCTTTGATTTCTTGGTTTTCACAGGCAGGTTTCCCAATGGCAAAGGGTACCCCAGTCCTCAAGCGGGAGAGGAATAGAATTGGGGGGGGGGGTCTTCTTTCAGCCATGGCTGAGTGACAGAACCTGTTTCTTGAGCCAGATCAAAGATGCAAACGGAACATTATCTCTGAGAACATACAGAGTGCGTTTCCCTCACCTACGAGCAACCACACAGTCCATGCAATTGGGGTTTGGCTTGCCTGAGCACTCCGATGTCTTTGAAATTATTGATCACCACCACCACCACACACACAAAAAGAAACCGTTGTGGCTGAGGGATCACTTGTTGGAGGCAAACTGTAGCTTCAAACTGTATGTGTGATTGGAGAATTATTTCACTTCACTTCTCTTCTCCTTCTAGGCCAGGGCTGGGGAACGTGTTGCTTTACGAAATGCTACTCCCATTATCCCCAGCCAGCATGGTCAGTGGCTGAAATATACTCGGAGTCGAGAGTGGATTTCATGCTCTTTATTCAGCTCATAGTGGTGAGGAAGAATGGAAGTTCCCCCAGAATGTCTGCTTTATATACATTATTTACATAATGGGCCCCACGTGATTGGCTAAATCCGGGATTCACCTGAAGGCCAATCAGGTTGCGGATTCACTTCCACCTGGAGCTGGATTGGGTGGCTCCTGTGGACCAATCAGACTACTGCATTCTGGACCCTATTGTTCTAGGACCAATCAGACTGCTGCATTCTGAGTCCCACTGTTCTAGGACCAATCAGACTGCTGCCTTTTGGATGCTATTCAACTCAGTACATAACAGTGGCTCTCTGCCTTATGGGGCAGGATGCTTGGTAACACTACACAGAAGTTAAGTAAATAAACACCTGGAGGGTACCAGGATCTGTAGGATGGGAAACAAGGGTTAACTTCAGTCAGGGACTGGGCCTAGAAAATGCGACATGGTTAGGAAGAGTCATCTGAGAATGTGCAGACTGCAACCCAACTCCTGGCCTGTATGTGAATGGCATGTTTGTGTACATATTATATAAGCATGTGTATAGAACAGGGGTTGTTAACATGTGGCCCATGTACGGGATGAGTTTCGGGGAGTACGTGAACAGGGTGCGTGAACACACCCCCGTACAATAAAATAAATGCCATGCAAAAAGTTGTATGTATGTGCATTTTTCTGAGGCAGGGTCCATAATTTTCAACAGATTCTCCCAAAGGTCCACGAACTCCAAAAAGGATAAAAACTACTGGTATAGTAGAAGCAGATATAGATATATGATTAAAGAGGCCTAATTTGTGCAGGACAAAAAAAGCAGACACCCCCCCCCCCCAGGAAATAATCTGTTTCTTATGAAAGGACCACTAAAAATAAATCCCATTGATAAAGGACAAGAATCTCAAAATACATGGAGTGAACCTAATCATCATCATCATGGCTCCCTGCTCCCCTGAACTCAGTTCCAGCACCTCTCAAGTAAGTGCCATTAGTGACTGCGTGCGCAGTTGTTGCTTGGGAGAAAGTAACTCAAGAGGAGCGTGGAGGGCCATAGACAGCTCATTAGCAGTGCAGAGCTTGCAAACAAGAAAACAAGGGAGGCGTTCATGGTGAGTCCCGGCACCTCTTTTTCTACAAAAAATAGCACTGATAACAACAACAGGCCCTTCAAGTGTTCCTCTTTTCCGAGGACAGTCCCAGATTTACAAAACCGTCCCAGTTTCTGATTTGGTCCCAGAATGTCCCGCTTTTCCTTAAGACGTCCCTATTTAAATCAGAAAAATGTTGGAGGGTCTGGAGTTATGTGACCCCCAAGCCAAGAAGGTAAGTAACTATACAACTTTTAGAAGACATTTGTAGGCAGCTCAGTATAGGGAAGGGTTTTTTTAAAAAAATATTTAATGTTTTGTCATGTTTTTATATATGTTGGAAGCACTCAGTTAGTTGGCCAAGGTAGAAATATTATTATTATTATTATTATTATTATTATTATTATTATTATTGAATAGGTAAAGGGACCTCTGACCATTAGGTCCAGTCATGTCTGACTCTGGGGTTGTGGCGCTCATCTCGCTTTATTGGCCGAGGGAGCCGGCGTACAGCTTCCTGGTCATGTGGCCAGCATGAATAAGCCGCTTCTGGCGAACCAGAGCAGTGCACGGAAACGCCGTTTACCTTCCCACCAGAGAAGGTGCTTGGTCCCATCTATTTATCTACTTGCACTTGACATGCTTTCGAGCTGCTAGGTTGGCAGGAGCAGGGACCGAGCAACGGGAGCTCACCCCGTCGCGGGGATTTGAACCGCCGACCTTCTGATTGGCAAGTCCTAGGCTCTGTGGTTTAAACCACAGCGCCACCCGTTATTATTGAATAGGATGTCCCTACTTTCATCAGTTAAATGTTGGAGGGTATGCAACAACAACAGATTTTCTACAGCATATTTGTTGTTTTCCTCGTCACACAGACCTTGGAATAACCAACTGCATTTGGTCACACAAGGTGTACAAGGCACCTGGTAGATTCCAGGTTGATCTGTGGTAATTCCTGTTCTAGCAAGATGAGACTCAGTGTCAGGATCCTTGACTGCGTGGCATGCAAACTGCGAGTCCCCTTGGTTCTGTTCCCTTGCTGTGTTTTGGCCAGTGGCGTAGCGTGGGTTGTCAGCACCCGGGGCAAGCAAGTAATTTGCGCCCCCTAACCCGTGGATTTGCGCCCCCTAACCCTAACCCCCAGATGTTGCGCCCGGTGCGCCCGGCCCCCCCTGCACCCCCCACGCTACGCCACTGGTTTTGGCTACAGGCCTGCTACGTACTATGAAAGACAAATCTGTGGGTGGCAGGGTATGCTTGTTCCTGGCTTATACCCTGCACACAAAGCCTGCTTCCCTCCCCCCCCCCCTTCTTAATTGGCCACTCTTTCTTCTGAGCAAAGGGTTAAGGGCAAGAGACAGCTATACAATGGGAGCCCACATGAGCCCCATCAAGACAAGCTATCGTCAACATGGGCTTCTTCTCCAGGACGCAGCGCCGCGCCCGAGGGGAAATGCCGCCGGAACAAAAAGGGCATTCATGATGTAAATCATCCGCCTGACAGCAGGAGGCCTGCCAGGCTCCTGGCCAAGTCTGATCCCACACACTACCCACCCCAAGCTCTCCTGACCGGCAGAAGGTGATCCTTCCAATGCCCATGGTCACGAAATTAAAAGACGCCTGCTTCTTGGGAGAAAAGCAATGACAAACCTAGGCAGCATCCTAAAAAGCAGAGACATCACCTTGCCAACAAAGGTCCGTATAGTTAAAGGTATGGTTTTCCCAGTAGTGATGTATGGAAGTGAGAGCTGGACCATAAAGAAGGCCGATCGCCGAAGAATTGATGCTTTTGAATTCTGGAGCTGGAGGAGACTCTTGAGAGTCCCATGGACTGCAAGAAGATCAAACCTCTCCATTCTGAAGGAAATCAGCCCTGAGCGCTCACTGGAAGGACAGATCCTGAAGCTGAGGCTCCAATACTTTGGCCACCTCGTGAGAAGAGAAGACTCCCTGGAAAAGACCCTGATGTTGGGAAAGATGGAGGGCACAAGGAGAAGGGAATGACAGAGGACGAGATGGTTGGACAGTGTTCTTGAAGCTACCAGCATGAGTCTGACCAAACTGTGGGAGGCAGTGGAAGACAGGAGTGCCTGGCGTGCTCTGGGCCATGGGGTCACGAAGAGTCAGACACGACTAGACGACTAAACAACAACAACAACATATAATTCTAATTCATGGACCCCAGAACAGATTTACATAGGCAGGACTTGGGCACCCTTGACCTCTCTAAATTGCGTCTCTGCATATGTGTATCCATGTAGGGACAAGGGTGGCACTGTGGTCTAAACTCTGGACCTCTTCGGCTTGCCGATTGGAAGTTTGGCGGTTCAAATCCTCGCAATGGGGTAAGCTCCTGCTGCTCTGTCAGTGCTAGTAGAATAGGTACTACTGTGGTGGGAAGGTAAACATGCGCTCTGGTTTCCATCACAGTGTTCCTTTGCGCCAGAAGCGGTTTAGTCATGACTCAGAAAGCTGTCTGCGGACAAACACCGGCTCCCTCGGCCTGAAAGCGAGATGAGTGCCGCAACCCCATAGTTGTCTTTGGACTTAACCATCCAGGGGGCCTTTACCTTATTCAACTAAGAGTAGACACATTGAAATTAAGGGACCTTTCTCATGTTCCTTAATTGCAATAGGTCTACTCTGAGGAAAATATTGTTGAATACTACCCTATCGTTTTTCGGTGCAGATGTTCTGTATTATAACCAAAACAGCTACCTTCATGAGTTGGTGGAATTAGGCATGGTCGCTGCTGGAAAACAGGTGATGAAGAAAAAATAGAAGCATGGGGTGTGGCAAGAATGCCATGTCGTTGCACACCTCAACAATGTCCACCTACCCCGGGTGGAGGGTACAGTTCAATGCAACCACAGTCAGAATTGGAGCCATTTTATGTCATATTATTTCCCCTGATTGGATTATCAGCTAATTTGGAAAGTCCAAATTCACTGGGAGGGAAAGTACAGACTTCCATTTGGATGTGGAGGAGGTCATGTGGATACTAGCAAAAAACCTGAGGCACAAATAGCCCCTGATGCACATTAAAGTCCAGTGTGGAGGTACCCATTCCTTTCTAATCATATGAGCATTTAGAATGCCAAATTCTGCACCCGACACCACATTCCAAATTTGCGCTGCAGAATTGTATAATATTATCCTTTTCGTTTCTAACTCTTTAGCTTGTTTTTCATCTCCGTTGGTTCCCATCAGGGGCAAGAAAGTTCCTTTTTTTATCCGCACTAAAACGAATGCTGGGATTTTAACAAGCACTTTCAGGCCACAAAACAAAGCGTTCAAGGAACAGAGGCAGCCCACAGGCCTTAAGGCAGCCCAGCCCAGCCCTGCTACAGGAGGAGGTCTTTCCAAGGAGCTCAGTGTGTCCAGTACAGCAATTTGCACCATGTTTTCCTCACAACCATCCTATGGCATAGCCTAGGCTAAGATGCAGCCGTCAGAAAATCATATGGTGAGATTAAGGATTGTGTGGAGATTGAACCCAGGTTGTCCCACTGAACTTTATTAACTACACCACTATGGTGTAGGGAGGGATGCGGGTGGCGCTGTGGTCTAAACCACAGAGCCTAGGGCTTGCCGATCAAAAGGTCGGCGGTTCGAATCCCCGCAACGGGGTGAGCTCCCGCTGCTCGGTCCCTGCTCCTGCCAACCTAGCAGTTCAAAAGCACGTCAAAGTGCAAGTAGATAAATAGGTACCGCTCCAGCGGGAAGGTAAATGGTGTTTCCGTGCGCTGCTCTGGTTCACCAGAAGCGGCTTAGTCATGCTGGCCACATGACTCGGAAGCTGTATGCCAGCTCCCTTGGCCAATAAAGCGAGATGAGCGCCGCAACCCCAGAGTCATCTGCGACTGGACCTAATGGTCAAGGGTCCCTTTACATTTACCTTTGGTGTAGGGATCAAATCCCTCGTCCAGCCTGGGTCTGTATGCTGTTGTTCTTTCGGAGGCATATTCTGCAACATGTCGTTTGTGCAATAAAAGTGGTGGCGGGGGGGGGGTATACTGCAGCATTCCACATTATTTGCCGTCCTATGATGCTTACCCAATGTTACCGCATTATTGCCATATGTTGGGGCACTCTTGCACAAAAAAACCCCCCAAAACACTTGTGGTGTAAAAAGCAACAGGATTCCAGCAGGAAGTTACGGAACATGCACGGATTGGAAAGGAAGCGGTACGCTCACCCCAAAACATCTGCAGATACAAACAACACTGAAAGCTTGATTGCCCCACAAATAACCCAGAGATGCATTTTAAATAAAAGCACACATTCTACTCATGTAAAAACATGCTGATTCCCAGACCGTCCGCAGGCCGGATTGAGAAGGCGATTGGGCCGCATCCGGCCCCCGGGCCTTAGGTTGCCTGCCCCTGGTTTCACCCCTGAGCTAGAATGCTTCCTTTACTAGGTGGCAAAGCTTGCATTTTTGCCAGGGCTTGCATGCATGCAGCCCCAATAACTGCTTTGAACGCCAGGCACTAGACAGCAACATTATTTGGGCAGCTTAACAGTTTCAATAGACTAAAATTGAAGTCGCAGATTTAAATAGAATTTAAATCCTTAAATCCACCTTTCCCAACCTGACACCTTCCAGATGTTTTTGACTACAACTCTCCGCAGCCTAACCAGTGTTCAGGGATTAAGGGAGTCGGAGTTCAAAACCAGATTTAAACCAGATTTAAACCAGCCCACAAGTAGGCACCAAGCGCGTCTCTCTGAGGAGGGAATAACAGGACTGAGGTGCCGCCACCGAAAAGGCTCTCCCCTAGTAGCCACCTGTAACATCTCACTGGCAGGACCCCGCCAGTGAGAATGAACTCGTGAGAATGCCCCTAAGCAGGCGCAAAGTGTGTTTCCTTCATCACTAACCTCAGAGAGTCTCATACCTCAAGGTCCACGGGCTGGATTGACAAGGCAATTGGGCTGCATCAGGCCCCCGGGCCTTAGGTTGCCTAGGTGAAGGTAAAGGGACCCCTGACCATTAAGTCCGGTCGTGGCCGACTCTGGGGATGCAGCGCTCATCTCGTTTTATTGGCCGAGGGAGCCGGCGTACAGCTTCCGGGTCATGTGGCCAGCATGACTAAGCCGCTTCTGGCAAACCAGATCAGCACACAGAAACACCGTTTACCTTCCCGCTGGAGCAGTACCTATTTATCTACTTGCACTTTAGAATCATAGAATCATAGAATCATAGAATCATAGAATCATAGAATCATAGAGTTGGAAGAGACCACAAGGGTCATCGAGTCCAACCCCCTGCCAAGCAGGAAACACCATCAGAGCACTCCTGACATATGGTTCTCAAGCCTCTGCTTAAAGACCTCCAAAGAAGGAGACTCCACCACACTCCTTGGTGGCAAATTCCACTGTCGAACAGCTCTTACTGTCAGGAAGTTCTTCCTAATGTTTAGGTGGAATCTTCTTTCTTGTAGTTTGTATCCATTGCTCCGTGTCCGCTTCTCTGGAGCAGCAGAAAACAACCTTTCTCCCTCCTCTATGTGACATCCTTTTATATATTTGAACATGGCTATCATATCACCCCTTAACCTCCTCTTCTCTTCACTTTGACATGCTTTTGAACTGCTAGGGACCAAGCAACGGGAGCTTCGAACCACCAACCTTCTGATCAGCAAGTCTTAGGCTCTGTGGTTTAACCCACACAGCTACCCGTGTCCCTTGGTCTAAAACCCTGGAAATCCACCGCCTGCCAACATGGAGACTATGCTGAGCAAGAGGAACCAAAGGTCTAACTTGTTAGAAAGCAGTTTCTCACATTCCTATGCAGACTTGGCAGACCGAGAGTGAAATGGCAGCGGTGCGAAGGGAAGGTTCGCCCTGTACATCCTACCCCCATCCCAAACACCAGAGGGTCAGACTCGAATGTGGGAATCCAAACTTAAGCGCGTATGGCAAGCAACTCTCCCTCTCCCCGCAAGGGCTGCTGTTGCAAGATTAAGCCATGGCTCTTACTTAGCTCCCGGGGAGGAAGACTGGGATACAAATGCGAGAGGTGAAATGAGCCTGGCATTCCAGCTACTTTTCAAGAAAAATGAGGAAATACTGGAAGGAGTTCAGGGAAGGGCCACAAAAATGACTGGGAGATTAAGGGCATAAGTGGCAAGGCCAAATGAGCCCCATCGATCCAGAACGTCAAGAGACTGATCTGTACTGTGCATGTAAGCTGGCTGATTCCGGTGGATGGAAACCGGGGGGGGGGGCACGGGGGGGGGAGTGGGATCCACAAGGAGGGATGGGGGAGAAAAACTTGATTCAGTTTGCACTGAAAGGCAAACGTGCCTAATTCACACTTTTCAAAACAATACGCGAACAAGCAGGCAGCCGTCTTTAGAAATTTGCACATCTCTGAATTTTGCAATGCAGTCCTCCAGCTGCGCACTGTGTACCAACAAAAGCACATGGGTAAAGTAAAAATGTGCATCAAACTGGATATGTTAGTGAAATGAACACGCAAAAAGACATTAAACCTTGGAAGATTCATCTGCTGAAATATGTGTATTAGGCAAAATGGCCTGCAAAATGTGGACATTATTAGAAATTTGCACTAAGATGAATGTTCAGGTTTTAAAATCATCATCATCAGAAACTGATGTGGAAATGTGGAGAACCAAACTTAAGGTTGGAAGGTGGAGAAACCGAGAGAAATTTGCCCTTTTCTACCGCTGTGGGTTAAACCACAGAGCCTAGGGCTTGCCGATCAGAAGGTTGGTGGTTCAAATCCCTGTGACGGGGTGAGCTCCCGTTGCTCGGTCCCTGCTCCTGCCAACCTAGCAGTTCAAAAGCACGTCAAAGTGCAAGTAGATAAATAGGTACCACTCCGGCGGGAAGGTAAACGGCATTTCAGTGCACTGCTCTGGTTCGCCAGAAGCGGCTTAGTCATGCTGGCCGCATGACCCAGAAGCTGTATGCCGGCTCCCTCGGCCAATAAAGCGAGATGAGTGCTGCAAACCCAGAGTCGGCCATGACTGGACCTAATGAACAGGGGTCCATTTACCTTTTTACCCACATGGTAGCAGAAGATGGGGAGAACCCTTTTATTGCTCTTGGCAACTAATCACCTGTGGGAGGGGGACTGGGTTCAGAGGAGTCTCCCTCTAGTCCCATTGCAAGATTACTTTGGCAGTAAAGAGATAGGGAAGAGTTGCACTCAACACTGAACATTTGAGCAGAGAAGGTAGGCATCAGACCCCCTTCAATACACCAGCAGGACCCTGGTCACTGCCCTCTGCTTCCTAGGATCCCTGGTTGCTCGAGAGACAGAAATGTATGCAATCCTGCTGGGCATGGAGGGCAGAGGAAGGGCTGAGGGAGGAAAGTGGCCATTCTGACCCCTTACTATTTTTATGCGCTGGGGAAACCCTCTCCCGGGGTGGGTGGTCCATTAAGGCGAATGGGTCACTTCCCCTCTGAAATATACTCAGAGTTGAGAGTGGATTTCATGCTCTTTATTCAGCTCATAGCGGTGAGGAGGAAATGAAAGTTTGCTCAGAATGTCTGCTTTAAATACATTATTTACACACTGGGCCCCACGTGATTGGCTAATTCCAGGATTCACCTGTAAGCCAATCAGGTTGCAGATTCACTTCCGCCTGGAGCTGGAATGGGTGACTCCTGTGGACCAATCAGACTGCTGTATTCTGAATCCTATTGTTCTAGGACCAATCAGACTGCTGCATTCTGAATCCTATTGTTCTAGGGCCAATCAGACTGCTGCATTCTGAATCCTATTGTTCTAGGACCAATCAGACTGCTGCATTTTGGATCCTATTCAACTCAGTACATAACACCCCCCCCCCCCCAGAGCTACAATTCCCAGAGTTCCCTGCGAAGAGGGACTGATTGTTTCACCACTCTGAGAATTGTGACTCTGCCTCCTAACAACTCTCAGCAGCTTTAACAAACCATCGCTCCCAGGATTCTTTGCGGGACGCCATGACTGTTTGAAGTGGTATTATGGTGCTTTAAGTGTATGGTGCAAATGTGGCAAGAGTCTTACTAAAGGTTTACCACAGGACTGCAAGGGCTACTGTGTCCTTCCCACCCCCGTCACCGATCACGTAAATTGTTTTGTCAGTCCTAAATAAAGCTTCGACTGTCCCATCCCATTACTTTGGTAAACAAGACACAAAAGAAGAGAGAGAAAACCTTTTCCCCAAAATTCAAGTAACTGGTGGCAAAAGGATGGATATAAAGGGATATCTCGCATTAAATGATCTTGTGACAGGCCCCACATTAAACCCTCAAGTTCTGGTTTACTGTTCTGCGTCGATACACATTAAACATGGGCTCTGAATAAATTCAGACTGAAAATAAGAAGTGGGATTCTAACCAGTGGGACAAAGTTCTGGAATAATTTCCAAATTAGAGTCATGGGACAATAAATTCCCTCTGAGCAGCTAGATACAGTGGTACCTCGGGTTAAGAACTTAATTCATTCCAGAGGTCCGTCCTTAACCTGAAACTGTTCCTAACCCGAAGCACCACTTTAGCTAATGGGGCCTCCTGCTGCCACTCCACCGCTGCTGCACGATTTCTGTTCTCGTCCTGAAGCAAAGTTCTTAACCCGAGGTACTATTTCTGGGTTAGCGGAGTCTGTAGCCTGAAGCGTCTGTAACCCGAGGTACCACTGTAGTTTTACAAGTGGAGACCTTTGTGACGGATTTGCCTTTGATGGGAGTGGTGTGTGGTTTAGGGGTTACCTCTGATGTGGACTAACAAAAACACCAAACAATGCAACCCAGTAAGCCAAATTCTGCGACAAGAACAGCCACCACATTTTTTGCTCCATAAGACGCACCTGACCATAAGACACACCTAGTTTTTAGAGGGGGGATGCAGGAAAAAAAAATTCTTTAAAGGGAGTGTTGAGCAGAGCCTGTATGCATCCCAGGCTCTGCTCAGCGCTCCCTTTCATAGAATCATAGAGTTGGAAGAGACCACAAGGGCCATCGAGTCCAACCCCCTGCCAAGCAGGAAACACCATCAGAGCACTCCTGACATATGGTTGTCAAGCCTCTGCTTAAAGACCTCCAAAGAAGGAGACTCCACCACACTCCTTGGCAGCAAATTCCACTGTCGAACAGCTCTTACTGTCAGGAAGTTCTTCCTAATGTTTAGGTGGAATCTTCTTTCTTGTAGTTTGGATCCATTGCTCCGTGTCCGCTTCTCTGGAGCAGCAGAAAACAACCTTTCTCCCTCCTCTATGTGACATCCTTTTATATATTTGAACATGGCTATCCTATCACCCCTTAACCTCCTCTTCTCCAGGCTAAACATGCCCAGCTCCCTTAGCCGTTCCTCATAAGGCATCGTTTCCAGGCCTTTGACCATTTTGGTTGCCCTCCTCTGGACACGTTCCAGTTTGTCAGTGTCCTTCTTGAACTGTGGTGCCCAGAACCGGACACAGTACTCCAGGTGAGGTCACGAGCCGTGAGGAGCATGTGTGCGACACTTGCGTGTGTGCAACCTCCTTGGGGAAAAGTGCCCAAGAGCCGCATACACGCTCTGCGCGGCTCTTTAAAGGGAGCTCGGCTCTTGCGGGCTTTTCTGGGAGGTGGGGGAAGGGACTGAGGGGCTGCCCTCTGTCCCTTCCCCCACCTCCCGCAAAAGCCAGCAAGAGCCGCGTGAAGCCTCCTCAGGGCAGTGGGATGAAGGCTTCCCATGCCCTGAAGAGGCTTCACGAGGCTAAGTCAGAAGCTAGAACAGCAAGAGGAGCACTGCTTCTGGGATAGCTGTTCTGGCTTCTGGGATAGCCGCGAAGCCTGCATTCGCTCCATACGATGCACACACATTTTCACTTACTTTTTAGGAGGGGAAAAGTGTGTCTTGTAGAGCGAAAAATACGGTACATTCTGCGGCCTGTATATATTGCAGATAAAGAAATCTGAACATAGCTGCTTTTTCGCATGATTTACATTGAAATCCTATGCACGTCTACTCAGAAGTAAGTCCCAGTAACTTCAACAGGGCTTTTAGGATTGCCACCTTATTCTTCTGCCATGGAGCAAAAAGCTACAGACGACAGGCCACCGAAAGGTTAACTTTTGACAGTTGGAAACCTTCAGAGATTTGATCTAGATTCTGAGATGTTTCACCAGACATTGCCCACACATTTCTTCACAACCCAGGGGGGCTTCAATTTGCTCCAATGCACCCAAAAAAGGAGAAATTATTAGGAAGAAGAAACCTGAATTACAACACCCAGAGGTTTATCTGTAGTTCTGCAGAATTGGCCATACATACCATCTTCCTCATGGGTTTCTTCCTCATCCCAGCCATACAAGGGCACCCATCTGGTTTTCTTTCGTAAGAGGTTGAACCTATCACCTCCCCAGCATGCAGTGGTAAGAGCACCAGTGGCCATCCTACAGATTTACACCCCTCTAGGAAGAAATGACACAAGGAGCTGATTCTTCAGGTTTGGCCAAGCTCTGTTCGTTAAAACCATTTTTAAAAATTCACCACACATATCACATTTTCTCTTTTGTGCTTAGCCGGAAGCTCTCTATTCCAGGGTGAATACTTCTTCAATATAGTAAGAACATGAGAAGAGTCCTGTTGGATCAAGTCAATGTTCAGAAAGTGGTGGTGGGGGATGAGTGTTCAGACCCCTGGGCCCTTACTTATGGGATGCCTCAGGGTTCTGTCCTCTCCCCCATGCTTTTAAACGTCTACATGCAGCTGCTGGGAGAGATCATCTGGGGGTTGGGCTGGGTGTTCATCAATATGCAGATGATACCCAGCTCTACCTCTCTTTCAAATCAGAACCAGTGAAGGCGGTGAAGGTCCTGTGTGAGTGTCTGGAGGCAGTTGGAGGATGGATGGTGGCTAATGGATTGAGGTTGAATCCTGACAAGACAGAAGTACCATTTTGGGGGGACAGGAGGCAGGCAGATGTGGAGGACTCCCTGGTCCTGAATGGGGTAACTGTGCCCCTGAAGGACCAGGTGCACAGCCTGGGAGTCATTTTGGCCTCACAGCTGTCTATGGAGGCACAGGTCAATTCTGTGTCCAGGGCAGCTGTTTACCAACTCCATCTAGTATGCAGGCTGAGACTTTATCTGCCTGCAGACTGTCTCGCCAGAGTGGTACATGCTCTGGTTATCTCCCGCTTGGACTACTGCAATGTGCTCTACATGGGGCTACCTTTGAAGGTGACCCAGAAACTACAACTAATCCAGAATGCAGCAGCTAGACTGGTGACTGGGGGCGGCCGCCAAGATCATATAACACCGGTCTTGAAAGACCTACATTGGCTCCCAGTACGTTTCTGAGCACAATTCAAAGTGTTGGTGCTGACCTTTAAAGCCCTAAACAGCCTCGGTCTTGTATACCTGAAGGAGCGTCTCCACCCCCATCGTTCTGCCCAGACATTGAGGTCCAGCGCTGAGGGCCTTCTGGTGGTTCCCTCATTGCGAGAAGCAAAGCTACAGGGAACCAGGCAGAGGGCCTTCTCGGTAGTGGCACCCGCCCTGTGGAACGCCCTCCCACCAGATGTCAAAGAGAACAACAACTACCAAACTTTTAGAAGACACCTGAAGGCAGCCCTGTTCAGGGAAATTTTTAATGTTTGATGTATTGCTGTATTTCAATAATTGGTTGGAAGCCGCCCAGAGTGGCTGGGGAAGCCCAGTCAGATGGGCAGGGTATAAATAATAATAAATTGTTGTTGTTGTTGTTGTTATGGCGTTTCTATTCCAGCATCTTCTCACAATGGCAAACCAGTCCCCTGTGGGAAACCACAAGCAGGACCCAAGCACAGAAGCTCTCTCCTCCTCTTTCCCACAGTGGTGCTCCGCGCTTTCAGAAAATTGTCTTCCTGATATGTATGTGTTTTTCACCAAAGGGCCACATCACACCCCGTCCTTCCAGTGTTGGGAGTGCAGATTTTTCAAAAGTAAAATAAAAAGCAGCAAATAGGCTTTTTACTCAGTCTCGCTGCAGCAGTAAAACTCCCTTTTCCATTACACATATGTGATGTGATCGCCGCAAGATCTGAGCGAACGTGAGGATAGCTCTCAAAGGGAATCTGCTGCCACTGCTTCTGAAAAGACGGGGGGAAATGATCCTATGTGGAAGGCCTTGTTCCCAGCAGCAGTCCCTTCTCCACTGCTAAATGGCAAGGAGCTGGGTGGGCAGAGGCAGACGCATTTGTAAAAGGACATAGTTTCCTGATGAGGACAGATTATTTCATTGCCTGGCAGCAAGTGCCAAAATATTCTGCAACTCTCCTGTCCCCACAGAGGGGAGAAGGGGGGTGGCGTGTTTCACTCTCATGCCTGATGTCTGACTCCACTTTGAGCTCTTCCAGACGATCTGTTTATGCAGCATTCATTCTGATTTGCTTGGACAAATCTTTTGATTGGACCCAGTCTTTATTGAACATCCGTTCTGATTGGCTTGCACAGCGGTTATACGGCACTGACAATGAGCACTCACCCTAATTTGTTTGAGGGGTGTTTATATATCTTCCCATTCATCCACACCTTTCAATGCATTCCCCTGTCACTTTCCTTACTGCAAAAAGTGTGTTCCTTCTTAAAAGGGGATTTTAGTATTATTATTTTGCACTAGGGCAACCCTGTACACCTCCACCCCATGAATTCATATCTATGCATTTAAAGCACATCCCTCCCACCCCGTAAGAATACTGGGAACTGTAGTTTACCATTACAGGACTACAATTCCCAGAAGCCTTCACAAACAGTTCCCAGGATTCGTTGGGGGAGAGGAATGTGCTTTAAATGGCAGAGAGCACTTTCAATCCACTTTAATTATGCAAACTAAAACCTCCCACTACCCACTCGAATACTTCCTGCAAAATGTTGACAGTCAAGACGCATCCTTTGCTAGCGCTGTCTCTGAAATATTGCTATATTTTAGAACCGTTGGGGTGGGGGGTTGAATTTCGAAGGGGGGGGGAGCAAGAGTGTGCAGGAGAAGTTGGGAGGAAAAGAAGGCACACAAGTTATCATCTAGTCCCTCAGTTTTCTGTTGTAGTAAGTACTCCTTCACCACACAGATGGCATGGAAGGGAAGATACAAAATGAGAGAGGAGTGAGGTTACCAAGTTTCCCACTAAACAGAGGAGCTTCAATGTACAGTGGTACCTCGAGTTAAGAACTTAATTCGTTCTGGAGGTCCGTTCTTAACCTGAAACTGTTCTTAACATGAGGTACCACTTTAGCTAATGGGGCCTCCTGCCGCCGCCACACAATTTCTGTTCTCATCCTGAAGCAAAGTTCTTAACCCAAGCTACTATTTCTGGATTAGCGGAGTCTGTAACCTGAAGCGTCTGTAACCTGAGGTACCACTGTATAGCGTATGCCTCCCCACTTGCAACTTGGCACACTCAATAAGATCATGTGGTACAAATAAAGAGCACGATTGCCAGGGTCAGCCTACCTATGAGAGGCACCGAGTTCCAAGTGACATTGGGGAGGGGCTTGTGTGATGTCATGTGCTTCGGGAAGAGGCTGCAAGACCTGATGAGGTCCTCCACCACCACAGGGAAGCCTGACGAGGCCCTCTGCTGCTGCAGGGAGGCCTGGTGGGGCCTGGCCCCTCAAGATTGGGGCGCTCAATCCCATCCTCGCAAACTTGGTTTTCCTCAGCCCCATAGAATTGACGCCCATGCCACCCATGAGATGTCACCTCCCATGGGTGGCCACCCACCTTGCTGCCTCCACTACTGGTAAAGAAGCGGTGGTGTCAGCAGCAGTGCCTTCCAGCAAGGTCTCACTGAACCCTCCTGAGATCTTGTGGGAACATGCCGTCATTGTCGCTGCATTGTGGGCACTGTCACATGACCCAGGTAAGGGAGGCTTTGGAAGGGGGCAGCTTCTTGCTTTGCCTCAGGCGGCGAAACAGGACGGGTTGTCCCTGATGGTTGCCCCTACTTCTGTGCCTTTAAAGGTGCAACAGTGGGAGAGAACCGTTGTCTCCTAGTTCCGCTTGCGAGCTTCCTTGAGGTTGGCCACTTTGGAAGCAGAATGCTGGATTAGATGGGCCATTGGCATGATCCAACAGGCTCTTCTTACACTCCGGAAACACCAGCTGCTGCAACATTTGTAGTTGTTTAGTCATTTAGTCGTGTCTGACTCTTCGTGACCCCATGGACCCGAGCACGCCAGGCACTCCTGTCTCCCACTGCCTCCCGCAGTTTGGTCAAACTCATGCTGGTAGCTTCGAGAACACTGTCCCACCATCTCGTCCTCCGTCGTCCCCTTCTCCTTGTGCCCTCCATCTTTCCCAACATCAGGGTCTTTTCCAGGGAGTCTTCTCTTCTCATGAGGTGGCCAAAGTATTGGAGCCTCAGCTTCACGATCTGTCCTTCCAGTGAGCACTCAGGGCTGATTTCCTTCAGAATGGAGAGGTCTGATCTTCTTGCAGTCCATGGGACTCTCAAGAGTCTCCTCCAGCACCGTAATTCAAAAGCATCAATTCTTCGGCGATCAGCCTTCTTTATGGTCCAGCTCTCACTTCCATACATCACTACTGGGAAAACCATAGCTTTTACTATACGGACCTTTGTTGGCAAGGTGATGTCTCTGCTTTTTAAGTGAAGCTAAACAAGGAAGAGTCTTGCAGCACCTTAAAAGCTGCCATAAGCTTTCATGGACCACTTTACACTTCACCAGATGCTTGAAGTGCAATCTGGAATTAGTTAATCACTTATATGCATGGGGGGGGGGTAGAAGAGTGAGCTCAGAGGCAAATAACGTGCTAAGATACAAGTGGCAATTAACAGAAATATTTACAGCGCCAATTAACAAGGCAGTGCAGATTACACAACAGAAACAATGGTCAGCTAATTAACAAATGTAGTGTAGGTTGTGTTTTTTTTAAAAAAAGAAAATAAAAAGATAACTGATTGGCCGTGTGGCATGATCATATTCCCAGCAATGTGATCCCTGATTGGATGGGGTCCCAGGAACAAGAAGAAGGGAGGGGGGAGAATGGTCCTGGCACGTTAGCCAAGAGGATTTGCGGATATCAACAAATTTGATTGGCTATGCAGCATTCTGGCATCCTCATGTTCACAACGTGATCCCTGATTGGATACGATCATAGTTCCAGGGACACAAAGAGAGAGGTAAGAGGGGAAGAAATGGCACTGCGGCAGCAGTCAAGGAGAGGTCTGGAAACATGTTTTGGGCTGGGGGAAAGAGACACATACAAATCTCACATTTCATACCAAACATGTGCACTGGAGAATATTTGTTACCGTATGATGTGGATTGCTATCGCTTTATAACATATGCTGCAATGAAGGAACATTAATTACCACACAGATCACTCTGGGTTAACAAATCTTTTCTAACAAATGACACTTTCGTCCCAGAAACAAAGGACCCACGACTATTGATCGGACTTTCTTGCAGTAGCATTTGTTTCACATGAAAACAATAAAACACGTATTATACAGAGAATATTTGTTACAGTACTAAACGGTGCGTTCTGCCTTCCAGCCTGTTTGAACATGCGCCTGCCTGCATGAGCAATTTAACATGTCTGGATTGCTGCATGCTAAAATAATCTCTCCCCATCGCATGCTCCCCGCCATTCAGGTTGGAGGCCTCTGAATCTGCCAGTTACAAGGGGAATGCTGCCTTGCTCCATCCGCACACACATCTGCTGTGCAGACAAGCAAAGGGGGTTGTGCATCTTGCACACAGGTGCTGCAGCCCATGCAGCTTGCAGGAGTAATACGTGTCCCTGTGACCCAAAGAAAGCCACCATGCACAACCGACCTGGTAAAACTGCTGAGATTAATCCATGCACACTGGGCCTTGATGTCCTTATTATTCAATGTAGAACCCATTTGCAAAAGCCTGCTCTTAACATCTAAATCAGTCCCTTTTCTGGCTTGGTGGTGGTGGAAAGAGTGCGGACGGGGGGGGGGGGGAGCTTTTCATTCGCTCTCTCCAGTTTTCAGAAGGCAGTTTTGCTCTGGCTGGTAAACTGCTGGGAGAGGCTCCTAATTCTAAACAGGTTTAACTGGCAAGAGCTAACTCAGCACAGCCCAGGGTGTGGCTGGGAGGAACAACACTGTACAATAAAACATTTACCCAAAAAGAGAGAGAGAGAGAGAAAGAGAGGATGAAATTGCAAGTGAGCATAGAAGCAACAAAAGGGGGTGGTGGTGGTAGGGGGGCTGGGAAGGGAAGGGAATGCATCATAGTCTTGGAAGTTGAGTATCAAAGTCTCTCTTGTCTCGACTTTTTGTAACTTCAGTTCTAAGGGGAAATGTATATACACACACACACACAAACATACATACACACATGCTTATTAAAAACTTGGCACTGGCTTTCCCAGGGGGAGAATTTCCACAAGTAAATTGTACGGGAATGTGGTTTTTAAAAAAATAAATCTACGCCAAAGCCTGGATTTTGGCAGGACAAGGGTAGCAGTAGCAGGAGAAAGGGGAGGGGGGTTGGAGGAGAGAGGAGGTTGGCTTCAAAGCCCCATCTGAATCCAGGCTGAATGGTTTATTGTGAAACCGCTATATTAAGAGTGTGTGACTGGCAATGCATTTTGCAGATCAGAGCTCCAGACATGGCACAGCAGACTGGAAAAGCTTGCAGGGATGGAGGAGCGCCGACAATATTGCAAGGGGGCGGGGGTAGCCGGGGGCGGCTGGGCAAACCTACGTATCACCTACTCGAGGCCCAAAACTGCCAAGGTGTCTGCAGGCAACCCAATATGTAGGCTGGGGCCTTGCACCTTCTGCTAGAACTAACAGCACTTGTATTGTGAAGCAAAACGACTGCATTCACGTGAATGATGGAGGCAAACAGCATTAGGCGGCAATTTCAGAGACGCGTCCATTCGTCTCGTACAGTTGAAACACACTTTGTACCCAAGGATATATTCTCTGTGCTCTCTGCGCAGGGGGAATCAAATTCAAGGAAGACGCGTGAAAGTCATCAAGGAGTTCTCTGCTGAGCTTTCTAGAGCAGTGGCACTAGATGGGATTTGATCTTTGGCGTCGGTATAGATGTGATCATGTCTCCTTCGATGAAGGTGCCATGGTCTGATCACTACGCTCTGAAAGCCAGGATTGACTTTCCACCTCCACCCTGCTTAGGTGGCGAGCCGATTTGGGCTCGCCCGCAGAGGCTGATGGACCCTGATAGGTTCCGTCAAGCCTTGCGGGACCTTGCTCCCCCTGGCGACTCATTGACTGAGCTTGTTGAGGGCTGGAATATCCAGCTCCTGGCAGCCATCGATGAGATCGCACCTAAGCGCCCTCTGCGACCCCGCAGAAACCGGGCTCCCTGGTTTACCGAGGAGCTTCGGAAAATGAAGCGGGACCTCAGACAGCTAGAGCAAGTATGGCGGGGTGCCCGTGACGGAGCCTCAAGAACATCTTATAGGGTTTTTATGAAAACCTATGAGATGGCAGTGAAGGCCGCTAAGAAGTCTTACTTCTCGGCCTCCGTTGCATCCGCTAGCTCTCGCCCGGCGCAATTATTTAGTATAATTAGGTCTTTAACGTCCCTTGAAGGACAGCCAAATTTAAATAACAATTTGACACACAGCTGTGAGGCATTTGCAAGCTTTTTTGCGGAGAAGGTCCTGTTGCTCCGCCATGACCTCCCTGCCAATTTGGATACAATAAAGGAACTGGAGGCCCCTTGACTGTCCTCAGGTCCAGTATTGGACCACTTTGACCGGATATCCCCAGCTGATGTGGACAGACTCCTCCGAGCTGGAAAGCCCACCACCTGTCCTCTCAACCCGTGCCGGTCTTGGCTGATTAGAGTGTGTCCAGACGAGGTGCGGGCCCCCCTGGGGGATATCATCAATTTGTCCCTTGGCACCGGGATATTCCCAGGGGAACTGAAGGAGGCAGTGGTGCGCCCGCTCTTAAAGAAAACATCATTAGATCCCTTAGATCTATCCAATTACCGCCCGGTTTCGAATCTTCCATTCCTGGGTAAGGTGATTGAGAGAGCGGTTGCTGAACAGCTTGGCAGGTTTCTGGATGAAACATCGGCTCTGATCCATTCCAGTCCGGCTTCCGTGCTGGTCATGGGACCGATACAGCTTTGGTCGCCCTAACAGATGATCTCCGCAGGCAGCTGCATCGAGGCGGGTTGGGGCTGCTGATTCTTCTAGACCTGTCAGCAGCCTTCGACATGGTCAATCACGAACTCCTGGACCACCGCCTTGCCGACGTGGGGATCCAGGGCACAGTCCTTCAATGGCTGCGCTCGTTTCTCTCTGGTCGGGGACAGAGGGTGGCGTTTGGGGGGGAATTGTCATCGCGTCACTCCTTGGTGTGTGGAGTGCCTCAGGGTGCGATACTCTCCCCGATGCTTTTTAACATCTTTATGCGCCCCCTCGCCCAGCTTGTCCGGAGTTTTGGGCTTGGTTGCCATCAGTATGCCGATGACACCCAACTCTATCTGTTGATGGATGGCCATTCTGACTCGGCCCCAGACACACTGACCAGATGTCTGGAAGCTGTGGCTGGATGGTTACGTGGGAGCCGGTTGAAGTTAAATCCTTCGAAGACAGAGGTCCTTTGGCTGGGTCGGGACGATATGGGACTGGGGGGGCAACTCCCATCTCTTGCGGGGGTGCAATTAGTGCCAGCACCGTCCGTTAAGAGTTTGGGTGTAATCTTCGATACCTCAATCTCTATGGAGGCGCAGATTACAGCTATAACAAAGGCGGCATTTTTTCATCTCCGCCAAGCTAAGCAGTTGGCTCCTTATCTCTCTCGCCCTGACCTAGCCTTCTGCTGCAGAGTATAGGATCAGGTTGCAGCTGCATGCTTAGCACTATCTTTCATAACATGCCATGCAACGCTGATCATTTGACATGAGCGTGCAGGTTCCACGACTCACTGCATCCATCCCTATCTGCAATACATCTTTCCCAACCCAAATCATGCAGGGAAAGGGCTCAGATTTGCATGCAGAAGGTCCCAGGTGCAATATGTCACGGATGCTTTAGCTGAGATTCCTGCATTGCAGGGGCATGACTATTGGGGTCCCTTCCAACTCTACGATCCTGATTAATAATAATAATAATAATAATAATTTATTTATACTCCGCCCATCTGGCTGTGTTTCCCCAGCCACTCTGGGCAGCTTCCAACAGAACACTAAAATACAATAACCTATCAAACATTAAAAGCTGCCCTGAACAGGGCTGCCTTCAGATGTCTTCTAAAAGTTTGGTAGTTATTTTTCTCTTTGACATCTGATGGGAGGGCGTTCCACAGGGTGGGTGCCACTACCGAGAAGGCCCTCTGCCTGGTTCCCTGTCGCTTTGCTTCTCGCAATGAGGGAACCGCAAGAAGGCCCTCGGCGCTGGACCTCAGTGTCCGGGCAGAACGATGGGGGTGGAGACGCTCCTTCAGGTATACTGGGCCGAGGCCGTTTAGGGCTTTAAAGGTCAGCACCAACACTTTGAATTGTACTCAGAAATGTACTGAAGTTCTGGTGCATGAATGTTAATTAATATGTTAAAAACTAATAAAAATGTATTAAAAGAAGAAGAAGAAGCCTTGCCAGTTTTCATAAATGAATCTTTCCCAGTCCTCCCTGGAAATGCCAGGAATCCTAGAATTATAGAATTGTAAAGTCCAGCCCCCTGCAATCTCATCACATGCCCCCCCATTCAATTGTTATAAGGGAGCTTCCCAAGTTTATTTATTGACTCAAAAGAATGTCCCTATCATCTTTGCAATGGAACTGTTATGTACTGAGTAGAATAGGATCCACAATGCAGCAATCTGATTGGTCCTAGAACAATAGGATCCACAATGCAGCAGTCTGATTGGTCCTAAAACAATAGGATCCAAAATGCAGCAGTCTGATTGGTCCTAAAACAATAGGATTCAGAATGCAGCAGTCTGATTGGTCCTAGAATAATAGGATTCAGAATGCAGCAGTCTGATTGGTCCTAGAACAATAGGATCCAGAATGCAGCAGTCTGATTGGTCCACAGGAGCCACCCAATCCAGCTCCAGGTGGAAGTGAATCCGCAACCTGATTGGCCTACAGGAGAATCCTGGAATTAGCCAATCACATGGGGCCCATTGTGTAAATAATGTATATAAAGCAGACATTCTGGGGGAACTTCCATTCCTCCTCACCACTATGAACTGAATAAAGAGCATGAAATCCACTCTCGACTCTGAGTATATTTCAGGAACACTACAAGAATGGCAGTTTTCTGGGCTGAGCCTGGGCATACGTACTCAGAAGAAGCACATCCTGTTCGGTTTATTGGGGCTTAACCCCCCAATTAAGCATGTAGCGGCTCGCGCAGCATTCGGTCCAAATTCAGATCAGCTGGGTGGAGATTCATACACAGCCCCAGAATAGCTCCTCTTCTCAGCTTTATCCCCTCAAGATAGAAACACATGATGAAGCTTTGAAAAATGCGGACACTGTCTACTGAAAGCTTCAGAAATCAAAAGGGGAAAGGGGTGGGGGGTGGGAACAAGCTATGGCTTCTATCGCAACATGGGATGTTTTGCATGCTTCTCAGCTTGTTCCTTGCTGTGATCACGAACCTTCCCCCCCCCCCCCGTGCCGGTCAAATGCACTGCCCCACCCGAATGACCCACGTACATGCCTACTCCACCCCCACACTGGGCCCTGCCAAAAAATGCCAATTCCTGCAAAAACAAAGCCACACCCTCCAGCATGTGTCAGATGAAAATAGGTGCCCTTGTGTTTAGAATTGACTGAGAGAATAGCTCCTCACAGTGGGGCGAGGAGGTGCGAGCGGCGTGAACAAGCCGTTTCCATGGGGCTTGGGGTTCCGTTGGGCTTGACTCGTGGAAACTTTCAAATGTGATGAAGGAATTCCTTACCCATTAGGGTGGTGTATCTTTGCATGCAAATTCCCCCCCCCCTCTCTCTCACACACATACTTTTTGTGATTCATTACAGATTTTGCCTCCCTGAAATCCCCATCCTTTCGATACACGTACAATTCTATAAAGATTATTTAATAATTGTTGTTGTTGCTGTTTAGTCGTTTGTGTCCGACTCTTCGTGACCCCATGGACCAGAGCACGCCAGGCACTCCTGTCTTCCACTGCCTCCCGCAGTTTGGTCAAACTCATGCTGGAAGCTTCCAGCACACTGTCCAACCATCTCGTCCTCTGTCGTCCCCTCCATCTTCCCCAACATCAGGGTCTTTTCCAGTGAGTCTTCTCTTCTCATGAAGTGGCCAAAGTATTGGAGCCTCAGCTTCAGGATCTGTCCTTCCAGTGAGCACTCAGGGCTGATTTCCTTCAGAATGAATAGGTTTGATCTTCTTGCAGTCCATGGGACTCTCAAGAGTCTCCTCCACACCATAATTCAAATGCATCAATTCTTCGGCGATCAGCCTTCTTTAATCATAATAATAAATTTTTATTTATACCCCACCCTTCCCGGTTCAAAAACCGGGTTCAGGGCGGCTAACAACAAATTTAAAACACTTTAAAACACTTAATTATAAAAGCAGCATGAAATATGATATAAAAACATGAATAACAATAAAAATAAAAAATCAATTAGATAATCCCCAGGGCTAGCTGGCTGAATTGGTCCTACTTGGGCCAGCGAGGAGGCCAGGGGAGAATTAGCTGTGGGGTCTCAGAGCAGGTGATCTTCATAAAAAGGGAGGGGGAGGGAAGAGAAGGGAAATAAAAGATCAGGCTGAATTCAGGTTAAAGGCCAGGAGGAATAGCTCTCTCTTACAGGCCCGACAGAAGGAGATCAAATCCTGAAGGGCCCTTATTTCTACCAGCAAACCTGCTCAAGGCGCAGCCAAAGCAAGTGGATGCGTGATATGGCATCCCAGCTAGTTTTAGTTCAGACCCGATTTTCTAGGGACAGTCCCGGATTTACAGAAGCAGTCCTGCTTTTCCTTAGGACGTCCCTATTTTAATCGGAGAAATGTTGGGAGGGTATGGCGTTATGCGACCTCCAAACCAAGGGGACAAACCTTTAGAAGACATCTGAAGGCAGTCCTGCAAAGGGAAGTTTTTTAATGTTTAATGTTTTATTATGATTTATTTATGTTGAAAGCTATCCAGAGTGGCTGGGGCAACCCAGTCAGGTGGGTAGGGCAGAAATATTATTATTATTATTATTATTATTATTATTATTATTATTATTATTAAATAGGGCATCCCTTTTTATCAGAAAAATGCTGGATGGTATGTTTTATTTATCAATATTTACTACTACTGCTACTATTACCCTGCCTTTCCTCCAGTCAGGGAATGAAGGTGGCTTGCAAAGATACAACAAAACAAACTTAAAATATAGAAAAGGCAATCATTAAAATGGAGTTAAGCACTGGTTTCAAAACGGATTATTCATTTATTATTTTAATGTGCAATCTTTTCGCAAGTCAAATGCCACCTCTGACATATTCAAAAGTCTCGGTACACCTAGTCCTGCCGCCCTTAACTGCCAGCAGCAGCCACAAGTCCGACACAGCTCACAGGGCTGCCTGGGCGTGCCACATGGCAGTCCTAAGCATGCCACGCATAATGCTGTGCATCAGGAGTGGGGGGAAATGTGCAGCGGCAGTAGTCAGAGGAGAACAGCTCACGGATGAGGGGAATTAAAGGAGGGGCGACGGGTTCACAATTAAGGCTAGGCAATATCTGGTTTTCAACATTGTGATATATCACCAGCTAAAATCGGGATATGCAGTACCGATATATCACAATATCTGAAATAAGAATGATCTATGTAGAGGCATTAGGGATGCGGGTGGCGCTGTGGGTTAAACCACAGAGCATAGGTCTTGCCAATCAGAAGGTCGGCGGTTCGAATCCCCGTGACAGGGTGAGCTGCCGTTGCTCGGTCCCTGCTCCTGCCAACCTAGCAGTTCGAGAGCATGTCGAAGTGCAAGTAAATAAATAGGTACCGCTTTGGTGGGAAGGTAAACGGCGTTTCCGTACGCTGCTCTGGTTCGCCAGAAGCAGCTTAGTCATGCTGGCCACATGATCCGGAAGCTGTACGCCGGCTCCCTCGGCCAATAAAGCGAGATGAGCGCCGCAACCCCAGAGTCGGTCACAACTGGACCTGATGGTCAGGGGTCCCTTTACGTTTACCTTTTATGTGGAGGCATTGGCTGCCTTCATGGTTTTTTGCACATTGTGATTTTTGGATAGCACACATCCACACGCCATGATTTTCGATATATTTCCAGGACAAAAATTATGAAACCAATTTCATAATACGGAGTTGAAACAGGTTTTGGACAATACACCGTTCAGCCCTAACACACCTCATGATTTGCGATACATTGCCCGGTCAAAAACCATAAATCCGATTATCACGATATGGACTTCAAACCAGTTTTGGACGATATATTGATATATCGGCCAGTCCTATTCACAATCCACATGAAACCAAGGCTCCTAGAGGATCTTTTTTTGGATTTCTGTCAAAAACTGTCAAACAGATCTGTCTTTTTATGTGTAAGACTAAAAACCATCTGCTGGAAAGTCCCTAAGGCTGGTGTCACAAAGGCCCTGGGACACATTTGTGTAGGCAACATGATAACAGGGTGGGTCTACCTCCACTGGCCTTTCAGGGAATGTTTTCTTAGCTGCTGTGGCGTAAGCCTCGGTTTGTGCCACTGCACAAACAGAATTAGGCAGACAGAAGGCAGACGTCATGCCTATGAAGGAGACTGTCATCTAGTATGTATGGGAATGTCAAACAAAATTCCCAAATCAGAGCTTGCATGTGGAATGGATTAGCAGGATCTCATAATTGTGTACAAACATGCATAACCTTCTTTAACAGGAATTGGGCCCCTGTGGCCCTTCATCAGCCCCAGAAAACATGGACAATGTCACCTCTTTTTCTAGAAGAATAGCACTGATATTTCCCTATGTCACTGCAATATGTACAGTGGTACCTCGGGTTACAAGGGATGCGGGTGGTGCTGTGGGTCAAACCACAGAGCCTAGGACTTGCTGATCAGAAGGTCGGCGGTTTGAATCCCCGCGACGGGGTGAGCTCTTGTTGCTCGGTCCCTGCTCCTGTCAACCTAGCAGTTCGAAAGCACGTCAAAGTGCAAGTAGATAAATAGGTGGGAAGGTAAACAGCATTTCCGTGAGCTGCTCTGGTTCGCCAGAAGTGGCTTAGTCATGCTGGCCACATGACCCGTACGTTGTATGCCGGCTCCCTCCCAGTAAAGCGAGATGAGTGCCGCAACCCCAGAGTCGGTCACGACTGGACCTAATGGTCAGGGGTCCCTTTACCTTTACATATACCTCGGGTTACAGACGCTTCCGGTTAGAGACACTTTAGGTTACAGACTCTGCTAACCCAGAAACAGTGCCTCTGGTTAAGAACTTTGCTTCAGGATGAGAACAGAAATCGCGCGGCGGCAGCGGGAGGCCCCATTAGCTAAAGTGGTGCTTCAGGTTAAGAACAGTTTCAGGTTAAGAACAGACCTCCAGAACGAATTAAGTTCTTAACCTGAGGTACTACTGTACTTCACTCAGTGATGGGCTCACAAAGAAGGCCTCCTCACAGTGGCGGAGCTTCATGCTCCGGCACCGGGGGGTGGAGAGCAGGTGGGGGCAGGGTTGGCGCATGTCCTGGGGGCGTGGTGCGCCGCCTGCAGGGGTGTGGCAGCCACGATGGCACCCCACCGGGATTGTGCTTCCGGGGGTGGTGCGCTCCCCCCCACTCCTCTTCCTCCACCAGTGCCTCCTCAGATCTTAAGTCCAGGGTTAGCCCCCAGACGTGCTGCCTGAAACTAAGAATGATTCTGCTCCTCTCCCACCTCCCATACCAGGTAGGGAAGTTGGCCAGACTGGAAGCTGAATTTTAGAATCACAGCTGGAAGGGACATCAAGGATCATCTAGGCCAATCCCCTGCAATGCAAGAAACTCAGCTGAAGCATCCATGACAGATGGCCATCCATCCAACCTCTGTTTTAAAAACTCCATCTTTCGAGAGAGACCGTTCCACTGTCAAACAGCTCTTACTGTCAGAAAGTTCTTCCTGATGCCTAGTCAGAATCTCCTTTCTTGTAACTTGAAGCCATTAGTCCTCCGAAGCAGGAGAAAACAAGTTTGCACCATCTTCCATGGGACAGCCCTTTAGATATTTGGCTATCACAGCTCCTCTCAGTCTCCTGTTTCCCAGACTAAACATACCCAGTTCTCTTAACCGTTCCTCATAAGGCTTGGCTGAACAATCTTCCACTGCACCTGAGGGCAGCAGACTAGCTTAAGGGATGCAGGTGAGGCGGAATGACTGTGTGTGACACACACACTGCTCTGTTTGCTCATTGCCCTGCATCATCATCTACTTGAAGCAGCTGCCTCCTGCTACCTAATAGTAGAGCTGGCCGTACTGAAGGCAAGGGCTGGCACAAAATGGGAAAGGCACACCTTCAAGTATTTACATCTTTCCATAACACAGGGGTCCCCAAACTAAGGCCTGCGGGCCGGATAAGGCCTGAGGGACTCGTTTATCCGGCCTGCAGCAGCCCCCGCCACCCTCTCTTACCAGCGCTGCACTGCGCGGCTGCCCACTTCCGGGGTGGAGGAGTACCAGGAATAGCTTGTCCGCATGCCCAAGCATTATTTGTGCATGTGCAAGCGTTATTTGCTCATGCGCAAGAGTTGTTTCCGGTGCACATCCGGGTCAGAGGAGGCCCGTGCACATGCGCACAAGCTATTTCCAGTGCTCCTCCGACCCGCAAGTGCGCCGGAAATAGCGTGTGCGCACACGTATGGGCACGCGCTCCCCCGCCCTCCAGCCCGCCGTGCGATCGGCGCTGGAGATACCGGTCTGAGGCGCGGTGAGTTTGCTGACCCCTGCCATAATGGTTAGTTGACAGTCTCTGAGTTTTAATTTTATGTGTTTCTTATTGTGTTTATAGGGACGCGGGTAGCGCTGTGGGTAAAAGCCTCAGCGCCTAGGGCTTGCTGATCGAAAGGTTGGCGGTTCGAATCCCCGTGGCGGGGTGCGCTCCCGTTGCTCGGTCCCAGCGCCTGCCAACCTAGCAGTTCGAAAGCACTCCCAGGTGCAAGTAGATAAATAGGGACCATTTACTAGCGGGAAGGTAAACGGCGTTTCCGTGTGCGGCTCTGGCTCGCCAGAGCAGCGATGTCACGCTGGCCACCTGACCCAGAAGTGTCTCCGGACAGCGCTGGCCCCCGGCCTCTTGAGTGAGATGGGCGCACAACCCTAGAGTCTGTCAAGACTGGCCCGTACGGGCAGGGGTACCTTTACTTATTGTGTTTATATATTCCAAAACTATTTACTGTACTATTGTAAACTGCTGTGCATTTTTTGTAAAATCTATAGGAGCATATCATCTTTTTCATAAATAAATAAATGTGGGCTTTATAAATTAGCAGCAAAACCTTGAACTGGGCTCAGTATCATATTGATGTTAAAGCTATGGTTTTCCCAGTACTGATGTAAGGAAGTGAGAGCTGGACCATGAAGAAGGCTGATCGCTGAATAATTGATGCTTTTGAATTATGGTGCTGGAGGAGACTCTTGAGAGTCCCATGGACTGCAAGAAGATCAAACGCATCCATTCTGAAGGAAATCAGCCATGAGGGCTCACTGGAAGGACAGATCCTGAAGCTGAGGTTCCAATACTTTGGCCGCATCATGAGAAGAGAAGACTCCCTGGAATAGACCCTGATGTTGGGAAAGATGGAGGGCACAAGGAGAAGGGGATAACAGAGGATGAGATGGTTGGACAGTGTTCTCGAAGCTACTAACATGAGTTTGACCAAACTGCGGGAGGCAGCGGAAGACAGAAGTGCCCGGTGTGCTCTGGTCTATGGGGTCACGAACAGTCGGACACAACTAAACGACAACAACAGCATGTTGATAGCCAGGGCAGCCCCTGCAGGGTTGGTGTTAATTATGGCCCCAAAATGATACACCAGAGTGTGGAAACAGCACAACCACTCATTCCTCCTATGAACCACACAGGATAAAATCACGGTTTTCCCCTGCTTTAAGGAGACCTTATCTAGTGCCTTTGTGACACCAGCAGCTATTATTACACCAGTCTCCCACCTTTATCTCAAACCTAGCAACCAAGCAACCAACCAACCTCATATTAAGGAAAAAGCCAATGACTGAAAGACTTAACAGGAAGCAAAGCAAATACTACAGCTTCCTGACCACATACATGGTTTCTGCCATTTTCCAGACATTTCACTAATTTATTCGTATTGCGGAACACACGGCTTTGGTGCGGAACTGTTCGCTGGCTTAAGACTGAAAGGCAGCAGCCGAGGTAATAAGCAAGCCGTCTCCGATTTCAGGAAAATCTGCTGATTGCAACACTAGCAGAATTGGGGTGGGGAATCAGCACACCATCACATTGTTTTGTTTCTAGGAATCACAGAGGGTTTTATTTCTAATCTCCAGGAAGAAATCAGAGGCCTCTTGCCCAGCCATGGATTTGCTGGGCATAGAAAGATAAACAGGAAGCATCTCAAAAGAAAGAAGAAGCTATGGTTACACAGCTTTCTCTGCAGAGTAGGCATGCCATGTTCTGTCTACAGGGGAGTTGCAACTGATCTGCAGGCAGAGTTTCACTTTCAGAAGAGAATATTCCAGTTTTGGGGCTCGGGGCTAGATGCTCAAGTAAATCCGTGTTTACTGCTGGAAACATCTGCTGCCCATATAATTCTCCTTTCTCTTGCTGTAACATCTGGTTGGTCAAAGAAATGATAATGACAGCACTGTGTAGCAAGTTTCCCTGACCCCCCCCAAATACTGTATTTTTCGCTCCGTAAGACGCACCTGACCATAAGACGCACTTAGTTTTTAGAGGAGGAAAGAGGGAAAGCCCTGGTTTTTTGAGGATCAGTTCACAGTTGTGCAACTTCTTTTGCAAAGGGGAAAAGCCCCGGTTTTTTGAGGATCAGCACAAAGTTGTTGAGCTTACTTTGCAAAAGGAAAAAATCCTGTTTTTATGGGGTTCAACCCACAGTTCTGCAGGTACTTTAGGAAAGGAAAGGGAGCCGTTTCTACAGTTTTCACACAGATACGGTGGTACCTCTGGATGTGAACAGAATCCGTTCCGGAGCCCTGTTTGCATCCTGAAGCGAATGTAACCCGCGTCTTCGCGTGTGCGGGTCGCGATTCAGCGCTTCCGCGCATGCGCATGACATTTTGAGCGTCAGCGCATGCGCGAGCGGCAAAACCAGGAAGTAACACGCTCCATTACTTCTGAATCGCTGCGGAGCGCAACCCGGAAATGCTTAACCTGAAGCTACTTCAACCCAAGGTGTGACTGTAATCTAATCAGCTAGTCACATGTCGCTGGGTAAACAAACAGCCTCCGTCTGCAGAACATTCAACAATGAAGGCCTGGGCAAGGGGTTGGGGCCAGAAAGCGAGCCAGTGATCGACCACACATTCGCTCCATAAGACGCACAGACATTTCCCCTTGCTTTTTAGGAGGAAAAAAGTGCGCCTTATGGAGCGAAAAATACAGTAATTGGCTCAGGCTAGGTGAGGTGGGGAGGGCAGAGGGAACGGATGATGTGCAGAAGTAGCAGGGGCAAGGGGTGCTTTACCCTTCCTCCACCACCACCTTCCCCCCTCCTCAACACAGCAGCTCTCCACTAGCTGTTTCCCCTCCCGAAGTGTTCCAGATACACACTTCCCTTGCAAACACTTTGGGAGGGCAAAGGAAAGCAGCTGGGGAAAAGTAGTGGGTGGAGGAAGGGCTAAGCACCTCCTCTTCACTGCTGCATCTCCTCTTCTAAATGCTCCCTCCCAAAGCTGTTTTACCTGGGCCTGGCCTTTCCCAACTTGGTGCCCTCCTAATGTTCATCTCTTGACCGCTGGCCATGCTGAGTGGAGCTGATGGGAGTTGGAATCCAACACCTGGAAGGCACCAGGATGATGATGATGATGATTATTATTATTATTATTTGTACCCTGCCCATCTGGCTGGGTTTCCCCAGCCACTCTGGGCGGCTTCCAACAAAGCTTAAAATGTCACACATTAAAAACTTCCCTGAACAGGGCTGCCTTCAGATGTCTTCTGAATGTCAGATAGTTGTTTATGTCTTTGACACCTAGTGGGAGGGCGTTCCACAGGGCGGGCGCCACTACCGAAAAGGCCCTCTGCCTGGTTCCCTATAGCTTTGCTTCTCGCAGTGAGGGAACCGCCAGAAGGCCTTCAGCGCTGGACCTCAGTGTCCGGGCTGAACGATGGGGGTGGAGACGCTCCTTCAGGTATACTGGACCAAGGCCGTTTAGGGCTTTAAAGGTCAGCACCAGCACTTTGAATTGTACTCGGAAACGTACTGGGAGCCAATGTAGGTCTTTCAAGACCGGTGTTATGTGGTCTCGGCGGCCACCCCCAGTCACCAGTCTAGCTGCCGCATTCTGGATTAGTTGTAGTTTCCGGGCCACCTTCAAAGGTAGCCCCATGTAGAGCACATTGCAGTAGTCCAAGCGGGAGATAACTAGAGCATGCACTACTCTGGCGAGACAGTCTGCGGACAGGAAGGTTCTCATCCTGCGTACCAGATGGAGCTGGTAGACAGCTGCCCTGGACACAGAATTGACCTGTGCCTCCATGGACAGCTGTGAGTCCAAAATGACTCCCAGGTTGCGCACTTGGTCCTTCAGGGGTACAGTTACCCCATTCAGGACCAGGGAGTCCTCCACACCAGCCCGCCCCCTGTCCCCCAAGAACAGTACTGCTGTCTTGTAAGGATTCAACCGCAATCCATTTGCCGCCATCCATCCTCCAACCACCTCTAGGAACTCCAGGAGGGGGAAGGCAGGGGGAAAAGCAACCATCTGGATGTTGTTACTCACTTTTGCAATGCATGTCAGGAATATTTTCAACGTGTCTTCAAGCCACAGCCCCCTGAAGATCTGCCGCCAGTCGAAGATGACAGTAGTTGGGCAAAGTGGACAAATAGCCTGACTTGAGTCATATTCACACAATACATGTCAAGTATTCTTATACTACTTTGGGAGTAATGGCTCCCCTCACGGAACCCTGGGAACTGTAGTTTAAGGGTGCTGGGAACTACAGCTCTGTGAAGAATCTTCTAACAACTTCTTCAAAGGAGCTCAGAGTGGCAAATGTAATTTCCCTGCTGCGTCCTCCTAAGAGCCCTGTAAGGTTGTCCAGGCTGAGAGTGAGAGACTGGCTCAAGGGCACTGAGCAAGCAGCGTGGGAGAGATTATGGACAACAGGATTAAAATTTACAGCATGTTATACTCTGAAGGAGAATGATATGAAAATGGTGTATTGTTGGTATTTAACTCCTAGCAAATTAGCTAAGATGTACAAATCAAAGTCTAAAATGTGCTGGAAACGTAAAGAAAAAGAGGGTACTTTTATCACATGTGGTGGTCATGTAAGATGATAAAAGACTTCTGGGAAATGATATATAACGAACTAAAGAAAATGTTGAAAATAACTTTTCCTAAGCGAACCAGAAGCTTTTCTTTTAGGTAATACAGGACCAGAGATCCCAAAGGACCAGACGAAACTATTTATGTACGCGACCATGGCTGTGCAGACTCTCTTAGCCCAGAAATGGAAAGATGGTACAACTCCGACCAAAAAAAGAGTGGCAGAGAAAATTGATGAACTATGCTGAGATGGCAAATCTTACAGGAATAACTAGAAACCAGGAAGAGGAGGTCTTTAATAAAGAATGGGGAAAGTTTATAATTTATCTGAAAAGCTATTGTAAACAACTACATACACTGGTAGGATTGAGAGAAAACTTGTAGTAAAAATTTGATCTATGGATTGATAAAGGATTTATAAAATCAGAGTTATGACAGAGATGCGGAGGGGGAAATCATTACATTAAGATCCACAATGGGGTGGGGGAAGGAAGTCAGAAAAGATTATATGCTTATGTTTTTAATTCATTTGTTTATGTAAAATAGAAAATGCAAAAATAAAATTGATTTTCTAAAAAATAAAGGGCACTGAGCAACCTTTGTAGCTGGGTAAAACTAACCAGTTTGTAGCACAAATTTGTAGGGTTTCCTTCTCCCTCAAACTGGAATCCTTCCTGCTGTTCCTCAAAATACTGCTTTGAATCTAGACTGATCCTAGATCCTGCTGTCTGCAAGGGTGAGTGTAGTTACCTGATACATGCTTGAAAACCGAATGAAGTGGTGATGGAGATTTTGGAGATCTTGTTAAGGGTGCTGGGAATTTTAGCTCTGTGAGAGGTAAACTAAAGTTCCCGGGATTCTTTGGAAGGAAGCCATGCACTTTAAATTTGCTTTAAATGAACAGGCTGGTTGTGACCTGGTACAGGTAGTGCAAACCAAACCTTGCCTCACTTCAAAACCAGCAAAGGATTGGTTATTTTCAGATGTTTTAAATACATGTGCAATGAATGAAAGTTGGGGGGGCGGCAGGCCCCACCCTGACCAACATATGTGTTAATTGTGCACACATTGGAATGTCTGAAAAAGGATCTAGTCAGAATGTAAAGAAAATGCTGAATGCTGGGATTTAAGGGAATCTAAAGCTCACCCTAGCTTGAATCTTTGCATAGGCATGACTGTCTGAGCAAAAAAATCATTACTTGTCAGCTCTAGTTCCTCATCTGTAAAATGGGGAGATGAATAACCAAGTTGTCACAAAACAAATAGAATAAAACTGTAAATAATTTTGCCGAATCTAAAGTACCACAGAAAGAGGCATGGGCCTCTGAGTCACAGAGGTTAAGCAGATGTCATCTGTCAGAAGGGTAATAGTGCAACCCTATGCATGGTTAAAGGTAAAGGGACCCCTGACCGTTAGGTCCAATCGTGAATGACTCTGGGGTTGCAGCGCTCATCTCGCTTTATTGGCCAAGGGAGCCGGAGTACAACTTCCGGGTCATGTGGCCAGCATGACTAAGCCGCTTCTGGCGAACCAAAGCAGCGCACAGAAATGCCGTTTACCTTCCCGCCAGAGCGGTACCTATTTATCTACTTGCACTTTGACGTGCTTTTGAACTGCTAGGTTGGCAGGAGTAGTGACCGAGCAACGGGAGCTCACCCCGTTGCAGGGAATCGAACCGCCGACCTTCTGATCAGCAAGCCCTAGGCTCAGTTGTTTAGACCACAGTGCCACCCGCGTCCCTGGTTACTCAGAGGTAAATCCCACTGCAGTCAATGAGACCTACTGCCTAGTGAGTGTTGATGGGATTGTAGCATAGTTAGGCCTATTAACGGGCTATGTACCTTGTTGGTGTACTTCAAGCACCATCTCTATACGGTACAAAAACACATAGGTAAGCCATTTAACAGGGTTGCAGGTGGCGCTGTGGGTTAAACCACAGAGCCAGATCAGAAGGTGGGTGGTTCGAATCCCCACGACGGGGTGAGCTCCCATTGCTCGGTCCCTGCTCCTGCCAGCATAGCAGTTTGAAAACACGAAGTACAAGTAGATAAATAAGTACTGCTCTGGTGGGAAGGTAAACGGCGTTTCCGTGTTCTGCTCTGGTTTGCCAGAAGCGGCTTAGTCATGCTGACCACATGACCTGGAAGCTGTATGCCAGCTCCCTCGACCAGTAAAGCGAGATGAGCACCGCAACCCCAGAGTCAGCCACGACTGGACCTAATGGTCAGGGGTCCCTTTACCTTTTTAAAGCCATTAATACATTACATTTGCTACATGCAGCGCAGCAAAATATTTTAAGTGTGCATCTAGATATGAAGTGTGAGTGTGCCAAATGAAAGGCTCTGAAGGCCAAGCCACTAGGTGGCTCACCTGTGTGCCTCTACCTGTTGCGGACTATTGTTGTTTAGTCGTTTAGTCGTGTCTGACTCTTCATGACCCCATGGACCAGAGCACACCAGGCACTTCTGTCTTCCACTGCCTCCCGCAGTTTGGTTAGACTCATGCTGGTAGCTTCAACAACACTGTCCAACCATCTCATCCTCTGTCGTCCCCTTCTCCTTGTGCCCTCCATCTTTCCCAACATCAGGGTCTTTTCCAGGGAGTCTTCTCTTCTCATGACGTGGCCAAAGTATTGGAGCCTCAGCTTCACGATCTGTCCTTCCAGTGAGCACTCAGGGCTGATTTCCTTCAGAATGGAGAGGTTTGATCTTCTTGCAGTCCATGGGACTCTCAAGAGTCTCCTTCAGCACCATAATTCAAAAGCATCAATTCTTTGGCGATCAGCCTTCTTTATGGTCCAGCTCTCACTTCCATACATCACTACTGGGAAAACCATAGTTTAACTATACGGATCTTTGTTGGCAAGGTGATGTCTCTACTTTTTAAGATGCTGTCTAGGTTTGCCATTGCTTTCCTCCCAAGAAGCAGGCGTCCCCATCATCTCCCTGACCATTGGCCATGTTGTCTGGGGCTGACGGTTGTTGGGTGTCCAACAACACCTGGAGGGAGACAGGTTCGCCATCCCTGAATCGGAACATCTGTAGGGATGCTCCCATGTGTGCAACTGTATGTTCAGACAACTCTGCATAAGCTCAGGAACGCTGATCAAAAGATAGTGCTCCTGATCCCATGCAGACAGCTGTAGTAGAGTCGGGGACTCCCTACCGAACGCACACAGGCTGAGCAAGGACCCTGCTGCCACCATAGTGCAGCCTGCCCCCTGCCTGTAAGCAAATTTATACCCTAAAAACACATGCAAAGAGCTGAAGTATGTGAAACAGCCTTTCCATGCTGGCAACTCGCTAGATTGCATTCTTAAGGTAGTGTGGCATCGTGGTTAGAGTGTTGGACTGTGACCTAGGAGACCAGGGTTCGAATACCCAACTCAACCATGAAGCTCACTAGGTGATCCTAATCTATTTCACAGGGTTGTCGTGAGGGTGAAATGGGGAGCAGGAGGAGGAGAAGGAACAAGCTTGTTTTCTCCTGCTCTGGAGGGTAGGAGAAACAATAGCTTCAAGTTACAAGAAAGGAAATTCCGATTAAACATCAGGGAAAACTGACTGACAGTGAGAGCTGTTTGACAGTGGAACTGTCTCCCTCAGGAGGTTGTGGGCTCTCCTTCCTTGGGGGTTTTTAAGCAGAGGTTGGATGGCCATCTGCCATGGATGCTTTAGCTGAGTTTCCTGCATTGCAAGGGGTTGGACTAGATGACCCTTGATGCCCCTTCCAACTCTACAATTCTTTGATTCTATGATTCCATGTATAGCACTTTGAGCTCCTCAGAAGATAAGGTTGGCATATAAAGGAAACAAACAAAAATAACTAACAAAAATAACAGCAAACCCTTTGTCCTCAGATGTTCACCACCACCAATACCACTCAGGTCTTACTAATACAGTGGTACCTCAGATTACATACGCTTCAGGTTACAGACTCCGCTAACCCAGAAATAGTGCTTCAGGTTAAGAATTTTGCTTCAGGATGAGAACAGAAATCGTGCTCCGGCGGCGTGGCAGCAGCAAGAAGCCCCATTAGCTAAAGTGGTTGGTGCTTCAGGTTAAGAACAGTTTCAGGTTAAGAACGGACCTCCGGAATGAATTAAGTACTTAACCCGGGTACCACTGTACAGTGGTACCTCGGGTAACAGACGCTTCAGGTTACATACGCTTCAGGTTACAGACTCCGCTAACCCAGAAATAGTACCTCGGGTTAAGAATTTTGCTTCAGGATGAGAAGAGAAATGGCGGCACGGCAGCAGCGGGAGGCCCCATTAGCTAAAATGGTACCTCAGGTTAAGAACAGTTTCAGGTTAAGAACGGATCTCTGGAACGAATTAAGTTCTTAACCTGAGGTACCACTGTACACCTTTTGCTGCTACTCCTTCTTACACACACACACACACACACACACACACACACGGCAGGCAGCAGTCTCTCTCTCCCCCACCCCAGCCCGCCCCACTTCATCCCCCTCTGTTCCACTTTCCCTCTATAGGGATCTTTGCAGTCTCACCTGGAACTTGCCTTGCGGGGGGCGTTAAAAAATGTTATAAAACAAGCCCCAACTCCCCTGACTGCCAAGAACAAACGCATTCCCTGCCGGCCACGCCCCATGCAGCTGCTCACACAGCCGCAGCCAGATGCAGTTTCAAAGGGTGAGCTCAGACCTCCCAAGGAGTAGCTGTCAGGGCTTGCATGCGGCTTCACTGATTGATTGGGACGGCGGGGGGGGGGAGGGGGGGGAGAAGACAGAATAACTGTTCCACCCCTTTGCTGAGAGTCAGCAACCCACACGCTTGTTGCCATTGCCAGCATCGTCGGCACAGGCCAGCCTTGTCCACAGAACCTTGCAAAACATTCCACCCGATGGCTTTCTATACACTGTGCATTTAAAGCACCCAGCCACCAGAATCCTGGGAACTGTTGTTCACAGAGGTGGCCCTTCCAGCACTCTTCACAAATTCTGGGAATAATAATAATAATAATAATAATAATAATAATAATAATAATAATAATAATAATTTTAAAAAAATTATTTATACCCTGTCCATCTGGCTGGGCTTCCCCAGCCACTCTGGGCGGCTTCCAACAAAATATTAAAATACAGTAACACATCAAACATTAAAAGCTTCCCTAAACAGGACTGCAAAGCAATGACAAACCTAGACTGCATCTGAAAAAGCAGAGACATCACCTTGCCAACAAAGGTCCCTATAGTTAAAGCTATGGTTTTCCCAGTAGTGATGTATGGAAGTGAGAGCTGGACCAGAAAGAAGGCTGATCGCTGAAGAATTGATGCTTTTGAATTATGGTGCTGGAGGAGACTCTTGAGAGTCCCATGGACTGCAAGAAGATCAAACCTCTCCATTCTGAAGGAAATCAGCCCTGAGTGCTCACTGGAAGGACAGATCGTGAAGCTGAGGCTCCAATACTTTGGCCACCTCATGAGAAGAGAAGACTCCCTGGAAAAGACCCTGATGTTGGGAAAGATGGAGGGCACAAGGAGAAGGGGACGACAGAGGACGAGATGGTTAGACAGTGTTCTGGAAGCTACTAGCATGAGTTTGACCAAACTGCGGGAGGCAGTGGAAGACAGGAGTGCCTGGCGTGCTCTGGTCCATGGTGTCACGAAGAGTCGGACACGACTAAATGACTAAACAACAACAGCAACGAACAGGACTGCCTTCAGATGTCTTCTAAAAGTCTGGTAGTTGTTGTTCTCTTTGACATCTGGTGGGAGGGCATTCCACAGGGCAGGTGCCACTGCCGAGAAGGCCCTCTGCCTGGTTCCCTCTAACTTGGCTTCTCACAGGGAGGGAACCGCCAGAAGCCCTTCGGCGCTGGACCTCAGTGTCCGGGTAGAAAGATGGGGGTGGAGAATATATGGTATATAACTTATGGGCTAGAGAATAAAGTACCCAGAATCCTCTGCAGTGCACCTCCATGACCTCAGTTCCTCAGTGGATAGAAAGTTTGAAAACCTCTCTCGACCGAGTCTTTATAAGGGAGATGGGTCTCACTGGCTTGCATGTGAAGAAAAGTGGTGATGAGAGCCAGGATTTATGCCCAGCTTAGAAGAAATAAGTACAGTAGACGAGAGGATAGGTACACACATATGGCCCAACAGCGACTCAAGATTCCTGATCCTCTGCTGCCACTCATCAGTTTTCTAGCAGTGAGCTAAACAGCTGAAGATCAAAGGATAGGCTAGCTTTTCCCAAACAACTATGTTTTTGTCGCTTTCCCTCCCACTCAGAATGCAAACTATAGGACAAAAAATTGAGAAAGAGGGAAAGGATTTGCTGAATTAGCTAATTTGAACTAGAATACAAAAAAGGGAGGTGTGAGGAAGTCGAGGAAACAAGTAAATGAAAGATAAAGATATGGAAATTGGATGTGTTTTTAAATGTTTTGGCTTTTTTCTTGTTTTGATGTATTGTTTTTTCTTTTTATTTTCGATGTATTGTATGTTTAAAAAAAAAATTTTTTCTCTTATACTTTCTTTTTGTAACTATAAAACTTCTAATAAATATCATTTTAAAAAAGAAAAGAATGCAAACTGTTTATTTAATTATGTAAAACTGACTTTTTAACAACCCAGCAGGCATAAATTAAGCAAACGAGGCTTTCCTAGCTGCTCTAGCTCAGGGCCAGAAAATGCTTCTCTTACTTAAACGTTTACGCCACAGGCTGCTGTTAAAGGCGCAGGAGCAGGAGCGATAAAATAAGGTGGCAACCCTGTTCCCCCTGCCCTCAGCAACACCGCTTGTTCCTTCAAACACTCCAAGGAAAGCTGCAGCCAACCATCATTATCATAATTAGGGCTGGGCGATATCAGGTTTTCAGCATTGTGATATATCGATATATCACTATGCCTGAAATAAGGACGGAACTATGTAGAGGCGAACACCATCATGTTTATTTGTATGTAAACTTTCCATGGCATCCTGGCCTAAACAGCTTACAGTAAAGTACAATAGTAAGATATAAAAGCATGCAAATAAACGCCGCATTTCCAAGGGAATAATTAATTCATTCAATTCAGAACAAACAACAGCATTTCAGTAGACCTCACCAAGCCATCTCATATTGAAAAATTGTGGAGGGCAATCCACAAACAACCCATAGGAAACCCTAGCAATAAAAATACTGTGGAATCCAGATTAAAAGGTAAAGGTACCCCTGCCCGTACGGGCCAGTCTTGACAGACTCTAGGGTTGTGCGCCCATCTCACTCAAGAGGCCGGGGGCCAGCGCTGTCCGGAGACACTTCCGGGTCACGTGGCCAGCGTGACATCGCTGCTCTAGCGATTAACTGCATATATATAAGACAAACTAAGAGTGCAAGCCTAATGCCCTGATCTTTGCTGCTGCCGAGACTTGGGATCTATTGAGGAGGTAGGTGTCAGGGACTGGCTAGAAATACCGTACCTCAGCAGCACCAAATGTATATTGAAATGGTGCAGTCCAGCAAAAGTTCACCTCTCACTTCTGCTGCTCTGCAGAAGCCTGGACCATAGAGGATGAAAGACTGGCGTAACAAGACAAACGCACCAGGGATTAAAGGTGAACAGAAGGACAGGTAAATCAAATCGCCATTAGGACAATAAGCAGGATGGCAACAGTATACGTAGCAGTGATTATGGGCATTCTTCGCTTCAAAGGGCACACTATGTGTCAGATTTAATGGTGGTGTATGTTTGTGCAGAGAGCCTAGGACTTGCTGATCAGAAGGTCGGCAGTTCAAATCCCTGTGACGGTGTGAGCTCCCGTTGCTCGGTCCCTGCTCCTGCCCACCTAGCAGTTCGAAAGCATGTCAAAGTGCAAGTAGATAAAGAGGTACCGCTCCGCCGGGAAGGTAAACGGCGTTTCCGTGCACTGCTCTGGTTCGCCAGAAGCGGCTTAGTCATGCTGGCCACATGACCCGGAAGCTGTACGACGGTTCCCTCGGCCAATAAAGCGAGATGGGCGCCGCAACCCCAGAGTCAGTCACGACTGGACCTAATGGTCAGGAGTCCCTTTTCCTCTTTATGTTTGTGCATGGACTTGCACTATGTTCACATGAGCAGTATCAGCAGTTTAATAACCACTCAACATGACTGATTTCCTTCTCACAAGCAGAAAATTCACATGACAAACTGAGATTTCAGCATGCAATTGCAAACAACCTCAAAGTGGGTGGGGCAGTGGTCTGCTGAATCACACAAGCTGTGTTGTCAAACCTCTTCACCGCAACCACACTTGAATTTAGGTCGATGAGAAACATCAACCCGGAGGAAAACTAAGCAGCTGGCTCCATTTCTATCTTGTCTGATTCTTAAGAGCAAAGAACATGAGGTGCCCTCCATGCTGGGTATTTCTGCTGCACATGCCCCTTTGAAATGTGCAACTGCGCCTCTTGCATGCTCAATGCATTTCAATGGTCTTTGCGCCGGAAAACTGGCCAGAACTGCTCTCCATTATCAAAAACAGTGTACCAGGCCAGATCATAGCTGTCAACTTACAGATTTGAAAATAAGGGACCAGCAGCCTCGAAAATAAGGGATCAGCAGCCAAAATAAGGGATTTTCTGGGCGCAGGTATGTTCGACTTCTGAGCCCCTCCGAGCCAAAGGCAGAAAGCCCAGCCAGCAGCCAAATGAAGCCTCAAGCGGTGGTTCCCACAGCGCAGCAACCCCGCAAAGGGGATGCGGCAAGGAAAACCACCGTCTCCTCTCCGCTGGGAAGCGCTGAGCAAAGGCGAGTCCTCAGGCAACGCAGCTGATTGCACAAGGCATGCAAGCTCCACCCCCCAGTCGTTCTTAGACTCCTTATTAGGTGAGCAACGCAGCCAAGCAACACAGTTGGAGCCTCCCTCCTCCCTGGCCGGCAGGGAGGGAGGGAGAGGAGCTGCTTCCTTTGAAACCCGGGAAATTTAAGGGACATCATCAATAAGGGACAGCAGTGGGACACAGCGCTGAAATAAGGGAGTTTCCCGCCAAATAAGGACGGTTGACAGCTATGGGCCAGACGCCAGCAGACACGAGTGCCTGCACATGTTCAAACTTTCACACGAAACCATGAGATCTAGAAACTTGCTTTCATCTGTTGAAGCAAAATTCACTATAGCCAAAGTTTAATGCATAATATGACTTAGGGGAGATGCACACAGGTTCCTTGCACTGCGGAGGCAATGCTCTCCCCCCTGTTTCGTATTTTCCACGTCTCTCAACACTATGCTGCATTTCAAACAAACAGCACACAATTCTGAGTCACATGGCAACATCGCTGGCACATAGCAACGTGGAAAGTGTAAGTGATGATGTCACAAGGGCTTTCTCTCAGAGACACCCTTGACATTTTGCTTGACACATGTGCATTTCCTTGGTTTGCTTCCTGTACAGTACATTATTTTGCAGTGGGAGGAATGGAGCAGTTTGGTATATAGTGGAATCAGTGGTGACATATGGAGCCGTTTGCGGGTATTGGGCTTGCCGATCAGAAGGTCAGCGGTTCGAATCCCCACAATGGGGTGAGCTCCTGTTGTTCTGTCCCAGCTCCTGCCAACCTAGCAGTTTGAAAGCACACCAGTGCAAGTAGATAAATAGGTACTGCTGCGGCGGGAAGGTAAACGGCGTTTCCGTGCGCTCTGGCTTCCGTCACAGTGTTCTGTTGTGCCAGAAGCGGTTTAGCCATGCTGGCCACATGACCTGGAAAGCTGTCTGTGGACAAATGCCAGCTCCCTCGGCCTGAAAACGAGATGAGCATCACAACCCCATAGTCGTCTTTGACTGGACTAAACCATCCAGGGGTCCTTTACCTTTACCTACCTATTGGGCGGTATACAAATTTAATAAGTAATAATTTCCCCGTTCTACCTTCTGAAGGTGGTGCCATGTCATACCTTGCCATGTGGCAGTGAGTCCATGGTTACTTGCGCTAGATATTGAAATTTTAAAAATGGAATTAGAAAAGTGACTACAAACCAGTATGTGCTGTTGTGCGTAGCTACACAGCTGTGTAGGTTTGCACTTACAACATCTCCAAGGGTGGGAATGGAATTCAAAGAATAAGTGACCGTAAGAAATAAAAAGTCAAAAGGAAAACCAGCTTGTCAAAAAAATAATAATGGTGGAGAGGTCGCCAGAGGTAACGTAGATGAGGCTGTGAAAGGATGGAAATGGTGGAAATTGATGCCAAAAGGTGAGCGGTGCAGACACTCTCCCAAATTAATTCTGCAAACTAAACCACTCTCACTGTCCACTGGGGCGTCAACATCATAAGCCCCTCCCTCCATCGTGGGCTCAGGATGTGGCCCAAGAAAGCATGCAGGTGGTTAGATAGTTTAGTACAGTATCTTCCTTTTTCTTTAGACAAGTAAATAGGGTATTATATATTACCATATTTTGGCCCCATAAGACGCACCTGACCATAAGTCGCACCTAGTTTTTAGAGGGGGAATGCAAGAAAAAAAATATTCTGCTCAGCGCTCCCTTTCACGAGCCGCATGGACGGGCTGCCCTTCTCCCTCCTCGGGGAAAAGCCCCCAAAGCCGCACTCCCTTTAAAGAGCCACACGGAGCATGTGTGCTGCTCTTGGGGGCTTTTCCGGGAGGTGGGGGAAGGGACAGAGCCGTATGCAGCAATCCCTCTCGCGGTTGTGGCTTCTGGGATAGCTGCACAGCCTGCATTCGCTCCATAAGACGCACACACATTTCCCCTTACTTTTTAGGAGGGAAAAAGTGTGTCTTATAGAGCGAAAAATACGGTACTTGTCTTGCTATGGAGAATAAGACATTGGATGTGCACTATCAGATACAGCAGAAGTCTGTCATGAACTTAAAGGGTCCCTATACCCTGTGTGATGATGATGATGTTTAGTCATCATTGCTAAACAATGGGAAGTAAAGAATTCTTGTTTCTGGGTGGCAGCACGTGAGTAATGTTTTATTTTTAGTATGAACAAATGAAGCATTTTTTCGAAACGGTAGATGAACCTCGCAGTGTCATGACACTAACTGTGAATATGATCTGCATGTCTAGTTTTTCAAATGTAAATAGCAGCTGCAAGAGGGGACTGCATGCTATACACTTGAAAGAGAATTACATGAAAATGATCCATAGATTGTATTTAACTCCAAGTAGATTGGTTAAGATACGTAAGGTGGAATTGGACTTATGTTGGAAAGGCAAAGAAGCAGAAGGAACTTTTTTCCATATGTGGTGGTCATGCAAAAAAGTTAAAGTATCTTGGGAAATGATATAAATTGAGATGAAAAAAATTGTGTGAAACAACTTCCCCCCAAAAAACCAAGGCATTTCTGTTAGGAATTGTTCAGACTGAGGTTCCCAGGAGTCAGAAGAACTTATTCAAGTACGCAACAACAGCGGCTCGGATCTTGTTAGCCCAAAAATGAGGGAGGTCCCCAGTAAGGAAGATTGGCAACTTAAGATGATAGAATATGCAGAATTAGCAAGTCTAACAAGTAGAATAAGAGAACAAGAAGAACAGGGGAGTGGAAATTTTTTGTCAAGTATATTGAAAGTACCGTATTTTTTGCTCTATAAGACTCACTTTTTCCCTCCTAAAAAGTAAGGGGAAATGTGTGTGCGTCTTATGGAGCGAATGCAGGCTGCGCAGCTATCCCAGAAGCCAGAACAGCAAGAGGGATCGCTGCTTTCACTGCGCAGTGATCCCTCTTGCTGTTCTGGCTTCTGAGATTCAGAATATTTTTTTCCTTGTTTTCCTCCTCCAAAAACTAGGTGCGTCTTGTGGTCTGGTGCATCTTATAGAGTGAAAAATACGGTAATTGCACACAGTTAAAAACGCTGGCAGTATTAAAGTAATTCAACAGTATAACATATTTTGAACTGATGTAAGAAAGGAACATTAAATTAGATGGATATATTAAAATATGCAGGAACGGTGAATAAGGTAAAAGAAGCTTAGAAGGGGAGGGAGGGAAGTCCGTGAATGTATGGTATAATAATTCGAAATGTAAAATTAGAAAATTTAATTAAAAATATTATTTTTAAAAAGTTTTAAATAACTTGGATAAAATGGAGCCCTTCATTTGGATTGCCAGTTTTGATTTAAACCAAAGCCATGCCTATCTTTGTCACTTTGGCATTCCCCTCTCTTTCAGACTGATCTCCTAACAGGCTCTGCCAGGCTGCTTGCTGGAAGCCGCCACCTGCGTCAAACTGAGACTTTCACTATGACCAACCCTGAAGAGTCCACCCACCTCTTTGAGCCTGCCACCGTCATTCCTAGAGTGCTCTCAGCCTCTGACTTACGGCAGGCTGGCATAAGGCAAGAGGAAGTGGCAAGTGTAGGAGGTTTATTCAGGCCTGGGAACGCAATGAATTTGGTTACTCTCACTGCCACTAAATGACACACATATAAACACCGGAGGTGGAAATTTAACACCAGCGGTGGCAGCTTCAGCCACCTTGGCTTGCATGCTCCATGCCCAATGGACATGCTTGACAATCCTCATGCTTTTGGCAGTCCCAGGCAGGAAGCAAAAACACAAGCAATTTAGCAAGGGTGGTGTTATGTACTGAGCTGAATAGGATCCAAAATGCAGCAGTCTGATTGGTCCTAGAACAATAGGATTCAGAATGCAGCAGTCTGATTGGTCCTAGAACAATAAGATTCAGAATGCAGCAGTCTGATTGGTCCTAGAATAATAGGATTCAGAATGCAGCAGTCTGATTGGTCCACAGGAGCCACCCAATCCAGCTCCAGGTGGAAGTGAACCCGCAACCTGATTGGCCTACAGGAGAATCCTGGAATTAGCCAATCACGTGGGGCCCATTGTGTGAATAATGTATACAAAGCAGGCATTCTGGGGGAACTTCCATTCCTCCTCACCACTATGAGCTGAATAAAGAGCATGAAATCCACTCTCGACTCCCAGTATATTTCAGGTGGGTACAGCCAGATGCCAAAATGGGCAGGGCAATGGCATACCCTCCAACATTTCTCCGATGAAAACAGGGACATCCTATTCCATCATCTTCATCAAAATTTTATTATTTATACCCCCACCCATTTAACTCTGGGCAGCTTCCAACATATAAAAAAAATAACAAATCATTAAACATTTAAAAACTTCCTTATACAGGGCTACCTTCAGATGTCTTCTAAAGGTTGTATAGTTACTTATCTCCTTGGCTTGGGGGGGGGGGTCACATAACTCCATACCCTCCAACATTTCTCCGATGAAAATAGGAGAAAAGCAAGACATTCCAGGATCAGGGATGGCTTCTGCAAATCTGGGACTGTCCCTGGAAAATAGGGACACTTTGAGGGTTTACAATGAACAATGTGACAGGACAGCATTCCGTTCCATCCATGCAGAAGGCAGCAGTTTCTAGGGACACTCTCTCTCTCTCTCTCTCTCTCTCTCTCTCTCTATCCTCAAGTATTATTTCACTTTAAGGGCACATTCTGGCCAGGCAAAAGGACTGCGGTCGAGACTGGGGGTTGGGGCAAAGAGTCATGGGGCCAAACAGAGAGTTCTAGGTAGCTACATTTGATCCCTGGGCCTGAGATTCCCCACCCAGCTCCAGTTTTGCAAGGCCTGGGTGGGATGCCATAAATAGCTAGTGCAACACGTTGGCGACTAATATTGTTAAGTTGTGGGTGAACATATCAGAAGACACAGCGATTCTTCAAACAGCTCTTATTTATTCACAGGCCAGAACAGAACTGAACTGAAGGGTTCAGTCAGCTTGCTTATATAGAGCTCCAGTACAATGTAACTGTAACAATTTTCTAAAACTATCCAATCACTGAACGTCACTTTCGATCCTTCATTTGCATAACTATCTACAGTATCCCCCTGCTGGCCCAGGGTGAGAACTTCAGTACATAACAAATATACACACAATACTTGCCAAAATGATAATGTATTCTTTATCAATCTGAGAAAAAATACACAAGCTTATGCAAAGCCACAGAGACTTGCGAACTACCCAACCTAAGATGAACTTATAATGTCTGATTTCAATGGATTTTTCTTTTCTTTTTTTAAAATAATATTTATTAGAAGTTTAAAAGTTACACAAAAAAGAAAAACAAAAAGAAAAGTGAAGAGAAAAAAAAGAATAAAAAGTTACACAGAAAAAAAGCAAAAAACCCCACAGTACATCAAAACACAAGAAAAAAAACCAATACATAAAAAAAACAATACATCAAAATCCTTATCTTTCATTAACTTATTTCCTTGACCTCCTCACACCTCCCATTTTTGTATTCCAGTTGTTAATTATATCAGCAAATCCTTTCCGTCTTTCACTGCTTTCTATCTTTTAGTTATCTTAATTTATTTTTACCTTATCTTATCATCAAAACCTTAAAATTTATTTATACTTAACTCCTTATAATATTTCTACTAAAGTCATGTAATTTCATTCCAACATTTCCTAACATTCATTAATTTTACAATATTTCTCTAAATAGATTTTTTTCCAAACTTCTTCCACCGTCTCTTCTCCCTGGTCTCGAATTCTGTCAGTCCTTTCTATCAGCTCTACATTGCCCATCAGCCTGGTGATCTTCTATCCGAGGCTCTTAACTCTTCTCCATGTCCCATCTGCAGGTCTTCTTCAAATTTATGCTTACACTTTACTTCCATCTTGACAGTTCCTTTATTCCTTGTCGGAGAGTCAGCCCATACTCCACAGTCAAAACTAAAGTCCAAAAGATGTTTCAGGGCATGCTCCAAAGTCCCTTCGAGGCTAAAGGCCTCCACAACTCTAATCTCCCCTGGCCCAGATCCGAATCACAAAATCCAGAGCATCCCTTCATAGGGGAGTCTGTGCAACTTTCCTTCTCCCATCCAAGCAGGGCATCGTCTCTCCAGATCTGACTTTCAAAATCAATCACGCATGGCATCAGCTTATATCCATCAAATTGTCTCTGTGAAGACGAGACCTCCACTTGTATTACTTGAGATTCAGAAACAGTTTTTTCCATCGTCTTCTCCACAGCTTGCCATTTCGAAACGGGTTCCTGAGTCAATACCCAAATATTTTCTGTATAAATGTTCACTTTTTGTCCAAAATCAGTTGTTTTTTGTCCCAAATTGTCAATTTTATTAGCCGTCACATCAGTCTTCTCATGAAGTTGTTCCAGTAGGGCGCTTATCTTGCAAAAAGCATTCACTAGGGCTTCTTGTTTTGACATTCTTGACCAAGGTCACTTTTATTTCTCACAGTCCTTGATTCTATGGAAAATTCCTTCACTCATGCAACAGTTTCAAAGGCTCCCTCTAGAGGAAACAATTTCTATTTGTATCTGTCCTTTTAGACCCAAATCCAATAACAAAGTTAATTCTCAATTTTCAGTTACTTTTTTCTCCTTTTTAAATGCAGAGGAAAGCAGTGGAAACAATGTATATTTCTTATTTAGCTATCTATCAGCATATGTTCTATTCGCAGTCAATGAGTTTTCCCAGACTTACTGACAGCCCGGTCCCAGGTTCAAAACAGTGGAAATTTCTCTCTCCTTACTCTCTCTCCTGCAGGCTTAAACAGTCCAAAAAGAATTCCCTCTCTTCTCCTGCTTCCAAGGGGGGTTTAATATTTTAAATGGTGAAAATTTAATCCTTTACAAGAGGCTTTTCCCAGACTTTAGCTTGCGACGTCTTTGCTTTGATCTATTTACAAAACGGAAGGCGGACTTCCTGTTTAGAACCTTGCCGTTTCAGTGCCGAATTACGATGTTTAAAAATCCAATTTTCCATTCTACTTACAAGTAGTTGTTTAAAGTCCAATTGTCCACAGGAAAAAGTCAGCGCTCTCCAGCAACAGCAATGCGGCTTCGCTCCACGAAAAAAGCGATCGATTCGAAGCACCGCGCCGCTCACCTCACGTTGTTCCGGATCCCCGAAACCGGGTTTCCCCACAAGTAGGGGAGCGCAAAAGGTGCCAGCCATCTCCCAAGCCCACAGGCTTCTCCCGCCTGTGGTTTTTAATGGGTCTCCGCCTCGCCGTGGCGGTCAGACCCTAGTTTTCGCGGAGCGGATTCCTCTAGATTAGAGGAAATCCGCCATTGCCTGGAGGCCCTAACCCGGAAGTCCAATTTCAATGGATTTTTCAAGTGCTTAACTCAGTCTTTTGTTTTCTTTATCTTTTTATGTAAGTTCATGAAGATACCAACAAAAGGTAAGTTCGATGTTGTTCACAATACCAAGAGATGCTAGTGACGTTGTAGATGGATGTTAATGAAGTTGAAGACAGGGTGTTTTTTGATATATTAGTGGCCATGTGATGATTTTAGCTTATGGATTTTATTGTTTAATGTCTTGATTTGTATATTGGGGTACTTTTATAGCTCTGTTTAGAGTACGTAATGTTTTGATAATATGAATGTTTTAAGTCTTTTGTATCAATCCAATATATTTTCTTTTAATTGTTGAATGATTCTGTGTACATTGTGGCAGCCTTTGGCTATGTGCAATAAAACTGACTGACTGACTGGCAGTTTGATGTTGTTCACAATACCAAGAGATGCTAGTGACGTTGTAGATGGATGTTAATGTAGACAGGGTGCCAGCGTTTTGCACCTGTTTCGCCCTGGCAGTCCAAATAATCAAGAGGCCACTGTTCATGCCCGATGGGGCCCTTTTACTGGGGCTTGCAGGTAGCACACTCCCAAGGTAGTTTTCCAGGCTTCTTCAGTGGTCTAATCTCAAAACCTTGATGCATATATTGATATTCAGTTTCATAGAGAATACTATTTCTTGGCTTAAGCTTAAAAGACTGATTTGCTTACATTCCGCTTGGTGGGTTCACAGTTTGCACAAGTCTGCTCCAAAAGCACAACAGGGTTAACTTAGGGCAGAACCACAACATACATTTAAAGCACGTTCAATACACATGACTTCCCCCAAGATTCCTGAGAAGTGAAGCCATGCGGTGGTTTAAAAGTGTGTTGGATTTGTATGGTGTGGAAACTAGATGTGGCATTTAAGCATGTGACTGACCTCTTGCATTCTTGGTTTTAGTTCCCTAAATAGGAACCCTATAGGCAGGGACTGGATCCGGACCATGGAGTGGATGAAGGGCGGCTGTCATCCTTCACCCTAGATGGTCCTGATCTAGATTCCGCCACCCCGCCCTGCTTACTGCTGCTGCTTCCTCCCTGATGGGGTAAAGGTGCCATAAGAGGAAGCCCAACCGAGAAAGATCAGCATCCGTGGGTGGACACAGACATCCTGGCTGCATTCAAAACCGTAAATATTAACACAGGAAAGCCAAGGCTATTTGCGACATTTCTCTTATGACTATTCGTAACTTGCATATATTGAAGTTTGGTGAGAAAATCATATAGATGTAATACGAAGGGTAAAGGTAAAGGGACCCCTGACCGTTAGGTCCAGTCATGGATGACTCTGGGGTTGCGGCACTCATCTTGCTTTATTGGCCGAGGGAGCTGGCGTACAGCTTCTGGGTCATGTGGCCAGCATGACTAAGCCGCTTCTGGCGAACCAGAGCAGCGCACGGAAACGCTGTTTACCTTCCTGCGGGAGCGGTACCTATTTATCTACTTGCACTTTGACGTGCTTTCGAACGGCTAGGTTGGCCGGAGCTGGGACCGAGCAACGGGAGCTCACCCCATCGCGGGGATTCGAACCGCCAACCTTCTGATCGGCAAGTCCTAGGCTCTGTGATTTAACCCACACCGCCACCAGCGTCCCAGAATATGAAGGGTATCAACATGAAAAGGAATGAATGATGGGATTATGGGGTCAGGGTGAAGTTTGGTATATGCTGATGCAGTGAAGTTGTGATAAATAACAAGTTGGGCCTAGTTTTATTAGCACACAGAAATTAAGAAATGAAAGGGGTTACTGCCTATGCAAAAAAAAAAAAAAAAAGAAAGCTTGCAAAACGAAATTTTGAGCAGAGATGCATCCTCTTACAGAGAAGAAAAGGTAGTCAGATACTTACAATTCATTCAGTAGAGTATAACGAAGCAGATGTTTAACCAGAGTATCATAGACTTCTCACATGTAGTTACTAAGTGCAGAAAATCTAGATGGGATGATTTTCAAAAATTGATCAGAGTGAATGAAAACAGAACTTCTGAAATCTCAAATAGAGGACAAAGATATTTTACATTAGGGATAAATCCATCCATCCATAATGGATTTTATTTGTATGCCGCCTTTCCACAGGTCAAAGCATGCTCAAAGTGGCTTAAAGGTAAAGGTAAAGAGACCCCTGACCAATTAGGTCCAGTCGCAGACAACTCTGGGGTTGTGGCACTCATCTCACTCTACAGGCCAATGGAGCCGGCGTACAGCTTCCAGGTCATGTGGCCAGCATGACTAAGCCACTTCTGGCGAACCAGAGCAGCACACGGAAACGCCGTTTACCTTCCCGCTGGAGAGGTACCTATTTATCTATTTGCACTTTGAGGTGCTTTCGAACTGATAGGTTGGCAGGAGCAGGGACCGAGCAACGGCAGCTCACCCTGTCACGGGGATTCAAACAGCCGACCTTCTGATCGGCAAGTCCTAGGCTCTGTGGTTTAACCCACACCGCCACCCGCATCCCCAAAGTGGCTTACAACATGGAAAAAAACCACAACTACAACATAGCAAAAGTAGTCATAAACAATAAATAAAACATTAACAAATGCACAACCAAGCTGAACAATTTCCAAATAAATCACAACAAGATCTAAAATAAAGATATAAAAAAAAAACAAGCAAACCAAGATACAAACAAACAAACCCAGCAACAACCTCCCCCAACAAAACACCCCAGCCCAAGAGTCTGTTCAGCAGCCTCAACTTTTGTAGTCGTATGTTATATGAGGGGTGGGAAACCTGTAGCCCTCCAGTCGCCTGGCTGGACTACAACTCCCATCATCCTTGGCTGAGGCTAGATAACGCTAGATTTCCTTGCTGGGGCTAGAAAACTAGAAAACATTTTAAACACGTGATAAGCCTATAGAAAAGTTAAGCAAGTATTATTATTGCCAACAATGCATTTAGAGATATCAGCGTCCCAATGGCAGAAATGATACCTTCTCTCCACCCCACCCACCCAAAAATGTATGGTTTCTGATAGTATTGTTGAACAAATTAAGGTTTGTGGCACAAAAAGCATGATATATGCCAACTATAATTTGTAATCTTTTCTGTGGGAGTTAGATTTCGTCAGGGAGAAAACTTGGCAAAGGAATGAGACTCTGTTACAAGACAAAGAACTCCAACGCAGTTATGAACAAAAACTACAACTCCTTTTCAGAAATGGTAATATACAGGAAATATATATGGCAAAACTGTGGGAAGCCAGCAAAGTATACTTAAGAGTGCAAATTATATCTTTTGAGTTTTTCCAGAAAAGAAAGAAAGAAAGACAGCAATGGAATTAAAACAGAAATGAAACAATCATTGGGTAGAATTAAATAACAGTAAGCAGAAATAATTAAATACAAATGTATTATTCAAAATCAAAAGAGATTTACAAGAACATAAATATCGTGAAGTTAAAACACTTGAAAACAGTTAAGCATGGTGATCAAATACTGGCATGCCAAATACGAGAAATAATAATAATTTTAAAATCCCTTTGAAAATAAGTGAAGATGGCACTTGCACAGTCAATAACTCTGAAACCTTGGCAGAAGTCAAAAGATATTTTCCTCTCTTATGGAAAACTGAGTGACCAAACCAAGAACAAACAAAACATGATTTTACTACAGCTCAACTTTCTTTTTTCTGACCAAGATGACTAGTGGAATTTCAATTAAGGAACTGGCAGAAATGAATCATGCAATTTATTCCGAACAAAAACAAAAATCTAGTATTTTAAAAAGTTGAAAAGTAGGGTGAAACAAAAGGGAATAGGAAAACACACAAGTACAGTGGTACCTCGGGTTAAGTACTTAATTCGTTCCGGAGGTCTGTTCTTAACCTGAAACTGTTCTTAACCTGAAGCACCACTTTAGTTAATGGGGCCTCCTGCTGTCGCCGTGCCGCCAGAGCATGATTTCTGTTCTCATCCTGAAGCAAAATTCTTAACCTGAAGCACTATTTCTGGGTTAGCGGAATGTAACCTGAAGCGTATGTAACCTGAAGTACCACTGTACTTGCATTATGCTTGTACTCCCTCCCTCCCCTAATAGTAACTGTTGTGGGGAAAGGAAGGGGATTATATCAGGAAAATAACATGTGAGAAAGGCTCAATTGCTTCTCCCTCCCCAGTGCTGCCGCTCCAGTAAAATCCAGAAAACTATGAACCAGCTTTTAGGTAAAAAATTGAAATGTTGGGAGAACTTATCATGGATCTCATGTGTCTCGCCTTGCTTTGGCCCTCAGAGATTTGACAGTAGTTGAAACAACGATAACATCTTTTTGATAAGGAGCGCTCATGTTGCAATCCTACACACACCTACTTGGGAGAAATTCCCATTGAACTCAAGAGGACTTGCTTCTGGTTAGGCATGTATGGACTTGGACGGTTAGTGTCAAAGAACTGCTGGAAAGAATTGCGACACACAGCAAATACCAAAACAAAACTTCACATGCGTCATCTAATACGCATTGACATTTGGAGGGGCTGGGGGGGGGGGGAAATACAGACGTTTGTTTTGGTTTTAGTTTGGGCCAGGCACCAAAATATAATGCTCGTGGGGACATCAATGGGAATTCTCCCATTTCAGGACCGTTAAACAATATAATGGATTTTTGTACCCTACTTTCAGTAATATGTGCATTTATAAACACACCTTTCCCTAGTACAGGGTTCCCCAAATTTGGTTCTCCAGTCTGTTGTTGGACTACAACTCCCATCATCCCTAGCTAGCAGGGCCAGTGGTTGTCCCAGATGAAGGGAGTTGTAGTCCAGGAACAGCTGGAGACCAAGGTTTAGAAAAACCCTGCCCTAGAATATGTGTTTTCATACACCATCATTTGGTTGGAGAACCTCATTGCATAATTCAGAAAAGTACCAATTTTAGAGGAGTGGCCGTATTTTGTATCGTGTGTTGTTACCGGAAGTGCAGATTGAGAAGGCTTGCCTTTAAATGCAAACTGAATCAAATCTCTTCCCCCCATCCTTAGATTTCTCGCTCAGCTGGTCCAGGAGCTGCTAACTGCTGATGGGTAACATCAAGGTCTCCTCCTTGCATCTCCCTGGGCTTGTACCAGCCAGTCCTTCCAAGAGATGACACCTTCCATTAGAGGACGATATGTCCCCTGACAGCGGCCCCCACAAAGAGAGGACTGTCCTTGGTAATGTAGGACACCACATAACCAACCTAGTGACACTGGTCTGTATCGCTCCTCTGCCTGTTCATTGTGCCTGGGGCTCTTCTGCTGTAGAAAGTGTGATAGGAATTTTGAGGTCTTAGATATATGTTAAATGTACAAAAGTGTACCAACCAAGCATGTACATAGATCAGCACAGGAAGACCGACCTGGAACCATTTTTGATTCCCAAACTGTCCCAAACTGACCAAATGTTTTCTCTGCAAGGTCAAGGAAAATGGAAAAGCCTCCCCATTGTCTTTTCCTTCACAAACCTATCTTAAGGGTATGTCTGTGTTTGAACAGGGTGAGCCTGTGACCTGACTCAGGAACTAAATATTTATCATTGCTAAGTATTTATCATTACAAAAGACTGGCCAGGCTCCCCAGGGTATCCAATCAAGTAAGCAGGGTATCCAATCAAGTAACCTGCCAGACAGGAGATAAACAACGACAGGAGAAAAACAACGTTCAAATTTCTGTTTTAGACCGCCTTTTCTGTGATGTAGGTATGATGTTTCTGCGGGTGGTCTTGATCTAAGGTAAAGGTAAAGGTACCCCTGCCCGTACAGGCCAGTCGTGTCCGACTCTAGGGTTGTGCGCCCATCTATCTCACTTAAGAGGCTGGGGGCCAGCGCTGTCCGGAGACACTTCCGGGTCATGTGGCCAGCGTGACGAAGCTGCTCTGGCGAGCCAGAGCCGCACACGGAACGCCGTTTACCTTTCCGCTGGTAAGCGGTCCCTATTTATCTACTTGCACCTGGGGGTGCTTTCGAACTGCTAGGTTGGCAGGCACTGGGACTGAGCAATGGGAGCGCACCCCACTGCGGGGATTTGAACCGCCGACCTGACGATCGGCAAGTCCTAGGCGCTGAGGTTTTACCCACAGCGCCACCCGCGTCCCGGTCTTGATCTACAGAGTGGCAATTTCAAAATGTCTATATAAGGCCTTGCGCGCCATTTTTCTGGGTTCCTCCTCCTTTCCTGAGTGTGAGGGGAGCACCCTGTTGCAACAGATCAATAAAGACCAGGCTTACTAGCTGCTTTGCTTCTCAATATTCTCTGGTTGGCCTCTGTTATTTTCTCCTACCAATAGGGAGCCTACGTAAGGACTCTATATGGGCTGTTGGATACCCCAGAAGGGGAAAAGGGCAGATTTTGTTTACAACAAAAGAGAGCACAGATTTGGAGGCCCGCCTCCGCCTGTGGTCTAGCAGGATTTCCCCTGCCTCTCTCAGCTGACAGTTTATCGACACTGGGGAGAAAATGCTAAAGGGGGCAGACTCTGAATGTTTACTCCCTCTCTCACTTTACTTCCTCCACCCTCGCTCAAGGGATGGGGGAAGCCCCCAAAAGTTATTCATCAAAGCAGGGCAACAGCAAAAGTGCTGAGGGTGGGATGGCAAGTGAGAAGGAAAGAAGACTTGCTTCAGTTGCACAGGCAGCCTCTGGCAGAGGAGGCCCCTGAAACCGCAACTTCGGCATCCTACTGCCTAAACCGCAGAATGATTTCCCCACCCTCCCTCCCTACGCAGAGAAAACAAGAGCTGCGGCTACTGCATGGGGTAGGGGGCAGGGGGCCGAGGCCTGGTGCTATCTGGGATGTGCCACAGCCCTTAAAAAGGTGCCCTTATAGTTAGAGTTATAGACAGGAGTGCCTGGCGTGCTCTGGTCCATGGGGTCACGAAGAGTCGGACACAACTAAATGACTAAACAACAAATAGTTAGAGATCAAGCTGTTTTCAACCAGCTTGCTTAATGAAATTTAACTTGCTATATTATTGTTTAAAACGTTATTAAATTCAAAGTCCGTTTTACCTAAATTATCCCATAATCACCTTGCCGACAAAGGTCCGTATTGTTAAAGCTATGGTTTTCCCAGTAGTGATGTATGGAAGTGAGAGCTGGACCAGAAAGAAGGCTGATCGCCGAAGAATTGATGCTTTTGAATTCTGGTGCTGGAGGAGACTCTTGAGAGTCCCATGGACTGCAAGAAGATCAAACCTATCTATTCTGAAGGAAATCAGCCCTGAGTGCTCACTGGAAGGACAGATCCTGAAGCTGAGGCTCCAATACTTTGGCCACCTCATGAGAAGAGAAGATTCCCTGGAAAAGACCATGATGCTGGGAAAGATGGAGGGCACACGGAGAAGGGGACGACAGAGGACAAGATGGTTGGACAGTGTTCTCGAAGCTACCAGCATGAGTTTGACCAAACTGCGGGAGGCAGTGGAAGACAGAAATGTCTGGGGTGCTCTGGTCCATGGGGTCACGAAGAGTCGGACATGACTAAATGACTAAACAAAATTCCATAGACACTTACCTAGGAGAAAGTTGCACTGAGCCCAATGGGACTTTCTTGTGACACACTGCGTCCTGCATTAATGACTCTTGAGGTCCCTTCCAATTCTATAGTGCAACTAGCTCAGTACAGCTCACAACGACTGGCCATGATTCTCCAGGGTTTCAGACAGCGGACATTTCCCACCTGCAGATGCTGCTAATCCACAATGCAGCAGCTGGACTGGTGACTGGGAGCGGCCGCCGAGACCACATAACACCAGTCCTGAAAGACCTACATTGGCTCCCAGTACGTTTCCAAGCACTATTCAAAGTGTTGGTGCTGACCTTTAAAGCCCTAAATGGCCTCAGTCCAGTATACCTGAAGGAGCGTCTCTGCCCCCATTGTTCTGCCCGGACACTGAGGTTAGGCTCCAAGGGCCTTCTAGCGGTTCCCTCACTGCGAGACGTGAAGCTACAGAGAACCAGGCACAGGGCCTTCTCGGTAGTGGCGCCCATCCTGTGGAACACCCATCTGATGTCAGGGAAATAAACAACTATCTGACTTTTAGAAGACATCTGAAGGCAGTCCTGTTTAGGGAAGTTTTTAATGTTTGATCGCTTTATTATTATTACTATTATTAATAATAATAATATTTTGTTGGGAGCCACTGAGAGTGGCTGGGGAAACCCAGCCAGATGGGCAGGGTATATGTTGTTGTTGTTGTTGTTGAACCTGAGACCTTCTACATGCAGAAGAGATGCTTGACCAGTAAGCTTCAGTCCTTTCCCATTTAGAGGTATAGGAATGCTTGTATTTAGTTTCTTTGCTGTTCTGCATTAATTTAAAACCCTTCTTATGCACATCCATGTGGTCTTAAGCCCCACCAGCTCCATAAAGTTTCCGGCTTCTGTACTCACGGAAGACAAGTCTGTATAAACAGGACGATGTGGTGTTGGAAGATGGCATCCTAATTCCTGCACTTGCCTGGTCATATCTGAGCAGCCCTGTCTATAGTGAGCAGCCCTGTCTATGGTGTTTGTCCACATCTTCTGCAAAGGCAAAATGTGTTCCTTGGATAAATTCCAATCCTTGCTGCCTTCAGTTTCAAAAATAAGTGGGTTTGGGTTTGAGGCGGGAGTGCTTTCTGGAGGAAGTTGCTTGCTGAGGGGGCTCATTGTCCAAGAAAATGTAAAATAAACTTATTTGTTTTAAACAAATAATTAGAAGAGAATGCTACTTTCTGGAAATATATTCTGCGGTGTAAGTGCAATTCTATACTGGGGGGCCCACTGAGGAGCTATACTCTGGGAAAGTGGGTGGGGCAACCACCACTGTGAGTCTTTTATACAGTCAACTTATTGCAGCTTCACAAAGGTTGGAGGTTTCTATGTGCACACACACAAATCACTCAAACCAGGCAAGCAGGAGGCATTCTCAGAGTTCAAGGACATATTCCAGTCAGGCAAAAACACTTGAGGTGGGTGTGGAACAAAACCAGTGAAGGTATGGCCTGGCGAGAGGAGGTGTGGCCTGAAGAGGAACATGGCCCAGGAAGGGTCCGAAAGGCTGGATAGAGCGGACTAGAGGACTGCATTTGGCCCCTGGGCCAGTGTTAGAAACTGACATAGGAAACATAGGAGCTAAATGGCACCTTAATCCTAGGCTATGGGTGCAACAACGGAATGCCCAGGCACACTTTTTTAATAACCAGAATACAAAATTGAAAATGAATGAACTGCAGCTAAAGTACTATGTTCATTTTTCACAGGGTCTAGTCCTTCCCCTGCCCACTCCCCTTTAATATTCTTAAGAGGGTCTCTTCTCCAGGTCTTCAGAGAGTAGCTGGATGTGGGGAGCTAGAAAAAGGTCATTCTTTCCTTCCACTCTGCTGAGCTCAGAAACTGCTCACGCTAATAAAATTCCCTGTCGCAAAATGCGCCTAGAACAATGGGAGTTTCGAACCCTGCCCTGGGTGTGAGGTTCCCACCCCTAGGCTATAGGATTTGGTGCAAGCGTCACGATACGGGACGCGGGTGGCGCTGTGGGTTAAACCACAGAGCCTAGGACTTGCCGATCAGAAGGTCGGTGGTTCGAATCCCCGTGACGGGGTGAGCTCCCGTTGCTCGGTCCTTGCTCCTGCCAACCTAGCAGTTCGAAGCACGTAGATAAATAGGTACCACTCTAGCGGGAAGCTAAACGGTGTTTCCGTGTGCTGCTCTGGTTCGCCAGGCACTCCTGTCTTCCACTGCCTCCCACAGTTTGGTCAAACCCATGCTGGTAGCTTCAAGAACACTGTCCAACCATCTCGTCCTCTGTCGTCCCCTTCTCCTTGTGCCCTCCATCTTTCCAACATCAGGGTCTTTTCCAGGGAGTCTTCTCTTCTCATGAGGTGGCCAAAGGATTGGAGCCTCAGCTTCACGATCTGTCCTTCCAATGAGCGCTTAGGGCTGATTTCCTTCAGAATGGATAGGTTTGATCTTCTTGCAGTACATGGGACTCAAGAGTCTCCTCCAGCACCATAATTCAAAAGCATCAATTCTTCGGCGATCAGCCTTCTTTATGGTCCAGCTCTCACTTCCTTACATCACTACTGGGAAAACCATAGCTTTAACTATATGGACCTTTGTTGGCAAGGTGATGTCACTGCTTTTTAAGATGCTGTCTAGGTTTGTCCTTGCCAGACTCTGCTGGCTGATAGATATTGTGGTCCAAAACATATGGGAGGATTCCGGGTTGGCAAAGGCTGCTGTAGACAGACGGACACTGGTGTTCTGTTTTGGGCTTCTAATCCTATGAAACCGCAGCCAAGACAGGTTTCCATCATCACATATGAATGACCTCCCAAAGCCTTGAATTGGATTTAGCAATCTGGTTCACAGTAGCATTCTGGCAGATTTCCTTTTGGAAGCTATCAAGGTTTGAGAGCTATAAAGAAGCAATGGTTGCACTCATCGTTCTAACCGGACCTCACAATGCCTCCCCCCCCCCCCAGCACTCTAAATGCAAGGGAAGAGTGGAACGATGCGATGTCTGCAGGCAGCCGATGGCTCAGAGCCAGGCAGACATGTAGCCCACCCTTTTCCTATAGAGAAAAGCATGAGACCTTTCCTTGCCAGATGAGAGCAAGAGATTTAAGTTTACGCTGTATGTGGAATTGCTGGATGACGTAGCACAAAGAAGATTCTGCTTCCAATTTATACTGTACCCTCCCTTAGCCACAGTCCACACTGTTTTTTTTTTGGGGGGGGGGGGCTCAACCCCTCAGAAAGGCTTTTTTTTGCCTAAGGCTGCAGTGTACAGGAAAGGGCACAAAAGCTGGGCACTCAGACTGAGCAAAGTGCTCAATTTCTGCTACCCACCACAGCTCAGTAGCAGAATACAAACTCTGAACATACAACATCCTAAATTCAGTCCCTGGTATCTCCAGTTTAAAAGGGTCAGGTAACAGGTGGCAGGAAAGGCACTTGCGACGTTTAAGACCTTGGACAGTGACAGCAGGTCAAAGAGACAGCAGCCTGGAAAGCATTATGGGGCTCATCTGTACCGTTGTTTAATGTGGCTAGTACTGCCATCAGTTCTGCGTTGTCCGTATGACATTGTCCTCTAAATCACGGTCTGGTTCCAACTGGTCTAGACCGGTTCCAACCGGCTTGGACAAGTTCAAACCAGTCTTAAACCCACCCAGCCCAGTTAAAACAGGTCCAAGAAGGTTGGAATCGGTCGAAGCCGGTTGGATCGATATCGTTATTGTTATTGATATCTTTATCATTATAAATATTCATATACATATCGTTTTCGTTTTCGATATCAATATTGATAACGATAAGTTAGGTATAAGTTCGTTATCGATATAGTTATCGCTATCGGTTATCCATATTCACACCAGTTTGGACCGGTTCCTAACAGTCTGAACTAGTTCCAACCGGATTCGACCAGTTCCAACCGGCTTTGACCGGCTCAAACCGGACTGGATGAGTTCTGACCAGTCTAGACCGGTTCCAACCAGCTTGGACAGGTTCCAACCGGCTTAGACCGGTTCCAACCAGCTTCGACCGGTTCAAACTGGCTTGGACAGGTTCCTACCAGACTGAACCAATTTCAACCGGCTTAAACCCGTTCTAACCGGTTTTGACAAGTTCAAACTGGTCTGGACCAGTTCCAACCGGTCTGGAGCAACCGGTCTTGCACTGGTTCCAACTGGCTTCGACCGCTTGAGACCGGTTCCAACCTGTCTGGACCGGTTGGAGCTGGTCCATACCAGATTGGCTTTGACCGGCTCAAACCAGCTTGGACTGGTTCCTACCAGTCTGAACCACTTCCAACCGGCTTAGACAGGTTCAAACCAGCTTGGACAGGTTCCTACCAGACTGAACCAATTTCAACCAGCTTCGACCGGTTCCAACCGGTCTAGACAGGTTCCAACCAGATTGGACCGGTTTCATCCAGTTTGAGTCACTTCCATTTTTTTTTTTTAATAATATTTTATTTTCCACATTCAATAAACAAAAAAAGAACAAATCGACAAACACATCAAAAGGAAAAAAGCAAAAGAAAAACAATACATACATTGTACAAAGACAAAAAGAAAAATGAAAACGGTAAGAATAAAAGAATTAAAAACAAATATTGTATCATTGTATTCTTCAGCATTAACTTAGGTCTGCGACTTCCCCATGCCTTCCCACTCTGTATTCTAGGTCTTATATTCTGGTAGTAAACTCTTTCCCTCTGGCGTATCTTTGGTTCAGATTAATATTATTGTCTTATTTATCCTTACATTTCCCTATGTCTTATTAAATGTACTTTCTTTAACATTGTCATTTTTATAATAACATTCTTTTACATTCAATCTGATAACCTCAAACGTTCGTAATTTTATAATGCTTCTGTAAATAGTCTTTAAATTTCCTCCAATCTTCCTTCACCATCTCTTCTCCCTGGTCTCTGATTCTGCCAGTCATTTCTGCAAGTTCCATATAGTCGATGAGCTTCATTTGCCATTCTTCCAGCGTGGGTAGATCTTGCGTCTTCCAGTATTGCGCGATGAGTATTCTTGCTGCTGTTGTAGCGTACATAAAAAAAGTTCTGTCCTTCACTTGAACCTGTTGGTTTACCATACCCAGGAGAAAGGCTTCTGGGGTCTTTCTAAATGTGTATTTAAATATTTTTTTCAATTCATTATAAATCATTTCCCAGAAAACCTTAATCCTTGGGCACGTCCACCAAAGGTGAAAAAAGGTACCTTCTGCTTCTTTACATTTCCAGCATTTGTTATCAGGCATATGATACATTTTTGCAAGCTTGACTGGTGTCATGTACCACCTATATATCATTTTCATTATGTTCTCTCTTAAGGCATTACATGCCGTAAACTTTATTCCAGTGGTCCACAACCTTTCCCAGTCAGCAAACATTATGTTATGGCCAACGTCTTGAGCCCATTTAATCATAGCCGATTTCACTTCCTCATCCTGTGTGTTCCATTTCAGCAGCAAATTATACATTCTAGACAATATTTTTGTTTTAGGTTCTAATAGTTCTGTTTCCAATTTTGATTTTTCCACCTGGAAGCCAATTTTTCTGTCCATTTTAAATACCTCCATTATTTGATAATAATGAAGCCAATCTCGGACTTTACTTTTTAGTTTGTCAAAACTCTGCAATTTCAGTTTGTCACCATCCTGTTCTAAGATCTCCCAATACTTCGGCCAATTTGCCTCCATATTGAGTCTCTTTACTGCCTTAGCTTCCATTGGAGACAACCACCTTGGGGTTTTGTTTTCCAAAAGATCTTTGTATCTGATCCAGACATTGAACAGTGCTTTTCTAACAATGTGAATTTTGAACATTCTATGCACTTTAACTTTATCATACCATAGATATGCATGCCAGCCAAATGCATTATTAAACCCTTCTAAATCCAATATGTCTGTGTTTTCAAGAAGTAGCCATTCCTTCAACCAGCAGAAAGCTGCTGCTTCATAATAGAGTTTTAGGTCTGGCAGGGCAAAGCCCCCTCTTTCTTTAACGTCTGTTAATATTTTAAATTTTATCCTTGGCTTTTTGCCCTGCCAGACAAATTTAGATAGATCTTTTTGCCACTTCTTGAAACAATCAGTTTTATCAATAATCTGCAGTGTCTGAAACAAAAATAGCATTCTTGGCAATACATTCATCTTAATTACAGCAATACGCCCCAGTAGTGAGAGTTTCAAGCTAGACCACGTATCTAGATCCTTTTTTATCTCCGTCCAGCATTTCTCATAGTTGTCTTTAAATAAATTCCCATTTTTTGCTGTCATAGTTATTCCCAAATATTTAACTTTCTTCACTACTGTTAAACCTGTTTCTTTCTGAAACCTTTCATTTTCAATTTCTGTCAGATTTTTTGTCAAAACCTTAGTTTTTGTTTTATTTAATTTAAAGCCTGCCAATTGGCCAAATTCTTGAATCAGTTCTAAAACTTTTTTTCCACTAGATTCTGGCTCCTGCAACGTCAAAACCAGGTCATCTGCAAAGGCTCTTAATTTATATTGTTTGGCTCCGACCTGTATCCCTTTAACCAATTGGTCCTTTCTGATCGTATTCAGCAACACCTCCAGGACCGATATAAAAAGTAGTCACTTCCAACCAGTCTAGACCGGTTCCAACCGGCTTCAACCGGTTCAAATCGGTCTGGACCAGTTCCAACCGGCTTTGACCGGTTCCAACCAGTTTGAACCAGTTCCAACCACCTTGAACCGGTTCAAACCGGTCTGGGCTGGTTCAAACTGGCTTGGAGTGGTTCCAACCAGTTTGAAACAGTTCCAACCGGTCTAGACCAGTTCCAACCGGCTTCGGCCGGTTCAAACTGGTCTGGACCAGTTCCAACCGGTCTAGACGGGTTCTAACCTGCTTGGACCAGCTCAAACCTGCTTGGACTGCTTCCTACCAGTTGGAACCAGTTCCAACCTGCCTTGACTGGTTCCAACTGGCTTCAACCAGTTCATACCGTATTGGACCAGTACCAACCGGTCTAGACAGGTTCCAACCGGCTTTGACCGGTTGCAACTGGTTTGAACTGGTTCAAACCGGCTTTGACCGGTTCCAACCGGTCAAAACCGGTTCCAACTGGCTTGGACCGGTTCCAACCGGTTAAAACCAGTTCCAACTGGCTTCAACCGGTTCAAACCGGTCTGGACCAGTTCCAACAGGCATTGACCGGTTCCAACCAGTCTGAACCGGTTCCAACCACTTGAACCGTTTCAATCCAGTCTGGACCGGTTGAAATTGGCTTGGACCGGTTCCAACCGGATTGAACCAGTTCCAACCGGTCTAGACCAGTTCCAACCGGCTTTGACCGGTTCAAACCGGTCTGGACCATTTCCAACCAGTCTCAACAGGTTCCACCCAGCTTTGACCAGTTCAAATTGGTCTGAACCAGTTCCAACCGGCTTTGACCGGTTGCAACCGTTCTGAACCGGTACCAACTGCCTTGAACCGGTTCAATGCGGTCTGGACCAGTTCAAACTGGCTTGGACCGTTCCTACTAGTCTGAACCAGTTCCAACCGGATTCAACCGGGCCGGATCCTACCAGTGTGAACCAGTTCCAACCGGATTCAACCGGTTCAAACCAGTCTGGACCGATTCAAACTGGCTTGGACTGGTTCCAACTGGTTGGAACCGGTCCAAACCAGCTTTGACCGGTTCCAACCGGTCTGAACCGGTTCCAACCGGCCTGGACCGGTTCAAACTGGCTTGGACCGGTTCCAACTGGTTTGAACCGGTTCAAACCGGCTTTGACCGGTTCCAACCGGTCTGAACCGGTTCCAACCACCTTGAACCGGTTCCAACCAGTCTGGACCGGATCCTACCAGTGTGAACCAGTTCCAACCGGATTCAACCGGTTCAAACCAGTCTGGACCGGTTCAAACTGGCTTGGACCGGTTCCAACTGGTTTGAACCGGTCCAAACCGGCTTTGACCGGTTCAAACCAGTCTTAACCGGTTCCAATTGCTTCCAACTGGTTCAAACCAGTCTGGACCTGTCCGGTTCCAACCAGTCTGGACCGGTTCCTACCAGTCTGAACCAGTTCCAACCGGATTCAACCGGTACAAACCGGTCTTAGCCGGTTCCAACCGCTTTGAACCGGTTCCAACCGGTCTAAACCGGTACCAACCGCCTTGAACCGGTTCAATGCGGTCTGGACCAGTTCAAACTGGCTTGGACCGGTTCCTACCAGTCTGAACCAGTTCCAACCGGATTCAACCGGTACAAACCGGTTTGAGCCAGTTCCAACCGGTCTAGACCGGTTCGAACCTGCTTGGACCAGTTCAAACCGGCTTGGACTGCTTCCTACCAGTCGGAACCAGTTCCAACCTGCCTTGACTGGTTCCAACCTGCTTCAACCAGTTCAAACCGATCTGGGCCAGTACCGACCGGTCTAGACAGGTTCCAACCAGCTTTCACTGGTTTGAACCGGTTTGGACCGGTTCAAACCGGTCTGGACCGGTTCAAACTGGCTTGGACCGGATCCAACTGGTTTGAACCGGTTCAAACCGGCTTTGACCGGTTCCAACCGGTCTTAACCGGTTCCAACCGCTTTGAACCGGTTCAAACCGGTCTGGACCGGTTCAGACCGGTTGGAACCGGTTCCAACCACCTTGAACTGGTTCAAACCAGTTAGGACCGGTTCAAATTGGCTTGACCGGTCTGAACCAGCTTCAACGTGCTTCAACCAGTTCAAACCGATGTGGACCAGTACCGACCGGTCTAGACAGGTTCCAACAAGCTTTGACTGGTTTGAACCGGTCCAAACCGGCTTTGACCGGTTCCAACCAGTCTTAACCGTTTTCAACCACTTTCAACCGGTTCAAACCGGTCGGGGCCGGTTCCAACCACTTTGAACCGGTTCAAACTGGTCGGGGCCAGTTCAAACTGGCTTGGACCGGTTCCAACCGGTCTGAACCGGTTCCAACCGACTTGAACCGGTTCAAACCAGCCTGGAAGGGTTCAAACTGGCTTGGACCAGTTCCAACTGGTTTCAACCGGTTCAAACCGGCTTTGACCGGTTCCAACCAGTCTGAACCGGTTCCAACCGCCTTGAACCGGTTCAAACCAGTCTGGACCAGTTCCTACCAGTCTGAACCAGTTCCAACTGGATTCAACCGGTTCAAACCGGTTTGAGCCAGTTCCAACCAGTCTAGACCGGTTCCAACCTGCTTGGAACGGTTCAAACCGGCTTGGACTGCTTCCTACCAGTCTGCTTCGACTGGCTCCAACCTGCTTCAACCAGCTCAAACCGATCTGAACCAGTACCGACCGGTCTAGACAGGTTCCAACCGGCTTTGACCGGTTCCAACCGCTCTGAACTGGTTCCAACCACTTGAACCGGTTCAAACCAGTCTGGACCAGTTCAAATTGGCTTGGACCAGTTCCAACCAGTCTAGACCAGTTCCAACCAGCTTTGACTGGTTTAAACCGGTCTGGACCATTTCCAACCGGTCTCAACGGGTTCCACCCAGCTTCAACCAGTTCAAACCGATGTGGACCAGTACCGACCGGTCTAGACAGGTTCCAACAAGCTTTGACTGGTTTGAACCGGTCCAAACCGGCTTTGACCGGTTCCAACCAGTCTTAACCGTTTTCAACCACTTTCAACCGGTTCAAACCGGTCGGGGCCGGTTCCAACCACTTTGAACCGGTTCAAACCGGCCGGGGCCAGTTCAAACTGGCTTGGACCGGTTCCAACCGGTCTGAACCGGTTCCAACCGACTTGAACCGGTTCAAACCAGCCTGGAAGGGTTCAAACTGGCTTGGACCAGTTCCAACTGGTTTCAACCGGTTCAAACCGGCTTTGACCGGTTCCAACCAGTCTGAACCGGTTCCAACCGCCTTGAACCGGTTCAAACCAGTCTGGACCAGTTCCTACCAGTCTGAACCAGTTCCAACTGGATTCAACCGGTTCAAACCGGTTTGAGCCAGTTCCAACCAGTCTAGACCGGTTCCAACCTGCTTGGAACGGTTCAAACCGGCTTGGACTGCTTCCTACCAGTCTGCTTCGACTGGCTCCAACCTGCTTCAACCAGCTCAAACCGATCTGAACCAGTACCGACCGGTCTAGACAGGTTCCAACCGGCTTTGACCGGTTCCAACCGCTCTGAACTGGTTCCAACCACTTGAACCGGTTCAAACCAGTCTGGACCAGTTCAAATTGGCTTGGACCAGTTCCAAGCAGTCTAGACCAGTTCCAACCGGCTTTGACTGGTTTAAACCGGTCTGGACCATTTCCAACCGGTCTCGACGGGTTCCACCCAGCTTCGACCAGTTCAAACCGATCTGGACCAGCACCGACCGGTCTAGACAGGTTCCAACCAGCTTTGGCTGGAACCGGTTTGGAACCGGTTGGTTCCAGTTTGGAACCAGCTTTGGAACCGGTTCAGACCGGTTGGAACTGGTTCAAACCGGATCAAACCAGTCTGGACTGGTTCAAACCGGCTTTGACTGGTTCCAACCGGTCTGAACAGGTTCCAACCGCCTTGAACCGGTTCAAACCGGCCTGGACCAGTTCAAACTGGCTTGGACCGGTTCCAACTGGTTTGAACCGGTTCAAACCGGCTTTGACCGGTTCTAACCGGTCTGAACCGGTTCCAACCGCCTTGAACCGGTTCCAACCAGACTGGACCGGATCCTACCAGTGTGAACCAGTTCCAACCGGATTCAACCGGTTCAAACTGATCTGGACCAGTACCGACCGGTCTAGACAGGTTCAAACCAGCTTTGACTGGTTTGAACCAGTTTGAACCGGTTCAAACCGGTCTGGACCGGTTCAAACTGGCTTGGACCGGTTCCAACTGGTTTGAACCGGTCCAAACCGGCTTTGACCGGTTCCAACCAGTCCTAACTGGTTCCAACCGCTTTCAACTGGTTCAAACCGGTCTGGACCGGTCCGGTTCCAACCAGTCTGGACAGGTTCCTACCAGTCTGAACCAGTTCCAACCGGATTCAACCGGTTCAAACCGGTCTTAACCGGTTCCAACCGCTTTGAACCGGTTCCAACCAGTCTAAACCGGTACCAACCGCCTTGAACCGGTTCAATGCGATCTGGACCAGTACCGACCGGTCTAGACAGGTTCCAACCAGCTTTGACTGGTTTGAACTGGTTTGGTCTGGTTCAAACCGGTCTGGATCGGTCCAAATCGGCTTTGACCGGTCCAGATCGGTTTGAACTGGTTGAAGCAGGTTGGACCGTTTCAAACTGGCTTGGACCGATTCCAACTGGTTTGAACCGGTTCAAACCGGCTTTGACTGGTTCCAACCAGTCTGAACCGGTTCCAACCGCCTTGAACCGGTTCAAACCAGTCTGGACTGGTTCCTACCAGTCTGAACCAGTTCCAACTGGATTCAACCTGTTCCAGCCAGTTCCAACCGGTCTAGACCGGTTCCAACCTGCTTGGACCAGTTCAAACCGGCTTGGATTGCTTCCTACCAGTCGGAACCAGTTCCAACCTGCCTTGACTGGTTCCAACCGGCTTCAACCAGTTCAAACCGGCTTTGACCGATCCCAACCGGTCTTAACCGGTTCCAACCGCTTTGAACCGGTTCAAACCGGCCTGGACCGTTTCAAACTGGCTTGGACCGATTCCAACTGGCTTGGATCGGTTCCAACCGGCTTTGACCGGTTCCAACCGGTCTGAACCGATTCCAACCACTTGAACCAGTTCAAACCAGTCTGGACCAGTTCAAACCGGTCTGGACCATTTCCAACCAGTCTCAACAGGTTCCACCCAGCTTCGGCAAGTTCAAACCGGTCTGAAACGGTTCAAACCGGCTTTGACCGGTTCCAACCGGTCTGAACCGGTTCCAACCACTTTGAACCAGTTAAAACCAGTCTGGACCGGTTCCTACCAGTCTAAACCAGTTCCAACTGGATTCAACCGGTTCAAACCGGTTTGAGCCAGTTCCAACCGGTCTAGACCGGTTCAAACCTGCTTGAACCGGTTCAAACCGGCTTGGACTGCTTCCTACCAGTCTGAACCAGTTCCAACCAGTCTAGACAGGTTCCAACCACCTCGAACCGGTTCAAAGCAGTCTGGACCGGTTCAAACTGGCTTGGAGCGGTTCCAACCGGTTTGAGCCAGTTCCAACCGGACTAGACCAGTTCTAACCGGCTTCAACCAGTTCCAACCGGTTTTGACAGGTTCCAAGTGGTCTGACCTGGTTCAAACCACCTTGAACCGGTTCAAACCGGTCTGGACTGGTTCAAAGTGGCTTGGACCGGTTCCAACTGGTTTGAACCAGTTCCAACCGATCTAGACCAGTTCCAACCGGCTTCGACCAGTTCAAACCAGCCTCGACCAGTTCAAACCAGTCTAGACAGGTTCCAACCAGGTTCGACCGGTTCCTACCAGTCTGAACCAGTTCCAACCAGCTTCGACCGGTTCCAACCGGCTTCGACCAGTTCAAACCGGTCTGGTCCAGTACCGATCATCTTGGACCAGTTCCTACCAGTCTGAAACAGTTCCGAATGGCTTTGACTGGTTCCAACCGGTCCAGACTGGTTGGAACCGGTTGGAAGCCGGTTGGAACCAGTCGAAGCCAGTTGGAACTGGTTCAGACTGGTAGGAACCTGTCCGAGCAGGTTTGAACCGTTCCGAGCAAGTAGGAACCGTTCCAAGCTGGTTTGAACTGGTCCAAGCTGGTTAGAACCGGTCTAGACTGGTTGGAACTGGTCCAGACTGTTTTGAACCGGTCGAAGCTAATTAGAATGCTTCCAGCTAGGCCTGGTCTACACTTCTATCCGATTGATTAAAACGCACAGAGGACTCAGCTACATTAGTAGAAAATCATAATCAGTGTTTTAAATGCATTATAAACATGCAAACCAGACATCAGACACCATGCAACTATAGAGCACAAAACTTTTCTATGCCATTTTACATTGGGGATTTTTTTCTTTTGCTATAACAATTTAATTTATGACTTATTTATAGTGGGGGTTTTCCTGTGTGTAGATCCACCCAGAGACAATGCAACTTATTGCAAGTAGAAAATTAAGGCAGCAGGAAACAAAATGGGGTAAAAACTTTGTCCCTGGCTTGTTGGTAACTAGTTCTTCTATTAGTGGAGAGTTTCTTACACACTCCTTAAGTAAAGGTAAAGGGACCCCTGACCATTAGGTCCAGTCATGGCTGACTCTGGGGTTGCGGCGCTCATCTCGCTTTATTGGCTGAGGGAGCCGGCGTACAGCTTCTGGTTCATGTGGCCAGTATGACTAAGCCGCTTCTGGCGAACCAGAGCAGCGCACGGAAATGCCGTTACCTTCCCGCCGGAGGGGTACCTATTTATCTGCTTGCACTTTGATGTGCTTTCGAACTGCTAGGTTGGCAGGAGCAGGGACTATAGCTGTCAACTTACAGATTTGAATTTGTGTATTGTTTTTCTCTTTTTCTTTTATTATTCTTTATTGTCTTTCTTGATATAAGTATAAAATACCTAATAAAAAAAATTTATTTTTTTTTAAAAGAAAATAAGGGACCAGCAGCCTCAAAAATAAGGGATCAGCAGCCAAAATAAGGGATCAACAATTACTTTGATAAAATGCATATTTTGTTGCATGCAAATGTCTTTAGATACCTATTAGGTCCATAAATTACCATATAGCATATATTCAACACAAAAAACAGCGACAATTTGTTGTTGACAAAGGACAGTTGGACATAGAAAGGGCCCCATTACTTTCAGTAACTTATTTAAGGGACATCATCAATAAGGGACAGCAGCGGGACATGGCGCTGGGATAAGGGACTGTCCCGCCAAATAAGGGACGCTTGACAGCTATGGCAGGGACCAAGCAACAGGAGCTCACCCCGTCGTGGGGATTCGAACCGCCGACCTTCTGCTCAGCAAGTCCTAGGCTCTGTGGTTTAACCCACAGCGCCACCCGCGTCCCAAGAGATACTTGAACATTAAAAAATGCCCTTCCTCTGCCTGCAGCCTAAAGTGGCGCTGTCCATTTTACCACCTACGGATTGTTCTACCACCTCATTCTGCTGCGTATGCAGAACAGGCCTGATTCTTTGGAACTTGCTGATAAATTTGGCTGACTTGGCCATCGTTGGTACAGATGCTGGAATGAAAGGTCACACCAGGGGAAGGGCATATTATTTCCCCCCCGATTTCAAAATACTCTGTTATTTACAGCGGTGGGTGGAGGGTGTTGCTCTGAGAGTAGTTCCTACTAGACTTGCCCAGAAAGGGAAACAGCTAGGAAGGTTCCTCAAAGTATAACAGCGAGTAGATATTGCAGAATCATGCAACACACATTCGAACCCACACTTACGCACATATCAGGCTTCAGAAGGGCAAAGAAGGAGGAGATGGGAGATCTAGCTGCAAATCTAGAGAGATAAAGAAGTTGACGGGAGCAATTACATAAGAGGCAAAACCCTTTGGAAAGTGTTGCAAATGTCACTAGACGTGGTCTCACACTTACAATGTGAGGGTGAGGCAAAATACCAGCAGCACCTTGCCTGCCACATACCCTCAAAATCGACAGCCCCTCCACTTCTATTACCGTATTTTTTGCTCTATAAGACTCACTTTTCCCCTCCTAAAAAGTAAGGAGAAATGTGTGTGCGTATTATGGAGCGAATGCAGGTTGCGCAGCAATCCCCGCTGCGCAGCGATCCCTCTTGCTGTTCTGGCTTCTGAGATTCAGAATATTTTTTTTCTTGTTTTCCTCCTCCAAAAACTAGGTGTGTCTTGTGGTCTGGTGAGTCTTATAGAGCAAAAAATACAGTACTTTCTTTCACACACCTTTAACCTAATTTCATGCTTCTTTTTCTATTACACATTGTTATCCATCTTATTTAGTATTCCAGTATTTAAAACGGAACTTGTTTATTCTAATAGGAGTTCTGATTTTTCAGTATGGTTTTGCAAGTATCCTTTAAATACCTTCCAGTCCCTGTCTATCTTCTCTTTTGAAATCGTTCGAATTGCAATTGAGTAGATTGGAAGTCTAACACAAAGGTGGGGTGAGGGGTGGCGAATGGTGATGGGAAAAGGAATTATCTGTGGGATTGAGTGTAGGTATATTTGCAATATGTGTGTATTAATGCTGAATAATTTTAATAATAAAAACTTTTCAAAAAAAAAAAAAAAAGATTGACAGCCCTAAAGGACAACAAGCTGTGTAGAGCCATGTTGGCAAGCAGATTGGAACATGGTAGGGGAGCAGGCAGTACTTTACTACTTTAGTGCTTTGAGCCAAGAATCTCTGCAAGATGTACCATTTTGGAAGAAGATTCCAGCTGGAAGAAATCCTAGCTACCTGCTGCCCAAATGTCTAGACCAGTGGTTTTTAGGAACAACTGAGATAAGCTGCAGGAGATCTGTGCTAGGATATCCCAGAATCTGCATATTTACCTAAGAGCAGCTCTCCAATTTTTCAGAGCAGGGGTTTAAAAAACAAAACAAAAACGTTTTCCGGGCACCATTTCCCTGATATAAAAATCACATGGATTGCTGATTAATTGACAGAAGCCCATATTGATCAGTGAAAGTAAATCATTGAACTGGCAGGCTGGTGAAATAACAGCATACATTTTCAGACTCTGCTTTTTAAAAAGCAGAGACATCACCTTGCCAACAAAGGTCGGTATGGTTAAAGCTATGGTTTTCCCAGTAGTGATGTATGGAAGTGAGAGCTGGACCATAAAGAAGGCTGGTCGCCGAAGAATTGATGCTTTTGAATTATGGTGCTGGAGGAGACTCTTGAGAGTCCCATGGACTGCAAGAAGATCAAACCTTTCCATTCTGAAGGAAATCAGCCCTGAGTGCTCACTGGAAGGACAGATCCTGAAGCTGAGGCTCCGCCACCTCATGAGAAGAGAAGACTCCCTGGAAAAGACCCTGATGCTGGGAAAGATGGAGGGCACAAGGAGAAGGGAACGACAGAGGACGAGATGGTTGGACAGTGTTCTCGAAGCTACCAGCATGAGTTTGACCAAACTGCGGGAGGCAGTGGAAGACAGGAGTGCCTGGCGTGCTCTGATCCATCGGGTCACGAAGTGTCAGACACGACTAAACGACTAAACAAATTTTTTGACTGGTGTGCTAGGGGGTAGGAGATTTTTTTCAGCCTGAGGGCCAAATGCCAGTGGAGCCAGCGGTAGGACTGGACAGAGCAATAAAAGTGATTCCTTTGTATGGTAGGATGGAGAGCTTCATTGCACATTCAACTGTCTCGATCCCCCATCCAGGCATACAAGAAACATTGTCAGAATTCAAGGACACAGTCCACTTAGGCAAAAACATTCAAGGAGGACGCAGATTAAGGCTGGTGATGGTGTGTGGCCTGGGGATAATCTCAGGGGATGCATTTGGTCCCCAGGCCTGTGAGTTCTCCATTCTTGAGTTAACTGCTGGTAACTGGAAAGGAAGAATACATTGTAAACAATGCTATTTCTTTCTAATGTGGAGCTGAGGTACAGTGGTACCTCAGGTTACATACGCTTCAGGTTACAGACGCTTCAGGTTACAGACTCCGCTAACCCAGAAATAGTACCTCGGGTTAAGAACTTTGCTTCAGGATGAGAACAGAAATAGTGCTCTGGCGGCGCGGCAGCAGCAGGAGGCCCCATTAGCTAAAGTGGTGCTTCAGGTTAAGAACAGTTTCAGGTTAAGAACAGACCTCTGGAACGAATTAAGTACTTAACCCGAGGTACCACTGTAAATTATAAATTAACATGGAGAGGGAGCGAGAACACAAGCGTTACCCCTGTCTCTAAGTCACTGTCAGCTCCAACCATGGCTATGGTTCTAAAGAGGGATTCTTTGCATGTTCGGCTGAATGTGCATAGAGTCCTATGTGCAAGCTGCAGTCCTGCACTATCAGTCTCCCCAGTTGCAGGCAGGATTCCAAGCATGTTTAGCTGGATGTGCAAAGAATCTCCCTTCAGCCTCCAAGTCAGCATGAAGCTCCACCTCTCTCCTTCCAGGCGTTCTTGGACCTAACACCAGAACAGAGCCGCACAGACTGTGCTCCTAAAGGTAAAGGTAAATGGACGCCAACCATTAAGTCCAGTTGCGGCCGACTCTGGGGTTGCGGCGCTCATCTTGCGTTATTGGCTGAGGGAGCCGGCGTACAGCTTCCGGGTCATGTGGCCAGCATGACTAAGCCGCTTCTGGTGAACCAGAGCAGCGCACAGAAATGCCGTTTACCTTCCCGCAGGAGCAGTACCTATTTATCTACTTGCACTTTAACGTGCTTTCGAACTGCTAGATTGGCAGGAGCAGGGACCGAGCAACGGGAGCTCACCCCGTCACAGGGATTTGAACTGCCGGCCTTCTGATCAGCAAGTCCTAGGCTCTGTGGTTTAACTCACAGCACCACTATGCTCCTGGGCACACTGTAAATTCAAAGCACTCTTCTGCAATTTTGGCAGTTATGGTTTCCCCCAAAGAATCCTGGGAAATGTGGTTTGTTAAGGGTGCTGGCCTCACAAAGCTAGAATTCACGGCCCGTTAACAAACTACAGCTCCCAGGATTCTCCCTGGCTGCTCTAAATGTATGCCCCCCCAAAATTAATGGAGACAATCTTCCATGCATCAGATGAAGTAGATTCCAGCCCACAAAAACTGATCCCATAAACTTTTTAGTCTTATAAGGTGCTACAATACTTTTTGCCTGACTTGTCCAGCTTGTGGGATATTTACAATGCAGACAAACCAACAATGCATGTTTGCTAGAAAGGCACATGATCGGAGCTGAAGCTCAGAGTTTTCCTGCAAGTTTGCTAGAGAGAACTCTGAGAAACAGTCACACTTCTCTCTGACATGGGGGAGGGCATCGCCATATATAATCTTCTCACCTGGTCTTTCACCCCATTCCAGCAATGTAGAACATATGCTAAGTCTGAGCCACAGCTCATGTGCTTGTAACGGAATTACCATTTTAAGCCTGCCTGAACAAAGCTGCTGTACCTGTTAATCTTCAACAAGTATCCTGAATGAGTAGATGTCATTTGTACCTTTTACAAGGCTGTTTGTGTGACCATTGCTTTAAGGGAGGAGAAAAGGGGAAATACCAGGTGAATCCAGTCTGCCTTAAAAGTATCCTGGATTACTGACACCAGAAGGTATAAAACTAGCCTATCTAAGCTTCCCTTTTGGGATGTGGGTGGTGCTGTGGTCTAAACCACTGAGCCTACGGCTTGCCGAGAGGAAGGTCAGCAGTTTGAAGCTCCTGCCCACCTAGCAGTTCGAAAGCACGTCAAGTGCATGTAGATAAATAGGTACCACTCTGGCGGGAAGGTAAACAGCATTTCTGTGAGCTGCTCTGGTTCGCCAGAAGCGGCTTAGTCATGCTGGCCACATGACCCGGAAGCTGTCTGCAGACAAATGCCGGCTCCCTCTGCCTATAGAGCGGGATAAGCATGCAACCTCAGAGTCATCCGTGACTGGACCTAACGGTCAGGGGTACCTTTACCTTTAAACTTCCCTTTTAAGCTGCAAAGGGATGGCACTCCGCTGAACTCACAAACATGAGGGTGGAAGGACAATATCTAATGAATATATCACCTTCTAGCATCTATGCACATCCCTACATAGCGGTTGGTGCTGGGCCTTGACTCAGACCTGCTTAGCTTCATCAGGGCAGCTACCGGCAGACCATAGTCCAGGATTTATGCTATCACATGCCACACTGAGGAAGCCAAAATGGTGGAAACATAAATTTTAAATGAATATAAATACACACACACACACAATAATCCTGCAAATGCGGCATGAGTGTGGTGCCACACTCTTCTTGTTGCCCAATCACTAGGTGTCTCTGTGGTGTCGCCGTGCAAATACACAGGCAGCAATTCCTCCTCCCACGAGCAGGGTTAAAGGTGGCAGGCTGTGTTTGTCTTTGCGTGAGGTGTAGCCGTGTGCCTGTGACACCGGCAGGATTTATGAGCCTCATTAAAGCCAAGGAGATCATGCCCTCTGACGGGGAGAAACAGCTGGCTAGCAGGCCTTGGGCTCATCCTCGGGCACGGCAGGTTCCCAGCTTCTGTCTCCAACTTTTCAGGCCTCTGGGGCCACTTCTCAAATTACTTTCGAAGAGAGTGATTAAATGCGGCGGAAGGGAAAAGTACAGCCCAGCTGCTTCTCATTGGCCCATGCATTCACTGCACTCTAACATAGGTACACCTTCCGTCCCTCTGACTATGGCTAAAGGTAGGGGAACTCTCTTTCGCTTTCTGCCCTTTGTTAATTCCCGATCTCAAGCTCCACTCCTGTCTTGTCTACCTATTAAAATTCACTAGCGGCCATGGCACCTGGATAACTGGTTCAACTTTCTAGTTGTTGTAAACAAAATCTGCCCTTATTTCCTTATGGGGAACACAAGAGCCCTCATAGAGTCCTTTGTAGGTTCTCCATCGGTCGGAGGAAAAAACCAGAGGCCAACCAGAGAATATTGAGAAGCAAAGCAGCTAGTAAGCTTGATCCTTATTGATCTGTTGCAACAGGGTGCTCCCCTCACACGCAGGAAAGGAGGAGGAACCCAGAACAATGGCGCGCAAGGCCTTATATAGACATTTTGAAATTGCCACCCTGTAGATCAAGACCACCCCAAGAAACATCATACATACATCACAGAAGGGGTGTAACTAACCTAAGACCACCTCTCAGATACATCATACCTACATCACAGAAAAGGCGGTCTACAACAGAAATTTGAATGTTGTTTTTCTCCTGTCATTGTTTATCTCCTGTCTGGCAGGTTACTTGACTGGACTGCCTGGGGAGCCTAGCCAGTCTTTTGTAATGAGAAATACTTAGTTCCTGGGCCATGTCACAGGCTCACACCCTATTCAAACACAGACTTACCCTTAAGACAGGATTTGTGAAGGAAAGGACAATCGGGAGGCTCCTCCATTTGGCATTGCAGAGAAAACACTTGGTCAGCCTGGGAGTCAAAATGGCTCCATTGCTGCTCTCCTGTGCAGCTATATATATATATATATATATTGCTGCTCTCCTGTGCAGGCATGTGGCCTATATATCTATGTAGGCCTGGTACATTTATGAACCTTTATTATATACATAAGACCTTAATTTATTTATTTGAATGTCAGTTCACCCTTTAAAAGTAATAGTTGTGGTAGCAGACACCTCCTCTCCCGAGCCTTCTGGTCGGTGCTCATAGCAGCAGTGAGCATAAATGAACCAATTTATTACACAATTCCAATTGCCCCTATTTACCAGGGAGCATCTCATTTTCAGTTCCACGTCCCTGGAAAATCATTGTTAGTGTGAGCTGCTATCATTGTCAATCTTCAGGGTTTAGTGGCTAAGGGAAATGGAAGTTGTAGTCCACAACATCTGGAGGGAACTAGATTGATGCCTGGTGGAGAAAGTCCTGCGAAGGGAGAATCCTGACTCTTGCCCCCGCCCCCATTTCACGTGGGAAATGGGCCTCGGTCCAGCATACCTGAAGGAGCGTCTCCACCCCCATCGCTCTACCCGGACACTGAGGTCCAGCTCCGAGAGCCTTCTGGCGGTTCCCTCACTGCGAGAAGCCAAGTTACAGGGAACCAGGCAGAGGGCCTTCTCGGTGGTGGCGCCCTCCCTGTGGAACACCCTCCCACCAGATGTCAAAGAGAACAACAACTACCAGACTTTTAGAAGACATCTGAAGGCAGCCCTGTTTAGGGGAGCTTTTAATGTTTGATGTATCACAGTATTTTAATATTCTTTTGGAAGCCGCCCAGAGTGGCTGGGGAAACCCAGCCAAATGGGCGGGGTATAAATAATAAATTATTATTATATTATTATTATGAAGAAAGATGCCATGGGGACTAATTGTTGGACCATATTCCTTCAAAGGACAATGAAATGGCCAGAGACTTCTTACTGACAAGGAGAGCTATGGTCAGGTCATTCTACCCACACACTTCAGACCTACTTCTTCTTGGAGGTTGAGAACCATGAGTATTACGTTTATCTTCTTCTTCTTCTTCTTCTTCTTCTTCTTCTTCTTCTTCTTCTTCTTCTTCTTCTTCTTCTTCATCACTGGAGGAATATCGTAAGTTGATTTGTGGAGCAAGCAGTCAGTTTGGAAGGGGAATGGGAGGCAGATGATTCTCCACCGTTTCTTGTGGCAGCTGATAAAATACATGTTCTCTGCTGGATCTGCACTGTACTATCGGCCTTCTGGCCTGAGGAATGGACAATCATTGGGTGGGTGAGGAAAACCTCTGAGCTCAAGTCCTTTCATAGTGGTGGGTCTGCTGGAACCGCAAGAGGGAGCAAGCAGGGAAAATATTCAGGGTGGCCTTAAAGCATCCTCACAAGTCCTTCAGAAGTTCTCCTGCACAAGCATACTTAAAATGACCGTGGGCTGTGTGGATCGCTGCACATTTGCACTATCCTACTCTGTGACCCTTTGCGGTTCCCAATATGGGACTCCTGAGACGAATGGCACCGGTTCAAACTGGCTTGGACCGGTTCCAACTGGTTTGAACCAGTTCAAACCGGCTTTGACCGGTTCCAACCGGTCTGGACCGGTTCAAATTGGCTTGGACCAGTTCCTACCAGTCTGAACCAGTTCCATCCGGATTCAACCGGTTCAAAACGGTTTGAGGCAGTTCCAACCGGTCTAGATGGGTTCTAACCTGCTTGGACCAGCTCAAACCTGCTTGGACTGCTTCCTACCAGTCAGAACCAGTTTCAACCTGCCTTGACTGGTTCCAACCGGCTTCAACCAGTTCAAACCGATCTGGACCAGTACCGACCTGTCTAAACAGCTTCCAACCAGCTTTGACTGGTTTGAACCGGTTCAAACTGGTCTGGACCGGTTCAAACTGGCTTGGACCGGTTCAAACTGGTTTGAACCAGTTCCAACCGGCTTTGACTGGGTCCAACCGGTCTGAACCGGTTCCAAGGGCCTTGAACCGGTTCAAACCAGTCTGGACCAGTTCCAACTGGCTTGGACCGGTTCCAACCAGTTTAAACCAGTTCCAACTGGTCTAGACTGGTTCCAACTGGCTTCAACCGGTTCAAACCGGTCTGGACCAGTTCCAACCGGCTTTCACCGGTTCCAACCGGTCTGAACCGGTTCCAACCACTTGAACCGGTTCCAACCAGTCTGGACCGGTTCAAATTGGCTTGGACCAGTTCCAACTGGATATAACCAGTTCCAACCTGTCTAGACCAGTTCCAACCAGCTTTGAACCGGTTCAACCGGTCTGAACCGGTTCCATCCGCCTTGAACCGCTTCAAACCGGTCTGGACAGGTCCAAACCGGCTTGGACCGGTTCCGACTGGTTTGAACCGGTTAGAACCAGCTTTGACCGGTTCCAACCGGTCTGAACCAGTTCCAACTGCCTTGAACCGGTTCAAACCGGTCTGGACTGGTTCAAGTACCAACTGCCTTGAACCGGTTCAAACCGGTCTGGACCGGTTCAAACTGGCTTTGACCGGTTCCAACTGGTTTGAACCGGTTCAAATCGGCTTTGACCGGTTCCAACAGGTCTGAACCGGTTCCAACTGCCTTGAACTGGTTCAAACTGGTCTGGACCAGTTTCAACTGGTTTGAACCAGTTCCAACTGGTCTAGACCAGTTCCAACTGGCTTCAACCGGTTCAAACCAGTCTGGACCAGTTCCAACCGGCTTTCACCGGTTCCAACCGATCTGAACCAGTTGCAACCACTTGATCCGGTTCAAACCAGTCATGACTGGTTCAAATTGGCTTGGACCGGTTCCAACTGGTTTGAACCAGTTCCAACCGGTCTAGACCATTACCAACCCGTCTCGACAGGTTCCATCCATCTTCGACCGGTCTGAACCAGTTCCAACCGGCTTTGAACCGGTTCAAACCAGTCTGGACCGGTTCAACCTGGCTTGGACCGGTTTCAACTGGTTTGAACCGGTTGAAACTGGCTTTGACCGGTTCCAACCGGTCTGAACCGGTTCCAACCACCTTGAACCGGTTCCTACCAGTCTGAACCAGTTCCAACCGGATTCAACCGGTTCAAACCCGTTTGAGCCAGTTCCAACCGGTCTAGACCGGTTCTAACCTGCTTGGACCAATTCAAACCGGCTTGGACTGCTTCCTACCAGTCTTCCCTTGACTGGTTCCAACCTGCTTCAACCAGTTCAAACTGATCTGGACCAGTACCGACCGGTCTGAACCAGTTCCACCTGGTCTAGACCGGTTCCAACTGGCTTCAACCAGTTCAAACCAGTCTGGACCAGTTCCAACCGGATTTCACCGGTTCCAACCAGTCTTAACCAGTACCAACTGCCTTGAACTGGTTCAAACCGGTCAGGACCGGTTCAAACTGGCTTTGACCGGTTCCAACTGGTCTGAACCGGTTCAAACCAGCTTTGAACGGTTCCAACAGGTCTGAACCAGTTCCAACCGCATTGAACCGGTTCAAACCGGTCTGGACCAGTTCCAACTGGTCTGAACCAGTTCCAACTGGTCTAGACCGGTCCCAACTGGCTTCAACCGGTTCAAACCAGTCTCGACCATTACCAACCGGTCTCGACAGGTTCCATCCATCTTCGACCGGTCTGAACCAGTTCCAACCGGCTTTGAACCGGTTCAAACCGGTCTGGACTGGTTCAAACTGGCTTGGACCGGTTCCTACTGGTTTGAACCGGTTGAAACTGGCTTTGACCGGTTCCAACCGGTCTGAAACATTTCCAACCGCCCTGAACCGGTTCCTACCAGTCTGAACCAGTTCCAATCGGATTCAACCAGTTCAAACCCGTTTGAGACAGTTCTAACCGGTCTAGACCGGTTCTAACCTGCTTGGACCAATTCAAACCGGCTTGGACTGCTTCCGACCAGTCTTCCCTTGACTGGTTCCAACCTGCTTCAACCAGTTCAAACTGATCTGGACCAGTACCGACCGGTCTGAACCAGTTCCAACTGCTCTAGACCGGTTCCAACTGGCTTCATCCGGTTCAAAACAGTCTGGACCAGTTCCAACCGGATTTCACCAGTTCCAACCAGTCTTAACCAGTACCTACTGCCTTGAACCGGTTCAAACCGGTCTGGACCGGTTCAAACTGGTCTGAACCAGTTCCAACTGGTCTAGACCGGTTCCAACTGGCTTCAACCGGTTCAAACCAGTCTCGACCATTACCAACCGGTCTCGACAGGTTCCATCCATCTTCGACCGGTCTGAACCAGTTCCAACCGGCTTTGAACCGGTTCAAACCAGTCTGGACCGGTTCAAACTGGCTTGGACCAGTTCCAACTGGCTTGGACCGGTTGAAACCGGTCTGGACCATTTCCAACCGGTTTCGACAGGTTCAAACCAGTCTCGACCATTACCAACCGGTCTCGACAGGTTCCATCCATCTTCGACCGGTCTGAACCAGTTCCAACCGGCTTTCAACCGGTTCAAACCAGTCTGGACCGGTTCAAACCGGCTTTGACCGGTTACAACAGGTCTGAACCGGTCCCAACCGCCTTGAACCGGTTCAAACTGGTCTGGACCAGTTCCAACTGGTCTGAACTAGTTCTAACTGGTCTAGACCGGTTCCAACTGGCTTCAACCGGTTCAAACCAGTCTGGACCAGTTCCAACCGTATTTCACCGGTTCCAACCAGTCTGAACCAGTTGCAACCACTTGAACCGGTTCAAACCAGTCAGGACCGGTTCAAATTGGCTTGGACCGGTTCCAATCGGTTTGAACCAGTTCCAACCGGTCTAGACCAGTTCCAAATGGCTTTGACCGGTTCAAACCGGTCTGGACCTTTACCAACCGGTCTCAACAGGTTCCATCCATCTTTGACCGGTCTGAACCAGTTCCAACCGGCTTTGAACCGGTTCAAACCGATCTGGACCGGTTCCTACCAGTCTGAACTAGTTCCAACCGGCTTCAACCAGTTCAGGACCGGTTCCAACTGGTCTGAACCGGTTCCAATCGCTTTGAACCGGTTCAAACCGGTCTGGACAGGTTCAAACTGGCTTGGACCGGTTCCAACTGGTCTTAACCAGTACCAACTGCCTTGAACCGGTTTAAACCGGTCTGGACCGGTTCAAACTGGCTTTGACCGGTTCCAACTGGTTTGAACCGGTTCAAACCGGCTTTGGCCGGTTCCAACAGGTCTGAACCGGTTCCAACCGCCTTGAACCAGTTCAAACCGATCTGGACCGGTTCCTACCAGGCTGAACTAGTTCCAACCGGCTTCAACCAGTTCAAGACCGGTTCAAATTGGCTTGGACCGGTTCAAACCGGCTTTGGCCGGTTCCAACAGGTCTGAACCGGTTCCAACCGCCTTGAACCGGTTCAAACCGGTCTGGACCAGTTCCAACTGGTCTGAACCAGTTCCAACTGGTCTAGACCGGTTCCAACTGGCTTCAACCAGTTCAAACCAGTCTCGACCATTACCAACCAGTCTCGACAGGTTCCATCCATCTTCGACCGGTCTGAACCAGTTCCAACCGGCTTTGAACCGGTTCAAACCAGTCTGGACCGGTTCAAACTGGCTTGGACCAGTTCCAACTGGCTTGGACTGGTTCAAACCGGTCTGGACCATTTCCAACCGGTTTCGACAGGTTGCACCCAGCTTCGACCAGTTCAAACCGGCCTGAACCAGTTCCAACCTGCTTCAACCGGTTCCAACTGGTTTCGACCAGTTCAAACCGGTCTGGTCCAGTACCGACCTGTCTAGACAGGTTCCAGCAGGTTCGAGCGGTTCCAACCGGTCTGAACCGGTTCAATGCGGTCTGGACCGGTTCAAACTGGCTTGGACTGGTTCCTACCAGTCTGAACCAGTTCCAACCGGATTCAACCAGTTCAAACCGTTTTGAGCCAGTTCCAACCGGTCTAGACCGTTTCTAACCTGCTTGGACCAGTTCAAACTGGCTTGGACTGCTTCCTACCAGTCGGAACCAGTTCCAACCTGCCTTGACTGGAGAGCTATTTGGAGAATGGTCAGGTCATTCTACCCACACACTTCAGACCTACTTCTTCTTGGAGGTTGAGAACCATGAATATTACGTTTATCTTGTCCTCTTCTTCTTCTTCTTCTTCTTCTTCTTCTTCTTCCTCTTCCTCTTCCTCTTCCTCTTCTTCTTCTGGAGAATACTTCATGGCCATCACTGGAGGAATATCGTAAGTTGATTTGTGGAGCAAGCAATCAGTTTGGAAGGGGAATGGGAGGGAGATTATTCTCCACCATTTCCTGTGGCAGCTGATCAAATACATGCTCTTTGCAGGATCTGCACTTTGCTATCGGCCTTCTGGCCTGAGGAATGGACAATCATTGGGTGGGTGAGGAAAACCTCTGAGCAGTCCTTTCATAGTGGTGGGTCTGCTGGAACCGCAAGAGGGAGCAAGCAGGGGAAATATTCAGGGTGGCGTTAAAGCATCCTCACAATTCCTTCGGAAGTTCTCCTGCACAAGCATACTTAAAACGACCATGGGCTGTGTGGATTGCTGCACATTTGCACTGTCCTACTCTCTGACCCTTTGTGGTACCCAATATGGGACTCCTGAGACGAATGGCAACCACATTAGCTTGACTCAGAGTAGAGCCATTGCTGAAAAACTTACGTTGCAAGGGCAGCTGCACCCACAAGCAGAAGCAGAGGCACCTCTGGAATTTGCAAACGCCTTTTCTCTGTGGTCATCTCCGTCCTACCTCTCCTTGTCTATAATCTGGGCAGCTTCTTCTGCTTTGTCCTACTAGAATGCTTTGCTCTCATGTGATCCCACATGAAAAGCTGGCAAAGGGTTCTCTTTTTCTCAGTCAGCTCTCGACTCCAGTGATCAAGCTTGTGGCCTTGCACTCATGCGATGATAGGTCTTGTGGTTGAAACATGGGACTGTCTGCTGGTAGCTCTGGGCTCTGCTCCTCTTTTGGCCATGCATTCCAAAGCCAATGTGACTTTGCCCCACTTTACCTACCACAGTCCTCTCTCTCTCTCTCTCTCTCTCTGCATTCCTGTTTGTTTGTTTCTGAAGGATGGTGGAGCTCTAATGCTGGCGAGTGTAAGCACTGACTAAAGTTGCACCACTGGCAACGTGGTCCTGACAAGACCACGGTCAATGGGATAAGCTGAAGCACATCCGTGCATAGGTGCACACCAATGAGTCCATTTCCTATCCAAAGGTTAGCAGTAACTTCAATAAAATGCAAAATCAGAGTCCAGGCAAGGGACTCTGCTTGATGGCTCACAGGATTATATACCGTATGTTTTGCTCTATAAGACTCACTTCTTCCCTCCTAAAAAGTAAGGGGAAATGTGTGTGCGTCTTATGGAGCGAATGCAGGCTGCGCAGTTATCCCAGAAGCCAGAACAGCAAGAGGGATTGCTGCTTTCACTGCACAGCGATCCCTCTTGCTGTTCTGGCTTCTGAGATTCAGAATATGTTTTTTCTTGTTTTCCTCCTCCCAAAACTAGGTGCGTCTTGTGGTCTGGTGCGTCTTATGGAGTGAAAAATACGGTAATCTCATGCTTTGACAGTTACACCTATACGGTATGTGGAGCTCATTGCCAGTAGCAAATAACCAAGTTGCTGGAGGTGACTTTGGCCACACCGAATTTGTTTAACACTCAATAAGCTCCACACCTGGGTGAGGAACTCAGACAATGCTCAGCAAACTCAGAGGTCCTGCAGAGAATAGCTGGTGGGAAGGTGGGGAAAGCCATGCACAACGAGAGAACATCTAGAACACCACAACCCCAAAAATGTTGGGTCTGTTTCTGCAGTGACCCATTTTGCAAAAAAAGCACCCACTTCCCTGCTCCCTTTAATAATAATAATAATAATAATATATTATTATTATTATTATTTCTACCCCACCTATCTGGCTGGGTTTCCCCAGCCACTCTGGACTGCTTCCAACACACATAAAAAACATATTACAGTGGTACCTCAGGTTACATACACTTCAGGTTACATACGATTCAGGTTACACACTCTGCTAACCCAGAAATAGTGCTTCAGGTTAAGAACTTTGCTTCAGGATAAGAACAGAAATCGGGCTCCGGCGGCACGGCAGCAGCAGGAGGCCCCATTAGCTAAAGTGGTGCTTCAGGTTAAGAACAGTTTCAGGTTAAGAACGGACCTCCAGAACAAATTAAGTACTTAACCTGAGGTACCACTGTAAAACATCAAACATTAGAAACTTCCCTAAACAGGACTGCCTTCAGATATCTTCTAAAAGTCAGAGAGTTGTTTATTTTCCTTGACATCTGAAGGCAGGGTGTTCCACAGGGTGGGCGCCACTACTGAGAAGGCCCTCTGCCTGGTTCCCTGTAACTTCGCTTCTCGCAGGGAGGGAACTGCCAGAAGGCCCTCGACGCTGGACCTCAGTGTCCGGGCAGAACGGTGGAGAGGTGCCTTTTGGGAGAAGCACCTGTGTTTTTGAGTATCTCAACGGAGGTGTCAGAGGCTCAGTCTTGTTCTGAGTCACTTTCAATCAATCTCACATGCCAGTATGGGGAATATGCTTGGAGGCACAGCTCAGCTGACCATTTGTGAGCTGGAGGTCCCACATTCCCTGCCTCTTGAAAGTAAGCCAGGAGACGCTGGGTGCTTTGATGGTTGTGCAGGCACGCTCTGTTAGTACTTAATTGACATAACGGAATCATCAAATTGGAAGGCAGGGACAAACACGTACCCACTGGTATGTACAGAAAAGACAAATTGTTCTTATACAAATTCAAATACATGTGGGTGTGGACTATAGGCAACCCCCCTCCAGGTGCACATTTAGGTGAGGGTTACGTGCAAGGCACTGTGCGCCTTAGTGAAATCACACATATTTGAAACACCATTGAAAAAGCCAGCAAGCACCTATTACACCTCATTTTGTGATGTTTTTGTGGTGTATTGAACATGCATAAATGGGTGTTGTGTGCCCGTACTCTGGTCTAATTCGAAGCGGGGGGAGGATTAACAGCTCAAATAATGTTCAAATGTGGACACATCCCTAAACTCACAGCAAATCTATGGGTAATTGATTGGAGGAGTTCAGCTATAGGAACGGGCAAGTTCAGCTGGTGCAAAAAGCGGTCACTTACCACCTTGCTAACAGAGCTGAAGGCCTTGTGAGCCGCGTCTAGCTGTGCATTGCCTCTCCGTTGTTGTTAATATGGCTACAGTTCAACACAATGGCTTTGACTCAGGGTATGCCAAATATTCTCTAGTTTTGATATTTGACTTGAAACCAGCAGTTTGCTTGCAGTCAAACAAATTACCAGAGGGCAGGGGAAAGACTCTTTCAACAGCGTTCCACTGTTTCGACAGTGTTCATTATTGGAGTTAGGGAGAGGGCCTTCTCAACAGTGGCACCCTCCCTGTGGAAAGCCCTCCCTTCAGATGTCAAGGAGATAAAGAACTACATAGATTTAAGAAGTCATCTGAAAGCAGCCCTGTATTGGGAAGTTTTTAATGCTTGACTATACAGTGGTGCCTCGCAAGACGAAAAGAATCCATTCCGTGAGTCTCTTCGTCTAGCGGTTTTTTCGTCTAGCGAAGCAAGCCCATTAGCGGATTAGCGCTATTAGCGGTTTAGCGGCTATTAGCGGCTATTAAAGGCTTAAGGGATTAGCAGATTAGCTGCTAAAAGGCTATTAGCATCTTAGTGCCTTAGAAAAAGGGGGTGGGGAGCGGGGAAAAAACCCCAGGAATCGCAAGACATTTTCGTCTTGCGAAGCAAGCCCATAGCAAATTCGTCCTGCGAAGCACCTCCAAAAAGGAAAACCCTTTCGTCTAGCGGGTTTTCCGTCTTGCGAGGCATTCGTCTTGCGGGGCACCACTGTATGTATATGTATATGTAATTTTCCTGGAAGCCGCCCAGAGTGGGTGGGGAAACCCAGCCAGATGGGCAGGATATAAGTAATAAAATTACTGTTGTTGTTGTTACTGGGATTGGGATTGTTTGTGATGTTATCAGATGAAGCATTCTGACCTCATCAGCAAAAGCATGCAAGCCCAGAAAGTGTAACTCAGTGAGATGCACTCAAGTTTACTGTTCGTTAAGTGTTATGATGTGAATATTCAGTACAGTAGATTTATAAAAACACACATACTTTGTCTATGGCAAAGGCTTTGGATGACAAATAGGGGGGGGGGGAGAGAACGGTGTAGGGAAGAACACTGGTGGAACAATATGAGTATGTTAGCATGGAACAAGTAGAGAAAATCGTCAAAAACAGGAGGTGCTTTTAGATGCGCACCAAAACAAACACACCATGAGGCAAGTGGCTTTTGACTCAGCTCTCGTTTCGCGCTATGAAACACGGTGAGTTTCCATATTTTGTGATTCCGGTGTACCTGCTCATTTCAAGACAAAAAAAACGAGGCCATCAAAAAGAGCAGTAAAATACTATAGAAGCTGTCTGTTTTGAGGTTGCTGTGACATGCAGCTTTTTTCCGCTGAGCTGTTTTTCTGAAGGAGTAATATGAATATTGCCAAGAGTTGCCTTTTTCCTGTACGTGGATGAAGCTACTAATCGCTCCTGCAGCAAAATACAGGAGCTCCCAGTGTGCTTGGAACTTGTGCATCTCTGTGCAGGGCAGATATGCGAGATATTAAAGGTAAAGGTACCCTGCCCATACGGGCCAGTCTTGACAGACTCTAGGGTTGTGCGCTCATCTCACTCTAGAGGCCGGGAGCCAGCGCTGTCCGCAGACACTTCCGGGTCACGTGGTCAACGTGACAAGCTGCATCTGGCGAGCCAGCGCAGCACACGGAACGCCGTTTACCTTCCCGCTGGTAAGCGGTCCCTATTTATCTACTTGCACCCGGGGGTGCTTTCGAACTGCTAGGCTGGCAGGTGCTGGGACCGAACGGCGGGAGCGCACCCCGCCGCGGGGATTCGAACCGCCGACCTTTCGATCGGCAAGTCCTGAGGCTTTTACCCACAGCGCCACCCGGGTCCCTTTATGTGACATATTATCACAAGTTATACCAGAGCTGCAAAGAGCAGCAGGGCATGGGTCCTTTGCAGAGGGTGTTTTTCCTTCTTCTTTCCTATAATGTATATGAGATGGCTTTAAGTGACCGCAAAGGAGAATACCCATCTCCCACTACTTTCCCCCACAGTCTGACTGTGCTAGCCTACCCATAGCTGGTGGCAGTTGATAACATCAGGCTGCCACACTGACCATCGCAGAAGAAAGAAGGAAACTCCAAGCTACACATGCTGGGAGTGATTTCTGGAAGTATTCTGAAGCCAGCTTTGAGTTATCTCTGGGGCAAAAAAAAAAGTTCATTTTAGTCCCTGGAAGTGGGGAGCTAATTAGTGATCATCTGTGGGTAACATTTGGCCTGCCGTCTGTCATTCCTGACCACAACGCTATAGCCTATCATGCCATCTAATCTGAAAGCACCCACATTTACAGTGTTATTCATGTGCCAAGTTGTCTATGGAGCAAAGAAACTCCAGAGAGAGGTTTCTAAAGGCTACCTCCCCTGTACAGGTGAGTCTCTAGGAAAAGTAACTCCATAATGAAACAACTTACTTCAGAAGTGTTGTTGTTGTTGTTTAGTCGTTTAGCCGTGTCCGACTCTTCGTGACCTCATGGACCAGAGCACGCCAGGCACTCCTGTCTTCCACTGCCACCCGCAATTTGGTCAAACTCATGCTGGTAGCTTCAATAACACTGTCCCACCATCTCATCCTCTGTCGTCCCCTTCTCCTTGTGCCCTCCATCTTTCCCAACATCAGGGTCTTTTCCAGGGAGTCTTCTCTTCTCATGAGGCAGCCAAAGTATTGGAGCCTCAGCTTCACGATCTGTCCTTCCAGTGAGCACTCAAGGCTGATTTCCTCAAGAATGGATAGGTTTGATCTTCTTGCAGTCCATGGGACTCTCAAGAGTCTCCTCCAACACCATAATTCAAAAGCATCAATTCTTCAGCGATCAGCCTTCTTTATGGTCCAACTCTCACTTCCATACATCACTACTGGGAAAACCATAGCTTTAACTATACCGACCTTTGTTGGCAAGGTGATGCCTTTTAAGTCAGAACTGATGTAGGAATGGCTTATTTGGTCTGTCGGCAGTTTGAATCCCTGCAACGGGGTGAGCTCCTTTTGCTCGGTCCCTGCTCCTGCCATCCTAGCTGTTCGAAAGCACGTCAAAGTGCAAATAGATGAATAGGTACCGCTCCGGCGGGAAGGTAAACGGCATTTCTGTGCGCTGCTCTGGTTTGCCAGAAGCGGCTTAGTCATGCTGGCCACATGACCTGGAAGCTGTACGCTGGCTCCCTTGGCCTATACAGCGAGATGAGCGCCGCAACCCCAGAGTCGGCCACGACTGGACCTAATGGTCAGGGGTCCCTTTACCTTTACCATCAAACCAGAAATATAAAACTTGAGTTTTGTATTTAGGGTTGTCCCTCCAAACATGTTTGAAAAGACCCCAAGATAAAGGGGGTCCTCAACATTAGCGGGCCCACATCCACCTGAAGTGAAAACAATAGGCAGATAATTTGCTGCCTGAGCTGAAGCAGCAGATAGTGCCCTCCAAGGTCAAAGTGCATAATATACCCAATGCCACTCAAGTTATTTTCTATTTCTAGAAAAAGAGGAGCCAGAACTCACCATGAATGCCTCCCTTGTTCTCTTATAATGGCAATGGCATCCACCTGAGAGCTGTCAGAACTGAGTTCTGGTGAGTTCCAGCTGAAAAAAGCCATATATCTATATCTGTCTGTCTTTCTATATCTCTCATTTTACCCCATACTTCAGGAAATAAAAAAGGCTCGTACGACTGCTTACATACAGCTCTCCCTGCCTCTCAGCAGTTAAAACACAATAATAATAAATTAGTTAACAATGCAACCCTGTCAGGACACCCAGAATCAGTTGCCCCGAGGTGACCGCCTTGCTCTGGCTACTGGCAAGACCGGTGCTGGCAGGCAGTGATTTTAATTCCCCACAAAACCCTGGAGTGTCTGATATAAAGTCACTACAGGGAATTGTGGGAAATTAGGATGGCTGTCTGCTGCTGTCGCCAATGTATCATGGGCAGTGCCAGATGGGGGTCATGGGGCAACCCCTCACCCAAACAAGGAACTCCCCACCCTCCACTTGCCTCCCCTTTGTGGGCATTAGCATATACTGTTATTTTTCTTTCCAATATCTTAACATGTGGGATACAACTCACCCACTTAGAAATTAGGGCTGGGCAATATATTGTCCCAAAACCGGTTTGAAGTCCATAGTGTGATATCGGTTTCATTTCTGACCTGGCAATGTATCACAAATCATAATGTGTGTTATAGCTGGGTGATATATACGTATTGTCCCAAACTGGTTTCAAGTCCATAATTGGTTTCATAATTTTTGACCTGACAATATATTGAAAACTGGGTGGGTGTGTGCTGTGCGATGCAAAAATCACAATGTGGGGGAAACCGTGAAGCCAACTAATGCCTCTACATAGCTCCAGCCTTATTTCAGACATTGTGATATATCAGTATATCGTTGTGTTTAGCTGGTGATATATCACAATGTTGAAAACCAGGTATTGCCCATCCCTACTAGAAATATGAGGGGTGCGGGTGGCGCTGTGGGTTAAACCACAGAGCCTAGGGCTTACTGATCAGAAGGTCAGCAGTTCGAATCCCCGCAATGGGGTGAGCTCCCGTTGCTCGGTCCCTGCTCCTGCCAACCTAGCAGTTCAAAAGCACGTCAAAGTGCAAGTAGATAGTTAGGTACCGCTCCGGTGGGAAGGTAAACGGCGTTTCCGTGCGCTGCTCTGGTTCACCAGAAGCGGTTTAGTCATGCTGGCCACATGACCCAGAAGCTGTACGCCAGCTCCCTCGACCAATAAAGCAAGATGAGCACCGCAACCCCAGAGTCGTCCGTGACTGGACCTAACGGTCAGGGGTCCTTTTGCCTTTACCTTAATAGAAATATACTTTGTCCCTTCTGTGCCCCGCCCTGCAATTTTTTCCTGGTGTCACCCCTGCACTGCACTATACCCTAAACATCGCTGGAGTTCCTGACCCCAGCCGTTGCCTCAGGGTGCTGATGCTGGGCCTGTCCAACAGGATTTGCTCGGAAAGAGCTAAGGGCTGGGAGCAGTCAATACCTTCTGCCCAAGATAGCAGCTGCAGCAGTGGTTGCAGGAATATCTGGGGAGGGGGCTTTGAAGTACTTCTGTGATGGCCTGGGATTCGGACTTGGAGGCTGAACCTGAGGAATCCCAGCCTGCACAGGAGTCCCCGCCTCCAGAACCAGCTGAGGCGGGGCTGGGGCTTGAGCCTGAAGGGTCCTCACCTGTGCTGGATCCTCAGGTGCAGGCACCAGCTGAGTCTGCTCTGGCTCCTGAGGTGATGGAGGACCCGTTGCCTGCAGGTGCTCCACTCTCAGCCCCGTCAGGGGAAGCTGAGGTTGCCTCTGGGTCTGGTAACCCTCCAGCCTCTCCTGAGCTGCAGAGGCTCAGGGCAGAGAGGCGGAGGGAACTAAGTTCTCGCAGGAGGAGTGCTCGCCTCCAGGCCAGGAGAGGCGAGTCACCTGTGGACCGGGGCCGCCCTATGCCTCGGTGCAGATAAAAGCCAGCCAGCCCCAGTCCCAGGTTGCGGGAGCAACATTGTTGGTAGCCTGTTCCTGCTGGCACCCTGTCCTGCTCTTCTGCCAGAGTTCCTGACCTCACCCGACTCCCCGCCTTGGACCCAGCTACAGCTTTGATGGACAGCCTCCATACCGCACCATCGACCTCGGACTGGACTTGGACCTCGCCTCTCAGTTAGCCCCCGGGACCAGCACAACTTCTGCCTACGCCCTTCCCCAGAACCTGCCTTGCCATCACACCTCTGAGCTCAAGCAAAGCTAGGAGCCATGGCAGTTGGACACCAGCCCACATTTCCTTGCTACTATTGAAAGCACCCATATTCTGAAGACAGATGGCTGAACAGAGAAGCTCACAATTCGTTTAATCTCAGGGATTCTCTTAGGTCAGCAGGATAACAAGATTCAGAAAGTATCTTCTCCAGAGCCCGAATATTCTTTGTGGGACCTATCCAAATGACAGCAATGGATCGTCACAATATAAATCTGATTTTCTGAACTGCTTTGTGAACCGTTCCGGTTGAAAAGCAGTATACAATTATTATATTATAAAACAAATATGAATAAAAAGAGTGAGGTCATTCCTGTAAGTTTGAGAAGGATTATTACTCCCATGGGGCAGATGGAGATATTAGTTTGCCTAAGGCAATCCACAGAGCTTATAGCTCAGGGGAGATTTGAAGAAGGAGTGTTCCCAGTTTGTCTCCCTCTCCCTCCCTCTCAATCTCTCTTTCTCTTTAAAATGCTAGAGTGCAGCATCTGCTATCAGCATATTTTGCTGATTTAATGGAATTTTAACTGGATACTTTACATTAAGTTTGAAATCTATTCTGGCTAGCCCCAAGTGTTTGGAATAAGATGAGTGATAAATGACTATTACATATTAAAATATGATTACTCCTAGTCTAAATGTGCCCGAGCGCAGTAACTATCGCTGTAAAGAGGCAGCTGAACCCGGCAAAGAGGTTTTGAATCTCTGTTAGAGCATTCTGGAATCCCTTCCATTTACAGACTCCAAGCCAGGAATTTTGGAAAACTTTCCATGCAGCCCAGACTAGAAGCTTAAGAAGCCAGAATAAACTAGGAGGTCTGCCAGAGTCCAGAAGGTTCCACAATGAATTGGCACAGTCCTTTTACCTACCACAAGGGGGCACGGAGCATCCCTTGCCCCCCCCCCCCCAAAAGGGGGCAGTTTAGGACAGGGACGCTTGCAGCATCTGTTTGGCTGCATTGTCTCTTGCAATGGTCCTTTGACGCTCACAAATACTTCTGACGTTGAAATCTTACCACAGTTTCCCCTTCAGGCCAAGTGGGCGTTGCAAAGAGGCCACAGAGCCTGGCATCCGGGCAAAGATAACTCCTTCTTAGCTTCACATGAGAAAAGAAAAAAAAGTCACAAGAGATCTAAAGGTCCATCTACTTGGGCATTCATCGGACCCCCAATGGTGGCTTCAGACCTGGAGACTTCACAAGTTAATTCATAGTCATCTTCCGTGCTCATTTTGCAATTGTTAAGCTACAGAAGGCACAATGTTTTTGCATACTTTGAGGGTTAAGAAGAATTCAGCTGCCCTGCAGATTTCCAATTAGGATGCAGCAGCAGGCTCGAGTGAGGCTCACTTTGGGATTCCTCAGCTGGTGGAAGGAAAGCAGAGAGGTTTATGCTTTTTACCTCAAGGTTTACCCTTCTCTCTCCCACATCTCCCCGTTCAATCCCACAGGCAAGAATATCACAGGAGGGGTGGTGGCGGTGGAGGTCAGCGCGCTGCCGAAGCCCATGAGTTGCAAGCCAGCAAAGTCCCTGGTTCGAGTCTCTGCCATGAACACACTGGGTGGTCTTTAAGGCAAGCCGTTATTATCTCAGCCTCAAGATGAAACTAGCTGTGATGGCGGTAGACCCATTTATTTAAACCTATAGCTTGTTGACCATGGGGAGGGATTTTAGCAAAGCAGCGGAGCACATGTTTTTATACAGAAAGTCGCTCAAACAATCCCTGGTGTCTCCAGCTAAAAGAGGAAAAAACCAAGCGGAAGGTGATGTGGCGGGGGGTGGGGTGGGGAAACAATTCCTCCTGAAGCCCTAGAGAGAATGATTGCCAGTCAGAGTAGACAATATTAGGCTTGATGGATAACTAACCTCACCTGGTATAAGGTGCTTTCCTATGTTCCCAAGCCAGTTCTGTCCCAATCATATATAAGATAGGGAGCAGGCCTTCAATTTTAAGAGCTACAGGGTTGCTGAACAATCCTCCATCTAGGACAGGGGCTGCCAACACTGTGCTCTCCTTTGGTGTATGCAGAAGGTATCAGTAAATATCCCCAGAAAATTCCACAGTGCATGGGAGACTCATCCTGCTCAGCTCATGTTTGTACTGGCTTGGCCTTGCTACAGGCTCCTACAGCCAGTGGCATAGTGTTAAGTTGTGGGTGAACATATCAGACGACACAGCGATTCTTCAGACAGTTTATTCACAGGCCGGAACCTAACTGAACTGAAGGTTTCAGCCAACCAGCTTATACAGTGGTCCCTTGGGTTACAGACGCTTCAGGTTACATACGCTTCAGGTTACAGACTCCGCTAACCCAGAAATAGTACCTTGGGTTAAGAATTTTGCTTCAGGATGAGAACAGAAATCGTGCTCCGGTAGCGTGGCGGCAGCAGGAAGCCCCATTAGCTAAAGTGGTGCTTCAGGTTAAGAACAGTTTCAGGTTAAGAACGGACCTCCGGAATGAATTAAGTACTTAACCCGAGGTACCACTGTATAGAGCTCAACTACAAAGCAACAGTAACCACTTTCTGTAACTATCCAATCACTGAAAGTCACTTTCAATTCCTTATTTGCATATGTGGACCTGAGGGAAAACTATCTACAGTATCCCCCTGCTGGCCCAGGGTGAGAACTTCAGTACATAACACATAGCATGGAGGGAGGAGGCAGGGAGCCATGGCCCTAGGCTCAAATTTCTGAGGGGGTGCAACCTGGTGGGGGCACCTTCTTTCTCCTTGTGGATGGTGAAGGGACGCCCACCCGCACCCTCCCCCTGGGTTGGCAGAGAAGGAGGGAGGGAGGGGTAGGGTGGTGCCATTTCTGCTGCCCACTGAGGAGGAAGGGAGGAAAAGGAAGGTGGGAAAGCACTTTTGGAGCCACGTGCGTTGCCCAGAGCGCCTCACTGCAAGGCAGGAGGGTGAGGTGGCACAGCGGCGTCCCTGGCTTCACGTTTCTCTGCCTTATCTCTGCTCCTAAGTTGGAGTTAGTTTGCAAGAAGAGACTCCCTTGATTAGATGCTGGACGGCAAAGGGACTGACTGCTGCTCAGTCCCCCCGGGGAGGGGGGTACAACATTTGCCCCGCCCCAGGCAGCAGCAACCCACGCTATGCACCTGCCTACAGCAGACATTTTGTGTTATGGTACATCTCCACTGTCTCAAATGCCAAATATGCCCGCTGGTGACTTCTACTCTGACAGATCACTCCCGTACAATCAAATGCTTCTTCCACCCCCAAACTCCAATTTATTTGGGTTCCAATTCCCAAAAAATGAGCCCAGCTAAGAGAAAAATGCCCAAGGGTACAGACTGTGGGGAAGAAAGTTATTTCAGTTCACCTGCATATTACCTCAGCCATGTACATACGGCTGAGATTATCTTCTGCATGCAGGTATGACTAAGGAATCTGAAGTGGGACAACAGGTATTACCATGCTCATATTTGTCTCCACTTATGCTCTTCTATTTTATACGTACACAAAGCAAATATTGCACAGGCACTGTTGTCTCCAGAGTACTCTCTATTCTTCTCTCTCTCTCAACTCCAAAGGAAGCCAAACTTAGGATGGGGGAGAAATTCCATTCAGTTTGAACTGAATGATGAGGCTATCCAGGGCTTTTGTTCAGCCAGAACTCAGTTTGGGCACCTCTCAGGGGGGCACCTTTGTCATTACAGTGGTACCTTGGGTTACATACGCTTCAGGTTACAGACTCCGCTAACCCAGAAATAGTGCTTCAGGTTAAGAACTTTGCTTCAGGATGAGAACAGAAATCGTGCTCCGGCGGCGCAGAGGCAGCAGGAGGCCCCATTAGCTAAAGTGGTGCTTCAGGTTAAGAACAGTTTCGGGTTAAGTACGGACCTCCAGAACAAATTAAGTACTTAACCCGAGGTACCACTGTACAAGAGAACGAGTGAGGTGCACATGGTGAGTTCCAGCACCTCATTTTTTAGGAAAATAGCACCACGGCTGCCTAATCTTCTCTTTCTGAAACAATATGCAAACTGAAGTGTGGCCATCCCTCATAATAAGCACATCTCTGTATTTTGAAATGCCATTCTCTAGCCAAGTGTGCAGAAATGCATAGGGTCAAGTGTAGTGAGCCACAAGCAGTGTTGTATTCTGGCCTCCATTTAGTATTTTGGTAGAGCGGATGGATGTTCTCGAAGCTACAAACATGAGCCTGACCAAACTGCGGGAGGCAGTGGAAGACAGAAGTGCCTGGCGTGCTCTGGTCCATGGGGTCATGAAGAGTTGGACAGGACTAAACGACTAAACAACAACAGAGTGGATGGAATGGCTACTTTTTACTGGCGCATCTCCCTCTGAGCTCAGCCTCCAGCAAAGGTTTCCTTAGAGCTGCTCCACCTCCCTCTCTTTCCCCCAAACTCTTGTTCATGGGTAGGCAAACTAGGGCCCGGAGGCCGGATCCAGCCCAATCACCTTCTAAATCTGGCCTGCGAACGGTCTGGGAATCAGCGTGCTTTTACATGAGTAGAATGTGTCCTTTTATTTAAAATGCATCTCTGGGTTATTTGTAGGGCCTGCCTGGTGTTTTTACATGAGTAGAATGTGTCCTTTTATTTAAAAGGCATCTCTGGGTAATTTGTGAGGCATGGGAATTCATTCATATTTTTTTTCCTTTAAAATATAGTCCGGCCCCCCACAAGGTCTGAGGGACAGTGGCCCGGCCCCCTGCTGGAAAAGTTTGCTGATTCTTGTTAGACTGAGCAGAAGAGCTTCATGGCAAGGAGGGGTGGGCGGTGGGGACTGATTTGTCTTTTTTTTTTTTTTTTTTAATAGCAGCAGATATTGCAGCAAGCTGGGTCCATTGCTGGGAGCCTCCCAGGTAATGAATGGGTAATAGGATTACCTGGGAGATCCCAGGGGGAGGCTGCCACCTGCAGAAACTCCATCTGTTTATATTTGTTAGTCTTGCAGTCCTGACAGGGCCGAGGTCATTGGAGGGGCCTGACCCAATCAACAATCAACACAAAGGGAGATGGGTTTCATATTACAGATGTGGCCTGAGGCCTTGGACTCCCTGCCTCCACCAATGAAGTGGGACAGGGGGAGATGATGAGAGAAAGATGGATTTGATCAGCCTCCAAAGCACCGTACCTAGTGGAGTAATGTTGACTTGAGGTGTGTGTTGGAGACAGCTTCCTCTTTGGCTATCCCGTCAATGTGGAGTTTGTCTTGGTAGAAATTATTTATTTTAGTTCATTAGCTCTCCCCAACATTTCTCCGATGAAAATAGGGACAGCTTATTATACCCTCACCCATCTGACTGGGTTGCCCCAGGCACTCTGGGCAGCTTCCAACATATATAAAACATTAAACTTTTTTTATAGAAGTTTGCTATACAGGGCTGCCTTCGAATGTCTTCTTAAGGTCGCAAAGCTACTTATCTCCTTGGCTCAGGGGTCGCCTAACTCCATACCCTCCAACATTTCTATGATGAGAGGCACGTACTAAGGAAAAGCGGGACATTCCGTGATCAAATAAAAAACCGGGATGGCTTCTGTAAATCCGGGACTGTCCCTGGAAAATAGGGGAGTCTGCATTCTCAAGCTTCTACTTTCCACAACTCTATGCCGGAGTGCCATTTGCAGGTTTCAGTAGAGTGAATTGGGTTGAGGAAGTCCTTTCAGAAGGAAGGGAAAGGCTGCCAGACACATAACAATGATGTCAAAAATATACTTTGTAGAAACGCCATCCTCCATCCCTGAACTGCAGCAGTCTTAAGTGAGGAGGTTCTGGGTACAATAGCAGAGACAGATTACTACACAAGGGCAAGGGAAGAAGTGATGGTCTTGTCCTGTCCATCCATTGTAGATTGTCTTATGTGGGCTGGCTGAGGGCAGGTTGAGGTTGGTGGGGCAGTCCCTCCTTTGTCATAATGGACCACTGTCCTCTGCTGGCCACAAACAGTTGCCTTGGGAACAGGACAGAGCACCATAGAGATGAAGCACTAGAGTGGCTCCCCCATCCACCTTGGGTGGTTCTGGTCTGCAGGTGGTAGCTTTCAGGTGGAAATTTAAGGACAGCTTGTCACTCGGGTCTCCTGCGTAAAATTGACATGCATGATAAGTTTTAAGATGGCGGCGCGCATAGACGCTGCGGCTTAGTGCTCTCCCTTAGCGTTTTGTTTTGTTTTTATTATTTTTACTTGGTCTGAGTATGTCTGGCCGGGCAAGAAAGATTTACAGCAGGCAGGAACTTCTGAAGGTCGGGTTACAGTGTGAACAAGCTGTAAGAGCTGATTATTTTCGCCCAGATAACGTTCCTGTGGGAGTAGCCAGGCCACCGGGCTCTCCATGGATTACTATGCCTCCAGGGAGGAGGCGAAGGCGGCGTAGAGACAGGAGGCAAAGGCGGGGTTGTCGGGCTGGCGTCCTGGTAAGATTGCAGAGGAGCCCATCTAAACCACCGCTCCCTAGCATATTTCTTGCTAATGTGAGATCTCTTGCCAACAAGATGGATGAATTGAGGCTGCAGGCAGCAAAGAACAGCCTTGTAAAAGATTGCTGCGTTTTATTTGTCATTGAGACATGGCTTCAACCGTCCATACCAGACACAGCTATTCAGTTGGAAGGCTGTGCGGTACATCGTCATGACCGAGGCATGGACTTCGGAAAAAACCAAAGGAGGGGGGCTGTGTGTATATGTGAACAAATGCTGGTCCAATAATTCGAAGACTGTGGGCAGTCACTGTTCACCGGATTTGGAATATGTGGCTGTTAAATGTAGACCAGCCTATCTCCCTAGGGAGTTCACAGCTGTTATGTTAACTGGTGTGTACGTGCCACCAGATGCCAATGCCAACCTGGCTTCGGGATGCCTGCAGAGCCTTATCAGCAGCCAGCAAGACAAGTATCCTGAAGCTGTGCACATCATTGCGGGAGACTTCAACCATGTTGAACTTAAAACAGTGCTCCCAACGCTCTATCAGCATGTGAAATGTCCCACAAGAGGGGACAAGACACTGGATAAAGTTTATTCGAATGTAAATCACGGCTATAGGGCTTTACAGCTGCCACACTTGGGCCAGTCCGACCATATGTCTCTGTTCCTGGTACCAGCATATATCCCACTTAGGAAACGGGCTCCCACAATATTAAAATCTGTTAAAATCTGGCCTGAAGGTGCTATTCACCAGCTGCAGGACTGTTTTGAGAGAACCAATTGGGATATTTTCGATCATACAGACCTGGAGGAACACACGGCGGCAGTTCTGTGCTATATCAATCACTGCACAGACACTGTCACAGTAAATAAATCCATCCGGTTTTACCCCAATCAGAAACCCTGGATGAATAGAGAGGTCCAGTGCCTGTTGCGGGAAAGGAACAGGGCTTTTAGGTCAGGCGAGGTGCAGCTTTACAGTGTGGCAAGAGCAAACTTGAAGAGGGGTATTCGACGGGCAAAATTGGATTATAGGCTGAGGATTGAGGATAATTTAAGGAGCAACAACACAAGACAGATGTGGCAGGGGATTCAGCATATTACCAACTACAAACCTAACCTTGGTGCTGTCGACGGTGACCCTTTGCTGGCGGAGGAGCTTAACCTCTTCTTTGCTCGCTTCGAGAGGAAGCCACCTGAGACGCCGGTATTACAGCCACCAGCCCATGGGGGCCCCTCATTCACGGTAGAGGAGCATGAGGTGAGACAGGTATTGAGGATGGCGAATCCGAGGAAGGCGGCTGGACCTGATGGCATCACTGGAAAGGTGTTGAAGGGCTGTGCGGATCAGCTGGCGAGGGTCTTTACTAAGATCTTCAATAAGTCCTTACACCAGTCTATTGTCCCACCCTGCCTGAAGTCGTCAACTATTGTCCCTCTGCCTAAAAAATCCACAATCAGTAGTTTGAATGACTACAGACCAGTTGCACTGACTCCAATCATCATGAAGTGTTTTGAGAAACTGGTGCGCCGTCACATTATTTCCTGTCTTCCATCAACTTTTGACAACCACCAGTTTGCATACAAGGCAAATAGATCCACAGAAGACGCTATCACCACCACTCTCCATGCTGCTCTGTCCCATCTGGAGCAGCCGGGGAGTTATGTGAGGCTGCTGTTTGTGGATTTTAGCTCTGCTTTTAACACTATCCTCCCCCATAGACTGGTGTCCAAGCTAGAGGCGATTGGACTCTCCAACTCCACCTGTCTCTGGGTTTTGGATTTTTTGTCAGAACGTTCTCAGAGGGTTAGAGTAGGGTCACATATGTCCACAGCCCTTAGCCTTAACACCGGCTCACCACAGGGTTGTGTGTTGAGTCCCCTGCTCTATGCTCTCTATACGTATGACTGTACAGCCATCTATTCCAGCAACAAAATCATCAAGTTTGCTGATGACACTACGGTGGTAGGGCTCATTTCAGGAGGGGATGAGTCCGCCTATCGGGACGAGGTGGAGCGGCTCTGTGTTTGGTGTGGAGAGAACAATCTGGCTCTTAATACGGCTAAGACCAAGGAATTGGTGGTGGATTACAGAAAAAAAAAGGCGGACATTCAGCCCTTGTATATCAACGGGGAACGGGTGGAGAGGGTGGCGGAATTCAGGTTTTTGGGAGTAACTATCGATCAGGGCATGACTTGGAGCGCAAATACCACTGCTCTGGTGAAGAAGGCCCAGCAGAGAATTTATTTCCTCAGACTTTTGAAGAAGAACAATCTGAGTGAGAGACTGCTGGTGTCCTTCTACCGAGGCTCCATAGAGAGCATTCTTACATACTGTATTTGTGCTTGGTTCTCCAGTTGTACAGCTAGGGAGAGGAAGGTGCTCCAGAAGGTCATAACCACAGCCCAAAGGATTATTGGTCATCCTCTCCCATCTTTGGAAGAACTGTACGGTTCCCGTTGTCTTAGGAAAGCAAACAACATCCTGCAGGATTCATCTCACCCGGGACACAGTCTGTTTGCACTACTGCCTTCTGGCAGGAGATATAGAAACATCAAGTCAAGGACAAATAGACTGAAAAACAGTTTCTATCCAAGAGCTGTGGCCTTTTTGAATGCTGTAACTCGATAGTGTGCCCTGGGAGTTTGATGGGTGTTGGTGTGGGTGTGGCTGGAATGTGGTTTGTTTGGTTGTTGTTGTTGTTTTGCTTTTGTTGTTTTTAAGGGATGGCATCCAATTTCGTTGCACTTGTGCAATGTTGCACTTGTGTAATGACAATAAAGAATCTATTCTATTCTATTCTATTCTATCTATTCTATTCTATAAGTAACCTTTCAAAAATAATGTTAGTTGTTGGTCCAAATTATAAGACGATCACTGTTGATCATCCAAATGAGCCTTTAGGCGACCTGTTTCAAACCGGGCAGAAAACCTGGTTAGTCCTGAGATGAGACGGGCCCCCATGAACTGAACTTGCCTGTACATACGCCTTCCAATTGTAACTTTAAGCCAAGATGCCTGTCCCCTCCAAACACATCAGAGCCACCTCCGCAGCCCTAACTGGATTAGATCGTTCCCAGAAGCCAGCCCATTTTGCTCAGACCCTTTCTATAAACAGCTCACTTCAGACTTTCTTCATTTTTCCAAATCGAATTTATTTCAGGCACATTTGAAGTCATTGTGCCAGCTTGTGATTTCATTAGCCGGGCCCATGGCCTGCGGGTTGGAAAGGCCTGTCGGCTCGATGGAGATCTATAGTTCAATATCGGCCCAAGGAGCCATAAAGGCAGCTTCCCAGCAGAGAGATTATGTAGGGGGGGACAATCTACTCCTGGCTTTTACGTTGTGTGTGATGGATTAGCATATAAATCTCCACATCACACCACACATCAGAAACAGCGGTGGTGGTGCAAGCAGCTATCTGGTACAGGGCAACTTTTGAAACCCAGAGTGCTTTTTGAGGCCGCCTGCCAGGTTCTTGCCCAACCAGGAAAAAGTCAGCATCAGATTCTGCGACAGTCTCCAAAGAGATCAGCTTGCAAAGAAGGAGATTATCACACTTGTCCTCGTGCATATCCTGTTACTGTGCTCCAGGAAGGATAAAACTCCAAAATAGCCTCCTTTGTCTCCCCCCAACACGCAGTGAAAATACCCTCAGCATGAGCCTTGCAAGTCCTTTTGGCCACCAAAGTTAGGGTCAGCAATCGGCATTGTTGGGCACCTGTCAAAGCCCATGTGTAGGCAAGGGCGCACTGCTGGCACTCCCTGCTCCTGCCACTGCTCCTCTCACCACTGCCACCTGCTGGCCTCTGGTCCAAAGAGTGTGTTTGAAATCTACTCGGAGTCAAGAGTGGATTTCATGCTCTTTCTTCAGCTCATGAGGAGGAATGGAAGTTCCCCCAGAATGTCTGCTTTATATACATTATTTACACAATGGGCCCCACATGATTGGCTAATTCCGGGATTCACCTGTAGGCCAATCAGGTTGCAGGTTCACTTCCACCTGGAGCTGGATTGGGTGGCTCCTGTGGACCAAACAGACTGCTGCATTCTGGACCCTATTGTTCTAAGACCAATCAGACTGCTGCATTCTGGACCCTATTGTTCTAGGACCAATCAGACTGCTGCATTCTGGACCCTATTGCTCTAGGACCAATCAGACTGCTGCATTCTGGACCCTATTGTTCTAGGACCAATCAGACTGCTGCATTCTGAATCCTATTCAACTCAGTACATAACAGCGTTCAAGCAAGAAAAGCAAGTGAGAAGAGTCAACGCCTGCCACCACATGGTCACTTGCCTGCCCTTTCCATCGGGGTGTGAGAGGAAGTAGCCAGTGCTGGGGAAGAGGGATGCCTACAAAGGGCATCTTTCCCTGAAGCCCCACAAAAACCTGGAGCCAACTCTGCCAGCCAAGCCTTTTCCAGACTAACTACCACTGGGAAGATCCTTTCCCCATGTTGTACATGGCATGCCCAATGAAACAGGAGTGTTCGGTGCAGGAATCATGTCCATGGAGAGTCTTGAAGTTGTGATGAGAGGGCTGAGATTCAGCCATTGCCTACTTTCTGGTCAAAGGGGGACAAGCAGGAGACCAGATACACCAGTCCAACGGGTCATATCTCCCACTTCTTCTATGGAAGACCAATCTGTCAACGCGATCTCAGCCTCAGTGGCCTGGAGTTTTGATAAGCATCCCAGAATAAGGTCACCATATGTTCCACCATGCTTACCATGTGTTCACTGGTATTTGCTCTTGGTGCTAAAAACAAAAAACTGTAGTAAGGAGATACACGCTTCTCCAAACAATTAGAGACATTGAGTGGATATCTACTAGGGGTTTGAAAGTAAATCTGCTGCACTGCCAGCTAAGCAATTGCCGCACAATGCCTAATGACAGGGCCGGCCCTGCTTTTTCAAGGATTGTTTCCCATGTTCAGACTGAAGCAGGAATTCAGATACCTTCAGAATTACCCTTATGGCATTTTCACACGTTTCTGAAAGGGCTTGTAAGCTCGACTTATCATATTTCTGCACATGTGTGAACAGTGTTAACAAAATCTGGGAGGAAAGCTATTTTAACTATCTAATCAGATAATCCATTTCCAGAAGCGCCTTTTGATACATTTCTCTGGAGACAAAATCACGTTTAGAGGGTTGAAAGTGTTTTGACAAGAGACCTGGCTTCCCATGGTGTGTACACATACTTATTTCATTTTGACCCTCTGCTACTTCTGGCCAAACAGATTGGGCAGGTTTTTGAAACAATACGGAAACCTGCCCAACAAGTTTCAATAGAGGCAAAAGTGTAAGTGAGCAGGAAGCTTTTCCCTTCCAAGCCCTTTTTCAGCTATTGGGAGGAAAAATGACTGCTGTCTCTAGACTGGACTTCAGTTTGACCTGAGAGGAAATATTATGCCTTGCCCTCTCAATGCCCAGGCTTGGGTACCTCTTGCATAGTCAAGCTCTTTGCTTGTCAGGATCTAGCCATGGAGACTTGACAGACATTGAAGCATCTAGATTAGAAGGAAGCGGGCGAGGCAGGAAAAAGCGAGTTGGGAGAAACTTGCCTGCGCTGATACAGCTTAATCAGCCATGTGCTGACCCGCAACGCGAAGATGTGGGCCAGCTTCCCTGCAATGCCAGGGTTTTCTTAACTTTTTGGACTCATCCGTGCGCCAGGGAATGGAGCGGGGCGGGTGGGGGGGGCGGGAGCAAGGGGGAAAGTTTGGTGCCAACTCACCACTCCACGCAGATCTTCTCTGCAGTTCAAACCACTTGCAGATGTGACAAGGAGAGAGGAGATGGGGGGAAGAAAAGCTGCAACATCTGGAAAAGTTTGGGGAAGGGACAAGCAGGGGGCTTAAAGGAGTGTGGATCCTCATAAGCGTGGAGCAGGAATGAGCCCTCTCCACCCAGTCCCTTCGCAGACTGCGAAATGGTTTCATTTTGGACACAGATGCACAGGCGCAACATCATTTGAATTACATTCCTGACTCTCCGGGACATCGGGCTGTCATTTTAGAACAGAGATAAAGTACCTGTGGTCCTCTGTTGATGCACCCCAACTTCCCTGTTGCCCCATCTCCTCACTGTCCAATTCCACAGCAGTAATGTCACTGCTGGAACGCGGGTGGCGCTGTGGGTTAAACCACAGAGCCTAGGACTTGCCGATCAGAAGGTCGGCGGTTCGAATCCCTGCGACGGGGTGAGCTCCCGCTGCTCAGTCCCTGCTCCTGCCAACCTAGCAGTTTGAAAGCACATCAAAGTGCAAGTAGATAAATAGGTACCACTCTGGTGGGAAGGTAAACGGTGTTTCCGTGTGCTGCTCTGGTTCACCAGAAGCGGCTTAGTCATGCTGGCCACATGACCCGGAAGCTGTATGCCGGCCCCCCACGGCCAGTAAAGCGAGATGAGCGCCGCAACCCCAGAGTCGGCCACGACTGGACCTAATGGTCAGGGGTCCCTTTACCCTTTAGTGTCACTGCTGGGAAGCTAGATCCACTGTGCCATCTCTCCCTGCCACCCACGCCTGATCGGAGAGAGAGATGTCCTATACAGTAGTGAGCTATAGTGCTGGTCCAAAACATTTTGAGGCCTTGGATAGCACAGCAAACACAGTACAGTGGTACCTCGGGTTAAGAACTTAATTCATTCTGGAGGTCCATTCTTAACCTGAAACTGTTCTTGACCTGAGACACCACTTTAGCTAATGGGGCCTTCCGATGCCACTGCACTGCCACGCAATTTCTGTTCTCACCCTGAAGCAAAGTTCTTAACCCAAGGTACTATTTCTGGGTTAGCGGAGTTTGTAACCAGAAGCGTCTGTAACCCAAGGTACCACTGTACCCCCAAGTCAAGCTGCACCATACTCCCATAAGCACCTCTTTAATAACTAATATGCTGCAACCATTTTATTGCACCCTAAATCAGCTTCCTGAGTTGGCCCCACTGCCTAATGGTAGGGGTGGCCCTAAGGTTTGTCTTGTCCTGCCTGTTGCGTGGGGAAATGGCAGCTCTCCCTCATCTTGGTGAGTGTCATTTCTTGGATACATGAGATTCCTCTTACTGGAAATATCAGAAACTGAAACAGCATCCTTAAATAACATACCCTCCAACATTTCTCCAATGAAAACAGGGACTTCCTATCCATACCCTCCAACATTTCTCTGATCAAAATAGGGACGTCCAAAGGAAAACCAGGATCAAATCAGAAACTGGGACGGCTTCTGTAATTCTAGGACTGTCCCTGTAAAATAGGGACACTTGGGGTCTGAAATAGGCATGCTCATTTAGCTCCCCTGCTGAGATACATCACTTCTCTTATTATTATTATTATAGAATTTATATACTGCCCTATACCTGGGGGTCCCAGGTTGGTTCACAGAATAAATTCAACATATAAAACCACAAAATACATAATAAAAATAAAAACAACAACACAAAAGCCCCACCCAGGGGGGGAAGCGCATTTTAAAAGGGCATAGGATGTGAATCAGATCAACCAAAGGCCTGGTTAAAAGGGAACGTTTTTGCCTGGCACCTAAAGGTGTATAGTGAAGGCACCAGGTGAACGTCCCTGGGGAGAGCAGTCCACGGATAGGGAGCCACTGGAGAGAAGGCCCCATTCTCATGTTGCCACCCTCTGGACCTCTTGAGGAGGAAGCACACAAAGGAGCGCCTCAGAAGGTGATCTCAAGATCCGGGTAGGTTCACATGGAAGAGGAAGAAGAAGAAGAGTTTGGATTTGATATCCCGCTTTATCACTACCCGAAGGAGTCTCAAAGCGGCTAACATTCTCCTTTCCCTTCCTCCCCCACAACAAACACTCTGTGAGGTGAGTGGGGCTGAGAGACTTCAGAGAAGTGTGACTAGCCCAAGGTCACCCAGCAGCTGCAGTGGAGGAGCGGAGATGCGAACCCGGTTCACCAGATTACGAGTCCACCGCTCTTAACCACTACACCACACTGACTCTTAAAAAGAGGTGGTCCTTGAGGCGGTCCTTGAGGTATTGCGGTCCTGAGCTGTTTATCTTATTTGAGGATGTCATTGCTGAAACTTCATCCAGCCTTCTACTTGGCAAAATATACCATGTAACAGGTACTAGCCATGATGGCGAAGTTCAGCCTCACTGTTAGAGGCAACTTGCCTCTGAATACTAGTTGCTGTGAATCACAGGTGTGTGAAGAGCTGTTGCGCTCCTTCTGGGGTGGGGTGGGGCTTCCCGGGATGTTGGACTAGATGGGCCTTTGGCCGGCTCCAGCAGGGCTATTATGTGCCCCACCAAGCTTTTGGGGGCACCCAAAAATCCTGGAACCAGGCCTGGAGAAATAACCCACACAGTGTTCTAGGCTGGGGACCAAAATACACTCCACCAGGCAGGGTCAGTGAGGTAAAGCTCTGACTTACTAGGCATTTTCTTGCCAGTAGAGCGAAAGCCCTCAGGGGAAGTCCAGGGAACCCACTTGGCTGCCTTTAATTAAATACTCAGTTGCAATGCTAAGGCAATAGGGAGCACTGCATGTGCATACATTTCAATGAATTAATCTCTGTGTTAAGAGAGCCAGGCAGAAACCTACTGAACAGAGCAGTAGGCTGAGTGGTAAAGAGCTGCTGGGTTGGCTGAATGGGGCACAAATCTGTCCAAAGATCCAAATTCTACGGTCAAGAGAATGAACGTCTGGGTCAAAATCTGTTAAGGCCACCTTTGCAGCAGCAAATTGAGCTGCGGCAAATAAGTGGTCCTATCACATCATGCCTTCACTGGCTGCCAGCAAAATGTCCAAAACTGAAGTTGACCTAAAGTTTATATTAGGCTGCCAGCCAAGCAGAAGGCTAGGCTGTTGGGGGAGGCGCAATTGAGGCCTGGGGAATCTTTTAGCAGTGGGGAGCTCATTGCTTTGCAGACCTTTAGTTGAGGCATTGGAGTGGGAGGGTGCAGAGGGCCTACGCAATATGAAAATGAACAAGAGGGAATGTATTTAGGAGAAGTGAGAATTAGGGAATAGGGGACACGGGTGGCGCTGTGGGTTAAACCACAGAGCCTAGGACTTGCCGATCAGAAGGTTAGTGGTTTGAATCCCCGTGACAGGGTGAGCTCCCGTTGCTCGGTCCCTGCTCCTGCCAACCTAGCAGTTCGAAAGCACGTCAAAGTACAAGTAGATAAATAGGTACCACTCCGGTGGGAAGGTAAACGGCATTTCTGTGCACTGCTCTGGTTCGCAAGAAGCGGCTTAGTCATGCTGGCCACATGACCCGGAAGCTGTATGCCTGCTCCCTGAGCCAATAAAGCGAGATGAGCGCCGCAACCCCAGAGTCAGCCACGACTGGACCTAATGGTCAGGGGTCCCTTTATCTTGCCTCTAAATCAGGTTTAGGGAACCTGTGCACTCTCCCTCCCCTTCAGATGTACTTGGGCTGCAACTCCTGCTACCTCTGACCATTGCTGGGGGGGGTTTGTGGGGAGTTTTAGTCCAACACCTTCTGGAGAGCCACAGATTCCCGACACGTTTTAAGTGGAAAAACAGTTACACAAGTCTGAGCTATATGTGGCTATAGAGTGCTGCTTTGTGCCTCATGTGTGTTTGCTATGATCTTGGGCCTTTGGGTCTCTATGATTCTGCTTGCCATGGCTCAGACAAGCATTTATTTATTCATTCATTCATTCATTCATATTATTATTATTATTATTATTATTATTATTATTATTATTATTATTATTATTCCGCCTTTTTCCCAGTCCAGGACACAAGGCAGCTCTTACACAGATAAAACAGAACAATCTGAAAGCACAGAAAAGGCAATTGTTCAGAAGCTTTTGACTTATATGCAGGGCTTTTTTTCAGCTGGAACTTGCTGGAACTCAGTTCTGGCACCTCTCAGGTGGGCGCCATTGCCAATCTAAGGAGGTGTTCATAGTGAGTTCTGGCACCTTTTTTTTAAGAAAAATGTTGTTGTTGTTTAGTCGTTTAGTTGTGTCTGACTCTTCGTGACCCCATGGACCAGAGCACGCCATGCACTTCTGTCTTCCACTGCCTCCCACAGTTTGGTCAATCTCATGCTGGTAGCTTCAAGAACACTGTCCAAACATCTTGCCCTCTGTCGTCCCCTTCTCCTTGTGCCCTCCATCTTTCCCAACATCAGGGTCTTTTCCAGGGAGTCTTCTCTTCTCGTGAGGTGGCCAAAGTTTTGGAGCCTCAGCTTCAGGATCTGTCCTTCCAGTGAGCCCTCAGGGCTGATTTCCTTCAAAATGGAGAAGTTGGATCTTCTTGCAGTCCATGGGACTCTCAAGTGTCTCCTCCAGCACCGTAATTCAAAAGCATCAATTCTTCGGCGATCAGCCTTCTTTATGGTCCAGCTCTCACTTCCATACATCACTACTGGGAAAACCATAGCTTTAACTATACGGACCTTTGTTGGCAAGGCAATGTCTCTGCTTTTTAAGATGCTGTCTAGTTTTGTCGTTGTCTAGAAAAACAGCACTAGGTATATTTCCCTGCCTTTCTTCTAAGGAGCTGAATATCGGGGTTGGTTCCCCACCCCCACCATTTTTCTCCTCACAAACAACCCTGTGAGGTAGGTTTGGGGCCGAGAGGTTGTGACTACCTCAAAATCACCTGGTCAGCTTCATGGCAGCGTGGAGATTTCAAATCGGGCATCCCTTCTCCTAGCTAAAACCTCCCACTCTTTGCACAAGGAGCATCACCTGGTTGCTCATCCTCCTCCACATCTGCCCCTGAGCTGGTGGTCAAGGTCCTAGATTCGGGGGGGAAGCGGGGGGTCCAGAAGGAGAAGGTAATTCCCGCCAGCAGACTCCCAGAGATGCAGAGAACCAGTCTCCCGCTCTCTCCTCTGAGCTCCACAGCTCTCCACAATTCTTGCCTTGTCCAGGCCTCTTGGCCGGGTCTCAAGTCAAACAAAGTAGACGGCTGGTTACCGCAAAGCTGAGGTGATTCCGGGGGCTGCAGGGCCAAGCCAGGCGGCCCAGGAACAACGGGGCTATTGAGGGAAAGGGACCTCAGCGAGGAGGCACAAACATTCATCCTTGCATCTTGCCAGATTATGCACTGGCGGTGGGGTACAATGAGGCCCGTGTGGAGAAATGGGCACCCTATTCTGAAGTGCAGGGAGGCAGAAAGGGGAGACTGCCCGTGTCGTAGCTTTTGGTGGCATGCACAGAAGATAATGGGGAAAGGACCTGTCAAGGTCTTTCAAGGACCTCTCCCTTTGCAAGTGCCTAGGTCAGCCTGCCCCAACCTGGTGCCCTCCACATACTTTGGACTACAAATCCCATCACCACAGGCCAGCCAAGAGTCGGGGGCGATGGGAGTTGTAGTCTGAAACATCTGGAGGCCACCAGCTTGGGGAAGACTGGCCTGGGAAATTGTGGGGTAACACTATAGTTTCCAACGGAAACATATGCTTGGAAATAAAGGCGCTTGAGGAATATGTGTTTATTGAGTGTTCATCCCAACTTGTTTTGCTGTGAGATAAGACGATGTTGGCTATTTAAAGGAGCGTTCATTCTGTTTTGCTTGCAGGGAGGTTAGATGGCACTGTGTCATAATAATAATAATAATAATAATAATAATAATAATTTATTATTTGTACCCCGCCCATCTGGCTGGGTTTCCCCAGCCACTCTGGGCGGCTTCCAACAAAGATGAAAAATACACTAAAATGTCACATATTAAAGACTTCCCTGAACAGGGCTGCCTTCAGATGTCTTCTGAATGTCAGGTAGTTGTTTATCGCTTTGACATCTGATGGGAGGGCGTTCCACAGGGCGGGCGCCACTACCGAGAAGGCCCTCTGCCTGGTTCCCTGTAACTTGGCCTCTCGCAGTGAGGGAACCGCCAGAAGCCCCTCGGAGCTGGACCTCAGTGTCCGGGCAGAACGATGGGGGAGGAGACGCTCCTTCTGATATACTGGACCGAGACCGTCAAAGCGAGTGTCACCCCACACTTTCCTATCACTTTCCTTAACGCAAAAATTCCATCCTTTAGAGCTTAATGTAGGGATGGGGAACATGGTTTTTTAGTCAAGGGCCACATTCTGGTGGTGGATGGGACCATAGCTGTCAACTTAGATTTGAAAATAAGGGACCAGCAACCTCGAAAATAAGGGATCAGCAGCCAAAATAAGGGATTTTAGCCAACCTGAAATGCGAAGTTAAAAGGGGCCAGATAATTTTGGAGAGCAGCGCTGGTTTTTAGCCCTTCGTTTCCAGAGGTTGCTGCTCAAGCTGATGAAACACTGCAATTAAATAACTATAAGCAGCAACCACTTTTTGCACAAAACGAAGTCCAAGCTACGAAGATGCTACTCCAGGCAGAGACGCTCAGTTTGGTGGCCGCGAGGAGGGTGGCGGCGGGAGGGCCCGAGGCTCCCGCCAGTCCCGGCGGGAAGGGGCTCCCAGGGGCCCAGGCTGGTGAGAGTAGGCCGGGGGGAGGGGGCGGGCAGCCAAGCAACACAGTTGGAGCCTCCCTCCTCCCTGGCCAGCAGGGAGGGAGGGAGAGGAGCTGCTTCCTTTGAAACCTGGGAAATTTAAGGGACAGCAGCGGGACACGGCGCTGGGATAAGGGAGTTTCCCACCAAATAAGTGACGGTTGACAGCTATGGATGGGACAGGACCAGAACCAACAGTGGGAGGGCCACTCCTGTCTCCATCTGCTAGCCCATATCCCATTTCACTCCCTTGTTACCACCCACATGAAATCAGGCCCAAATTTGCCCACCCTTGGGGTAGGTTAAAAACGCGCTCCCAATTAATCAGGGTTTTTCTCAATCTTTTAATTCAAGACCAGCTGCCTCTGAGGCAAAGGACAAGATGGGGCCTTAGCCACCCCAATTCCATGTACAGAAGACAACAGGACTGCAGTCGAATGTTGTCACTTCAACAGAGGTGACAGGGTGCAGAAGGCTAGCTTGGGGGGCAAGCACCCTCCACCTGAAGCGGCCATCTTCCTCTGCTTACGATAGGGCCATCTCTGCTGCCCTCCTCTGTTGTAGAAGACTGAGCAGCCCCTGCAAAGTAGGCCAGATGGTTAAAAGTTCCTGTCCGGGCCGGCTCAGGAGATGTTGGCACCTGAAGCGAACCACAAAATGGCGGTCCCCCACCAGGAAAGAAGGGGCAAGGGAAGATCTACACCAGGAACAAGCGGGTAGCGGAGATCTAAATTGGGAAGAAGGGTGGGAGAGGACCACAATGCCTCCTATTCACCCAGAGGTTGCAGTTGATGGCATTCAGGGGCATTGCTGAGGAGGCAGATCCAGCCACCAAGGAGCAGGCCACAGCTATCGCCGTCTCCACAGCGGTGGCAGCAGGCGATGCATTCCTTGGAGGCTGGATTTGCTGCCCCTATGGACCCTGCCGCCTGAGGCTGTTGCCTCATGGGTGGGCCGGCCCCTGGTTCCTGTATATTCCCCCTGTTGGTCCCTGTGAGAAACAGGATGCTGGTTAAGGACTTTGGGCCTGATCCCGCAAGGCCAGTCTGGGGCACTCACAAGGCTTCAGCTTTTTTATTTAAAAACAAAACTACTCCCCAACACAAATTTTAATTTTCCTGGCATTTACAGAGGTTGCATGCCAAAAGCTGGGTCTTGCATGCAGTGGCAGAAACACGCAACTTGCTGAGAATTGGCATATGCTGGATGTTCCCATGGTTACCAAGCACTGAAGGCCTGTCAGTAGGCCCATTTTGAGTACTATATTTGGGGAGATAAGGGACAACTGTGGTCTACACAGACATCTAGTGGTGAAGACTAGCAATTACAGCTATAAAAAAAAGGAGACAGAGTAGAACCAAACAAACCCAAAAGGTACCGTATATGCATCACCTTCTACAAAAATGACAGGCACTTGTTTCACTGTTAAGCAAGTCTTTATTTTATTTATATTTCAATGTATTTATTGCACTTCAATATTAGACAAAAAATAAACTCTCTCTCTTTCTTGTCGGTATCTTTTGCGAGTCTTTTGGACTCCAAACAGCAGCAACAGCAGCAGCACCAGCAGCAGCAAATAAAACCCTCTCTATTTTCCCTTTGCAGCAAATATACTCCGGTTTAGGGAGGGAATTCTTTGTTATAACATACATTTTTTTCCTCTAGATTTCTAAGAAAAGTGCAATGTTTGGTTTGTTTTTTTTTTTTTTTCATTTTAAAAGCAGTGTTGAACAACAACAGCAGCAGCAACAACAGTGTCCCTCCCACCCTGCGAAGAACACAGATATCCCCCACATCATGCACACAGGAGGGTGACTGAAACATGCCATGAGAGCTCCTGTCAATGGGATGTAAAAAGACCTGATATGTTTCAATGCAGAGAATAGGGCGGCAGGGCTGACTACAGCCAAGTTAGGACACTGGGGGGGGGGGGGAGAGCAGGAGGGTGGTCCTACAGGAGAGAAGTGGGAGGCCAAGACCCCTTTTTGGTCACCTCCCTGACAAGTCCCCCCCCTCAAAAAAGAATAAAATAAAATCCCAACCAACCTCAAGGTTTGGCTCCTTTTAAATCTACACAGTCTCACATACAAAAGTTGAGGAAAACAATTCCTGGGATCTCTGGAGCTACATAACCAAGGCTGTGTGTAATCCATGTGCCTGCACTTCCAAGCATGGAATTTAGCATCCTTAGAACATCTGTTTAACAGAAAATAAATCTTTTCCCCCTGACAACCCAAGAGTCATTTTGAAAACATTGGACTTTGCAAGGTGAGGTCCGAGACCTAAACTACACATGACAATGGCAGAAATCACATGTAAACCAGAGAACGACTGGGGTGGGGTATAGCTTAAAAGCTCCAAAGGGGCACAATGAACTGTCCCCAACACCGGCCATCTTTCTCTCCTTCAAAACTCCTTTCCCCAGGCACTTTTAGCTGGTGTTGAGCCTGGGTGGGGTGAGGTGGGGGGGGGGGAACTATGGAGAAAAGAGCAGGGACAAAGGAATGGTTCAGAACATCGCCACCCCCAGCCACCCATGTGCCCCTTTGGTGTGCTATACTTCAGACACGGGCCTGCCAGCATCATGTGTAGCTTGGGTATCAGAAACCAAGTAGAACTTGCAGGGATCACTAGGTCAAGCACCCTGTGCCCCCATCACCAGAAAAAAAGGGGGGAAACCCACACATTTCCCATCTGGTGGAAGCAGCATAAACTGTACAGAATAAACAAATGCTATATTTAATTTGCATAATTTACCCAGGTCACAAATTTAAGCATTTCTTGGCTCAAAATCTGGTGTGTGTGTGTGTGAAGTGTAGAGTACACACAGCCTTCAGTATAGCGACTGGAGGAAAATGTTGGAACCAAGCTAATTCTAGGTTCCATTCTGTTCCCCGCCTCCCTGGGAACAAGCCAACTAACTGGTTGTTAGGAAAGAGCGATTAGCCAGCAGTCTAGGGTTATATTCGCATATCTGGAATAAGAGACTGGGGATTAAATATAACAAAGGCAGCTTCGGAAGATAGCCAGGACTCTGGGGCTCTGTGCCCCATATCCTGGAAAGTGAGCAAGATCTACAGGTTCAAATGGAAAGCTAGGTTCTGGAATTTTGGGGGAGAGTACTCATACAGCTTCGCTCTTCTGGAAAAAGACAGCACCATTGCCTGGAAGGAACTGGTAAGGTTGGGTGGAATGGTATTCGGTAAGCTTTGCTTAGCCCTTTCTACCTAAGGGCTCAGCTAACCTCTGCTTGTTTCCCTAAACCTTACTTTTGAGAGCCTGCCCTCCCCCAAACCATGTCTGCTCAGAATTTAGCCCTCCAAAAGTCAATGGGGCTTACTCCCAGGTAAGCAAGGTTAAGGACTGCAGCCTTAGCCCCTTCGCAGCGGTCCTCTTCCCACACCATGGGGCCTTCCTAGCATGCTATGGCCGCCTCCGAAAGTTGAGAGCATGTCTGAGCTGTGTACTAGTGGAAGCCCCTATTGTGTTTTTGCTTGCAACATTTACAAAATATATATTATATTGACAGAGACACTTGTGTCACGCGTGACAGAGAGGACTTGCTCAGTTGCAGGGATGGAAGTGGGAAAGGGGCCCAAGTTGAGCAGTTCTACTTTACGCATCTGAACATTAACACCTACCCGGTAAAATCTGTAGAATAAACTGAACGTCTTAAAAGACGGTATAGCAATTAGTTCTGTGTGTGCGATCCCTTCCTCGGGAAAGAGCAGCAACGAAACAGAGCAAACTCCCCACCCCAAAGAAAGGAATTATAAAAAAGAACTGGGGGGGAGCTTGAGTCCTGGGGCTGCGGTAGCATGCAGATAAAAGGAAAGGAGCTAGAGTTGCAACATTCGCCTTATCAGTTTGTCCTTTTTCCCTCCTCTCCCCCACCCACCCCACGAAGCGCTACCAAGAGTTATTATAATTATGCACAATAAACCCAGTGTTTTTATATACAGAACTTCAACACAATTATCACATGGAAAATAAGATATATATGCGTGTACTGTATATATATATATATATAAATATATACATATATATATATCAGCACACATTTGAAAAACAACACGGTACAATGCGTGTCCAGCTTGTTTGCCTGATCTCCTCTAGCAAAATAAATGATCTTCAATCTGCACAGCGCCACGGAGAGCACTATCTGGGAAACAAACCCTTCCTCCGGTGTCTGGTCTCCTCGCCAGGGAGGGATCCGCTCTAGTAGATCCCAGCTGCGATGGGCTATGGGTTCCCCTCCCTTGCCGGATCCCTTGTGCTCCTCTCCTTTCACCGTCACCATCTTCTCCCCACGGAGCAAAATTTAGTCCGATGCATTAAGTTTGCTTGATGGTCGATTCTTGGTTCTTCTTACCCAAAACTCGCAGGGTTTCAGAAGTCGTCCAGTCCAGCGGGCTTACGGGTTGATGCGGAAGGCAAGCAGTTTTTCTGAATGTTGGTTGTTGAGGGTTCTCAGGTCAGGCAGGCGGAGGAGCAGCTTGGGGAAAAGCGTGGAGTCGTCCGGGTGCTTCTTAGTCACGAGAGTCCGCAAGGCCCGGATTAACGTCTCCTGGAGGATTTCGACTGCATCCACGTCAGAGATGCCGGAGCGATCTGAAAACCAAAGCAAAGGTATTAAGTTGACAGAAACAAGAAAGACACGTGGAGAACAGAGGGGTTTTCATTTCCCTGGGGAAAGAGTGGTACAGTGGTACCTCTGGATGCGAACGGGATCCGTTCCAGAGCCCCGTTCGCATCCTGAAGCAACCCGTGTCTGCGTGTCGCAATTCTCCGCTTCTGCGCATGACGTCATTTTGAACATCTGTGCATGCAGCAAAACCCGGAAGTAACGCACTCCATTACTTCCAGGTCGCCACGGAGCGTAACCTGAATACGCTCAACCTGAAGCACATTTAACCCGAGGTATGACTGTAAAGTTAAAATAGTTGCAATGTTTATTTGTCAGCATCAAGCTGACTTGTTAGAGACACCCTGACATTATGATGCAGATGACAATTCAAGATTAAAAAATAGTAATAATCCTGTTCTGAAATGACCCAAATTCTGCACCAATAAATTATGCTGGAATACACACACCCAAAAAAAATGAAGGCAGGAGAGCTTCACTGCTGAGTACTGGAAATATCATTCAGCAACTGCTTTGAACTTCTGAATTTTTTTTGCCAGGCGTTTCTCATACCAATTTGCCCCATAAAAGCTAGAAATGTAAATCAAATTTGCTTAAAAAAAAAAAAAAAGACATCCAAAACCAGCCCTATATCAGGAAGTTTTTAATGTTTGATGTATTATCATATTTTTATATGTATTGGAAGCTGCCCAGAGTGGCTGGGGCAACCTAGCCAGATGGGCAGGAGATATATTATCTCAAGGTATTTTACTGTGTGTGTGTGTGTGTGTGTGTGTGTGTTGTGTGGTGTGGTGTGTGTGTGTGTAACTATCAAGTCTGATAAAATGAAAAGAAATATTTTTTAAAAAACTAACCAACAGGATAAGCAGTGATGGCTATAAAAGATTAGGATCCCTCTGTAAATACTGCAGTCTTCTTGCTCTAACCTCTGTTTGCAGGGCTGGGCCTGGCGATCAGCACAATGCCTCCTTGCCAGTGAGCGCGCCCAGATTCCACCCCTGGGTGCCTTTAATTGCTCCGAGGCGAGAAGGAATCATTTGAGATTCTCCCAGCACAGGACCGCAAGTACAGCGAAAGCCTTTAATGCAAGCCGCAGAATGCTCCTCCTACCCCACAAAGCCAGTTATGACCCCTTGACTCACCCGCTGAGACCAGGACCACGGCCATGAAGAGCGCCATTTCCTGTGTGTCCAAGTCCAGGGAACTGAGCTTCTCGCTGAACTCAAACATGGCGTCCAGCAGGGAGCCCATGCCCATGGTGCGTAGGCTGCAGAGCGAGTATGTCTCCCCACTCAGGAAGGTCACCACCTTCTCCTTGGGGCTGAACAGGGAGGAGAAGCGAACCATCAGCACCTGGGAAGGGAAAGAAGAGGGGAAGGTTGAGGGCTAAAGCAAACGGGCTGCCACTTGGACCAACATCCTAGGAATGAAGATAAAGGCCTTCCTGAGCTAATCGTTCATTGATTCCAAAACAAGGCTTTGGAATTGCCTGTTGCCATGTCCTATTACCAGGTGGAAGGAGATGCTAGGAAGCCAGCAGGGTATTTTGAAAAGGAGGGCATAGCCCTGAAATCACGAAGGGTGTCTCTGCCCATCCCTATCACAGGCTGCACTGAGTTTTTTCATTTGAGGTTCGAGATTGACTTGTGCCAGGTACCCTTAAAGTTCTCCTGTCCATAGCACAGGGTGGCAGGTCTGACCTTTTCCTGTTTTTGAGCAGTGGGAGGAACTACAATTGTTAAAATTCAGCCTGCTGCGCGGCTGTCTGAAGGCGCAAGAGTGCTGCTTAAGGCAGGCCTTTCGGGTCCCCTGCATGAGAGCCAATTGCTAAGCAATGACAGGGCCCTCCAAAAATGCAACAATATTGTGCCCAGCATCTGAAGAGCAACACAATGACTGCCTCTGGTGCAAGCTATTTTTTGCCCAAGGAGAGTATGCACCTAGCTCCATCTGTGAGAGGCCCAGGGCAAAAGAAGAATTACCGTATTTTTTGCTCTACAAGACTCACTTTTTCCCTGCTAAAAAGTAAGGGGAAATGTGTGTGCGTCTTATGGAGCGAAGACAGGCTGCGCAGCTATCCCAGAAGCCAGAACAGCAAGAGAGATTGCTGCTTTCACTGCGCAGCAATCCCTCTTGCTGTTCTGGCTTCTGAGATTCAGAATATTTTTTTTTCTTGTTTTCCTCCTCCAAAAACTAGGTGCGTCTTGTGGTCTGGTGCATTTTATAGAGAGAAAAATACGGTGCATAAGGCTTTCGCTGGCTGCTAGCCACAATGGGTAGATTCTACAGCTCAGTTGGTAGAGCATGAAAGTATTAATTTCAGGGTCATGGGTTTGAGTCTCATGTCAGGCAAAGATTCCTGCAATGCTGGGGGTTGGACTAGATGACCCTCTTGGTCCCAGCTCTATGATTCTACCTCCTCTGTTGCAGGTAGGCTGTCCCTGAATACCAGTTGCTGAGAATCACAATGGGGACAAGTGCTGTTGCAGGCGGGTCCTGCCTGCTGCTGCTTCTGTTCTTACCTGGAAAGTGCCTGCTTTCAGCAGCATGACTTGGTCTTGCTGGCAGAGTGACTGGAACCCGGGGATGCTCTTGGCAAACTCCACCACCTCCTTGACGGCTGGCGTGAAGCACTGCGAAAATTCCTCCCACACTTGCTGGCTGCTCTTGCCGTTGCTGCAATAGGGGGTGGCGTTCAGAGGACAGGCCTGCGTACAACAAGGAGGTCAGCAAAGAAGGTTAAGCTCAATCTAGCCAGAAGAACCCCTTGCAAATACAGCAAGCAGTCTTCAGCAAGCGACAAATACCATTTATTTACTGTTATTTACACAGGGTCCCCGGACGCTTCACCGTCTATTGATCCCTGTGCCACCACTTTATTTCCCGCTGCCACCACCCAGGCCCTACCTGGTAAAATACTGAGTCCAGTCAGGGTTAAGTTGGAACATAAACCTCTGTTTGTTTATTGCAGTTTAACAAGCATGTGGTTTCATAAACGGTCTCAGTCAACTACAAATCATAGGGTGCCTATCCAGACCTATAACTTCCGCTAACTGCTCTCACTCACTAAACCACCTTTCAGATATTTACTTGTTTTCCCAGCTCCCAACTGTTCCTGACTCAGCTTATTTCGCTACACTAACTCAACCTACCCAGACTCTATCCCAATTCACTCCCACTCCAACCAACCACCCAACTCCCAACAAACTCCCCTTTCGCCCCTCCCAGAGCTGGTTTTATAGTCCCTCCGACTCCACCCCCCTGGGTTCTGATTGGGTAACCTGTTTAACTATTTCACCTCTCGCACTCTCATATGTTAATGTCACACCGCCTTATATTGCAAAGGGTGGTTCATGTAATCAAAGTAAATGGTAAAGGATCCCTGGATGGCAACTATGGGGTTGTGGCGCTCATCTCGCTTTTCAGGCTGAGGGAGCTGGCGTTTGTCCACAGACAGCTTTCTGGGTCATGTGGCCAGCATGGCTAAACCGCTTCTGGTGCAACGGGACACTGTGATGGAAGCCAGAGTGCACAGAAATGCTGTTTGCCTTCCCGCCGCAGCGGTACCTATTTATCTACTTGCACTGGCGTGCTTTCGAACTGCTAGGTTGTCAGGAACTGGGACAGAGTGATGGGAGCTTGCCCCGTCACACGGTTTTGAACCACCCACACAAGTGGGGGGGGGGAGTAGTAATCTCTAGTCAATTAAAATATATTTATTATTCAGACCCCTGAACATATGGCAAAATAATATCTGACATATAGCAATGTTCTCACCAGACACAGGTGGGCAATTAAAGGCATAACAAATAGGGACACCTTTCAAGAAACGTGGACCCCTTTCTTTAACTATGTTAATGACTAAAATCAAGACCTTCTTATACCAACTGCTCACTGTTCTCAGTGGAAGGGTTATGTTAAGCAATACTTTTGAAAGCTGAATGTGTTAAGTATACGTCTAGAGACAATAAATAAAACAAAGACCATTGGATGTGCTTCTGGGCAAGTGTTTAATGGTTAACTGTATTTAAGAACCATTAAAATTTGTTTTTAAAAATTATTTATTATTTATTTGAGAAATTTATGGTCTCCTTTTCCCTTAAAAATAAATCCCAGAGTAGGGTGTAATAAAAACATCGTGAACAATAAAACCAACCACTGTTATTTAAAAGCTCAGCAACATCTGCAAGGGCAAAACTCCTGACTGCCCCTCCAATTAGCCCTGCAAGGAAGCGATGAAGAACTTGGGGTCTTCTACATACTGTTGGGACTTCAACTCCCGTAAACCCTGACCTTTGGCCATGCTGGCTGAGGCTGATGGGAGGGTTGTAGGTTTCCCACCCTTCATATAAATGGCAGTGGGGGAAGAAACAGGTAATCTATCAAACAGCTTTTCCTCGCCTTGCACATCATTTCATACACAAAACTGTTTGTGACTATTTTTCCTTCCAGTGGGAGTTATCTCCTCCCAAGAAGCTCCACTGGGAGAAAAATGCATAGGTGTGTGTTTGTGTGTGTAAGACCGTGGGCAGAGGTCACCCCACTCCCAGTATTCACTTGAAATTCCCTCCCGCCCTGCCCTGCAGTAGCAGAGTGCAGTGCGCCACTTCATGCCACAAAGAGGGCTCGTGTTTTTATAACTGTGCAAAAAGGAAAAGCTTCTCTGCAGGGGAGACGGCTGGGCTAGGGCCATGTTTCCTCATGTGCTAGTTTGCCACTTGTGCAGATTATTTATTTTTTAAAAACAGGAGCAGTGGTGTATGTGGTCCAAAACAACACCTTATTCCGCTGCATGTCAGTGGGTGGGGAAGGTAGTAAGGGAGCTGCATTTCCAGCTCAAGGTAAACAGAGGAGGTGGCTGAGCCACGCAGATCTCTATGTGATATGTAAAGTAAAGGTAAAGGGACCCCTGACCACTAGGTCCAGTCGTGACCGACTCTGGAGTTGTGGCACTCATCTCGCTTTATTGGCCGAGGGAGCCGGCATACAGCTTCCACGTCATGTGGCCAGCATGACTAAGCCGCTTCTGGCGAACCAGAGCAGCGCACGGAAACAATGTTTACCTTCCCGCTGGAGCGGTACCTATTTATCTACTTGCACTTTCACATGCTTTCAAACTGCTAGGTTGGCAGGAGCAGGGACCGAGCAACGGGAGCTCACCCCGTCTGATTGGCAAGTCCTAGGCTCTGTGGTTTAACCCACAGCGCCACCCACATCCCTATGTGATGTGTACATGTGGCTAGACCTTGGAATACTACTGCCCTGATTCAAGCAGGTCATTTCTGAAGGGAAGGTTGCCTTTATTTAATCCTAAAATGCAACATACGACGCTGTATTTATTATAGCCCTGAGGGCTCTTGAAAATGGCTCATTTGCGGTGCAGAGAGCATTGTTTCCAACAGAGGGAGCTTGAAGCGTTTCCCAGCTGAAAACCAGAGCGTCCTGCTGGAGATCCTGCAGCTGCCAACAAGCCCAGCTTTGCAAGCTGAAGGCAGTCTTCCACTGCAGCTCGGCCCAGTGCCTGATTTCCAAACTGAGCCGGGCTGAGGCTCAAGCCCGCTTGGAAGGGTTGAATCACTGAACTGTAGAGCTAGCCCTGCAATGCAGGGAGCCATTCCTAGGTGGGTTTGAACCACCAACATTCTGGTTAACCACAGCTAGATGCACTCACCCTCTGCATCATCACGATTCTCTCTTTCCCTGAAGCTGGCCAACATTGGGGAGTAATGAAAAGTTCAGATGCAGAGAAGATAACCATCCCGTTGTCTGCCCCGAAGATTTGAAGGTATCATGCCCCTCTGCATGGAGGCTCCATTGTTGGCAATCATTGTCCCTACCCGTCTTCCATAACCTATCTCCAGTGATGCCTACATTCCTGTGGCTATTGCCACGCATCCAATGGCAGTGTTTCCCCCAATATAATATTTAATTCTAGTACTTACGATGCCTCGACTGGTAGTACCCCGCCAGGGACAGCCCCTCTGGGTGTTTGCTTCGGGATAGCCATACTCAAAGGCTGGGTAGCACCCGGCATTGTGCAGATAGCCACCCTGCTGGGCCTTGAAGATCTCGTTGCCAAAGCACCGGGAGCCGTTGTCCACGAAGCCGGGGGGCTCCTGGGGGCCGTAGCTGGACGTGCGCAGAGTGGCCGACTCGTATTGCCCGTAGCCATAGGAGTTGTTCAGCTGCTGATCGTTGTAGTTGGTCAAAGGGCAGGCCTCGCTCCCGGGGGACCCTCCCCGCTTGCCCAGGCGGTCCTGGCCGCTCACGAAGATGTCGTGGTAAGCCCTTGAGATGGCACTGATGGCCTCCTCTTCCTGGGCGTTGGGGCTGGGTGGGGCGGCGTCCGCCTCGGGGCTCATGCCAACGTCCATGGGGGCCTCGTTCAGGCTGTTCATGTAGCTCTGCATCTCATCCAGCAAGCGCTGCTTCTCCCGCTTAGGAATGCGCCCAAAGCGCACAGCTGTTGGGGGGGGGAGAGAAATGGCAGGAGAATGTGAGCGAGGGGAAAGGACGCCATGAAACAGGCCCTTCTTGGGCAAGTCAAGGGGACAGCTGTTGGGGACAGCATGGCGCCATCCGGAAAATAAACAGCAAGTTGAGGATAATCTGTAGTGATGGAAGATTTCGGCATGAGAAGCTTTTCCCCTTGTCCCTATGCTAATGTGGGGGAAACTGCACCCACCCAAATTCTCCCTGTTCTTGCTTCCAACCTGGCAGCACTGGGGTGGGTGGGGAGGCGAAGACAGTGGTACAGGCCTTTGGAATTGCCTCAAACACCACTGAAATAGGTACAGGCCAAATCAGGTAAGCTATCTCAAATAGAATCATAAAACTGTGGAGAAGAAGAGTTTGGATTTGATATCCCGCTTTATCACTGCCCGAAGGAGTCTCAAAGCGGCTAACAATCTCCTTTCCCTTCCTCCCCCACAACAAACACTCTGTGAGGTGAGTGGGGCTGAGAGACTTCAGAGAAGTGTGGCTAGCCCAAGGTCACCCAGCAGCTGCATGTGGAGGAGCGGAGACGCGAACCCGGTTCACCAGATTACGAATCTACCGCTCTTAACCACTACACCACACTGGAGGAAGGGGTCCTGAGGGTCTTCTAGTCCAAAGCTCTGCAATGCCCACAGCCGTCCCTGGGTGGGTGGGCTTGAACCACCAACCTTCTGGTTAACAGCTAGATGCACCGACCCACTGCACGTATGCACAATTTCTGCAACTTGTGGGGTGGCGGCGACTGCTGATTTTGGCATTAACTTTTCCCCAGACAAAGCGGAGGGGGACCAGATCCAACTCTGTTCCCAAACCCAGAGCATCACTGAGAAGCCGAAATTAGTCACCAGCTCCTCAAGGTTTCTGGGTACATCTATCATGTACCCAAGAGAGTTGTCGTGACCATTAATCAAAGAATGCTGCCTGCTTTCCGGGCAAGAGGGGCTCCTCCCACAACTTTCTCCGTTGCCCTGGAAATCCTGGCCTGGAAGCATAAATCAGCCCAGGGCTCTATTTATCAACCAAAGGATTTGCTGACACAGTGCCCTTGTAAGAATAAAGGAGCAGAGGAAACAGCCAGCCGTCGCTTGTGCTTTAAAGGCTGGCTTGGGCTTTGTATCGTGGGACATTAATTAGAAAGCAAACCAGGGTCTAGCACCCTTTGCTCACGCCCCACTCCCTAGCCATTTTAGGGAGGATGCCCCCAGGTCTGCCTTTCCTAAAGGGAGTGTGTTTTACAAGACTGTAAACAAACACTCTCTGCTTACTATCTCTTAGATGAAACACAGGACACTTCAATGCAGTTTGATGTTGCTCAACTAATTCTAACGCACTTGCAGGAAAACCACAGGGCCTGTTATTGATGTACATCCAAAGCTCTGGATTGTCACTGAAAGTAATTCATTACAGCTGCCCCGAAACATGGAATCATAGAATTGCAGAGCTGGAAGGGACCTCAAGGGTCATCTAGTCCAACCCCCTGCAATGCAGGATTTTTTTTGCCCAACGTGGGGCTTGAACCCACAGCCCTGAAAGCAAGAGTCTGCTGCTCTGGTGGCTGTTGTGACCCTGCCTAGATGCTTACCATCTCTTGACATGCCCACCGCCAGGCACTTCTTGAAGCGGCAGTGCTGGCAGCGGTTGCGGTTCATCCTCATGATCATGCAGTTTTCATTCTTCACACACATCTTGTAGTTGATGTTCTGCTGAATGCTCCTGCGAAAGAACCCCTGGCGGACGGAATGAAACAGCGACCAGGTTAGCAAAGAGAAACTAATACTAACACACGTCACGCCCTGACCCCCTGGTCTGCATTTAGGTAAAGGGACCCCCCTGACCATTAGGTCCAGTCGTGGCCGACTCTGGGGTTGCGGCGCTCATCTCGCTTTATTGGCCGAGGGAGCCAGCGTACAGCTTCCGAGTCATGTGGCCAGCATGACTAAGCCACTTCTGGCGAACCAGAGTAGTGCACGGAAACGCTGTTTACCTTCCTGCCGGAGGAGGGACTATTTATCTACTTGCACTTTGACGTGCTTTCGAACTGCTAGGTTGGCAGGAGCTGGGACCAAGCAACGGGAGCTCACCCCGTCGCGGGGATTCGAACCGCCGACCTTCTGATCGGCAAGTCCTAGGCTCTGTGGTTTAACCCACAGTGCCACCCGCGTCCCTGGTCTGCACTTAGGGTTGCCATATTTCCAAAAGTTAACATCTCTCCCCAAAATGATCCTTCTTAGCTATTTTTCAGGAAATTCGCAAAAAAATTCAACACTTCTGCTCTGGTTTTTCCCGGACATTTTAACCCATTTTCAAAAATTCCACCCGGACACTAATTTTGATGGATGAATCCTGGCTATGTCTGGGAAATTCCAGATGCCCTATCTGCTCTGTTTTCAGAGCTGTGTTTAAAGCTGAACATGCTGTTAGCTTCTTTCCAAAATTTGGCTGAAGGGGTTGCAATGAGCTACAAGGAACCTAGCACAAGTTAAATTCCCAGGGGGCCAGTTTGGATGGACAGCAAACAAAGTGGTCTCCAATTGGTTTGATAAGCTGCAGGAATGTTGTTAGGGGGCCGCCCAGATGGCCTGAGCCACAGTATGTGGGGGTCTTTTGGGGAGGGGTGTTTTGCAGCAGGGTCTGGGTCTCTCAACCCTTCCCTGCTCCCCTTTTCACACACACACACACACACACACACACACACACACACTCATACAGTGCTAGTGAGACTCCCAGCAACTTGCAAGCTTAATTTCTCAGAGGCATCTATATGTACAAATTAGAATATGCAAATATTATGCAGCCTTGTGCCACAAGGCCTTTACCGCATAAGCACCTAGCAATGCCCCTGGTCATAACCAAAGCATCCGTTTTGTCTCTTTTAGCCATGTCTGAGCGTCGCCTTTCAACGCCTACTTGGCTAGGGAGCATATTGCAGTATACAGCACGCCTGCTTTCAATGCAAACAGGGAGAAGGGCACGAGAGAGTCAAGACTAATCACTTCTGCAAGGCACTTTAAAAGTAAACCAGTTAATGCAGAGCTCACGGCTGGTTTGGAAAACATAGTCCCGAGATCTATGAAAAGCACATGCAAGAGTCACATGCAAGATCCACATTCCAATGCACAAGCAGAAGATTCGATAAAAGGTGCCAAATTCAGTGTTCTAAGGATCTCAGCTTGGTTCTTTTTTACAGTGGTGCCCCGCAAGACGAATGCCTCGCAAGACGGAAAACCCGCTAGACGAAAGGGTTTTCCATTTTGGAGGTGCTTTGCACGACGAATTTGCTATGGGCTTGCTTCGCAAGACGAAAATGTCTTGCGATTCCTGGGGGGTTTTTTTCTCTCCCCACCCCCTTTTTCTAAGGCACTAAGCTGCTAATAGCCTTTTAGAAGCTAATCCGCTAAACCCTTAAGCCTTTAATAGCCGCTAATAGCCGCTAAACCGCTAATCCGCTAATGGGCTTGCTTCGCAAGACGAAAAAACCGCTAGACGAAGAGACTCACGGAACGGTCACGGAACGGATTCTTTTCGTCTTGCGAGGCACCACTGTACTTAGAAAAAAAAAAACAATTTCCAGTCCTTATCGCTTAAGAGAATACTTCAGACATGTGAAAAGGAGAATAAGCAGAGCGCAGCTTACCTTGCATCCCTCACAAGCATGGACGCCATAGTGGAAGCCTGAGGCAATGTCACCGCAAACCTTGCAGAGCAGAACCATCCCACCTGTCTCTGTTGAGGGAGAGAAGAATGGTGGTTAATTCTCCACCTGTGCCCTCCTCTCCACCCTCAGTCTCTGACCCCTGCCAATCCCCCCCCCCACCACATGGCGTCCTCCAGATTTCGGGAGCTATAACTTGCATTATTAGCCAGAGGTGGCAGCGCTCCCAATAGTAATGGCAGTTGTTAAGTCCAAAATGGCTGGAGATTCAGCTGGTTGGGCAAGGCCAGTTTTGAGTGTGCAGGCCCAATGGAAATGGAGATTTGTATGCCAACACAACACCAGACCCGCTTCAGCTAAGTGAAACGTTTCTTCCCTTCTTTAAAACGGGAGTAGCAATGGGCTCGCGCTCCCAAGCGATAAATTAAAGGGTAAATGAGAAGAAAGACTGGCCCCAGCCTTGAGCCTTTGCAGTAAGGTAGGTTTTAAAATCGCAAGCAACTAGGCAGATTTTAGAATCATAGAATTGGATGTGAAGTAAATTTGTTAAAGTTTTTTGGAAAACCTAATAATAATAATAATTATAATACAGTGGTACCTCTGGTTGCAAACGGGATCCGTTCCGGAGGCCAGTTCGCAACATGAAAAGAGCGCAACCCGCAGCGGCGCATCTGTGCACACTTGGGTTGCGATTCGCTGCTTCTGTGCATGACGTCATTTTGCACGTCTGCGCATGCGCCAGCGGCGAAACCCGGAAGTAACACTTTCTGGTACTTCCGGGTCGCCGCGGGACGTAACCTGAAGGAACGTAACATGAAGCCGATGTAACATGAGGTATGACTGTAATAATAATAATAATAATAGTAAAGGTAAAGGGACCCCTGACCATTAGGGTCCAGTAGTGACCGACTCTGGGGTTTTGGCGCTCATCTCGCTTTATTGGCCGAGGGAGCCGGCGTACAGCTTCCAGGTCATGTGGCCAGCATGACTAAGCCGCTTCTGGCGAACCAAAGCAGCGCATGGAAATGCTGTTTACCTTTCCACCAGAGCAGTACCTATTTATCTACTTGCACTCTGACGTGCTTTCGAACTGCTAGGTTGGCAGGAATTAATAATAATAATACCACCCAAATAAAGATTCTGACAAACTGAGAGCCACTTACTTGTGAAGGTGCCAGTGGCTCCGTTCTGTTTGGCAGCGGGTACCCTGCTCTGCGTTGGGGGCGACTGGCCCTTGCTGGGGTAGCGGATGCCCTCGGGGAACTGGAAGGCTACCTTGGGCGAGGACGGGGAGCTGGCCCGTTGAGGCTTAATGGCCCCGATCTCCGTAAGGGTCAGCTCTTCCAGCGAGGATGGCAGTGAGTGTTGAGGCGAAGGCACCAGGTATCCACTTGGAGGGCTGCCCGGGGTGGGGCTGGAGCCGGCTGTGGAGCCCACATACAGGATCACACCACCTGGAGTGAGGGTTGACAAGGAGGAGGTGGGGAAAAGATCAGGACTGTGGAACTGCAGAGAGACGCCTAGCAGGTGTGAGCTGAAACCATGCTTGGAACATTTATTTGCTTAGAAGTCGTGTAAGTCGCTTGGTTGAAGAGATCCCTAATATAAAACTGAGTGTCAGGCGACCTGGGAGACCTGCATTCGAATCCTTACTCAGCCATGAAGCTCACTGGGTGACCGGGCCTCAGCCTAACCAACCTCACAGGGTTGTTGTGAGTGTAAAATGAGGAGGGGAAGAACTACGCTTCCTAAGTACCTTGGTAACAATGAACAAGTACCAGTTGCCAATATAGTATTACGCAAACCACCCCTAAATTGTTAAATATGTTTACTAAAGACAAGTGAAAGTAGCAGACTAAATTACCGTATTTTTTGCTCTATAAGACTCACTTTTTCCTTCCTAAAAAGTAAGGGGAACTGTGTGCGCGTCTTATGGAGCGAATGCAGGCTGCGCAGCTATCCCAGAAGCCAGAACAGCAAGAGGGTTTGCTGCTTTCACTGCGCAGCGATCCCTCTTGCTGTTCTGGCTTCTGAGATTCAGAATATTTTTTTTCTTGTTTTCCTCCTCCAAAAACTAGGTGCGTCTTGTGGTCTGGTGCGTCTTATAGAGAGAAAAATACGGTAGATAACTCTTTAGGGGGGAAAAAGTTTTATGAAAGGTTTTCAACCTAATGTACCATGAAATTCAAACCGGAGAATAGTGAAAAATAATATATCAAACATAAAAACTAAAGAAAAAAAGAAAAATACATTAATAATCATCCTCATATGATTCTCGTAAAACACAACATTATAAATATATCTATGTAGCACTCAGTTACTATTTTATCTTCAATCAGATCACTCTTCAGGTCATTAATTTTTTTTTCCTCCAACACAAACTGAAAATTTACAGATGCAAATGATCCTAATTTGCATAAGAAAATGCTCCGGAAAAGTTTCCAGGAGATTCTCTAATTCAAAATTTTCTGCCATTTTCTTACTGGCTGAGCAAGGACCAGGTCACCAGAATTTGTGCACCTTCAAGATTCCATTGCTTGGATGTAAATAATGAGTGTGGGGGTGAGCAGACCCCCTGGTTTTAAAAGGGGGGAGGGCACCCCTGGGTGTGTCTTCACAGAAGACTCTAGAAGCCTTGCCAAGGCAATGGGCAATGGGTTCAAAGAGGTGCTGGTGACTAGAGGCGTCTTTTTGCACTCCTATAAAGTGAGTTTGTTCCTGCCTCCAGCCCACCAACTCTCTTGTAGGCAGCGGCAGGCAGCTAGCAAACAAACAGATCCGTCCAATTCCTCAGCTCTTGAGGGCCAAAGAAAAGCAAAAATCACCGTGAACTAGTGCCATATAGGGCATTGCTGGAAGAGAGGGAAAGGAATGATGGAGAATATGAGGTGGCTTGCGGAACCACCGATCAAGGCCAAGCCGAGCAACTTTCTGCTGAAAGCTCCAAGCAAACTTTATTCTGCAATCTACGACGGCTGCGAGAAACGAAAGCAATAGTAAAACAGCCGTTGCCGATTTAAAATGGTGCCTTTAGCATTCATCCGACATCAACCTGGCTGTGATTTCGAACCACTGTTGCTCCACCCCTTCTTTGGCAAACCATGGCTCTGTCTTTTCGCAGGTGGCATGTGTGCCAGCTGTCTGACTGGTCAAAACCTGCGCAACGAGGTCGGAGAGGAGGAAATGGGGAAAGCGGCCTCGAATGGGGTCAGTGCTGCCACAAAACCACCGCCCCTCCCTTCCTCCCTGCAAAAAACTGTGTCTCTCTCCGCCAGGGCACTGAGCTGGCAGCTGTGCCTGAAGGTGTGAAGCCAGTGACCGACTGAACGCATGCAGCCTCCATGTGGGACGGCGCATGGGGAAGAGCAGAGAATGATGTGGCCCGGGCGACACGTGCTGCGCGAAAACTAGGGCAAGCGGATGGCACGCATATGAAGGCACGAAAGCCCAAGCGGCCATCTGAGAGGCAGAAGGCCGTGCCAGGACCCCACAAGGTGCCACTGCAAATGCCAAACCAGAGGCCCCATCGGCTCAGGGCAATTGGCTTCCCTTCCAACAGTGCGTTTAGGAAATCGCTTGGTATAAATGTCCCTTAACACCCTTTTTAATGGCTTTGCACTGCCAGGTCTCAAGGCCAGGGCAGGTTGTGAGCCTGAAGTCAGAGGAATTGATCAGGATGGGAGATCAGCCTGCGTGTTCAGGCCTGGCCAAAGGGAAGAGACTATAGAGAGGCTAAGGAAGGCTCTTTAACAACAATAGCCCCCTGACATCCCTATAAAGTACAGGTGGGGTCCTCTGGCCCTCTAGACGTTGCTGGATGACAACTCTCATTCCTGAAGAGCCACAGGGGAAGGCCAGTTGTTCCACCAGCTCTCAGCTCCTCTCCCTTTTCCTGATGTCTCCGTCACTAACTCAACATTTATTCCTCCACCCGCCACCAAAAAGCAGAGATGTGCTCCATTGCACAAGGATTTTGTAAAGTGGACCACACAGGAGCGTTACAGGAGCCGCACTCCCTCTGGCTCCTCGACTTATGTGCCCGAACTCACACACCACATCCGCATGCGACCTACATCAGGAACGGAGAAGTACTTTCCGTCTCCACACTCCCTCGCTCCCTTCTATCTTTTGGTGACAGAATGAGTTTAATTTGCCGTAAGGGCCAATCATCGTCACTCAGCTCTGTCCTGCAAAAACCCCTGGCTTCAAAAACATGTGCCAAAAATAAACCGCCTCTCTTTTATGTTTTCCTAGGCATTGTGAAGCTTATAAGGGCAAGGGCAGCTTGTTCAGGCTGCAAGCAGCGCCAGCCTTAAAACCAACTTTGGGCATGGGAAAATAATTTCTTCCCAGCGAGAGAGAGCGCACTCAAACCATTCTGCTCGGCAGACCGTCAGCTGAAGGGGCACCTGGGAATTCGCTTGCATGATCTAGAACTGCATTTGATCTTTGGCCTAGATCAAGACAATCTCAAACGCTAAACGGTGGGCCTCTTCTCCAAACAGAGAACAACCCAAACTCCCTCAAATGTGAAAAATGAAGCCAAAGATTCAACTTCTATGGTGGGCTCTTGACCTCAGCCTAAAAGCAAACAGTTCAACACAGTGGCGTAGCGTGGGGGGTGCAGGGGTGGCCGGCCGCACCGGGCGCAACATGGGGGGGGGGGCGCTTGCACTCGCAGCTCTCTGCCCCTACCTGGCTCACTCACTCTCTCTCACTGCAGTGCTGGCTGTGCGAATCCGATCCAAGCCGCCGGGTCGCCGCCCACTGTGGAGGGGAGGGTGCCAGGCGTGCGGTGCGGTGCGGAGAGAGAGCGAGGGACTATCTGGGGGAGGGACAGTGCAGCGGGGGGGGGGGCCGCAAATTACTTGCCTTGCCCCGGGTGCTGACAACCCACGCTACGCCACTGGTTCAACAAGGCATGCATGCCTAACAATGTGCTTTTTCTATCACTGCTGGTTCTGTGGATCAGAGAGGCAAACACCTTCCCTCCCCCTCAACACCTTAGGACCTCCTCTGGACGGTCAAAAGATGCTGCAAAGAGAAGCATAGCAAGTGAAATCACGCTTCTTCTCCTTTGCAGCATCCACATGACACCGTCCTCATCAAAATGCTGCCCCATTATTATTCACCCATCTAATCCGGATTTACCGTTTCTGCAGAAAATCCGATAAATTTAAGAAAAAAACACACACACAACCCTGCAGAAATAGTAAATCCGGATTAATTTGGCAGTGGAGGGTGTGAGGGAGAGGATACGGGGAATCATCCTGATGAGGATGATGTGGTGAAAGTGCTCCCCTTGTTGGAACAAATCTCACGCTACTGATTGGAAAGGTGCAGCGGAAGTGGCGCTGTGGTCTAAACCACAGAGCCTAGGACTTGCCGATCAGAAGGTCGGCGGTTCGAATCCCCGCGACGGGGTGAGCTCCCGTTGCTCGGTCCCTGCTCCTGCCAACCTAGCAGTTCGAAAGCACACCAGTGCAAGCAGATAAATAGGTACCGCTCTGGTGGGAAGGTAAACATCGTTTCTGTGCGCTGCTCTGGTTTCGCCAGAAGCAGCTTAGTCATGCTGGCCACATGACCGAGAAAAACTGTCTACGGACAAACGTCAGCTCCCTCAGTCTGTAAAGCGAGATGAGTGCTGCAACCCCAGAGTCGTTCGCGACTGGACTTAAGTGTCAGGGGTCCTTTACCTTTTTAGCAAAAGATCACATATTCTGCATACAGCAGAATGTTCCAGGTCAGATTCTTGTTAAGCCCAGCAGAAGGATAGCAAAGGCAACAGGAAAGATTTTTGCCTGAAATCTTTGGGGGAGCCACTGCCAGTCATGGGAGAGATTGTGTTGGGCTAGTTCAAACTTGGGTCTCCAGCTGTTTTTGGACTACAAGTCCCATCATCCCTGACCACCGGACCTGCCAGCTAAGGCTGATGGGTGTTGTAGTCCAAAACCAGCTGGAGACCCAAGGTTGGGAAACCCTGGGCTAGATGAAAAATGGTCTTTACTCAGCATAGCAGCGACTCTGTATGTTCAGAACTGAGATGCATGCATCTCTCACACAGAACTTATTTCTATCACTTTTTTTGGATACCTGAAGTGGCCTCAAAGGTTGTTTTGCAGGGGTCGGTGGAATTGCCCCATTGATCAGAAGCGCAGTTGGGGGGAAACAACTGGTGGCGCCTTGATTCCACCAAGACACACGGAAATTGGGCATCAATTTGAATCCTGTCCTACTAGTCTTGGGCGCTGGGTTATGCTTCAAAACTCTGGCTCTCTGCATACATCTTTAGGAGCAGAAAACCCCAAAAATATCATAATATGTAGACCACCTCTCCATGGGCGTAGCCAGGTTTTTGGTTAGGGGTGCAGTCTTTTGCTGGGGAGGAACCTCAAATTTGTATTGATTTTGAGGGTGAACTGGCCCCCTTGGCTACGCCCATGGTCACGAACTTCTCCCTGTTTTCTCTATCTCTTAAAAAAAACCTTAAATGACTTTGCTTCCATGCCCATCTCCGCGACTTTGCAAATGGGGCGGCCGAACTGCCCCGGGATCGCCGCGCTGCCCGCCGCGCATCTGTGCCAAGCGAGCAGCAGCCCGGGCGCTTGTTATTTTTAGCGCCTGCCAATCGCCGCCGGAGAAGAGCTCCGAGGGGGCGGCGGTGGCAGGAGCGAGCTCCGGTTCCCAGCTCCGCTTCGCCTCCCCTGCGGAGCGGAGCCTCCAATCGGGTCAGCGCCTCACGTGTCCGCCTCTAGCTGCCGCGGAACGAGTGTCAGGAACAAGCAACGTGCTGGAGCGCCGCCAAGGCGGGGAGGGGAGACACCTGACTCGCGGCTCACATGGCTTGGGCGGCATTCATCCTCCTCCCCGACAGCAGGAGGCGGCTCTCTGCACGCGAGGCGCCCGCGATGCAAGACGCGGCCTTGCATGTTTGCGCATGCAGCTGCATGCATGCATGCAAGGGGGTTGCGCATGCAGCTGCATGCATGCAAGCGGGGGCGGGCGAGAGACGCGATCCGAGAGGAAGGGGATCTGTGGAGGTGGCTGGATCCATCCTTGTTAGCGCAGGCACAAGTTCGCGGCTGGCTCCTGGAGGAGAATCGCCACGCCCAGCCGGGACCGCAGGGAGCAGGTTTTAGAAAAGAGCGCATCTGTGCATGTGCAGAACGCCCTCCGCAAGGAGAGCAGCCCCTTTCCCTTCCTTTCCCCATGTGTAGGATTGCAGGGAGCCTTTAAGAGGAGGACGGGGGCTTTCCGGAAGCCAAAATGAAAGTCTCTTGCCTGTAAACGGCACACCGAGCCCTACTGATCCAAGCCCTACTGACCCCTGGGTCAAGTTAAGGCACCAGACCTCTCTTGGTAAAAGCTAAGTGCAGCGGAGGTTAATCTGCAAAAATATGAGTTGCGCAATACCTAAATCTGGGCAGCCCAGATTGCAGCTGCAAGGACGGAGCAGTTAAAATGGGACTGCCACCATCACTCCTACAAGTTTAAATAAATCTCTCCCCACCATGAAAAAACGCACCTTTACTCTGCATATATACAACAAGAATAAGCAGGAGGTGTGATGGAACCCAGGATTCCTCGTTCCCAGTATTTATAATCTCCCATTCTCCCTCTGGCAGTGGAAAAAGAAATCCAGATGTCTGCATTACGCCCCATTACCTTCTCATTACTTCTAGATACCCAGGTCAGCTCTTCTCAGGATGGTTTATGCGAATACATATAGTATAACAGAGTTTGGTATAGATTCTATAAAAACTGTGTGATTTGAAACAGTACACCACACATGTAAGTATAGCACTCTACAGTACCTGCTTTCTCTACCCAATTTCGGCTTTCTAGCTTTGCGAAATCATCTGAGAATTTTGCTTGTGCACACTGAACTTTGGAAACAGTGCAAAGCTTAATTTTGGAGCCAGATTCGTATAGGACACACTGGAATATGCTCTGCAGCACTTATTGCTGCTGCTGTAATTTTTGAAGCGAAGACCACAGGAATGGGCTTGTTTTTGATCAGACTACAATCAGCGATTTTCTTAACTAGGGCAAGTAAGTGGCTGACAAAATACAGGTGGGTGGCAAGGTGTATATCGCACAAGTAGCTGTCGCAGGCTGCACCAGTTCCAGATCTGGGTCTTAGGGCCCTTGGGTGACGCATCCTTAACATTCAAGAGGCTGGATATACAAACCAAGGAACACAGGCATCTGTCTTATGCTGAGTTCAGACCACTGGTCAATTTAGCTCAATATTTGCCTGCACTGGCGGCAGCAACACTCCAGGATTTCAGAGAGGGGTATCTTCCAGCTGGGACGTGGGTGGCGCTGTGGGTTAAACCACAGAGCCTAGGATTTGGCGATCAGAAGGTCGGCAGTTCGAATCCCTGCGACAGGGTGAGCTCCCGTTGCTTGGTCCCTGTTCCTGCCAACCTAGCAGTTCGAAAGCACATCAAAGTGCAAGTAGATAAATAGGTAGCGCTCAGGTGGGAAGGTAAACGCCGTTTCCGTGTGCTGCTCTGGTTCGCCAGAAGCGGCTTAGTCATGCTGGCCACAACGCCCGGAAGCTGTACGCTGGCTCCCTCGGCCAATAAAGCGAGATGAGAGCCGCAATCCCAGAGTCGGTCACGACTGGATCTAATGGTCAGGGGTCCCTTCACCTTTTATCTTCCAGCCTGATGTGGAGATGTTGGAGATTGAATCTGAAATCTTGTGCGTGCAAAGCGTAATCTCAAATCCTGAATCTCTCAAACTGCTTCTCAAGAACTCTCATACTGTTTCTGATCATTCTGGTCTCCTGTGCAATGTGAGTGTTAACAGTGCTGCCTTGCCATGTGCTGGTCTTAGTCCCCATCAAACCCTTGACCAGTCTGCCTTGCATCTTCTGTCCTACACCCAATTAGCACTCCCACATCTGTGTTTCTCTGGTTTTTTAAATGTAAGAAATGGCACCTCGTTAAACCGGCAGAAGAGTGGCTTTCGCATGACCTTTTTTTAATAGTTGTTTGGAGAGACATCTTGTCATGTTCCTTCATCCTGACCACATGCACTGATGAATCTACTTTTCGCTGCCTCTTATTTTGTTCAAAAACAGCGGCCTGAAAACTGTGCTCCGGAGAACCTCCTTATCAAGAGGATTTCCTCGCTGAGAAGATCAATAACAGCAGACAAGCCAGGTGCTTATCTTTCACTGCAATGTGCAGAGATGCTGCAGAAGTGATGGGCATGTTCTCTAGAGGGCACATTCTGATGCAGGGCCACCAGCGAGGAGGACCCTGTGTTCTGGAGTGATGCAGCACACTAACTATTGCCTCGGAATCCTCAGTGACACACGGATTCCTTACAGATCAGTCTGTCTGCAAAGTATTTCCTGAAACACTGAAAACCACTGCTTTCAAAGGTGGGCAGACTGTGGATTATCTGTATTTATATCTCGGCTTTTCACAACACCCTGAAAGTTGGCAGCCACCTAGCACTGAATAGGATCATTTCAGCCTATTTACTCGCCTCTGCTAAAAGACACCTAAACTCACGTTCCCCCCGCCCACATTGTGGCGCCCCAGCTAGCTCCAGATGCACATTATTATTATTTCATCCTTGCTACTATCGTTACAAAATGAAGCCACTTAACGCGCTGCGGTTCTGCAATTGCAGCTGAGCAAGATTATCGTACAGGCAGGAATCTAAAATGGAAAGTTTAACGATCAGCTCAAAGCAGAGGAAGATCAGGAAACATACAAAGACTATGTAGAGCAGGGATAGGCAGTGTGGCTCCCCCAAACATTGTCAGACTACAGTTCCCATCATCCTTGACTTAGCCACATTTGCTGGGCATGATGGGAGTTGATCAACACCTGGAGGGCACCATGTTGGCTACCCTTGATTTACTGAAGGGGTAGGAAATCTGTGGCCCACCAGATCAGGGTTTCCCCAGGCTCGGGTCTCCAGCTGGACTACATTTCCCATCATCCCTGACCACTGGTCCTGCACCCAAGAAGATGCCTAGCAAATCACAGACGGGTGCTCCAATTCATGCGCCTGTGTTTGGATATGCCTCTACTGATAAAATGCTACCCTCCTGGCTACTGTGCCAAGTGTAGGAGAAAGGGAGTGAGCAACCCCTAACAGTGGGACTGCAGACGCTGCCTCTGCACTATACAGAATCATAAAAATGCAGAGTTGGAAGGGACCCCCAGGGGTCATCTAGTCCAACCCCCTGCAATGCAAGAATCTAAGTTTCAGCATCCATGACAGATGGCCGTCCAACCTCTGCTTAAAACCTCTAAGGATGGAGAGTCCACCAGCTCCCAAGGGAGTCCATTCCACTGCTCTTGCTCTCAGAATGTTCATTCCTGGTGTTTAGCCAGAATACATTTGCGCCCGACCCGCCAGAGCTGGAGAAAACAAGCTTGCTCCATCTTCCATGTGACAGCCCTTTTGATTTTTTGACGATGGCCCATTGATCTCTATGGAATTTACTTCTTCGTAAAAGGCAGCAGTCCCTTGAAACGTGATGAATCCTGACAGCCTGAAGAAGAGGGATTACAGTTCAGTGGCACAGGATATCCTCTTGCATGCAAAAGGTCTCTGGCACAATTTTTGTTATTTCTAGCTTAAAAGGAGATCAGGCAGTAGCAGGTGATGGGAAAGAACTCTCTGTGCCTGAGATCCTGGAAAGCCAGAGTGGAAAACACCAGGCTGGATGAGACAAAAACTCTTGACCTAGTACAAGGTAACTTCCTCTGAAGCAGAATGGAGGGCTTGAATATTTTGCCAGATTGCAATATAGGCTGCAAGCTCTACCTAGTTTTGAAGCACTTATCAACCCATATAGCATCTTTCTCGCCTCAGCAGGTAATTCCCAACGCACCTCACAATGCTGTAACATCTGGAGCAGGGAGTTTTGAGATCTCCAGGCAAGTTGTGAGTGTGCGATGTCAAGAGACAGCGCACTTTTGACACGGAAACAGCTCTGAGCCTGTTTTGAGTGTGTATGCATGGGCAGAGAGCAGGAGCTGGCTGTTCCGTAATTTAAAAAAATACATTCTAGCCTATGTCAGTTTCTGGAAGATGGGGGGGGGGGGAGAGGGGGGGTCTTTCTGGCATTCGTGGAACCACGCAAACAGTTGCTGGCCTGGGAAGCAGAATCTGAGGCCCAGGGAAGCTTTTGATGTTTGATTATGTTTTTATATGGGCAGGGTATAAATAATAAAATTATGATTATGATGCCTCACACAAGGTCAATAGAGCAGGTCAGTGGCAGAGAAATGAGAGCAGAAGCCTCTCCTCTGCATCAGCAGCCGTACAGTGGTACCTCGGGTTAAGAACTTAATTCGTTCTGGAGGTCCGTTCTTAACCTGAAACGGTTCTTAACCTGAAGCGCCACTTTAGCTAATGGGGTCTGCTGCTGCTGCGCTGCCGGAGCGCGATTTCTGTTCTCATCCTGAAGCAAAGGTCTTAACCCAAGGTACTATTTCTGGGTTAGCCGAGTCTGTGACCTGAAGCGTCTGTAACCTGAAGCATCTGTAACCCGAGGTAACACTGTACCACCAACCCCTTGTAAGCCAAATGGGCACCATCAGCAACAGCAACAGTCAAGCACACCCCTTCCTCTCCGAATGGCATTATTAGTGGTTGCTATTGTGCGCTGCCTCATCCATCAGCACCGTCACAGTGCCCACGCTGCTCCTGCTTGCTGACGCTGCAGTTGGTTTCTCTGCAGCGGGGCCAGCGCATAGTGAAAAGGCCATCTCGGCCCACACCTGGCAAGTCCTCGGACCTCGAGCAAGCCAGAAACCAGGGGGTGGATCTCAGCTGCGCCACTGCACATGTCACAGCAGGAAAAGAAACTGCGGCAGTTTGCACTTCTCAGGCGCTGCTGAAATTCAATCCAAGGCGCCCTCCAGAGCCCCTGCACTGAAGGCTGCTGCTGCTGCAGTGCCTTGTACCTGGTGACCTGAATTCACCTGACAAAGGCAAATTCAGCAGCTCCCGGGTGGATCTGGAGCATGTCTGTAAGGCGGATTCACGCTGCCTTTGAAGCAGTCAACAGCTGGCGGCAGTCCTGATGTATTTCGGAATCTAGGCCAGGGAGCTGCTGTTGTTTCCCCCCCCCCTCCTCTTTTTTTTAAGCGGTGAAACCCGATTTTCCTCCTTCCTCTGCAGATACAAGCAATGACCCTATTTTGGGCTGGCTAATCTATCACTTTGAAGTTGACTTTTGCATGCATTATTTTACACCTACCTGGATCTAACTAAAGGCTGCAGCTCAACAGGAAAGAAAAAGGAGTCGGGTTTTGCTTGTTTAGCCGATCAATAGGAAAGGCAGCCTCCTCGGCCAATCTCTAATAGCAAACTTCTGGTTCCAAATTCAAGGGCCAAAATGTGGGGCTAATTTGAGGTTCTAATGCTGGCCTGCCCTGAATTCCAACACAAGTATCTAAATGGGTTTGGCAAATTAACTGGGGAGAGGGGGGGGAGAGAGAAATCTATTTTATTAAACTGGAGTCAGTGTTAAGGATAACACATTTTGTTAACATGAAAGAAGACGCTTTTGGCAGGCAATAGCACATGGCTTCAAGCTGTGTTCAAATCTCTGCTCAGCCAAGAACATGCAAACTATATCTGAGCCTCAGTTCCCATATCCATAAAATGGGGGTTCTAATGACCTACTTCACAACAGGGCTGCTCCGATGGCAGGCAATATGAAAAAATGTATTTAGGAAAATGTATGAACTGCTCAATCTAAACGTTCTCCAAGTGGCATATAGATAAATCTCACAAAGAAATATATATATATAAAGCCATCATTGTTCAAAATAAAGATAAGAATCAGCAAGACTTTCAGAACAAATGTAAGGAACTAAATCATGTGTCTGGTTAGACTTGCCAAAAAAGTTTCCAGCAAAGGATCTGATATCTCAGATTAAAACTTGGGTTGCCAAAATTGGAAGAACGTCTGCATTTGTTGTATCTTGTTAAGGGAGCCTTTTCTAACAGTTGCCAGAAAAGAATGGACACCGTGCTGTGATGTAACCTTGCTGCAAAGGTCAAATGCATCCCTTCCAATGCTAGCATCCTTTGGACACTGGGGTACACTACAAAAAGGGGGGGGAGTCCTGCCCCTTCCCCCAAAAAACCAGACTCTTCTAAAGAACATCAGTAAACCAACAGAAACCACTTGCATGAAGTCACAGCAGTTCCATTAAAAGCAGGTTATAGAACAGGGCTGGGGAAACAGTGGTGTTGGAGGACTACAACACCCATCATTGCTCAAGTTGGCTGGGGCTGATGGAATCTGGAGTCCGCCAACATCTGGAGGGCCATAGACCTGTGACAGAGAGAGATGGATCTTAGGCCGCTAACAAGGGGCTCCCTCTGTTTTGACCTGAGAATGCAACTTGACCCTCTCTTTGTGGAAAACAGAGCCTCAGAGTAAAAATCAGTTGTTTGTGGAGTCCATGCCAACAGCCTGGAAAGGAAGCCGTACCAAATTGAACCTAACTGGTCCTATCCGGCCTCCCCACCCAGCGCACCTCGGCTCCGAGTGATGTCCTTCTGGAGAAGGAGAGGAGGCCGATGCTTCCCTTGCAAAATGGTGATGTGTCAATAAATAAGATTACCCAGAAAGGGAACACGAGTCTAGCTAGGGTCTTAGCTGAAGCCTGCCAGGAGACACTAGCTACTCGTGCAGGCTTTAATCTGCCTGCACGTTCCTTCATCAGTGGAACAGGGGAGGGAGGGGCGGGAGAGGAAAGAGCAGCTCGGTTTTTTGGCTTTAAGTAGGTTAAACAAATCAGAGTGCATCCGTGGGCTTGTTGGAACTGCAGCAACGCTCCCAGAACAGGCAGAGAGCCTGGGAAATAAAGATACCAAATGTGATCACAAGGATATTTGTTTGCTTCACTGAGATGGGGGGGGGGGAGATTGCTAAGGGGACAAAACACTAGCAGAGGCCCCCACCCCACAAGTAATATATTTAGAAGCATCTCGGTTCCCAGGGATTCGATGTTTGCTTTTTTTTCCTGCTAAAGGACTGATCAAAGTTGCAAAAACAAGGGGTGCCCCCCCTCCTCTGCATGGCAGCGGTTGTTCTGCACAGTTTTAAGGAGTTGAGATTTCAGGCACCTGAGAACATCGGTCCATCGGTCCATGTAGCTCAGGATTGGCTACAGCGGACTGGGCAACAGCTCTCTCCGGCTTAAAACACCGGGGGTCTTTTCCAGGCCTACCTATAGATGGATTGGACCTGGTGTGTTTTGCATGCCAAGCATGGGCACTGCTGTTGAACTAAAGCCCCATGATAGAATCAGAGAATTGCAGAGTTCGGAGGGACCCGAGGGTCATCTAGTCCAACCCCCCACAATGCAGGAATCCTGCAAACAGCTGCCCCTGGGTGGGCTTGAATCACCAACCTTCTGGTTAACAGACAGGCATACTGATCCACTGTCAAGACTAAGGAGAGACAGTCAAGCTCACACATATTTGGGCTTGTTTTGAAAACCAAGCTGAGGAATTGGGGAGAACAGAATGCAACCTGGTTTGAATATGGGTCTGGTGAGCCTGTTTTCTGACCGGTCCCATGATATACAGTGGGGGGTATTTTCACACACCGCTCCTCCAAAGTTTCTGGCAAGCTCGGCTTGTGGTGAGCTGCCTAGGCAACTGGGTTCACCATAAGCCCATTCACATCAGGGTTAATGGGGGCTTTTCATTTCGCTTTTGTTTTGTCTCCAGTGACCTGGTTTCAGAATGATTTCAGGAACAGCCCAAGGATGGGATGTGGGGCCTGGGAAACTGAAATGTGGGTCCCCTCCTTGGGGTAAAATTACGAAGAGCACATTGCTGCCATGTGTTATTCTGTTGATACAAACCCTGACAGCGACTGCTTCTGGACAAACCTAATTTAGGAGGGGGGTACGTAACCTTTCCCCAACCTCTATTTTTGCGATTAACTGCCCCCCGCCCTCGACCAGCCTATTGGCAAGAGGCAACTGCAGGAGACTGCAGCAGAAAGTGGCAGGCATCCCTCCTTCATGCTTCCCCACACCTCCCATGAAAATTGCACCTCCCCAAAGCTGCTTTGCCTACAAGAAGCATTGGGAAACCTGAGGCCCTCCGGATCTCGCTGCATCTTCTGTGACCCCTGGCTATGCTGACTGCGGCTGATGGGAGCTAGAGTCCAATAAGATATTGGGGGGGGGGGGACAGGTTCCCCTTAGAAGACAAAGTCATTTGGGTCTATATCATAGGTAAAGGGACCCCTGACCATTAGGTCCAGTCGTGGCCGTCTCTGGGGTTGCGGTGCTCATCTCGATTTATTGGCCGAAGGAACAGGCGTACAGCTTCCCGTTCATGTAGCCAGCATGACTAAGCCACTTCTGGCGAACCAGAGCAGTGCACGGAAACGCTGTTTACTTTCCCGCCGGAGTGGTACCTATTTATCTACTTGCACCTTGACGTGCTTTCGAACTGCTAGGTTGGCAGGAGCAGGGAACCAGCAACGGGAGCTCACCCCATTGTGGGGATTCGAACCGCCGACCTTCTGATCGGCAAGTCCTAGGCTCTGTGGTTTAACCCACAGCGCCACCCGCGTCCCTTATAGGTACCTGTGTGTAATTTTACCACTTGAACTGGTGGCTTTGAACAAGTCTGTCTCACTCAGCAGAACTCACTGCTTCTGGATCAGGGCTGGAAATTTTCCAGGAGGGGGAAAAACATTTTTTGTTCAAGATGGGAGGGCTCAGTTCAACAGGTAACAGGAATCAGAAAGGATAGCCTGCTTATCACCCCTTGCTTCTTTGTTTACCACCCCGGTGAACGCCTGGCAAGGTTCACGGAAGGAATAGCATCCCTTGCAAAGGTAAAGGTTGCTCTGCAATCAACTAGGCGGCCCCACCACGCCCTGAGCGCGTCTGCTTTCGCTCCTGGCCCAGCACATCCTGCCTGCCGCGATACATTTTAAAGTTTGATCTCAGCCTCTCTGGCACCTGTGAAAGTGCCGCCGCCGCCTTCAGACAGCGAAGTAGGTCAAAGTCACCGCAACGGGAGAAAGGGCAGGGTGAGGTGGCGCAGCTCCGAGTGAGTCGGGAGGGGGAGCTTTTTGCTGCAGAGTTCATCATCCCCAGCTGCACGGCTTCAGCAGGGGAGCTCCCAGACTCCAAGCAAGAAGACGGGAAACCAAAGCAGGCTTGTGAATAGTCCCCAAGACACGGGCAGCGGAGGTTTTGGAAACTGGAAGGAAGCTGTTCGACAAATCAAGGAACAAGCAGTCTCCCCTTCCAATTTGCAAACGTTTTCCTATCCAAGTTGTCCCATTTCTGTTTGATGCATGGGGGCTCCCTGTCTCCCCCCCCCCCCGCCCCCAAGGTTCTTTCCACCTCCCTTCTGGGGCTATTGATAGGAAACAAACAACTGACATAAATATAGTAATAACCCTGACCATTAGGTCCAGTCGCGACCGACTCTGGGGTTGCGGCGCTCATCTCGCTTTATTGGCCGAGGGAGCCGGCGTACAGTTTCTGGGTCATGTGGCCAACATGACTAAGCCGCTTCTGGCGAACCAGAGCAGCGCACAGAAACGCCGTTTACCTTCCCGCCGGAGCACTACCTATTTATCTACTTGCACTTTGAGGTGCTTTCGAACTGCTAGGTTGGCAGGAGCAGGGACCGAGCAATGGGAGCTCACCCCGTCACGGGGATTTGAACCACAGACCTTCTGATCGGCAAGTCCTAGGCTCTGTGGTTTAACCCACAGCGCCACCCGCGTCCCTTGACATAAATATGGACCCCAGCATTTGTGGCAGGCTTGCTGCATAGCTAAACTGACAAACACACCATTGCCCCTATTTACCAGGGAGAATTCCTACTTTCTGCTGCCGGTCTCTGGTCTCTAGTCTGTCTTTTGGGAAGATGATGGAGGCCGTGTGCTCATTTAAAAAATGCACCTGTGTGCTGCACACACAGGTGCATTATAGTTCTTCAGGGTTCATGTCCATCTCCCAGGTCTCTAGACATAGGAAACTTGAGAGGAGAGGGCAGAAAGAGGAGATGTATGCAGTGGTGATATATATAAATGGATGCTTGCAAATATATCCCAGAAGCTGTACACTGCTCCCCTCCTTTACCCCATCTACCTTTCACTGCCCATCCAGATAGTAAAAGTTCTTGGTTGTGCTTGAGTTGCAGCTACCCTAAAAGTCGGATCCACTGAGAGACTCAACGTGCTATTAAACAATTTTTAAGTTGCTGTTGTTGTTTTCAACTATTGCACTACAAACACATTCTTTTCCAGCCAGTGCCGGAGAGGCTATTACAGAGTAAATGAATACAAACACCCAATTAAAGAAGAAAAAGAAGAAGAGCCTCAGGAAGAGGTGCTTGGCATTACAAACACACAAATGACCTTATTTCCGAAGTGCTGGAATGTGTGGCCTAATTAAGACATCCCCAGACTTAAACTAGCTGAGCCGTCATGGCCCAGCTTTTCCCAGGGAGCCGTGGGAACTGTAGTTCTGTAAAGTAGGCCGGGGCTCTCTACATCCAGATGCTCAGCACCAGCGCCAAACTACAATTCCCAGGGTTCCTGGGGAAGCTGTGAGTGCAAAAAAACCAACCACCCATCCAGCCAGAAGGGTGAAATGACAAAAGGCTCTTGAGAGCAACAGGGCTGCCACCACATCTGAAGCCCTGATGCGACTCATTCCTGGCCAAGGCAGGCCTCTCCCTTTTTGGTCTTTTTTACCATTCTTTTGGTCACACCAACTCCAGGTTGGGACCATTGTTAGTAACTGGATCACACTTTTGGTAGGCATGATAAAGACCCCCGCCAGAGGGATACCTCTGTGGCATCCAAAGCCCCTTCAGCACAGGAGATTGGGAGGTTGGACCGTTTTGTAAATCACCGTCAGGGCCACCTGATTCCCCTCCACCAACACAGAAATTGGCAGTTGCGACACAGCTACCTCCATATTACCCAATTTCTAAGGCTTTTCCCCACTGACCTAGATTAAGCACCCAAAAAATACCCTCCAGTTTTCACTCTAGAAAGGAGGGGAGTCCACCCGTTTGTCTCTCACCGAACACCATCATATCTGATCAAGAGGCATCTCCAGACACAGAGGGGGGCAAGTGCCAAGCATGAGAGGTTACGTGGTTCTATGAGCCATGACCTTAGCATGCTTGCAGCATGGGCCTCTCCTTCCATCATCCCATATGGGGTGCCATTTTGCACCTGGCATTTGGCCCATTTGTGACCAAGTGAAGATGCCTGGACGCTGCGATGGCACCTGACATTTCCACCATCTGGGGATCGCTGGGACAGGACTTTTGTTGGGGTCCAAGGATTACACATACATGAGGGAGGTGGATGGATGGATGGATGGTGGAAGGGCCCTGGGTGAAAGGCAAGGAAGATCTCTGAGGCCGAGGTGAGATTTGGGAGGGATCCCCACTTTCTGTGCATGACGTGGGTTAAGAGCTACCTTTGAGAGAGGACTCTGTGCTTTTTCTTCTCTCTTTCTGTTTTTATTTTTATTTAGCTTGGTTTCTTTTATCTTACTCTATTATTAAAAAGCTTTAATAAAATCTTATGGGGGGGAGGAAATTAATGTGGCCTAGAGAAAAAAGTTCAAGAACCACAGGTCTACGCTACAATCAACCTCGGTGATGTTTTTAATCTTTTGATGTCTTACTGTGTTTTAATTTGTTGGAAGCCGCCCGGAGTTTGCTGGAGTAACCCAGTAAGATGGGTTATTGATATTAATATTGATAATAATAATAATACTAGCTCCATCCACTACTGCCTCTGATCATCCTTACCACTGCAGTACCACCTGCGGCTGTACAATTAGTATGGGGTGGGTGGAGGGTGAACATTCTTATATTCAAGGGAAAGTTGTAAATTAAGGTCAATGTCCTAAATGGCACAGATCCTACCATTCACACATAAGCCAATGTTGTTTACTGCTTTGCTGCATGCACACTGGGTATCTGCTGTGTTTCAAAATCCCAGAGTCTAAACTAATCTGCTCCTTGTGAATGTGTTATCTTTGGGGTGCCAGGGGAATGGGTGCCTGTGGGCAAAGGGCCAACCTCAGGCTAATTTTCATCGTGAGATGAGTGCTGTGTGCAGAGATCACTGATTATTGCGCTCTGTGTTTCTATAAGTGGACAAGGATGTGCAAACATAGCAGGAGATCGTTGGCTGCATGCCCAAAATAACACAGCTTATGAAACAGGTTTGGAAACACTAGTAAAAAAAAAATATGCAGAAAGCAATGCCTACATGCACACATGGGGAATGACTTCAGCAGATGGGATCTGATATAAAGCCCTGCCGTTCAAGTGGGCTTCTTCTCTGCTAATTTCAAGGGCAGTTTTGCACATAAACACTTCTGAAGTGAATGGGGAAGCCCTGGTGCAAAGGTGAGCTCTAGGAAACAGATAAGGAAGTGCAGGGAATTGCAGCTGTGTGCAAAACAGAAACAGTAAGTGAGAATGCCTCATATACCCCATACGTTTAAAAGCCCTAGACTTTCCCCAAGAATCCTGGAGCTGTGGTTTCTCAAAGGCACTGGAAATTGTAGCTCTGTGGTGGGCAGAGTTCCCAGCATTCTTTGGGGCAGCAATGTGTTTTAAATATATGGTGTGCACAGGCAGCCAGAGAGAGAATATGGTTCAATGAATCAAACTTGGGTCTCCTTTAACTGTTGCAACATATTCTAGTTAGGAAGGTGCAAAATTTCACCAATGGGTGACCAGGTGCCCTTCCGACGCAGTTGAACTCCAACTCCCATCAACCCCAGGCAGCATGACCAATGGCCAGGGATGATGGGAGTCAGAGTCCAACCACATCTGGAGGGCCATAGGGGAACTGCAGTCTGGGGCCCAAAAAATATTTCACTACGTGCACACAACTCAATGCTCCCTCCCCGTATGCACACCTTTGGAAACTAAAACATGAAATATTTCCGAATAGCCATTAGCCAAGATACAATACAAAACACAAATTAATTTCCTGCCTCCCTTATCTTGAGTTTTTAAAGCACTTTTCTCATTCCTTACAAATGAAGCAGGGAGCAAAAAAAATTGTCTGTTGATTAAAACCAAGCGGACCCCCACTGAGGGACAGACACAATTGCTTACTGGTCTGAGAATTCGGCCACCAGTTGTCCTTTATCAGACAAATCTGTGGTAGGCAACTGGCATCCCATAGGAAGAATTTGGCCCACAGAAAACTGGCATTTCAAGTGGGTAAAAACCCTCTGGCTACAGTCAGGTTCCCCATAATTGGCTTTGAGGGGAAGGGGAAATTGTTAGAAATGTATGGGTGGGATTCACCTTCTGAGTCCTGTCAGTGCAAGGCCTTAAAGGGGGTTCCCCCCCCCCAAAAAAAAATTGGCTCGGGGTAGTAGTGTCTGAAGAATATTTTGCAGCCTTTTAAATGTATCTGTGGGAAGTGAGGGTGTATTGTTTTGCTGTTTCATTTTACTTATGTACTTGTTTTTATCCTGTATTTTATTCTGTGAACCGCCCTGGGATTTTATGATGAAGGGCGGTATAGAAATCTGATTAATAATAATAACTGTAATAACCTCCAGAATAGCATACACAAGGTGTCTTTCTGTCTGGCCAGCTGCAACGCATTCACCACAGCGCCTTTAATACTAGTCTAGGAGAAGGAATTTCAGCAGGTGTAGCTTACATGTAAAATTATTGTTGTTCTATTTATTATGTATATAATTTATTTACATCCGGCCTTTTTCCCTGAAAGGGATTCACTAATGACCACTAAGGATTTCTTCTACCACTGCAGAGTTTCCTTCATGAGGAAACGCCCGAGGCTGCTTTGAACCAACTCAGATGATCTGCTACATCTATCCAAGTCTCGACCGCTCTGACCAACAGTGGTTACTCTTTGGGTCACAGTTTGACCATGAAGAAGCACGGCCGACTGCCTTTGGGCTCAGCAAGCTCACTGCAATGTTCCAAAGCAGCGACGTCCCAGGCCGAACGGGGTGGAATACAATCTTGAACTTCACATGAACCTTGAAGATGAATCTCAGCCTTGTAAATGGAACCGGCCTCCGAAAATTTGGCAAGCGGGACACTCCTATCCCAGCCCATGCCAGCACTCAAGATCTTTAACTACTGAAGAGATAAAATAGCAGCACACCTGGGTGCTGAAAGCAGGCACATCCATGCACACCGTCCGCCTCCTCCTCCTCAACAGCCCGTGAGTCACCTGGCAATCTTACTCAAGCAGTGATTAGCTGGAGAAAACCTTGGGCACGTTCAGTTTAGGCCTGCGGCGCTCAAGTCAGGAGACTGCGAAGTCAGGTGAGCACCAAGCAAGTGGTAATCACGTGCAGGTATACCCAGGATCTTTCAAGCAAGGGACCTGTCAAGACTGCCGCTCCCATCAGACGGATTAGGCAGATGGATGCTGGTTCAGGGACTCAGCCCAAAGTCTCGCAGGACACCTTGAATGCCTTGCAGCGGGGAGGATGAGCCTTGGTGGCCCACATTCCACCACTGGTTCTTTGAGGAAATTCAATTTTGAATTAAGGAATAGGGTTTAAGGAAGAAAGTTGTCCCAGTTACAAAGAAAAGGAACAAAATAATGGGGGGGGGGGGGAATGCAGAACCTCCACATTTTAATGGCACCCCCTCTGTTTAGGTATTGTATGTTGTACCACGGCTATGTCCCAGTGAGCTTCATAATATTATTATTTTTAAGGTGAAACTGACTAGGAGATACCAGCTTTATTGGGACGCGGGTGGAGCTGTGGTCTAAACCACTGAGCCTTGGGCTTGCCAATCGAAAGGTCGGCAGTTCGAATCCCTGCTCCGGTTGCTCGGTCCCTGCTCCTGCCAACCTACCAGTTCGAAAGCACATCCAAGTGCAAGTAGATAAATAGGTGCCGCTCTGACAGGAAGGTAAACGGCGTTTCCGTGCACTGCTCTGGTTTCGCCAGAAGCAGTTTAGTCATGCTGGCTACATGACTCAGAAAAACTGTCTGCGGACAAATGTCAGCTCCCTTGGACAGTAAAGCGAGATGAGCGCTGCAACCCCAGTTGTTTGCAACTGGACTTAACTGTCGGAGTCGTTTACCTTTTTACCAACTTTATTATGAAATATGACCACCACAAGGAAGGCTTTGGTGATAAAATACACTTGCAGCCCCAATGTTTGGAGAAGCAGGATACACCGCATAATACAGAAGTTAGCCAGGCCTGCCTTAAAGAGAGTGTGTATGTGTTTCCTTCAGCCATCAATCATTGGGGAAGGAGAAGGCATTGCTCCCAAATGGGTCCTATTAGAAGGGAATACCCAAGTCTCCAAGGGTGCCAACAGTTGCACACATACTGTACTTCTGTAGGCACTTGATAAAAGATTAGGCCTAGAAGGCAAACAGGATGGACTTAGTCATGCACAGAGGTTGAAATCAATGGGGCTTAAGTTAGTCATCCAACCCAATGTTAAGCCACAACTGGAAAGTGACATCTCGAGAGATTGTAGCACAATGCACAGTGTCAACATGCGTTGTCGTGAATCACCACGGTAGCCTCCTAGAACGATAAGGAAACCTTCAAGAGGCCATTGTGACGTCACAACAGTCCCAGAATTTCTGAATGCTGCATTGCCCCAGTGGAGAAGGCACAGCAGCTTCCCCCCCAGCCGAAGGGGGGGGGATCACAGTGATGTTAAGCTTCACGGTGGAATTTAAGTGCAACTTGATGGCATCTTGCGCACCACCCACCTCCAAACTGCAGTAGGGCTGACCGCTTCTAATGCTATTGACCCAGAAGTGGCCCCAGAGCAGTGACATGTCGCTCCTGCTTCTTGCCCTGCTGCCCCAGTGATCCCTGGGACTAGAAACGTCCAAGTTCTTTTAATGCGAGTGCGCATGAAATACAAAAAAATAGTATTTATTCCTCAAAGGAGTTCAAGGCAGAATGCATGCTCCATTCAATTCTAATGACAAACCTGCAAGGTCAGTTGGGTTGAGAGGCAAGTGTGGCTTTCACACAGCCACCGAGTTCATTCTATTCCTCAGCGAGATTTGAACCCAAGTCCGTCACTCTGTGGCTACCAAGGAACTTCTGGGGGTTAACAGGAGATCTGTGGGACTCTTAATGCTATGAAACGCTTCCCCTACACTGCACTCCAAAAGCTTCTTATAGATGATTTAGCAGGAATGAGGGGCGGGGGAGGAGACACGGGGCAACCCAGGGCTCTGCAACTCTGCAATCAGGTCACAGTGTCCCCCACAAAGACTGCACAGCAGAGGATTCCTTGTGAAAATTATTTCCAGAGATCTGTAGTAGATGGGAGAAACCCCCCCCCCCAATACACACATATGGAAGGCACTCTTGCATGAATATAAGGATACGTAACCCAGCCTGGCTCTGTTTGTAACCTTCTTCGCTAAAACAAACAAATGAAAATTCTGCAGCAAGCTCCATCCACGCCAATGCAAGAAAAAATCAGGCAGCCTGTGTAAACGCTGCAAATTAAATAAATTTGCATCTATCTGCTTTTTGGGGGGCATAATTTATTCTGCTTCTGCTAAAAGGACAGGCAAAGAGCTATGCGGGTCACCAAGACCCATCTCCTGGTCCATGGAAGCCTTGCTTAGATATCTCCTCCCCCCCCCCCCCCCCGCATCTGAGATTTCAGCCAGCATTGCCACAAAGCATTGATTAAGGACTAGAAACTTGCCCTTTTAAAACAAGAAAGTTGATATTTTCACAGGATGCTGAACTCTATGCTGGGCAGCCTTCTCTGCTGTGATGGAATGACTATCGCTTTCTGAGTAAAAGAGGACACAGCCCAAGGTCCCATATTCTTAGCATCTACCAGGGGAAGAGAATTCAAGCTGGGAAGGAACCTTTACCCGAGACCTGCCAGTCTGGGCTGGATGGTCTGATTCTGTGCAAAGCAGCACTTGCTCACCTCTCCTATGTAAAAAGCTGGCTCTCTTTACACTGGCCCACTTTGCTGGGTTAACCTCATCTCACCCCGCTTTCAGCAACCCTGTTCCCCTAAAACCCAACTTCCCACTTGGTAGGTCTCCACACGCATCAATTCGTACATCCCAGAGAGACCTCATGGGGGTGACTTGCTGGACCCCTCCAATTTGCACACATACACACAGAGCTCCCCAAACCTGCAATATTTCCACCCTCCTTTTTGCACAACAGCCGAGGACAAAACAGAAATGAGTTGCAGTTTTTCAGAGCCTGCCAGTCAGATGCCACGGGGCTTGTTTACCGAGGTGCACGAATCCCGGGGCATTCCCGCGAGTCAAATGCATGCTATTTTATCGAAACAAATTTCGAAGGCAAGTAGTAATTTTACGCATCAGAACTACTTCCCACATTGCAGCAATAATTTTCTCATTCCTTGACTGCCCCTGCACGTCTTTCAGGCTGGCTCCCTCCCTCCCTCTCCTTTCCACTTAAACAACCATTCCAGTACCAACCGAAACCATATTTCTATTTTCTCCCTCCACCGCCACCCCGCTCTTCATGCAAAGAAATAAAAAGGGGAGGAAATCAGGCATAAAAGGCTCTTTAGAAACCCCCACTCACAATTCAGAAATGTACGCTTCGGCTAGGAAAATACCAAATGTCTAAAAATAACGCAAGGGGATTTCTGTGCGCGCTGATGTGTGTTTTTCTAAATGGGAAATGAATTAAATCCCAGACTTATGAACGCCTTCCGGTGCCGGGAATCTAACCTGATAGGATATCCTATCCTAGGATATTGCCACGGAAAAGAACGTTAAAAACCCGGCTTATATATGGCACAAAGATGATTGCATTGCAAAAAAAACACAAACCCAAAAAACACAAACCCGGGAGCAGCCTCTCCTCTTTTTTCGCATTCCCCCTTTAGCGCCCACCCACTTCCAGAGAACTGATGCCATCTCCTACGATCCGCTAAAATCCTAGCGAGAGAGAAGAGTTTGCAGCATCACAGCAACGCTCGCCGGCTTACCCGAATTGTTATCCATGTTGCTGCGTCTCCAGGCGCCCGGCTTCCGTTTGCAGATTTGACTCCGGGTTTGCAAGGGAGAAATCGCGACGAGCCGTTGCAATAGACCTGTGCGGTGCGTGTGTGCTTGCAAACGAGGCGCCCCCCTCCAAGCGGCCGAAAATAAATAAATAAGTGGAAATAACGATCAGCGGAGCAAGTAGGCTAAGCGCTAAGGGAACCCTCTGCGGCTTCCCTCCTTCCCCCTCCCTTGCTTTCTCCCGCGGATGCGAGTGTGCGCGTGCTCGCTTGCTCCCGAGCTGCGAAATGGTTTCAGGTTCCCGAAAGCGGCGTTTTTGCAGCCTGCTGCCACTTCCACGTGCTTCCAAGCCCGGCTCCGGCTGCAGATTCCCCCCTCTCCACCACCCCCCCTTACTCCGGCGCTCCCTGGATTGTATAGACGTGGGTGAGGCTTGCTCGCTTGCTGCTGCTTCTTTTTTGCTTGTTCAACTCGGGGATTAGCCGCTCCTGTTTTCGAGCCAGGAGGGAGCGGGGGAGGGAAGATCTGGCTTGCCTCCGCGGCTGGCTCATGTGTAGCCTGCATGTGACAGCATCGGAGGCATGCCCCACTGACACACATTTCAGGCAGCCCAAGCGATGACATCAGCTCCCGCGGCCGCACATGGGCAGCAAGGCGGAGGAAGGGGAAGGGGAGCTCGGCCTCGCTTCACACACACATTGCAGCAGCAGCAGCAGCCCAGATCGGGGGGGGGGGGGAGCACCCCCCCCACGCACATACCCACCCACCGATCGCGTCCCCCGCACCCACCCGCCGCCTGGCACGGCCCCATCTGGGACACAGGCAAGCGGCAGTTCCCAGCTTATTGTCAGCAGAGAAAGGGGTCACGTCCTGATTTGCCCCAGAAGGGAGCCAAGCTGCCGCTCTGGATCCCGGGTGGGGTGGGGGGAGGATGACTTGGGGAAGGGGGAGAGTGGGGTGGCGATTAACCGGAGCTGGAGCTGGGGCATTCTCGGTCTGCTCAGAAGCACTGTCTTCTTCGTGGTGGTTCAATAAAATAAAAAGTGGTATAAAAAGGTAAAGGGTGAGAGGGGACTCCTTGTCCCTTCACAGAGCCACAGTTCCCAGAGCTCCGTGGGAAGAGGGTTGGACTGTGAAACCTCTTTAAGAATTGTGGCTTTGCAAGGGGCATAGGGCTCTCCTAACAACTCTCAAGGGACGCCGGTGGCGCTGTGGGTTAAACCACAGAGTCTAGGACTTGCCGATCAGAAGGTTGGTGGTTCAACTCCCCGCAATGGGGTGAGCTCCGGTTGCTGGATCCCTGCTCCTGCCAACCTAGCAGTTCGAAAGCATGTCAAAGTGCAACTAGATAAATAGGTACCACTCCAGCAGAAAGGTAAACGGCTTTTCCGTGCGCTGCTCTGGTTCACCAGAAGCGTCTTAGTCATGCTGGCCACATGACCCGGAAGCTGTACACCGGCTCCATGGGCCAATAAAGCGAGATGAGCGCTGCAATTGCAGTCGGCCACGACTGGACCTCATGGTCAGGGGTCCCTTTACCTTTTTAACAACTCTCAACATGCTTAACAAACTACAGTTCCCAGGATTCTTTGGGAGAAACCATGATTTGTAAAGGCAGAACATTACTGTTTTAAATGTAAGGTGCAGGTGGAGTCATAGTTGTGGGGGGCAAAGTCAGTCAGATGGGCGGGGTACAAATAATAAACTATTATTATAAATTATTATTATTACTCTATGCCCTTTTTGTGGGTTTGACATAGGCATCTGGATGGCCACTGTGAAAACAGAATGCAGGACGAGATAGGCCTTTGGGCTGTTCTTACATCTTATTGCTCTGATTTGATTTATTCCAGTAAGCTTTAAGCATACCCAGATTTCATAAGATGATCCCATCTGTGTTCTACATACAATTCCTAAAAGAGTTCTTCCAGTTGAGACAATTTAGGTAAAGGTAAAGGGACCCCTGACCATTAGGTCCAGTCGTGACCAACTCTGGAGTTGCGGCACTCATCTCGCTTTATTGGCCGATTGAGCTGGCGTACAGCTTCCGGGTCATGTGGCCAGCATGACTAGACGCGTCTGGCCAACCAGAGCAGCACACGGAAACGCCGTTTACCTTCCCGCCGGAGCGGTACCTATTTATCTACTTGCACTTTGAGGTGCTTTCGAACTGCTAGGTTGGCAGGAGCAGGGACCGAGCAACGGGAGCTCACCCCGTTGCGGGATTCGAACTGCCAACCTTCTGATCGGCAAGTCCTAGGCTCTGTGGTTTAACCCACAGCGCCACCCTTGGTATAGGCAGCACCAAAGCTGGGGAAAGCTATACCTGTTGGATTTCTGCCTGTGACCAGCCCCAGACAGAGGGGCGGCCATATGGGCCACTTGGCCTGGGCCTCCAATTCCAAAGGGGGCCTCGGTCAGCATATTCACGATCATTTTGTCTTTATATGCCGATACGGTTCAAGCCTTGAAGTAAAATTATTTGTCAGCATAACTTTTGTTAAAATTATTTATATACTTATTTATAAAGACTTTACCTGGCCCGGGCCTCTGCAAGGCCCTGCCTGTGACCAGAATTTCTGAACCGCAGCTGGTTAAAAGTGCTGCAGTCAGTAAGCTCCCCAGATGGTGTTGGACTACAGCGCCCATTGTTCCCAGCTGGCTTGGCCCATTGGTCAGGGATGATGGGAGTTGTAGTCAACACCTGGGGACCCAAGGTTGAATAATTATAAGATTAGAGGAATTTTCTGCCCCTTTTCTTTTACTGAGGGTATCTGCCCTTGAAATCACTGGGGCCTTAAAAGTGCCTCTTTGGTTGGCTCATGGTCACCATATTGTAAATCCTGCCAAAGTTCTGAAGACAGTTATTTATTTCTGTGATGCCATAATCAGTGTACAGGTGGTTTCCCCTGACAACTAGTGACTACAGAGTGCTAAAGCCTTGTGACTAGTGACAACAGAGAGCGAGGCAGGCTGCAACCCTGGGCTCACTTACCTGGAAGTAAATTCCACAGTGAAAATCAAAGTTAGACTTACTTTGGAATAGACGTGTCAAGGGCTGCAGCTTTAAGCAACTGTGAGCCACTCAGATTGGGAGTTCCAGGACTGAGAGAGTTCACTGAGTTTCTCAAGTGCTCAGGGTGGAACATAGGAATCTGTCTGAGTCAGACAACTGTTTCATCTAGCTCTGACTGGCAGGGGCTGTGCGAGGATCTTGCCAACCATACCTGGAAATGGTGTGGCCACAAAAACATGGGGCTGCCTCTGTGCAAACCACACTATGGGCCCAACCATTTAAGAAGCCCCAAACTGCCAAATTATGCACCATAGAAATTAAAATCGCCCTACATCTGCTTAACCCTGGTGCATGTGTCAATGCCATTTCGAGCATGAAATACTTTGATCGCTTCTAAGATGCATTCATCATGTGCAGACGGTTTTGAGAATCCACAATTTGAGCCTCTTTAAATTGTCTCAAGGGACGCGGGTGGCGCTGTGGGTTAAACCACAGAGACTAGGGCTTGCCGATCAGAAGGTCGGCGGTTTGAATCCCCGCGACGGGGTGAGCTCCCATTGCTCGGTCCCTGCTCCTGCCAACCTAGCAGTTCGAAAGCAAGTCAGAGTGCAAGTAGATAAATAGGTACCACTCCAGCGGGAAGGTAAACGGCGTTTCCATGCACTGCTCTGGTTCGCCAGAAGTGGCTTAGTCATGCTGGCCACATGACCTGGAAGCTGTACGCCGGCTCCCTCGGCCAATAAAGTGAGATGAGCGCCGCAACCCCAGAGTCGGCCACGACTGGACCTAATGGTCAGGGGTCCCTTTATCTTTACCTAAATTGTCTCAACTGGAGGAACTCTTTTAGGAACCAGAACACAGATGGGATCATCTTATGAAATCTAGGTATGCTTAAATCTTACTGGAATAAATCAAATCAGAGCAATAAGATGTAAGAACAGCCCAAAGGCCTATCTCGTCCTGCATTCTGTTTTCACAGTGGCCATCCAGATGCCTATGTCAAACCCACAAAAAGGGCATAGAGTAATAATAATAATTTATAATAATAGTTTATTATTTGTACCCCGCCCATCTGACTGGGTTGAACTAGCCCTCCTTTGCCCCCCACAACTATGACTCCACCTGCACCTTACATTTAAAGCAGTAATGTTCCGCTTTTACAAGTCATGGTTTCTTCCAAAGAATCCTGGGAACCGTAGTTTGTTAAGCATGTTGAGAGTTGTTAGGAGAACCCTATTCCCCTTGCAAAGCCACAATTCTTAAAGCAGTTTAACAGTCCAATCCTCTTCCCCTGGAGCTCTGGGAACTGTGGCTCTGTGAAGGGACAAGGAGTCCCCTCTCAGCAAACTACAGTTCCCATGATCCTTTGGAGGAAGCCATGATTGCTTGAAGTGGTGTGATATGACTTTAAATGCAAGGTGTAGATGTGGCCGATACTGAGACATATATAGCCCCCGAACCTAAAGATTCCATATAGCCATCACCACTAATTGCTCAGTCGATCTTTCTCTCTCTCTGCATGTGTCTTTGTTCCCTTCACTGCTACTGCTAATACAGTGGTACCTCGAGTTGCAGACTCTTCAGGTTACGGACTCCGCTAACCCAGAAATAGTACCTCGGGTTAAGAACTTTGCTTCAGGATGAGAACAGAAATGACAGGGCAGGAGGCCCCATTAGCTAAAGTGGTACCTCAGGTTAAGAATGGTTTCAGATTAAAAACAGACCTCCAGAACGAATTAAGTTCTTTACCCGAGGTACAACTGTACAGTGGACGCTTGGGTTGTGAACGTGATCCGTGCGGGATGCACATTCGCAACCCGTGTTGCGAATTCAAAGCTTCTGCACATGAGCAAAGCGTGATTCAGTGTTTCTGCGCATGCGTGACCGCCGAAACCCGGAAGTAACCCGTTCCAGTACTTCCTGGTTTCGGCGGTCCATAAACCGAAAAAACGCAACCTCAAGCGGCTGTAACCCAAGGTATGACTGTATTGTAATACAGTACTACAGGTAAAGGTAAAGGGACCCCTGACCATTAGGTCCAGTCGTGACTGACTCTGGGGTTGTGGCGCTCATCTCGCTTTATTGGCCAAGGGAGCCGGCATACAGCTTCTGGGTCATGTGGCCAGCATGACTAAGCCGCTTCTGGCGAACCAGAGCAGTGCACAGAAACGCTGTTTACCTTCCTGCCGGAGTGGTACCTATTTATCTACTTGCACTTTGACGTGCTTTCGAACTGCTAGGTTGGCAGGAGCAGGTACCGAGCAACGGGAGCTCACCCCATCGTGGGGATTGGAACCGCCGACCTTCTGATCGGCAAATCCTGGAATCTGTGGTTTAACCCACAGTGCCACCCATGTCCCAAATACAGTACTAGCTTAATATAAAACACTTGGAGATCATAGAACTGCAGAGTTGGGTCATCAACTCCTTGCAATGCAGGAATCTTTTTTGCCCAATGTGCAGCTTGAACCCACAGCCCTGAAATTAAGAGTCTCATGCTGTACCAACTGAGTTATCAGTCTGGAAGTTAGAATGACAGCTCAGGCCTGTAGCACAAAACAACTAATGCCTAAATACACAAAAAAATGCATTATTTTTAAAATACAGGACTCAATGTTTGCAACGGATGAATTGGTTAAAAACAGAGATGTGTGAGCCAGGAAGTTATATACCAGGGCACAGAGAAAGCCCCTGCTGAATATGAAACTGGGACAACCGCTATTAATAGGATGTAAAAAAAAACCACAGAGAGAAACTGGGACAGTGCAGTGAACCATTAACATACTGCCACGACAAAGGTTTAAAAAGTGAGGCAGAAGGTGGGGGGGCACCCGAAGTTAAGAGAGCTGGAACGGGAAGCTGACAATTTAATTTACTCAAGTCTTTTTCTCCTAAAAGTTTGTTCTGCTCTGAAAAATAGAGTTTGTGTTCTGGGTCCCGATGTGAGCACCTGAGAACATTTGATCAAGCGTTGCGCCAGAATAATATCAGTCAATGGCCTTGCTGGGGGAAAAGTCTTTATAGCACAAGAGAAATCCGTGAAGGTTTAGGACAGGGCCACGCAAGGCATCCTGAAGACTGTAAGAGCAGAGAAGGTCCTACTATGCAGCGAGTTGAGGCAGCAGTGCCCACGGCAGAGTGGGAGATCCAGATCTGATCAGTCACAGTTCTCAGGGAAGCCCTCCTGCCCAATCCCCGAGAATAGAAGCGGTTAAGAAAACGGGAGGCCTCCCATTCATTTCAGCAAAGTGGGTGAAATCAGATTTGACCGCCACCAGGTCTGATAGCTTTATAAAGGGATTTGATGAATGGGAGAGAAAAACAGTCATGGCTTACATTCCGATGGAGCTTGTGCAGGAGAACTTCCCAAGGCCGCACTTCATGGCACTGTGCAGTCACATACCATCTCTAGGTATTGTGCATGCGCAGAAGACGACGGCACATGGATGCTTCTCCAATGGAGAAGTCTCAGTCTTGCTCTGAAGCCGTCACAGGTTGGAGCGCATAATCTGCCTACTGTGTGGCTGCAAAGAAGGCTCAATTTGCAGTTTGCATCCTCTGGTAACCATTAGGTCCAGTCGTGGCCGACTCTGGGGTTGCGGCGCTCATCTCGCTTTATTGGCCGAGGGAGCCGGCGTACAGCTTCCGGGTCATGTGGCCAGCATGACTAAGCCGCTTCTGGCGAACCAGAGCAGCGCACGGAAACGCCGTTTACCTTCCCGCCGGAGCGGTACCTATTTATCTACTTGCACTTTGGCGTGCTTTCGAACAGCTAGGTTGGCAGAAGCAGGGACCGAGCAACGGAAGCTCACCCCGTCGCGGGGATTCGAACTGCCAACCTTCTGATCGGCAAGCCCTAGGCTCTGTGGTTTAACCCACAGCGCCACCCGCGTCCCATTAATATATAAAGCCCTTAACAATTAGGGACCGGTTTACTTGTAAGATTGCCATATGTGCCCACTCGACTGCTTCAGTCTGCAGAATCGCTGTCTCTTCCGCCCTGAGTGTGATGAAAACATCCCATCGCACCCACTACAAGAGCTGCAGCAGAATTACATACCCTCAGAGGATACAAACTGTTCTCTGTTTCATCTCCGTGTGAGTTGCTGTTCTAGGCATGCCAATCGGCAGGGACACCTAAAGCAAAATAAGGAAGCTTCCTTATCCCGCGTCAGGCTTTTTGTCCATCCAGCCCAGTATTGGCTGCAGCTGATTGGCAGCCGCTCTCCAGGGTCTCGGGGTCTCAGAAGCCTTTGCTATCATGCTCTTTCTGAGTCCAGAACAGTGATCCATGCAGCTACATAAGGGATGGTGTGCAATGTATCACTAACGCTAGTGTTGCTTCAGCAAAATGATTTCTGCTTGTTCAACAGCACCCCAGGCACCCCCTAAATCTGTTCTGGGCTTACCCCCGCCTCTATGGAGCAGATCTGGAGACAGTGTGTGCAAGGGGAAGGAGGAAAGAGGGTGAAAGTCCCATTACACTTGCACAAGGATTTACTTCAACACTGTCCAAGAGCTGGTCCCCTTTGCCAAGAAGTTGTCCTCTTACATAAGCCTTTTCGGGATGCAAGAGTAAAGTGTGTCACCAGTTTTAATGCAGAAGGTATTAGAAGTTTGTATGATTATGTGTTGTTCAAGGCCTCCCCTGGCTGTCTTGCCAGACAGCAATTCATCTAAAAAGAAACCTTCGCGGACTTTGAAGGATCCCAGGGAAGAAAAGAAGGGATTGAGCAGTTGATAAATGGCAACCCAGAACCAGCTGAGCCCCTGCTTGCTGTTTGTGGCAGTTCACACAAAAAAAGCACCACACACACGTAGGTGGCCCAGAAACCCTAACTCTCTGCTTCCCTTCCACTCCCCACCCCCACCTCTCTGGGTGACCCAGATTCCTGCATGGAACCATTACGTTTGGCTAAATAAGTAGAAGGCAAAGAGTCACCATCCTTTCAGATATAGACAAAAGGAGATGCAATGTTTTGTTACACGACTTGTTACATGCTCTGTGTATGGGTTTAAAAATAAAGAACAGGAGCAAACAGAGGTCGCAGCTCAGCAGAATCCATCAACAAGAGGGTTGTGGAAGCTGTAGGGATTCCAGGAAGAACAAGGCGAAGATCATTCTGCCTCATCCAAGCAAGAGAAGGAGCAGCTGCAGAGTATGTGCTTGCTGTCAGAAAAGAGCACTGCTCCAATGTTTGCTTTCCTCTACCCTCCTCAGCCCTTTTTCCTTTTGTAGCATATCCATTAGCTTGTCAGCCTGCTGGCAAGGATTGTTTTATCTGTTAATCTCTTTGCAATGCTTAGAAATTTTAAGTACTTATTATTATTAAGTATGATGTGAGGATGGGATGTGGGTGGCGCTGTGGGTTAAACCACAGAGCCTAGGACTTGCTGATCAGAAGGTCGGCGGTTCGAATCCCCGTGACGGGGTAAGCTCCCATTGCTCAGTCCCTGCTCCTGCCCACCTAGCAGTTTGAAAGCACGTCAAAGTAAAAGTAGATAAATAGGTACTACTCTGGTGGGAAGCTAAACAGCGTTTCTGTGTGCTGCTCTGGTTCGCCAGAAGCGGCTTAGTCATGCTGGCCACATGACCCGGAAGCTGTACGCCAGCTCCCTCAGCCAATAAAGCAAGATGAGAGCTGCAACCCCAGAGTCGGCCAAGACTGGACCTAATGGTCAGGGGTCCCTTTACCTTTATCTTTACGATGTGAGGACTGTCATTTGAGGCACCCTTACTCAGGAGTAAGTCCCACTGAACAACATGGGACTTGCTTCAGCATATGGCTGTATAACTGCAATCATACTGACCTGGGAGTAAATGTGGTTGATACCAATGAAACTTACTTCCCAGCAATCTGTTATTGTCATCTGCATGGGCCATCTTCTACTTAAAATGCCTCAAAGAGACTTGCATTGTAAAAGGCATATACCGTATTTTTCGCTCTATAAGACGCACCAGACCACAAGACGCACCTAGTTTTTGGAGGAGGAAAACAAGAAAAAACATATTCTGAATCTCAGAAGCCAGAACAGCAAGAGGGATCGCTGCGCAGTGAAAGCAGCAATCCCTCTTGCTGTTCTGGCTTCTGGGATAGCTGCGCAGCCTGCATTCGCTCCATAAGACGCACACACATTTCCCCTTACTTTTTAGAAGGGAAAAAGTGAGTTATAGAGCAAAAAATACGGTACATACAATAATTTAAAACAAACATCCTTTAGGCAGAATGCAACCCTGCCCGGAACAGGGAACCATCCACGGACTGTGCCTCAGGGTCTTACCTGGGTTGAGCTTCAGTTTCTTGGCTCTCATCCAGTCCATCACAGAGGCTAGATGCTGGTCTAACACATTTACTGCCTCACCTGCAGTATAAAGGAGACGTAGAGCCGTGTGTCAAGGGACGCGGGTGGCGCTGTGGGTTAAAGCCTCAGCACCTAGGACTTGCCGATCGGTCGGCGGTTCGAATCCCCGCGGCGGGGTGCACTCCCGTCGTTCGGTCCCAGCGCCTGCCAACCTAGCAGTTCGAAAGCACCCCCGGGTGCAAGTAGATAAATAGGGACCGCTTACCAGCGGGAAGGTAAACGGCGTTCCGTGTGCTGCGCTGGCTCGCCAGATGCAGCTTGTCACGCTGGCCACGTGACCCGGAAGTGTCTGCGGACAGCGCTGGCTCCCGGCCTATAGAGTGAGATGAGCGCACAACCCTAGAGTCTGGCAAGACTGGCCCGAACGGGCAGGGGTACCTTTACATTTTAGAGCTGTGTGTCATCAGCACATTGACAGCAACGCTTCTGCAAGGGTAAATCCTGTCTCACTAACTGGTTAAAAGCTGGTTTTGGGTGTCATGAAAAGGCAAATTGATGTTAGATTAAATAATATTAATAACACAAATATGTAGTAATATGTTTAATGCCAGAAAATGGCTTGCGGGATTTTCCACCTTGGGTACCAGCAGCACCAATTTCAGGCACGATCGTGCTGGTCTCGGCCCAAATAGATACGACCTTGCCCAAAATTGGCGCCGATGGTGCAGGCAGGGCACCTGTAGAGGGCTTCTGCCACCTGAGGCAGCGGCCTCACCCTGCCTAACAGCTGGGCCAGCTCTGCTTGTATGCTTTTGACCACTCCGTACCCAACACCCATCTCTTTATTCTGAATAAACAGAGCTATGGGAGCTTCACTCAACTTCACCTCACACATCAGGCAGGAAATTGGAAGCCAGCCTTAATCCCAGTGACCTCCTCTTCGTCATCTACGGATGGAGGGCAGTACACAAATTTAATAATAATGATTTTGTTGGCACCCGTCTGTCTTGAGAGACAATGGAGTGCACCTCCGGGGGTGAAGTTAAACTGCTGTGTGTGTTAGCACAGCCTGGCACAAGCCTGGGCAGTTTATATGGAAGTCCTGGGCTGCCAATCGCTGATGTGGTCTAAAGGAAAGCAGAATATGTTTGACACCAGCTTGGCTGCAGGAGTTGCTGGAAGGAGGCATACAAGGCGCCATCCAACTGTCTTAGGAATTGCACTCCTGATTTACTACTACTAGTGTTTTCTTCTCTTGAACATATCCTGCAAAGCAGGTTTAGGATCGGAGTTTTCCTTCTCCTAATCACCACCACCTGGGGTGCCAACATGAATAAAATATGGGGGGGGGGGGCAGGTAAGCCCAACTCTGCATAATCGATCACAATATTTGCACACACACCATTTGAATGGCGATGCCCATCAAGTTGGGGGGGGGCAGCCCCCTCAAATATTTTATGGGGGGTCGTAAGGGTTTTTGCAGAGATTCTCTCCCCCTCTTTCTTTTTCCTTTCTCCTCCTGTGAAGAGGCTGCATCCTAACGTTTTAATGTTGTATTTTAATCTTGTTTTTTAAATTGTATTTTAATCAACTTGTTTTTACAGTGGTACCTCGGGTTAAGTATTTAATTCGTTCCGGAGGTTCGTTCTTAACCTGAAACTGTACTTAACCTGAAGCACCACTTTAGCTAATGGAGTCTCCCACTGCTGCCGTGCCGCCGGAGCACAATTTCTGTTCTCATCCTGAAGCAAAGTTCTTAACCTGAAGCACTATTTCTGGGTTAGCGGAGTCTGTAACCTGAAGCGTCTGTAACCTGAAGCATATATAACCTGAGGTACCATTATATTATTGGTTGTTAGCCGCCCTGAGCCTGGTCTTGGCTGGAGAGGGCAGAGTAAATATAAATATAAATATAAATATAAATATAAATGGGACCTCAGGCCCTAGGATCTGGCTCTTACGACACCACCACAACAAAGCAACAACAAGGGAGGTCGCTTAAGGTACCGAGGCGGCCCTTAAATCTGGCGAGGTTGGGGCTTTATTTTTGTAAAACTTCGGCCCGACCTCGAGGGAGGAAACGAGAGATTAAGCTTTAGCTGCCCTCAATCCTCTCTTCCCTTGATCCACCCGCAGCGAGAGGCGCGACCTCCCCAACTCCGAGCAGCTGCGGAGAAGCGCACGTGCGGCACCCGGAGTCCCATCTGCGAAGCCGCTGCTCCTTGCGTGCAAGCCCAGCCAGGGCAGGACGCGGCCGGGCGGAGACCTCCGGCTGCTCGGCCTCCCGCTCGGGGCTACCCCGGGCAGGCCGGGGCGGCGGCGGCGGCGCTAATCTCCCCTGGCGCTGCGGGCGCAGATCCGCCCCGGCGGCGCTGGCTTAGCGAGGGGCAGCCATGTGCCCCAAGGGGCGCGGCTCAGCGTGACTCGCTCGCCGCACGTGGGAAAGGGCGATGCGAGGACAGGATCGTGGGGGAAGCCAGCAATGGCTGCTCTTAGCTGGGGCGGGGTGGAGATTGGCGCGATTCCATTCCCACGGACGCGCGCCCAGGAGGCTGACACGTGTTAGAAGAAGGCTGAGAGGCCTTGGGGGGGGGAGAAAGGGGCGGGGGGAATCCTGCTACGACTTTATCTTTGATAATCATTTTTATTAGTTCCCAATTACAATCCAATAAAAGCCTCATTATAACAATACCAATTTATAGCATAGGTGTCAACTGTTGCCTTTTTTTAAGGGAAATTCCCTTATTCCGAATAGGATTCCTCGCAAGAAAAGGGGAAAGTTGACAGCTATGATTTATAATACAATTACTAATACCAATCGTTCAAATACCGAATTATATACAGTGGTACCTCGGGTTACATACGCTTCAGGTTACATATGGTTCAGGTTACAGACTCCGCTAACCCAGAAATAGTACCTCGGGTTAAGAACTTTGATTCAGGATGAGAACAGAAATCGGGCTCCAGCGGTGCGGCAGCAGCAGGAGGCCCCATTAGCTAAAGTGGTGCTTCAGGTTAAGAACAGTTTCAGGTTAAGAACGGACATCCGGAACAAATTAAGTACTTAACCCGAGGTACCACTGTACTTTAAATAAGGTTGCCCCACCCCCACCCTGGTTGCTGGAATTGATGGTTTTCTTTATTTCTGCATTCCAAAATCTTACTAATTTCCGTTCCATTCCAGTAATCACAATCCCTTATACAACAACTGCAATATTAATAACTTCTATTTGTGTTGACACTTTAAATGATTTATAAAACTCATGCTACAACTTGTGTCGACAGCTAGAAATTCTATGCGTTGTTTCCCCCATCATAGAATTGCAGAGTTGGAAGGGACCCTATGGATCATCTAGTCTAACCCCCCTGCAATGCAGGAATTATAGTTGTCCCATACAGAGGATCAAACCTGCAACATTGGCAATATCGGTGCCATGCACTAACCTACTGAGCTACCCAGCTGCGTCACTGCATTTCTCGGCTGGAAATGGACAACTGTTGCCTGTCCAAAGCATATAACATAGGAGCCAACTCCTAGGGGCCACACACCCCCAAATATTTGAGGGGGACTCCCAAAGTTGATGGGACTTGCCATTCACATGGTGTGTGCGCGGTGTAATGTGATTATGTGGGGCGGGGCTTATTTTATTTAAATTGGCACCCCTGGCTTGTAACGTGTCCCCCCACCCTGGGTATTATGATCAAGTAAAACAACACAAATACTTAACTAACTGATCAATCATGTCAGTTCTGCCCCTGTAACAAAAGTCTTGCCCCACCCACAAAAATCCTGGCTACGTGCATGATTGACACCCAGTTTATTTCATATCTATATAGTTTATTTCATAGTACTCCCCCTCCCCATAAAAGCTAAACCAGCCCATTTTCTTACACCTGGAACCAATTTCACAATCTAAGGTGAAGTGGCAAATGCAAGATTGCTGTCATCTCCCTTTTTTTAAAGCCCAATTTTTGACATAACAAGATGTGGGGGTGTATGGGGCTGTGTGGTTGCAACTGTGCAAAAGCTCTATTCTGCTTTTTGGTGGGGAATATCTGCAGGAGAGGGGGCCTTTTCGGTGATGGCTCCATGGTTATGGAATGCTCTCTTTGGGAAGTCACCTGGTGCCCACATTGCTGTCTTTTGGGGGAAGGAAGGTTCTGTTCTCCCAGGCTTTTAAAGATTAGGTAAAGGTAAAGGTACCCCTGATCGTTAGGTCCAGTCGCGGACGACTCTGGGGTTGCGGCGCTCATTTCGCTCTATAGGCTGAGTTGCGGCGCTCATTTCGCTCTATAGGCCGAGTCCACAGACAGCTTCCGGGTCATGTGGCCAGCATGACTAAGCCGCTTCTGGCTAACCAGAGCAGCACACAGAAACGCCGTTTACCTTCCCGCCGGAGCGGTACCTATTTATCTACTTGCACTTTGACATGCTTCCGAACTGCTAGGTTGGCAGGAGCAGGGACCAAACAACAGGAGCTCACCCCATCGCAGGGATTCGAACCGCCAACCTTCTGATCTGCAAGCCCTAGGCTCAGTGGTTTAGACCACAGCACCACCCGCATTATTGCTGGTTTTAGTGTATTTGATGGCTGTTTCAGTTCTGTGCTGCATTTGCTACCTCAGCATGGTGGCTTTACATTTGGGGTTTTATGCTGGTTGCCTATTAAATTTACTTTGATTTTATTGTGATCTTTTATTCTGTACAGCACCTAGATAATTTTATGTTATGTGGTGTTTCATAAATTTAATGCATCTATCGACTGAAGCCTGCAATTCCCAGAGGAGGAAGTCCATATTTACAGGAAGTATGTGAGCAGGTAATACCTCATATGTACTGTGTAGAGATCTTGAGACTGAATTAGGTTATTGAAATTTGGACATTCTGTCAATACATTATTAGGTGGTGCTTGGTGGAAACAGGCGTGCTCATATCATTTGCACCACCAAAAAAACAACAACCAAGTAGTTTGTGCTCTGCTGAGGAGCAAATGTCTTGTGGGCAGTGTGAAAAACTTTTGCAGATCAATACCACAATAAACTCCCATCTGCAAGCACCCAGACAGCCGCAAACTGTTCATTAATATAGTGGTACCTCAGGTTACATACGCTTCAGGTTACATATGCTTCAGGTTACCGATTCCACTAACCCAGAAATCATGCTTCAGGTTAAGAACTTTGCTTCAGGATAAGAACAGAAATCGTGCTCTGGCGGCGCGGCGGCAGCAGGAGGCCTCATTATCTAAAGTTTCAGGTTAAGAACAGACCTCCAGAACGAATTAAGTTCTTAACTCGAGGTACCACTGTATGATGAAAGCGAGACATTTAGGAGATCCATATTAACACCAAAGATCCTACGTAGAAGAAATCTCACAATTTGTCTCGTATGATTTAATAGGCTGCAGAAGACGAGGAGGACTCCAACATCACATGCAGACAAAACCCAAAAACCATCGGTAAGGTTCCCCTCTGGAAAGATTCATCCCAAAATAGGTATATGCTTAAAAGATACTGCAGCAACTGGAACACTTAATGGCGAAACAGCAGAGGTTATCTACAGCTTACAAAATGTGTGTTTTTTTTCTAGGCGTCTCTTATATCCCAACTCTCTTACACTTGCCCACAACTCAGACAGCTGCTTTCACCCTTGTGCATTTCCCTGCTGTTTCAGAAAACTGACTGCCCGTCACCATCCATGCGCTCCCCACAATTCAGCCTGCACAATCTTCCTTTAGGTTGTGCGAAATCCCCTTCCTGGGCCCTCCTACATATAGCTCATTGCTCCAGAAGCTGCGCCCACCCACCCCTCCCCTTTCCCTGGCGCCATCCTTGTCTCTGCAGTTGTTTCCCTGCTGATAAAAGTTGCCTAAGCCGCTATTGTGCTTTGGCCATATAACTCGGTTCCCCCTCTCCCCCAGCCCCATATAACTAATTTGGCAAATGCCCTTTCTTTGTGAGATAATATCTCCCAGAGCAATCAGTGCACCCGGTGTGCTGGACTGTCAGCAGGGCAATGCTGCTGGGAAGCTCACACAGTCCTGTGCTCCAGAACTGTCACTTAAAGGAGAGCCCCTACTGAGTAGCGGAGGGCTTTGTGAAAGCTGCTCCTTTTCTACTTGTTGGTCGGGGCGGGGGGGACACCTCTCTTTTTATTTATGTAAGGCCTGAAGGGCCAGGAACACTGGATCTGCTTGCTGACTCAAGTCCCAGATGAGCAAAACACAGGAACTGGGCTCTTGACACACACACCCTGCCGCCGCCGCCTCCCCAGCATCAACAACAACAGAGGCTTTGTCAGAGTTCTTCTTATACACTTCGCCAGCTCGCCCCCTTACACAGCCATGGAGGGGAAAACAGCCTTTGTGCTTTGGTTTATGTGGAAGAAAAAGGTTGCGGTGCATAACGGCAGCGACAGATTTAAGGCGGTGTGAGCGGTTCCCGTGTACAGGGTGCAAAATAATAATAATCGGGGCCTTTTTTTCAGCGGGAAGTTGCCATTCATTGCCACCACTGGTACCTCTTTTTCCAGAAAAATAGCTAATAAAATAATAATAGTAATAGTAATAGTAATAATAATAATAATAATAATATCTACAGTATATTTATATGGGTACTCACTGAGAAGATCCACGGAAAAAGCAACTGTACCAAAAGGAATCATTGTGAAAATAAGAAATATTTATGGGGTGCCCAATTTTGTCCTCTGACTTCACCCCCAAAGGAGCACTCCTCCATAGTCTCTTGTGACAGACAAATGCCAACCGACCCACCCAGGTGCCATATGACCAAAGCCTGCCACCGATACAATGGGGAAGGGGATCCATTGGGGTTTGTGAGCCATAAGATGACCCAGGATCAGTGGCGTAGCGTGGGGGGTGCAGGGGGGGCCCGGCCGCACCGGGCGCAACATATGGGGGGGCGCACTCACACTCGCAGCTCTCTGCCCCTACCTGGCTCGCTCACTCTCTCTCAGTGCAGTGCTGGCTGTGCGAATCCGATCCGAGCCGCCGGGTCGCCGCCCACTGTGGAGGGGGGGGGTGCCAGGTGTGCGGTGCGGAGAGAGAGCGAGGGACTATCTGGGGGAGGGACAGTGCAGCAGGGGGGCGCAAATTACTTGCCTTGCCCTGGGTTAGGGGGCGCAAATTACTTGCCTTGCCCCAGGTGCTGACAACCCACGCTACGCCACTGCCCAGGATGCTGAATAGAGCCCCACCTGTCAATATGGCCGCCTGTCCCGCCACCAGATCTCAGGGGATTTAATATCTGATGGGATTACAGCTAGGAAGGTCAGGGAGGGAGATCGCTTCCGAAGTGCAGGATTCGCCACTAGGACCTCATCGTCCACACTGGCCACAAAATGGAAACCACCTCCGTCGCAGCAAAGCATTCTGGGATGCCAGCAGGCCGCGCTGGAAGCTGGTGGCTGGCGCCACAGAAAAGATGGTTACTTACTGTTGTTTTGGGCAAGGAGGCGGCCGAGTTGGGCTGTTCCCACGGGGGCCTGGGCTTTCGACGACATCCGAAGGAGACAGGCATCCGAAGGAGGGCAAAGGGGGCTCACTTGGTGCTGAGGCGGGTGCCGGGCCTGCGGCAGGCCGAGCAAGATGGAGCGCAGAATCGTGAAGCGGGGCGGCAGCCTGGGCAAGGGGGAGGAGGAGGAGGGCAGCAGCCAAAGCCCCCCCAGGAAGGGCGAGGGTGGCAGCAGGGGGTTGGGGGCCGGCAGCCGCTGGAGCAGCAGCCCCCCGAGCGGCAGCAGGCGGGAGGTGGGGGGCAGTAGCAGCAGGAGGGGCGGCAGCAGGTGGGGCAGCAAGGAGGTGGGTAGCAAGTGGGGCAGGGTGGCCTGAAGCAGCCGGGGCAGCACATGGGGCAGGGCGGGGGGCAGCAGCCGATGCTACACATGAGCAAGGCGGGCAGGGGAGGGGGCACCCTCCAGGCCAGGAGAAGGTGAAGGGCAGGGCTGGGAGCAACTCACAGTGTCTCTGCACGGCTGATGCTGGACTCAGGGATGTGCACCCAGCGAGAAAGCCCCATGGCCTTCCCTGCTCAGGGAGGATTCCAGGACATGCACACGGCCGGCAGGCCCACGGGACGCGGCCAGCGGGGCTATATTTATAGCTCCCTAAGGCCAAGAGCACCCAGCTCCTAAAGCTGCCCTGAGCCAGCACGCGGACTCTCGGCTCGCCAGGCTGCTTAGCATGGGCAAGAGCAGTTGGAGGCCAAAAGGAACACCTGCCTCTTGCTGTTCTCTAGATATGGCCAGTACCTGGATGAGGCCAGAGCCCCATGGGGACAGAGGCCCTGTGATTCTCAACAGCTGCAAGAATTTTTAAGGATAGGTGGCCTGTGATTCTTAACACAATAAGGCAGAAATCAACAAATGGGGCTCTTCACACCACGGAGAGTGCATTGGTGGGGCGGTGGCGGGGGCAGGCACGCCAAAGGCCTGTCTTCTGTCATTTAGCTTTAATATACAGTGGTGCCTCGGGTTCCCTGTAACTTCATTTCTCACAATGAGGGAACCACCAGAAGACCCTCGGAGCTGGACCTCAGTGTCCAGGCTGAATGATGGAGGTGGTGGAGACTTTTATTGATAAGGTGCTTTGGTAGATAATAGAATTGCATGCATCCAAAGAGTTGAATCTGCTCCTTGGGAGATTAGGGTAGCCAGATGGAGGAGGAGGAGGAGGAGAAAGGCCAGAGCTCTTAACAGTTGTGTGGAAGAGGGAATGTCGGCAGATGTAGCTTGTATGACCCAAAGGAGAGTATCACACTGGCTGTTATGTATGGTTTCATTTGTCTGGTATATTGGCTCCTATTGAACCAGACAGCTAGACTCAAATCATAGTTCTTAAAAATGTAAATAATTTTGCATCCATGGAAATAGACAGAGCTAGCAGCTCATCCACTTTTTTCCATATTCAATTTGTCCTCCACTTGTCCAAACATGAGAGCAAAACATTTGTTAAAAAGCTAGAGTTTGCCTGTCCAAATGTTGTGGACATGCCCTGTTCCCGGCCCTTCCTCAAGCCCACCTCTGTTCACATCCCTCTTTGTCATCAAGCACACTACTTAATCCGCCTTCCAACATGGTCGTTTACCAAAAAGAAAGAAAAACCGCTCTTGGGAAACGTGCAAATCGGCATTTCCTGGGAACAGGATACACACACCTGCACAGAATGGTACTTCCATTTCATTTCAATTCCCCAAACGGAGTATGGAGAGTTTTTGCTGCTGGTTCAGGTGCATCTCAACTTGTTGCTGACTTGCTGACTTGCCTATTAAAGGTAAAGGGACCCCTGACCATTAGGTCCAGTCGTGGCCAACTCGGGGGTTGCGGCGCTCATCTCGCTTTATTGGCCGAGGGAGCCGGCGTACAGCTTCCAGGTCATGTGGCCAGCATGACTAACCAGAGTGGCACACGCAAATGCTGTTTACCTTCCCGCTGTAGTGGTACCTACTTGCACTTTGAAGTGCTTTTGAACTGCTAGGTTGGCAGGAGCAGGGACCGAGCAACGGGAGCTCACCCTGTCGCGGGGATTCAAACCACCGACCTTCTGATTGGCAAGTCCTAGGCTCTGTGGTTTAACGCACAGCACCACCCGCGTCCCTCTGCTGACTTGCCTAACCTGAACCAAAAAATGCAACTTGCACTCTGCACAGAAAGTGCAATCAATTATTAACCATTCTCCCGTGGATTGGTTTATGCGCAAAATAATAGGTTTTAATGTACTGTGAACCTCTCGATATTGGGGCCCCAATAGTGGACTTCTTTTTTTTTAAAAAAAAAAAAACACCCCACCAATGGGAGCTTTCAACAAATCACCCAAAGGCAGCCAAAAGCACGCACATACCAGTATGTATTGAACCCATTTCATTGGCTACCTAGGTAAAGGACTCCATCTCACTCCATCTCCCAGAGTCTGGCCTCACAAAAACAAATGGCAAAAAGTGATGCTGAAGAAGGACTTATAAAACTTATATATTCATTATTTCTGGAGAGCTGCTCAGTGGGTGGCTTAAGGAAATGCGGGCAAAGCTTAGGACATAAATGTTTGAGGGCTCTCACCGTACAGGCAGAGGAGACCACAGCAAGCCTCCTTGCAAGTCAAGCCTTTAAAATCTGAGGCTCGCTTTAAGGAAACTTGAAGACCTTAGCTGTGAATAAATCAAAAGGGTTCTGACTGAGCAAGTTCCAAGCCCCATGGGACCTGACATAAGTGCATTTATGAGATCAAAGCCGCATACATTTATAACTCTGTGAAAGAGGTTAGATAAAGTGACTAGTGCAAGGTCGCTCAATGAGCTTAATGGCTGAGTGCAGATTTGGACCCGGGTCTTCCTAGTCCTAGGGACGCGGGTGGCGCTGTGGGTAAAAGCCTCAGCACCTAGGACTTGCTGATTGAAAGGTCGGCGGTTCGAATCCCCGCGGCGGGGTGCGCTCCCGTCGCTCGGTTCCAGCGCCTGCCAACCTAGCAGTTCGAAAGCACCCCCGGGTGCAAGTAGATAAATAGGGACCGCTTACTAGCGGGAAGGTAAACGGCGTTCCGTGTGCTGCGCTGGCTCACCAGATGCAGCTTGTCACGCTGGCTACGTGACCCGGAAGTGTCTGCGGACAGCGCTGGCTCTCGGCCTCTAGAGTGAGATGAGCGCACAACCCTAGAGTCTGTCAAGACTGGCCCGTACGGGCAGGGGTACCTTTACCTTTACCTTCCTAGTCCTGGCCAGATGCACCACAGCTGCTGCTGCTACTACGAATTATTATTATTATTATTATTATTATTATTATTACCCAGCCACTCTAAGGTGCCCAGTACAGTGGTACCTCGGGTTACAGACACTTCAGGTTACAGACGCTTCAGGTTACAGACTCCGCTAACCCAGAAATAGTGCTTCAGGTTAAGAACTTTGCTTCAGGATAAGAACAGAAATCGTGCTCCACCGGCGCGGCAGCAGCAGGAGGCCCCATTAGCTAAAGCAGTGCTTCAGGTTAAAAACAGTTTCAGGTTAAGAACGGACCTCCGGAATGAATTAAGTATTTAACCTGAGGTACCACTGTAACTGCATAACTCATGCACTGAGAGTGTGGGTTTGGAAAGCTAATCAATAGAATGAACTGAAATATATCTGAATATTTCTGCTGAGGGGATGGCACAAATGAGGTACACCAACACCTAACTATCCTAACTAGTTAGGATAGTTAGTGGCAGAATGGTGCTCTACACATGCTCAGAGGCACTCTTCTCTTTACTACAGTGGTACCTCTGGTTACGTACTTAATTCATTCTGGAGATCTAGTTTCCGTGCGCTGCTCTGGTTCGCCAGAAGTGGCTTAGTCATGCTGGCCACATGAACCAGAAGCTGTATGCCGGCTCCCTCGGCCAATAAAGCAAGATGAGCGCCGCAACGCCAGAGTCGGCCACGATTGGACCTAATGGTCAGGGGTCCCATTACCTTTACTGCAAAGACAGGCAATAGTAGAAGTTGCCAGCAAGTATCTGCAGACATAATCCTGCACATTCCAGGCTCTGGTGACTCGGATGGAGATGGAGGCAACCCATTTCCAAGGAGACAAAATGATATTTCTTCCTCATCCCCACGGCTGGACCTAATGGTCCCTTTACCTAGTTCCTACCTTGATATGCCAGGGACTGAATCGGAGGCGGTCTGCAAGCTCTGCACTTGCTCCTGAGATATCTATGGCCCTTTCCGTCTCCCCATGCTCCTCTTGAACTACTTTCTCCCAAGCAGTGGCTTAGCGTGGGGGGTGCAGGGGGGCCGGCCGCACCGGGCGCAACATCTGGGGGGCGCGCGCTCGCACTCGCAGCTCTCTGCCCCTACCTGGCTCACTCACTCTCTCTCATTGCAGTGCTGGCTGTGCGAATCCGATCCGAGCTGCCGGGTCGCCGCCCACTGTGGAGGGGAGGGTGCCAGGCGTGCGGTGCGGTGCGGAGAGAGAGCGAGGGACTATCTGGGGGAGGGACAGTGCAGCGGGGGGGGGGTGCAAATTACTTGCCTTGCCCCGGGTTAGGGGGCGGAAATTACTTGCCTTGCCCCGGGTGCTGACAACCCACGCTACGCCACTGCTCCCAAGCAACGACTGTGTGCACCGTGACAAATTTCCTTTGGAGCACTGTTTCAATCCGAGCCTTTTCTAACACTGCGACAGTGTGTTTGTATAAAGCCCCCTCCCCTTTCACCTGGGAACTTGAGGCAAAGCCTACCAAGGAGACCACAAGATCCAAGACTTGAGCATGCTTGTCATGTCACACACTCCGCAGGAGGATTCTAAATATATCTGGGCCACAGTATAAAACTGGGTCAGGCGTGAATGCTGGAGGCTGCTGCAGAAAACAGGCTGTGGTTGTGGAACTGAGCAACCTCACCTAACCCCTTCCTTCCTCGGCTCCGAGTGGCTTCCCAGAGACACAGCGGCACACAATGTGCCTGGGCTGCCTGCGGCTTCCTGAAACCCCTGGCTGTGGCTGTTTACAGCTGATTTCTTTAGCCTCAGTTATGCACTACAGGTTGTACAGAATGCAGGGAGGATCTGGCGGCTGCCCAGAAAGTGTAAATACTTCTAGGTCAGCAGTAGCCAGCGCAGAGTGCCCTCTAAGTCCTGCTGGCTTCCAGCTCTCATCAGCCCCGGGCAGCATGGTGCATGGCCAGGGATAATGGGAGTTGTAGTTCAGCAACATCTAGAGAGCCACAGGTTCCCTGCACCCGCTTTAAATGAGAAAGGCAAACATGGGATAAGGATAAGATAAGATAAAATTTTATACGCATTAGCCAATGGCCATAGCAGCAGTGCTGTCATACCTCGGGTTGAATGTGCTTCGGGATGAGCGCGTTCGAGTTGCGCTCCGCGGCAACCCAGAAGTAACGGAGCACGTTACTTCCGGGTTCCGCCACTTGCGCATGCCTCACTCTCCAATTTCAGGTCCAAAATGTTTCTACCTGGTGCCTAAAAACAGATAGTGATGGTGCCAGATGTGCTTCCCTGACGGGAGCACCCTACAAATTTGGGGGGGGACACCACTGAAAAGGCCCTTTCTCAGGTCGCCACCCGCGACATCTTCCTCGCAGGGGGAAAATGGAGAAGGGTCTCCAATTGCAAATCCAGGCTCTGATTTGATTCATGTGTATTAAGATCAGTCAAAGTTCAACGGTTCCCAATCTGCTAGCAGGCCAAGTTCAAGGTGTTGCTATTAGCATATAAAGCCCTTAATAGCTTGGGAGCCGTTTACTTGCTGGATCACCTTATGCCATGTGTCCCCAGATGACCGCTTTGATTTGTGGAGCTGGCCCTGTTACTGAAGCCATATAATATAATCTTCCTTAGAGTAAACCTGTGTCTCAGCTTACCCCTTATGCTGGGAGAAAAATAAGATCTCTTACATATTTTTGAATATTTTTGCATAATTTACTATTTTAGTACAGTGGTACCTCTAGTTGGGACGCGGGTGGCGCTGTGGGTTAAACCACAGAGCCTAGGACTTGCCGATCAGAAGGTTGGCGGTTCGAATCCCCATGACGGGGTGAGCTCCCGTTGCTCGGTCCCTGTTCCTGCCAACCTAGCCGTTCGAAAGCACGTCAAAGTGCAAGTAGATAAATAGGTACCACTCCAGTGGGAAGGTAAACGGTGTTTCCATCCACTGCTCTGGTTCGCCAGAAGCGGCTTAGTCATGCTGGCCACGTGACCCGGAAGCTGTACGCCGGGTTCCTCAGGCAATAAAGCCAGATGAGCGCCGCAACCTCAGAGTTGGCCACGACTGGACCTAATGGTCAGGGGTCCCGTTACCTTTACCTCTAGTTACGGACTCGATCCGTTCCGGGGTGCCGTTCACACCCTGAAAAGCCCATAATTAGAGTGCCACTTCTGCGCGATACAGCACTTCTGCGCATGTGTGGCGAAACCCAGAAGTATACACTCCCGGGTTTGCCGTGTTCGCAAGCTGAAAAGGCGCGACATGAACCTAACACAACACGAGGTATGACTGTGAATTTACAAATAGTACTATTTTCCTAATATGGCCTACAGGAGAATGCAATCATGCACAAGCACATAGCGCATTGCGAACCATTGTGTGTCCCCCCCCCCCCCGATGGTAACTGTGTATAGCTGTGTAGCAGATAAACATTCGGCAGGCACAGACAGCTTCTTGGTGGAGACAGAGATGGAATCACCTGTTAAATGCTTGCATCCCTAACAGCCTGTAAAGAAGCAGCAGTCCTACATGCAAACACACAAAACCAAAAGTACAAAACAGTGCCGAACAGAACAGTAAAGGAGGTCACAAAGGCACAAATGAGAATGAAGGTTGGAATTTTGTATTCCGTGGCAGTTAGTTTAATAGGTCACAGCCATACTCCACACTTAAAGCACTTTTCTTCCCCCACAGATTCTTGGTAACTGTAGTTTGCCTACCACGGAGCTACAATTCCCAGCACACTCCATGAACTACAGTTCCCAGGATGATGATGATAATAAGAAGAATTTTTTATTATTTATACCCTACCCATCTGGCTGGGTTTCCCCAGCCACTCTGGGTGGCTTACAGCATATATAAAAACATAGTACAGTGGTACTTTGGGTTAAGTACTTAATTCGTTCCAGAGGTCCATTCTTAACCTGAAACTGTTCTTAACCTAAGGTACCACTTTAGCTAATGGGGCCTCCTGCTGCTGCTGTGGCACCGCCGCACAATTTCTGTTCTCATCCTGAAGCAAAGTTCTTAACCCGAGGTACTATTTCTGGGTTAGCGGAGTCTGTAACCTGAGGCGTATGCAACCTGAAGCGTATGTAACCCGAGGTACCACTGTAAAGGCATTTAAAACTTAGTAAAAACAGAGTAAAAGCATAAAAAACCACTACCGAGAAGGCCCTGTGCTTGGTTCCCTGTAGCTCCACTAACAATAATTAATCATTTTATTTGGGGGAATTAATAATACTATTTGGGGGAAGGCACATTTCAAAGCATGGCTGCCAGATGTTCGACTCACTGGGTTCTTATTAACACATGTGTTTTAGTGCAATTGGTAGCAGAGCTGGCAGGGAGGAAATTAACCGCATTAACTTTCCTTGTGCAGATGAATCCCCAGATGGGATTCAGAGCAGACAGCACGAGCCAGATGTGCATTGAAGGCAATTCAAATCAACACTGACTCCCAAGTACTGCAGCCAGGGCCAAGGTAGTTATATAGCCTCTGTCCCAGTGCACCTTTCACCTCCCATAAAACAAAACACATGGCAATCTCGCCATGTTGAACTACAGACTACTTCACTGTGGATTTTCTGCCACCTAGTGGATAAACATATAATCTGAAGCTTTGAAACAACGTTAAAAGTCTTTACACTGGTACCTTGGTTCCTTTACAGTGGTACCTTGGTTCTCAAACTTAATCCGTTCCGGAAGTCCGTTCCAAAACCAAAGCGTTCCAAAACAAAGGCATGTTTTCCCATAGAAAGTAATACAAAATGGATTAATCCGTTCCAAACTTTTAAAAACAACCCCTAAAACAACAATTTAACATGAATTTTACTGTCTAACAAGACCATTGATTCATAAAATGAAAGTAATAAACAATGTACAGTGGTACCTCGGGTTACATACGCTTCAGGTTACATATGCTTCAGGTTACAGACTCCTCTAACCTTAACCTCAGGTTAAGAACTTTGCTTCAGGATGAGAACAGAAATTGTGCTCCGGCGGCGTGGCAGCAGCAGGAGGCCCCATAAGCTAAAGTGGTGCTTCAGGTTAAGAACAGTTTCAGGTTAAGAACGGACCTCCGGAACGAATTAAGTACTTAACCCTAGGTACCACTGTACTGCAGTCACACAATCAATCAATCAGTAGCTACACTAGGTTCCACATAGTCACAAAAACAAAAAAGAGCCACAAAAACAAAACAAAAAACAAAAAACAAATAGCAAAAACAGACAGAACTCAGCGTTAACACTCAAATCGGAAGTGTAACACCCAAAATGGAAGTGTGGCACTCAAAATGGAACATGTTCGGCATCCAAAAACAGTTCGCAAACTGGAACACTTACTTCTGGGTTTGCAGTGTTTGGGTTCCAAGTTGTTTGAATACCAAGGCGTTTGAGTACCAAGGTACCACTGTAGACCATCATGGTCTTTCTGTACTGACAATTAGGGTGCTTCCAGATTGGAGATTTGTTGTGGAGTCGTGGCTGCGCATACATACACAAGGTTTTGTGTTTTTTTACACCACCCTAATAATAATAATAATAATAATAATAATAATAATAATAATAATAATAATTTATTTATACCTCACCCATCTGGCTGAGTTTCCCCAGCCACTCTGGGCAGCTTCCAATTGAGTGTTAAAAACAATACAGTACAGCATTAAATATTAAAAACTTCCCTAAACAGGGCTGCCTTCAGATGTCTTTTAAAGATAAGATACCTACTTATTTCCTTCACATCTGGTGGGAGGGCGTTCCACAGGGCGGGCGCCACAACCGAGAAGGCCCTCTGTCTGGTTCCCTGTAACCTGACTTCTCGCAGGGAGGGAACCACCAGAAGGCCCTCAGCGCTGGATCTCAGTGTCTGGGCTGATAATGTCATTGTGATAATAATTCCAGCCTGTATCTTTTTTTAAAAAAAAATAAAATCCTCTTAATATGGAAAATCCATTCAGTAAAGAAAAAGAAACATCAGTGATGCAACTTCATTCACAGTTTGTTTGTAAACCATAAACCATTTCCATTCTTTTCTATAAAAAAAGTTTCTTATCTTGATTTCGTATTAATGCAATGTTGTTTTTTATGTACCTGTGTATTTTTTGCCATATTTTGGTTGAACTGTCCGCCACCGCTTCAGTTTTCTCTAAGGGGTACTTTTTTTAATACGTGGTGGAGCGGCATAAAAATTAAATCCTCTTCTTACAAGAAATTCTTCTTGTTATTGCTGCTGCTGTTAAATTAAAGTTGTTGCTGCTGCTGCTAAATTTATATTAAATAAAAAGCAGGACGGAGCGGGCGCTTAATACAGTTGGCGCCGCAAACAGCCTGCATTCGCGGCGCTCGCCTCCAGGGGGCGGCCTCGCGACAGGCCGAGAGTGCGGCCGACGGCCACGTGACAGGCAGCGCGGCGGCTCCGGAAGCGGAAGCGAGGCGTCGGGCATGCAGCCTGAGCTCCCGCAGGCGGAGAGAACGGGACTGAGGGGAGGGAAGCCGGAGAGAGACCCATGCAGGTAGGTAAAGGGAAGGGCGGGGGGGGAGTCCGGGGGGGCGGCTGGGGGAGGGGAATTCCCCTTCCTCAGGCCGAAGGGTCGGAAGCGAAGAGGGCTGGGCGAGAGAGGGGACCTCGTTGGCGGGGCAGGAATGTGGGGAGGGGGCCCTGCGAGAAGCGGGGGTCGGGGAAGGGCGTGTTGCTTCCTCCCCTTCCCGCTCTGGAAATGCGGGTGGAGGACACTCTCGCATTAGGGCTGCCACCTTTGTTCTGGGGTGCGATTTATTTCCCCTCCCCCCCCAATCCATTACAGTGGTACCTCGGGTTAAGTACTTAGTTCGTTCTGGAGGTCCGTTCTTAACCTGAAACTGTTCTTAACCTGAAGCACCACTTTAGCTGATGGGGCCACCTGCTGCCGCCGGAGCACGATTTCTGCTCTTATCCTGTAGCAAAGTTCTTAACCCGAGGTACTATTTCTGAGTTAGCGGAGTCTGTAACCTGAAGCGTCTGTAACCCGAGGTACCACTGTACAATCTTATCACTCACACACAGTTGTGCATGCCAAGCACTCCTGTCTTCCACTGCCTCCCACAGTTTGGTCAGACTCATGTTCATAGCTTTGAGAACACTATCCAACCATCTTGTCCTCTGTCGTCCCCTTCTCCTTGTGCCCTCCATCTTTCCCAACATCAGGGTCTTTTCCAGGGAGTCTTCTCTCCTCATGAGGTGGCCAAAGTATTGGAGCCTGAGCTTCAGGATCTGTCCTTCCAGTGAGCACTCAGGGCTGATTTCCTTCAGAATGGAAAAGTTTGATCTTGCAGTCCATGGGACTCTCAGGACTCCTCCAGCACCATAATTCAAAAGCATCAATTCTTTGGCGATCAGCCTTCTTTATGGTCCAGCTCTCACTTCCATACATCGCTACTGGGAAAACCATAGCTTTAACTATACGGACCTTTGTTGGTAAGGTGATGTCTCTGCTTTTTAAGATGCTGTCTAGGTTTGTCATTGCTTTTCTCCCAAGAAGCAGGCATCTTTTAATTTTGTGGCTGCTGTCACCATCTGCAGTGATCACGGAGCCCAAGAAAGTAAAATCTCTCACTGCCTCCATTTCTTCCCCATCTATTTGCCAGGAGGTGATGGGCCCAGTGGCCATGATCTTCGTTTTTTTGATGTTGAGCTTCAGACCATATTTTGCGCTCTCCTCTTTCACCCTCATTAAAAGGTTCCTACACACAATATGAATTTGTAAATCTGGCTGCGCTTGACTCCGCTGCATGACGTTTCGCACACCCGCCTTTGCAAAGGTTCCCTAACTTGGCATAGAGAGGGACAGAGAGAATCGTAGAATCATGTGGAAACCCAGACAGATGGGCGGGGTATAAATAATAAATTATTATTATCATTATCATCATGTATGTACAGTAGCACCTCAAGTTGCATACGCTTCAGGTTACATACGCTTCAGGTTACAGACCCCACTAACCCAAAAATATTACCTCAGCTTAAGAACTTTGCTTCAGGATGAGAACAAAAATTGTGCTCCGGCGGTGCGGCAGCAGCAGGAGGCCCCATTAGCTAAAGTGGTGCTTCAGGTTAAGAACAGTTTCAGGTTAAGAACAGACCTCCAGAACGAATTAAGTTCTTAACCCGAGGGGCCACTGTAGTCGGAAGGGACCCGGGGGATCATCGAGTCCAAGCCCGCTGCAGTACAGGAATATGCAGTCATCCCATACGGGGATGGAACCTGCAACCTTGGCGTTATCAGCACCTCACTCTGACCATCTGAGCTATCCAGGCTGACCTGGATAGAAAGAGAGAAAAGACCTGAACTTTGCTCCTTTAAAGCAAGCAGGCTGTCTGTCCCCCTCTCCTCCCCACTCAGCGGCTCTTCTCCCGCTTTGCTGTTTCAAAGCAAGCCACGGAGGAGGGAAGGAAGGGGAACCATGGATCCTCTGCTCACAATTGCAGCAGATCCCCCCCGCCACCCATAGGCATTCCCTCCATAACACGCACAGACATTTTCCCTTACTTTCTAGGAGGAAAAAAGTGAGTGTTATGGTGCAAAAAATACGGTAAATCTGTACACATGAATTGTTTTGAGGACACGGTGTTGGCATTGCCTGCCTTAATTTGCTTAGGCTGCACACTTGCCTCCTGTAAGTAAGCCCTGTTGAGTTAAATGGGACATACTTCCCAGTAATAATAATAATAATAATAATAATAATAATAATAATAATTTTAGTATTTGTACCCTGCCCATCTGACTGGGTTGCTCCAGCCACTCTGGGTGCACAGGACTGCGTTGTTAGTACAGTGTATTTTCTGTAACTAATACTTTTGAGTTAATAAATCACAGTTAAAAAACAAATAAGGTATTATTACATGGTTTTAGGCAGTGCTATTTTTCCAGAAAATGAGGTGCCGGAACTCACCATGAACGCCTCTCTCTTTCTCTTAGAATGGCAATGGCACCCGCCTGAGAGCTGCCAGAACTTACCTGGGAGGTGCTGGAACCCACCTGAGAGGTGCTGGAACTGAGTTCTGGTTAGTTCTCCCTAAAAAAGCACTGGTTTTAGGTTGCCACACTTCCACGCTTTCCTAAATTTGATTGCAAAAGCCAAATAAGCCCGTTAATGCTTTCTTTAGATCTAAACTGTGCTGCTCCTTTAAAGCTTGGGAAAATAAAATGCTCTTAGTTCCTCTATTCTCCTAATACCATTGTGAAGCAGGTGGCTGTTCTGTTCTAAATATAATCTCCTACAGGCACTGGAGATGAATCTGATGCCATGAATCTGGTGAGGAGTTGAGCATAAATTGAAAACCAGTAAATAGAGAGATTCATATTTTTAGGCATCAGTGATAATTAGTTATACAATGGAAGGTTATGGAGGCAAAACATTACGGGTTTGTGAGGAAACAATATGCGTTTACAATTGCTTTCTGAAGTAATGAGTTTAAATTGCTCTTTCTGGTTTTCATTGTTAATATTTGCATAGAGGTAAGGTGTGGATGTTGATCCTTATCAGGTTAACATGAGAGCTACAAGCTCCATAGCTGAGTTGTAGGGAAGTTGTAATTCAGGATTGCTGCAATAATATTACACTCGCAGATATTTTTAGTGGCTTCTGCCTCCTGGCTGTAGAGGTATTGCAGACATTTTAATAACAGGCTGCAAAGGAGTCCTTGGGAGACAGTTTTGTAGTTCAGCCAAAAAGTTGTTCTTGATTGCTCCCAAGCTGTGTGGTGGAGGAGATGGCTAGTTTAGCTGGTTGAGCTTGTTTTTCACTGCTCTTATGGGAAGCATTTGAAACAACATGAGGAATACTTAGCTGTAACAGCCTCTAGTAATCTCAGGCTCACTCAATTTCTCTTTCTTAGCTTTGAGGAGTGGGGGTGGGGGGAGGCATGGATTGTATCTCTCATGGTGGTGGGGAAAAATCTTGAAGTAATTTGGCTTTATCAGTAGAACAAAGCTGTCTCTTCCCTTCTCACTTGGGCTTGAATGCCCAGCATTGCTCCCCATTCCCCTATCCTGGGGGTGGAGAGTCTGCGGCCCTCCAGATATTGTTCGATACTTCATCTCTGACCCTGCTGGCTGGAAGTGATGCCAGTCCAGGACAATCTTGAGGTTATAGGTTAGGTAAAAAGTAAAGAACCCCTGGATGGTTAAGTCCAGTCAAAGGTGACTATGGGGTTGTGGCGCTCATCTTACTTTCAGGCCAATGGAGCCAGCGTTTGTCCACAGACAGCTTTCCGGGTCATGTGGCCAGCATGACTAAACCACTTCTGGTGCAATGGAACACCGTGACGGAAACCAGAGCACACGGAAACGCCATTTGCCTTCCCGCCACAACGGTACCTATTTATCTACTTGCTTTCGAACTGCTGGGTTGGCAGGAGCTGGCACAGATCAACAGGAGCTCACCCCATCATGGGGATTCGTACTGGCAACCTTCTGATCGGCAAGCCCAAGAGGTTCAGTGGTTTAGAACACAGCGCCACCCGCGTCCCTGGTTAGGTTAGGGAACATTAGGTTCCTTAACCCCTTTTTGCCTCTAATCTCCATATGCTTATGCTTTTACACTCTGTCTCGTTTGCAGTTCTAGTCTGTTGATTGAAAGATAAACTAAAGTACACGTGGAAGCTAGCCCTGTTGAAACACGCACACCACCTTGTATGCTCAGAAATACCACTATGTAGCTTGTGAACATAAGAATTGCCCTGCTGGAGAAGACCAAAGTTTCACCTAGTCCACTACTCTCCTAGAGTCCCTCTTGAACAGTGTTTTTCCACTAGTGAGGCATATGAATATATTGGGCAGGTGGGTGGGACCTGAGTGTTCCCAAAGAATATGTACAATATGAGTAAAATAATAATCAAGTTTATGCAATTTACATCCATTTAAAAATGCAATTAAAATAAGAGGGGAGGTGTGGGGTTTCTGTAATTGCAAAAGTGGAACATGGGTTAGAAAACAGTTGAGAAGCATTGCTCTCGTCTAGGACACTTCACAAACAGCCTGAAGATGATTTGTCTTTTGTTGTGTACAGCCAGCATTTTGGTACTTAGAGCTATATTGCTTATGAATGGAAGGCTCATTTAGCAGTGTATTATAAATATTAGTAGCATGAAAGGAGAAGTTGATCCTCTTCTAGTTTACACAAAACTTTCTTCTTGGTTACCTGGAGGTGACTCCCATTTGTTGCAGATGGCTGGGCAATAAATTGTTCACTTAATGTACTCATTGTTTCAAAATGTGTTCAAAGTTTTGGGGTGTCGTCATGCATGCATTTAAAAACATGTATTCAAAAGTTACAATGCAGTTATAATACAATATATGTTCAATCAATATATCCCCTCCACAGACACTTCTGTGATGATGGTGGCATTAAAATATCCTGTTCTTCTTCAATAGAAGAGAAAAAGGGAGACCAGATTGTGTCAAAGGTATCTTTTTTGGAGATGCCTTTGATTAGTCACTGATGGTATGTGAGGCATTTTGACAGAGCAATGCTCCAGATGTTATTAACACAAGCCTCTATTGGTATATTAGAAGTTTCCTTCCATTGTTGGGCAATAACTAGCCTAGCTGCTGTGAACAGGAAGGAAATTAATTATTTAGATTTAAGGGTAGAATTTGCGGTCAAATCTAATCATAACAAGGCAAGTGCCAAATTAAGAGGGATAGATTGTTTAGTGATTTTGGAGGTCAGATTAAAAACTTTCCCCCAAAAGGCATGGACCACAGGGCACTCCCACCACACATGGATATAGGAACCTCGTTCTCCACAGCCTTTCCAACATAATGGTGAGCTTAGAGGATTTGTCTGTGCAAGGTGTGGGGTGGGGTGTCATCTTTAGTGTGCAGGGTGTGTGAAAGTGTTAGGACTGCACAAAAGTGTGCACCGAGTACATACAGTTTGTGCTAAGCTTTTTCAGAAGTGTAAATGCACCATAGATAAACTCTGCTCTGCCCACCTCCAAGTCTTGCTGCAAAGCTGCCTAGTGCAAAGTGTCACATCTGTATCTCTTGCCTTCTTCTCTTTCAGGTGTGTCGGGAGCAGATCTTGGGAGATGCGCTGCACATGATGATTTAGAACACCATGCTGGTCACTGCCTATGTTGCTTTTGCTTTCCTCCTGCTGATATGCATTGGCTTGGAGTTCTCCGCCTGCCGTTCCAAGATCACCGGCAGGTCTTGCTCCAACCCAGCCTTCCTGCGGTTCCAGCTAGACTATTACCAGGTCTACTTCTTGGCCCTTGCCGCTGATTGGCTGCAGGGACCTTATCTCTACAAACTGTACCAGCACTACCACTTCTTGGAGGCTCAGATCACCATCATCTACGTCTGTGGCTTTGCCTCCAGCGTGCTGTTTGGGCTGGTCTCCAGCTCCTTGGTTGACCGCCTGGGCCGTAAGAAATCCTGCATCCTCTTCTCCTTGACTTACTCCGTCTGCTGCCTCACAAAGCTCTCCTGGGATTATTTTGTGCTCATTGTGGGAAGGATATTAGGGGGGCTGTCCACTGCCCTGCTCTTCTCCGCCTTCGAGGCGTGGTACGTCCATGAGCACGTGGAACGCCACGACTTCCCGGCTGAGTGGATCCCCGCTACCTTCTCCAAGGCGGCTTTTTGGAATGGCATCATCGCTATCGGAGCCGGCGTGGTAGCCAACGTCTTTGCCGAATGGCTGGGGCTGGGCCCGGTGGCCCCTTTCATGGTCTCCATCCCCTTTCTCATGCTGGCGGGTGTCCTGGCGATGAAGAACTGGGATGAAAATTATGGCAAGAAGAGGGCTCTCTCCAGGACTTGCACTGATGCCTTGAAGTGCCTCCTCTCAGACCGCCGGGTCTTGCTCTTGGGTACCATCCAGGCTTTGTTTGAGAGTGTCATCTACATCTTCATCTTCCTTTGGACTCCCGTCCTGGATCCCCACAACCCACCCCTGGGCATAGTCTTCTCTAGTTTCATGGCGGCCAGCATGGCAGGCTCATCGCTCTACCGCGTTGCAACCTCCAAGAAATACCACCTGCAGCCCATACACATCCTTTCCCTCTCGGTCCTGATGGTTTTCTTCTCCCTCTTCATGCTGACTTTCTCTACCAACCCTGGGCAGGAGAACCCTTCCGAGTCCTTCTTGGCCTTCCTGCTCATTGAGCTGTCTTGCGGGCTCTACTTCCCTTCTATGGGTTTTCTGCGGCAGAAGGTGATCCCCGAGAAGGACCAGGCAGGTGTCATGCACTGGTTCCGCGTCCCACTCAACCTGCTGGCCTGCCTCGGCCTGCTGATCCTCCACGACAGCGACTACAAGACAGGCACCAGGAACATGTTCACCATCTGCTCTGTCATGATGGTGATGGCCCTCTTGGCCGTCGTGAGCCTCTTCACGGTGGTCCGTAACAATGCAGAGCTCAGGTTGCCCAGTCCGCCCGGTCAAAGCGAGGTCTCTTCTCCTGAGCTCTGATATGTGATGCTTTTTCTTGGGGGAAGATGCTCTGGAGTTGGCCAGTCGTCTGTTGCACATCACAGTGCTGGTACTGTATATAGGTAAGGACTTTGCAAAGTGAACACAAGAGTCTCTTCTGAGTCTTGTGTGTCCTTTTTCCCCACATGAGAGAATCTTTTCTATGCCTTTTTCAATAAGGATTGATCCCTATCGGACTTGATCTGTGGCAAGCATAGCTTTCTTTTTTGCACCGTGGAGTTTTTGATTCCTGAGGCATCTTGACTTCTGCTACCAAAATTTGTGTGTGAGGGTGTGGGGAGTGCTTCCTACCACTTCATCCTGGATAGATTGTGGAAAGTAATGGTTGAAAAGGACACAGCCCTCTATTATTATTATTTTTTAAGTGAGCAGTGAGGTTGATAGACTGATCATATATTATCAGTATTGAACTTGTTCACAATGTCAGCCAAATTCCATGTTGTCAACCCTCTGCTTTTGGAAAAGAATAAAATACATAAAGCTTCTCTTCTCAGTGTTTATTTGGGCGGGGGGGTATATATGGTGAGGCCTTCGGAGTTTAGGCCCAGGATTGAGTATTTGTGGCTCTTCGGATACTGTAACTACAGTTCCCATCATTCCTGACCAATGGCTATGCTAATGTGGGAGGGAAGGGAGAGGGCAAACCCGTCATGCACACGAATGAAGACCCTGTATTGCTCAAACTTCTCCCTTCCTACTACATAACTGATTTTAGAGTTGCAACATTTTTAGAGGACGGGCAGAAAGGTTTTCCACATAATTTGATCCGTAACAGGAAACACAACTTGTTATCAAGCGAAAGAATATGAAAGGTTTGTCTTTTAGCACATGTCTTGAGACGGAGAAAGAAATCATAGAATTGTAGAATTGGAAAGGACCCCGAGGAGCATCTAGTCCGTGTTAGGGTGTGAAACCTAAGACGCTGGCAAATTAGCAATGTCATGTGACTTTAAGTAGTCAAGCTCGTTAAGTTGTTAAGTTGCTCAGTATATAAAGAGTGTTTGTTTTCTCTGCCTGTTGTGGGAGTGCTGGACGTGAAGCAAAATGTGTGAAAGCTCCGGAGGTGTTTCTGTTATCTTTCTGCAATAAACCTGTCTTTGGAAAGACAGGCTTCCCTGTGTCGTTTTTTTTTTGCTGCTGAGACTTTGGAGCTTGTACTGCAACAAGAATCTCTGCACTGGACTTAATTAATACTCTGCAAAGAAAGCTGTTGCTGGTGGCGCAGCGGAAGCGCTTACTGGACCAGTACACAGACTCTCTTAGGTTATGGCTCCATCTACGTTTCTACAGCTGTATTGTGTGCAGAGAAAGTGAAAGCAGCTTTCGGATGAGAGAAGACCGGCTTGGTCGTAAATCCAGCTCTTAAAGGAACTGAGAGGCTGGAGGCGTCTGAAAAGTGAGTAAAACAAATCCCAAGGGGAAAGAGAAGCAAGGGCACACAGAGGGAGTAGCAGCAGACCCCAAGAATGGCAGTGGAAAATTTCCAGGTTCCCTTTACAAAGTTGAACTCTGCTAATTATGTGCAGTGGTCTAAGAGGGCTCAAGTCTGGTTGGAAGCCAAAGAAGTGTGGGCTGACTATGTCCAGAGGCGAAAGCCGTTTGTGGCTGTTGCAGCAGATGCCACAGCAGAGCAACAGGCTGCTGCACATGCTCAGAACAGGGAACATGATAAAATGGACACTAAAGCTAGATGCATGTTGATGGTATCGATAGACGATTCCCAATTACCTCATGTGGAAAATTTAAGGTCTGCATTTGAAATTTGGGAAGCTCTTAGGCGAATTCACCATAGAGCCACGCCCGGAGAGAAGGTGAACATTATACGTGCTTTGTATGAGTTGAAACTGAAGCCAGGGGATAGTGTGGTTGAACACACGTCACAGATGACTGAGTATTTCAACCGACTGTCATCTCTAGGTGTGAATTTTCCTGAAAATATTAAAGTTTATACTCTGCTTAGCAGCCTGCATGCAGGGTTTGAAAACTTAGTACTAACTTTACAAGTTTTGCCAGAGGACCAGCTGAATATGAATTATGTGACTGGTAGATTGTGTGAGCAAGAATATCAACATCATCGAAAACGTATTGATAATTCAAATACCCCATGGGTTGGATGTTCAGATAATTCCCAGCATGAGGGAACTAGCGGGCAGAGCTGTAAGGAAGCCTCACAAGTGTCTGCTATGGCCAGCAAGTCATGTTTTCGATGTGGCAGCAGGTTTCATTTGATAGCAAAGTGTCCAGAAAAGCAACAGGAATTTCAACAGTCCAAGGCCAGTTTCCGGAGCTACAGGGGAAGACGATGTGAGAACTACAAGAATCAACGATCCAGAGGGGGAGCAGGTGCTGATAAGGGACTATCTGCAATGGCAGCACAACAGAGTCCTAAAAGGAGCCAACAAACCTTGAAGTGGATAATTGACAGTGGAGCAAGTCACAGTTTAGTTCCAGCGACATCTAGTGGCAGCTTGATGAACTGCAAGACATTGCCAGTTGCAAAAACCGTGACTATAGCAGACAATAGTAAACGAGAAATGAACCTTAAAGGCACAATTTATGTTAACTGTTTGCAAACTAACCTTCCTGTTTTTGTTCTTCCAGGAATGAAGAATGCACTTTTGAGTGTGTCATGCCTGGTAAAAAGTGGTTTTAAGGTTGAGTTTGAAAATGATGTGTGCACCATTTCAAAACAGGGGAAGGAGCTAGTTAAAATTCCCTGTGAGGATGGGCTTTTTGTTTTGGATGAAGAGCAGTTAGCAGCAGGTAGATGTTCAACAGGTGAAGCGCAAGCTAAGTGTGTAAATAAGGCTCCTCATACAGGTTGTGTACATCTACTACACAGAAGGTTAGCTCATATATGCTTTAAGTATGTAAGCAAGATGCCAGATTTAGCTGAGGAGTGTAACGTTAAACCCTGTCCAAATTTTCTGGATTGTTGTGCTTGTAAACATGCTAAGGTTAAGACATGTAACTATCCTAGATCTGATAGAGTAAGCAAGAAACCCTTTGAACTTGTGCACACAGACGTGTGTGGCCCTATGCCAGTCAAATCGCTTGGAGGTGCGAGATTTATGCAAATTTTGGTGGATGATTTTTCAAGAGCTAGTTGGGTTTTCTTTCTGAAAGAAAAATCACAAGCAGCTTCCATCCTGATGGATTGGATTGAAGAAGTTGAATGTAAATTTGACACCAGGGTACGTAAAATACAATCAGATCGTGGTGGGGAATATGTGAACCACACGCTGGAGACGTGGTTAAAAAGGAAAGGTATAGTTCATAGACTTACCAATCCCTATTCACCACAGGAGAATGCAGTTGCCGAAAGAAAATTTCGAACATTACAGGAAGCCATTGCTGCTTTGCTGTTTGATTCTGGACTTCCACAGAGTTTTTGGGCTGAGGCTGCACTGTATGCGAATTATACTTTTAACAGAGTGTACAATAGCACAGTAGGCAACACTCCTTACTTCATGCTATTTGGGGAAAAACCAAAAATTGATCATCTAAGAGTTTTTGGATGTCGTGCTTATGTGCTGGTGCCTAGGGCACAACGTAGGAAAGGCGATCCTAGGTCTAAAGAAATGTTTTTCTGTGGTTATCAAGCAAACACAAAAGGTTGGAGATTTGTGAATGTAGAAGGCAATCAAACGAAAATCACAATCAGCAGAAGTGCGGAATTTTGTGAACAGGATGGTTGGAATAAAATTCATGGAAATCCTGACATACTATTTGATGTGGTGGACAGTAACAATGAAACTCAGGCCCCAGGGCAGGTATTAGTTCCAGAACAGGCTGAGGAATTTGAGTCTGAGGACGAGGGTGAGAAATCGTCTAGTTCACCCAAGTCTGTAAAGTCAGAATCTTCTAGCTCTAAAAGTTCACCTGTACAGCAAGAGAGACGTGTAAAGTCAGAATCAGAAAGTTCTTCAACTACTAGTGACAAACAGGTGACTACTAGTGACAAACAGGTGACGACTAGTGATTCTGAGTCAGAGGGGGAAACTGAAGGAACATCGCAGGAACTGCCAAGGCGTTCCAAGCGTGCCAACAAAGGTAAACCTCCTGAAAGGTACCAAGCTATTAGTGTTTGGGCTGGTTTGGCAAATTGCGAACCTGAGAGTTTTGAGGAGGTTGAGCAATTACCCCAGGAGGAGGCCAGTAGGTGGCGTGAGGCCATGCAAAAGGAGTTGAATTCTATGAAAGAACTGGGGGTGTTTTCCATCACCAAACTGCCAGAAAGTACCAAGGCAGTAAGTTGTAGGTGGTGATGTGAAGGTCTATCTTGGTGTTCAGATAGATAGGACCAAAAATGGCAGTTTTCTACTGAATCAAAAAGGCAAGATATTGCAAATGTTTGAAAAAGTTTGGCATGACAGAGTGTGCAGGTGTTAGAACACCAATGGAAATGGGTTTTGTAAAAGACAATGAGTTCAAGGATAGTGCTGAATTCAAGCGTGCTGAAATCTTTCAGTCAGCACTGGGAAGCTTACTTCATCTTTCGCAATGGAGTAGACCAGATATTGCTTACGCTGTTAACTTACTCAGCAGAGAAGCTTCAAAACCTAGTGTAAATGCATGGAAAGGAATTCAAAGAGTATTAAGATATTTACAATACACCAAAGATTTTTGCCTTGAATTATCTTCGGAAGGACAAGCACAGATTACTTGTTGGGCAGATAGTGATTGGGCAAATTTAAAGGATAGAAAATCAGTGTCTGGCTGTGTAATAAAATTTGGTAACTCTCTGATTGGGTGGAGATCCAAGAAACAGAACCTGATTGCTTTGTCGTCAACAGAAGCTGAGTTCTGTGCCTTATCTGAGTTATGTAGAGATCTAGAATTTTACAAATGCTTGGCACAAGAGATGTATGAAAAGGCCATCACTCCAATCACTGTATGGGGTGATAATCAACCGTGTCTTAAGTTAGCACAAAATGGGCAGTTTAAAGGTCGTACAAAACATTTGGATATCCGCTTTCAAAATGTTTGTCAAACTGTAAAAACAGGAATTGTTAAATTAAATTACTGTCCCAGTCATGAAAATCAAGCTGATGGTTTTACAAAACCGCTTGGGTTTCAGCGGCATGAAAACTTTTGTGAAGAAATGGGTCTGAAGTAATTTTTTGTTTTTGTATTGCCAGCGAGAGGGGGTGTTAGGGTGTGAAACCTAAGACGCTGGCAAATTAGCAATGTCATGTGACTTTAAGTAGTCAAGCTCGTTAAGTTGTTAAGTTGCTCAGTATATAAAGAGTGTTTGTTTTCTCTGCCTGTTGTGGGAGTGCTGGACGTGAAGCAAAATGTGTGAAAGCTCCGGAGGTGTTTCTGTTATCTTTCTGCAATAAACCTGTCTTTGGAAAGACAGGCTTCCCTGTGTCGTTTTTTTTTGCTGCTGAGACTTTGGAGCTTGTACTGCAACAAGAATCTCTGCACTGGACTTAATTAATACTCTGCAAAGAAAGCTGTTGCTGGTGGCGCAGCGGAAGCGCTTACTGGACCAGTACACAGACTCTCTTAGTCCGACCCTCTGCAATGCAGGAATACGTAGCTATCCCATACGGGAATCGAACTTGCAACCTTGGCGTTATCAGCCCCATGCTCTAACCAAATGAGCTTATCCAGGCTGATATGAAGGTGCTTTCAGCCTTGGCCAAGACCAGCAGAGGCACAAAGCAACAGAGGCAGTCAGTTTTTACTTCTCATATCTCACAGGGTCTTCTCATGCCTCAGAGAAGGCATTGAGAGTTTATTGAAGGGACATTGGGAAGGGGGCTGCTGGCAGAAGGAAAACTTATATCTGAAGAGCCACAGGTTCCCCATCCCTGGTTTAGCAGCTGGAATATTTTGAATTCCTTATCTGGTGTCAGGATCTTTTGCAAATCTTTCTTGGAGTATTTTACTTTTTTTCTGCAGTTGGGCATTGTTTGACTGCACAGTAATGAAAAATAATTTCTGATTACTACCTTTTTGCTTTCGTTTCAAGTTTTTCATGCTGTAACAAATGAATATGAGCGTCTGCTGAGTCTTTGGGTGTCAGCCACTCTGGACACTTGGAAAGACAGCATGAAAATGTTTTCATAGTAACAGAAGCTCAGACTAAAAAAGGTGGAGGTGTGGTAAGAGTTGTTAATGACCAGTACAAGACACTACCCAGCAAGTAAAGTGTGGGTATTAATTTATTGTTTACTTTATTATTAAATTTGCATACCACCCTTCATCCAAAGATCTCAGGTTCACAGCAAAAAAAGAGAAAGAGATAAAAACAAAATACATAAGAACAAACATAAAACAAACACATAACCTCCCATCTACTCCTACACACACATTTAAAATGGCATACAATATTAATCAGCCCAAGGCCTGGTTGAAGAGGAATGCGCGCCTCCTTGGGGAGATTATTCCACAAACGGAGACCCTGCAGAAAGGGCCCGTTCTCATGTTGCCACCCTCTGGACCTCTTGTGGAGGAGGCACACAAATAACAGCCTCAGATGATGATCGCAGGTAGGGCTTGCAGCCAGTAGCATTCTTTTCCCAGACTATGATTTAGAATCATAGACCAAAGGTTCATGTGGTCCAGAATTCTGTTCCCAGCAATGGCTGGGCAGAAAACTCCTATCAGATGCACCTGATCCTCAGGCAGTCTGCCTCTTGACACAAAGGTTCCATTTAGTGCAGGCTTCCTCAACCCCGGCCCTCCAGGTGTTTTTGGCCTACAACTCCCATGATCCCTAGCTAGCAGGACCAGTGGTCAGGGATGATGGGAATTGTAGTCTAAAAAAAACATATGGAAGGCTGAGGTTGAAGCCTGATTTAGTGCTTTGTTGAAAGCAGGGCTGGGTAACCAGACTCCCAGCTCCCTTCAGCCCCAAGCCAGCATAGCCAGCGGCTAGAATGATGTGCTTTGTTGTACAACAACATCTGGAGGACCACAGGTTCCCCACCCCGGTTTAAAACCTCTCCTCCGTGAGTGACTCATTCCCTTACACAATGCAAAGTGTCGTTGCAACATGTCGTTCATTAATTGATAAAATCTTGTTTTCAAAGCCAGCTCCGATTTACGGTGCAGATTATTGCAGCTTACTAAAGTAAATAAATTATAAAAACCACAGTCATTGGGAACATTTCAGAAAAGGCATTTGTGGCGCTTGTACAGCACCCTCTCTCCCACAGGAGGAAATGCTCTTTCTAAAATGGTGCCTCCTCTGCCATGCAGATGTGTCACCTAAAGAAAACCAATCATGCTTGCTTTCATCAGAATAATGCGGTTATGTGGAGATTTAATTGATCTTTTTCACGGGCTGACAGTTCTACTTGTTTTGTGTGTTTTTTTCAGATGATCTTATTTGAATTTTTAGTTACATACTGTACATACACATACGTTATATTTCACATTTGTTCTTGCTCTCTGGAGCTGACTTCCCTCCTTCCTTCTTCTGGCTTTTTTTGTGTCCTCTTTGACTTTTCGCATTGTCTTTGTCCGTTTTCCACAAGATTGTAATTCTTCATTTTTTCCATTAAATGTCCGTAAACAAATAAATCTTTCTATATATACAAATTCTTGCTGTCTGTCTATATTCATTTACAAATATTGTTCAATAATAATCCTAATATACATTTTTAATTCATTTTGATATTATTATCCAGTAAATTTCTTGTATTTTTCCGTTATGAGATATTATTTTAATTCTATTGGTTTCCCTATTTCACATCATCTCTATATATAACATAAATTTTCCCCATTCTTTTTGATATGTTTCATCCCCCTGATGTCGAATATTTGCTGTTAATTTGGCTATTTCTGCGTACTCCATAACCTTGTACTGCCATTCTTCTATTGTAGGCAATTTTTGCTGTTTCCATACCTGAGCCAGCAATAACATCGCCGCCGTTGTTGTGTATAAGAACGGTTTCTGGTCATTCTTGTCAATGTCTTCTCCCACCATTCCCAACAGGAATGACTCTGGTTTCTTCAAAAACATATGACAGTTCTACTTGTTACTGAAAAATTTCTCTTGCTAATTCATGATTACCATGTGAACAGATGTGTAAGCCTTGATTTCCCTTCCTGCTTTTGTACCCAGGAGGGCAGAAGGAATGATGTGCATCTCCTAGTCAATCTCTGGGCGGTTTATCACTTTTTGCCACATCAGAATGTGGTGGAAACGTACCATGTACAGTGGTGCCCCGCAAGACGAATGCCTCGCAAGACGGAAAACCCGCTAGACGAAAGGGTTTTCCGTTTTTCAATGCGCTTCGCAGGACGAATTTCTCTATGGGCTTGCTTCGCAAGACGAAAATGTCTTGCGATTCTTGAGGGTTTTTTTCGCTCCCCAACCCCTTTTTCTAAAGCGCTAAGCTGCTAATAGCCTTTTAGCAGCTAATCCGCTAATCCCTTAAGCCTTTAATAGCCGTTAATAGCCCTTAAACTGCTAATAGCGCTAATAGCGGTAATCCGCTAATGGGCTTGCTTCGCAAGACGAAAAAACCGCTAGACGAAGAGACTCGCGGAACGGATTCTTTTCGTCTTGCGAGGCACCACTGTACATGTTGCCAGATGATAACCATTTCGGTAGCATAATGTTTGCTAGAGTTATGGCAGAAGGGTAAGGGAATCCATGAACACACCCCACCCCATTCAGGGTCCTTCAGAAGGCTTTGATCCTCTTGTCTGGGTTACAAAAGTTTGCAAGACGTGTCTCTAGGCAGGTTGCATCTTGGAATAATATCTCGCTTTATTGGCCGAGGGAGCCGGCGTGCAGCTTCCGGGTCATGTGGCCAGCAGGACTAAGCCGCTTCTGGCGAACCAGAGCAGCGCATGGAAACGCCATTTACCTTCCCGCTGGAGCGGTACCTATTTATCTACTTGCACTTTGACATGCTTTTGAACTCCTAGGTTGGCAGGAGCAGGGACCGAGCAACAGGAGCTCACCCCGTCGCGGGGATTCGAACCGCCGACCTTCTGATCGGCAAGCCCTAGGCTCTGTGGTTTAACCCACAGTGCCACCCGCATCCCTTCTTTGCAGTACCCCTGCCCAATTATCATCTTGTGTACAGAGAGGGTTGCAAGAGCAGTCATACTTGACAAACCTGTTGGACCGTTCCTACTTTCAGCCCAGAATTATCAACCTAACTTAGTGCAGGTGGTATTTGTTTTGGAGGGTTCGTCACACCCATACATTTGCCACCGCAGACTGAAAATTGCGCTGGGCTATCTCTAATTCAGAATTAAATAAATGCTCGAATGCTGGTGCATGGTTGTATTGTGCATTTGTGATGCCTATGAAAGGTGCTTATGTGTTTGTGGTTCTCCCTTGAAGGTGAAATGACACAGAACCTTCCAGGTGGCCCTTCATACTTTCAATGTGACCCTGAGATCTTATGATGAAGTGCGGTATATAAATCTAATAAATACAAAAATATAAAAGTAATATTGAGTAGTTGCTTTAGGCAGCTGATTCTATTGGGTGTGCCATTTTCCTGCTATCAATCTCCAGTTGTGAGCCCTTGTTAAAGGGAAGAGGTTTTGCTTCAGGTGCAAAAGTAAAAAGGTAAAGGTACCCCTGCCCGTACGGGCCAGTCGTGTCCGACTCTAGGGTTGTGCGCTCATCTCACTTAAGAGGCCGGGAGCCAGCGCTGTCCGGAGACACTTCCGGGTCACGTGGCCAGCGTGACGAAGCTGCATCTGGCGAGCCAGCACAGCACACGGAATGCCGTTTACCTTCCCGCTATAAAGCGGTACCTATTTATCTACTTGCACTTAAGGGTGCTTTCGAACTGCTAGGTGGGCAGGAGCTGGGACCGAACGACAGGAGCTCACCCCACCACGGGGATTCAAACCGCTGACCATACGATCAGCAAGTCCTAGGCACTGAGGTTTTACCCACAGCGCCACCCGCGTCCCTTCAAAAGTACCCTTAGGCATTAATCCACCCACATTCCCAAATTATTTCTCTTGCTTATACAATTCTTCCAGTGCACTTTATATGCTACAGATTTTACAGAGGCGACAAGCCTTAGTTTCCCCTCTGTCTGTGCTGGAAGTTAGGAAGCTCTCTTGAGGGCAGATCCAACACATTAATTTGAAGGACATTCAACACACATTCAAATCTCATGACCTCCCCGCAAAGAGTCCTGGGAATTGTAGTTTGGGGGGGCACTGGGAGTTGCAGTTCTGTGAGGGGAAACTACAGTTCCAAGGATTCGATGGGGTAAGTCATGTGCTTTAAATGTATGGTGTCAATCTGCCCTAGTAGATATTCCAACACAGAAAAGTGCCTTATTACTTAGACTGGTTCATTTAGCTCAGTATTGTCCACACTGACTGAGGGTGGCACTTTAGGCCCTACCTACGGGACCGCCTCTCCCGGTATGCCCCATGGAGAGCCTCAAGGTCCATAAATAGCAACACCCTAGTGGTCCAGGGCCCTAAGGAAGTTAGATTAGCCTCAACCAGAGCCAGGGCCTTCTCAACACTGGCTCCGGCCTGGTGGAACGCTCTGCCTCATGAGACCAGGGCCCTACAGGATCTGATTTCTTTCCGCAGGGCCTGTAAGACAGAGTTGTTCCGCCCGGCCTTTGGCTTGGAGCCAATTTGATTCCCTCCTCCTCTTTCTTTTTCCTTCTCCTCCTGTGATGAGGCTGCATTTTAATATTTTAATGTTTCAGTATTTTAATGTTGTATTTTAATCTTGGTTTTAAGTTGTATTCATTCAACTTGTTTTTATTATTGTTTGTTAGCCACCCTGAGCCCGGCCTTGGCTGGGGAGGGCGGGGTATAAATAAAAATTATTATTATTATTATTATTATTATTACCTAGAGATGCTGGGGATCAAAATGGTATTGTGTTCCCAACAACCTCATTACTTTAACACTTGAGACAGAAAACCCCACAAGTGCCTCCCCCACTCTTCCTGGGAGTAAAAATAATCATTTCCTGTCCTTTCGTAACACCCCAAGTCAGTGTGGCTTGTGGCAGCTGTCTCAATCTGCCTCATAGGGCTGGTCGTCTTTCCACATAAGGTATAGAAGTCTCTACGTAATAAAAAACAACAACACCCGTAAATGCCACCGTTCCTGTGAAAGAATTAGGTGGTAATTCTACTTCTAGCCTGCAAAGTGTGTGCGGTAAAAGGTGTATCTAAAGGTAAGTTTGCAGCACTCCTGCAAGTTGCCTTTTTTGGCACTGGTGGGAGAAATGTCAAAAATAATGGTTATTGGCAGAGATGTTATACCAACTAAAAGGATGAGTAGGTACAAGTCTGTGGATAGAAAGGGTTTTCTCTGGGACCTGCTCTTCATCCAATGAGCTATTTTATCTCGCTGCAGAATCCCTGTAATACCCAACCACCCAGTAGCTACTGCAATGTCCTGGTGCAGTATTTTTTACTTTTCTAACAAAAAGGGCCATCTAATCTACCCCCATAATTTAGCCCGGACACTGAAATCCAGCTCTGAGTGCTTTCTGGCAGTTCCGTCGCTGTGAGAAGTGAAGTTAAAGGGAACCAGGCAGAGGGCCTTCTCGGTAGTGGCACCCACCCTGTGGAACACCCTCCCATCAGATGTCAAGGAGATAAAGAATGACACAACTTTTAGAAGACATCAGAAGGCAGCTCTGTATCAGGAAGGTTTTAGTGTTTGATGTTTTATTATGTTTTTATGTGTGCTGGAAGCTGCCCCGAGTGGCTGGGGAAACCCAGCCAGATGAGTGGGGTATAAATAATAAAATTATTATTATTAGATTAAGATCATGCTGCAGGAGGAAGGGTTCAGTTTAAATTTATAAATTTCTAGTTACATTCTGAGTAGTCCTTCATAAACATAAAGATGTAAACTGGAGGCAGAGATGTCTAAACAGCGTACTACTTATAAATTACTTTTAAAAACCTGTACTTCTGTAAACACAAACAAGGCCAAGTTCAGGTTTTTAATGTATAGAGTTAGTTGGGCAACAATCCTTGAGACAAATGAGACTTTGGTGGCAGAATAACGTTTTCTACTTTGGGCCATCTCCCTTTCAATCCAGAAGGCAGAGTTTTATATGTTTGGAGTGGCTGGGAGTTGAGACTAGAGCATTGGGTGACCCAGGTTCAAATTCCCAGTTCATGCAAAGAGCTAGCTGACTGTGGCCCAGTCCACCATCTCTAGAGAATGGGAGAATCACATATGCTCACTTAAGCTAATAAAGGTGTGAGACAAATGCAATAAAAAAACGAGTAAATAAAACCAGAAGGCAGATATTTGCAAAATGTGGAAAGATAAACAAGGCATCATAGTCCCAGAACTCCAGCGAGTGCAGAATGCTGCAGCGAGGCTCCTCACGAGGTCTCTGCCATGGGAGCATATTCACCCAGTGCTTTTCCAGCTGCACTGGCTCCCGGTGGAGTACAGGGTCAGATTTAAGGTGCTGGTTTTGACCTTTAAAGCTCTTCACGGCCTAGGACCCTCGTACTTACGGGACCGCCTCTCCTGGTATGCCCCATGGAGAGCATCAAGGTCCATAAATAGCAACACCCTAGTGGTCCCAGGCCCTAAGGAAGTTAGATTGGCTTCAACCAGAGCCAGGGCCTTTTCAACTCTGGCTCCGGCCTGGTGGAACGCTCTGCCTCATGAGACCAGGGCCCTGCAGGATCTGATTTCTTTCCGCAGGGCCTGTAAGACAGAGTTGGTCTGCCTGGCCTTTGGCTTGGAGCCAATTTGATTCCCTCCCCCTCTTTCTTTTTTCTTTTTCCTTTCTCCTCCTGTGATGAGGCTGCATTTTAATATTTTAATGTTTCAATATTTTAATGTTGTATTTTAATCTTGTTCTTAAGTTGCATTCATTCAACTTGTTTTTATTATTGCTTGTTAGCCGCCCTGAGCCCGGCCTTGGCTGGGGAGGGCGGGGTATAAATAAAAATTATTATTATTATTAACACAGTAGGTGAGCTTTGAAAAATGTTTGCATTCCCACCCAAGGATTCCCCCTGCCCCCTTTCCACCCAGTCTGGTATTCCCCAAGTGGCTCTGCAATTCAGGGTCAAATCTCTTTGGAAGGGCGGGGGTTACTGCCAAAAATTGGACTTTTAGAAGTCAACTGCTAAGAAGGGCATAGCATGCACGGCCCATTTTTTTCTCTCTAGCATTCACGGATTTCAATAAATGAGCTGGCAGAAATGGAGACTGTAACTTATAATATGGCTGGTGAGCCTTTTAATAATAAAAAATAAGGAGTTTGCAATTTTCTCCAATATGGCAAGATTAACGCAGTCAACATGAAACCGTGTCCCTTATTGAAATTTTGGCAAGCCGAACATTTCTGGCTTGAAGTCACTCATGGAGCGGAGGACCAGGGTTGCTTCCTTGGTTAACTCTTTCGCCAGCTGTTCATCCGGAACCATGACCACTTGCATGCCGGCACTTACACCTGACTTGACCCCGTTGGGCGCATCTTCAAACACGAGGCACTTTTCTGGAGGGGCCGGAGGGTCAAATTTCCTTGCGCAGACCAGAAAAATATCAGGTGCTGGCTTGCCAGCCTTCACTTCTGGGTGATCTCCCAGCACAATATGGTGAAATAATTGAAATATGGCCTGGTGGTGGACTGTTTTCATGTCAAAGGCCTCTTTAATGGAGCTACTGGCCACAGCGATGGGTATCTTGTGCTGATGCAAATGGCGGATGAGTTTTTCTGTGCCCGGCAAAAACTCGGATTTGGGGAACAACTCTTTCTTCTTCTTCTTACTTTCTTCCATGAGTTGGTCTGGGCTTATGGGGAGGTCCAGGGCCTTTTGAATCATCACCACTGCTTCGGCTTCCCTTCTGCCCATGATGGAAGATTTCACCTCCCAAGTGAACTGTTTACCGTAGCGGCTGCACACATCATTTATCACTTCGGTGTAAATGGTTTCGGTATTCAGAAGGGTGCCATCCAGGTCAAAAATGACGTGAGTGACGGGCTGGAGAGGTTTGGAGCTGGTGGCCATCAGGTCGACCTCCGACCAGTTGCAGCTCAACAACCGTCGAGCAAAGCCGCTGGGTAGGTAAGCCGGCTGCGCGCCCGCGCGCGCTGCCGTTGCCCGGACAGCTTCTATGATTTCACCCTCGCTCTGCAAACTGCACCCACAATTCTATGTCGTATTTTAAGGTGGCGGCAGCAGCAGCAGCAGCACCTTTGGCTCTGACTGTCGCAACTTCCCCTCTGAAAGCTGTTCCCCACTTAGGGAACCGACGGCGTCCGTGGGCTGCTTGCAGCAATCGCAGCGAAAAAAGCTGGCGGTGAAACAATATCAGGGGAGCCCGTGGTGCAAAAGAGCGGCGGCTCTCGATCTCTTGACCACCGCGACCCTGTGCGTGCAGGTCTCCCTGCAGGGCTGGAGAGCCTATGGGCATCCAGGCTACTGGACTCCCAGCTGCTATGCAAACTGGGACTGATGGGAATTGGTAGTCCAGAAGGCGAGAGGTTGCCCAAGCCCAGCCCTACGGACTTCAATCCGTTTATTCTGCACAGGGCAACATTTGGGGTGATTTGTTTCTGCACTGTCGATTGGCTTTGGTCTTCCCCCTTTACTGCGACACTTGCTTGGGAGTAAGACGCCTTGAAATCGGTGCGGCTTACTCCTGGGTAAATAATGGCAAATGCTCAGGATGCATAAGCGAGAGGCGGCCGGTTCACCAGAAGAGCACGTCCAGTCCAGTTTCCCCTGTAAAAAAAAAAAAGTCTCCTCCCCAATGGGCGTAGCCGGGGGTCAGGTGCGCAGCTGCCCCCAATCTATCAAAATCAATACAAATCTGAGGTTTTGCCCTCCCCAAAACAAAAGCCTGCCCTTCCTAACAAAAATCCTAGCTACGCCCATGTCCTGTCCTCCCAATAAATGCACGCGAAAGTACCAAAAATCTGCAACACCGAGCAAAATGATAATAATAATTTATTATTTGTACCCCGCCCATCTGGCTGGGTTTCCCCAGCCACTCTGGGCGGCTTCCAACAAGGATTAAAAATATACATCAAAAACCGACCAAGACCCACTTCGCCAGCTTTCTGCAAGAACGGTGAGCCGAGGATCCGATCCCTTTCACGCGCGGAAGGAAATCAGAGAACTGAAGAGTTGGAAGGGACCCCCAGAGTCATCTAGTCCAACCCCCTGAGATGCATAAATCTCAATTAAAGCAAACGTGACAGATGGCCACCCATCCAACCTCTGCTTTAAAACCTCCACCGTTCCACTCTTCCTGTCAGAAAGTTTAGTCGGAATCTCCTCTCGAAAGTTCAAATCCATGGGCAATGGGACTTTGCCGTAGCCCATCATTGGCCGCAGCAATAACACACGCGATCCTATGCAAAGCGGCAATGGATTCCGGAGGTAGGGCTCGCTTGCAGCGAATCCCACGAGGCGCTACGCTGTTTCCGCAGCGGGGAAGCGCAGCCCGGGAAAGGCGGGGCTTGCAAGGCGGCGACGGGGATTGGCCGCGGGCGCCGATTTGAACGGGGAGCGCGCGGGGCGCGGTTCCGCTTGCGGGCTCGCTCGCTTGTTTGCCTCGCGCGGCTGCCGGTTAGGGAAGCGGCCCCGCCGACTTCGAGGGGTCGTCGGGAGACTGGGGGTAAGATACTGGGAGTGTGTGTGTGGGGGGGGGTGCGCGTCTACACGGCGCAATCCGAATCCGAGCCGAGTCCTTTCTATAGTGGCAGAGAATATATAGAATATATCTAAAAACCGAACCGCTTTTCTATCCCGAAAGGTGATGGAGTCCGAGCCCGGCCTGGGAAGAGGGTTGTGGGGTGTTTTTTGGGGAGCCAGTGTGAACGCCCCTCAGGGCGGAATTCGGTTTAGGTACTGGCGGGCTTGGGAGGCGTTTGGTGGCTTGAAGCGCATGGGTTGCATTGAGGTAAAAGGTGCCCTTCAAGGCGTCCTTCCCTGCCCCCAATAGACTATAAATGCCGTCTCGATTCGTTAAGGATATAGCACGGCTTCCAATGTAATTGCGAGGTTTAGCCTGTTTTCTTTATTGCTGCTTCGTTAATAGCGTTTTGTAGATTGTTTAATTATTTGTCAGTTGTTTTATATGAGTTGTATGAGTTATATGAGTAGCCGCCCAGAGTGGCTGGGGAAACTCAGCCAGATGGGCGGGGTATAAATAACAGATTATTATTATTATTGTGCTGTGTTTGTGATGTTCTGTTATGTTGTTGTCATTAATTTATTGCTGTTTGTTCTTGTTTATTGTTCGTAAACTGCTTAGAGGTTCATTTGAATGAAAAGTGGCTTGGCAACCCAATCAATTACCTCTTTTAAATGACCTAGCAGCCAGGCTCTTCATATGCTCCATATGTAGCGAGAGGAATTGGCATGCACGCAACAGTGAGAGACTCAAGGGGTGTTTGTGTGTGTAGCAGTCCAGATATGGAAGCATTTCTTGAGCTCAGTAAGCTCTGGTCTAGTTGGGACTTCCTATTTTATGGTTTTCTATGCCAACACACAGTTGCCACCAGTAGCAGCCCATTTTTTCAGGTGTAAATTATTGCTGTTTAAGCACCAAGATAGGAGATGTGACTCAAAGATTCTTGCATTGCAGGGGGTTGGACTAGATGAGCCTCAGGGTCCCTTCCAATTCTGTGACACTAACGATTTTGTACTGTAACAAGGTAGGGATGAGGGAGGTAAAGGTACCCCTGCCCGTACGGGCCAGTCTTGACAGACTCTAGGGTTGGGCGCTCATCTCACTCTAGAGGCCGGGAGCCAGCGCTGTCCGCAGACACTTCCGGGTCACGTGGCCAGCGTGACAAGCTGCATCTGGCGAGCCAGCGCAGCACACAGAACGCCGTTTACCTTCCCGCTGGTAAGCGGTCCCTATTTATCTACTTGCACCCGGGGGTGCTTTCGAACTGCTAGGTTGACAGGCGCTGGGACTGAACGACGGGAGCGCACCCCGCTGCGGGGATTCGAACCGCCGACCATGCGATTGGCAAGTCCTAGGCGCTGAAGTTTTACCCACAGCACCACCCGCGTCCCACTGATGAGGGATATAGGACCAGGCTAAATGAGAGAGAGAGAGAGAGATCTGGCTTAGCTCTGTGTATAGGCTGGTAATTTTATTTGTATTCTTACTTTCTGCAGGATGCAAGATGAAGTTCCTCAAAGACGTGGATTTTGTGGCGCGGACCAGCACTTCCCAAGAAACTCTGACTTTGTTGTCTGAGTTGAAGGTAATGCTGCTAAATGTGTTGATAAAGAATGGCTTTTGAAAGAGGGTTATATGGCTATTGTTCGCCATGATGGGTAAATGGAATCCCGAGAATTAGACACAGTATATATTTTTTTCCTATTTTTTTTTAATTGGTTTTCACAACATTATAAACAAACACATAAGACAAACAAACATAAATCATAGCCTTATTGAAAATTACACTTATTAATATTGTTAAGTGACTTCCTCGCTTCCCCTTGGCTGGATTTCATTGCATATCCTTTTAACGGTTTTCCAAATCACAGTTCTTATAAAATTTAACTTAAACATTAACATCCTTAGATCTTCACATTATGAAATTAAACATATTTACTCATCACTTAACATAAATAAAATCCTAAGCCAATTAAGCATCTGCAAGCTGTTTTCAGTTAATTTAACTTAAGATATTTAACTAAGTTATCATTAAATTTAATCCACTGTTCCTGATATTCCTCCTCCTTCTGGTCGTGGACTCTTCCTGTTAGGTTGGCTAGCTCCGAAAAATCCATCATCTTCATCTGCCATTCTTCTATCGTTGGTAATTCTTGGGTTTTCCACTTTTTAGCTAACAAAATACAAGCAGCAGTTGTGGCATACAAAAATAATTTAACATCTTTCTTGGGCAATTCCAAACCTGTTATTCCAAGAAGGCCTCTGGTTTCTTTATAAATGTATATTTCAACATTTTTTTCAGTTCATTATAAATCTTTTCCCAAAGTCTTTCACCTTGGGACAGGTCCACCACATATGATAAAAGGTTCCTTCCTTTTCTTTACATTTCTAACATATATGGTCACAATTAGGATATATCTTTGCTAATTTTACAGGAGTCAAATACCATCTGTACATCATTTTCATTATATTTTTCTTTAAAACAGTACATGCGGTGAACTTGACCCCTTTCTTCCACAATCTTTCCAAATCCTCGAGAATTAGGCACAGTATATCTGAATATGAATACCAGTTATTGGGGGATAAATAGCTTGTGAGCTTTTTGGAAACCTTTAACTGACCATTACTTAAGTTGACATGGCTGTTTTTTAGCTGATACGGTTCCTGGTGGTGACTTGCATGGGGTGTTCTAACAGCCTTCCTGTGTTGAACGTAGGGCTGTGCTGGGAAAAGAAATACCAAATCTCACAATGCTCAAAAGGGACTCTGGATGCATGCTTTTCTGTTTGTATAAATTAGTGATGGAGAACCTGTGGCCATCCATATGTTGTTGTGGGACTCCAGCTCCCATCATCCCTGACCATGCTGGTTGGGACTAATGGTGGTTGAAGTTCAGAAACATCTGGAGGGCCACAGAGTTCCCCATTCTTGGTACACATAGTTACATTGCCTCCAGCAGGGGCTTAGTAAACCTTAAAAGATGGTGAGATGTTCTAACAATGATATTAAAAGTCTCCTCTCAATTTCAGGAATGCCTTGAGGGGGAACCCAAAAATGCAGACTGCCCAGGCCAAGCCTCCAAACAGGTCACAGTGTGTGATAGAATCCTACGAGCTTGCATCCACAGGCTTGGTGAAGGTTTGGACTGTCCTGCTCACTTGGAAAGTCTCCAGGCCCTAGCCGAGGCAGCCTATGGCGGCTACACTGCAGCAAGGCTCCAGTATATTCCCCTCTACTTGGAAAAGTTGCTGTTCCATTTGCTGAGGGGTATGGTTGCTCAGGGCTCCTTTGATTCTTCCCTAAGGTTTGCTGATCTCCTCTATGGGGAACTCTTGAAGTACCAGCCTCCCCAGGTGCCTGCTGATGACTATGCGGCTGTTGCCAAAAGCACCTTTGGCGTGCTGTGGAAGAGTGCGGACGGCAGGGCTAAACTGGACAAGACTCCGGCAGAGTTCAGGGCTGTGCTCTCTACCCATCTGCAAGCTGTACGCTTCTTGATGCTTCTGGAGAACGATGCCGGCAACCTCTCGCTTCAGGAGGCCCCGTACTTCATCTCCAACGTGGCCCGGCATGCCTCCATTGCAGCTGTGGTATTTGAGGCCCAGCGAGGTCCTCTGGGAAAGGAAGAGGCCCATTTTCTTAGTGCAGAGTTCTTCCAGCAGTTGGTTGCTGCCCTTCTGGAAAAGAGGGGTGTGGATACGCATTTGGCCTTCCAGGACTGTCTCTGCATCTTAGAGCTCACTGTGGTGAGGTGCCGTTACCTCTGCAAAAGTGGCTGCTTCAAAGAGAGTGATGAAGTTCTTCAGCAATTCAGAGGCTACTTGAGAAAGTCCAACAATGAGGGCTGTTTCTTTAGTGTGGCTTTAGACGTACTCTCTGCTGGAATTGAGCTGAACAAAGTGTTGGTGCAGACTGAAGGTTCAGTTGAGCCCTTTTTCATCCAAGCTACTCAGGCTCTAAACTCCTCACCAGATGCTCAAGAGCCCCTGCTTAGAGTGCTGACTGAAAGCTGCCAGTTGCTCGTAACCCCTTTCTCTGGACTTGCAAAGAACAGCAAACAGGGCCTCTTTAACCTGCATGATATTCTGGGGATCTCTACCTTCATGGAAAGTTATGTCACATTACTCCAGAAGCTGATGAGTTTAGTGAGTAAAGCTTTCCCTGCCTATACTTGTCCTGGATGTCTTTGTGAGAGCAATAGTGCATGGCTGAGATGTAAACAATAGGGTTTTATCCTGGATTTGGGGAGGGGAAGGTGCAGACTATGCAGAGATTCAACGAATGTGGTTCAACGAACACTTAAGGCTTTCAAAACATGTCTTATTCCATTGGTTTAGCCTAGGGGTAGTCAACCTTTTCATACCTACCGCCCACTAATGCATCTTTCTTGATGGTAAAATTTCCTTACCGCCCACCAGTGCTTGATGGAAGGAGGATTCAGCTTGTGCCGTAGAACCCCCTACCGCCCACCTAGAATCCTGAAACGCCCCACTAGTAGGGACCAGGTTGACAACCCCTGGTTTAACCTGTGTGGGCAAGAGGAGGTGGGAGGGGGTAGGTAGGATACCGTAAATACCTTTGCTCTGCTATTGTGAGATCTAGAAAGTTGATTTTCACAGTACAGCCTTTTATATAGTTGCTGTGTGTGTGAGAGAAGAGGGGGCACAATCAGATTTTTAGAATGCAAATGTTAGCGTTACATCTCAGAAATATGTTTTCCAAGTTCTCATCTATTGCATTTTACATTGAAGTGTGAAAAGACTTTGTAAACTCTGCCAATGGTGGTAGGTAGATTAACAAATTGTATTTTTCCTGTCTCAAATTAAAATAGGCCAGTTCCTCTGCTGACACTAGAGTGCTACTGTTTTTGTTTTAATGGGATTTTTAGGAGGGCTTTCAACGCATTAAAGGTTTTGTGAGTAATCTTATACAGGTTTGACCCGGAATTGTTCCAAATACTTTCTGTTGTCTTTGTCTTCTATAAGGTTCTGCCGGAGAACATGAGACAGCAGCAAACTCTGAAGAAGCAAATGTACCACTACTTTCAGATATACACGACTTTGGTATCTGATACTCTACAGACTCTGCAGGTAAGTCTGTCTTGAATGGACAAAAACATTCAGTTTGTGGAAGTAAGACTGAGGTTGTCTTCCGTGGGCAGGATAAACAAGTCTTAGTCTCTTTAAGTTGTTTGCTGCCTTAGTTGGGGAGCTTTTGGTCTTCTGTCCAAATGTCTGGTAGCAGGACTGTGAAAGACATTTGCCTGGAGATTTGTTGAATTGCTGCTCCTTGTCAGAGTAGACCAGGGATGAAGAACCTGTGATCTTCCAAACACTGCTAGACTGGAACGCCCATCATTCCTGAGCATTGACCATGCTGGCTAAGGTTGATGGGAGTTGTAGTCCAACAACATCTGGAGAGCCACAGATTCCCCATCTCTGAAGAAGACAGTTCTGGGCTAAATGGAACTTTGATCAAACAAGGAAAAGCTCACTTTTATCACCTACCCAATTCCTATACAGCTCCTGTACAGTACCTCGGCTCCTGAACACCTTGGGAGTCGAATGTTCCAGCTCCCGAACAATAAAAAACCAGAAGTGAGTGTTCCGGTTTTCGAACGTTCTTTCAGAAGCGAAACATCCAACAGGGCTTCCACAGCTTCCGATTGGCTGCAGGAGCTTTCACCAGCCAATCAGAAGCCGTGCTTTGGAAGTCGAATGGACTTCTGGAACGGATTCTGTTCGAATTCTGAGGCACGACTGTAAAGACAAGATACTGACATGGTTCCTTTCACATCAACAGAACGCCCATGGTTCATAAATAAGAGAAAAGTGTGATTTCTTTTTAGCTGTGAACGTGGAAGCTGACCTCTGAAGGGCAGAAATATAATACCTCGACTGTGTAATGTGTGGCACAAGCCTCTTCTCCTACCAAGAATGCACACATCAAAGTGAGCATATCTTGTTAAAAAACCAATAGGATGTGATGTGGCTGTCTTATGCCTTGAATGAGGAACTTTTGATTCTGTAAAGATCTGCAAATCAAAATTTAATTGACAGGCACATTGAAAGATGATGAGAAATTGCTAGCTTATCCTAATCATGCAAACAAATGTGTGTAAGTTCCAAATTGCTTAGATAATGAGTTGATGCACAGGAAGAATAAAATAGACACAAGTACTTGTGGCTGGAAGGCATGCAAAATTAAGGCTGAAGTCTTGGGCCACAAAGTAATTAAGATTAATTTATATGCAAAATACTGTGGTGTGTCAATGGCTGCAGGGAACTATAGAATCACCCTATACTTAAAAAGAATATTGCCTGCTAGGTACTGGAAAGATAATATATTGAAACTAAATTGATTAGCAGTTTGGATTAATACAATTAACAGTGATGAAAATGCAGGAGGAGTTTAAAGAAGCCTTGGTTAGTGAATTATATCAAAAGAAAATAAGGAATTTTGGGGACAGAGACTTAATTCACGCTTCTCTGAGAATGTCATACCGTATCAAGACGATGAAGCAGGCAGTGTCTGTAAAGTGTTCAGAGGAGCAATACATTTATTAAGCATATATTAAGTATTTGAGAAATAGTGAAGTTAATTATTTTGGAATGTAAAACTTTTAACTGTGTTTTCTTGCAGTTTTTTCTTCACTTTCATACTCTCTTAACCTCTTATGCTTTTCTATGCTCTTTTCTATTCTTGTATCATTATATTTCTAGTAATAATACTTTATTTAAAAAAAGAAAAAAAGGAGGAGGAGACTGCAGCACACCCACAATTCCTCAATCATACCATATCAGGTGCAGCATAGTTTTCCTAACTGACCCTAGGTACTTTGACCATTGAACTTGATCAAGTACTACCTGTTGCAGATGCCCTGTGGTGTCCTGTTGCTTTGAGTCTTGAAGTTCCCCCTCCTGTTTTAATTCCTAAAATTTTTGGATTTCCACACAGGGGTCGGAATCTGCAGCACTGCCAGAGTTACTGGTGTATCTTCAGAAGGTTGTCACCTGGATGTTGGATATGCTGGTAGGACTTCCCAAGAAAGAACAGGCTGAGTACCTGGATTTCTCAGGTTGGTTTCCAAGACGAACAGCTGTCTTTCTCCAGCTGTCCGAGTCTGAAGGTGGGGCAGATGCAGCTGTGTACAGATCAGTTGGGGGCCATAAGAATGAAGAATGCACTCTTCATTTTTGGCATCTCAGTCTCTGAGGTCCACCTTTCTCTCTTCAATAGGTGTGTGGGTGGGTAGATTGCCTTTGGCAAGCTGAACTTGCTGGAGAACTTGGTCACTTGCTAAAATTCTGATGGATAATAATAATTTATTATTTATACCCCACCCATCTGGCTGAGTTTCCCCAGCCACTCTGGGCGGCTCCCAATCATATGTTAAAAACAGTGCAGCATTAAATATTAAAAACTTCCCTGAAGTTCAGATGTCTTCTAAAAGTCAGATAGTTTATTTCCTGGACGTCTGATGGGAGGGTGTTCCACAGGGGGGGCGCCACTGCCAAGAAGGCCCTTTGTCTGGTTCCCTGTAACCTCACTTCTTGCGATGAGGGAACCGCCAGAAGGCCCTCGGCGCTGGATCTCAGTGTCCGGGCTGAACGATGGGGGTGGAGACGCTCCTTCAGGTATACAGGACCGAGGCCGTTTAGGGCTTTAAAGATCAGCACCAACACTTTGAATTGTGCTCGGAAACGTACTGGGAGCCAATGCAGATCTCTCAGAACCGGTGTTATGTGGTCCCGGCGGCCACTCTCAGTCACCAGTCTAGCTGCTGCATTCTGGATTAATTGCAGTTTCCAGGTCACCTTCAAAGGTAGAGCGCATTGCAGTAGTCCAAGCGGGAGATAACTAGATGGGTTTGGGATTGGTAACTGAGCGCCCCATGTATCCCAAGGGCCCCTTTTCTTGGTTCTGTCTCCTGAGGCACAAGCAAGGGGCTCCTCAACCCCCGCCAGAGGTGTGAGCGTTAAGAAGTTCTGCTAGAACTATCTCAGCATCTGAGTTGTGCGCAATCCTGATTAACAAAGGGGTAATGAGCCGCTGAAGGTGTGTAAAGGGAAAAACCAAATCGCTGTTTCTATTGACTCTGAGAAAGAGCTTGTTTAAGAAGAGACCTTCACCTGCGTCTTGATTTTGTGCAGAGTTTTGTCTATAATGGTCCTTCTGCCCTTGGCTAGTTAAAATTTGATCAGCAACCCGAAATCATGATGGTAAACAACTATGGCTTCTTTAAGCTCATTACCTATTCAGAACAAAGTTTGAATGGGCAAGTTTTGGACTAAGGAGAAGAGCTGTAGCTCAGGGGTAAAGCATTCCAGTCTCAATCCCTGGCATCTCTAGATAGGGCTGGGAGAGACTCTAATCTGAAAATCCTAGAGAGCTGCTGCCAGTCAGTGTAAAGAAGAGTTTGGATTTGATATCCCGCTACCTGAAGGAGTCTCAAAGCGGCTAACATTCTCCTTTCCCTTCCTCCCCCACAACAAACATTCTGTGAGGTGAGTGGGGCTGAGAGACTTCAGAGAAGTGTGACTGGCCCAAGGTCACCCAGCAGCTGCATGTGGAGGAGCGGAGACGCGAACCCGGTTCCCCAGATTGCAAGACTACCGCTCTTAACCACTACACCACACTGGCTCAGTAAATAATACTGTTATAAGGAGCTTCCTAGTGGAAGTATCCTGGACCATACAGGATCAGTTGGGTCAATTGGATTTCTCCTTCAGGAGATGAATCAGTAATCGGTTTTGTAGTTTTCTGGCATAAGTAGGTTTTAATACCCATTGAGGGTCCACAGCCTAGGACCCTCGTACCTATGGGACCGCCTCTCCCAGTATGCTCCATGTTGAACCTCAAGGTCCATAAATAGCAACACCCTAGTGGTCCCGGGCCCTAAGGAAGTTAGATTAGCCTCAACCAGAGCCAGGGCCTTCTCAACACTGGCTCCGGCCTGGTGGAACGCTCTGTCTCCTGAGACCAGGGCCCTGCAGGATCCGATTTTTTTCCACAGGGCCTGTAAGACAAGAGTTGTTCCGCTTGGCCTTTGGCTTGGAGCCAATTTGATTCCCTCCCCCTCTTTCTTTTTTCTTTTTCCTTTCTCCTGTGATGAGGCTGCATTTTAATATTTTAATCTTTCAATATTTTAATGTTGTATTTTAATCTTGTTTTTAAGTTGTATTCATTCAACTTGTTTTGATTATTGCTTCTTAGCTGCCCTGAGCTCGGCCTTGGCTGGGGAGGGTGGGGTATAAATAAAAATTATTATTATTGTTGTTATTATTATTTGTTATTGAAGGCGGCTTTTAAGATTGGTTTTCTTCTTCTAACAGCATACTGTATATCACGGCTGGCATATAACTTATACTGTCATAAGATGTATGCAGAGTCTAACTCTTTCGTGGAGCTTTTCTGCAGACGCTTGGTGAAGGAGGAGATTGTCACTTGTTCAGATTTGCCTACAGAAAAGGTAATGAAAAGTGTTGCTTGTAGTGTGCTAAGCTGGTATGGAGGAGACACACGGGTGAAATTCCGTGATCTACAGAACATGCATCTGCAGGTTGCTGATTTCCCTGAGCTCTGGATAGACTCTCATTTTGTTTAAGTTCAATTTAGCATAATGTGATGGGAATAATAATGAGCTTGGCCCTGGGTTCAGATCCCCAGGATTGAGGGATGGAGGTTCTCGGACAAATCACTCGTAAAGTTTAACTCTGTGTTTAATTACTTTGAAAAGCTAGGTCATCTGAGCTCAAAGGAGCTTACTTATAAAATGTGTAGGATTGTTGCTTTGACTTAACTCGGGGGTGGCCAACATGATGGCATCCTCCAAACTTTGTGTAGTGCAGTTCCCATCATTCCAGGCTGTGCTGGCTGGGGCTGATGGGAGTTGGGAGTCCAACAGTATATGGAGGGTAATCTATTGTCCAACCTGTTCAAATGGTACTCAGAGGCCTGCAACTACTGATTTGGCTGGCTGACTCAAAATGTTTAATTGCAGCCCTCCTCCTTGCCTCCTCTGTTTTTCAGCTCTTTTCTGTGGACCGCGCGATGTTCCAACCCTTCTGTCTTGGGCCTACTGTTGTCTTACACCTCTGCCTACACCTTCAGTAGGCTTTTGCTCCTCCCTATCTCTCCCCCACCCTCCCAAGTCACATCTTGGGTTTTCTAGCAGTGGCATCCAGAGGTTTGAGAGCAGACAATCTGTGACATCAAGGCAGTTCAACCAATCACTGCAGGAGGCTTCATCACCACGTATAACCGATGAATAAAGCCAGGAGCTTTTTGACAGAAGAGCCAAATAGAAGTGCAATAACCTTTAATGAGTTGCCAGGATTTTTTGGCAACTGGATGGGCGGGAAAAGGTCTTAGCATGACATCTTGGGGAGTTGGTCAGTTAGTAGACATTATCAAGCTAGTTGGCATAGTTTGACAGTTTTAAGGCATAGGCTGTAGTTGAGTAGTTCTTGCTGTAGCTCATTGTTTCTCAAACTTGGGTCTCCAGCTGTTTTTGGACTACAACTCCCATCATCCCTAGCAAGACCAGTAGTGATAGGAATTGTAGTCCAAAAACAGCTGGAGACCCAAGTTTGGGAAACACTGCTCCAGCTAATGAGAACCTGAACCAGAAAGGCTTTACTTCCTTCTCTTCAGGAAGGAAGATGAGTCTCCACTGCATGCCACTTGAATGCTTTTCTTTCTCTTCACAGCTACACAATTGCTTTAAGCTTCAAGTGGAAAATTACAGGAAACTGGGCTTGTTAGAGGAAGCTCTCCAGGCTGTGGTACTCTGGCTGGCTGTTCAGGGCAGCAGGATAACAGAGCAGATGGCAGAGCCAATCTCCGCCTGGGTCAAAGTCAAAATTGATGCCAGCAAATCTGATGACCTGAGACTGAAGTAAGAATGGAACCAAGAGATTGGGTATTACTCTTAAAATGGGGGGTTGAGGTTTGCCCTGTCAAAACTTGAAACTGGCAGTTTGGGGGAAAACTTTTGTATTTGTCTTGCTGCATATGTGTAGCTTTTGGGAAATATGCATCCTGTCCTTTCACTGTTGAAACAGTGCTCAAGTTGACTTACATAGGTAAAGGTAAAGGGACCCCTGACCATTAGGTCCAGTCGTGACCAACTCTGGGGTTGCGGCGCTCATCTTGCTTTATTGGCCGAGGAAGCCGGCATACAGCTTCCGGGTCATGTGGCCAGCATGACTAAGCCGCTTCTGGCGAACCAGAGCAGCGCACGGAAACGCCGTTTACCTTAACATCCAGAGCGGTACCTATTTATCTACTTGCACTTTGACGTGCTTTCAAACTGCTAGGTTGGCAGGAGCAGGGACCGAGCAACGGGAGCTCACCCCGTGGCGGGGATTCGAACCGCCACCCTTCTGATCAGCAAGTCCTAGGCTCTATGGTTTAATCCACAGCGCCACCCGCGGTCCGTTGACTTACATACATCAGTTTAAAATCTGATTTCTGTTTTATTCGTGCTTCTGAAGATAATCACAGCAGATAAGACTACTAAAAGAGGAGTACAATTCCTGCTCTTTGTGGCATGGATCTTCCCTCCACCCCTCACATGAATAAAGATGTTCCAGCTTATATCTCCTTTGCTGGGAAAAGGGACACTGCTGGTTCTGAAGGAACTGGAGAGTTTTACCTCATGTCACATCCTAGTACTAAAGAAAGAACATAGGAAATGAGGCTGGTATACCCATTGACACTTAAGTCCTCCCTTAAGCAACAGTCAACACTCTATTAAGCAATAAATCTGTGTATATTAAATGTATATAATCATCTAAGCACATGGTGCTTGCCAGAACAGCTATGACAGGACTGTACTTGAAGGCACTTGCAGTCCAAAATAGACCCAGAAAAACGACGGCTCGTGGAATTCCTTTTTTTTATTTATTTTGGTCATAATTTTTAATTGATTTTTATACAGTTTAAAAATTTCAATTCAGTTTCCATACAGTATTCCTGTAGCATTTTGACTTCCCATCCTTCCTTCTGTGATGTTTCAAATCCGTATATCTACTGCCTTGAATATCATATTTCTCTAAAATACATCATTTCCTATAATAGAAATTCCTGTAATCTCTGCTATAGGACAAACAAAAGAATGCTTTGTTACTGACATCGGATAAAGTGGGAATGCTCAGCCTGCTGTTTTCTGACCTTTGTGGGGTTTCCATAAAATGTTCCACGGGGTATATAACAGAATCCATCAAACCTGTCATGCTGTTCATGGAAACCTCCAAATGTAAGGACTCCTATTGGTAGCAGAAGGAACGTCACTGCCGCAGAGTTCCACGCAAAACTTCGCATGGGTGGCAGCAGTAGAATCCAGCATGTATAGGCCTAACCTGTGCAGTAATTGCCACTCAAAATTGGTGTAAAATGTTGGGCCCATATATGGGGTCCCAACACTGGGTTCGTGCACATTATGATGTATGGTGTGACAGATGTAGTCACAATCCCACTTAATATTGCATGCAGACCACATATTTGGAGGTGCTTGTAAATAGGGTTTTCATTTCAATACAGACAAGTTAACCAACTTCCCAACTTTGCTAGCGTCTTGAGGCTGGTCTTTTATGTACAGCTTTGCCACCAGCTTAAAATCAATTGGGTAAGTTCATGGGGAACAGGTCCGCAATTAGAAACTGATGCTGGATGATGCTGGGACAAACAACAGGATGCCTAATACTGTTTCTTTGCTGCTTGTGAGATCCCAGTTGTGTCCAGGGCCAACACAATACATTTTGATGCATGAAAGACAACGTGGTATCTCCCTATTCCATGCACAGAGCCAGACTGTCCTGGCAATAGGCATAAACACTGGTGTTTACCACACACCAAATAAAAGTGACTAGGGAGGAATCTAAATCGGTTCATTTTTGTACTATTTGCTCTAAACTTTTGATACACTGTACATCAATACAACAGAGACAGAACATTTACTCTCAATGTTCCAGGGAAGTTTGAGGAGTGAAATATTTTAGAAGATTAGGATAAAGTGATTTCTCCATGCCTTGGGGATTGTGATGAAAAAAGATGCACCACACAAATTAATGTAGGCTATTATTTTCCCTTTTCTGCCCCTCTTAACCATTCTAAATTTTCTTCCCACCCCCTTTTGTATCAATATGTTCAACGTTTTATTTTGTCTTTATTTTAAAAATTAAAGTTTCTTTAAAATAACAAAGAGCTTCATTCTGGCAGCAGTACACCTACTCTGAAAAGTTTTAATGGCAGACAACATAGGGCCTATACCACTGCAGCAGCATTGTTTGAGCTGCTTTCCAAGGGACCTTGGACCTGTGGCCAACAGACTGGCTCTAGCAACTCCACACCTGCCGAATGCAGAGGGAGAACACACAATTTACATAGGATGGATAAAATTCATTTTCTATGTGGTTTGGTTGCTTACTGCTTAATGCTAATATGCTGAAATAAACAGATTAATTAATGTACTTCTGTGGTGGGGGGAACACACAGGTGATGGGGCAGCCTGAGGGCAACAGGCTAGCTTAGGAAATGCGGGGCAGACCTCTGGGCACAAACACCTCAACACCATTTCTGCTGCCTGAGGCAGCCGGATCACTCTGCCTGATGGTGCAGCTGGCCCTGGAGACGTCTGGCAAGATGAGAATAAAAGGCACACTGTGTTATTGTAACCGTGTAATCTGGAGTTGCCCTACTTTGGGTCTCTTGTAATTGTTCCTTCTTGTTTTGCCTGCATGTTCATCACAGGACTCTAAAGGAGGGCCTGGAGGGGTACAGCTTGGATACGGAGGTCCTCATGAAAGTATTGTTGGAGGAGCTGAAGGCTTACAAGACTGTTCGGGTAGACACTGGCCAGGAGCGCTTCAACGTGATCTGCGATCTGCTGGACATATGTTCAGAAGGCAGCGGTTGGGTTCACGAGCGGGCTGTGGTTCTGGTGGAACTGGCACAGGTTCTGTGTTACCATGACTACAGTGAACAGACAGAATGGTGAGTGGCCAGTGTTCTCTGGAGCTTCTATTGTGATCAGTGCTCAGGGTCCTAGCTGAGGTGTGTGCCCCTTGGAGAAGAAAGTGGCGATGGATAAGATTCATCTGCATGGCAAATTCAACTTTAGAAATAGAAGGAGGAGCTTGTTCCTTGTATTGTGGCCCTTCCACCTGCTTCCTATAAACTCTTATTTTCCTTTTCTCTGTCCAATTTCTCATCCTTCCTCTAAGTCAGGAGCAGCTAATCTCTAATCCTCCATCCCCACCCTTTGCTGAAAAGTGTTTGGGGTTCCGCCACAACTCAAGAAAGAACTCAACACAACTCAAGAAAGATGTGCAAATTAAGAAACCTTATGCTAGAGAGGCATCTATGTTCTACGGATATAATTTACTTTTTTGCAGCACAGTATCAGGGCATTCTGCTCTGGCCTTTGCTCTGGCCCTCCATCCTTTAAATATTGCTGACTTATTTTTGCTTTTATATTGCAAAGCAAAAAGAGTAGCTTCTCATGAATGTGCCCAACCTAGGAGACCTTGTGTTTATAATTCTCCATGTTCTTTATTCTCCTGTTCACAAGTCATAAATACAAGCGTGTCGCATACAAATTGCATTTAACAAATGGTGCAGAGTCCAACCCCCTGCTTCTCAATTTCCTTTCTCAGCAGCAGTTCACTATCCTCTGATCCCATAGCTGCAATTCAACACGCACACCTCACCACTCTTATGGGTCAGAGCAGGGATGGGGAAACCTGTGATTCCCCTCCCCACAATGTTACTGGACTTCAGCCCCCATCATCCCCAACTATTGTAAAGGCTGGCTTGGGCTGATGGGAATTGGAGTCTAATAGTATCTGGAAGCCACAGGTTCCTCCACCCTACTGGCTGTCAATTAGTCACCAGGTTAAGTTCAAGGTGCTGTTTCTTGTGTATGAAACCTACAGCTTGGAACCAAAATACCAGAAATATTGTCTCACCCCTTATATACCCAACTGATTGCTGCTCTTTGCAGGTGAGGGCCTCCGGCAGGTACCATCTTATTATGAGGCCCATTCCATACACTGTGGAAATCAGAACTTTAGTGTTGTGGCACCTACCCTTTGGAATTCCTTCTCCTTGAATATCAGACAGGCACCATCTCTGATTTTAGCACTCTCTGAAGCCCTTGCTCCTTCAGCAAGCCTTTTAAGTCGAATTCTTTCCCAGTCTGCATCTGTACTGAAATTGTTTTTAAGAAAGTTTAGCCCTTGTAGCTTGCTGCCCCAGGCCCCTTTGTGGGGAAGAGTGGGATCTAAATTTAATAATTTGTGTGCTAAGATGCCCCAGAATTTGTCCAGAAGAGCCTCCATGGTTGATGAATGGGAGACACCATTGGTTAAACGCTGTCCCCTCCTCTGTAGCTCTGCCCTGGACTCTGTTCATGAAGCCCTGTGGCTGTTGGATTCTGTGCCAAAGACTCCCCAGAATGAGGAGCAGCTCCAGGACGATAAGGCCCAAGCCTTACTCTGGCTTTACATCTGCACGATTGAGGACAAAATGCGTGAGGTATGTGGCAGTAAGCAAAGCAGCACAGAGCTCTGCCGACTAAATTCAGAGCTGCTTATATTTTGTGTTTTAGAAGTTAAATGCTACAATCTGTATAAAACCATGCAGATTATTTCTTCCTTGCTGCAGAAGTATATCTGCTGTTTACCTTATTTCCAAGCACTGAAACCTCATCCCTAACGACTAGAAACCTTAAGCCCACCCCTCTCGCTTCTCAGATCTCATCAGGCATTTCCCCATTGTTTGCTTTCTTTAATCAAAATGTCTAGACACCTCCCCCATCTTCTTAAAATCTCAGATGAGGGTCAAGGAAAACAAAATTGTATTTGATTTTGCATTCCTTCTGTTGTCGTGTTGCTGCATACAGTCCTAGTTAAAGTGTATTTGACTGTGTAGCAAGCAAAACATCCATAAGACACCAATGCTTATTTAAGTGGAGATGTTGGGAATTGAACATATTTTGGCTTAGGAACTCCTTGCCTTTTTTGCTGTAAGCTTTTCAGCATCTCCAGGGTATCCTGCACTACAATTGTAATGTATAGTAGGATAGGGCTTTTACAGTGGCATGGAGGTTATTTTAAACTGAAGTAACATTTTGTGAAGAATTGTGATGCATCGTGTGATGTGTCACTTATTGTGATGCATCATGAGGTTTGGGCTCAGTGAAACCACTGTAGTGGCTTTGTTTGTTATGCCCTCAGCTGCTCCACAAGGGATGGAGATTTTATGCCGCTGGGGACAGACAGTATGTCCTCTCACTTCCATACCAAGCTTTATCCATGTTGCTTTTTCAAATGCAGAGCATCAGGCAAGAGCAGAGGACCAGGAGTGCCCATGCCAGGGGCCAGAAAGGCATACAAGATCTTGAAGGCTTTGAGACCAATGATCTTAACTATGAGAATAAATCCCAGGATGACAAGTTCCTGTATCTTGGCATTGCATTTAACCTGTCTGTGGATTCTGGTAAGGAACTTGGTTAGTCGGGGAGGGTGGGGCGAGACACACATACATTTGAAGCAGGTGTAGGGAACTTTCATCCTGTCGGGCTGCTAAATTTGGCCCACAACACCATTTCGGGCAAACCATGCCCACCTGCCAGTCACCTGATGTCATATGATGTTGGGTGCGAAGATCTGATTCAAGCATTAGGTGCTAAGAACTGTTAGCTTAAGTGCTGCCATGTGAGGTGATTGACAGGTGGGTGCAATTCTGTAAGCGGTATTGCTCGATCATGCTAGTGAATTTATCAGCTGATAATCAGGTAGAAAATGGAAATAAGAGTGTGGATGTTCTCTAACCAAGCTTGCTAGTTTGTTGATTTCCAACTGGATTATAAAAGGCACCATAGGTATTTCTGACCCATCAAAAAGCAACCTTAAATTTTCATTGCTCAGAAAGGGACATGTGAAATGTGACCCTTGCTTATTAACCCCAACGGTGCAGCAGCTCCAGGTGGGCAGAGGAGAAGCCTTGATATGAGATGCACTTGAGTTTCTAGTTACTGCACAAAGAACTGTGTTTTGACTCTCCCTACGAGGTGGTGATTGGCTCTGCAGTCTCTTGACCCCACCCAACACTCTAAATCTCTTTTTCAGTGCAATCAAAGTGTTTGGACGATGCCCTTGCCTTGTGGAAGCAGCTCCTTTCCTGCAAGGGCAAGATCCCAGCTGTACGTAACGTTGAACAGACAGCAGCATCCTTACACATCATGGCAGCTTTGTACAGAATGATGGGAAAGGTAATGAGCCAGGCAGTTTGCTTGGGCAAGAAGTCTATATAACTGGGGTTTTGTTCTCCTTCAGCTTCCTGAAAGGCCTCTCCCTCTTTTTCCCCCACTTCCCTGCTCTCATGCAAGCACTGTATTGTCTCTCTTTTAGGCTGATTGTGAAAAGCCCTGGGGCAGCAGCATGATGGCTGCACCTGAGAACAGCACCTCCCACTCCCTGTAGGAGTCCCATTATGCCCTTCTCCCTCTCCACCCCTGCCAGTCTGAGGTGCCTTGCTTTCTGATTCGAGAACTGGGAGCAGAGACAGCACGAGAATCTAAGAGTGGCTCACAAGCTCTTACAACGAGCTTGCAATATTTAGTGCTTCTTGGTGAACCTAAGAAGAGTCCTGCTGGATCACACCAGTGGCCTGTCTAGTCAGCGGGTGACCATGGACCAGTCGCCATCTCTCAGCCTAACCTACCTCACAGGGATGCTATATGGATAAAATTGGGAGGGGAGAGCCATGTATGTCACCTTGAGCTCCTAGGAGGAAAAGAGTGGTGTACAGTGGTACCTCGGGTTAAGAACTTAATTTGTTCTGGTGGTCCGTACTTAACCTGAAACACCACTTTAGCTAATGGAGCCTCCTGCTGCCTTCTTGCCACCGGAGCACGATTTCTGTTCTCAACCTGAAGCAAAGATCTTAACCCGAAGTACTATTTCTGGGTTAGCAGAGTCTGTAGCCTGAAGCATCTGTAACCCGAGGTACCACTGTATGTAAATGCAAGGAATAAAATAATAATGCTTCCCTCGAACTGAAAAGGGTGGTTCCACCCAAATGACCAGTTCTGCCACGGTGAGGACCAGAACTGGCAGCAATGTCTGGCTGTATATGGACCTATAAACATTTAATGAAAGTGTTAAAGGTGCGGCCTTTTGCTCAATTTCATTTTGTAAAGGAAAGAAGTTATAACAAGTCTCCAGATGTGTTATTCTATGAACTTGACTGCTTTCCACATTCTGGAAAAGGTCATGGAGCAATGCTACTCTGCCCCTTGACTGGGAAGGAAGAGTGGATTGATTAGAATCAGATTTTGTATCTGAATGCCATCTGAGCAGATCTCCTCTACACCCAGGAAGGCTTTCCTGTTAGGTCATGGCAACTTTTATTACAGAGCTCGAGTCCTTGTGAGCAGAGCTCCCTTGAATAGCAAAACTGACCATCCCCGACTGTACTGGATTAGGTCCCCACCACCCTGCACATATTTAAATAGATTTATTTCCTTTTTTATTATGCAGCCATTGCAGGCCATAGAGAGTTATTTCCTCATCACAGCTCTGTCCGGGGCGCTTGAAGACTCTGTGGGGAAGACCAATGCCTTGTGCCAAATTTCCAAGCTACTTCTCCATCTGGAATGTCCCAGTTACGCTGAGGTGAGCATGAAGAGTAGTGAGTTGCAAAAGTCCCTGGCATCTCCTGGAAAGATCCCTCTCTGAAATCCTGGAGAACCTTTGCCAGTCAGTGTGGACAGTACTGGACCACAGATCCGATTCTGCCTAAGCCAGCTTGCTAGGTTTGTGCCCTACATACGTATCACTGTTACAAATGCCCTTTTAAAAAATGGTCACCTTATTGCTGGGAGGCTTTCTGTTCCATCTACCCCAGCACAGTTGGCAGCAGCTGTTGGAGGTCTTTCTCCCAGCCCTCCCACCTGAAACTCTCTAACTAGTGATGTTGGGTGTTGAACTTGGAGCTTTAAAGTTGCTCTACCAATGAGAATGGAGCTTTCTACGGCCCGGGGCCCTACTGGCTGCCAATCTGGGAAATGCGAGGGTTGAATATGCTTCCTCAATACAATAGTACCTTGGTTCTCGAATTTAATCCATTCCAGGAGTCCGTTCGACTCCCAAACAGTTCGAAAACCAAGACGCAGCTGCTGGTTGGCTGCATGAGCTTCCTGCACTTAATCAGAAGCCGTGTTGGATGTTCGGCTTCCGAAAAAGGTTCCCAAACCAGAACACTCACTTCTGGGTTTGCGGCGTTTGGGAGCCGATTTGTTCGAGAGCCAAGCCGTTCAACTACCAAGGTACCACCGTACAGCTTTGATGTAGCCATGCTTTGCCTTTCCACCTCCTAAAAAGGATCACCAGATGTACTAACAATTCACTTTAACTCAAAGCATCAACAAAGAAAGAAAAATGCTGCTGGGGCCCTCAGGGTTGGAGATGTCTGAATAGGAAATTGCTCTGCGGGGTCCTTCTTCCCACTGCACTGCCAAAGAGTCATGCTTTTGATACATGATGGAAAGCCAACAGTGGCAGAGATGGGCAGACCTCCCTCAGGAGGCCATCTGACAACTCTGGCAGTGGGAATTATTCCGACTTCTGCTGTTGGGGCTCAGTTCAATCTTGCCTCCCAGTGGCTGAGTAGAGAATGATAACTGCCTGAGGCCTTAGTTCAAAATTAGCAGTCTGACTTGGGCCTGAAAGCAAGTAGCCAAAATAAACCTCAGTGAGGGCAAATGAGACAATTAAGCAACTGTACCACTGTATGCCCCTTCATGGATCACTGCCTTGTTGTGGTGAAGGGGCTTGAATAAGTCCAAGATGCTATGAGCTATTCCGTGCAGGGCCACCCAAGACAGACAGGTCATAGCTGAGAGTTTAGACTAAATGTGATCCACCTGGAGAAGGAACTGGCAATCCACTCCAGTATTTTGCCAAGAAAACTCCATGGACATAAAAAAGGAGAAGCTTTGAGAAGAAAGTGAGTTTCCAAGGCATGTTCTGGTTCATGGGGTCACGGAGAGTCGAACACAACTAAGACGACTAAAACAACCACAACCACTGTATGAGCCATGAAGTTGACAATCTGGAAACAAGCTTATTCCTGTTGGAGGCCCCATAGACCTGATTTCTTGATGGCTTTCTCATTACTTCCTGCTGTTAAGGTCAGCTGCTGATAAACGGGACAAATGCTGGCTGAACTCTTGTTATTTCAACTCTAGCGGACAACTGCTGTGCTAATGTTCTTTTGTCCCGTTTTATTCTCTTGCAGACCACTTTAAAGGAGGCTGAATCATGCCTGCAAAATGTGGACAGAAAGAATGACTCTTGCCTGCTGACCAATCAAACACTAGCTGTGCTCCGTAGCAAGCTGTGCTTAGCAAACCACAAGGTATCCTCGTGGGGGTTGCCCTTTTGCATTCACTGCACAGCACTGAGACTAGCAAGCAAGCCAGGTTACTAAAAGAACTACCATATTTTTTGCTGTATAAGACTCACTTTTTCCCTCCTAAAAAGTAAGGGGAAATGTGTGTACGTCTTATGGAGCGAATGCAGGCTGCACAGCTATCCCAGAAGCCAGAACAGCAAGAGGGATTGCTGCTTTTGCTGCGCAGCGATCCCTCTTGCTGTTCTGGCTTCTGGGATTCAGAATATTTTTTTTCTTGTTTTCCTCCTCCAAAAACTAGGTGCATCTTATGGTCTGGTGCGTCTTATACAGCGAAAAATACTGTATCTTTAGTAAAAAAGCTTTTGTGTATACATGTGCCAGGAAGGAGAGAGTAGAAAGCCACATGGGAATGATGCTTTTGGGTCCATAGGACCCTAAAAGGGAGCCTACTGCATTATGCTATGGCTAATACTTTGCTGAATCATTCAAAACCAAGATTGCCCCTCTGCCAATATGTGATTTTTTGCCCATAAGTAGGCTGCACTGATTAATTACTCTGGAAGGGGCTGAACCATTTGTCACAGTTAGGCTATGCCTCAATTTGTTCAAGATCCATCCAGGCCTGATAACTTTCTTTGTACTTGTGGGCTGGAGCTTTGATTCTGCGGGGATTCTGCAGGAATGAACTGAGGAGCCCCACCACTACTGGGCTAATTATAAACGTAGATCATTTCTAGCCGCAAGTGGGTTGGTTTTTATCCTACTGTCTGTAGTATGGATAGGAGAATGCTGGATCAGGTTGGGATATTCTAGGTTCAGCTAAGAAATGCACACATGGGTGTCAAATTGCAGGCACTTCCAAACTTTCAGAAAATTTCCCTGGGGTGAAGAATCATCTGCATTCTGATTCGTAAGCTTTTGCAGCACAAATCGAATGCTGGTTGGTGCACAGTGGAAGACAGTCTTCTTTGCAACTGATCATTTCCTCCCTTCTCTTTGTGGACAGATTGAAGAAGGTGTCATGCTTCTAGTAGAAATCTTACAGAACCCTGCTTTGCAAAGGTCCTCCAAGGTCTGGTACCTGCTCCGAGCCAGTGCTCTCCAGTTGACAGCCGCTTACCTTGGTCTGCCAGCTTCTGCCCTCCCACTGGCACTGAGGCAAAAACTCTGGGTTCAAGGTGAGTGCAGAAGCATCCATGCATCTCCTCCTTGATACTAATCTGTACTCGTCTGATACTTGCAATTCACCTGTCAATAAGTGAATAGTAAATGAATGGAAGATTTTGAGAACTTTGTGAGCTGGAGAAGGTATCTAAACATTCAAGGGCAAAGAGAAGATGTTCCGTTCCAGATGTATGGGAGGAGCATACTAGAGTTAGGTTTCACCCAGCAGGTGAACAGCATGTCGTTCCCAAGTGGAAAGGGAACAGCCAGTTTTAAATTCTGGGGCAGAACAGCAGTGTTGGTTGGTAACCTGCAGTTCTTGGGTTGTTGTAAATTCCACCCAACAAGCAAAGATTGAGGCTTTAAGCCAGAGGTGGCAAACCTGTGGCCCTCCAGTTATTGCTGGATTCCAGCTCCCATCATCCATGGTCATTGATTATGGTGGCTGAGGTTGATGGGAGTGGGGAGTTCAATAATGTTTGGAGAGCACCAGGTTGCCCAGCCCTGTTTTTAAGCCATGCCAACAAGTGTCATATATCATGGAAGTTTCTTCCTTGTGTGTACAAGAGGTTCCCACCATGCCCTAGTCCTGTAAATAGTCTTGGAAGTAAAGATCTGCTTCCCTCTTAATTGCGAACTGTGTTCCAGGGAGCATTTGCATTTTTGGGAGCTAATCAAGAGTTTCTCATCTCTGAAAGCAGGTTGCCCCTTAAAATGTACAGCCCTAGGAAACCACTGGGTGTTCTGTAAGCTACATCCCAATAGTTAGAGGCCTAATAGGCATGCTTATCCCTATGTGAGCATTGCGTATTGTTCCCTTGAACACAACTCCCAAATATTGGCAGCGCACAGAGGTCCTTTCATGTGGATTGCTTATGGAAAGGTTTCCTTGAAACTACAAAGCTTGTTGAAAACAGTAACGTACAGTGTGTGTTCTCTCCACTCATGCAGGATGGAGGACCCCTGAAACGGCTCTGGGTGATGCTCACAAACTCTACCGCAGCATCCTCTTGAGCTTCTCACTGATTATCAGCGACACGCCTGCTAAAGATGTTTCAGAGCATCAGTTTGTAGATCACGGTAAAATGTTTATTGCTATCCTCTGAAAGTGTGCAAAGATTTTTGCTATTTCTCAAAATCCTGTATGCATGAAACTTTCCCTAAACTGGGGCGAAGTGGTCCACTGTTGAAATATTGCTGCTGTTTACTAGTTCCTTTTCGGCCCAAGGATCTATTGGATAAAACGGATATGCCGTATCTACCCTCGAAAGGGAGCAGCTGGTGTTTTTTAGTACTAATATAGCACCATCACTATGGATTGTGCTTTACAAGCTTTTTAGAATTCTATGGAATGCTAATTGTGATACAATGTAGGAAATCAATAAAAATACGATTAAGTAATCATGCAGCATCTAGCACAGCCAATTACGGTTGTGACAACGGACAGAAAAATTATTAAATGGCCTATTTTCAAGTAGTTTTCAAGTAGTCTGGTGCATTTGGGAGCAGCTGGGCTAGACAGTTGTGCAAAAGGTGTCATGGAAAAATGAGTGGAGTAGCTTAACTAAATTTAGACTGTCCATATGCTGGTTTTAGTGATTTAAAAATTATAACTTGTTCTATTTGAAGATGCTGAAGTTATTCCATAAAAGAAAGGCAGAGATACACATTCTGGGTGGTATTCAGCAGCTAACTGGTCCCACTAGTGGAAGCCTACATAAGGGCTTCTGTTGGCGCAATGGGGCTTCCCTGCTTGTCCCCCCCCCCCAAGCATTCCCCAAAGCTGGAGGCAGGAGAAGCCCCTAGAACAGTGCAAGGGGAGGGGAGAGGGTGAATTGTTCCACCTGGCAAGCTGAAAATTTGCGCTGACAGAACAATAGCCCTAGTGCTATGCTGAATTCCTCCCTCTGAAAATAAACCAAATATGTTTCAGCACACAATCTTGGAACTTGGTTGACCTTCGGTACTGGAACGGCTTCCTAACCACATAAAATCTATGGATTGTTACAAGCAAATGGCCCACCAGTTGCTACTCCTTATTTTACTTTGTTCTCTTATTTCATTTACTCTGCCAAGCTCAAGCAATGAAACTCTTCAACAGCTCACCTCATCTGAGCAATGGGTTTAAAAAAAAAATATGCAGGGAAGTAAACCTGCAGCTTTGCAACCAGAATAAATGCAGCTGCGATATGTGATGTTGGGTGCAGAGTTCAACATCTGGATACTCAGCTGCATTTTTTTAAAAAAAGTTTCCAATTCTTCTGGATGCATAGTGATGGTGCTATATTAGAAACCTGTGGGCAAAATGCCCAATTAAATCTCAGAAAGAGGCTTTCAGTGGTTGGGAGGCAAGGTGCCCTGAATAGCTCATTGGCTTTCTCCATGGCTTGCAGAATAAATTGTGCTAGTTAGGGAATGCTTGTATAATGTAGATGAGGTGCACAGTATGGTTTACCTTGGTAAAGAATTATCAAATGAGGCAGACACTAGGGCTGGGTGGTATCTGGTTTTCAACATTGGGATACATCAGCAGCTTAATAGCACAATATGCTGATATATCACAATGTCTGGAATGTATATTGGATCCTTTTTCCTCCCCAGTCCTACTGAGCAAGCCCCCATACCACTCTGGCTTGTGTGAGCTGGACGGGTGCAGGGGCTTCCTTAAACTGCTCAGTCTCCTGCCCCCTAGTTCTCGGACAAGTACCCAGTGAATAGGTGGTCCCAAAGAATGCAGATGTCGCCTGCCCGATCTTAATGTATGTGGAGTTACTGTGTTCCACACTTCAGCATGCTGTCTCTTTTGAAAATCTTAAACATGGTGCACCTGGATGTAAAATTAAGATGCCCTACACATAGGCAACTTAATTGTTTCTTTCCCCACCCCAAACAAATTTGACCATCAGGTGATAACTTGGTGCAGAAGTGGCAGGTGCTGGCTGACATGTTTGTTTGCTCCGAGAGCTTTGTCTCCCTCCTGAGCAAGATCGAGATTGTCAATGAAGCAAAAGCTTTCTGCCTGGAAATGCTGAAAATCTCCATGAGGCTTCAGTCTATTCGATGGTAAGGAATGTAAATGGGTAAGGAGGGGGAACCCGTGGCTCTGAACTAAAATCCCTATCATCCCTGACCATTGGTCATGCTGGCTGAGTCTGGTGGGAGCTGGAGTCCAGCACCTGAAAGTGGGGGGTCAGCAGTTCTCCACCCCTGATATATAATGAAAATAACATTGCACAGAGAAACTCATAGGTGTGGGAATTAGAGACCTAGACTCGAACTTGTGTTGGCCTAGTCCCTTCTCAAAAATGTGGACCCAGGAAGCCTAGAGGCAAGCCCTCCTTAATCTGTTGAGCTTATCAGTGCAGAGCTGTGATGGGCATAGGGCAAAGGAGAGCCTTTTGTGAAATTTTGTTACGGAGCAGCATGTTGGGATAGGGTGCAGCGTGTGGCTGATGCCATTTGCAGGTCAAAGGTTTCAATTGTTGAGTATTGGGAACCCTCTAATGTGTGCTGGGCCTGCTCTTATCAGGTGTGCTCGCTTCCTGGTCTTGAAGAGTGGACTGGAACTACAGCGCAGTGACCTGGAGCTGTGTCGCTTGGATCTGGAGCAGGTCTTGTTTCTTCTTGAGTCGGGCACAGGTGAGGTTTCTCCACTCCACCTAAAGTAGCCGAAGCAGGGATGGTAGAACTTTGGAACCTCTTGCTGCAAGGAGAATGGGGAGGCAAACTGCTGTCTGCAGAAGCGGGGTTGTTTTGCCCTGTGACTTAACTCCAGGGGATAATCAAGTCTCCCTCTGGAAGGGTGGATCTGGGCTTGAGGGCAGGGTTCCAGACTTTTTAGACTGATAAACTCTTCCCCTCCCCAAAAGCCAAACCCACCTACACGGGCAATGCATCCCTAAGAAATCATGTGCACACATAGTTAAAATGAGGAATTCCACAGACACTTAGCAAGCAACAGCACATCCTCCCTTTACAAAAAAAGGAATACGAATGGGGAAAACTGGGCAGTTGGGCCGGGTACAACGTAAAGCAAAGCACCAGCCCCACCTGCCCTTCCTTTCCAATGCTAAGAGTGCCTGTCAGCCCCAGATGCTCCCAGAGCCAAAGAAAGAGGCCTAGGTGGCAAGAAACTAGACCCTCTAAATAAATTTTTAAAACCCTATTTTTAAAAATTGGGAGAGGCAGGATGCTTTGAGGGCACCATGGGCAGCATATCAGCAGCCCTAGCTTGAGGGTGTAGGATCTTCAGACACACTGATATTGAGACCCGCTGTGCCATACCTGTCAACTTTTCCCTTTTCTTGCGAGGAATCGGAATAAGGGAATTTCCCTTTAAAAAGGGGAAACGTTGACAGCTATGCACTGTGGGCTTCCTCTGAAAAGGTGCCACGCTTCATCCTTTCAATATTGGGGGCTAGGAATCTGAGCAACTTGGTTGCGTGTGTCCTGTCTGGGGATAAAGAACCTTTTACACCTCTCTGTCCAAAGATGACTTTCCCTTTGTGGAGGGTTCAGACCAGTCTTTCCCAAACTTGGGTCTCCAGCTGTTTTTGTTCTACAACTCCCGTCATTCCTAGCTAGCAGGACCAGTGGGAACTGTAGTCCAAAAACAGTTGAAGACCCAAGTTTGGGAAACACAGGTTTACATCAGTTTTGTGTTTAAGCTTTCAAATTGATTTGCGAAGTGTTTTCCACTGGTGCCAGGGGCAAATACTCAATTAGTTTGTCTCTTCTGCCTCCAGTTTTTGAAACCAAAGAAGAAAAGGAAGGTGTGAAAATCAAGCCCAGGAAAGGCAGGTCTAAAAACAGGACGTCTCAAGGTCCATGTGTAGAGCCCGCTGAGGAGGAGCAGCCTTTCTTGAAAGAGGTCTCCCTCGAGTTTGTTGACACAGTCTCCCTGCAGAAGAAGACCCTAACCACCTCGCCAGTGCTGAAGTCCAAACAGAAGAAGCATGCTGGCTTCCTGAATCACCCAGAGGCCTGCCACTGCTTACTGTGCTCTGATGTGGTCCTCTCTGCCGTCTGTCTCGGCTGGCTGGTCACCTCCGCAGAGGAGGAGCTGGCATCTGGGAACAGGGCAGAAGGCTTGCATCTCCTCGAGACCAGTCTGAAACGGTGTGCCACTGTGGCTTCGCGTCTCTCCAGCATGGTAGCCTGCGTTTCTCAAGGCAAGAAGGGGGTCATGCCTCATCAATCCCCAGTTCAGATTCTTGATAATCTGGTGGCCCATATCTACGTGACTCTGGCTTGGCAAAGTGTGAACACTGGCAGACCAGAGAAGAAACTTTGGGGGATTCTGGAGACTGGCTTGAGCTTGCTGTCTTCTAAGGAGACTCAGCTGCTTGGCTTCCAATACCAAAGGGCCAGGCTGCTGCTTGCTAAAGCTGTGGGTACCATGTCTATCCTAGCCTCTACTCAATATGACAGTGCAGAAAACCTATTTTCTAGTGCTTGGTCCTGGAAGTCCCCATTGTCTCTCCACGGGAACCCAGAAGGCAAGCAAAAGGCAGAAAAGGCGGTCAATTCACTTTGCACGCTGCCCCTGAAAAGCAAAACGCCGAAGCAGCCAAGAGCTGACCAAAAAGGAAAGCCTAAGCGAATCCAAGGAACTAAACCTCTGCCTGTGACCAGACCTAATAATCCATTTGCCCTGGCTGACTCTGATTCAGAGGCTGCTCCGGTTGTCCTTAGACCACCTGTCGAGCACCGTACCCCAGCCCAGAAATCCCTCCCAGCTCCCAGGACGACCCAGCGTTCAGCAGCCAAGCCGCGCCTGAAGGCTCCATTTGCGGTTTTTGAGGAATCTTCTCCAAAGCTGAATACCAAACTTCCAAAGGCCCCTAAAGTGTCGAAGAGAACGAAATCTCGAATTAAGGTAACAATTAAAATAATAATAATCTATTAAACGTCTGCAACCGTAGCATAAAACAAACCTAAAAATGGCCTTGCTTAATCTGGGTCATGGTCTTAATATGGAAACGTTAATTGTGGCTGCTGTGGTTTGTTAACAATATACCTTAAATATTTACATGGCTAATCTGTGGAGTTGGTTTGCAGGCTTCCGGGGTGGGGGGTGCATCTGGTTGTCTGCTGTGAAAATGGGATGCTTGACTAGATCAGCTGCTGGTCTGACCCAGCAGGATTCTTGTGTTGTCCTTCTAAAGCAGGGATAAGAAACCTTTGGTCTTCTGGATGCTGTTCGGCTTCAACTCCCACCAGTCTTGCCACCATCATCACAGGCAGAGATAATGGGGTCAGGACCCATACAGCCTTCCTACATTGTCCAATCAGATGCCTATGAAAAGCCTACAAGCAGGACAATGTCAGAATAGCTCTGAGCAGTGGCTCTCTCCCATTGTTGCTTGTTCCCAAGTGGCTAGTATTCAGTGGCATGCTGCCTCTGCACCTGGAGATAATAACATCACAATCCAGGCATGAACTTGTCCACCCCCCCAAACCCCACCCCCCCATATAATCTAGCAGCTATCACTAAATATTGTGGTAGTGACTTCCGTTACTGTAAGAGTTTTGGGGGAAGGGGAGGTGAAGAGAAAGCAAAACAAACTTGTCTCCCCCCCAGGTCTCTTTCTATGATGACAGTGATATGGAAGATCCTCCGGAAGCCATGCAGGCGTCCCAGTTGCCTGCTGCCAAGGAGCCAGTGCTTGCCACCCCCAAGACAGGGAGGAGGGTGGCCTCTAGCAGGAAGGCATCCCAGATGAGCTGTAGCGCTAACTCTTCAGACGGCTGCTCCCAAATGGCAACGCCCCTGCCCAGGAGGCCACGGGGTAGGGGAGTTTCTCGACGGGGAAAGCAGCAGGAGGAAACCAAAGAAGCTCCTTGTGAGGAGGAAACTCCCAGTTCTAAGGATGATGAAGAAAAGGAGGTTCTGAGGACCATTGAGGAAGGTCCTGAGGCCAGCTTTGAAGTCCTACGGGGTTCCGATGAAGAAGCGCCAGTAGTTGAAGGTGAGGTGTGACTGCTTGGGAAAAGAAAACAGTAGTGGAAGATGGAAGGCGAGAGACCTAGGAATGAGCTAGCTGACAGGCTTCTTAGGCAAAGTAGCAGGATGATGATAATAATAATAATAATAGTAATAATAATAATATTTATATCCCGCCCATCTGGCTGGGTTTCCCCAGCCACTCCGGGCGGCTTCCAACAAAACACTAAAATAAAATAACCTATTAAACATTAAAAGCTTCCCTAAACAGGGCTGCCTTCAGATGTCTTCTAAAAGTTTGGTAGTTGTTTTTCTCTTTGACATCTGGTGGGAGGGCGTTCCAAAGGGCTGGCGCCACTACCGAGAATGTCCCCTGCCTGGTTCCCTGTAACTTGGCTTCTCACAGCGAGGGAACCGCCAGAAGGCCCTCGGCGCTGGACCTCAGTGTCCGGGCATAACGATGGAGGTGGAGACGCTCCTTCAGGTATACTGGACCGAGGCCATTTAAGGTTTTAAAGGTGAGCACCGACACTTTGAATTGTGCTCGGAAACGTACTGGGAGCCAGTGTAGGTCTTTCAGGACCGGTGTTATATGGTCTCAGCGGCCGCTCCCAGTCACCAGTCTAGCTGCTGCATTCTGGATTAGTTGGTAGTTTCCGGGTCACCTTCAAAGGTAGCCCCACGTAGAGCGCATTGCAGTAGTCCAAGCAAGAGATAACTAGAGCATGCACCACTCTGGCGAGACAGTCTGCAGGCAGGTAGGGTCTCGGCCTGCGTACCAGATGGAGCTGATAAACAGCTGCCCTGGACACAGAATTGACCTGTGCCTCCATGGACAACTGTGAGTCCAGAATGACTCCCAGGCTGCGCACCTGGTCCTTCAGGGGCACAGTTACCCACTAAGAACAAGCCAGAGTAAATAAGAATATTCCATAGGTGTTGGAATACGTCTGATTTCTCTTTATCATCTTCCTTTCTGCCTCTCATCAAGCTTTGAAGCAGAACATCCTGTGGGGTAACTAGCCTCATATAGCTGACATTGCTTAAGTCTAATTAATGCATGAAGGGGTTAAGACCGTAGAGTAAACTGTCCTTCCGGGCTTAGCTTGTTGTGGGAGGGACTGCCCCCTACCAGTCTACCTGAGAAGCGCAACCTGTGAGGTCAGCTCAGCTCAGACCGCATGGCTCTTACAAGCCTTTCTTGAGCTCTTACACCAATAATTTAGGAACTTTCACCACTGTAACTAAGCCAAGTTTTATTGTCTGTGCAACATTTTCTGACTGCAGTATGGAAGAAACACATGGATCTGAACTCCAGAGAGTTTCTAAGTAAATAACTTAGAAACTTACCAAACATGTTGTCTTTATACTAGGGGAAGAGGGAAATTTAGGAACTCACAAGGGCATATTTTAAGATCTAAAAGCCTTTATTTCCATGCTTTACTTTGCTCCATATTTTGTGATTTAAAAACTGCTGGGGTTATTTCACCTGCTCTTTTAAAATGAAGTTTCTGAATATCTCCTCTGCTAATCATGGGGCAAAGCAAAGGCCTGTTGAAAGACCTTAATCCACTGGTAATCAAATTCAGCAGGCGTAACCTGCATGCTTTCCAACCTGCCTTCTCAATGACAAGCATTAGAAAGTTGTTTTTAAATGCAATGTTGAGATTTCTTAGCAATTCATTTCAGGTGTGTAGCTGGCCTTCGATATATGTGCATTCATGTGCTGCAGCTGACATAAAGGTTTACTGTGGCACGAGCTCTTGCTTGGGAAGAGTCATTCTGTGCCCAACAGGGTGCCATGCGAAATTGCACCCAAGCCACATCCCTGATTATAAAGGCTGTTTTGCAGCTGGCATTGACACGTTGGCATTACTACTTCTCACTGCAGAACGCAGGAGGCGTCCTATCCGTCGGCTGAATGACACAGAAGAGGACCAAGAGGTTCTCCGGCGTGATGCCAGCATTGACTTGCAGGAGGCTTTCCAGGCTACAGAGAAGAGAGCTTCAGAGGACCCTTTCAACTTGCACCCGCTTGCTGCTTCCCTGGATGCCCCTGCCAGTAAGAAACATGAGCCTCTCTGCTCTGCTCCTCAGCTCCCTTTTTTAAGCCACGATTCCCACTTTGTGAGGCAGCCTAACTTCCCAGGGCAGGTTACAGCATTAAAACACAGTACAGTGGTGCCTCGCAAGACGAAATTAATCCGTTCCGCAAGTCTCTTCGTCTTGCGGTTTTTTCGTCTTGCGAAGCACGGCTATTAGCGGCTATTAACGGCTTAGCGGCTTTGAGAAAAAGGAAACAAACTCGCAAGAACTCGCAAGACGTTTTGTCTTGCGAAGCAAGCCCATAGGGAAATTCGTCTTGCGGAACGACTCAAATAACGGAAAACTCTTTCGTCTAGCGAGTTTTTCGTCTTGCGAGGCATTCGTCTTGCGGGGCACCACTGTATTAAAAACAGCTTAGAGCAACTTGCAATCACAAAAATAAGGTGTGTTCTGAAAACATACACAAAAATACCTTAGATGTTCCTTACACTACTAGCTTTGAGGAAGGAAGGTACTGAATGTGTTTTCTCGCTCTCACAAAAAATTACTGAGATTTCAGGCTTCAGATGTTCCCAAGGTTTAAGCCTACCTTTGCGGTGCTGAGGACTAGAAACTTGGGTCTTTCGGCTAAACAGAAGCCAAAGTATCTGACTCTTGAATTCATCACTCAATGACAAATGCCGTGGCCTCACTGGGGTTTTGTGTAGTTCAAACAACTCTGGGTGGGAGGCTGCTTCTTCCTCGTCTTTGGTTCACATTGTAAGCAGTGTCCTAGGGCCAGGGGTTTAAAGCATTTTGCATATGTCGCGGCAGTAATCTTTAAAATAACTGTGCAAGGGCTGGTCAATATAATTTATTCCCATTCTGCAGATGTGGAGATTGGGGGGGGGGGGCATGCTTCAAATGACTCAATTAGCTCATGGTGACATCCTGTCCCTACTTTTCCCAAGTCTAAAAACCTGGCCTTCAAGATATAATCTAAAAGATGCTTACTAGGGAATAAGTTTATTGAGAGCCACTGTGGTCTCCTGGTTACAGGACCAGGACCAGGGTTGGAATTTCCACTTGGTCGTGAAGCTCACAGAGTTGACCTTGGGCAACAATGTCTTAGTCTGTGAGGATAAAATGTGGAGAGCAAAGAACCATATACACCAGCTGTGGGAAACTGGAACAGGCCAGAGACTGGATCCAAAACTGGCCTGCCCCCTGTGGACCATTTTTGACAGGTGTGGTAGGACCACCCACTTGTCAATCACCTGATGTCATATGAGCAATAAGATTGGAAGCGAACCTCTACTTGCTTCCGGAAAGACAGCAGCAGAGGCTTATCTCTAATCTTAGTGCTGTGAGAAAAGAGCACAGAGATCAGAGATAAGATAACCCCCTACCCTCCAACCTTAGTGTTTAGATCACAGATAACAGATCTCTGTGCCTAATGCCATAGGGCATCAGGCAGATGCGATTTGCTCAAAGTGGCCTGGCGCAGGCCAAATCCAGGGACCTGACAGGTCTAACTAAGATTCCTTGCTACTGATATGAATGATGCTGAGCCAGGGGGAAGAGTGGAATACAAATTTAAATAAATTTTATAAATTTGCAACAGTTCTTAAAATTTGTTATTCTGGAATCATGCTGTTCAGTTCACAGAATAAACATAAATGTTCAGTTTTTCATTTAATTCAGGTTTTTCTCTCTCTCCCGAACTATTGTAGACTCCTTGTCCATGGACTCTGTCTGTGACTCGCTGCAAGCTGCCTTCTACGCAATTGGACATTACCCTCCGGGTGCCCTCTACAGCCATCTCTGCCGGCTCATGGCACTGTGCACTGGGAGCCGAGACCCCATTGCTACTGCCTACCTGGTTTCTGAGTCGGTCTCTGTAACTTTTCGTCATCAGATACTGACCGTCATTTACAAGAAGCTCCAGTAAGAGCTCATATTTTGGGGGGAAGGGGAAGTGGTGTATACTGTATGTAAGTGTGGAAAACATAGCCTCGTGTAGGTTTACTTGGAAGTGTGTGAGAGAGTAAAAAATTATCCACACTCAGTGGACCTGAGCAAGCCTCATGACTGCAGGGAGTTAAAGCCTCTTCCAGGTGTTGTTTTTACAATAAAGGAAAGATGAGTCAGCTCTTGATGCAGCAGAATTGTCTCTCCCTGAGGAGATCATCTAAAGCAGGCAAAGTCAGAGCAAAGAATCATGCAGAGATACAGTGGTAAAATTGTAAAAATGTAAAATTGTCTTAAAGATTGGGGTCTGTATCAGTGTATCAGATCTATACAAGGGAGTGAATCTGAACACATTTTCCCAGAACGTCCATTTTCCAAATGCCTTTTCCAACCATTATAAGTTTTTCAAACGTATTTAAAATCCATGCTGGTAGAAAGCAAAATCTGCTTGGATGTCACCGTGAATCTTAACATAGGCTTTTGTTTATGCTCCTGCCAGAATGCTGGTGTGTGTGAAATGTCTCTTAGCATATGAAATTACTTCTTGCTTGCCTCATGCTTTCTCTTGCACATCTTTTGAAAGCTGATGTCTTAATGACCCCGGCCTCTTGTTTGATTCTTAGCAAAATGAAAAAGGTATCTGTGGCCAGCGCCTTAAAGCAGTTGGAAGCACTTAGCCTGCAAGAAGGAAAAACGGATTCTCCGTTCCAGCACCTCTCTGAGTTACAGAACCTCTTTGAATTCAGCTGCCCCAGCCCAACAAAGTTGGAGACGGAGAACTTCAGAGAACAGCTGCAACAAATCCCTTCTGGTATATGACATGACTTCAGTGGGGGAGAGTGGGCAGTACTTGCTCCCCATTCAAAAGGATGGTGGTATCTGTGTTCCTATAGCAGAAAAGGTTGGGAGTCTTATTGCTGCAGCAGAACCCTTTAATGTGCAGGCAGTTTTTGCAATACCATGGTCTAGAACAGGGGTCAGCAACCTTTTTCAGCTGTGGGCCAGTCCGCCACTCCTCAGACCATGTGGTGGGCTGGACTATATTTTGGAGGGGGGGAAATGAACCAATTCCTATGCCCCAGAAATAACCCAGAGATGCGTTTTAAATAAAAGGACACATTCTACTCATGTAAAAACACGCTGATTCCCGGACAGTCCGCAGGCCGGATTGAAAAGGCGATTGGGCCACATCCAGCCCCTGGGTTGTCTACCCCAGTCTAAAATTAAAAACAAAAAAATTGTGCATTCCAGATAGGAATTGGAACGTTGATGGTTTAATTAAAAGAGCTGTAGTGCTGTACTTAAATTTTGCCTGGATTTCTGTAGTTCATGCTGTGTCATGCTGGGCATGTTGCATTAGGTAATGAGCGGGATTTGGGTGACGGGAACTATTTTCACTTACTTGGGAATGGAGCAGGGAGTGTAGAGTTGTCCAGAATTGTTTCCTTGGCCATCTCTGGATCCTGAACTGCCAACAGAGACCCCCTCATTTATACTTATTTCTCAAAACAAGGACTAGAAATGTGTTTCGTTTTAAAGGGTGTTGTGTAGGAAGAGGAGGTGCTGTGTCTTAAGAAACACGGGAGCTTCTGTGCTCGCAATTTGGGACTTGATGGCACAATTGTGCCTCCTGGTAAAGGTAAAGGGACCCCTGACCATTAGGTCCAGTCGTGGCCGACTCTGGGGTTGCGCACTCATCTCGCTCTATAGGCCGAGGGAGCCGGCGTTTGTCTGCAGACAGCTTCCGGGTCATGTGGCCAGCATGACTAAGCTGCTTCTGGTGAACCAGAGCAGCACACAGAAACGCCGTTTACCTTCCCGCTGGAGCGGTCCCTATTTATCTACTTGCACATGACGTGCTTTCGAACTGCTAGGTTGGCAGGAGCTGGGATCGAGCAACGGGAGCTCACCCCGTCACGGGGATTCGAACCGCCAACCTTCTGATCGGCAAGTCCTAGGCTCTGTGGTTTAACCCACAGCACCACCCGCGTCCCTGTGCCTCCTGTTATGCTCCAGCAAATACTGAAAGTGCTGCTTTAACCACCCTATGTGCAGCTCTTCTCTTAAAAAATTGGGGGGCATTGCTGTCTCCACCACAGGGGTAACAGTGTGTATATTAACCCTGGTGAGCATCCAGCCAGAAACTATTGGGGACGTCCTCTTGCTGACACGGCTGGAGAAAGATGCCCCCCCAGTGACCATCCAGATACAGACCATGCATGCCAAGGTAAGGAAGTAAAATTTGCATTGGCAGCTTCCTGGTTGGAGGGGCCAGCTTTTTCCATCATGCCCCTTTGTTTCTCAGGTCCCTGTAAGTGCAGCCCTTGGTGAACTTGATGCCATCCTACAGAAACAGAAAGAGATCTCCAACCTCACGGACAGGAAGGACTGGTGGAATGGCAGGGTTGCCCTGGACAAGAGGATGAAGGTGAGGTCTCTGTGGTTTTCAGCATTGCCCCAAATCTGCCAGAAGACTGAGCCCTTTGACTTCCAGCAGCAGAGAAGAAGTGGCTAAAGTCTAGCAAAGGATAAGAGGGGTTGTGCTACTAACACGCCTGGCACCTGTGACTGTAGCCAAAAGAATGGGACCGGGGCCAGGACCGGATGGGGTCCCACCACTTCTGCCACCACTATCAACTAAAAGTGGGGGGGCACAAGGCACAATTGGGATGGGGAAGCACCTTCTGTTCCCAAACCTCATTGCTCTCATTGTTTCCCCAGCCACTCTGGGCGGCTCTCAACAGAATATTAAAAACACGATAAAAGATCAGACATTAAAAACTTCCGTAAATAGGGCTGCTTTCAGATGTCTTCTAAAAGTCATGTAGTTGTTTATTTTCTTGACATCTGATGGGAGGGTGCCACCACCGAGAAGGCCCTCTGCCTGGTTCCCTGTAACCTCACTTCTTGCAGTGAGGGAACCGCCAGAAGGCCCTTGGAGCTGGACCTCAGTGTCCGGGCTGAACAATGGGGGTGGAGACGCTCCTTCAGGTATACTGGGCCGAGGCCGTTTAGGGCTTTAAAGGTCAGCACCAACACTTTGAATTGTGCTCGGAAACGTACTGGGAGCCAATTCTCCTTGTCTTCCATTGGCTTGCAATTGAGTGACAGGTTCTGCAGGACTCACGGTTTCTTCACTCCACAGGATTTGACTGAGTCTCTGGAGACACATGTCCTGAGCTGCTGGAAGGGTGCCCTGCTGCCATCCTTTGAGGACCAAAACGTAGCAGAAGAAGCCTCCCGCCTTCAGGCACGTCTCAGGGAGTGTGGCTGTGAGGAAGTGGATCTGGCACTGCTCAAGGTGAGGAGCCCAGCAGTCTTTTAGCAGTCAGAAATAGCAACTGGTGAGCTCGATTGCACCCAAAGGTCCAGCTTGCAAGCCAGATGCTTCCCAGAAGCAAAGCATGGAGGTGATGACTTTGCCCCCGGCTTCTGGTGTGCAGAGGTACACTGTTATGGACCATGGAGGTTCTGTTTAGCTGTTGATATACTGATGCTCCCATGAGTATTTCCAATTCCCTTGATTGCTTTCAAAGCTGGTGGCTGTTGTCTCTCTACCTGTTGCAGTGAATTCTATAAGTTACACATTGTGTGAAATGCTTTGGTTTTTTGTTGGTTTATTTTTTAAAATGGGTCCTTCTGGTTCCGTTGCAAACATCGGGTGTGATTTGCCCAACAAGTCATGATAGCGGAAGCCCGTGCAAGGACTTGCTTGTACAACTGGGCTTTCTCACCTCTCCTCCCCTACAAAATTGGCTCTGGGGTGTCAGAAGAACCCCCAGAACAGTGCATGGCTGGGAAGAGAAGGGGAATTGTTGTATCTGGAAAGCAGAAATATTTGCACTGATGGCCATTAAATTACTTCCAATAGCTTTGCATGGTGACCTCTTTTTCTAATATTAAGAGAGAATTCTCCTATAACCAATCTGTCTCTCAGCATATACAGTATGTATATATGTATTTTTTATTTTATTGATTTAACCCCACCCAAGTGGCTGGCTTATGCCATTCACCTCTCCCTGGAAACTAAACAAAAAAAATCAGGTGCATTTAATCTTTACTCATGTGGCACATTAGCCACTATATCTTTCCCCTACCATTTAAAATAACAATATTTCTTAATAAATAACTGTTTCTTAATTTTCGTGTTTACGATGCTGTTTTACAGCTTACATGTATATTTCAGCATACTGCTTTTGGAGATTTAAAGCCCTCTTATTTGTAATCTCTCTTTTTAAATATTAAGTGACTTAAAAGTGCTTGAAAGCAAGCAAATGAGTTAAGAATTGCACAAATGGTTGTGGTGACAGATAGCAGCACCTCACTGGGGTTGTGGGTGTCCAAAATGGCCTTGCATCTTAACTTTTGCTCTCCTCCACCAGGCCATGCTGACTGGCTCGCATCTTTTGACTCCACAACATGTACAGTGCTTGGCACAGGGGCTCAACGCAGCTCAGCCCGACAGAGCCCAGAACTGTCTGCAGGAGGCAGTGGACAAACTGGGATCCCATACTGGTCAGGCGTCGAGTGGCCACTTGGTCCTTGTGCTGGATAAAGTAAGTGAAGGCCATTTCCCCATTAGTTACATGACAGGTGAGCAGATAGCCTTCAACTTTGCATAGTCCCTGCTCCTTGGGTACCTTTCCTGGGAGAAGCAGAAACACAACTCTTATTAAATGGGAATTGGAGTCTGTTGGGTGCGGTTGCACCTTCTATGCTACCCAACATCACTCCCCAAATGCTTGTTCAACAGCAACATTTGAGGGTTCAGCTCATTGCTTTCCTTTTCCTGGCGGACCAGGTCAGAAGCAACCTGGCAGATGTTGGAGGCCTGGTGATAAGACATCCTTGGCTTCCCTTAATGGGCTGGAATTATGTCCCCCAACCTCCGTCACACAGACTGAAGTTACTCCATTGTAGGAGCCCAGCAGTCCCCTCTTGTACGGAGCGGAGAGCAATGCTTAATTTCTTATCATTTCCCCCCCCAGCACCTGCAAAAGCTTCCCTGGGAAAACATGCCGTGCTTGAAAAACCATTCCGTGACCCGGTTACCATCTCTGCGGTTCCTGCTCAGCTATTCTCTTACAAAAAAGGTATAAAGAACCCCCCTGCCCTGCTCGAAGGTACAAAGGCATGATCCAGACATAGTCTTTATCCTATGCCTTTTTAAAGATGGATTGAATAGCTATGGCAACGTTAGTCTTGTTAAGTAGCGCAGCTTTTGCGTGCACGAGGCTCCATGTCTGCCTTCTTGGTGAATCGCGAAAAGGATATTTAGTAACGGCTAGGAAAGACCTTTATTTAAAAGACCTGTGAAATGAGGTAAGAGGTGACATTAGGCTGCTTTTGCTTCCTCTGTGTAATGAAGCTTGGCTCAATTTGCCCAAGTGCCCTACCAAGGGATCCTAGCTGTCTCTGGGGCACTGTGTGTGGTTTTAATTTTCATAGGTTGCAAGCTTTAGAGGAAGTGAGGAGAGACGTGTGCTGGTGGATGAACTGAGCTTTGATCCAAGATCCCTTTCCCCCTTTCCCCAGATTCTGAATGAGACATTGAGCTGACTAGATTCAAGCAAGGCTGCATGCTTGTGTTTTTTCCTAATAGATTTCAGTTCAGGACCTTTTGGAAGCTTAGTTCTGTGTTTTGGGTTAAGTCAGCTTGCAGATTTAACGGGGTGACTTCAAGTTGTTGCTGGGAAGGAGCAATCAGCCTGGCATTGCCCGCTAGAAGCCACTTCTTACACTTTCACTCTTCATGTCAGTGCCCCCCCCCCCTTTCTGGCCCTGGAGATGACACACTCATTGTACCAAGGCTACATCTAGCAAAAACCTTTCCATGCTGAAATCTCTTCCCTGTACCAAAACCTCTGCCTTTATCCCATCTAATAAAGCTGTTTTTCTGATCTGCTTTTAACAGTATCAGGAAGAGACTATCCTAAACCGCGGTGTCAACAGCAGCAACACCTTCTATGTCTTGAATCCACACACAAACCTTCCTGGGACGGAGAGAATGTTCAAAGACTGGTTTCAGAGGTAATTAATTATCTGCATGTGTGCACAAGTCACACAGAGGTCTTTTCGAAGCCAGATTTACCCACACAGGTTACCAGCAGGCTGATTTGGGGTCCACCAGAATTTACAAAGTCTGCTTGACCAAGGATGGGGAATCTGTAGCTATCCAGATTTTGTTGGGCTTCAACTCCCATCAGCTCAACATAGCAAAATGGCTAGGTATTGTGAGAACTGTAGTCCAATCTGCTGCCCTATCCCTGGTGCTAGACAAAGTGCCCTTCTTACTAACTGTCTAATGTTTCTCCTCCTCCCCTACCCCCCACAATTGCTTGGTAGTGAGCCTGGATGGACAGGAGTGGTAGGAGAGAGTCCCAGTGCAGACCAAGTGCCGTCGGCTCTTGAAGAACGTGATCTCTACATGTGAGTACATAAATCATGTAGTGCTGCCTAAGCCAGTGATGGAGAAGGCTGGTGCCTTGATTTCATTGGGGGACAGGAAAGCATGCTGCTTGGGGGGCAATTGACAAATTTAACTCATAACTATTGAGGTAGGACCAACGCATTTTGTGTCAGTATTGGCATGACGCCTGGGCGGTATTCTCCTCTGTTTTGCTCTTTGCTCCTCTTCTTGTGCAAGATCAAATAATCGCAGAGCTGGAAGGGAACCCAAGGGTAATCCAACCCCTCACACTGCAGGAATCTCAGTTAAAGCATTCGTGACAGATGGCCAGGTCCTTCTAGGCAGGAGCTAAGGCATCTCAAGAGAAGCAAAATAAAGGGGAAAGAGAATCTTGAATAAACCTATAGTGATAGAACCAAGTTATTTTTTGAAGATATTTGTTGTCTGGTCCTTTCATTACTGAACATGAGCACATAATAACCCAGGAACGGTGCGTGTGAAAACTAGACTTCACAAACCAAGGGCAGATGAGTTCCTCTTCTTAATCATCCCCAGCTACTTAAAATAATAATATATAATAATAATTTATTATTTGGGACGCGGGTGGCGCTGTGGGCTAAAGCCTCAGTGCCTAGGGCTTGCTGATCGAAAGGTCGGTGGTTCGAATCCCCGCGGCGGGGTGCGCTCCCGCTGCTCGGTCCCAGCGCCTGCCAACCTAGCAGTTCGAAAGCACTCTTGGGTGCAAGTAGATAAATAGGGACCGCTTACTAGCGGGAAGGTAAACGGTGTTTCCGTGTGCGGCTCTGGCTCGCCAGAGCAGCGATGTCACGCTGGCCACGTGACCCGGAAGTGTCTTCGGACAGCACTGGCCCTCGGCCTCTTTGAGTGAGATGGGCGCACAACCCTAGAGTCTGTCAAGACTGGCCCGTACGGGCAGGGGTACCTTTACCTTTACCTTTAATTTATTATTTATACCCCGCCCATCTGGCTGGGTTTCCCCAGCCACTCTGGGCAGCTTCCAACAGAATATTAAAATACAATAATCTATTAAACATTAAAAGCTTTGTTAAATACCGTCAGGCAACTGAATGACCCTTTAATATGTCTCCCTTGGTTTAAAGGAGGCTCCGCTCTTGAAATCATTGCATGCTTATTTTCCTACGAACCTACACTGAATAGTCAGTGTGTTGAAATCAAAATAAGGCACAGCCCCTGTCTTTCAGGCTTGCAATTTAAGACTCATTAAGGAAGTGGAGTGGGGAGGGGGGTGAATAGAGGGAGGTCAGCCTGACATTGATAAAATGAAGAGATGTTCTTCCTCTCAACAGGAGCAAGGAACCTCTGGGCTCCAACTCCCACCAGCCCCAGCCAGCAAGAGCAGAGACTGACCTCCTAGTTGCCCCTGTTCCTCTGGCCAACTACAGGCCAGAATGCCCACCAAACTTCCTCCCTCTTTCAGCCACAGAGCAACAGTTGTATGCTGGAAGTGCAAAGCAATCTCCCTAGTGTTAAATAATAATAATAATAATAATAATAATAATAATAATAATAATAATAATAAAAAAACACTAAAATACAATAACCTATTAAACATTAAAAGCTTCCCTAAACAGGGCTGCCTTCAGATGTCTTCTAAAAGTCTGGTAGTTGTTTTTCTCTTTGACATCTGGTGGGAGGGCGTCCCACAGGGCGGGTGCCACTACAGAGAATGCCTTCTGCCTGGTTCCCTGTAACTTGGTTTCTCGCAGTGAGGGAACCGCCAGAAGGCCCTCGGCGCTCGACCTCAGTGTCCGGGCATAACGATGGGGGTGAAGACACTCCTTCCGGTATACCGGACCGAGGCCGTTTAGGGCTTTAAAGGTGAGCACCGACACTTTGAATTGTGCTCGGAAATGTACTGGGAGCCAGTGTAGGTCTTTCATGACCGGTGTTATATAGTCTCGGCGGCCACTCCCAGTCACCAGTCTAGCTGCCGCATTCTGGATTAGTTGTAGTTTCTGGGTCACCCTCAAAAGTAGCCCCACATACAGCACATTGCAGTAGTTCAAGCGAGAGATAACTAGAGCATGCACCTCTCTGGCGAGACAGTCTGCGGGCAGGTAGGGTCTCAGCCTGCGTACCAGATGGAGCTGATAAACTGCTGCCCTGGACACAGAATTGACCTGCGCCTCCATGGACAGCTGTGAGTCCAGAATGACTCCCAGGCTGCGCACCTGGTCCTTCAGGGGCACAGTTACCCCATACCGGGTCTGGTCCTGACCGGACAGATACTGGAATCAGCAAGGGATACCCACATGACCTGAAGGTGCTGCTGTGCAATGCCAGGTCAACAAGTCATAAGACCACTTCCATCCATGACTGGTGTTACTGGTGCATGTCATCTAGCTGGTGTCTGGAACCAGGTTCCTATGTTCCTTGCTTGTCCACCCACTCTTTCTGCAGTGGTCATTGTTAGAGAAGGTGGGGTGCAATCTCCCAGCAACCCTTGTTCCCCTAGAGATGCAGGATGTCTGTTCAAGTTGCTCATGAGGGCCCAGCTTTAGTGCCAGACACGAAACCCCCTCCGGGATGTAAATGGGTTGGTGCATTACACAATCCCTTGTTTGCCTTCACTGAGGCCGCATGGATTGCCACTTAAGCCTGTTTTTCTATGGCAGGCAGCGGAGGCTGCGGAAGAGGAGAGAGTTTTGCTTCTGGTCCAAGTGGGCTTGTGTTTCATTTTACTTTATGGTGGTTCTTTCCTTCCTGTAGCTACGCTGGGCATGGTGCTGGGGCCCGTTTTGTGGACACCATCCTGAGAGTGGACTGCAGGGCCGTGGCTCTTCTTTTCGGCTGCAGCAGTGCTGTCCTAGCAGTGCAGGGCAACCTGGAGGGAACTGGTGCTGTCCTCCGGTTCCTGATGGCAGGCTGGTAAGTTACCGCATCCTTTGCTGGCCCTGCCTCTCTTTAACAAATGAGTCAGCAATCCTTGCATCTTGGGGGGGGGGGGGACTCCACCCACCTGCCAAATTCTGCCCAGGAGGCAGATCTTGATAAGGTTCCCTGCTTCTGGTCCTAGACCAGTGGTAGAGGAGGAACCTGAGGTCCTCCTGATGTTACTGGACTGCAGCTGTCGACATTCGTTACAATAAGCCATTCTGGCTAGGGCTGATGGAAGCTGTAGCTGAGCAATATTTGAGTGGCCACACGTTCCCCAGCTCTGGCCCTAGACCACAGGTGGGGACCCGCAGTCTGTGAACCTCTGGTGGCCTACCATGCCTTTTATATCTTCCCCAGAACCTTGTGCTCCCCATCCCCAGAAGAAGAGGTTTTTTTCTCAGCCTAACTGTTAGGGAGAGAGAAAGGAATAGACAAAAGAGAAAATGGGTTGCTGACTGCTAGCTTTGACCCTGAAAGAAATTTTGCCTGGGGCAATGAAGCCCATGGCATAATTTCACCTAGTCATTATCCAGTGCTTTCTGGGGAAGCTGGAAGTTTCATGCTTTGTTTGGACACCTATTATATACATAGGATTTGTTGTTGTTGTTTAGTCCTTTAGTCGTGTTTGACTCTTCGTGACCCCATGGACCACAGCACGCCAGGCACTCCTGTCTTCCACTGCCTCCCACAGTTTAGTCAAACTCATGCTGGTAGTTTTGAGAACACTGTCCAACCATCTCGTCCTCTGTCGTCCCCTTCTCCTTGTGCCCTCCATCTTTCCAACATCAGGGTCTTTTCCAGGGAGTCTTCTCTTCTCGTGAGGTGGCCAAAGTACTGGAGCCTCAGCTTCAGGCTCTGTCCTTCCAGTGAGCACTCAGGGCTGATTTCCTTCAGAATGGATAGGTTTGATCTTCTTGCCGTCCATGGGACTCTCAAGAGTCTCCTCCAGCACCATAATTCAAAAGCATAAATTCTTTGGCGGTCAGCCTTTTTTATGGTCCAACTCTCACTTCCATACATCACTACTGGTAAATACATAGGATTTAGATATATATATATTTAATGACCTGTACATGTGATCTCTCTCTCCTTCTCCCTCAACCCCTAGTCCCCTAGTGCTGGGTAACCTCTGGGATGTGACTGACAGAGACATCGATCGCTACATGGAAGCACTTCTGAAGAACTGGCTCAAGGCAGGTTCAGGAGCTCCGTTCCTCCAATATGTCATACAGTCCCGCCATGCCCCCAGACTCAAATATATGATTGGTGCTGCCCCGATAGCCTATGGCTTACCAGTGTCTCTGCAGTAGAAAACAGGGCAAAAGCATGATACCTGGTTTCTGGTGGGAGGGATTTGAAAGGACTCAAATTACTAATTTTTTGTTGTTGTAAACGCTGAACTGCCTTAAATGGAAACTGCTGCTGGGGAGAAGGATAAAATATCTGGCCTTATGCAAGCTGGGTTGGTCACCAACTACCTTGCCTGACCTTCAGTGGAAAGTCTGCACTGCCTTTACAGGGGATGCTCCTAGTTAAGCTGCTGCTCTTTGCAATATGTAGCGTTTGCACAGTGTACAGTTTGCATTTCCAGTGATTAATTAAGTTATTTTAAAATGGATTTGTATTTTAATGTTTCAAAGCCTGAATAAAAGTTATAACAAATAAAGTGTGTGTGGGTTTGGCAGAGGGGGAGAAAAACTGATTAAGCTTGGAACAGGTGCCAAAAATCTAGTGCTGGCTGATGATTCCTGGAAGTCTTTCTAAAATCGAACATGGATTTACCATTCTAGCACTTGACCATGCTGGTTTAATATTCTGTTCTGGTTTGACCCAAGCAGCTACTGCATGCCTGTCTATCTTCTCTTGTGGGTTTATAATACCCCCACATCATCATCTCCTTACCCCTCACCATGATGAACAGAACAGGAGAATTACACTGAACAGTTTAAAACAAAAATAGCAACAACAACAAATGACAACATAATACAACAACATAATACGCACAGGTTCCCACATTAAGTCATAATTTGGGTTATCTTGGTGCAGAACCTTTTAAAGAATACTAACCTTAGGCACGGTTTTATCTACAGAATTAGGAGCACAGAGCTGTATAGACACTTCCTAGATTTATTGTAGGTGTGCCCCAGACCACCAGAGAAACCAAGTTGCTTCATTTCAAAAGCTCTAGAATAAATGTATTTTTCTCAGCAGATAGGCACTTCCAGATTTTGCTTTAAAAATGTAAAATTGAGCGCCCTTGATAGTCCCCAGGTTTTGCACTAGGATATTGAATAATTTTGTGCTATGTAGCCTTCTGTTACAAATGATTTAGTAGTTACCTGCACACAGACAAGGACCAGGAAACATAAATTGCCCCCCTTCACCACCATTAGGAATGCAACTTGCATCCCAGAGGGATGTGTGATATTTTTACTATAGCCACAACATGTGTGGGATGTTTGGAAAGAATATTGGATGTCTGGAAGAATAATGAAGGTGATCCTTTTCTCTCGTGTATCACAGTGTTCTAGTAATCAAATGTCTTGTGTTCGATTTTGATATGAATTTAAATGCTACTTTCCTTGATGAGGGTTACTAGTTACAGAGTGAAGAATAGTTCTGGAGCTCAGCACCAGAACCAAGCTTGAATGTCAGGCATGCAAAGTGTGTGTTTAGTCGTTTAGTCGTGTCCGACTCTTCGTGACCCCATGGACCAGAGCACGCCAGGCACTCCTGTCTTCCACTGCCTCCCGCAGTTTGGTCAAACTTATGCTGGTAGCTTCGAGAACACTGTCCAACCATCTCGTCCTCTGTCGTCCCCTTCTCCTTGTGCCCTCCATCTTTCCCAACATCAGGGTCTTTTCCAGGGAATCTTCTCTTCTCATGAGGTGGCCAAAGTATAGGAGCCTTAGCTTCAGGATCTGTCCTTCCAGTGAGCACTCAGGGATGATTCCCTTCAGAATGGATAGGTTTGATCTTCTTGCAGTCCATGGGACTCTCAAGAGTCCCCTCCAGCACGATAATTCAAAGTATCAATTATTTGGCGATCAGCCTTCTTTATGGTCCAGCTCTCACTTCCATACATCACTACTGGGAAAACCATAGCTTTAACTATAGAGAACTTTGTCGGCAAGGTGATGTCTCTGCTTTTTAAGATGCTGTCTAGGTTTGTCATTGCTTTTCTCCCAAGAAGCAGGCATCTTTTAATTTCGTGGCTGCTGTCACCATCTGCAGTGATCATGGAGCCGAAGAAAGTAAAATCTCTCACTGCCTCCATTTCTTCCCCATCTATTTGCCAGGAGGTGAGGGGCCCAGTGGCCATGATCATCTGCCTGTTATGCAGCCTTTTTTAGCGTGTCAACTCATCTCCTTTTTATCTGCAAAGTCACAAGCTCCCGCCCCAGTCTGCCCTTCGACTGATTTTAACAAAAATTAAGAAACAGGAGCAAAACAACTTTGAGCCGAATCACGAATCACCGGGCCGGGCCTGGACATCCTTACATAAATTCTCTATGCAGCCTCCTCGCCACTCTCGCCCCGCAGGAGAAGGACGCCGACATACAACCAGAAGTGAGGGCGACGTGTGGCATTGCCGGCTGGTTTTTTCCTCTTTGGCAGTTGCTAGGGAGGCGGGGCGGAGCTTCCGGTAGGTGCCGAGTCCCAATAGGCGGACTGATCATAGACTCCGCCGGCTGGAGAGGACGCCTGGCGCGGAGGGGCGCCTTTTCCCACCCTCGCCTCCCAAGATGGCGCAGCAGGTGAACATCACGGAGCTTTCGCTGCCGCAGTTGGAGGTGCTGAAGAACCAACTGGACCAGGTGAGGGAAGGAGCCTTAGCCACTGGGGGCGAGAGGGTCGGGTGGGGAATGAACGGCCGGCCGCTTCCCGCTCAAAGTCGCCTGAGGCGGGAGAGGGAGGTTGGGCGGCCGCGCCTAAGGCAGCCAAGTGGTAGGAAATGAATCGGGGATTTAGGGCAGAGATGGGGACCCTGCGCTTTCTTCTCCCCGTCCCACAAAAAAACCACCTTCCAAGGCTCTGCTGGACTGCGACTCCCATCAGCCCCAGCGAGCATAGCCAATGGTTGGGGGTGATGGGAGTTGGAGTCCCAACGGCCAGGTTCCCCACACTCGATTTAAGGCATTTTTGAAATGCCCCATGGCAAGGAAAAATTCAAGTGTGTCTTACAGGTTCCCTTTATGCCCGTGTTTTGAAAGCAGTGTGTCCTGTAGAAAACAAATACATAATGGTTTTTAAAAAATGCATGGGGGCTGTTAATTTGCCATTAAAGTTTGGGTCAAAATTCAAACAAGAATACGGTGGTACCTCGGGTTACATATGCTTCAGGTTACATACGCTTCAGGCTACAGACTCTGCTAACCCAGAAATAGTGCTTCAGGTTAAGCACTTTGCTTCAGGATGAGAACAGAAATCGTGCTCCGGCGGTGCGGCGGCAGCAGGAGGCCCCATTAGCTAAAGTGGTGCTTCAGGTTAAGAACAGTTTCAGGTTAAGTACGGTAAGTAAGTTCTTAACCTGAGGTACCACTGTAGTCGCACCACCCCATCAGAAAAGGCCAATGCTATCCTAAGCCGCCTCAGTGGAAATATAGTGCCCCAGGGATCAAGGGAAGTCATCGGATTGCTCTTATTCTGCCTTGGGTCAGACCACGCCTGGAAGAGCTGTGTCCAATTCCGGGCACCACAGTTTAAGAAAGATGCTTGGAAGCAAAGGAGGGCAAATCAAGACGATGGAGGGTCTTGCAAAATGAGGAATGGTCGAGGGGGGTTGGGTATGTTTAACCTGGAAAGGAAGAGACCGAGAGGAGTTAAGATTGCCACCTTCAACTATCTCAAGGGCTGTCACATGGAGGATGGAGCAAGCTTGCTCCAGAGGCCACAACCTGAAGCAACGGATTCAAGTTACGAGAAAGGAGATTCCTGCTAAACATCGGGAAGTAATTTCTGACAGTTAAGAGTTGTTCGATAGTGGAAGGGACTCCCTTGGGAGGTTGTGGGCGCTCCTTCCTTGGAGAATTTTGATCTGTCATAGATGATTTATTTGAGATTCCTGCATTGCAGGGGGTTGGACTAGATGACCCTTTGAGTTCGTTTCAACTCTACAATTCTATGATACTTGAAAGTATGTTCCACAGGACTCAGTGGGGGCATGCTCCCCAGTCAGTGTGGATAAGGACGCAGCTCGGCCTCCTTTTCTCCAGTGGAAGGGAGAAGGGCCAGAATCAAGGGTTGGGGGGTGGGAAGAGAAAGCTAAATTCTTCACTTGAGCAGCATTTAGTGGACACATCCGAGCTTCCTGCCTCATCATCCTGTGAAGCTCAGGATCTGAGCCTCAGGGGATCTGGGTATCCCTACTCTCAGGAAAGGAAGCGGGTGGTACTGTGGGTTAAACCACAGAGCCTAGGAAGGTTGGCGGTTTGAATCCCCGTGACGGGGTGAGCTCCCATTGTTCGGTCCCTGCTCCTGCCAACCTAGCAGTTCAAAAGCATGTCAAAGTGCAAGTAGATAAATAGGTACTGTTCCGGCGGGAAGGTGAACGGCGTTTCCGTGCACTGCTCTGGTTCACCAGAAGCGGCTTAGTACACTGGCTCCCTCGGCCAGTAAAGTGAGATGAGCGCCGCAACCCCAGATTCAGTCACGACTGGACCTAATGGTCAGGGGTCCCTTTACCTTTACCTTACTCTCAGGAGTACCATACTGCTTTTGAAGCAGAGGGCTTTGAGTAAGATTGGATCTCCATGAACTTTCGATTTTTTTGTAACCTACCTACCTCTTTCCTGTGGAGATTCAATCCCTTGCAAATATTTGTGTAGTACATGCATGCTTTCTTATTTTGTCACTTCCTTGACCTGGTTTGTGATGCTATGGGAAGATCAGGTAGCCTCAGTCTTCATTGTCTTCTGCACTTCAGTAATCCTTTCAACATTTTGATGTTATCTTCCTGTTAAGAGATTGGGAAGTGAGGGATGAATCACCCCCCTCACTTTGTAGTCTTTCCCCTCCTCCAAGTGATTGCAGAACTTTGTGAGTGTCCTCCAACGCTTACAGGGCTTTTTGATGGGAGCAGTTGGTGTTTCATTGAAGCAATATCCCACCATTACTGGAGTAATGTTTGTAGTACTTATAGTAGAATAGTGGCCCCTGGTGGCAACAAAGTTATTTGATGCTGAGCCTTGATTCTTGTATGCCTTCTATAGGAAGTGGAGTTCCTTTCTTCATCTATTGCACAACTTAAGGTGGTGCAGACAAAATATGTGGAAGCCAAGGACTGTCTGACAGTTTTGAATAAAACCAATGAAGGCAAGTGACTCTTTATTTTAAAATTTATATCCTGATTTCCCGCCCCCGAAAAAGAGGAATTCAAAGTGGGTTACAACAATGAAAATGCAGAACATTGACACAAATACAAAAAGTTAGTAGTGATGTATAATGATTCTGTTAACTTTAGGTCAAACATCTTCCTTGTTCTACTCCTTAGAATATGAGTGAAACATACCTTACTGTGGTTTCTTAGAAAATGGCATGAAAGATGATATGAAGGAGCTCGATGGTAGTTCCTTCAACTCAGATGTGTGTTTTTTTATGTTTTACAAATGTAACCAATAAAATACATGGTACAATTGGATTCTGACTTTGACAAATCATTATTGTGGAGATGCTCTGTAATGTAAAAGTCCTATATTTTTGTCTCATCAGGTAAAGAGCTACTGGTCCCACTTTCCAGCTCTGTATCCTTTCCGCAAGGAGTTGGTGGTATGGCAGCACCACAGCCTATCGCGCAAAACCTTTCTCCCTTAAGCAGCCATTCTTTTCCTATAATTTGACTGTTGGATTAATCTGCAACAAAGTGTCTAGAACAGGCACGGAGAACCTGTGGTTTGCAGATGTTGCTGAACTACAGCTCCCATCATCGTAACCATTGGCCTTGTTGGATGGGCCTAAAAGGAGTTGAAGTCCAACAATATCTGGAGAGCCACAGGCTCCCGAGCCCTGGCATAAAACTTTTCAGGGAGCAGCATCTCTCATAGAATCCTTCCATCCTCTCATCTGACCACATTTGTGGAGATACCTTATTAGAAGAGTAGAAACGTCTTAGTTCTCTCTGGAGCCCGTTTCAGGGTTCAGAGTAAAAGGCTTTAGCCTTTGGGATTTGTTCAGCAGCTGGGTTGAGCAGGTACATCTTGCACTGGCCGCCTGGATTTTTTATCTTCAGCACTTGTGTACTCCTATTCCCCGTGGTTCTTGATTTTTGTCCTACTACCCCAACTGTTTTTGACAAATGATTGGTTTTGGAATAAGTGCTACACATTTGTTTAAACCAAAGTTGAATGTTTAAGTAAGCCGGCTGCAGTTGGAGAAGGCACCCCTTGGGAACTGTATCCCCAATTGTTTTGACAACTCATACCTTTAATAATGTTGGATATTTTACATATGTCATAATGGAGACTTGAGTGTCAGTGATGTCAGCTTACAGCTGTGACCTCATCGTATCACGGACACTCAAGTCTCCATTATGACATATGTAAAATATCCAACTGCAGCTGGCTTACTTAAACCTCATTGTATCATGTGGTGCTGCAACCTCAGACTTAAAGATCATTTGCATCTTCAGGCTAAAACAGCTCACTGGGCAGCTGTTGACCAATCAAGGTAAAATATCCAGTCTTGTCTGGATTGAGCTTCTATGTATTGGCTGTCATTCCGTCCGTTGGTAAGACATCAATCTAGCACATGGTAGCTTGGGCATCCGTGTGGTCCACATGGAAGAGTGGACCACACAGGTTGTGGGCTACCTGCATGTCACATGGTTCCTCCCTGTTCCTTCTGCGTTTCCTTAACCTCTCTCACAGATGTACGTTCCTGGGAAGCTTTCTGATGTTACCAATGTCTTGATAGATGTAGGAACAGGTTACTATGTAGAAAAGGTAAGACTTCCGTTCTTGATATTCACGTGGAATTCTTATTAAAGCAGCTGCATGGTTTGAGTTCATGTGAAATGTTGGGGCCTGCTATGGTCTAATGCTCCAGTACTTTCTGCCTTGAACTGTTGGGTTGAGTTGAACCGTTCTCAAGAATAGATTTTGGTATTCTGCCTGAATGGACTGTTTCTGGGACTCTCAATATGGATGAGTTTTTGAGGGGCCCTGGAGGCTTATCAGCCTGCCCTCTTTGTCACATTTCCCATCATTTATGTCTGGGCCAGGGGATGGGAGGCTATGTCATTGAGAATGTACAAATTGAATTCCCATACCACTGTATAACCATAGCCGGCTTCATAAACGGGATTTGAATCAGAGATCCAGGAAAGGGATTTCTTGACAAATAGAATTGTTTTGATTTGATGGATTGCATTTCTCTGCTGCTTTTCCATTCAAATGAACCCAAAAGTGGCTTACAAACAATAAATAAAAATGACATAATAGAACCTCACAATTACAGCATAAATCATATAATATAATTAACAAAACAATTACAATATTAACAAACCAGCAACTAGAAAATAAGCTAAGAATCACATTAACAGCATAAGTCATATGATATGATTAACAATATTAACAAAATAACAGCTAAAAAAATAAGCTAAGCATTCTTAAGTTCATACAGAAACACACTCTCTTACTTCCAATGACTCATAAAACTTTGGCTCTATTCAGTTCATTAAAATAGAATTCTGTTAAGGAGGAAGCTTCCATTTTGTATGTAATAACTGTGCCTGTAGATTGCATCAAAGATTTATGCTGCTAGTGTGCCTGGAAGAGCACATTCCCTCCATGGGAATTAGTAAGAAAAATGGAATTGGGGACTAACAATGGGCTCCTCAACAGTTTTTGGTCCCAGCAGATGCTCAATTCTGCCCATTGTTGTTTTTGGCTGTCTCTAGAAGATTGGTAAATGGATTTCAGTGTGGATTGGTCCAATAGTATGGATTACTGTGTGTTGCTGGGAAGCTGATGCCATGGGCCCTTTCAGCATTTTAAGATAGATCCATGTTTTTTGATAGCGACCACACCACCCGGCATCAAATATGAAATGGCCCATGAATAGACTTGTTACTGGAATAGGCCTAACCTGAAAAGGAACAAATGTTCATCTTTGGGCATTGTGTCTGACAAACTTGAAAGAGAAGGCCAAACAGTTCCAGTAAGTCTAGTAAAATTTCTTAGCAGGGGTTTCGTATATCCAAAGAGACAGACTCTATGGCTGGTGCGAGTATAAAAGATTCTGGGCACGCCAGACTGGTTAAGGGTTCCCGTATGGTATTGGACTACAAGTCCCACCATCCTTTGCTGGCTGGGGCTGATGGGAGTTGTAGTCCACAGCATTTGGAAGGGCACCAGATTGGAGAATTCAAAATTGTTTTGGATATGCCTGCTGGGTCTGGCTCAGCACCCTTTGCCTAGAAAGCTATTTTGACGATATCCACCAAGTGCGTTTGATGTTGCAGTCAGTGGACGACGCCAGAGATTTCTTCAAGAGGAAGATTGATTTCCTGACGAAACAGATGGAGAAAATCCAGCCGGCGCTCCAGGAGAAGCACGCAATGAAGCAAGGTGGGGCCTGAGGGCAGGCAAAGCCCTGGAATTGGTGAGGCTCCATTTTGATCCGAGCAGCTGTGGCTGGGGTGAAGGTCTTTACTCTTCTTTGCTTCTTCTTTTGCAGCTGTAATAGAGATGATGAGCCATAAGATCCAGCAACTAACAGCAGCGGGGACCTCACAGGCAGCCGCAACAAAGGCCTAGCAAACACTGGTCACACAAATGCCTTCGCAGTTCACCATTTTGTGATGTAAACCCGATTTTGCTGCCCCAGGACGCAGCTGTGCAGCTGAGGGTGAGGAGGGGGTGGGGCGTTAGTTGCTTTAATAAATACGGGATTGTGATATAACAAAATCTTTTATGGGAACAATGACCATTTTGAGGATCCCATCCTTTTAAGGCGACGGGCTTTCGCCAGTTTTATTCTTGGGGTGGTTGTTATGTATTGCTGATTGTGACATGAGATGGCCTTTCATTTTTAAAGCCCAGTGGGAAGTTTTTGTCACTTGTAAATGGAATTGTACAAAATAAACTGGTAGGATGAGAGAAAATGCAATGTGTGTGGACCTGCTAGTGTGATCTTCAAAAACGAGAGGCAAAGGCAAGGAACTGGGAAATAGAAGTGAGCAGCTGTTAACCTCTTTAGATCTTGGGCAAATAACATTAATTAGATATATGTATGAAATGATATTGAGGGAGAATATGTCTATGTTCTAGGGCTGAGTATTGGATTGTACATTCACTAGGTATCTTAATAATAATAATAATAATAATAATAATAATAATAATTTATACCCTGCCCATCTGGCTGAGTTTCCCCAGCCACTCTGGGCGGCTTCCAATCGAGTGTTAAAAACAATACAGCATTAAATATTAAAAACTTCCCTAAACAGGGCTGCCTTCAGATGTCTTTTAAAGATAAGATAGCTGCTTATTTCCTTCACATCTGAAGGGAGGGCGTTCCACAGGGTGGGCACCACTACCGAGAAGGCCCTCTTAGTGTGGTCATGAGCATATTTATTCCAAAGTAAATCCAATAGGGCTGGTTTGCACTGCAAGCTTTGGACTCACATACTTTTCCCCTTATCCTCTGCTGCAGCATCGAGGAGGAGTCCAGAAGCTTTTTGTTTCTGTTTTAGAATAGGTATAACCATCTGTGTCATCTTAACCCAGACAAACTAGTTAATTGTAACAATGATTAGTTGAAAGAAGCAAGCTTAAGACCCTTAGGGGCGCACTCATATAGCAAGTCCCACAAGCACCAGTGCGTTTGCCCCCTCTCTCTTCCCCAAATTGGCTTGGTGGAGAGCTCCCAGAACAGCATGGGAGGGGGATTGCTCCATCTGGAAAGCTGAAATGCTTGCATGGTCTGAATGATTGCCATAGCACTATGTTGAATTTCTCTCAAAGTTTATGAAGCTTACTTGCTTCAGCCAGAGGGCGAGGAACAACCAGGCTTCCTGAAGTTCCTTCCGTTAATGCTAAACCCATGGGCCTCCAGTTGGGACTTTCAACTCCCATCATCTTACGCCAGAATGGCCAGTGGTCAGTGATGATGATAACTGGGAGTCCAACACCATATGAAATGCCTCAGCTTCCCTGTCTCTGCATTAAACCATGGTTGAGCTATATCCAAATGCAGCCATAGAATTCAATAAGCCCTAACACTTTCAGCCTGCAATACTAAAGCATGCTATCTCCTCCATATAGAGACATTTCATAGTTGTGTCAGCAGCCTGAATCTGTATACCTCTCATTCTCTTGTCTCCCTGTGTGATGAAGGACTATTTGTAAGTTTTCTCAGGAAACCAGAAAGCAAAGATGTTTCATTTTATAGGGGGGGAAACAGCAACTTTCCTCCCCTGCAGGAACCCTCAAGCATCTGAAGAACTCACTTATAGGCCAGATAATACTGTTACAACTATTGTAGAGGCCTATCCTCTGCAGTTTTTGCTTGACTGTAGTTGATAAAGTATGCTTGTAGTAATACAGTGGTGCCCCGCAAGACGAATGCCTCGCAAGACGGAAAACCCGCAAGACGAAAGGGTTTTCCGTTTTCAGAGGTACTTCACAGGACGAATTTCTCTATGGGCTTGATTCGCAAGACAAAAATGTCTTGCGATTTTTGAGGGGTTTTTTCGCTCCCCAACCCCTTTTTCTAAAGCGCTAAGCTGCTAATAGCCTTTTAGCAGCTAATCCGCTAATCCCTTAAGTCTTTAATAGCCGTTAATAGCCCTTAAACTGCTAATAGCGCTAATCCGCTAATGGGCTTGCTTCGCAAGACGAAAAAACCACAAGACGAAAAGACTCGCGAATCGGATTCTTTTCGTCTTGCGAGGCACCACTGTATAGTGATAGGTAGAGAAATGTGGGTATGCAAAAAGTATTTATCAGGAGAGGAACATGAGGCTGGGAAGATCAAGACCTATCTATGAAAACTGTCTTTTGCATAACTAGCATCCATAGCCATAAACTCCAGGAACAGCTTTAAAATGAACTACGTTCTGCCCCAGATGCCCAGTTTGTACCCTGCACTGCAAAAAAAGACTTGCTATGTTCTCTTCTTGGGCTTAAACGTCTTCTAGTCCATAGTGTCTCCTTTTCTTCTTCTTCTGTACAGCCCATCAGCCACCACAATCCCCCAGTGAGTGGCCTTTTTATCAGTGCCGTTCATCTCCTGTTCAGAATTTGGTCCATCTTCCCATTCCGCCACATTGCCTACCTTTGTCTCTCGAACTGCCCTTGTTCAATCGCAAACTTCTGAAAGAAAGAATGAGTTTGGCACTTTGAGATCAGGAGATACACAAAACTTTTATTTCACAAGGTTTTGTTCAATCTCCCTGTCCCCTCCTCAACCGCCGTCCAATCTCCCCTGCTCCAATGGTCCATGCTCCTTTCCTGAGGCAACTCACTTCTGCTGCGAGATGCTTCCTCGTCTGAATTCTTTCTTCCATCCAAGTCTCAGGGACACTTGCTGACTGGATCTCTTCCCCCTCCCTCCCCTTTAAGGTTTTCTATTATGGCTTCTAACTAAAGAATCCCCCCCCCCCCCCAAACACACATTGTATGTACAGGAGGAGGGTCCAGGGCCTGTAGATTCTCAGCAGCTGAGTTAGTTGTGCTCCGCTTTCATTCTGCCCCACCAGCAGTTCGAGATCTGGGCTGCAACCAGTCTCTCTCCTGACAGGGGCCTGAAGTCCAAGCTCTGAGCCCTGTCTTCTCTTCTTCTTCCCTCCTCCTCCTCCTCTTCTTCCTCGTCACCACCCAGTGGATTTTGCACGTTGGCCCCATCAGGGCCTTTGACCTGGTCAAGCGACACCCAGGTTGCAGTCCAGAGTCACCTTGGACCCCAACCTGTAGTCTTCAGGCCGCAAGCCTGGGCATCGACGTTTGGAATTCCTACCCCGCACGGGGGAACGAAAAACCTCAACGCACAAAGATGGGCTTGTGCACTCTCTTGTGGCGGATGAGCGTGGTTCTCTTGGTGAAACACTCTCCGCACTCCACGCAAATGAAGGGCTCCGAGGGGGCAACGCCATGGTGAGCCACGCGGTGGCGCTCCACCTCGGAAGGTGCCCGGAAGCGCTGCCCGCATTCCGGACAAGGGTGCCCGATGGGAGAGTCCGTGTCGTGGCGCAGGCGCTGGTGTTTGACCAGGCCGGCCGTGTGCGCAAAGCCCCGCCCGCACTCGGGGCAGCGGAACGGCCGGGCACCCGTGTGCGTCCTCCGGTGCTTGGCCAGGTTCTTGCTTTGGGTGAAGCTGCGCCCGCAGTCCCCGCACGTGTAAGGGCGCTCCCCCGTGTGTATGCGCTGGTGCTGGATGAGATTGGAGCTCCAGCTGAAGCTCTTGCCGCAGTCCCGGCAGACGTAGGGCTTTTCGCCGGTGTGCGTGCGCCGGTGCTGCACCAGGTGCGAATTCTGCGAGAAGCTCTTGCCGCAGTCGGTGCAGGTGCTGGGCCGCTCACCGGTGTGCGTGCGCTGGTGCCGCAGCAGCTTCGACCAGTGGCTGAAGCTCTTGCCGCACTCGTTGCAGATGAAGGGGCGCTGCTTGGTGGGGCGCGAGACCACTGCGGCGGCAACCGGCCCCTCGCCCTCGCCATAGCTGTCAGGGGCTAGCGGGCTCCCCTGCCGGTCCACTGTTGATCCTTCCTGCTGGGAATTTGCCTTCCAGTTGGACGGTCCATGCTGAATGCTGGATTGGATGGGCTCACGCTCCAGATCATCTTCACCTTTGTCAGCTGTAGGGGAAAAGAGCCACATAGATCAGCCACAGGAGCAATGCACCAAGACCCACAAGCTGATCCCCAGAAGTCAGAAAAATGGGTCTTTAAGCCTGAGGCTTTCAAAAATGGGAACCTACCAGGGCCGAGTTTAAAAAACAGCCACACACCTGCTCCTAGATAACCCAAGTGTTATGAAAAAGCTAATGGTGCAACCCACATTTATTATGATAGTTTGTATAATTTCTCCCATTTGGCATAGTTTTATTGCACCATTCCTACTATTTTCCCTAAGTGGCCAAGAAAAGCTGGTTTGGTTTAAACTTGCCAGTGGTTGTCCTGTCTGCATGCAAAACACCAAAATGATAGCTAATGTGTTTGCCCACGACCCTATTCTACATTTCAAGTTCAACTTCAAGTTTACCTTCCCGCTGGAGCGGTACCTATTTATCTACTTGCACTTTGACGTGCTTTCGAACTGCTAGGTTGGCAGGAGCAGGGACCGAGCTCACCCCATTGTGGGGATTCGAACCGCCAACCTTCTGATCGGCAAGCCCTAGGCTCAGTGGTTTAGACCAGGGCGTAATAAAAATGTTGTAATAACAATAATAGGATTCACACAAGGATGTGCAACTGGACCAAGCATCTTACCAATGTAAACTCTCCGAACAATTCCGCCATCATCCGAGTTGTGGATCGCCACACGACCTGGGCCTTCAGAGTCCATCTCAAAGAGCTTTTCCCCCCTCCAAGCCAGAATGCTATGGGGGGAATGAGAGAGTTGAAATCAGATGAAGTATCAAGCATTTCTGGAGTTGGTAACAGTTGTTCACAAACAAGCAGTACTGGGCGAAAGGGAACATAATTGTCTACCGCTTGAGATCGCTCAGCCTCTCCTCTGACTAACAAGCCATGCTCTCTCTTGTCTTCTGGTGGGAGCCATGCTGTACAGCGAGGCCTATCTAGCTCTGCTAATCTATGACCGCCACTTGGGAGGACTCAACCTCTACACCGAAAAGTGCCAAGGCTTCACAAAATAGCATGCTCTGATTTAACAGTCCTGTCCTGTAAAGCCCACCCTGCTCAGCGCTGACCAAAATGCACTCTGCACACGTCAAGCAACACTCTTTTTGTAGTGCCTCAACACGTTTCAGGGTTTGAACCCCAACAGTGGCGTAGCGTGGGGGGTGCAGGGGGGGCCGGCCACACCGGGCGCAACATCTGGGGGGGGGGCGCTCGCACTCGCAGTGCTAAAATCAGTGCTAAAATCCACGGGTTAAGGGGCGCAAATTACTTGCCTTGCCCCGGGTGCTGACAACCCACGCTACGCCACTGAGCCCCAACCTTGAAAATATGTTCCAGGGGTATTCCCAAATCAAACTATGCCTTGACCACAGAGCACAGAGCAAAAGCACTCCAGTTACCAGTGATTTGAATCTCATCCTTTCACTGGGAACGTGAGAACGCCTCCTAGCATCTCACGAGATGGGGAATCAGCTACTTTGTTCTGAAACTACCGCAGTGGTGTAGAACCTGTGTCCCTCCATGGATGTTGGATTCCAACTCCCATCAGCCCCAACCGGTATAGCCAACAGTCAGGGAAGATGGGAATTGTAGTCCAGGGCTCCTGAAACAGTGTTCAGTGCTACCAGCCCAGCATTTCCTGAAAAGATACAGGGGAAGACCAGTATACAACTTAAACCTTAATTGCTGTTCCACTTTTATTATTTAACAAGGGAGGAACCAAAAGGAACCATTCAAATAAAATACTAGATAAATTGCACCCATCATTCATCGGCCCATCTAGCCCAATGCTGCCTACACTGGTTGGCAGCGGCTCTACAAAGTTTTAGGCAGACTTCTCTCCCAACCCTACCTGCAGATGCCAGGGATTGATCCTGCACACAAAACAGGTGCTCTGCTATGAAGTCAAGGCCTCATCCCCTAAGCGGCAGAAGCCCAGCAGGGCTCCTCTTACATTTAACCTATTATTTCCTGCCCTGACTTTCAGCAGCTCTCCAGGCTCTGAAACAGAGGTCTCCCCCCAAAACCTGCTTCTCCCCCTCGCCCACTTCTCTTTTAATTGTCCCAGACTGACGCAGGAACCTTCTGCACACACAAGAGCATATGCTCTCCCGCTGAGTTATTTTCCTGTCCGGTATGCATGCAACCTCCCAACAAAATGTGCTTCAGACTTATTGCTCTATCCATAGGCAACTTTAACCGCTGAATCAATATATTAAGACCAATTGCGTTTGGCAGGATTCACTGCCAAGAAACTGCATGGGATTGCAGCCATGTAATCAAGCTACTGGTGAGCTACAGCATTTTCTAAAAAATGCTGCCAACTGTAAGCCTCCCACAATATGAATCCAGTCAACCAGAAGAACATCGGGGGGGGGGGTGGAGATGAGGGCAAAAGAATGATGATGATGATGATGAGAAGAAGCAGCAACTTGTAGCTTGTTGCACCTGGGGACCTAGTGACAATGAAAATGAAATAATAATAAGCTTGTTGCACATGCGGACTTAGTAACAATAAAGATGAAAATCAGGCCACTAATGCCTAACCATCCTTATAAAGGGTAAAGGGACCCCTGACCATTAAGTCCAGTCCTTGGCCGACTCTGGGGTTGCGGCGCTCATCTCGCTTTATTGGCCGAGGGAGCCAGCGTACAGCTTCCAGGTCATGTGGCCAGCATGACTAAGCCGCTTCTGGTGAACCAGAGCAGCGCACGGAAACGCTGTTTACCTTCCCGCTGGAGCGGTACCTATTTATCTACTTGCACTTTGACGTGCTTTCAAACTGCTAGGTTGGCAGGAGCTGGGACCGAGCAACGGGAGCTCACCCCGTCGCGGGGATTCGAACCGCCGACCTTCTGATCTGCAATTCCTAGGCTCTGTGGTTTCACCCACAGCACCATCCTTATAACAACATACAGTGGTACCTCGGGTTAAGTACTTAATTCGTTCTGGAGGTCCGTTCTTAACCTGAAACTGTTCTTAACTTGAAGCACCACTTTAGCTAATAGGGCCTCCTGCCGCTGCCGCCGTGCCGCCGGAGCACGACTTCTGTTCTCATCCTGAAGCAAAGTTCTTAACCCGAGGTACTATTTCTGGGTTAGCGGAGTCTGTAACCTGAAGCGTATGTAACCTGAGGTACCACTGTACAGAGGAACGGCCATGTAAGCTCCTTGCACACACACAAACAAATACATAGACCAATCACATGGCTGTTGCGCTCAAGCCACAATAAATCTGTTGGCCGCAATACTTAGAGCTTTAAATAGTGTCTTCTAAAGTTAAAAACCAGCCAACAGCACCTTCCCGTACCCCAAACCCCCACCCCCGATTCTGCACCGCTCAGGAAGATAAAGACCCATCCCCACGGCCGCCTTACTCAGCCCCGGAAACCTCTAACTGGATGCCCCGCAGCGATGCCTCGCTGCACCCCCGAAGCCGCAACTTTGAAAATGACAGCTTTCTGTCTCGCCCGAGGTGGCCATCTTGGGATCGAGCAATGTCATTGGGGGCAGAGGCGAGCAAGCAGGTGGCGGAGGAACGGGGGGGACAATCGGGGGCCAGCCGGACCCCGAAACCTTGCAGATCTGAGCCGCGATGCCACATCCCTGGAGAGAGGGAACCATTTCGAGATTGCACCGACGTGAGAACGAGAGAAAGAGAGACGGGAGCAATGGGAAGAAGAAGGAAACTCACCAAGGGTGGCAAGCGGGGAAGAAATCTGATCAATAATAAGCATGCAAAGTCTTTTGCAAAGTGAAAACAAGGGCGCAGTGCTGCCCACTCGGGATGCGGTTTGCAGAGGGAGGGAGGTCGTGCCTAGCGAATGCTCCCCTTGCAAATCTTGCCAATTCCGCTTGCAAATCTTGCAAATGCAATGATCTCCCCCCCCCCCCACTCCCGGTATCTCCCCCCCCCCCCCCCCCCGCAGATCCCTCGGTTCAAACTCACTTGCCGTGGGAAGATGAAGGAAGCAAGGTAACCCGTTCTGATTTATTTTTATTTTTCCAGACACCACCCCCCGCCTGAGGCAAGAGAAAGGAGGCTGAGCCACGGCAGCGATTGCACTCCTGCTCAACTCTCAGCTCAGCTCAGGGGGCTGCTGGGAACAGGAAGGTCCCAGTTAGATTTAATCCCCTATTCCACCTCCTCTCGGCTGCTTTATTTCCTGGTGATAGCTAGGAAGAGGGAGGTATTGCTAGCTCTATGGTTAAGAGATGGGGAGGGGGCGGTGTTGTCCTAGTAAATCAGCATGCTTTCTTGAAAAGGAAAGTGCGGTGTCTATTATATATGCGCCCTGAGGGGTGAAAGATGCCGTGGGAAAAGTAGGTGGGCGAGTTTCTTCTCCGTTAGGGACGGGGAGGTCAGCAGCTGGCTGAGAGCTGTTAACTTATATGCAGAATTCATCATGCGAAAGCCTGGGCTGGATGAATCCCTAGCCGAAATTAAGACTGCCGGAAGAAATATCAACAACCTCAGATATGCAGATGACACACCATTGATGGCAGAAAGTGAGGAGGAATTAAAGAACCTTTTATTGAGGGTGAAAGAGGAGAGCGCAAAATATGGTTTGAAGCTCAACATCAAAAAAAGGAAGATCATGGCCACTGGTCCCATCACCTCCTGGCAAATAGAAGGGGAAGAAATGGAGGCAGTGAGAGATTTTACTTTCTTGGGCTCAAGATCACTGCAGATGGTGACAGCAGCCACTAAATTAAAAGACGCCTGCTTCTTGGGAGAAAAGCAATGACAAACCTAGACAGCATCTTAAAAAGCAGAGACATCACCTTGCCAACAAAGGTCCGTATAGTTAAAGGTATGGTTTTCCCAGTAGTGATGTATGGAAGTGAGAGCTGGACCATCAAGAAGGCTGATCGCCGAAGAATTGATGCTTTTGAATTATGGTGCTGGAGGAGACTCTTGAGAGTCCCATGGACTGCAAGAAGATCAAACCTATCCATTCTGAAGGAAATCAGCCCTGAGGACAGATCCTGAAGCTGAGGCTCCAAGACTTTGGCCACCTCATGAGAAGAGAAGACTCCCTGGAAAAGACCCTGAGATGGAGGGCACAAGGAGAAGGGGACGACAGAGGACGAGATGGCTGGACGGTGTTCTTGAGGCTACTAACATGAGTTTGACCAAACTGTGGGAGGCAGTGGAAGACAGGAGTGCCTGGCGTGCTCTGGTCCATGGGGTCACGAAGAGTCGTACACGACTAAATGAGTAAACAGCAACAACAAACAAATTCTGCCCTTTTCCCCTTATGGGGTATCCAAGACCCCGTGGGTTCCCTATTGGTAGGAGAAAATAACAGAGGCCAACCAGACGATATTGAGAAGCAAAGCAGCTAGTAAGCCTGATCTTTATTAATGCTGTTGCAACAGGGTGCTCCCCTCACACGCAGGAAAGGAGGAGGACCCAGAACCAAGGTGTGCCTGCCCTTATATAGACATTTTAAATTCCCTGCCCTGGAGCTCAAGACCACCCCTCCATACATCATGCATACATCACAGAAGGGGTGTCACCCAAGACCACTCCCCACAAACATCATACCTACATCACAGAAAAGGTGGTCTACAACAGAAATTTGAATGTTGTTGTTTTTCCTGTCTGCCAGGTTATCTGATAATGCCTTATCTGATTCTCTTTCCTGGTAGTCTGTTACCCTTTGAAATGGTGATTACTCAGTTCCTGAGACAATGGGAAGGCTCCCTCCTTGCAGAGAAAACATTTGGTCAGTTTGGGAGTCAAAATGGTTTCAGGACAGTCTTCCTGTTCTGATCTGTGTACGTGCTTGCATGGTACAGTTATGAACATTTATTATATAGATAAGACCTTAAATTTTTTTATTACAGTGGTTCGCCTCAGGTGCCAAAATATATTGGGTAGGGTTTTTGTGTACTTAAGCCCAAGGCCCTTAAGCAAAGGAGGATTGGCTTAGCCTGCCATATGCTGAATAAAGATAGTGTAATATTTGTGACCTGCAGAGGGGGCCCCTGTAAGTCCAGGATTTGAAATAATTTAAGGGTGCCGTTGACAGGATGTGCGTACCATAGCATGCCGGATCATATGGAAGAAAGTCTCATAAATTTGAGTAGTAGTAGTGTGAGGGACGTTGTGGTACTCTGCATTAATTCCTCCAGAGTAAACAGCACCTATTAATGTACCTGCCAAAGGGTGGAAGTCGACTAAATTTTACACACAAGTGCTCTGGTCCATGGGGTCACAAAGAGTCGGACACGACTGAATGACTAAACAACAACAACAACAACAACAGGCCCACTGGATTTAATGGAGATGACAGAGGCGGTATACACACTGCTGTTTACTCTAGCTCCTGTATGCTTCCAACACTGGTGTTTGAAGCATGACGTCCGCCATAATCCATATGTCTTAAATGTACTCAATTTAAGGGTGGAAATGCTTCAAGGGGCGTGTTATGGGTTTGATTTGCAGATCACACTAAGCCAAACCATGACTCAGCATGAACACACAAGCATGTGGGCTCCTAAGGAAGAGATCCCGGACACTTTGCTGCTCCCTGGTTGTTCTGCCATTGGGATGAGCTAAACTAAGCTTAGTGTGTAGTCTGAACCAAGGCATGTGGGTTAGTTCTCCCAAACAAACCACAAATCATAGACCATAGGACAAGCCTTGGCTACAGCTCTTGGTTTGTCTGAAGAGAGCCAAACCATGAGCTCAGGTTTGGATGACACACTAAGCCAGGGGTCACCAAACCTTTTCAGCTGGGGGCCGGTCCACTGTCCCTCAGACCTTGTGGGGGGCCGGACTATATTTTTTTGGGGGGGGAAATGAACGAATTCCTCTGCCCCATAAATAACCCAGTGATGCATTTTAAATAAAAGCACACATTCTACTCGTGTAAAAACATCAGGCAGGCCCCACAAATAACCCAGAGATGCAATTTAAATAAAAGGACACATTCCAGTCATGTAAAAACACGCTGATTCCCAGACCGTCCGCGGGCCGGATTTAGAAGGCAATTGGGCTGGATCCGGCCCCCGGGCCTTAGTTTGCCTACCCATGCACTCAGCCATGCCGCAGCACAGCTCAACACAACAGCTGAGCAACCAGAAGTAGAGCCAAGTTACCTAAAACAGTACAAAAATATATATATATTTGCAACCACAGCCGCTTGAATGCTATTTTCCTAAAGATGGAAAGAAGAAAATGTCCCGACTAAAGGGGAATGGTGACAGAAACTACTGGATTATGCAGAATTGGCTAAGTTTAACAGAAGAATAAGAAATCAAGATGACAAAGTTTTTAATAAAGAATGGAAACCGTTTGTTGAATATTTACAAGACTACTGTAAACAGATTAAGACATTAGCAAGATTAATGTAAAAATGTGCAGTGATATAAAACATATATTGAATATATGGGATAAATAATAAATAGGTTTAGTTCGGAAATGCAGTAAAAATATTATAAACGTAAGGAACCGCAGAAAGAGGGGGAGGGGAGTCGAAATATGACACATGCAGTAAGTTGCTTTTTAATAGGTTTTGTTTTTGTTGTAAAATGAAAATTATATATAATATTTATAATAATAAATTTTATTTATATCCCGCCCTCCCCAGCCGAAGCCGGGCTCAGGGCGGCTAACAACAATAAAACAGTACAAACAACACTTTAAAATCATTCATTATAAAATTAATTAATTATTAAATTAGTTACCATGTGGTAACGTAACCGTCCACTTGCCCTCTGCCACTCGGCCACACTACCCTGTCTCTGCTCTCCGGCCAGACAGGACCCCTGAGTAGCCCAGGCAAGCGGGGGTTACTATTTTACAAGACAGGACAAATTATACTGCTAGCTGCCACCACCCCCTTAACCCGGGGAACTCCAAGCCACAACCCAGGGGGAAATATGGAGTAAATTGGCTACCATCTCTTCTGGATCCTGTGTGTGTTTGGCTTTTCCTAGCACAGCATGAGAACCAGGCCATTGAGTCCCAAAACACAGAAGCCTGACGTGCTTTTGATCCCATATACAATCAAACTAGAGCCAAAACTTGGAATGTGAGTGATTTTTCAAAGTTTAGTTTCAAAACCTGACTTGGAAGTATATTTAAAGCCTAACTTTTCAGCTTTGCTGATTCACTTCAAGGTGGTCATAGTAAAGTGTTTCTGACACCCACGTTGTTCTTAAACCCGTCAACAGTGCAATTCCTTGCATGCCTTCTTAGACCTAAGTTCCATTGAGTTTGGTGTGTATAGGATTGCAGCCCACAATCTGTACAGGAGAGCAATGGATGGGAAAATTCAATTGGAAGGGTCAACTTTAACTTTCTTTTTGCGGGCAGATCCGAGTTCAGAAAATGTGCACGAGAACATTCCCTACAAAAAACTGTTTCAGTTTTACATATCGGCCTGCTCTTTTACACAGTACAGTGGTGCCTTGCAAGACGAAAAGAATCCGTTCCGTGAGTCTCTTCGTCTAGCGGTTTTTTCGTCTTGCGAAGCAAGCCCATTAGCTGATTAGCGGATTAGCGCTATTAGCGGTTTAGCGGCTATTAGCGGCTATTAAAGGCTTAAGGGATTAGCGGATTAGCTGCTAAAAGGCTATTAGCAGCTTAGTGCCTTAGAAAAAAGGGGTGAGGAGCGGGGGAAAAAACCCAGGAATCGCAAGACATTTTCGTCTTGCGAAGCAAGCCCATAGCAAATTCGTTTTGCGAAGCACCTCCAAAACGGAAAACCCTTTCGGCTAGCGGGTTTTCCGTCTTGCGAGGCATCCGTCTTGCGGGGCACCACTGTACGCGGTTTGGTTTGGTTTTGTAGCTCACCCCCACCCCAAACGCTAAGCCACGTGCAGTTTCTGGTGCCTCCTGAGCTGCGCCTTGTGCCGGAAACCCTCCCTGCACTCCTCGCAGATATAAGGCCTCTCGTCTGTATGGGTGCGCCGGTGACGGATTAGGTTCGAGCTGACGCTGAATCGCTTCCCGCACTCCACGCACGCGTAAGGCTTCTCTCCCGTGTGGGTCCTCTGATGCTGGATAAGGGCAGAGCTCTCGCTGAAGCGCTTGCTGCAGTCCCTGCACTGGTAGGGCTTCTCACCTGTGTGTATCCTCTGGTGGGTCAGCAGGTTGGAGTTCTGGCTGAAGCCTTTGCCGCAGACAGCGCAGCTGTAGGGCTTCTCCCCTGTGTGGGTGATCTGGTGCCTGACGAGGTCCGAACTGCGGCTGAAGCCCTTGCCACACTCGTTGCAGATGGTGGGCCTCGCAAGGGGTCTTTGCAAAGCCAGGAGGTCCTTTAGCCTTTCAATGCCTTCTTTGCACTGAGACGACACACCAAACGTCCTACTAAGGGCTGTGGTTTTCCTCCTCTGCCTCCCCGGCTCACTCTGGCTCTTGCAGTCTCTTTCCTGATTGCCGCTGTCCAAAGTTCTCCCCTGGGAGTGTTCCTCTGCCCCATGAAGATCTGTTCTTATGGGGTCTTTCTGGGTAAGGCTGCCTTCCTTCCTTCCGCTCTCCATTATTTTTTATCCTGGAATGAGAATTCAACTATCAGCAGAATATATCTAAGTGGGGTAGGAGAGCTGAGGGGGGAAATAATTCACACCTGACAACCATAGCTGTCAAACGTCCCTTATTTGGCGGGACAGTCCCTTATCCCAGCACCATGTCCTGCTGCTGTCCCTTATTGATGATGTCCCTTAAATAAGCTACTGAAGGTAATGGGGCCCTTTCTATGCCCAGCTGTCCTTTGTCAACAACAAATTGTTGCTGTTTTTTTGTGTTGAATATATGCTATATGGTAATTTATGGACCTAATAGGTATCTAAAGCCATTTGCATGCAACAAAATATGTATTTTATCAAAGTAATTGTTGATCCCTTATTTTGGCTGCTGATCCCTTATTTTCGAGGCTGCTGGTCCCTTATTTTCAAATCTGTAAGTTGACAGCTATGCTGACAACCAATGCTCCCCTTTGGTTTCTGATAGTACATGGGTAGATAAGTCTAAAAAGCCTGGGACACAAATTTTCATAGCCCTCTAATCTTGTGTATGGTGGCTCATTTGCCAGAAGTAATGTATTTAGTGTTAACTCTGGAAGCTTTTGATTGTGAAAGGCATCATTTTCTAATTCTGAGAGATACCCAAATGGGGCAACTCAATTCTAATTGCAGTACAGCACTTGACATGCAGTGGTGTTTAAGTATTATATAATATTCAAGAGGTGGTACACCACAGGATTAATATTTGACACTGTTGCTGCAACTGGAATTGTGTACACACACAGGAACAGGGAACTCTGTTCCAAATACAGAGTGGTCAAGTGAGGCTGAATTGGCACACTCCTTGCCACCAGCACCTCTCTGAAAACATTCTATGTGTGCTAAAGTTGTGTGCTAGAGTCCAATGGGAGAATTTGTGTTAGTAATAATATTTAATCTAGAGTTATGAGTGAGTCCCAACCCCAGGTCTGGCTTTTCAGCCACACCCAGGACCATCTGTCTGTTGGGTTCCTCCTGTTAGAGTGGGATAAAGGTCTACCCAGGGAACAAAGACTGATTGTTCTGGTTGTCACAGATTATGATATAGTGATGTGAGGTAAAGGTAAAGGGACCCCTGACCATTAGGTCCAGTCGTGACCGACTCTGGGGCTGCGGCGCTTATCTCGCTTTATTGGCCGAGGGAGCCGGTGTACAGCTTCTGGGTTATGTGGCCAGCATGACCAAGCCGCTTCTGGCGAACCAGAGCAGCGCACGGAAACGCCGTTTACCTTCCCGCCGGAGCGGTACCTATTTATCTACTTGCAGTTTGACGTGCTTTCGAACTGCTAGGTTGGCAGGAGCAGGGACCGAGCAACGGGAGCTCACCCCGTCGCGGGGATTCAAACCGCCAACCTTCTGATCGGCAAGTCCTAGGCTCTGTGGTTTAACCCACAGCACCACCCGCGTCCCTCTGATGTGAGGTAAGGGTGTATAAAAAAAATAGGGGATTGCACAACAAGCAGAAAAACACAAATGAAAACTGGATTTCAAAATATTTTCAAATTCAGCCTTGATTCTATTTGCAATAAAGACTAACCTGCTGGCTCCCCCCCCCCCCCCCGCAAATACCCTCTGGACAAGGGCATGTTGAGATACAGTCTGGGTGCATGTTGAACCCACCAGAGCAACAGCAGTTAGCCCCCACCCTCGGCATCTGTAAAATGGTAAGAATAAAGCTACCTTGCAGAGAGATAGAGAATTCAGTGCTTTGCACTTCATTGTACTGTACAGCAATGGAATTAAACACCCACGCCCACAATGGGAAAGGAAAATCATCAACCCCCAGTTTTGACACTTCAGGAGTGTGGCTTGATTCAGAGCATAGTGAAATGATGAGATTTGGGGGTGGGCTGCTGCAACAGCTTCAGATTTTCTTTTGTTTTTCATACGTATTAACTGGAATGCATTTTATTACAATGATTGCAAGTGCGGTACTTTTCCCAGAATCCTGTCACTGACAAGAGTCCATCTATCCAATAAAGCAGATCTGATAAAAAACAGAGTTTCCTTCCAGCAGGCAGAGTCCAGACCTAGTTGTTTCTGCTAAAGCTAATCATCCTCCACGCTTCCCCATCTTGCATCTACTCACCGCTGCTTTGGGCGCGGAAGATTTTTTGGTTTCGGCTGCTGCATGTACGGAGAGATGAGAATTCACTGCAGGCACCACAGGGTAGAGACTCAGAAACTCAGAGCCAGATTTTGCTCAGCTCCACCAACATTTAAGGTGGATTCTGGGGAAAGGAAAGTCCTTTCTCCATCCAACCCCAGTCTCCACCTCCGATCCTAGGAGGCGACAGATGTGGTTGCATTCGCTGCTGCTTTCATCCTTGCCTTCCCCTTTGAGCGTCTGGCTGGCTGGCTTTGCTCCTCTCCGGCTGGAGGAGCGTGTCTGGGAAGAGGGGAAGGGCTGTCTTTTGTTCAGAGACAGCAGAGGTCGGATTCAGCCAGTGGCATCCTCTGCAATGCCCTTGTTTTATTTACACAATGCCTCCCCTTAAGTTATCCACACCCAAGCATAAAGATATATTCTTCCAAGTCTAACTTTACCACCTGTAGACTGCAATGAACCCTATTAACGATGATAATTATGATGCTATTTTAAGCGAAACCTCCAGGCACGGAATTCCCCCAAAATACGATTAAGCTGTATGTAACGATAGCAGCTAGGATTCTTTACGCACAAAGCTGGAAGGAAGAAGTTCCCACCAAAGAAGAATGAATAAGCCATGGAGGGTTGGCAAATCTAACAGCAAAAATAAGAGAGCCTAATGATTGTTTTGTGGAAGAATGGAAGCCCCTTTTGGAATATTTAAATGGAAGCTCCTTTTGGAATATTTAAAGAAATATTATGGTATGATCATGGGCGTAAATAGGTTGGGGTTTTTTTGAGAAGTCACGGGTAAAAATACCACCCCAAAAGGGGGACAGGCTTTGGTTGGGGGTGGGCAGAACCTCAGTTATGTCCATGAGTGTGATGAGTTTCTGAGCAGGATTTGAACTATGAGCAACAGACAGGCTTAGAGATTATTGTGTCGTGGTTATGAGAGAGAAGACAAGGTTGCAGCAAGGCGGAGAAATTAAAAACACCATGGAAAATGGGAGGGGAGGTCAATAAAACTAAAGAGAAAATTATTATGTGTTGGAATGTATTCTTGGATTTATATATATATATAATAATAATAAAATGAATTGAAATAAAAAAGAAGGAACTCCCAGACGTTGCCAGCCTTCACGTCACGTTTGCAGACCTGTTTGTAACGCAGAGCCAAACAAAATTGTGCATGGGACCTGAATAATAATAATAATAATAATAATAATAATAATTTATTTATACCCCGCCCATCTGGCTGGGTTTCCCCAGCCACTCTGGGCGGCTTCCAACCAAACACAAAAATACAATAACCTATTAAACATTAAAAGCTTCCCTAAACAGGGCTTTTAGATGTCTTCTAAAGGTTTGGTAGTTATTTTTCTCTTTGACATCTGGTGGGAGGGTGTTCCACAGGGCGGGCGCCACTACCGAGAAGGCCCTCTGCCTGGTTATCTGTAACTTGGCTTCTCGCAGTGAGGGAACCGCCAGAAGGCACTTTGAGCTGGATCTCAGTGTCTGGGCAGAACAATGGAGGTGGAGATGCTCCTTCAGGTATACTGGACCCAGTGGCGTAGAGTGGGGGGGTGCAGGGGGGGCCGGCGCAACATCGGGGGGGGGGGCGCTCGCACTCGCAGTGCTAAAATCAGTGCTAAAATCCACGGGTTAGGGGGCGCAAATTACTTGCCTTGCCCCGGGTGCTGACAACCCACGCTACGCCACTGACCGGACCGAGGCCGTTTAGGACTTTAAATGTCAGCACTAACACTTTGACTGGTGCTCGGAAACGTACTGGCTTGAAGCGCTGCTTTGCCTCTTCCTCCTCCCCTCCCGGACCTAAAATTTAGCCAGGCCCAGAAAACGCCCCCGTGGGGGAAGAAAGAGAACCTTTGACAGAAGCTGCTAAGCGGTGTATCCCTGGAACTCCCTTCGCCGGGGAAATACTGTATGACTTGTTCGGAGAGCCGCGAGAGGATTGACAGGTAGAGGGAGGAGTGGGGCGGGCTTTAACAAGAGACCCTCGGCAATGATTGGAGGAGACTGGTGAGGAGGGCGGGGCCGCTGAGACAGAACGGAAAGAGCGTCTTCGCCCTGCGCCTGCCTGAGGGGCTTCTGCTGCTGCTTCTTTTTTACCGCTTCCGGGTCACCGGGGTCAGCGGCGCTTGAGCTTCCGGGGCCGCTGCTGGAGGGCGCGCGGGCCGGGGTCGACGCCGGGTCGGTGAGTGAGGCGGCGGCGGCGGCAGGGGCCGGGCAGGCCTCGCCCTGCGGTGCGGGGTCGGCTCCGTCTGGCCTCCGCGGGCGGCGGAGGTGGCACCACCGGGGAGGGGCGCTGGTGGGGCTGGTGGTGAGCGAGAGGCGACCCCTGGGACCCCCGCATGGGCAACCCCCAGCACCACCGCCTCTGGGCGGCCTCTGTGGGCTCCAGCTCGCCTCTTTCCCATGCCCAAAAATGTCTGCCACAACCACAGCAACAATTGTTGTTTAGTCGTGTCCGACTCTTCGTGACCCATGGACCAGAGCACGCCAGGCACTCCTGTCTTCCACTGCCTCCCTCAGTTTGGTCAAACTCATGCTGGTAGCTTCGAGGACACTGTCCAGCCATCTCATCCTCTGCCGTCCCCTTCTCCTTGTGCCCTCCATCTTTCCCAACATCAGGGTCTTTCCCAGGGAGTCTTCTCTTCTCATGAGGTGGCCAAAGTATTGGAGCCTCAGCTTCACGATCTGTCCTTCCAGTGAGCACTCAGGGCTGATTTCCTTCAGAATGGATAGGTTTGATCTTCTTGCAGTCCATGGGACTCTCAAGAGTCTCCTCCAGCACCAGAATTCAAAACAATACAACAACAGAATACAAGCAACAATACAACAACAGAAATCCCGCCAAGCTTCTGTGTTGTGCATACAAAGATCTAGGTGGCTATAGAGAGAGAGAGGTATTCAAAATGTACATGGGCATTGGCAGGGAGGGCATCTCCCCCCCCCCCATCAAAAAAAAAAAATACTTAATTTAGAAATAGTAGAAAGATTTTGGACAGGTTTTTCTGAGCACTTGGAGTCTAAAGAAAGTAATGTAAATTAACTGTTGTTGTGAGAGATCATTCCAAATTTGCTAGACAGAGCCAGACAGAGGATGATGACAGGTGGTGGTCCTGTCCCCACCCCCCAACATAAATCCCGGCTACGCCCATGAAAATGTATATCCTTATATGTCAAGTTACATAGGGAGCCTGTGTGTGAGGCGAGGGTATGTGGTGATTATGCAGCTTGCATTGAAATGCAAAAGGTAACACAGAGGCAGTGCTTCTTAATTCAAAACCACAAGAGAGTCTTGTTGCCTCTTAAACATTTATGATGACATGCTTTGTTTGCGTGGTCTAGAGTTCATGTCATCAGGTGCGTGACGTGTTAGCCCAGGTTAGCAGTGTAAGCAGTGAAGCGTGGGAGAAGCAAAATGCAAGAATGCAAACTGGCAATTATGTTAAAAACTTGCATATGTGTAAAGCACAGTGGTAGTCACAAAGAAGTGTTTGATGAGAACGCAAGCATTCTGGCGTTCGTAACCTATTTAACATCTGTAATAGGATGAAAATGACTTGCCACAGTGACACACTAGTCCTCAAAGCTATTCTTCAGGTGGCATGTTAAGCTTGCTGCTGAAGAGTTCTGGGAATCTGAATTCTTGCTCGTTACTTTGTGATCTTTCAGTTGGTCTTAACTGAAAGGTGTTAATTAATCCTACTGCTATTTCTGAATTGTTTTCTAATTAACCAACAGAGCTCACTAGAACCTCAGTCAGCTTACACTAAGGCTATTGGAAGACGTTTTATGTAGTAATATGTCAAATGGTGTCTAATGCATCCCTTGGATCAGGTCAACAGTGAAACATACATGTTTCCTCTTTTAGTAGGAGTGCATTTCGGTATGAGCAGTGATAAATGGCATGCATGTAATGCGTGACAGGGAAGGGCTGCATTATGCATTGTGACTAAAGTGCTTTCACCCAGAATACATTCAAGAGTTATAGACAGGCAGCACAGCTGTCTGGGAGCTGGCAGAACTAGGCTGCTGACTGCTTCTTGTTTGTTTCTCATGGCCTCATAGTTATTCCCTTACAGTACACCTTTTGGGAATTAGTGGTTTATTATTTATCTGTTTCATCTCATTCCTAATTGGACCTAATTGGGGTGGGACCTGTGTATATAGAGATACATAGAGATAGTTTATTTTAGGTTGTTTAGTCCTTGTTTTTAATGTTCATTTTTGTAAGTTGCTTTGAGTTTCTTTTTTCTTTTTTAAAAAGCAACTAATAATAATAAAGTGTGCCTTGTGCCACCCAGTTTTTCATCTTGTTTATAAAAACAAATTAATGAGATGATGCTTGCATCACATATACTATAACTTAATAGCCTTGGGTGCTACTTGTACACTGACAGCTTGCAAAACTGGAGCAGATTATTGAAATCAAGGTGACTTGCTGAATTGAATACTTTTATTCTGTTGCAAAATTTGCAGGGCCTTGTATTTTTTCTTTAAAATTTGAAACCCTTCTAAAACAAGAACAAGAATGATGAAAAAGGAAGCACAATGTATTTTAAAAGGTAACTAGTCTAGGATGTAACACTTGCACAATAGATATGATTGCATCATGCAGTTTGGTTTCACTTTTTGTTCTTCCAGACATGCAAATAATGCAACCGGATCCTCCGTATAAAAGGAGTTCTGTTGCCTGCTGCCACAGTGTGCCTTGAATGTCTGCTATTTTTTCAGTATTGTTGCATTGCATATGAACTCTTTTGGCAAGATATTGAGTGTTTGGAATGCTTATAGCCTAGAATGGGTTCCACACAGATTTCTGTTGTGAAGTGACTGCCCCAAAGTCATCCTGCATGAGAAAAACAGTTACAGTAATCTGCCAAAAATAAGCGGGAACATCCATCGAGAATAAGCTTACCACCAGCCCCCTTCGCACTTTTAGATGCTAGTTTTCCCTTGTATTCTTCCAGTTCAGTACCCTTCGTTAATCCCCATCTTCTTATCTTTTTCATACTCACTCTCTTGTTTTCACTCAGTTGTTTCTCAAATGCCTTGGTGCTTGTGCATTTTGGCTCCTGAATGCCGAAAACCCAGAAGTAAGTGTTCCGGTTTTTGAACGTTCTTTGGAAGCCAAATGTCTGACCCGGCTTCCGATTGAGTGCAGGAAGCTCCTGCAGCCAATTAGAAGCTGCACCTTGGTTTTCAAACGGTTCCAGGAGTCAAACAGACTCCCGGAACGGATTAAGTTTGCCAGCCAAGTACTGTACCAGGGTACTTGGCTAACCAAGTCCCTTTAGAACGCATGCCTGAGGTCCTGATTGTTTTAATTAGCTGTGCACTGAACAATTCAGAAGAGGCCATTAAAAACACAAACACAAAAACTCCTCCACTGCTTCTGCTTCTGTTTATCTCTAGATTATTATCCCTGTGGTCAGGGTCCTGTTGCTTTAAAAACAACAACCAGTACAATGCCTCTGTTGACTTTTAGGTTCTAAATACTGCATGTTATCAATATTGAATTTTACAGTGCAGAACCTCCTACTCACTTAGGTTTCTGATCCACCCATTTTTGCAGTTTGCCATACAAACCATATTGGTTCACTGTGACCTCTGTTTTATAGTAAAAAATACCCACCTGTTCTCTTCCCATTGTCACAGTAACTTATCACAGAATGATTTTCAGCCTTCTGTTTGTAGTGGGAGTAAAGTTGTACAGGTGCTGGATGACCTGTTCCTTAGCAAGTGAAAGGAAGATCAATACCAAGCAAACCCACTACACATAGTGACCCAGTGTTAATCTGTTAAAGCTGTATTGAGTCTGACTGGCCATCTTAAGAACAGTTGCAGCATGTGCCTCAGTTTGTTCTAGCCAAAGTATTAATATACTTCAGTCAAATAATTGGCCTTTCTAACCCACCATTGCCCACTTTGACTGGCTGGGGCTCTCTAAGCCTAAAGCAGAGATATTTCTTAGCTCTGCCCTGCTATTTTTTCAAAAATTATAGCTCAAAATGCATAGGCCATTGGATTAGGAAGGGGCAGTAGCAATGTACTCGAGCACATGCGTCATATGCAGATGATCCCAAATTCTATCACCAGAGTCTTCAGTTAAATGATTGTGGGCAGAACAAAAACCTGCTGACCTTTAAAGCCCTAAACGGCCTCGGTCCAGTATATCTGAAGGAACGTCTCCACCCCCATCGTTCGGCCCGGACACTGAGGTCCAGTACCAAGGGCCTTCTGGCGGTTCCCTCATTGCGAGAAGCCAAGTTACAGGCACCCAGGCAGAGGGCCTTCTCTGTAGTGGCTCCCGCCCTGTGGAACACCCTCCCACCAGATGTCAAAGAGAACAACAACTACCAGATTTTTAGAAGACATCTGAAGGCAGCCCTGCTTAGGGAAGCTTTTAATGTTTGATGTATTATAGTATTTTAATATTTTTTTGGAAGCCGCCCAGAGTGGCTGGGGAAGCCCAGCCAGATGGGTGGGGTATAAATAAAGTATTATTATTATTATTATTATTATTATTATTATTATTATTATTATCCAGGAGACCACATAGAGCGGCTATTGGTCAAAATAGACCATGAGTGGAGACTCAGAGCCTGAATGCCTGACTGTCTGGTGCTTGGGCCTCTTCCCAGTCCACACCTTTTGCCAGCCCTACTTTGTACCCCACTTGGGTGCTTTTGCCCAACTGCAATATGTCCTTGATGTGATTATGCCTCTTGCATGCCTGGGTAAGTTGTGGGGTATGTGCACCTGAGTGTATGGAAACCTCTGGCTTTTGCATAGCTAAGTCACACCTGTTGCCCCATCCACTTCTTGCCTCTGCGCCACCCACCCTTGGCATGCCAACCATCACTTGATGCTGCAGTAATCTTATGCTGGGCGAAATGTAACAAGATGCCAAGTCTTTTCTTATTCACAATTTTTATTATTAATAGGTGTCGTTCCCTTGAACTTCTGTGCGCTTTCTTCCTTTTTAAAGCTTTCTTCTGCATTTCTCTTTTGTCTCCACCACAGGCAACACTGAGCATGTGAATTAACCCAAGGAAACTTGAGTTCCAGTATGTGGTATATTATGCAGAGCATTCAGAGTAAATATTCTTTGTCGGAGCGCTTGATCCGGACTATTGCAGCCATCCGATCCTTCCCGCATGACAATGTCGAAGACCTGATCAGGAGGGTATGTTGGAAGACTACAGAGACGTTTTAGCTCTGGAAGTTGTGTTTTGGGATCTCCAAAGAACCTCTGTATGTCTTGGTTCAGTTATATGGCTCAGCTACAGTCCTAGGCAAGATTTCCTTTGGGCTGCTGTATGTTTCACATACACTTTTAAACCAGGGTTAATGAGTTTAAGAGGTGGAGACCAATCCTCTGCATTCACGGTAACATATGGTGCATCTTTCTGCAAACTGCCTTCGGGCTGTGGGAGACAGACACGGCTTCATTAGTGTAACACTTTGTTTCCCCTATGGAATGGGACGGTAACCATTCATTTTATACTTTTATAAAAGTAAAGGAATGCACTTGAGGCCACTATAATAGTAGTAGTAACAACAACAACAACAACAACAACAACAACAACAATTTATTATTTGTACCCCGCCCATCAGGCTGGGTTTCCCCAGCCACTCTGGGCGGCTTCCACAAAGACCAAAAATACAGTAGTACCTCAGGTTACATACGCTTCAGGTTACAGACTCCGCTAACCCAGAAATAGTGCTTCAGGTTAAGAACTTTGCTTCAGGATGAGAACAGAAATCGTGTTCCGGCAGCGCGGCAGCAGCAGGAGGCCCCATTAGCTAAAGTGGTGCTTCAGGTGAAGGAACAGTTTCAGGTTAAGTACGGACCTCCGGAACGAATTAAGTACTTAACCTGAGGTACACTATACACTAAGATAGGGTGGCATTAACCTGCTTCCTGTTCCTAGTGAACCTAGAGCAGAGCAACACTGTCTGGGAATGGCAGGCATGGGCTGCTTTTGCTCCATTAGAGGAGAAAGATCTCCTTATTTCCCTTTAATTTCTATTTTCCCCTGCTTTTCTCAAGCAGGCCAGAACAAATGTGCTGTGCTGTAACTGACCACACAGATACCAGTGGTTGAGCATGTAATAGACACTTGGACTGAAGTTGCGCTCTGTGAAGTATGCATTATGTCATACAGCCAAGATAGCCCAGATCTTAGATCATCTGTATATTGTGGCCACTGCTGTATTTTGGACTACAACCGTAGAGATAGGAATCCTCCTTTCTGATGGGTGAGGTTATGTCGGCTGCGCCTGCTTGCTAACCTGCCCTTGATGCCTCTTAAGTGTAAATCTAAACTACGGAATATTTTTAGAGTGTATGTACAGCAGACAGCGTACAGTGAGTAGCGGCAAGTTTGGAAGAGCATTAAAACATTTTACTGGCCAGATAGCTGTTCCTTGTTGCCCACAAATCTGGGGGAGTCAAGAGGTGGTCCATGTGGATTTTGGCTCTATAAAGGAGGAGAAATGTTAATTTTAGTCTCAGTGTTAAATAGCATTGAGAAGTATTCCCCAGGCCAGTTTAAATGTGACATTTCTGATATTCAGAAGAATATGTAGTCAGTCTTTAGCTCCAAAGGGCAGTGCTAAGACTACTTCAGTTTCTGATTTCTCAGCACTTGTAGTCACAGAGCTCCACGTTAGGTTTGATTGATGCTGCCAACTGCTTTGCTATATTAATTCCCAGGTACTTAGTCTGCCAGAGCCCATTAAATGTACTATAAGTCAGCCTGTTGGCCAAAGAGCCCATGGAAGCTGATATGGTTCTTGATGTTCGTTTGCTATCCTCGTTCTTCCTCTCCCTGCTGTTAAATAAATTATAAGATAGTAATCTTTCCAAAATGCATACGGTAACAGAGTGTTGTACATAAATAAAAATAGCTGGAGGCTGGGGCCTGAATCTGTTTGGTAAGACAGAAACACAAGGGAAGGGAAAAGAAGAGGGAGGCCTTTTTGGAGACGCCAGAGTTAAGAGATTAGCTTTTTAAAGCAGGTGTTTGAAAATACAGGTGGTGACCATTTTAGGCAAGTTCAATTGACGTGTGACCACCGATGTGCGGGTCCTTTTGGACCCGGAATAGGACAGAATGGGGACGGAGCGGGCTTATGCATGTGGGGGCCAGGAACAGAACCCCCATGCAAAACAGTTGTCTCCTGTATATTATAATTCTCTCCGGGAGAGAAGGGAGAAAGCAAGCTTTGGCTGAAGGCTGGGGTCAACTGATCACTTGACTATGGCTTCTCAATATACTGTATTTTTCGCTCTATAGAACGCACCAGACGATAAGACGCACCTAGTTTTGGGGGGAGTAAAACAAGAAAAAAAATATTCTGGATCCCAGAAGCCAGAACAGCAAGAGGGATCTGGCTTCTGGGATAGCCTCTTGCTGTTCTGGCTTCTGGGATAGCCGCTGAAGCCTCTCCTGGGCAGCTGCCCTCTATCCCTTCCCCCACCTCCCGCAAAAGCCCTCAAGAGCCGCACACACGCTAGGCACGGCTCTTTAAAGAGCGTGCGGCTCTTGCTGGCTTTTGCGGGAGGTGGGGGATTTCCCCCATCTCCCGCAAAAGCTAGCCAAGAGCCGCGTGATCCTTAAAGGGAGTGTGGCTCTTGAGGGCTTTTCTGGGAGGTGGGGGAAGGGACAGAGCCGTGCACTCTGTCCCTTTCCCCCCATCTCCCGCAAGAGCCGCGGGAGCCTTCATCCCCGTGTCCTGCAGAGGCTTCACGGGGTTATCCCAAAGCCAGAATAGCTAGAGGAAGCGCAGCGCTCCCTCTCGTGGTTCTGGCTTCTGGGATAGTCCATGAAGCCTCTGGAGGGCAGCGGGATGAAGGCTCCCCGCTGCTCTGCGGAGGCTTCCTGCAGCTAAGTCAGCCTGCCGCGCAGCCTGCATTCGCTCCATAAGATGCACACACATGTTCCCTTACTTTTTAGGAGGGAAACAGTGCGTCTTATAGAGCAAAAAATACGGTACATCTGAAGTACAAAGAAGAAAAACCCTTCAGGTTCAATTGTCACTCAGTTCCCCTGAGTACAACTTGTGTTGCTAGCAATAAGTTCCATATCATTAAATATGAGCAACCCATACAGTTCCTTGTGACATGAGGAGACCCCAAGATACTGGGTGTATGGAAACAGGCCACAGTCTGAACCTGAGCTCCTTGTCTCATTGGCTGTGTTCTCCATAGTAGAGGCTAAAGAGGAAAGAGGATGCTGTTCTATACTTTCCTAGCTTCCTCAAGCAAATGGAGCAGGCCTTGCAGGAGGCAGGTTCTCTCCCATTTTTTAGCCACCTTTGGAATGCTATGGCAATAAATAAATAGCTGTGAGAGTAATAAATATGAAGAGACTGATATGGATTTGGGGTTTAGATTTTTGGCTTAAATCACAGAGACGCACCATAAATATGAAGTACCCCAATGTAGTATCGCTTGCTATTAGATGGCAAATGTGTACAGTGGTACCTCGGGTTAAGTACTTAATTCGTTTCGGAGGTCTGTTCTTAACCTGATACTGTTCTTAACCTGAAGCACCACTTTAGCTAATGGGGCCTCCTCCTGCCGCCGCGCCGCCGGAGCACGATTTCTGTTCTCATCCTGAAGCAAGGTTCTAAACCCGAGGTACTATTTCAGGGTTAGCAGAGTCTGTAACCTGAAGCCTATGTAACCCGAGGTACCACTGTATTGCAAAAGTTATTCATGATCCACTGAGATCAGAAATAAATAAGCTGGCAGAACCTCTCTTACTGTGCTTTCCCGATCTGTGTTCTTCCAGGGAGCAGATGTTAACTGTATGCACGGTACCCTGAAGCCATTGCACTGTGCTTGCATGGTTGCTGACGCCGACTGCATTGAGCTGCTCTTGGAAAAAGGAGCGGAGGTAAGAAGAGCCTATTTAAGAACAGATCCAGCAAACCTCCTCATATATGGCAGGTATGAGGGGGTTTGTGGAGCACTTCTGAATGTTCAAAGGGGTTCTTATATGTTATCCTTGTGATAGACTACACACACACACACACACACACACATATCCTGATCATAGTACAGTGGTGCCTCGCAAGACGAAAAGAATCCCTTCCGTGAGTCTCTTCGTCTAGCGGTCGTCTTGCGAAGCAAGCCCATTAGCGGATTAGCGCTATTAGCGGTTTAGCGGCTATTAGCGGCTATTAAAGGCTTAAGAGATTAGCGGATTAGCTGCTAATAGCCTTTTAGCAGCTTAGTGCCTTAGAAAAAGGGGGTGGGGAGCGAAACCCCCCCCCCCCCAGGAATCGCAAGACATTTTCGTCTTGCGAAGCAAGCTCATAGCAAATTCGTCCTGCGAAGCACCTCCAAAACGGAAAACCCTTTCGTCTAGCGGGTTTTCCGTCTTGCGAGGCATTCGTCTTGCGGGGCACCACTGTATTACATACCGCACAACTAGATTGAGACATATTCCTTTAGATGCAAGAGCTTGGAGGGGGAAAAACAGGGTTTTGTGTGTTTTCAAAGCGGTTTGCCATCTGGGGGCTGAGGTCGAGTGGTAAGGAAATGTGCCATTTTAGAAATCATAAGGTCAAGCCCTCTTGGGCATAGTGAAAGGTTTGCACAGTTGTTAGGATCCTGACCATTATTTTGAATAGGTGGCTGGAGTTTAGCTCTCTGGCTCAAAAATTATTTGCCTGATTGATTGACATGGCCCGGTTTAGTCCTGTGCCAGTTTGATCATCTGTTGAATTATGGGCAGTCTGGTTTTTTCGGGAGATTGCTGTCCCTCAGTAATAGTCACATTCTCGTGTGTGTGTGTTTCAGCATTGGCTTTAATTCTGACAAAAGTTTTTACAGGTAGGAAAATGACAAAGCCCCAAGACCAAATGTGTCATTATCATCATCATCCTGGGTTTTAGAATTCCTAAAATGAGATTATAAAAATAAGATTATCAAATCTCAGTGGCTTTTAGGTTTGGATCCAAACAGCTGTCTATGAATAGAAGGGCTCCTTCTGTCCACAGAAGGCTTTTATTTATTTAATTCATAAAATTTATACACCACTTGAATGTAAAAAAAAAACAACCCAACACAAAAATCCCTGGTGGTAAAGTGAAGGGAATAGATTATCTTCCATTTCGCCCTGCAGCAACCCCCTGTCCCCTTACTGTTCTCTCTGGTGTTACATCATTTCAGAGCAGACATTTGAAAGGCACAAGGGGAATTATCAAAAGTCAACTTCCTCTGCCTTCTGCTGTCAGGAAGAAAGTCTGGATCCAAGTTAAGTTCTCAAGGAATTAGTGAAAGTTACCATCCTCTTACGGAGCTCAAGGCCTGGAGAACGTAGTAAACTTGCCTGTGCTGGATTACAACAAGCCTTCATCTCCTCCAGCATTTTTCTTTGACAGTGGTTAAAATAGCATTCCTCCTGAATCCCTGATGTGCACTGCTTAGAAACTGCAGTGATGGAATGATTTAAATAAATATTGGCCCCTGGAATCTCACACACACAGCAAGATGGGAGATGGCTGTTCCCTTTTCCTTTGCTGTTTCTAAAAAATAAGGGCCAGAGCAACAGCATGATACTTGAGAGTTTTCTTTTGAGATCTGCTTCAGAGGAAACTCGTTGAATGGGTCCGGTACAGTCATACCTTGGGATAAATGTGCTTCAAGTTAAGTATTTTTGGGTTGCACTCCACGGTGAGCACGTTACTTCCGGGTTTCGCCACACGCGCATGCGCAGTCAAAATGACGTCACGCGCATGCGCGAAAGTGGCAAAACGGGACCTGCGCATGCACAGACGCGGGTTATGTTTGCTTCAGGATGTGAACGGGGCTCCGGAAGGGATCCCGTTCGCATCCCAAGGTACCACTGTATTAGAGTGAGGATCATGGGACAAGTGTTTTGGCTGATGGAGATTGCAATGGAAGGATTCCACTACCCATCTTTCTTAGCCAAGTTTTGGGTCATTTTCCTCTTGCTGATAATAAACTCCAAAGACGTGAAGAATCCCGTCTCTGCTTTTTCAGGTCAATGCCCTTGATGGCTACAACCGAACAGCACTGCACTATGCAGCGGAAAAGGACGAGACCTGTGTAGAGATCCTATTAGAATATGGGGCAAATCCCAATGCTCTGGACGGCAACAAGGACACGCCACTGCATTGGGCTGCCTTCAAGAACAATGCTGAATGCGTCCGAACACTCTTAGAAAGCGGCGCCTTTGTCAATGCTCTGGATTACAACGACGACACCCCCCTGAGCTGGGCGGCGATGAAGGGAAACCTGGAGAGTGTGAGCATCCTTCTGGAATACGGGGCAGAGGTCCGGGTGGTCAATATGAAGGGGCAGACCCCGATTTCGAGGTTGGTTGCCCTGCTGGTCAGAGGACTCGGCACCGAGAGGGAAGACTCCTGCTTCGATCTCCTCCACAGAGCCGTAGGACACTTTGAGTTGCGGAAGAACGGCACAATGCCCCGCGAAGTCACGCGGGATCAGCAACTCTGCGAAAAGCTCACCACCCTGTGCTCCGCCCCGGGCACCTTAAAGACGCTGTCGCGCTATGCTGTGCGCCGCAGCCTGGGAGTCCAGTTCCTGCCAGATGCAGTGAAGGAGCTGCCTCTGCCAGAATCTCTGAAAGAGTATGTGTTGCTTAAGTGACAGCTAAAGCCTCGCAAGGCTCTGTTAAGAGCTCACTTTGGTTGCAGCTCCTTTCCTGGTGCTTTCAACTGACTGTAGCCGTGATAGGAAGTAGTTTTTTTTTGCAGATCAGTGTGTAACCACACAGGGGATACTGGTTCTGACATTGGCTGGTGTTTTCCCTTAGTTTCTCATTTTCCCCTTCTTTTCTTCACTGAGAGAGGCTGGAAGGTGTAATGTCTGGTTCTTGAGAAAGAACCCTGCTCTTCGCCTCCTGCAGCAGTTCTTCCCTGAATTCCTAGATCTGATTTCTCCTGAGAATCTTTTGCACAAAGGGAAGGTGGAGCTACGTATCAGGCTGGAGAAGGAGGAGGTGGTGGGGAAGGCACAAAAGCTGAATTATCGGTGATCTTCCTGCTTCTAGCTTTACACTCTTGAGTCAGCAGGCCTGTCTTGCCATTTCATTTTCTGCTGCAAGGTAAAGTGGCTTGATGGATTGGAACAATGGCAGCCCTTCTCTGTTACACTGCCTCCTTTGTGTCTCTCCTATCCACTCATCAGATTGGCAGGAGAGGGAGAATTCTCTCCAAAGTAGTGGATCATGTTTTGATACTTTGGCCAGATCTTCATGTGCAGCAGAATGAAATTCCACAACAAATCCCAAGGTGGTAGTGGACTGTCTCACTTCAGACTGTAGGTGGAGAATATGATTTGTGAATGGCCCTTGGCTGGGAGTCAGGTTGAGGAACCAAACCCCTGCAAGTAGAAAGTAAACGCCTCAGGGCAACAAGTTCTTCAGCAGTCCTTTATTTGCTGTCCGAATGTAAAGTGATAATGTAAAGCAAAAGCAGTGTGCAGGTTCAAACCGACACTCTGAGATGATAATCTTCCTTTCAATCATGTTCTCCTGCATGTTTAGATCCACCCTTCATCGGGGAAAGGTTCAGCTGAGCCGCAGAAAGCAGGCCAGTCAGACTAAATCACAGTGAGTTTTTTCTTTTAAAAGTCAAGTAGCAAGATAGGTACAAGACGTACATGTATGAGATTTGTACCCTGAATGATAAGGAAGTTGGTTGCTGTCTGCATAGTGTGCTCGTGTATCTTATTTATGGCTTTAGAGCTTAGTAAGTATATTCTTCAGTCTCCTTGCAGTTTGAAAGTGGGTCTCAGCGCCCTGTGTTGAACCTCATTGAACTACAGTTCCCATCATCTCTGGCCATGCTTGCTGAGGCTCATGAGAATTGTAGTTCAGCAACATGGGGAGGGTCATAGGTTTATAGCTATTCAGTTAATTTCTGGTTTGCTGTCACATTACTCAATTTCAGCTGTGCTTTACTGTGTTTTCCTTAATTAGCAACAGAGTGTTCACGGGGTAGGGGGTATTTTAGTACTTAAAACATGGCTGCATTCAAAAAAACCTCTAAAGGTTTCAAGGTGTTTCCATCCAACACAAGTCCCTTTAGTGTCCAAGCAACAGTAAAAGTTTATTACTAGCTGCAGCTATGAATCCTGCATTTATTTACAGCAAATTGATTAGAGGACAGAAGCAACATCTGAGCCCACGTGCTGTCGCAAATCTCCCAAGGTTTTGGACCGGCTTTTGTTTGCTCAGTCCAGTTCTTAAACTCCAATAGCTGACACACAGGCTTTTCCCTGATTGTAAAATTATAGGTATATTTCAATTTACACTCTAGGATAACCTAATTTCCTTAGATCACGGGGAAGGATGGATAGCCCAGTGATACTGTTGCCTGAAGGCCCAGCTCCTTCTACTTTCAGCCAAGGCTTAAAAATGAAATGAATTTTTTTCTGAGGATAGGAGATGCTTCTAGGATTCCCTTACATCCCTCAGGATATCGCTGTTGGTTGGGTAGGGAGTGTGAACTAATTCTGAGCAGTGAATGTATCCAACTGGGCAGTGTGGGATTGCTCTAATCACTTGGTAATATGAACAGCGTCCTAAACCATGAGTTGGGTGGTTAAAAGGCTGTTTCATATAAGGAGAGCCATAACCTTATATGGAGATGTAGCTCTTTCCATTCACAGGCAATCCAGAAACATTGCACCATACTTTTAAGAACAGCCGAAATCATGTCTTCCTTACAACAGTGGCAATGCAGTTGCCATCCACTCTAGGAACACCTCTCTCCCATTGAGTTAAGCCTACCTGAGTACATGCTGGACAGTCAGAAGCCACATATTGGGAGGAACAAATCATGCCATGAGCTCAGAATTCCCTTTGCCCAAGTGTTTGGTTGCTACGGAGGAAGAAGGTTCATTAGGTGAGCAAATAACTTGTGTGGAGTATTAAAAGTTTGCTAATTAAAAATGGTGGCATAGAAGCAATTTATTTTGCGGCGTGTTTTCATTGTGAGAGTGTCGTGCTGCTGGTCTCCTGCTATTTCCTCTTGCCATATCTCCAGCAGATAGCTGTCGGATTGCCGCACCACCACGAACCCAGAAGTCACTCTGGTGTGCACAGTATGGCGTAATACAGCAACTAACCTGGATTCTATTTAATGTGGAGTGGGTTTTGCCAAAGGAAGAGGATGACAGCATCAAGCACTTCCCTTTTCAGTAAGGATAAGTGGCTGGGAAGAAATGTATACAAGCAGTTCCTGCCTCTATCGTGTTTTGGAGTGTTTTATTTTTTAAACTCTGCCGTTTTTTTAAACTGTGCATCTGACACCACTGCCAGTGAAACATTTCCCTGAGTTTTCTTGTCAGTTTTGTAAGTTCATTAAAGGTAAAGGTACCTCTGACCATTAGGTCCAGTCTCGGACGACTCTGGGGTTGCGGCGCTCATCTCGCTTTATTGGCCGAGGGACCCAGCGTACAGCTTCCGGGTCATGTGGCCAGCATGACTATGCTGGAGGCTAGCTTGGCATTTTCAAAGTCATTTGCTGTTTTTCAGGTGACTGTTTTTACATTTTTTACTAGGGAAGAGAATATATACAGACAGCACCGTCCAATGTGGAAGACAAAACTCCCTCATGTACAGGCACGTAATTCTGAGTGCACAAGCAAAAAAGAGGGCCAGGATTAGATGCAGGGGGAAAGAGAGGAAACACTCATTCAACAACTCCCTGAGGTACTTAATAGTTACTAGAATTTACTTCAGAGGCCTTTCCCCAGTCCTCCCACCAGATGAATTGCAAGAAGGCCTTTTAAGTTAAGGCACTGACTCGGAGGACTGCCTGGTGCTGTTGCCTCTACTTTTTGGAGACACTGCCTGGTGGAAACCTTTTTGTAATTATTTCCCATCGTTGCCTTTTCATAGGGTTACTGTTACTTTATTACGTGTGCATTTTATTTCCCTCTGTGTGTGTGCTAAAGTGCAGGAAGCCTGGAGGGAGCGAAATAACCAGGAATGGGTTTTCACGTGTAGGAACTGCAAGTTCCGTTCAGCCGTGCCACTGAAGTCCCTTAAGTGTTGGCTGTATTTTGCACCAGCTTCTGGGTAGTAGATTTTGGGACTGTAGTCAGGAACAAACTAGAATCTACAAGCCTGAAGTCTGCCTTCCTGTTGTACAGTTGCACTACTGTTTGTAGCTAGCTGGGCCATCAATTAGCAGGTTGGAGAATAAGCATATAGCACTACAGTGGTACCTCTGGTTGTGAACGGGATCCGTTCCAGAGGCCCATTTGCAACATGAAAAGAACGCAACCCGCAGCGGTGCGGGTTGCGATTCGCCGCTTCTGCGCATGTGCGTGACGTCATTTTGCACTTCGGCGCATGCACGAGCGGCGAAGCCCGGAAGTAACCCTTTCCGGTACCTCCGAGTCGCCACAGGACATAACCTGAAAGAACATAACATGAAGCGGGCGTAACATGAGGTATGACTGTACAAACCCCAGTGCCTGCATGTAGCTTTGTTCCATGTGTCTAAGAGCTGTTGTTGCACTTTTACATATTTTTATGCACTTCTTAATAAGGGTATTTTCAAACGATGTTCACAGTGGCTGTTTTAAATCCACAGAGGTGGAGATTGCCCCAGATAAGAAGAGTGATGTGTGTATTTTGGCAAATGGAAGTTTACATGCAGTCTAGTTTAGTATAGGTGCCAGCAGTGTAAAAACTCAGATATATAAGCTAGACCCTAATGGCTCATTTTAAACCTGAGTTACAGTCACCAAAATTGCCATTTTGGCACCAGACGGCTCAAAAACTGTATTTTTCAAGATGACTTTTTAGTTCCTGCAATTCATTCTGATTGTGCAGATAAAATATAACTGGTAGAATTCTACATGATGTAATGCTAGTGTGTGAAAACAGTCAAGGATTCCTAGGCATGCACCTCCAGATGGTGGGAGACTTCAGGCACCATCCTAGCACCCGGGCATCTTGACTCGGTCGCAAGTGGCTGATAAAGGTAAAGGGACCCCTGACCATTAGGTCCGGCCGTGACCGACTCTGGGGTTGCGGGTTCATCTCGCTTTATTGGCCGAGGGAGCCGGCGTACAGCTTCCGGGTCATGTAGCCAGCATGACTAAGCCGCTTCTGGCGAAACCAGAGCAGCGCATGGAAACGCCGTTTACCTTCCCGCCGGAGCGGTACCTATTTATCTACTCGCACTTTGACATGCTTTCCAACTGCTAAGTTGGCAGGAGCAGAGACCGAGCAACGGGAGCTCACTCCGTCACGGGGATTCGAACTGCCGACCTTCTGATCAGCAAGTCCTAGGCTCTGTGGTTTAACCCACAGCGCCACCCGTGTCCCTTAAGTGGCTAATAGCCAGGTGCAAAATGTGCCTGGCAAGTTTTGAATGCTGGGTGCCAGTTGGCTGCTTGGTTTTTTTAAAATCTCCCATACCTGCAGTCCGCATGTTACAAAAGAAGAAGGAAAAAACATGGTGTTGAAATGGCAGATCCAAACAGCAACCTCTAGTGAAACAGTTCCCATTTTATTTTCAGCATTTGGAAGAGCTTGAATCACAAAGCTATAATTTACCCCAGCTGTGGGTTCTGGGGTAGCTGCCACTGTTCAAAGGAGAGGGCCTGATAGCAAAATAATATATTCAGTCCAGTCCAGATTTCAACATGATGAACTTAAGCTGAAATGACCATTCCTGTTTGAAATCCCCACTCCACCCTCAGACAGAGGGCCACCTAACCTTATAAGCACCAGTAAAGCAGAAGAAAAAGAAGACCTGGTGCCTGAATAGCAGACCACCAGGACCCCCATCTCAGCGGTCTTGAGCTTTCTAAAAGGAAGAGTAGACTATAATAACATACATTTCCCTATTACTCATTCATTCACATACTGCAGATATGGCACTAGATGACATGGCACTAGGTGACATTTGGTGTTGCCTCCTCCATTCGTGGCAGGCATGCAGTCCCAGTCATTACACAAAACACTAGATGAGACATGCTAAACTGGGGAAGGGGACTGGGAAAAAATAAATACTTTGCTTTAGAGGTCTCCTTAAGTGTCATAACTAAAAGGGAGAGCTACTAGCTGTTCACAGGGCGCCTTCTCCAGATACTCTCTTGCGAGTGATATGTTCTATTTGAGCTGTCTCAGAGGTATCCAACTCAATCTTGTACTTGGCAAGAATCTTCAAGATGGGACGAAGCTTCAGCCACCACTGTGTTCTGGGGATGCGGTGCCTGTTGGAAGAGAAAGAGAGATCATGGGCGTTTCAGGACACATCTAAGAAAATCAGAAGAGCCTTGTTGGAGCAGTTCAAAGGCCCATTATAGTCCAGCATCGGAAGCCTATGGAAAGCCTTGGAGAACAATTGATTCCACGGCTCTGCAACAATCGTTCACTTTGCAAAACGGCTCAGCCTTGGGGAGTCTTTAGCAACCACTTCTGCATATTTTTTTTATTGAGGTTCTTGGACTTCTAACAGATATATTGTGGATTGCAGATTACCCTGACTGCAGAAGCCTCCCTTACTTGAGTTTACAAGACAGAGGAGAGACACTTACTCAAAATCGGTCTGCTCTTTGAGTTCAGCGAGGGGCTGGAATACAAGGGCCCGTCTGCGCATGCCCAGGAGGCAAGCTGAATCAGGGCTGTTGGCAAAGATACGACCTGAAAAAAGAAATCGTGGGAAATGCTCATCAAATTCATCATCTGGAAAAAATGAGGACTTGCGTTTTTATTGCTTAATATTCCAAGATACCCTGGAAAGATTTTATTCTGAAATGCAGACTAAACATGAATAAATAGTTTAGCAAAGCAGTAATAATACTCTCAAGGGGTCTTCAAGATTGGCTTCCAAAATCAATCAAACAAACAAACAAAAAACCCGCCAGTAATGAAACACAATACAGTACATCAGGTGAACATTAAAAATGTAACTGAGACCAGAATCGGTAACTCCCCAAAAGAGGCAGCGCCAAAGGTGTAGGAATGCTGCATCCAAAATACTATGCAAAGGGTTAATGGTGCAGCATAGAATCTTCTGGTGTCATAAATATATATACTGAGGCAATTCCCCCCCAGTTTGTTCAGTTATCACTGTATGTGGAGCTTTGGCTGTGAGAGCAGCAAGTGTGTTGTGCTATGCTGCTGCCTGCCTCAGAGCCAGTCTGTAAATATCAGTCAGCCTCGGATACGAATTCATGTAAATCTGTTTCAGTAACGTAAGTATCAACTACCTCTCTGGTACATTCAATGCGACAAGAGCAAGAACAGCAAGTCAAAGCCATGTTATTTTTAAACTTTAAAAGCAAGTGTTGCGTGGTTTTTCTAAGGGGGGGAAAAAGAGAGCTATTAAAAGGGCCGAACAGCCCGGGGCAACTTCTACACAACTCTATAAAGTACAGTGGTACCTCAGGTTACAGACACTTCAGGTTACAGACTCTGCTAACCCAGAAATATTAAGAACATTGCTTCAGGATGAGAACAGGAATCGCACAGCGGCAGCAGCGGGAGGCCCCATTAGCTAAAGTGGTGCTTCAGGTTAAGAACAGTTTCAGGTTAAGAACGGACCTCCGGAACAAATTAAGTTCTTAACCCAAGGTACCACAAAGGCTCCCTCATAGTCACCTGAAAACAGGAGCAAGGGAGTTGTAAGCAGGGCTGTAGATCAGTGGTTGTGCACCTGGTTCACATGAAAAATATCCCAGATTTAATCTGGTTGATCCCCATTGGAAAGATCCATCTAAAACCCTAGAGAGCACAACCTATCAGGGATCCGTGGACAATACTGAGCTGGTTTTGATAGCACAAGTAGCCTATGCAGTTTTAGAGGGTGATGCCTCTTTCCAAATTCATTAATGGCATGATGCAGCAGGGAGAAACATCTGGATTCTGTTCTCTCTCTTTCCTATCCCTATTCTTCAGCAGCCATAGCTAACCCCCTGGTGTAACAGGCTACCCAGTCAAAAGCATCCACATACCATGCCTGGAACACTCTTTAATCTTGCCGGACATCCATGCCACCGCTTTAGCACCCATTTTCGTTCCAAAGTTTCTGTCAAACGGAGTTGGTGAGCCGCCCTGTAATGTGTAAAGGGAAAGTCAGCTTGATTGTCATTGAGAATCATAGTTGCAGGAATTGCTTAAAAGGTAAAGGTAAAGGGACCCCTGACCATTAGGTCCAGTCGTGGCCGACTCTGGGGCTGTGGCGCTCATCTCGCTTTATTGGCCGAGGGAGCCAGCGTACAGCTTCCGGGTCATGTGGCCAGCATGACTAAGCCGCTTCCAGCGAACCAGAGCAGCGCACGGAAACGCCATTTACCTTCCCGCCGGAGCGGTACCTATGTATCTACTTGCACTTTTTTAAAAAATAACTTTTTTATTCAAAATTAAAACAAAACATATTATCCAGAAACATATAATCCTTATTCCCCCCCCATTTTTCCTTCCTTCCCCTCCCTCCCCCCACAGAACCCACCCCCGACTTCCCTCAGTTCCAGTCTTTGATTTCTCTAAAAATGCTGTTTTCTGCATGTTACACAGTTGTATAGATCCTCAAACTATTTAGCTGATTATTATCAATAAAAAGTTTGTGAATGTTTATTCAAAACCAGCCAAGGAGTCCAGTTCGCTTTGTTGCGTCTTCAGATACTTTGTAAAGGGTTCCCATTCATCTTTAAAGTCACAGTTATCCTTGTCCCGTAGCTTGTATGTCAGTTTTGCCAGTTCTGCATAGTCCCATCAATTTTTCTTTAGTTGGGGTTTCTTCAGTCTTCCATCCTTGTGCTATTAACATTCTTGCGGCCGTTGTCACATACATGAAGATGTTTTTCAGCTTTTTGGGCAGATCTTTCCCTATCTACTTGCACTTTGACGTGCTTTCAAACTGCTAGGTTGGCAGGAGCAGGGACCGAACCGCCGACCTTCTGATCAGCAAGTCCTAGGCTCTGTGGCTTAAATAGCCTCCAAATGGAAGATCGATTGCAGCGGGAGTGGCTATGGGCCTTGTACAGCCTGGCAGAGCAAGCGACCCACCAACCGCTCCAGCTTTATCTTCCAATCTCAGCAGCCTGGTGCTCAGCACTTGAAACTGGGTGGTAAAATCTCTGTCCATACTGTGATCAGGACATAAATCCCTCTGTCTGCTCTTCACAGGTAAAGGGTAAGAGACAGCATTTCCCACTGCCCAAGTGCTGGAGAGAGGTCCTCCCTTTTCTTATAGAATCATAGAATTGGAAGGGACCCAAGGGTCATCCAGTCCAACCCCCTGCCATGCAGCTAAAGCATCCATGACAGATGGCCATCTTTCTATGAAGAGTAAAAACAAATAGCATTTTCCCACCTCTGATGCCTTGTAAGAGCGCTTGGGAGACAGAATTCTGTTTGTGTGTGTTTGTGTGTTTTCCCTTTGGAACAAAACATAAGACAGCATGGGTCAACTGGAGGCCTCTAGATGGAACCAGGCCTTTGGGTCTATTTCTCTCTTCAGCCGGAGTTCAACTTCTCTGCATTCGTGGAACTAAAAGCAGTATTATTTGCTTGACCAGCTGTAGCAGTACAGCCAGGCTGCAGACATACCTGCTGCATGTGTCCCAAGACGTTCTTCCTGGTGTCAAAGACGCCTTTCCCTTCCTCAGAATACAAGTTGTATATGAACTCGGTGTTATAGTGCTCATTGCACTTTTCATTCCTAGAAACAAAGAACACACCCAGTATGGATGAGGCAGGAAGACAGGTCTACACTGATTGAGAACTAGCTTTAAAAGAAAAGAGATGGAATGTTAGAACACTGTGCTAAGGGATGGGGGGAAGCCTCAGGTGAGTTGAGCTCTCCTCAACTACTTTAGCCTGGCTGGAATGTGTCATTGTACTGCGATAATGCCTCTTGCTTGGCTGGTTGGGTGGAGGGACGCTGTGTGTGTGTGTAGAATTTTCTGTATTTTGTATGAATGTAGGATTCACATCCATTTGTCTGATTGGCTAGTGGGCCCTACAGCTTAACGGACTAAATATTTCCCTTGTTCTGCGGCCTGTTTATACTGGAAATGCATTATTGCTCCATAATAAACTGCTTCTGCCCACCATAATTTTATTCTGACCAGAGCCTGCTTTCTCTTCTAGTATAAGCGAAAGTCAGTGTGGTCCTGGCAGTGATGGGAGACCCAGGTGCAAATTCCTTTAGTTTGCCATGAAGTTCCACACCACTCTTGGGCAAATTTCTCTCAGCATAATGTACTTCAAAGGTTAAGTTGTGAGGGTAAAACAAAATGAGTCCTATTTACTCAGCCACTACATAGATGATGGGTGGGGTACAGGTATGATATATATATATATATATAGATATATAGATATATATATACATTAACAAATACATTAGGAATGGACAATCTTATCTTACGGCAGAATCTTGCGACTAATCACTTAGATCACCTCTCATTCTGAAATTCTACGTCTTGGAGCACTTCCAGATTGTTGTTATTCTGGGGTGGGATTACATCACATATTGGCACATTCAGATTGTGCAGTTAAAGCTCGCTTGGAGCAAAAAATGCATTTCCTCCCCCAAATCAGTCTTCTTTTTTGCAACGAGTGCCTGGAAAACATACTGGAAACTCTGGAGCAACAATTGCTTCCTTATCTGAAAAGCTGCAGAACCAATGTTGTTTTAGAAGCCAGCTCAGAATAGAAAGTTATAAGCATACATGGTTAAAGCTTAAAAGAAGAAGAAAACGGCTTCCACCACTCCTACAATGGTATTGCGCATCTTCACTCTTTTTAGCTAACAGAAACCATTTCTGAGCATCCAATCCCCAGCTGTTTGATGGCTAAGCCTAGTAAGATACCTCAATATGAGACCTCTCTTCACTGTGGTCTTCATTTTCTCAGTCAGATGCTCCACATTCATCTGTTTACCAAAGAGAGAATCATGGTTTCACTTTCCGTCTCTGAAACTACACGTGAGCACATCTCCCAGCTATCGTAGCTTTTGCTGCCAAGTTGCAGTCCCCACCATCATACAGTCAAGACTTATTTTCTATAAAGGAGTACAGTGGTACGCTTCAGGTTACATACGCTTCAGGTTACAGACTCCGCTAACCCAGGAATAGTGCTTCAGGTTAAGAACTTTGCTTCAGGATGAGAACAGAAATCGTGCTCAAGCGGCGCAGCACTGGAGGTGCGTCAGGTTAAGAACAATTTAAGGTTAAGAACGGACCTCTGGAAGGAATTAAGTACTTAACCCGAGGTACCACTGTATTCCTGGAAAGACTTTCCTGTGCGAAGGTGGGATATGCAAACTTTGCACTAAAGCCCGTGACGTCATGTTTTGGATTGTGAATATGAAAGGAGTAAGATTAACCCACTTAATAAAGTCAAATCACAGATTCAAAACTATTCACATTAGTGACTTCACATGTTTGTCATCTGCACATACAGTTGCAAAGTGTTACACTGTGAGATGCCTGAGGCTCACTTTCCTCCTGAATGAAAACTATAGGTATGTACCATATTTTGTGCTCTATAAGGCTCACTTTTCCCCTCCTAAAAAGTAAGGAGAAATGTGTGTGCGTATTATGGAGCGAATGCAGGCTGCACAGCAATCCCCGCTGTGCAGCGATCCCTCTTGCTGTTCTGGCTTCTGCGATTCAGAATATTTTTTTCTTGTTTTCCTCCTCCAAAAACTAGGTGCGTCTTGTGGTCTGGTGCGCCTTATAGAGCGAAAAATACGGTATTTTCACTCTTGCCTCTGAAAACATTGGCTTGTAGAGTATGCAAGAGTAGGAATTGCCCATTCTTAAAGAAGATTAGCCCCTGTGTTTATGCATGAGTCATTGCCTTTGGAGCAAGCCTAAAGAAGTGACTCATGCAGAGATACAACAGGCAGCCTTTTCTGTAGACAGGCAATTCTGTAAATGAGAGTCTGAATTGGAAGTGATTGTAAGAGGCAATTCTGCTGTGTTCTTCTCTTGGGAGTGATTGAACACCAGTCACATCCAAAGCAGAGACTAGACAGAATTACCTGCTTCCAGTGAAGGCAGGAACACCTATGCGGGAACGCTCCTCTAATTTATTTTCATGGCACACAAGCAGTCCTCTCACATCATACTGGTGTTGCCCCAGGGCACAATTTTGGAATGACTATTCAGGTATTTACAGCAGAGGCTGCTAAGAGTGGAGAGAGGAACTCAATCTAGACTATGCTGCTCTCCCAGAAGCTTTCAAAAAGGAAACAACCGCCTCTGGCCTCTGCAAATGGTTCTCACTTCCAAGTCATGGATGGTGAAAGGATCTTCATAAATATAGGCTGCATCTGCTCCAGCAGCCAGTCCCGCCATGGTAGCCAGGTAGCCGCAATATCCTCCCATGGTCTCAATGATGAACACCCGCCTCTTGGTGCCAGCCGCAGACTGTTTGATACGGTCACAAGTCTAGGGAATTAAACAAACAAATGGCATCTTGCTCAGAAAGACAGAATGGGGCATGTTCGCTGTATAACTTTTTGGCAACTCTTATGTTTGCAAGTTAAAAGAAGATAAAAGGTAAAGGGACCCCTGACCGTTAGGTCCAGTCACAGATGACTCTGGGGTTACGCACTCATCTCGCTCTATAGGCTAAGGGAGCCGGTGTTTGGCCACAGACAGCTTCCGGGTCATGTGGCCAGCATGACTAAGCTGCTTCTGGCGAACCAGAGCAGCACATGGAAACGCTGTTTACCTTCCCGCCGAAGCGGTACCTATTTATCTACTTGCACTTTGATGCGCTTTCGAACTGATAGGTTGGCAGGAGCAGGGACCGAGCAACGGGAGCTCACCCCGTCGCAGGGATTTGAACTGCCAACCTTCCGATCGGCAAGCCCTAGGCTCTGTGGTTTAGACCACAGCGCCACCCGCATCCCTAAAATATATAAACATATACAGTGGTGCCCCGCAAGACGAATGCCTCGCAAGACGGAAAACCCGCTAGACGAAAGGGTTTTCCGTTTTGGAGGTGCTTTGCAAAATGAATTTGCTATGGGCTTGCTTCGCAAGACGAAAATGTCTTGCGAGTTCTGCGGGTTTTCCCCCCCTCCCCCCCTTTCCCCCAGCCCCTAAGCCGCTTAATAGCTGTTCTCTAAGCCGCTTAACAGCTGATGCTAAGCCGCTTAACAGCTGATCTAAGCCGCTTATCAGCTGATCCACTAAGCCGCTAATAGCCTTTTAGCAGCTACTGTAATCCGCTAATCCCTTAATAGCCGCTAATCCCTTAATAGCCGCTAATAGCCGCTAAACCGCTAATAGCGCTAATCCGCTAATGGGCTTGCTTCGCAAGACGAAAAAAACCGCAAGACGAAGAGACTCGCGGAACGGATTCTTTTCGTCTTGCGAGGCACCACTGTAAATGTACAACAACTGTCTCGGACTGAGTCAGACATGCTGCCTTCTCTTGACTGATAGCTGCCCTCCCAAGATTTTGTGGCAAAGAAGGGGTCTTCCCCATCACCCAATATCCTCTGAGCTGAACGTGGCAGGGACCAACCTAAAACCTTTGGCAAGCCAAGCACACACACTGCCAATGAGCTACGGCCCCTCCCTATTGCTTCTGAAGACATGACACTGCCGAATACCAAATTTGACCATTGAACTGTCTATTCTGGCTGGCAGCACCTATCCAGGGTTTTATCAGGCAGGCGTGTCTTTTAATCAGAGATGCCTAAGGAATAACAACCAAATTTTGCATCACAAAAAGCTGATCTCAGCAGCCTATGAAAATCCTCCAAATTCGCACAGTGTATTTCTACTCCTGGAGAACCACTGCCAGCCAGTTTCGACACTAGTAAACTAGATGGACCCATAGTCTGACTCAGTTATAAGGCAGCTACCTATGCTGTTGCACCACAAAACACTATGTTAGGCAGCTGCCACACCCCACTCGGCCCCGCATGTATTGAAATTCATTGAGCTTGGATGCCAATGAATGCCTTACTGATGTGATGGTGTTGAGGGCTGTGTCTGCACCGATGCTGAAGTCAGAGCCAGGAACGTTGTTGGAGACGGTGGCAGGAATAACACAGAGTGGGATACAGAGCTCTTCAAACTTGGCTCGGCCTTCAATCAACTCCAGGCTGCCGGTGAAAGCCTACGGAAAGGGGAAAAGAAGAAAGCCTCCATTATTAAGATGAGGAAACTGTGGCCCTCCAGATGTTGTTGGACTCAAGGGTGCACAAAGTGGGGGGCGGAGGGGGCGGGCTGTCCCGGGTTGCCACTCTGGGGGGGGTTGACAAGACGGGCCCTGCCTCTCCCGAGCTGTAGAGCGGCTGAGGGTGTGCACAGTCAGTATGGGCACCCCTCTCGCACAGCGACCATATGGGCTGCTGCGCATGTGCAGTCTGTACGGGTTGCCGCACATGTGCAGCCTGTACAGACGCCCGTATGGACAGCGTGCACAGTCCGTATGGGATGCTGTGCGTGTACAGTCCATACAGACGTCACGCATGCGCAACTGGGCGGTTCATCCTGCCCCGGGTGCCGGAGAGGGTTCCTCCGCCACTGGTTGGACTGTATCTCCCATCATCCCTGGCCAATGACCATGCTACCTGTGGCCAATGGGAGTTGGGAGTCCAGCAGCATCTGGGCAGTTCTCCATCCCAGCCATAACCTGACTATCTTAGGATTTGGTTGTTGGACAGAGAGTGCTTCTTCCTGTCCACTGTCAATGGCTGTCATGTTGTGCCTATAGGAATGTTCTGTGGAATGTGAAAACTGACATACTCATTCAACAGTCTGTTAATCCTATCAACAGTGCTTTACTTCTGTTATAGATCTTGTGCTCTAAAGAGTCTAAGGCATGCCAGAGACCTACCTCAAAGCCACCAATTATGATGAGTCCATGGATGTTAAAACTGGCGATGTTGTTGCTGATTTGCTCAAAGTACTTCTTAGGTAGAGTCCTGTTGTTGTAGAAGAAGAATTAGCACTCCGTTTTTGTTTAATCTCTTATTCATTCGGATGGTTAACATCAAGCAAAAAATGCAGGTATTATAAAGCAGTAATTAAAATAACAAAATCCACGCCAACAACTAAAACAACAGGGAGAAATGTAAAGTATTGCACTTGGGCAAAAAAAATGAGAGGCACAAATACAAGATGGGTGTCACTACCACATGGTAGACACGATGGCGAACTCCTGTTCTGTCGTCTGTGCCACCTCTGCCCCAGCCATCATCTGGTCAGCTGCATTGCCAGGAGCCCCTCAAAGAACCAAGAAGTCTTTCAGACTCCCTACAGACGAAGAGGTCACATAGGAAGGGTCTTGTCAACAGCCAAACTTATCTCACCTTTCCATGGCAAGACAAGGGCTTGGACAGGAGCACCGGCCATGCCAGCTAGAAAAACACCCCTGAGAATTCAGGAATCGCTCTGATTCAGTAAGTCTTGGGAGGCAGGCGATGGTACCTTTTGATTTCACTCACTGAAAGTTCCATTAAATCATAGAATCATAGAATCACAGAATCATAGAGTTGGAAGAGACCACAAGGGCCATCGAGTCCAACCCCCTGCCAAGCAGGAAACACCATCAGAGCACTCCTGACATATGGTTGTCAAGCCTCTGCTTAAAGACCTCCAAAGAAGGAGACTCCACCACACTCCTTGGCAGCAAATTCCACTGTCGAACAGCTCTTACTGTCAGGAAGTTCTTCCTAATGTTTAGGTGGAATCTTCTTTCTTGTAGTTTGGATCCATTGCTCCATGTCCGCTTCTCTGGAGCAGCAGAAAACAACCTTTCTCCCTCCTCTATGTGACATCCTTTTATATTATCCCCAGTAACTCTCATTTTCCAGACAGTTAGCCTCTGCAGGGGGATGGGCAATTCTGCTGTGCTTCAGCAAAGGATATGATATGAGCTTTCAAATATTCCTGATGCAGTCACCGAAGAACTTCTCAGCTTCAGTGGAGGCTGCCTGATGCATCTCTGCATGAGTCACTGCTCTTTCCAATCAGCCTCCGCTGACTGAGGTAATTCTGTTTTGCCTCTGCATCCAGCATCACTGGAGCATCCAGTCACACTACCCATATACAAATGCCTCTGAGGAGGCTGCTGGCTGCATTCTTACACAAATCAATTCTTTGAGCTTGTCTTCTTCCAACCAGGAGTACAGTGTCTCCTGTAGAAATATGGAGAATTGTCTCCTGTGGCTATTCCACACTCTAAAAGTAAATAATTAGGCAGGGGTGACTAACCTGTTGCCCTCCACGTTTGTTTGTTTGTTTGTTTTTGCTGGACTACAACTCCCATCATCCTTAACCAGTGACCATACTGAGTTGGAATCCAGGAATATCAGGAGGGCCACAAGTTAGCCACCTCTGCTTAAAGGTGATATGATAGCCATGTTCAAATATATAAAAGGATGTCACATAGAGGAGGGAGAAAGGTTGTTTTCTGCTGCTCCAGAGAAGCAGACACGGAGCAATGGATCCAAACTACAAGAAAGAAGATTCCACCTAAACATTAGGAAGAACTTCCTGACAGTAAGAGCTGTTTGACAGTGGAATTTGCTGCCAAGGAGTGTGGTGGAGTCTCCTTCTTTGGAGGTCTTTAAGCAGAGGCTTGACAGCCATATGTCAGGAGTGCTCTGATGGTGTTTCCTGCTTGGCAGGGGGTTGGACTTGATGGCCCTGGTGGTCTCTTCCAACTCTATGATTCTATGAAAGCTATAAAAGGGACATGTGTTTTTTTCAATTTTATAACAGGAAAAAGTTTTCCTCGGCTATGTATACCAGCTGTGTTTATTTTTTATTATTTTTATTATTTTATTTTTTCTTAGCAGTTGTGTTTATTTTAAACACAGAGTACACCGATCCATGGACACCTCTCCCCGTCATAATACCTTTTGGTTCCAAGACTCGATCCACCTCTCCCGGTCCAGCCGCCGACTCCTCCCCATCCAATTTCTTCAATCTGGAGAGGAAGGATGGACGAAAGGGTTTCTTTAGCTCAAAGCAGCTCTTTCCTGAGCCACTGGCAATTGTGGAGCTCTCTTAGAAGAGAGTATTAGTCCCTCAGCTAAACAAAACAAATACCTTTCCTTCGGCCAGGCCTTCAAACCCATCGTGAATAGCCAACATCCTATGGCCGTGGATCAATCCAATTCTAACAGTAGACCTCACGGCTGCATTCATGCCAGCTGCTGGTGCACCTACATTCATCACTGCCAGGTTGTAGCCACTCTGCAGAGAAAGAAAAGGATTGGGGATGAAGTCAGAGAGGGCTTTGGGTGTACAGTGGTGCCCCGCAAGACGAATGCCTCGCAAGATGGAAAACCCGCAAGACGAAAGGGTTTTCTGTTTTCAGAGGTGCTTTGCAGGACGAATTTCCCTATGGGCTTGCTTCGCAAGACGAAAATGTCTTGCGATTTTTGAGTTTTTTCCCCGCTCCCCAACCCCTTTTTCTAAAGCGCTAAGCTGCTAATAGCCTTTTAGCAGCTAATCCGCTAATCCCTTAAGCCTTTAATAGCCGTTTATAGCCCTTAAACTGCTAATAGCGCTAATAGCGCTAATCCGCTAATGGGCTTGCTTCGCAAGACGAAAAAACCGCAAGACGAAAAGACTCGCGGAACGGATTCTTTTCGTCTTGCGAGGCACCACTGTACTTCAAAGCACACCCTGTTGGGGGATTCTGGGTTCCACTGAAGGAGCCGGTCACACAGACAGAAATGCATTCATAGAGCAGCATTGCTCCCATTACAAGGATGGTTTATTTATTTATAAAAATTCTAATTATATTTTTGTGTGTGTGTGTGTACTCTAATAATAATAATAATAATAAAATTTATTATTTATACCCTGCCCATCTGGCTGGGTTTCCCCAGCCACTCTGGGTGGCTTCCAACAAAATATTAAAAATACAATAAAACATCAAATTAAAAACTTCCCTAAACAGAGCGGCCTTCAGATGTCTTCTAGAAGTCAGTTGTTTATTTTCTTGACGTCTGATAGGAGGGCGTTCCACAGGGCAGGTGCCACCACCGAGAAGGCCCTCTGCTTGGTTCCCTGTAACCTCACAAGGAGGGAACCACCAGAAGGCCCTCGGAGCTGGACCTCAGTGTCCAGGCTGAATGATGGGGGTGGAGACGCTCCTTCAGATATACTGGGCCAAGAGAGCTTTAGAGCTTTAAAGGTCAGCACCAACACTTTGAATTGTGATCGGAAACGTACTGGGAGCCAATGTCGGTCTTTCAGGCAGAGTACATCACATGAGAATAAAATCAGCAGAAAAACACCAATAAACAAATACAGACCGGTTAAAAAGAAAGATAGCTCATGTTACAATGGTCAGTCTAAGCAGTTCTCAACAGGATATGCAGACCTGCCTACACCAAAACAAAGAAAGCTGCCTCATAGAAGGTCAGGTCTTCATGGTCCCAGACAGAGAAGGGTCTCTCCCATCGCCTGCTACATGAATCCTTTTATTTAGAGATGCCAGGGATCAAACATGGGACTTACACATACAAAGCATACCACTGAGCTATGCCTTCTCTCCCACTGTATTCCCCTTCCCCCCCTTACCTTTGCAGAGGGTGGGCGAACATGGGCCAAAATCTTGTAAACATTCCAGTTGTTTTGGAAACTCCTGCAGGGTGAATCAAATTATTAGGAGCAAAGGAAGCAGCCATCTAACCTAGGCTAGTTCAAGACTGTCTACACTGGCTGGGATTGGCAGGAAATCCTTCCCAGCCCTTCCTGGAGATTCAAAGGACTGAATCCAGGATCTTCTGCATGCAAACCAGATATTCTGTCACTGAGCTATGGCCACTTCCCCTTCCTAAAAAATTAATTGCACAGAGGCCCTGGAAGGCCTTGTTCAAATTGTAGCTCCAACTTACCTTCCCCTAAGTTTAAGAGCTTCATCAAACCGTCCCTCATTCATCGCTGTTGTGACATCTTTAGTCTGTTGGAGGAAGACGATAGTGGCAAATTTATTTTTTATTTTTCATAATAATATTTATTAAATTTTCCATTTTAACAATCCAATTAAATCCACATTGGGGACGCGGGTGGCACTGTGGGTTAAACCACAGAGCCTAGGACATGCCGATCCTTAGAAGGTTGGCAGTTCGAATCCCCGCAATGGGGTGAGCTCCCGTTGCTCGGTCCCTGCTCCTGCCAACCTAGCAGTTCGAAAGCATGTCAAAAGTGCAAGTAGATAAATAGGTACCACTCCGGCGGGAAGGTAAACGGCGTTTCTGTGCGCTGCTCTGGCTCGCCAGAAGTGGCTTAGTCATGCTGGCCACATGACCCAGAAGCTGTACGCCGGCTCCCTCGGCCAATAATGCGAGATGAGCGCCGCAGCCCCAGAGTCGTCCACAACTGGACCTAATGGTCAGGGGTCCCTTTGCCTTTAAATCCACGTTAAATACATTCCAAATGATAATGCAATCAAACAGTCCAAATTTTATGCCAAATTATAAGTCTTTGATTTTTTACCCGCCCATAAGGTCCCAGGGGAGGTAACAACAATATAATATACCATTATGAAAAGAGCTATTTCAAATGGAACAGAACAATATACATTCAGCAAATGTGGTGGGGGCCCAGCAAAACAAAATACCTTAAATGCTGGGATAAAGAGGTGTGTTTTCTTGCCCCGCCCCCATAAACGCACATGCCAGCAAATAATACTTACAACTTGGACGCACTCCATGAGAGGAAGACGGACAGCTTGGTTACCAGAGAGGCTGACGACACAGGCTGGAGTATCCGGAGTTCCCTCCAGTAGCGCCATGACAGCTTCCACTCCCATCCTGCTTCCCTGCAAGATGGAGAACAGAAAAATGATTTTTTAAAAGAGTTTGGGGTTTTTTTTTGTATTTCTGCAAACACCTGAGCATGTCGGTACTTAGGGCCCTCGTACTTATGGGACTGCCTCTCCTGGTATGCCCCGCAGAGGACCTTAAGGTCCATGAATAATCATAGTTTAGACATCCCGGGCCCTAAGGAAGTTAGATTATCCTCCACCAGGGCCAGGGCCTTCTCAGTGATGGCTCTGACCTCGTGGAATGCTCTGTCCCATGAGACCAGGACCCTGCAGGATTTAACTTCCTTCTGCAGGGCCTGTAAGACAGAATTATTCCGCCTGGCTTTCAATTTGAACCTGGCCTGATCTTTTGTTCCCCTTCCTTCCCTCCCCCTCCCCTTTTTATGAAGATTACCCGCTCTGGGATCCCACAGCTAATCCTCCCCGGTCTCCTCGCTGGCCCAAGTGGAACTAATTTAGCCAGCCCTGGTGATCAGCTGATGTTTATTGGATGGATTCCCCCCTAAATTGATTTTTGATTTTATTGTTATTTATGCTTTATACCGTATTTTATGCTGTTTTTTTGTAGCATCAATTAAGTGTTTTAAATTTGTTGTTAGCCACCCTGAGCGCCGTTTCCTGAACAGGGAAGGGCGAGGTATAAATAAAAAATTATAATACTTCCCTCTTGTTTTACAGCAGCATAATTTTGGCTCCAATCTGGCCAACACTTGCCACCTGAGTTCATTATTAGAGGGAGTGTTAAGTAATTCATAATTATGTTATCGCTAATTACCTCCTGCTGTGTGAATGGTCACCAAGTGTTCTTATCATGTCAGACATTGCCAAAAAATGTGAGAGACTGCATTTCGTGGCCTTTTGTCCCCACAGTTTACAACGTGACACAACGGGCTCTAGTCCAAGAAAGCTCATATCTCAACTAGTCTGTCACGAGACCCTTTGCCCTTCTACAGAAGTGTAACATTCCCCACCAGCAGGCAATTAATTCCAGAGAAGTTAGTGACCTAGAGACAGAGGGACTGCATCAAGTGTGGGGAACCTTGGGGCCGCCAGGCGTTGCTGAACTGCAACTCCCATCAGCCCCAGCAAGCAGGGCCAACAGCCAGGGATTATGGGAACTGTAGTTTGGCAACATCTGGAGGGCCAAAGGTTCCCCACACCTGGACTACACCTTTAGAAATGTCTCCTCCTGCCTCTCACTCCAATATGCAATACAGTGGCACCTCTGGTTACGAACTTAATTCGTTCCGGAGGTCCGTTCTTAACCTGAAACTGTTCTTAACCTGAGGTACCACTTTAGCTAATGGGGCCTCCTGCTGCTGCCACGCCGCCATCGTGCGATTTCTGTTGTCATCCTGAAGCAAAGTTCTTAACCCAAGGTACTACTTCCAGGTTAGCGAAGTCTGTAACCCAAATTGTTTGTAACCCGAGGTGTTTGTAACCCGAGATACCACTGTACAGTGGTACCTCAGGTTAAGAACTTAATTCGTTCTGGAAGCCCGATCTTAACCTGAAGCACCACTTTAGCTAATGGGGCCTTTTGCTGCTGCCGCGACGCCAGAGCACAATTTCTGTTCTCATCCTGAAGCAAAGTTCTTGACCTGAGGTACTATTTCTGGGTTAGTGGAGTCAGTAACCTGAAGCGTCTGTAACCTGAGGTACCACTGTATTGTTTACAGGCATGTCATCTATATGACAAACTGCGGGTGGCAGTGGAAGATAGGAGTGCCTGGCGTGCTCTGGTCCATGGGGTCACGAAGAGTCGGACACGACTGAACAACAACAACAACATCTATATGAAGCATCAGAAACAAAACTGCATTGCTTTTTACCAGGATGCGATCAAAGGCAGAGGGGGTCCCACCACGCTGCACATGTCCAAGGATGGTGACTCTCGTGTCATAGCCCAGGCGTTTCACAACCAGCTGCAGAGAGAAGAGAGGTGCAAAAAATAAATAAATGACACTATCCCTTCAACGGTAAGAATGTTCACTGGACAACAGAGGGAGAACCAGGGTTTCATTACTCTTTGAGTCCTTTGGTTGTACAAACCCGCCCTTTTTAACTGTGCAGGGTAATAATTAATTAATTAATAATAATAATAATAATAATAATAATAATAATTTATTATTTATACCCTGCCCATCTGGCTGAGTCTCCCCAGCCCAGTGGCGTAGCGTGGGGGGTGCAGGGGGGGCCGGCCGCACCAGGCGCAACATCGGGGGGGGGGGGCGCGCTCGCACTCGAAGTGCTAAAATCAGTGCTAAAATCCACGGGTTAGGGGGCGCAAATTACTTGCCTTGCCCCGGGTGCTGACAACCCAACCTACGCCACTGCCCCAGCCACTCTGGGTGGCTCCCAATAAAATGTTAAAAACAGTACAGCATTAAATATTAAAAACTTCCCTAAACAGGGCTGCCTTCAGATGTCTTTTAAAGATAGGATAACTGTTTATTTCCTTCACATCTGAAGGGAGGGCGTTCCACAGGGTGGGCGCCACTACCGAGAAGGCCCTCTGTCTGGTTCCCTGTAACCTCACTTCTCGCAATGAGGGAACCGCCAGAAGGCCCTCGGAGCTGGACCTCAGTGTCCGGGCTGAACGATGGGGGTGGAGACGCTCCTTCAGGTATACAGGACCGAGGCCATTTAGGGCTTTAAAGGTCAGCACCAACACTTTGAATTGTGCTTGGAAACGTACTGGGAGCCAATGCAGATCTCTCAGGACTGGTGTTATGTGGTCCCGGCGGCCACTCCCAGTCACCAGTCTAGCTGCCGCATTCTGGATTAATTGCAGTTTCCGGGTCACCTTCAAAGGTAGCCCCACATAGAATGCATTGCTGTAGTCCAAGCGAGAGATAACTAGAGCATGCACCACTCTGGTGAGACAGTCATTCTGCCTCCCAGCGAGTATTTCAGCTCAATCTCAATGTTAGGGCAAAGGACATTGACACAGATGCTCCGAGCAGAAACAGGATTGCATCACCCACACTTTTAATGTCTTCTGAGGTGATCGGCTTGCCGTGCTTGTCAATAGCTCCTTCAGCCACAATAATGATGTTCAGCCTTGAGCCTCGGGTTCTTGTCTGTGGAGAAGAAAGGAGGGGGAGAGAGAGAGATCCACTTTAAACCATGTTCCAGGCCTGGTTTGGAGACAGAAACTGCCTTGGACAGCGAAGAAAGGCTGCTGGGAACCCAACCTTGGTGATTCTCCTGCTTTCAGTGCCATCAATCTCTTCTCTGCTCAGTTGCTGCTGCCATATCCTCTGCTCAGTTGCTGCTGCCATATCCTTAATCAAGGCTGGAGACAGGTTTGTGCAGCCTAGAGGGCCTGACTGTGAAACTCAGGCTACCCTAGGTTTGTCTAGCTTCTCCAGCTCACCAGGCCTTTGAGGTGGCTTAGGACCTGTGAGGGTGTCCCATTGTTTTGGTGCAGATTTCGTTCACTGACTCCAAATACTTCAACTGATTTGCTTTTTTAAACATTCTCCAGCCAGTACAGTACACAGCATCAACATATTACAGCACGGTGGGCTGCCCTGAGATACTGGCTCAAGATCTCAGTCTTTGGCCTAGGGAAGAGGTTACTTCCATACCTAAACAACGAGGAGTTTACCAGCTCATGGATGAAAATTATGGTTAGAAAAGCCACTTCGACTGGTATGCCACCTTCTCTCCTGTACCATCTGGGCTATGATACCACCCTTGAATCTCTGAGGCAAAGGCTCTCCGATCTCAATCTCATATTATCTGTGGCCCATTAGCACTAGGAATTCACTATGGGTTCGAGTTTCAGACACCTGCATATCTTAGAAATTTGTCTGTACCAACAGATCGCGTCTTTTCACCAAAGTCAAGTTAAATGTATTCCCATCAGAAGTGTTAAACAGCAGACTGAGAGGTTTCCCTTATCAAAATAAGATCTGTGTATGCTCTCAGAACGTCGACTGCATGAGGCATATTTTATTGCATTGTGGACAATATGATCAAGCTAGGGAACTATTGTTTGAACTACTATTGGCAAATCGGCCGGGTCAATCTGAAGCCTACTATATCAAAGTTGTCTGTATGAATCTGTATTTTATTTATAATCCATGTTATGGGTCATTGGGGAACGTGGGTGGCACTGTGGGTTAAACCACAGAGCCTAGGGCTTGCTGATCAGAAGGTCAGCGGTTTGAATCCCTGCGATGGAGTGAGCTCCCGTTGCTCAGTCCCTGCTCCTGCCAACCTAGCAGTTCGAAATCACGTAAAGTGCAAGTAGATAAATAGGTACCGCTCCAGCGGGAAGGTAAACGGCGTTTCCGTGCGCTGCTCTGGTTCGCCAGAAGCGGCTTAGTCATGCTGGCCACATGACCCGGAAGCTGTACGCTGGCTCCCTCGGCCAATAAAGCGAGATGAGCGCCGCAACCCTAGAGTCGGCAACGACTGGACCTAATGGTCAGGGGTCCTTTACCTTTACCTTATGGGTCATTGGACCGCAATAAAGATTATTATTATTATTACCTCAGTTAGCCTCCTGCACAAGTGATCCTCCCAGTCGTCCTCTGGTGGAGATTCTGGAATGAAAACCCAGTCTGCACCACTTGCCAAGGCTGTTACAAGAGCTAGGTAACTAGAGGATGAGATAAAAGACGAACAATGAGCCATTACTGATTTGGTGCAAGATTTTAAGCTAGCAATAGTGCTTGAAAAATCCAAGCAGGGAAGGAGCTTTCCTAAAGGTTACTTAGGTCTGATTGGGGACTGATTCATATCATCCTCTCTCTGGGGAAACCCAGACTGTACTCAAGACTGGAGAAATTTGATCTTTCTGAATTCCAGTACCAATGGGATCCACACTTCATGGGCTAGTATGTGGATCAGAATGTAATCATCCTTCGGATCAGGCATAGGCCCTCCAGATGTTTTGGACTACAATTCCCATCATCCCTGACCACTGGTCCTCTTAGCTAAGGATCATGGGAGTTGTAGGCCAAAACATCTGGAGGGTCGAAGGTTGCCTATGTCTGCTTCAGATCATTCACTTCATTGATTTTGGCACCGCCATTTTTGTTTTTTTTAATGATCAAAATGCATTTTAAAACGTGACACTTGAGAGAAATAGGAATAGAAATTCCTACCCGCAGTGACGACCCATGACCTCCAGCACAAATGTCCTCTGGTGACTGCAAGGCAAAAGAAATAATAAAGCATTGCGAGTATTTTTTTTAAAGAAATGCTTTAAACATTCCAGAAAAGATTTGAGCTTTGTATGTAGGGAAAAATTAGGGATAGCTTCAGCGTGTGCCGTTTGCTCATCATCTTGGCACTAGCTTTCTAACTGTGAATGTTTATCTTTTTTGTTTTTGTCTTCTTTTTAATACTAAAAAGAAAACAAAAACAAAAAAGATAAACACAGATTCTCACATACAATGGTACCTCGGGTTAAGTACTTAATTCGTTCCGGAGGTCCATTCTTAACCTGAAACTGTTCTTAACCTGAAGCACCACTTTAGCTAATCGGGTCTCCTGCTGCCACCGCACCGCCAGAGCACAATTTCTGTTCTCATCCTGAAGCACTATTTCTGGGTTCGTGGAGTCTGTAACCTGAAGCGTATGTAACCTGAAGCATATGTAACCCGAGGTACCACTGTAATCAGAAAGACAAGGGATTGCACAGGCTCTTCTCAGAAAAAAAGAGAGTCCCAGGTCACTTCAACTGTTACCAAGAAGGCCCTCAAAATACCTCATTAAAACATGTACAAGCAGTGGTGGAGCGTATGCTACTACCACTCAGGTTGGGCACAAGGGACAAGCCCCCCAAGGAGGGTGGCACCAGGGCCGGATTTAGGTTTGATGAGGCCCTAAGCTACTGAATGTAATGGGTCCCTTTATATGTCCAGCTGTCCTTTGTCAACAACAAATTGTCACTGTTTTATGTTGAATATAGGCTATATGGTAATTTATGGACCTAATACAGTGGTACCTCAGGTTACATACACTTCAGGTTACACACTCCACTAACCCAGAAATACTGCTTCAGGTTAAGAACTTTGCTTCAGGATAAGAACAGAAATTGTGCTCCAGCGGCGTGGCAGCAGCAGGAGGCCCCATTACCTAAAGTGGTGCTTCAGATTAAGAACAGTTTCAGGTTAAGTACAGACTTCTGGAACGAATTAAGTATTTACCCGAGGTACCACTGTAGGTATCTAAAGCAATTTGCACATAACAAATAGGAGCCTACACAACACAAAACACTGTTGCTGTATGTAGGTTTTATGTTATTTGTTTTTTATCTTATATTTTGGAAACGTACATCCAGGTTTTTTCCCCTTTAAATTTTTTGGGAGCCCCACTATAGCTTGTTTAGTTTATACCTACATCTGGCACTGGGTGAGGCACAGAGAGAGCCTGCTGCGCTCAGGTGTGACCCTGGAGTGCAGCTGTGGCCAAACCAGGGTAAGCTGCCTTGGCAGCTTCCTTGCATGGTGCCACCCAGCCAACATTGCCGCTGACTCTCCTTTCTCCATCCCCGGGTCAGGCTTGACCTGGGCGTGGAGCTACGGCTGACTGTGTTGGGTTGTCGTGCGAGGAAACTGTTTCTGTAGCTCCCTTGTGCTCCGGAGCCAGGGTCTGATAAGGAGGAAGCCTTTTGTGGGGGTGGCTGGTTGCAAAAATATGCCTGGGGCCACAGATTCCACACACCCCCCCATGCTACACCACGGTGCACAAGTTTTACCTTGAAGATCCTTATACAGGCATACCTCGGGTTAAAGTTGCTTCAGGTTGAGCGCTTTCGGGTTGCGCTCCACAGTGACCAGGAAGTAACGGAATGTGTTACTTCCGGGTTTCGCCGCTCGTGCATGCGCAGACGCTCAAAATGACGTCATGCGCATGTGCGGAAGCGGCAAATTGCGACCAGCGCATGCGCATGACGTCATTTTGACCCTGAACGGATCCTGTTCGTATCCAGAGGTACCACTGTATTTTCTTGTTCTTTCTCTCTCTCTCTCTCTCACACACAAAACCTACCCTTATCTATTTAAGATATATATATTTAAAAATTCTACAACAGAGAGTAGGCAAACTGAGCCAAATCTTGCCTGTCTTTGCAAATATATTCTTTCCCATTTTATATGCTCCTGCATGAGGAAGGGCAAAGAGCTTCTGCGATTGCTCCGCAGCTGCCGTCTATATACACTTTCAAGCCTAGTCTGAAGGGCTAGGACTTTGTTGTCTTCTCTTTTTTTAAGCTGCAGAAAGAGATTCTCATAGTGCTGTAGAACTGTAGAAATCAAACAATGCCCACAAGTCTCACCTCTGAGCAGTGGTGGTGATAGCATCCACTATTTCCATTATCCTGTGGAGAGCGGAGTCCGTGCCAATGGTCATATCAGTGCCACAAAAGTCATTATCAATAGATCCAACCATGCCAACAATGTTTAGGTAACTAGACTTGCTGGCTTCTTCTGCCGTGATGCCACCTGGGGAGGTATTAGGCAAAGAACCAGTGGAATACCAGCATATGATATAATTACACCATCTCTGAAAGTTCACTCTCAAGGGCAGCTAAGATGAGGTTCTCCAAATATTGTTGGGACTTACAGTGAGGGGGGGAATTATTTGATCCCCTGCTAAATTTGCCCGTTTGCCCTCTGACGAAAAAATGACCAGTCCATAATTTTAATGACATCCTTGGACAGCTCTTTGGTCTTGGTCATGGTGGACTGATTGCTTCTGTTGACAGGTGTCTTTTGTACAGGTACTGTAACGAGCTGGGATTACAGGTAAGACCTCTCCCTTACAGCAGGTGCTTCTAATCTCAGCTCGTTACATACAGTGAAGATACCAGGTAGCCTGACATCTGGCTGGTTGGAGAGGGGATCAAATACTTATTTCACTCATTATAATGCACATCAATCTCTGACTTTTGTCTTCTGGGTTTCTGGGGTTTTTTTTTCCTCTTGTTATTCTGTCTCTCACAGCTATAATAAACCTACCATTAAAATTATGGACTGGTCATTTCTTCGTCAGAGGGCAAACGGGCAAATTTAGCAGGGGATCAAATACTTTCCCTCCCTCACTGTAGCATTCAGTTTTTAAGTGGCAATACCTGTCTTAACCAGCTCCTGCAGCAAACTAGTCCATTCCGCTCGGAAGGTATCCGCTCCAGTCAAGCTGCCGTCTCCCCCGATCACGCACAAGTTTGTGATTCCTCTCTTCACCAGGTTGCGAGCAGCCTTCAGGCGTCCTTCACGGGCACGGAAGTCCATGCACCGGGCGCTCCCGATGACAGTGCCACCCTAGGTGAGGGGACAAACCAGGTGAGAGCTGGAAGACAACATTATGGCCGCCTAACTTAGGTGCTGCTATGATGAAGAGAAGGAGTCCCTCCAGCAAATCTGGAAGAACAAAAAATCGAGGGAGGGAAAAATACTTTAGGTCATAGGTACTGTTAAGTTGTGGGTGAACATATCAGACGACACAGCGATTCTTCAAACAGCTCTTGTTTATTCACAGGCCAGAACAGAATTGAACTGAAGGGTTCAGCCAGCCTGCTTATATAGAGCTCCACTACAACGCAACAGCAACCACTTTCTGTAACTATCCAATCACTGAACGTCACTTTCAATCTCATATTTGCATATGTGAACCTGAGAGAAAACTATCTACAGCTGGCCCAGGGTGAAAACTTCAGTACATAACAGGTACCATGACAAAAAAGCTGCTTCAGATGAGGGGGGGGTCCCCCTCGGCCCATGAACAAATACTTTTGAATACTTTAATTACTTTCTGTTGGTAGAAAAGGGTCCATATTTTGCAACCTTGCCTTGTTTAACCATTGTGTCTATGGTATAAATCAGTGGTTCCCAATCTTGTTTTTGGACATGCCCCACCTAAGCATCTCTAAAATCCCGTGACATATAATTCTTATTATTCAAAAAGTGAACTCCTATTCATGTGGAAGAAGCCTAAAAAGCCATTAACTTGGTCTAACTCATTCTCGAATTGCCCCCGTCAAAATCAAATTGCACCCCTGTGGGGCATGTGCCCCACGTTGGGAACAACGGATATAAATAGTTTTAGTCACTACCTACCACGCATTCACATACCTGTGGTTTATTTATTTTGGTTTTATTTTATGTCTGTATTTGTTCAACAGTGAACTATTATTGATATGCTAGCCATTTTCAAATATCTCAAGGGCTGTCAACCTGGAAGAAAGAACAAACTTGTTTTCTCCTGGTTTGGAGGGTAGGACTCGAACCAATGGCTCCAAATTTTAAGAAAGGACTAAACATCAGGAAGTACCATATTTTTCACTCCATAAGACACATCTGACCATAAGACGCACCTAGTTTTTAGAGGAGGAAAACAAGGGAAAAAAATATTCTGAATGAAACAGTGGGTGTATGATTTTTGTGGTTCATGCTGTGGCCACAGACATGTGATCTGATGGTGAATTTGGGGTGACCCAATGCAAAAATCCCTGAGGATCCATGGGCTTTTACCTCCCCCCTCCCAGGCAGCCTCCGCTAGTCCCTTATCTCTCTTCTGATCCCACCGATCAGCTGTTTCCTTTCAACACTCCCTTCCCTCTTGTTTGCCTTAGTGTCTTTTCCTTAGCTGGAGAAGTTTTTTTGCTCCTCCTTTTCTTCTAATTTCTCTCCTTATTGCTTTAGTCTTCCTGCTTCCCCTCTTTGCAAGTTTGCTGTCTTTACCTCCCCCCTCCCAGGCAGCCTCCTTTATCTCTAGCGTCCCTTATCTCTCCCCACGATTGGCAAACAATCAGCGGCTTTGTTTCAACACCCACTTCCCTCTTTCAAAAAAAAAGAGAGCATGATCTGCTTTTTGCCCCATGGCAATTCGGTTCCAGGGACCACACATTTGCTCCATAAGACGCACAGACATTTCCCCTTACTTTTTAGGAAGAAAAAGGTGCATCTTATGGAGCGAAAAATACCGTACTTTGCAACAGTGAGAGCTGTTTGACAGTGGAACCTCCTTTGGGAGGCTATTGACTCTCCTTCCTTGGAAGCTTTTAAGCAGAGGCTGGATGGCCATCTGTCATGGATGCTTTAGCTGAGATTCCTGCATTGCAGGGGGAGGGTGGACTAGATGACCCTTGGGTCCCTTCCAACTCTCTACAATTCTACATGGACTATGCATATTGCCATCAGATCCTATTTGATAACACTGTATTTTGCAAAAGTTCATCCTCTCTCTCCTGCCAAGGATGTGAAGGCAGCAAACATCATTCTCCCTCTTCTCCCATTTTCTCCTCACAACAAACCTGTGAGGTAGGTTAGGTTAGGTAACTGGTTAACAACAGCATAGCATCCAATACTATCAGGGAAACAGGATAGCTTAGGAGACATAGGCCTGGATCCATTACTCTCTCCCTGACAGCCCACCTGCCATTTGAGGTGGCTGCTTCACTTTGCCTCATGGCTGGACTTGTCCTGGAGCTTATTTATTGAGGTAAACGGATCCCAAGTCCCACTCCACTCAACTACAGTTCCCAAGGTACTCCAAAAAGAGGCAATGCCCAGAAAAGCTATGACCTCTAAACATAGCTGTCAACCGCCCCTTATTTGGCGGGAAGGTCCCTTATCCCAGCACCGTGTCCCACTGCTGTCCCTTATTGATGATGTCCCTTAAATTTCCCGGGTTTCAAAGGAAGCAGCTCCTCTCCCTCCCTCCCTGTCGGCTAGGGAGGAGGGAGGCTCCAACTGTGTTGCTTGGCTGCATTGCTCACCCAATAAGGAGTCGAAGAACGACTGGGGGGTGGAGCTTGCATGCCTTGTGCTGATCAAATTGGCCGCGTTGCCTGGGGACTCGCCTTTGCTCAGCGCTTCCCAGCGGAGAGGTGACGGTGGTTTTCCTTGCTGCATCCCCTTTGCCGGGTTGCTGCGCTGTGGGAACCACCGCTTGAGGCTTTCTTTGGCTGCTGGCTGGGCTTTCTGCTTTTGGCTTGGAGGGGCTCAGAAGTTGAACATACCTGTGTTCTGAAAATCCCTTATTTTGGCTGCTGATCCGTTATTTTCGAGGCTGCTGGTCCCTTATTTTCAAATCTGTAAGTTGATAGCTATGCCTCTAATTCTCAGGTTCATTCTTTTGAGGAAAATGGCCAGCCTGATCTCCTGATTCAGGAGAGAGAGGGCTCCAAAATGCTACACCTCCCTGCTCTCTCTGCCAACCAAATTAATCCTCCTCACTACAAAGATCAAGGCATCTTAACCATCACCAAAATCCATTAGCTGCAACCATTTGAAGAGTTTTTGTAGTTGAGAATTTCACCCAATTAACCGTTATGTGTAAAGGGTTTGTGAGGAGAGATCAGGGCATTTTTTCAGCCAGAACTCAGTTCTGGCACCTCTCAGGTGGGCACCATTGCCTTAATAAGAGAATAACGGAGTTGTTCATGGTGAGTCCTGACACTTCTTTTTCTACAAAAAAAAAAAAAAAAAAAGCTACACTGGGAGAGATAATACATGTTTGCTACTCTATCTCTACAGTCTGGATGCTTAGAGTTGTGGCCAGACCAGAATCCTCTGCAATTCCTGTTTATGAAATTCAAAAAAGCCCCGACTCATGCAAGTATGGCTGCAAGCAAAGGTCAGCTCAGGTTTCGAGTTATTTTGGGTCTCAGGCATTCATTGTGACCCCAGCTATGGCGATATCATTACACTTAAGATGGACGACTTTGCCAGTGACCCCAACTGGCGAAAAGGTCAAGATGTTACAATAATTTTCCTCGTGACAGGAGCCCCTCACTCAACCAGCCGGTGACTTTCCTCAAACTGGAGAAGGAGCAAAGGAACTTCTCAAAGGGGAAAAGAATAACCTTTTTATATATATATAAAATAACACTGGACACTTTGATATAACACTTTGATATTTCCAGCGGTTTAAGATATTTTTATAAGGTTAAAATTAAAATCCCACTGGAGATTACCGTATTTTTCGCCCTATAGGACGCACTTTTCCCCCTCCAAAAATGAAGGGGAAATGTGTGTGCGTCCTATGGGGCGAATGCAGGCTTTCGCTGAAGCCTGGAGAGCGAGAGGGGTCTGTGCGCACCGACCCCTCTCGCTCTCCAGGCTTCAGGAAGCTATCAGCAAGCCTTGCAAGCCCGGTGGGAGGTCCTGCGGGCTCGCAAGGCTTGCAGGCAGCAGCCTGCAGCCCACAAGCTTGGGGGAAAGCGGGGAGGCGCAGCGCCGCCACCCCGCTATTCCCCGACCTGATCTGGAGGCTGGCGGGGGGGGGGGGAGAAGCAAGCTTGCTTCTCCCCCCTGCCAGCCCCACAAGCTCGGGGACAGCGGGGCAAGCCGCTGCCCCACGGAGGCTAGAGAGGCTGTCGCTGAAGGCAGAAGAGGGAGACGGAGCGCTCCATCTCCCTCTTCTAGCTTGGGGATGGCTGTGCAAACCTGGGGGGGAAATAAAAAATTTTTCCCTTGATTTCCCCCCAAAAAACTAGGTGCATCCTATGGGCCGGTGCGTCCTATAGGGCGAAAAATACAGTATGTCATGTATAGTGTCCATAAAATAAAAATAAATGAAATAAAGTAAACCTTATTCCCCTGTCAAAAAAACACCCCTGGGGCAGATTTGATAGAGGCACAGGGGACTGCAGAGGCAAAGAAGGAATAACAAAACAACAACCCACCAACCTGCCCACTTTCACCAGTGCAAGTAGAACTTGGCTGAGCACGTCTGGATCCAACCCAATGAAATGCAAACCATGCCCTAATTCTATAGCAGCTTTCCTGAAATATACTCGGAGTCGAGAGTGGATTTCATGCTCTTTATTCAGCTCACAGTGGTGAGGAGGAATGGAAGTTCCCCCAGAATGTCTGCTTTATATACATTATTTACACAATGGGCCCCACCTGATTGGCTAATTCCGGGATTCTCCTGTAGGCCAATCAGGGCGCGGGTTCACTTCCACCTGGAGCTGGATTGGGTAGCTCCTGTGGACCAATCAGACTGCTGCATTCTGAATCCTATTGTTCTAGGACCAATCAGACTGCTGCATTTTGGATCCTATACATAACATTTCCCCAAACTAGTGCCCTCCAGGCGTTTTGAACTACATTTCCCACCAACTTCAGCCAGCATAGTCAATAGTCAGAGATGAAGGGCGTTATCGTTACCACATAATACTCATTCTTCATTTGTAAGCAATTGATCACTTAGTGTGGCAGCACCCACACTATGGTCCCATTCATTCTTTTCGGCAGTTGCTAAAAACTTTCTGGTGTAGGCAAGCCAACCCAGATATGTAGAATGTTGACATGTGTTTTAATCTGGTCCTTAGCTTAACACTGATTTTAAATTTTTTTGGGGGTGGGAATGTTTTAAATAACTGTTTTTAACTGTTCTTTTTCTACTTATAATTCATCGTTTTATTCTTTTTCTTAAATCCACGTGGAGGATTTCCGGCTTTGCTTTTTTAAACAAAGCAGTATATACATTTTGTGAAATAAATAAACAGTTGAAAGCATCAGGGGGGCACCAGATGGTTCTGTAGTATCATAATACCCTGAAATCTCAGCACTGGTGACATCTAGGGTAAGGAGGACAGCTCTGAAGCCTCTCACACCCTGAGGGGCAACATCCAAGGGGCCGACTTACCAGTTGCAGCATCATGGACACACTTTCCCATGTTGCTTCCTTAATATTGTCACCGCCGTCCACAAGTCCTTGGTAGCCCTGAAACAAAAGTCAGAAGAGATTACAGTGGTACCTTGGGTTAAGTACTTAATTCGTTCCGGAGGTCCGTACTTAACCTGAAACTGTTCTTAACCTGAAGCACCACTATAGCTAATGGGGCCTCCCGCTGCCGCCGTGCACGATTTCTGTTCTCATCCTGAAGCAAAGTTCTTAACCCGAGGTACTATTTCTGGGTTAGCGGAGTCTGTAACCTGAGGCATCTGTAACCTGAAGCGTATGTAACCTGAGGTATCACTGTTTTTAAAGAGACAAACCATCTCCTCTAGAGCTGCTTAACTCAAGAAAACATACTGAAGAAGGAATGTTAAGGACAAGGTGCAGTTCAAGTACATTGCCAGGCTGGTGCATTGTTTGACCTCAGGATATTTCCCGCTCCTTTAGCCACTGTAGCAACATTGAACAGGAAGCACCTCAACTAATAATAATAGCAAATTATTATTTATACCTGCCCATCTGGCTGGGCTTCCCCAGCCACTCTGAGCGGCTTCCAACAAAATATTAAAATACAGCAATGCATCAAACATTAAAAGCTTCCCTCAACAAGGCTGCCTTCAGATGTCGTCTAAAAGTCTGGTAGTTGTTGTTCTCTTTGACATCTGGTAGGAGGGCGTTCCACAGGGCAGGTGCCACTACCGATAAGGCCCTGGGCCTGGTTCCCTGTAGTTTTGCTTCTTGCAGTGAGGGAACCACCAGAAGGAAGAAGAAGAAGAAGAAGAAGAAGAAGAAGAAGAAGAAGAAGAGGAGGAGGAGGAGGAGGAGTTTGGATTTGATATCCCGCTTTATTCAGGCCCTTGGCGCTGGACCTCATGTCAGGGTAGAACAATGGGGGTGGAGATGCTCCTTGCATAGGGTCTGTGGGGCACCAGAGTAGCTGATGTGGCATTACCACTGCTATGCAACCTATGGCGACTCTAATAGTCCTGTTTGGTCTAGCAGCAGCAATCAGCAGCAGAGTTAACAGAATAATAAACCCATTTGCAGTAGAATGAGGTGGAAATGAGGTGGAAGAATGGACTATACCATTTGGGTCTGAAGATGGAGCATCGTATTTGTAAATACTCTCCAGCAGAAAAAGCTCACTGTGAGTAAGTGGTAACCTAGTACAGGTGGGGAGAGATGGAGCTTGAACGTTCCTCTCTGGTGTGCGTGCGTACGTTTAACTTGCAAGAATTTTACATGAGTGCAAGTTCAAAAATAGTTAAACGGCAGCCCCCTGAGGCTTCAAGTGGTGCAGCCCACTCTAGAAAATAGAGACATTCTATGCTTTAGAATGGAATGTCCCTATTTACATGCTGGGACGTGGGTGGCACTGTGGGTTAAACCACAGAGCCTAGGACTTGCTGATCAGAAGGTCGGCGGTTTGAATCCCCACGATGGGGTGAGCTCCCGTTGCTCGGTCCCTGCTCCTGCCAACCTAGCAGTTCAAAAGCACGTAAAAGTGGAAGGAGATCAATAGGTACCGCTCTGGCGGGAAGGTACGTCTGGGACACGGGTGGTGCTCTAGGTTAAACCACAGAGCCTAGGACTTGCCGATCAGAAGGTTGGCGGTTTGAATCCCCGCAACAGGGTGAGCTCTCATTGCTTGGTCCCTGCTCCTGCCAACCTAGCAGTTCGAAAGCACGTCAAAGTGCAAGTAGATAAATAGGTACCACTCTGGTGGGAAGGTAAACGGTGTTTCCATGCGCTGCTCTGGTTCGCCAGAAGCGACTTAGTCATGCTGGCCACATGACCCGGAAGCTGTACGCCGGCTCCCTCGGCCAATAAAGCGAGATGAGCGCTGCAACCCCAGAGTCCGTTACAACTGGACCTAATGGTCAGGGGTCCTGTTACCTTTTATGCTTTAGAATGGAATGTCCCTATTTTCATTCTGGATATGCTATCTCAGGATTTCACACCTCATTCTGCTCCATGAGTCGACCAGGCCTTAGATACAATTCCTACTCAAGTAAGGAAAGGCAGCAAAATGACCTACCTCATGAACAAAGTACACTTTGGCCCCGGTGTATATTCCCACTCTGACCACTGCCCGGACAGCAGCATTCATGCCTGTTCAGAGAAAAGGGAGAAGAGAGGTCACAATTCACAACCAAGCTGGATGACAGCATTGCAGAGGTAGACAGTGTGTTCCTAGACCACAGCTCTTGTCATGCCTGGCAGGGGCTGATGGGAGTTGTAGTTCAACACCATTTCTGAAGGCACTACACCTTGCTAATGTATTGTATAAACAACAATGCATTACATATTCAGGTAGGTAGCCGTATTGGTCTGATGCAGTCAAAATAAATAACAAATTGTCCAGTAGCACTTTAGAGACCAACTAAGTTTGTTGTGGGTACAAGCTTTTGTGTGCATGCATTCCATATGCAGATACCGTATCTGAAGAAGTCTGCATGCACACAAAAGCTTATACCCAGAACAAACTTAGTTGGTCTCTAAGGTGCTACTGGACAATTTTTTAAATAAATTACATACTTATCTGAGATGAAACCCAAGGAGATTTTAGTGGGCTCTGTCTTGTTCTACTTTACAATCAGAGAGATTGAAGGGAATCTGATTCTGTTCCAACCATATCTAGTTCTTACTGAATCACAGGAGAAGCCATGGGAAGATTTAATAAGACCCACTGGGGGCTTAATTCAGAATATAAAGGAAACATACACGACTAGTGACTCACAGCTCCAATCTCCTCACAAGTATGACAAGCACCCACATTGCTCAAGGTTTGGCACCAGATTAATACTTAGTTATATGCCCAGACATTGTAAGTTTTGTTAACAATTGTTCTAAGCTGCTCTGTTGTTTTTCAGCTATTTTATTTGTTTGATGGTATATTTTAGAGTGCATTGCTGCTTACTTTTAGGGAATAAGCTTTTTAGGGAAGTTTTTAATGTTTAATGCTGTATTGTGTTTCTGATATTCGATTGGGAGCTGCTCAGAGTGGCTGGGGAAACTCAGATAGGCAGGGTATGTATGTATGTATAAATAAATATTATTATTTTATGTCTTAGTTGGTTGTAGTGTACTTATTCTGAATTCTGTACTTCAATTTGGTGTTGATGAAGGGCAGATTGAAAACATTTTCATTAAATAAATAAAATAAATTTTGGAAGCTGCCGTTTGCTGAGCAGATGCACCATGTGGATGAGGGAAGATGGGAGTCAGGATGTTGGATAATTTTACCAGAATTGGGAGCAGAAATTGACAGTGTTCATTTATTTGTCCCATGTCTGAAATGGAAATCAATCTCGCAAATATAATCAGTAATCGCTGTTGTCGTTTGTAAAACGAAAAACAACTAATTGATTACTTCCCCCCAATTTGAATTGTTTTTTTCCTTTACATTAAAAGTAATGTTTTGGAATAATTTAACGCCCATGTAATTAAGTGTGTGATTAAGCATGTAAAATTCCACTACAGCAGACAGTGAGAATAATGTGGTCTTTGTTGAAAACCAAACTGAAGTGGAACGGAAACAGTGCTGCTTGCAATGAACTCAGATTGGAACAGAAATTGACACCTTCTAACATCCGTATAGTTAAAGCTATGGTTTTCTCAGTAGTGATGTATGGAAGTGAGAGCTGGACCATAAAGAAGGCTGATCGCCGAAGAATTGATGCTTTTGAATTATGGTGCTGGAGGAGACTCTTGAGAGTCCCATGGACTGCAAGAAGATCAAACCTATCCATTCTGAAGGAAATCAGCTCTGAGCACTGATCCTGAAGCTGAGGCTCCAATACTTTGGCCACCTCATGAGAAGAGAAGACTCCCTGGAAAAGACCCTGATGTTGGGAAAGATGGAGGGCACAAGGAGAAGGGGGCGACAGAGGACGAGGTGGTTGGACAGTGTTCTCAAAGCTACCAGCATGAGTTTGACCAAACTGTGGGAGGCAGTGGAAGACAGGAGTGCCTGGCGTGCTCTGGTCCATGGGGTCACGAAGAGTCGGACACGACTAAACGACTAAACAACAACAACAAAACATCCCTAGATGCGGGTGCCTGTATTTCTATAGAGCTCTGCCTTATTTGCCTGGCCTTGATGCTGCTGTGACGTTCAATTTATAACCAGCCTACAACACTGAAGCTTCATTGATGTACAATTGTTGTGTTTTCTCATATATCTGTGCTGCCCACATAGAGGTACTGGTGATCTCCTGAAGAGGCCTATGCCGTTGCTTAAAATCTCCCTTGAGCAGACAGTCATTTTAATGATTGCTTCGTGTTGTTTTTAAATGTTTTCATGCTGCTGTATGCTGCCCTGATTTTTGCAAGTGGACGGTCTAGAAATGCATTTGTTTGTTTGTTTAGAAATAAATGTGGTAAGTGTGTGATGTGGAGCCTTTATTATAGCATCACCTGACCCTTAAACCCACTCTATCTCTCAGCCTCCTTGGCGTACGTGTTATTTCTTACTGCCTCAGGTCAGTATTGTTGACCCAGACTCACAAGTCTCCCATGATCCTACTCTCAGATGATTTGCACAATTTATTTTTGACCCGCTGACATTTAAAACAAGTTCCCGAGGTACCCCCTCTGCCAGGCCACTGTGCTTGCTGGCTCCAAAATATAGCACACCAGGAGAGGGACTGTAATTCAATACCACTGCATACCCCCCCCCCCAAAAAAAAATCCTCTCTAAGTCTTGTGACAGCTTCACAGACAAGCTGTGATCATGGATGCAGCTGAGGAAAACTTGGGCTACAAGAAGGCTGAGGTGGATGCCAAACCCCCAACGCTTTTAAACCTTTCTTCATATTATGATTATTATTATACACAAGTACATATACCTCATTACCTACTCGGTCACATTCAAAAACACACATACCTATAAACATTTATCTATAATAAACGTATATCAATATTGATCTAAAACCATTTCCTCTTTCTCCATGTAGGTTAAATCCTTAACGGCAAGAAATGATTTTGCCCTGGATCTGTTACACTCAATTCTCTTGCGGCATAGGTGATTGTTAAAGGTAAGGTAAAGGTACCCCTGCCCGTACGGGCCAGTCTTGACAGACTCTAGGGTTGTGCGCCCATCTCACTCAAAGAGGCTGAAGGCCAGCGCAGTCCGAAGACACTTCCGGGTCACGTGGCCAGCGTGACATCGCTGCTCTGGCGAGCCAGAGCCGCACACGGAAACGCCGTTTACCTTCCCGCTAGTAAGCGGTCCCTATTTATCTACTTGCACCCGGGAGTGCTTTCGAACTGCTAGGTTGACAGGCGCTGGGACCGAACAGCGGGAGCGCACCCCGCCGCGGGGATTCGAACCGCTGACCTTTCGATCGGCAAGCCCTAGGCGCTGAGGCTTTAACTGACAGCGCCACCCGCGTCCCTAGGCGCTGAGGCTTTAACCCACAGTGCCACCCGTGATTGTTGCTGTGGTATAATTGGTATAATTGCCCATTTGCCAGCACAGCTGAAAAATATTTCATCAGTGAAGTGCTTTTTGACCCTTTTGAAACAGAAATTGCCATGCATCCCTTGGAATTTCTATGCTCCTATCTTTATTTCATTTCATTCTGTAGTTATGTGCTATTTTCCTGTGTTTTAGATAACTGTTTTATATACCTTTGAGAAATGCCCTGTCTTGTTAGTCTCTAGTGCTGTTTCAACCTCAGTCTCGTCTCTCCAAATCTCTTGACTTCTCATCAGCCTACCGAAAAAGGACTTTTTTCTAAGTGCTGATATCAAGATGGTTCTGTCTTAAAGTTAGCTTCTACTTGATCAATGGTCTGCAAACTCTTCCAGTCTTAATAGGTTTCCATCTTACTTTCTTTCTATATCTGAAAATGTCCAAATTGCCTTTTCAAAAAGTGAACCATTCGCCTTCTAATAGAGAAGCCAATAGGGAGGTCTTGGATAATAAACACTGGTTATATTGGTCCAAGATTTCTAAACGTATGTTTATAACATAGGATGCCCCTCTACAAAATGTCCTCTTCTCCTTTTTTACTTATCCATAGTAGATTTTTAAGATCGGTCTTAATGTAACATTCTCGCATTTGTCTGTTAGGTTTTTCATTTCTATTATGCCATTGCATCCGCCTTGCCAATCCTGTCAATTCTTTTAATCCAAATTCACCCTAGGAGACAACACACCAAGCATTTTTTGAGTCAGAAATCCCTTAGGCTCCCCATCATCTGAAGGACAAAAAGGAAGGGGCCTGCACTGTGTAGTAGTGGATAACTTGCAGGCAACCATTGACTTAATTTCATGCAGCACTGGGTTCCCCCTATCTGGAAACGGCGAGTGGAAATGGACCCATCCATTTCTGGCTCTAGTGCTGCCCTCCAGGTATATAATCTATGGCCCTCCAGATGTTGTTGGACTCCCATCTTCCCTGATCATTGGTCATGCTGGCTGGGGCTGATGGGTTATGAGAAATGAGTCCAAGAAGATAGAAAGGCTGCATAATGCTACCACATCAGCTGTGCAGCCTGAGGATAGATGCAGAAGTGAGCCGGAAACATCCTTCCATTAAATACATCCCTTTGACCTTCCTTAAAACCATCACCTCTTTCACATAGTTCTTGCAGCCTTGTTGGGTTCTGCTTCCACATATGCCTTAGGGGAAGAGCAGCATATAGGGTGCCCCTTCACATGCTGTTGACTTACATCAGCCCCAACCAGTATGGCCAATGGTCAGGGATGATGGGAGTTGTAGTCTATCAACATCTGGAAGGCATCACATTGGCCACCATTTCTTACCACCATGAGACTACGACTTCTCAAAGCCTTTTTTGTGTCCATTAATCAAGTATGGCCTATCTACAGGGCAAATGCGAGCATCTGTCTCAGATACTAGCACCAAACTGGTCATTTTGTCACCTATCATTTGAAGCTAGATGTGTCCATGCTTTGATCTGTTAGACGTTAAGCTGTACCTCTGGGCTACATCAGCAGTTATTGTTCGACATCTGTCTAGACTGCAACAGCCCTTCATAAAACACCACAACTGTGTAGAATATCCACCAGTAATAATAATAATAATAATAATAATAATAATAATAATAATAAATTTTATTTATTCCCCGACCAAAGCCGGGCTCAGGGCAGCTAACATCAATAAAATTTCAGTAAAAACATAATAAGAAAATAAAATAAAATACAGGTTAAAATACAATTTAAAATGCAGCCTCATTTTAAAAGTCAAAACCATAAGGGGAGGTAAACATAAGGGTCAGACTGAGTCCAAACGAAAGGCCAGGCGGAACAGCTCTGTCTTGCAGGCCCTGCAGAAAGATGTCAAGTCCCGCAGGGCCCTAGTCTCTCTTGTGGCAGAGAGTTCCAACAAGTTGGGGCCAGTACTGAAAAGGCCCTGGCCCTAGCTGAGACCAACCTAACCACCTTGTGACTTGGGACCTCCAGAATGTTGTCATTTGTGGACCTTAAGGTCCTTTGCGGGACATACCAGTAAAGTTGTACTACAGGTACATACGTCCATAGTTGGGATTTCCAGGAAACCTGCCAAGGATTAGGTTTCTTCTCCATATTGTGCTCCTGTCCACAACCATACATACTTAACTGCTGCATGCATGGGCAGCGGGTTTGTGATGTAGTATAGCCCTTGTGAAGTCATGTTGCCAGGCCATGTTATTGTGACAACGCATTTTGCAAAAAGCCTCTCAAGTTATCACATCAGATCAACAGCAGCAGTTAATCTGATGTGAACACACACATTCTGCCGCCTCTTGCATATTAGTACAGTGGTAGCTCAGGTTACATATGCTTCAGGTTATAGACGCTTCAGGTTACAGACTCTGCTAACCCAGAAATAGCGCTTCAGGTTAAGAACTTTGCTTCAGGATAAGAACAGAAATCATGCTCTGGCGGTGCGGCAGCAGCAGGAGGCCCCATTAGCTAAAGTGGTGCTTCAGGTTAAGAACAGTTTCAGGTTAAGAACAGACCTCCAGAACGAATTAAGTACTTAACCCGAGGTACCACTGTAGAAGCTCTTCCACCACCACCACAAAGTCACAACAGAATGGCAACACCACATCACAAAGTAGTATGAGAGTAAGTCCTAGCCTGGGTCACACTGAGTGATTTAGTAACAGTGGGTGGAATTCAACATGGTGCTCCCACAAATCTTTTGCCCGTACCAGTATTCTAGGTTGCCAGATGGAACAACAACCCTCCATGCACTGTTCTGAGGTTGGGGTCAGGAGAGTCACTTTCAGTGAACATATAAGGGGCCCCAAAATCCTTGTGTACCTGTCCACTGACTGGGTTCTTCAGATGAACCCCACCCAAAGTATTTCTTCCTTGAAAGGCTTTCATTTATTTTCCTTTCCTCCCCTGTTAGCTCCCCCATTCTCACATTATTATTATTATTATTATTATTATTATTATTATTATTAGAATTTATATACCGCCTTATACCCAGATATATATATAGAAGACAGTTCGGAAACTGCAGCTGGTGCAGAATTCAGCGGCCAGGCTGCTCACCGAAGCAAGACGGTTTGAAAATATTACACCAATCCTCGTCCAACTACACTGGCTACCCATTAGTTTCCAGGCCCAATTCAAAGTGCTGGTTTTGAACTATAAAGCCTTAAATGGCTCAGGACCACAATACCTCAAGGACCGCTTCTTTCCATGTGAACCTACCCAGACCCTTAGATTATCTTCCAAGGCCCTTCTTCGTGCGCCTCCTCCTCAATAGGTCCAGAGGGTGGCAACAGGAGAACGGGGCCTTCTCTGCAGTGGCTCCCCGTCTGTGGAATGCTCTCCCCAGGGAAGTTCGCCTGGTGCCTTCACTATACAGTGGTACCTCGGGTTATATATGCTTCAGGTTACATACACTTCAGGTTACAGACTCAGCTAACCCAGAAATAGTGCTTCAGGTTAAGAACTTTGCTTCAGGATGAGAACAGAAATCATGCTCCGACGGCGCGGCGACAGCAGGAGGCCCCATTAGCTAAAGTGGTGCTTCAGGTTAAGAACAGTTTCAGGTAAAGTACAGACCTCCGGGACGAATTAAGTACTTAACCCGAGGTACCACTGTACACCTTTAGGCACCAGGCAGAAATGTTCCTTTTCAACCAGGCCTTTGCCTGACTTGATCTACATCCTATACCCTTTTTTAAAATGCTAGCTCTTTGGGGTTTTTTTATTGGGTTGCTGGTTTTGTTTTGATTTTATGTATTTGAAATTTTATGTGAACTGCCCCTAGACCTTTGGGTACAGTGGTACCTCTGTTTGCGAACGAGATCCATTCTGGTGGCCCGTTCGCAACATGAAAAGAGCGCAATCCGCAGCGGCGCGTCTGGGCACGCGCGGGTTGCGATTCGCCGCTTCTGCGCATGCGCATGACATCAATTTGCGCTTCTGCGCATGGCGAGCGGCAAAACCCCGGAAGTAACCCTTTCCGGTACTTCCGGGTCGCAACCTGAAAGAATGTAACATGAAGCAGACGTAACATGAGGTATGACTGTATAGGGTGGGTGGGATGGATGGATGGATGGATAGATAGATAGATAGATAGATAGATAGATAAATAAATAAATAAATATAAATATACCCTTATATATTAGTAGCAGTAGTATTTCCATTTCTTCCCCACCCTTCCCCATAAGAATACAACAATTTAGAAATACAATATTAAATGAAACTACAAGTCCCTGGAGGCAGGAATGGCCTTTTTTCTATTTATAATACTCTGCCAAGTGATATGTTCACTTGTAATGCCATCAACAGCATGTATGCATTAAAAAAAAAAAAGAATCCGTCTTGAAACTAAGACGGGACTTGGACACCAAGAGAAGATATATGAGTGCAGATAAACAAAACAGAGTGTGTGTGTCTGTGTGTCTCAAGGTCAGGAAAAGGAAAATAAGGAATCGTCTGCTGAAGAACTTGACAAGTCAACATGTTTGAAAAAAGCACCTGTATTTTGCTGTATTGAAAACTAATAAAAATATTTTGGAGGGGATTTTTTTTTTTTAAGCATTGCATAGCGTTTGTTCACACCACAGCGCCCCCATCCCCAATCAATCAACAGACATAGATGTAGGCAAACCCAGATCAGGAAGAGATGCAGAACTGCAGACTTTGTAAGAGTATAGGAGAAACAGCAAAGAAATGATGGTTCAAGACACCTGAGGGTAGATTATGTGAGTGCTCATTTTGCTAAGGAAATGCTTGCAGGATGGGGGTGGTAGGTGGACAATGTGGTTGATGAGCCACAAATTGCTTTCAAGGCTCTTAAAAAAAAAGCAATACAAATAATATCAAAGAGAAAAAGGTATTCAGCAAGAAGGCAGAGAACTACTGAGGAGAAAGGATGGAGGCAGTGTGGGAGGAGAAAGTCAAAGAAGGGGAGACAGAATAGAAAAGAATGAAAAAACTGCTCCTTACTGGATGAAAAGGCCATCCAGCCCAGCATTCGGCTTCCAACAATGGCCAGTTAGATGCTTCTGTAAACGCACAAAGCAGAGCAGGATGGAGGAAAGACATTTACCTGTTACAATTTGCAACCGAGACCAGTTCCACTTGAGTTATCTTACCAAGTTTAGGGTAGGGAAAACAGTGGCGTAGCGTGGGTTGTCAGCACCCGGGGCAAGGCAAGTAATTTGCGCCCCCTAACCCATGGATTTTAGCACTGATTTTAGCACTGCGAGTGCGAGCGCCCCCCCCCCCAGATGTTGCGCCCGGTGCAGCCGGCCCCCCCTGCACCCCCCACGCTACGCCACTGAGGGGAAATCTGGATGCTAAAAAGTCCCCAGACATGAAAGCCCTTTCCTGGTGACTTCTGCCTATTGCCTTTTTTGCCACTAGCTTCTCAGACCACAAAGGGAAACCCCCAACACTACAACACACAAACACACACCAGAAACCAGTCCACTTACCCTGGGCATCTCCTCCAGATGTCAACACGGCGATGGCCTTGCCAATCCCCATCGTGTCGGCGTGCTCATGTTTTACCATTGTGTGCGACATTCTCCGGGCTGGAAAGTCAACAAAAAGAGTTTCTTAAAGATGGGGAAAATGCCCTTGGTCTTCAGTGCCTCCTTGTCCTGCCACAGGGGCCACAGCCGGGTCCGGAGTGCTCCTTGTAGCCCTCAGCCGTTGCCTTTCAAAGTTGACACCCCGCCCACTCTCCAATAAATGACAAGTGGAAATGTCAGCCTGTAAATGATCTCCAATGCAGCGTCAGCCACACCTAATCCTAAAGGGCGCATGGCCAGCTGTCACGAGTACCAATGGACAGCGGAAATGTCAGGCTGCAGGTACCAACCACTGTTTTGAGGGTTTTGGTGGCTTCAAAGTAGGGAGAGAACATAGCTAAGATTTTAAAAAGAGGCTCCGAGTTGTATACTTAACTTTGACTTGGAGCAGACCCACTAACATTAATGGCCAGGACTAACTTAAGTCCATTGATTTTAATGGGTCTACTATGAATAAGAGTGAGTTGACTACAGCCTCCAGGTAAAGGTAAAGGTTAAAGGTACTCCTGACCATTAGGTCCAGTCGTGGCCGACTCTGGGGTTGCGCCACTCATCTTGCTTTATTGGCCGAGGGAGCAGGCGTACAGCTTCCAGGTCATGTGGCCAGCATGACTAAGCCGCTTCTGGCGAACCAGAGCAGCGCACGGAAATGCCGTTTACCTTCCCGCCGGAGCGGTACCTATTTATCTATGAGCTTTCAAACTGCTAGGTTGGCAGGAGCAGGGACCAAGCAACGGAAGCTCACCCCGTTGCGGGGATTCGAACCACCGACCTTCTGATCGGCAAGTCCTAGGCTCTGTGGTTTAACCCACAGCGCCACCCACATCCCTTACAACCTCCAAGTAGTAATCCTCAAAACATTTACCTGGGAGTAAGCCCCATTGAACTCAATTGGATTTATGTAGGCCTGTATAGGATTGCAGTGTAACATCATACTCTCCAATATTTCTCCGATGAAAATAGGGACATCCTAAGGAAAAGCAGGGCGTTCCGGGATCAAATCAGAAACCAGGATTGGCTTCTGTAAATTCGGGACTGTCCCTGGAAAATAGGGACACTAGGAGGGTCTGTTACTGCTCAATAATCAGCAGAATATAATGCTTTGGAAATCCAAGTGCAACAACCTTACAATCAAGTTTCACCAAAACATTAAATAAAAATTGTTCCGGGGTGGTGGTTTGAAATTATGGGTGGTATTCAATTAAGTTTTACTCATGAGTACACTCACTGAAATGAATGAACATGACTGAGGGACCCATTCACTTCTATGGATCTGAGTGAAATTTGGTTGAGTATCATCCTATGTCTTCTCCAAACAGGCTTTGGAAAACCAAAGTTGAACAGCGACAGCTTTACAAATACAAATAAACCATGCAGGGAAATGAATGCGCATCTAGGTCAAACTCGTTTACAGAGCACTGGCATTGAAAAAGGATTTCTGTCATGTTCACAAATAGATGCCCTCCATTACTTTGGGATCAATAAGCAGGTTATTATGAAATCATACGATGAGGAATTATTTCTTCTTGTTCCCTGCACTTAACTTCTTTGTAGAATTTGCAAGCTCTTTGGATCTGGGCACCAGGAATGAATCCACAGATTGCAAAGTAGCCAACTCATTACAAAGCTATTTATTTACATGAATATTTCAAAACCTAAGTTAAATGATTCGGTTGGAAATACTTAAAAACCAGCTCTGTTAATTTGTGATTTATAGATTTGTAATTTCAGACATTTTGCAGTTTGAGGTGAGGGACAAGATGGGACCCTCCTTCATTCCATGTAAGAAGGAGTTGAATCTTACACAAACACTGGCAGTGTCCCCTAGCCACCACAAATGGAGGGCTTGTTGAGGAGCAATGTGTGTGGCACAGACATATCTATCCTCCATCTTCCCAACTCTGCCCCTGGCCTTCACAGCAGCCACCTGAAGTGATTGCTTCACTCTGCCTAATGATAGCGTCGGACCCGAAGCAGAGGCTTTGTTTCATCTCGATTTTTAAAATTAGAAAATAATAATAATTAAGAAACAACCCAAATCAAAATCTTCCATGTGTTTATGTAGAAATATGTACACATGCAACCTGACAACATGCACTCCACCTTTTAAATATAACTACCCCAAGAACGCGGTATGCGGGTGGCGCTGTGGGTTAAACCACAAAGCTTAGGGCTTGCCAATCAGAAGGTTGGCGGTTCGAATCCCCATGACGGGGTGAGCTCCTGTTGCTCAGTCCCTGTTCCTGCCAACCTAGCAGTTCGAAAGCACCTCAAAGTGGAAGTAGATAAATAGGTACTGCTCCGGTGGGAAGGTAAACGGCGTTTCCATGCGCTGCTCTGGTTCGCCAGAAGTGGCTTAGTCATGCTGGCCACATGACCCGGAAGCTGTACGCCGGCTCCCTCGGCCAATAAAGCAAGATGAGCGCCGCAACCCCAGAGTCGGCCACGACTGGACCTAATGGTCAGGGGTCCCTTTACCTTTACCTTTACCCCAAGAACAGGGAGCTCAGATATTTTATAGCAATATACAAATGGGCATATTTTGCAGGTATTTTAACTTTCTGGAAAACATCTTATTCTGCATATTCGGGGAATGGAAGCTGTATGGAAAGGTGGGATACAAATTAATGAAGAAGAAATGTCTGCAGATGGATGTTACAGTTGAGCTTTCAGTGGCTCTGCAAGTTTGCCGCTGCACATCTTAAAAAACAACAAAAGTTAAGCGAAGCCTCCTAGCAGCAGAGCTTACCTTGTAGTGGAACTGGTATTTTGTAGTTTGCTGGTACAATTCCTCCCCACGCTCACAGTGCGGCAGGGGTAGTGCCCATCTGCATCTCCCAGGATGCATTGCTTAAATGTATTTACTTTAACAGAAAAAGGGGAATGCAGGTAGCATGTAGCAACTGCGTGCCTCAGTCCTATTTGTGTTTTATTACCTAGCACATCCCAAATAAAGATGCCGTGTCTATAGAAGACTACTCCATGATTGCAGTTGGTCTTTAAGTTAACATCTTACATTAAAAACCTGACAGTACCAAATTATCGAAGGCTTTTCACCAAAGCCAGACTAAACGTCTTTCCTTCTGCAGTGTTGGATGGCAGGTTGAGAGGCGTTCCCTACCAGGACAGATTTTGTTCGTGTGCTCAAGACATCGATTCCATAAAACATATTTTGTTGCACTGTGCAAAATATGAGCAAGCCAGGGCTGAACTGATATTACCCTTGCTGGTACTCTTCCCAGGAAAATCAGAGGCTCACTATGTCAGGTTCCTATTGGAAGACCGGACAAATGCTAGAACATTAGCAGTGGCCAAGTTTTTATCGGTGGTTGCAAGAACCAATGATCCCTATATTCTGAACGAAATGCTTATTTAACCCGCAGGTTGGCTGTATGAATTGTGTATTGCTTTGTAACGATTTGTTGGGTCTCTGGACTGTAATCGAGGTTGATGATGAGTTGCTACCTTTCCCATATAACTCTACAGGCACCTGGCATGGAAGGTTCACAGTGACATTGCTAGGAAACCAACACGCCTTGCTTTCCAGGTCGCAACTACTAGGCTGATGACTTGTTGTTTGACAAGAGACTGGGCCAAAGGCTTCCACACGCAATGCTCATTCTGAGCACACCATGTTAGCTAGCATGCTCTGCAGCACAGCTTGGGAGTCATTGACCTGGATAAAAACATCTCACTTAGAAAGCCAAATCTATCCTCATTGTAAAGACACCGAGCAAGAGCCGGCTCACTTGCACTCTTTATTTTTATTATGTAGGACACTAGCTTACCATAAGGCAGAATTTGGCCTCTAGTGCATCTGGTAAGCTCCTAAATTGCATGGCTCTAGCTCGCATGGTAGCAGCATAAAAGATAAAGGCAGTATCTGTTATAAGAGCTGAGGCTAAAAAGAAACTGGCATTAATATGGGGAGTTTTCTTCTTCATTCTGCAGAGTTCTCTGCCCCTAAAGGTAAAGGGACCCCTGGCCATTAGGTCCAGTCGTGGCCGACTCTGGGGTTGCGGCGCTCATCTCGCTTTATTGGCCGAGGGTGCCAGCGTACAGCTTCCAGGTCATGTGGCCAGCATGACTAAGCCTTCCAGCCAGACTGGTACCTATTTATCTACTTGCACTCTGACGTGCTTTCAAACTGCTAGGTTCTCTGCCTCTACTCCTACACTAAGCCTCCAATAACTCCCCTGCCTCTTCTTATTTTGTAAAAATAAGGCAACACCAACGCTCCCTTCTCTGTTGCTGTTTGCAAATAGAGCAAACTAATACAGTCGTACCTTGGAAGTCAAATGGAATCGGTTCCGGAAGTCCGTTCAACTTCCAAAATGTTTGGAAACCAAAGTGCAGCTTCCAATTGACTGCAGGAAGCTCCTCCAGTCAATCGGAAGCCGTGCCAGACACCCGACTTCCGAAAACCAGAATACTCATTTCCAGTTTTTGATTATTTGGGAGTCGAAACGTTCGGAAACTAAGCCGTTCATAAACCAAGGTACGACTGTTCAGGGTTCGGGGAGATTCTCTCCAGTAAACCATTTGCTGATGTTCAGAAGAATTGTTGTAACCTGCCCTGGGACCTTAGGGTGAAAGGCATGCAATAAATTGTAATTCTGGTGATTTGCTTCTAACAAATCAAACATAACTGAATTGTGAGATGAAAGAACATTTGCACTTGACTTGTGCCACTCTTTTCATACCTTATCAGTGTGGTGAAATTAAGGTTCCCGAGTTTCAAAATTATGACGGTTGGCTGTTTTCACACTTACACTGTTACCTAGAAGAAACTTAATTGGCTTGCATTTGGAATTTAATCTGAATTACTCTGCATATGGCTAAGTGCACAATGACCTCTGCCTTTCTTCTACTGCTCCAATCGGTAGTATTCCAATATTTAATTTTGTGCTTGCCGGCAAAAAGCCCAATCAACCTGCTTCTAACCCCTAACGCTGCCACCTTGCACTATGGTCTAGTAAATTCTTACAATCTAGGTATATATTTGGAGAAACCAAATTATAACTTCATGAGGGCAATGCTGTCCATTCAGTTGAAACCCCTCTGGTTACAAATTAAAATGAAGAAGGAACATTGCTGCCACCTTCTGGATGCAGTGCAAATTGAGCTTTCGTATTTCCTGTTGTAGGGCTAGCAGCTTCATTGAACCAAAGGATGAACATCTAGGCTTGTGTTTCTGAAATTGTGTTGAAAGGTGCACTAGTGCATCACAAGAGGGTTTGAACTGCACTCAAAACATTCTCGGTCAAAACCGAGAAGCCCCTTGGCACACTGAACAGCCTTTCACTCTGTCAATGTATGGAGAATACCATCACCTTAAGGGAAGAAGTAAATTTGCACTGGGGTTTCTCAATACAGCCAGTGCTACAGCTCCCAAGTGAAAAGGAAACCAAAGCAGCAGCGTTGCCCAGAAAAACTCATTCCAAACCTTGAGCCTTACTGAGTGTGAGATACTAAGTGATATTAGCTGAATGCACTTGCAATGAAGACGATTTCCTATTGCTCTGGGGACCTTTTATTTAATAAAATTCTTACACTGAAATGGATACAGTGGTACCTTGGTTCTCGAATTTAATCTGTTCCAGGAGTCCGTTCGACTCCCAAAATGGTTCAAAAACCAAGGTACAGTGGTACCTCGGGTTACATATGCTTCAGGTTACAGACTCCGCTAACCCAGAAATATTATCGTGGGTTAAGAACTTTGCTTCAGGATGAGAACAGAAATCGTGCTTCGGCAGCGCGGCAGCAGCTGGAGGCCCCATTAGCTAAAGTAGTGCTTCAGGTTAAGAACAGTTTCAGCTTAAGAACGGACGTCCGGAAGAAATTAAGTACTTAACCTGAGGTACCACTATACAGCTTCTGATTGGCTGCAGGAGCTTCCTGCACTCAAACGGAAGCCACAGAAGCTGCGTCGGACATTCGGCTTCCAAAAAACAATCACAAGCCAGAACACTCACTTCTGGGTTTGCGACGTTCAGGAGCCAATTTGTTTGGGAGCCAAGCCGTTTGACTACGAAGGTACCACTGTATACCTATTTCAGCGTAAGAATAAAGAGTGACTCCAATTTTAAATACGGGTGGGTAGAGAGAAAAACGGTGCCCCTCTGGTATTAAACATTTGCAAAATACTGATCTCAACAGATGGATTTTTCAACAAAAAGATGGGTAGCATGGCATCTTCTTAAACTCAGAGGATATCAAATATTGCACAAATGAGAATTATCCTTCCTTCCTTCTTGCAGCCCCCTGAAATCTGTTCCAGGGGGTCTCCCCAACTCTTTGGAGAATATGGGGGGACAGGACGGCTGGAGAGGAAGGGGAAATCCTTTCATCACCAGCAAAATCTGTTCCAAGTATTGATGCAACACAAATGAGAATGGACTGTCCCTGAAAGCATGAGAGGGGTGTAATATAAATCTTGTAAAGAAACTAGCATTTTAAAAAGAAGTCCACATTAATAATAATAATAATAATAATAATAATAATAATAATAATAAAAATAAATAATAATAATAATAATAATAATAATAATAATAATAATAATAATAATAATAATAAAATTTATTTATATCCCGCCCTCCCCAGCCGAAGCCAGGCTCAGGGTGGCTAACACTAAAATAGTGCAACATTATAAAAACATTATAAAAATTAATTAAAATCAAAATTGATGGCAACCATAAACTAAAGTTTTGTAAAGATTGCCAAAGGAGGGAGTCAGGCTGCACCCTGACCAAAGGCCTCGTGGAACAGCTCTGTCTTGCAGGCCCTGCGGAAAGATGTCAGGTCCCGCAGGGCCCTGGTCTCTTGTGACAGAGTGTTCCACCAGATCGGGGCCACAGCCGAAAAAGCCCTGGCTCTAGTTGAGGCCAGCCTAACCTCTCTGTGGCCTGGGACCTTCAAGATGTTTTTATTTGAAGACCGTAAGTTCCTCTGTGGGGCATACCAGGAGAGGCGGTCCCGTAGGTACGAGGGTCCTAGGTCCTAGGGTTCTATTACAGTTAAATACAAAGCGACTGCAAGGAAAGATGTTTCGGCTGTAATCGAGGGGTTGTCCTTGTTGACGGAACTTTTGAAGCAGGTTTGTAAATCGACATTCACCTGGCTGCCTGTGGCAAGTAAGATTCCCCTGTAATCCACCAAGCAAAGGAACTTGCATAAACTGGAGAGTTTGTTCCTTTCCTCTCACTCCAAACTTTAATGTACCACACATTATTATTATTAATGTAAATAGGCATCTGCAGACAGGCAAACTGTTTCTGTTTTGTGGACTTTTAAAGGCTTCTTCAAACAGGAAATAGGGTTCATCTTGCCATAGCTGCTAGCGTCCTCTAGCATTTTCTTAATTCAGTATCGTCTTATCAATTCCTTCCTGGGATTACAAGAGAGCCTGGCATAAGTCGGCGGCTTTGTAGATCGTCCCTCTAAAGCTCTGGAGGCTGACTCAATTGATGTGAAGTTGGCAAGAGACAGAGTGCAACCACTGATGCAAAGTCCGCTAGCTGCAACACCCTGTGCCAAGTGCAATCTGCCATTACTGTTCAGTAACATTTATTATCATGAACCCATTGCTATGGCAAACTTGTGAAGTGTGGTTAGTCAAGAGCAAGGAGAATCTCTTGCTTAGTGTATGGCAAAGCATGCCCAAACCAAATGTATAGTGACTTTGAACTTTCACTTAGTGCAGCCTTTTCCAAACTTGGGTCTCCACCTGTTTTTGGACCACAATTACCATCATCCCTGACCTCTGGGTCCTGCTAGCAGGGCATGATGGGAGTTGTAGTCCAAAAACAAGGGGAGACCCAAGTTTGGGAAACCCTGGTTTAGTGACAAGCATGGAAAAACCTCTCTTCTATAGCAGGCACTATCTGCCAATCACAACTCACCTGTTCATACCTCCTCATCCTTAAACCAAAGGGCATGCATTTATGTAGAATGGCTGGTTTCTTGGGATCTTGGGTCATCCGTGGAGAGCGCAGGGGTGGGCAAGCTTTGGCCCTTCAGGTGTTGCTGGACCACAACTCCCATCAGCCCTGACCATTGACCATGTTGGTTGGGGTTGATGCGAGCTGAGAGTTCAACAAAGTCAGGAAGGCGACAGGTCTTCTACCCTGGCGGTTAAGTCTTTTTCTAGCTTGGTAAGGAGCTGTTGGCGCTGTGGGTTAAACCACAGAGCCTAGGACTTGCCGCTCAGAAGGTTGGCGGTTCGAATCCCCGCGACAGGGTGAACTCCCGTTGCTCGGTCCCTGCTCCTGCCAACCTAGCAGTTTGAAAGCATGTCAAAGGGCAAGTAGATAAATAGGTACTGCTCCAGCGGGGAGGTAAACGGCGTTTTTGTGCGCTGCTCTGGTTTGCCAGAAGCGGCTTAGTCATGCTGGCCACATGACCCAGAAGCTGTATGCCGGCTCCCTCGGCCAGTAAAGCAAGATGAGCGCCGCAACCCCAGAGTTGGCCACAACTGGACCTAATGGTCAGGGGTCCCTTTACCTTTACGGACCTGTTGATCAGTGAATTTTTATTAAAAAATGTATTAAGAATTCCAAATTCAGACGTTGGGAGGTCCCCTGGAAGTGCCAATCAGAACCACTGTTACAATGATGGGCTAGATGGAACAGTGGTGTGATTCAGTCCATGGAACCTCATCAATGGCGATGGGTAGGATGAAGGCCATATGACACTGGAGTAAAAATAGAGAAAGAGTGGGGAAACGTAGCCCTTGGGACTCTGCAGAGGCCTAGCCTAGCCATACTTTGAACCCTCCTTGAACCTTCTCATCTGGCTGCAAAGTTTTCCTTGAATTCTGATGCTTCTTGCTGGCCTGGTTGGGGGATGGCGTGTCGAAACTGGTGAAACAAAGGTGAAATTTACATTCGTTGCGCTTCCTGTTTTTGCCTTTGCTGGCATGTGAACCCCTCAAAGTTGCCCAGGAGGAAAGTAGTGGTCTTTGGGATGAAAAAGTCTCCCCACCCTAGAAACAGAGAATGGGTCAGTTGCTACTGAATCATGACTTAAAGAGCTAACTCAGAACCCCTGGAGACGTCAACCTCTGAATGAAAACTACGGGGCGTATTCTCCTTTGAGCAACTCTTGCACAGCTCACTTCAACATTAAGTTTCACTTAAAATTGGATCTAACTCCTTTGCATTCTCCAGTGAAGACTGGGGAAGGAGCGTGGTTTCTTCTTGAGAGGCAGAGTTGTTGGAACTATTCTAGGAAGAACGATGAGCTGACAATCTTGGTCCAAAGAACAAGAGGAAACCATGTGCAAGCTTTGAATTTTTTCCTTTTTTTTCCTTTTTGCTAAGTGAAGAAATTGTCAACTGACGTCTGCCTGCTATCTCTTTACCGTATGTGTGTGTGTGTTTTAGAAGGATCGGTTCTACCCACAAGCCTGGCGTTGTATCCCTGCTTGAATTAACTCATACAGTGGTACCTCGGGTTACATACGCTTCAGGTTACATACGCTTCAGGTTACAGGCTCCACTAACCCAGAAATAGTGCTTCAGTTTAAGAACTTTGCTTCAGGATGAGAACAAAAATTGTGCTCCGGCAGCGCGGCAGCAGCAGGGGGCCCCATTTAGCTAAAGTGGTGCTTCAGGTTAAGAACAGTTTCAGGTTAAGAACGGACCTCCGGAACAAATTAAGTTCTTAACCCGAGGTGCCACTGTACTGCTACCAAGGCATTTGCTAAGACACAGCAACAGAATTTTAAAAAAACAAGCAGAGTAGGGGAATCGCAACGGAAACAAAGAGGTAATTGCTTGCACTACTACAATACCTTACCGTCTCATTTTACATTCATAAAACTTGCCAGGACAGCGTTCTCCTGCACAGCTTTACAAAGCAAGCTACAATTTCAAGCATCACCTAATGGGCAGACTGTGACGCTTTTTATCCACTCTGGAAAGCTCATAATCCTACTAGTGGCTGTGATTTCCTCATGCACTAGCCAAGCATACACACATATAAACTTCTATCAAGCTCTTCCTGAAGTGTGAGGTAGATATAGGCACCAGGCCACCTAGTATTCTTCTTGGCTAAACAGAGATTTGAACCAGCCTTGGCTCTTCCACGGAGCGGTAAGATTCTATTTGTGGTGTTCTAAAGTCCTAAAATGTTTTATGAGGCAAATTAAAAATAAAAATCTAGAACACGAATCTACACTAACCTGGTTGCTCTTCTTTTTCTTCAGAGAATGAGTAGAAGGTAAAGAAGAAGATAACAGCTGCAAAGGTAAGTGACACTGAAATGAAAAGACTGGACCCTACTACAGAGAGGTCCAGGGGAGCCCACATAACAGAACATGTGCACTTTCCTGTGTGATATTTATAGATGCTGTGCTAGGCCTCTAGACAGCTGCCTCTGCCGTTCCTCACCCTTATTGGTGGATATTAAAGTCATGACCTTTCATTGAAAATGTCCCAGTCATGTTGTCATGTAACTGTAAGGTTCGGATTCACCCTTTCAAGATTACTTATTTTACATCAGGAATGTATTTTACATGTCGCTGTGGCTGCGCATAATAGAATTAACAGACTCCCCAAAATATAATGAATTTATATAAGGGGGGAAAATATGAGTTCAAGATCTGCAAGCACTGTGAGCCAAAACTTGCACCAAGGAGAAATAAAATTAACCTGCAGTTAACTTGGCCTTGATGATAGAAAACCCTGCCCCACCCAAAAATCCCAAAAAGGATAATGCCCAACTAACTACCGTATTTTTCGCCCTATAGGATAGGACGCACTTTTTCCCCTCCAAAAATGAAGGGGAAATGTGTGTGCGTCATATGGGGCGAATGCAGGCTTTCGCTGAAGCCTGGAGAGCGAGAGGGGTCGGTGCGCACCGACCCCTCTCACTCTCCAGGCTTCAGGAGAGCCGAAGCGCCAGCCCCACAAGGTCGGGGGACAGCGGGGAGGCGGAACACCGCCATCCCGCTGTCTCCCGATGTGGTTTGGAGGCTGATGGCGGGGAGACGTGTGCTTCTCCCCGCCGCCAGCCCCGCAAGCTCCGGGGACAGCTGGGAGGCGCAGCGCGTCTTCCCGCTGTCCCCAGACCTGGTCTGCAGGAAGGCTGCGGGGAGAAGAGCACTTCTCCCCGTTGCCGGCCCCACAAGCGCCTGGGGGGGGGAATAATTCCCCCCCCAAAAAAAAACCTGGTGCGTCCTATGGGGCGAAAAATACGGTATATGATGAAGATGACATGACAAGGAGAAGATTGAATGTATGCGTATCATGGACAATATCTTCCTTGCTGGCAGGGCCTTATATGAAAAATTGTGAAACTCTGGGACAGCAACCTCGTTCTTCTCAAGCCACATACAAGGAAAGCTCCACTGAGAAGTTTTCTTCCCTTCTGCAACCACCCTCCTCCTCCTGAACACACACACGCCATCATAAATGCTCTGACAAATTCACATCCTGTATTCAATGGCTCACTCACCATTGTAAAAAACAACAACACACTGTATCATTACTTTCTGCCCAACAGAGGCAGCGATGGCCACAGGTATGCAGATCAATCTTAGACCCTGAAAAGCGTGTTGAAGAACTCCTAGGTACCTTGAGCAGGATTGCAAACTTTGATGACTTTCAAAAAAAGGATCGGGCAATTTCCAAAGGGCGGGACTTTCAATGGGGAAGATATTCCTTGGGGAAGCGGCCATAATTCTGTGGCAGAACGCATGCTTTGCAAGCAAAATGCAATGCTGGAGAAAAGGCTTGCCTAGAATTCTGAAAGGCTGTTGCAAGGAGAACCGCGGGCCCTACCAATTTTGCTGTACCCGCCATGCCCAACCAAAGGCCATGGTGGCTGGGGCTGATGGGATTTGGAGTCCGACAACATCGAGAGGGCAACAGGTTCCCTACCCTTATGGTACACAACTCTGAATGTGATGTACCAATAACCCTATGTTCCAAACGAGCACTAGCTACTGTGGCTAGCTGCAGCCTCCATGCTCAAAGACTGCGAGCCTGAGTAAAAGATGCAACAAGGTACCGTTATGCTGCTTTCCTTCATGTCTTGCTTGCAAAAATCTATTCTACCCAGGAAGTTGTGAGTACCAGTTTTCAACTATGATGAGAAACTCCCCACCAGCCCTTGGAAGACAACCCAGCCCCTGCCTCACCCAACATCCAGCACACATCTATTCAGATGCTCCCCCCTCAAAAATACACCCCACTGTTATTCTGGAGCAGAACCACAAGCTACCATCTGAAGCGCATTAATACAATACAGACGCACACATGCATACTTGCAAGTATAAACACGCAAATATATACGGTACATGCATTGTTGTTTAGTCGTGCTCGACTCTTCGTGACCCCATGGACCAGAGCACGCCAGGCACTGTCTTCGTCCATGGAGTTTTCTTGGCAGGGATACTGGAGTGGCTTGCCGGTTCCTGCTCCAATATACATGCATAAAGGTAAAGGGACCCCTGACCGTGAGGTCCAGTCGTGGCTGACTCTGGAGTTGCGGCACTCAACTAACTTTATTGGCCGAGGAAGCCGGCGTACAGCTTCCGGGTCATGTGGCCAGCATGCCTAAGCCACTTCTGGCGAACCAGAGCAGTGCACGGAAACGCCGTTTGCCTTCCCGCCGGAGCGGTACCTATTTATCTACTTGCACTTTGACGTGCTTTGAACTGCTAGGTTGGCAGGAGCAGGGACCGAGCAATGAGAGCTCACCCCGTGGCGGGGATTCGAACCACCGACCTTCTGATCGGCAAGTCCTAGGCTCTGTGGTTTAACCCACAGCGCTACCTGTGTCCCGTATGCATACATACTTGCAAATATATAAACATACAGGCATACAAACATGAAAATATATACATAGACACATGCAGAATTGCATATGCATAGCCAGGATTTGGGGGGGGGGCGGGGGCGGCAGGCTTTGGTTAGAGAGAGCAGAATCTCAGATTTGTATTGATTTTGATTGCCCACCCATTGGCTACGCCCATGCACATGAATAAATACATGCAAATACATACATACATACGCACGCATGCACGCTTACATACTTGCAAATCTATACACAGATACTTGCAAATATATACATATACACGGTACACGCATTCATGCTTACATACGTTCTTCCAAATATATATACAGTACATATACACCCATCCACCCCGCATGCATATGCATGCAACCTCTTCTGCTAAACTACCGGCAATTCCCCCCCCCGCAGCACGTGCGCACGCGCAACCCTCCTCCTTCGCCTCCTTCCTACCAATTCCCTTCCGAAGACTCTGCGCGCGCGTGGGTGTGTTCCTTTTCCCCCCGCCCCCCTCTGAGCCAACGTGCTCTCCTCCTCCTCCTCCGCCGCCGAGTCGTCGCCTGCTTCTTCTTCTTCTGCGTCTTCTTCCCCCGGAAGTGGGCGGGGCATAAAAGGGCGGGGAGAGGGAGGCATTTCCGCTTCCGGTTTTCCTTGACGTGTTCCCGCCTCTTCGAATCCGGTCGGGGAGAAAAGAAAAAATAAAAAGAAAGAGTGAGAGAAAGAGAAAAAGCCCGGAGCGCTTTGGAAGAGGAGGTGGCGGTGGCAACAAAGAGCCTTTCGCCTCAGCTCCCTCCGTCTCGGCCGCTGACTTCGCTTCCGGTAAACTGGCTGGGGGGGGGGAGGAAGAGTCAGGGGTTGGTAGTTATGGCAACTGTCCTACTACCCCCCCCCCACAACGTTGGGGTCCCCCACCTTTTCTCCCCCCCCCTCCGAGACCTCTAAGGCCCGGTCCGCCTCCCTCACGGACACCCCGGTTCTCCTCGCTTTCTTTTGAACCTGGCAAGCTGGGAGAGAGGGAAGCGTGGCTGGCCGAAGAGGCGGGCGGGCGGGAAAGTGCCCTGTTCAAACCTCGCCTCGGACAGCGCTTGAAAGGGAGGGGGGAGTTCGCTGCTGGCTGGCGCTTCTTGTGGTGGTGGTTGTTGTCGTTGCTGCTGCGAAAAGTGCGCCTGTTTGGAAGTATAGTGGTACCTCGGGTTACAGACGCCTCAGGTTACAGACTCCGCTAACCCAGAAATAGTACCTCGGGTTAAGAACGTTGCTTCAGGATGAGAACAGAAATCGTGCTCAGGCGGCACGGCGGCAGCAGGAGGCCCCATTAGCTAAAGTGGTACCTCAGGTTAAGAACAGTTTCAGGTTAAGAACGGACCTCCAGAACGAATTAAGTACTTAACCCAGGGTACCACTGTACTGTAAAGGCCAACTCTTACCCAAATGGGCTTTGCTCCCAATTAAGTGCAAGCTGCTTAAATGCAGTTTAAATAATAATCACTGGTTATTTATACCCTACCCATCTGGCTAGGTTTCCCCAGCCCCTCAGGGCGGCAGCCAACAGAATATTAAAAACACGACAAAACATCAAACGTTAAAAGCTTCCCTAAACAAGGCTGCCTTCAGATGTCTTCTAAAAGTCTGGTAGTTGTTGGTCTCTTTGACATCTGGCGGAAGGGCGTTCCACAGGGCAGGTGCCACTACCGAGAAGGCCCTCTGAATTGAACTTCTCCCCTATCCCTCAGAGGAGAGCTGAACTGACTTACTGAAATCTCTTGCTTTAGGAATCTCTGGGAAAGGAGGAAGACAACCGGGGCCACTGGGCAGGATCAAGGTATGGAGAGAAGGCTATGTTCTGTATTACAGCTATGTACATTTGCGTTTTGTTTGTACTGTGAAGCCCGGATGGAAGGCAGTACAGTGGTACCTCACAAGACGAATGCCTCGGAAGATGAAAAACTCGCAAGACGAAATAGTTTTTTGTTTTCTGAGTTTCTTCGCAAGACGGATTTCCCTATGGGATTGCTTCGCAAGACGAAACGTCTTGCGCCTTTTTTTTTTAAACCGCCAGTGCATTCCTATGGGAAACCGTCAATACACATTGGTGCTTCGCAAGACGAAAAAACTCGTAGAACGAATTAATTTCGTCTTGCGAGGCATCACTGTATTTAAATTTAATGCATCATGGTGATAATATATTCTGCGTGGCTTGACAAGAGGTAACCCACCTGCGCGAAGAATTATCGTATGTGCTTAACAGCTGAAGTAAGGATTTTGACAGGTGCCATCCCCTCCCTCCCCACCTGCTGCATTGTGCCACGATGAGCCATTAAATTGAATTTCCACTTGAAGTCAACTGCTAAAAGTAAAGGAGATCTGCTGAAGCTGCAGGAGAGTGACCTTGGCTTTTTCATGCAGGGTGGTTGGGAGGGGAGAGCGTATGAGTGTTCAGGTAAGAGATGAGGGGTGCAGCTCATCACCACCCGGCTTGCTTTGTACTTCATTTGATTTTATTTATTAAATCTCTATGACACCTTTCACTCACACAAGTCGCAAAGCGGCTTACAAACAATAAATGACAAAAGCTTAATAGAACATCACAAAGTTTGACTTTATAGCCTCCGCTGCTGTGTCCCTTGAATCTATTGTGGAAACCTAACTGCATTTCATTTATTTAGCAGGATTTATGTACTGCATAATTCTCAAAATTCCTTTGGTGATTTACATAAAAATGAATTATGTATGATAGTGCAGGAAAATTAATCTTCTGTGTCTTCACTCTGCACACAGTATTTCAGCCTTTGCCGTCTTTGGTGGTTGTGTTGTTTTGACGAATTGACAGCCTCAAAGAAAACATTCAACTTAGATTTCTTTTATCAAAATTGCAAGAATTCTCTTAGCTAAAGAGTGGTAAAATGGCCTTCTGAGAACAGGAGGGGGAAGTCAGAGGTTAGGAGATAAAGCACCCAATCATATCTGTAATGCAGAGCTTTCCAAACTTCATGTTGGTGACACACTTTTTAGACATGCATCATTTCGTGACACAGTGTTTCAGTTTTACTAGCCCCTTTTCCAGCGCCAGGAGAAGTTTGGGGAGTGTTTGTGTGACACACTGAAGCCGACACACTAATGTGTCACGACACAGTTTGGAAAGCTCTGATATAATGTATCCTCCATGTTTTGAAACATTGTCTCCAGTGCAGTTTAGTAGTTCATTTAATTGCAAAATCATGGTAATACAGGACAATTAGTAGGGTGACCACACCCTGAAAAACTAGTTCCACTGCCTACTTTTAGTCAGTGGAAAAGGATAGTGTGGAATATTTAGTTTCTTAAGGATGCAGTGAATATAAAGCTGTATTTCAATTGTACAACAAAGAGTCTGTGGCCTTTGGCTTCCCAGAATGGTGAGAGGAGAAGGGTTCTGAACTATAATATGCAGCTATGAACATTTGCAATTTGGTGATCTGCGTGAATTATGATGTTAAATTCTCGAGAATAATCTTTTGGAGAATATTCTCCAGAAGATTATTCTCGAGAATTTAACATCACTATGCATGAACATAACACTAATATGATTGCACCCTTGTTTAATTAGAATAAAACTGCGTTATTAATCCCATTTACCTGATAATAAACCCCATTGAAATCAATAGGACTTACTTCCGAGTAGACATGGTAATGAAAGAGCAAAAACATCGTAGTCTTGATTTCTGAAGAGCAGAAACAGCAATATTAAAAAACTTCTTATTTCTCCTTCACCGTTAAAGTATGTATATTTTTTTTCATATAATGTGTGATTACAGTGCTTTGTTCTAGACTTCACAACTCTTCTTCCAACTTTTTTACTCAAGAAATTGGGTATTTGTACTAGACAAACGTTCCATGGGGTTTGGTCTAAATCCTTAATATGTTATACATCTTGCTCTTTTCAGGCACTTGAAACTTCTATCATATGAGTCAGTTATGTGAGCAGTTCAGGAATGGGTGAGTCTGTGCATGTTATATCAGCCCATTTTGTCTTGCACCCTTTATCGTTATAAAACCTACATCAAATGGAACTCCTCAATAGAATCTCCATGCCTTTTCAGACACTTTCAGACCTACTTAACAGCCCAGTCTGGAGAAATCCTGTGGTGATATGCAGGAATTACACATTAGGATTTTACCCAGTTTATGCTCCTGCTTGAGCTTTAGGATCTGTCTCACTCTAGTTTTGTAACCAGCAGCTTCCTCAACCTTGCTGTGGCATGCTTAATATCACCTTGCTTCTTAGGAGGTTGCTCTACATACTATGTGCTTGCTTTGCATCCTGTGTGCATTTTTGGTTCCCTGCAAACATATGCTGGCCATCTATACTAGTAAATGAGCAGGTGCGGTGGTAGTGAGAGGTTTCTGGCAAGTTGGAAAAGATCCCTTATTTTTCTCCATTTGGCAAACAGATGATTTTAGCTGCTGCAAGGTTATGTGAGAGAGAGGGGTTATTTTTATGTACCTCGAGGCTGCTGCTTATCATCCGAACGTATTGAAATGCTACCTCTTAAATTTAGCTTTGTGAAGAATGTAAATTATACCTTTTGAGATGTGAGAGCTACAGTTTGTAGTACAGGTGTTGCTAGCCTTTTTGGACCAGTGGGCACACCTTGAATTTTGAGAGAGTGCTGGGTGGCACCAGTCACAAAATAGGTCCCTTGGGAGTGAGGCATACCATAAAACTAGGTAGCCATCCCTGACAACGTTATGCTTACCATAAGAAGCCAGCTATGAGTCCTGACTAAGTGTCTGGGATACCAGTTAAAACCTAATTTGTGGACACCAGGTTGACAATCCCTGTTGTAGTGTATATGATTGCTCAAGGTTTTTGCCAAGTTACCTTGATTTCTGTATGAAGCTTGTTACAAGTGTGAACAAAGTTCATGCATGGTCTCTTTCTGGTGTTTTCCTTTCTTGGGGTTTGTATATGCTTCTTTGGCATTTGTTATTTCACTGGTATGTAGTCCACGGGGAATTTCTCCTGCCGAAGTCCCAGCTGCGCCACCTGGAAATTCCTGTTTGCTTAACAGGAGCTTGCAGAAGTGAAAACCTCTCTTGGATTGTGTACACTTTCTTTCTTCCTGAGAATCATACACTAAGGAGCTTTTCCCTTTCAGATGAAACTGCCGATTGTATGAAGATGGAGGCTGGAGACTATGGGTTAGCTAATCACACTTCTGTGTTCAAGACTCTTCCTCTACAGCAGAACGCTCTCTCAGGAGATCAGCTTCCATTGTCTGGCAACAAGGTTTGAGAATGAGCTGCTTTTATTTCTTAGCTTTATTTATTTATTTATTTATTTATTTTTACTGTAATTTTTCCTCCAAAAGTAATGAGGCTAATTTTTGCTCTTTGAATTATAACACTTGGGTGCAACCTCAACTTCTCAATTTTGATTGGTTGGTTGGAAGCGTTGCAGTCTACTGGCTGCTGGAATGGGGGTGGTGTTCCATTGTGGTGAAAGCCCAATCCCCACTCAAGTGGGCAGTAAGAGACCACTGGCAGAATGTGGTGTATGGATTGCTGGCCCCTTTTAGGATTGCTTTGCCTTTAACTTGGTTGATTTCAGTATATACCAAATAGAATGAAGTTGGGGACATATCCAGCTGTTCTAATGGAGCTTCAGATATTTATCTTCTACAAGTTTGTTGTTATTATTATTAAAAAAATTATGCCACCTTTTATTCATAGATCTCAGGGCAGTTCACCGTGAGTGTGTGAAGATGAATTTGTATTCAGGACCACTGGGTTTATTATTTCATACCATAAAATAAAGTAAAACTTTCTACTGTCAATTAGAACTAGACAGCTGCATAATTACTAAGTGAGTTGGAAGGGCAGAAGTCATGTAGAGGTTTTCTAGGAGATAACAGAAATCACTGGGTTAAATAAAGCTGACCAAAAGTCCAGAGGTGGCATTATTTTCAATTTACGATGGGGTGGAAGGTTCACAGGCTATGAAGGACTTGCTCACAAATTTATTGACAGCTGCACGAATTATTATAGCTAGGAAGTGGAAGGGCAAGCAGAATATAAAATGGAAGAATGGTATAAAGAGATTTATATAGCTACTAATTATAAATTAACATGTGCCATTAACATAAGACAGGGAATATGCAGAAGAAATGATTTTGAGGAGACACAGAGGGTGTAGAAGTTGTACTGTTAAAACGGAAAGGGGTCAAACCATTGCAAGAGATGTTGAACTTTTGGGAGGTTGGATAGTTACAATGGAATGGTCTCAGTGGTGGGGTGCACATTTTTATTCTTATTTATTTAAGATTATTACTTTGTCAAAAAAAGAAAGAAGTCATGTAGAGAAAGATGTTGAGGTTTATAATGTGTCACTATTGCATAATTCCCCTAAGCTTCAATGTAGGAAGGCTGAAGACAATCAAAAGGCATTATTATTAGTTGGCCATAGGTATGTGATTAGTTCTGCAGCGTTTCCAAACTTTGAATGCAGCATTGTATCCTAAATGTGCCATTCTTTACATTTGCGTAATCTTTTTTAGGATATTTTCAAGTTGCAAAATTCTAGAGGTTCTCCATATATTTCAGGTCTAGTTTCACTTATAACATTGTGGCTAATGATAATAAGAGTTGCACAGTTCCTCTATTACGCATGAAAACACACACACACTTCACCCAGACGTGATCCTTCCTTTGAATATATTCTGATTTTATGGCCTCTTTTGTGCAGTTTTCATCAAACAAGTTTGATCGTCTGGAGAGGCCTTTTACTTGTCCGACTGGAAATACTTCCTGCAGTTTCGGCTATTATTCAGGTAAGGCGAGGCTGACTTGGGTTCATTGAAAAACCAATTCAAAGCTTTTAAAACATGCGCTGATTGTAACACTGCAGTGAAATTTCCTGCTGCCTTGCTCTAGTTTACGGTTGAGTCTAAACTTCTACTGTATAGAGGAATGCATTTGACCAAATAGATGCCTTATTTCTACTGAAATATTCCTTAAGAACACAAAGTGTCCTACTGGGTTCTTATCCAGGTCCATCTAACCCACCACCCTTTATTCTTAGGGTGGAAATCAGCATTATGCTAAGTTGATTGCTCTGTCAGTGCAAGTATTTCTGCCTGCCAAACGGAAAACCTCCCTCCACATACTATACTGGGGGTTTTCTGTTTCACTGAATCCGATTCACAATGGCCAACTATATGCCCAAGGGTAGCCTACAAGCCAGACATTAGTACAGCAGCTCTCCCCCCCCAGGGATTTGCCACAGTAACTGATATTCATACAGCCTTTGATACACAACCATCATAACGAGCAGCTACTTAAAGCTTAGCCTTCATTAATTTGGCTAACACCTCCATCATTATTATTATTATTATTATTATTATTATTATTATTATTATTATTATCTACCCTGCCCATCTGGCTGGGTTTCCCCAGCCACTCTGGGTGGCTCCCAACAAAATTAAAAGCATAATAAAGCATCAAACATTAAAAACGTTCCTAAACAGGGCTGCCTTCAGATGTCTTCTAAAAGTCAGATAGTTTATTTCCTGGATGTCTGAAGGGAGGGTGTTCCACAGGGCGGGCGCCACTACTGAGAAGGCCCTCTGTCTGGTTCCCTTTAACCTCACTTTAAAGCTGTCCAAGTTCCCTTCTATTCGCTAGATGCTTCTTGATTTAGTTTAGTGTCTTGCAGTGAGCATGTTAAATTATAGGACCCCCTTCTGTATTCTTGGGGCCCAGAGCAGACTGTGGTCCAGAGGCCAAGCTCATTTTGCAACGCAGACTAAACTTGGGCTCCGTGATAAAAGTTGATGTTACCAGCAATAAAGAGTTAACAGTTACCGAGTACATGTGTGTTGCTGTACTTTACGTGTATGCATAACACACTACAAACATGATGCATTTTGTCTCACTTTGGTTTTTCTGCATAATATTAAACTGAAATGCTTTTGTTTTTGAAATGTATGAATAAACCTGGGAAGACCTTTTACTACATTTTTGCTTATAGTTCAATGGGCTGCCAGGTGACCAGACCTGGGCTAACCAGTGATCTCCTCCCGAGTACCTGTTAATTGGGATTATGTTGCCAAAAATCATGCAGGTACTCTTAAAAGAACAGGCTGCAGTTCACAACCTGAGCAACTAGCTTGCTAAATAGTGAGGCAGGCTTGTTGCAGTTTTACTGGTGGAATCTCATTTGAAACTTCTATAGCCTTTTTAGTTAATTGATACTAACTAGGGAGATGCAAATACATTCATGGAACTCCTCTGAAGCCCTGTCATGCTTGATACAATTAGGTTGTTTGTAAGGGATAACTTGGGAGTGAATCGGTTGGCTTTTCATTTATTGTTCAATGCTTCTTTCTCACAGGACCTCCATCCCCTGAGAGGTATCAGGCAGCAGGAGTGCAAAGACCATTTGGAACAAGTGCTAATGGGCAGTGGAGGAATTGTGATTCTACTCTGGGTCCCGTTTTACAGAAGCCTAGAGCAAACCGCAGCGTATATTTTGATGCACGCAAAAGTCAAAGGTACATTTTGTTTCACTAGATTTTGTTCTGTATTCATAACATTTAGCAGTGCGTTGGGGGGGTAGTGTATGGAGTTTATATATTTTGATTTTCGTATTGTAAGCAGAAAACTGTGGGGTGGGAATTCTTAATGATAATGAAAGCCTGCTCCAGAATATTCCCCATCTGCTGGAAGAAGATGGTTTGTCACAGTGAGCCTGAAGTTATTCTCTTTGAGAGGAGGAGGAAAGCAGTGCTACCTTTTAACTTTTTCAAACTATGAGGCAGGGTTGCTGTGGCTTTCTGCTTGGCTTTCTGCAGCATGGAAAACAAAAATCTGAATAGCTTTATAGTACTGGCTTACTAATCGAATACCTTGAACTTTTTCTGCAGTGCAACATCAAATTCCTTTGCAGGGAAATCGAATCACCATTGCCATATTTCTGCATTTGAAAAATCCTTTCCAATTAAGTCTGTTACTAGTCCATCATGGAGTGCTCCATGCCGTCGGAGCTTACTAAGTCCCAAGAAATCCCAACGGAGATCCATCAGCACCGCAGAAGAGGTAGGTGAAGGGGAAAAGGAGAGAATAAAGTTTCCTGTGTGAGAGGAGCCTTATGCTTTGACTTCTGGTGGGTTTTACAGATTTATCCCTCCCCCCAATTGTTTTGTGCTGGGGGTGACATCTCTCATAGTGTTTGGCTTAATTTCCCTATTACCGCAGAAGGGTTTGCTAGACATGCGCACGTCTTTGACTACGTTTGACTGATCTCTCTGATCTTGGGTTGTGGGGGAGATATGGGCCTAGACTAAGAGGAGTAGAAAAATCAGGGGTTGAGTAGATTAAGGGAACTACTTGGGAAAGGAAGGAATAGATGGATAAAGGAAAGAGGGGAAGAGAACATGAGTAGGGAAGAAAGATAAATCTACAGATGTGAAGACATGCCCTTAGACCAATTAGTAGGTGTGTCCAAACAAATAAGCCAAATCATACACTATTATGTTTTGCTGTGCACAGTCTTGCAGTGCTGGGAAGAGGCATTTTATTCTTCTCTACGACCCTTTTCTTTGAAATCTTTAGAGCATCTGACCCTGATCTTTGGTTTCTTCTTGCGTATTGGTGTTTGTGAATTTTGGAATTAAGCAGTGTATTAAAAAATACATAAAAAGAATTTTGCCTCTCATGATGTGTGTCTTTGTCACAGAGCCTTAAACCATTAGGTTTTTCTGTTGTTGTTTTTTTTTTAAGTGAAAACCTTTGGTGTCAGGTAGATAAATATGTGGACTCTTTCTATACTACAGGATGTTGCATGTCTCTGCAGAGCCAAAATTGAACTGTTTGGCTGGTTGAAATATGTGTGTTTATTTCTCCACAGACAGTTCGAGAGGAAGAAAAAGAGATTTACAGGCAGCTGATTCAAATGGTTACAGGGAAGAAATGCTCAGTTTCAAAGTCCTCTTCGTTGTTGTCTCTCAACCTGTGAGTCTCAGAAATACGCTGCTAGCTCATTATCTTCCTCATGTTTTCCGTTTGTTGGTGGAAGCCCTGATCTTTTTTGTTTGTTTGTTTTCAGACCCAGATGCACAGGTTCCAATAAAAACCTTGTGAAAGAAGCTGAAAATCAGAGTAGGAAACCTTTTGAAGCTTATTGTCCCACCGCAGGCAACCAATCATCCGGTGTTCTCAGGACTCAGGAGCAACACTCTCACAAACCACTGCCACATCCAGTCCATAATTTCCCTTCACGTGTTACCTTTGAGGCCAAGGATACCACTACAGCAGCTTGGCAAAATAGTGTGTCGGCTTTGGATGTGCATGCTGAAGGTGAAAACAATAGATAAGAATTAGACTCTTCCTCCTGCTCAGCCCTTCTTAGTTTTTACTTTCTGAAGATCATTAGCAGATTGTTGCAACATATTTGTAAGATGGCCTATATGTTTCCTTGCAATCCATTCCCAATCTCGTTTACGTGGAAGTAATTTCCACATTCAGATGGCCTGCACTCAGGATTGCAACTTAAGGCTAATTACCGTATTTTTTGCTCTATAAGACTCACTTTTTCCCTCCTAAAAAGTAAGGGGAAATGTGTGTGCGTCTTATGGAGCGAATGCAGGCTGTGCAGCTATCCCAGAAGCCAGAACAGCAAGAGGGATAGCTGCTTTCGCTGCACAGTGATCCCTCTTGCTGTTCTGGCTTCTGGGATTCAGAATATTTTTTTCTTGTTTTCCTCCTCCAAAAACTAGGTGTGTCTTATGGTCTGGTGCGTCTTATAGAGCGAAATACAGTATATTGTTGTTGTAAGGCTAATTATGTTGTTGTTGTTAATTATTGTTATCATTATTATCTACAATCGTGTAATAAACTGATAGCTAAACTGGAACCCACAAAACAAAATGGGATGATCTGGTTGGTATGGTTTGTTTTAAAGAAGTGGATTCATAAAGATTAATATCTATTATTGCTTGTTCTTCATTTAGGATCTGACTCTGTCATAATGCTCAATGGCCAAGACTTCAAATCTCCAGCACCAAGGTAAGTGTCTTCCTTGTGCGGACCACAGCTGAGAGCTCCCCTTCATGCAAAATAGAGGGGGAAAGGTTCTAACAGAGAAAGTTGTGTTCAAGTCCTATTGAAATTGATAGGACAAGTTAGTTACATTCACCTTAGCAAGCTCCGTTAGTGGAAGCCCTGTGCAAGGACTTCCACTGGTACAGCAGGGCTTCCCTCTCTCCTTCCTGCACCCCCTTGACTTGGGCGGGGGGCGGGGTCCAGGCAAACCCATGAAAGGCAATGGTGGAGAACACGTAGGATGTTTTGCCTGGTAAGCTAAAATGCTTGTACAGAGGGAATGTTCATCATAGGGTGAGGTTGAATTCCACTCAACACATTTATTGCCCAATGGGACTGTTACATTACTTTTGTCCCTTCTGGATTTGGGCCTGTTGGTTTAGCTTTCTATGTGTTTTGTCTTACCTAAATTTATTTTGCCAGTGGGTTTTAACTCTGTTATTAGATTGCTCAGATGACAGCTTGTAGTAGTAGCTTGGCTACTCAGTGAAGATTCTGATCAGTCCACAGCTAGATTGTAGCCCTCTTTGGGCAGAAATTTTGGGTTTCAGTCCAGCAAAGCATCTTGACCACTTTTTCTGATCTGCAACTATGATTTTCATAAGGTTTTTTTTTGTTAGTTTGCTTTTCAACCTGTAACTTCACAATCACATTTCGTTTCTGCTTCCAGGCTGTGAAAGTTAGGAGGCAGGAAATTGCAGGGATCAGGGTATTTATAGATGCAGATATTGTGTATGTAACGTTTTAAATGCTACCACTTTGTATTAACGAAGTATCCAAAGCCATAGGCAATACTGTAGTAGGAAAGTAAAGGTAAAGGACCCCTGACAGTTAAGTCCAGTCGCAAATGACTCTGGGGTTGTGGCGCTCATCTCACTTTACTGGCCAAGGGAGCTGACATTTGTCTGCAGACAGTTTTTCCGGGTCATGTGGCCAGCATGACTAAACCGCTTCTGTCAAAACCAGAGCAGTGCACGGAAACGCCGTTTACCTTCCCGCTGGAGTGGTACCTATTTATCTACTTGCACTTTGACGTGCATTCATAATGCTAGGTTGGCAGGAGCAGGGACCGAGCAATGGGAGCTCACCCCGTCGTGGGGATTTGAACTGCCAAGCTTCCGATCGGCAAGCCCTAGGCTCAGTGGTTTAGACCACAGCATTTCTAAAGCCATGGACAATAACGTAGTAGTAAAACACATCATAAAACACTACAAAAGCAGAGCACAGAGATTCAATATAATATGCTCTGTAGGTGGCAGTATGTCCCAAATGTATGTTAATGGCCAGGGAGTTTATGGGTGAACAAGTAGACTTAGTCTCACAGAGTAAGAGAGTAAGAATAAGAATTTATTATTTATGGGTTTCTCCAGCCACTCTGGGCGGCTTCCAACAAAACACTAAAATACAATAACCTTTTAAACATTAAAAGCTTCCCTAAACAGGGCTGCCTTCAGATGTCTTCTAAAACTTTGGTAGTTATTTTTCTCTTTGACATCTGGAGGGAGGGCATTCCACAGGGTGGGTGCCACTACCAAGAAGGCCCTCTGCCTGGTTCCCTGTAACTTGGCTTCTCGCAATGAGGGAACCACCAAAAGGCCCTCGGCACTGAACCTCAGGCAGAACGATGGAGGTGGAGACGCTCCTTCAGGTATACTGGACCGAGGCCGTTTAGGGCTTTAAAGGTCAGCACCAACACTTTGAATTGTGCTTGGAAACGTACTGGGAGTGAGTGTGTTTGTGAGAGGGAGAGATCTTTCTGTCATTGCTGCTACTGGCTTCTTCTGTAGCCTGTTTGCAGTGCCATCTTGTGAGAGATCCCCAGCACTACATCCCTGTCTGCACTTTATTAGGCAAGCCTCATGGTCCTTTTCAACCTTCTCACCCCTTGGGGGCTCCTCAGTGTCCCTTTAAGTTGAAATTTCTCTTCATTTGATTGCAGCCTGTACAGCTGGACTGAGCAACCACCAATCTTCTTTGTCACTTTTCTTCCAAGGATGGCACTACTGTTCAGTGGAATTTTAGCTAAAATAATCACCTCAGAAGAATGGGGACTATTATTTGTCAGATTGAAATTAATGAACGTCCCACCCCCTTTTATCCTGAAGACCCGCTTTTTGAAATAAATTTTATGTAAAAAAATTTTTTGGGGAAAAAGTTTATTTTAGGGTATCTTGTGGCCCATGTCTTCTGCCCACTAACCCATCAATAGGAATAAGGGATGCAAATGACGTTGTAGGAACAGGACTTGTCATGGTGCCCACATGTTCATGTCTTGACAACCCTGTGTGACTGCTCCCTTCCTTGAGCAACAGGAGCACATTTTTATTTTGTTTGTAGGAGAGGTCTATGTATGAACAACAACATATGTGTCTACACCTGTGTCACAGATAAGAACAATGCTGTAATATAGGTTCCTTTCCAAAGAGGCACCATGGAATCCAAGATGCCTAGATTCTCCTGAAGACCCTAAACACAAAACTTACTTAAATAGAGCGTTGTCCGTAGACTGACACATTGAAACTATGATATTGGGTTTAGGATTAAGGACGGGGTAAGATATTCACTCTTGCCACCCCATAGAAATGGAGGCATGAGAATATACCGTATTTTTTGCTCTATAAGACTCACTTTTCCCCTCCTAAAAAGTAAGGGGAAATGTGTGTGCGCGCCTTATGGAGCGAATGCAGGCTGCACAGCTATCCCAGAAGCCAGAACAGCAAGAGGGATTACTGCTTTCACTGCGCAGCGATCCCTCTTGCTGTTCTGGCTTCTGAGATTCAGAATATTTTTTTTTCTTGTTTTCCTCCTCTAAAAACTAGGTGTGTCTTGTGGTCTGGTGCGTCTTATAGAGCGAAAAATACGGTATGTTCTTTCTACTATTTGGGGCACACAGTGCTCTAAAACTAACTTTTTATATGTAAAAAAAGTCATAAAAAATTATTTCAAGCTGTATAAACTTGATATCAAAAGGCAGGACTCCTGGATGAAGAAGACAGGGCACCTGCCACTTTTGTAACAAATAGCCCCTTTATTCTTCTCAGCTATTTCCCCACAGAATAAGCATTCTCAGTTTGTTGTATTCTTTTTCTTTCAGCACACCTTTCTTTGAGGCTGAATTGTGGATCAAAGAATTGTAAGTCATTTCATTTTTTTAATATTAATGATTGCGTTTGTTTCATATAGTCGTCATATCCAATATCTCCAAGAGTTTGCCTTCTCTTTAAGCACACAGCTTCCAGGCTGTTGTTGCTGCCTTCCCAACGTGGGTCAAAGCAGCCATGATCTGTAGCAAGCATAAGCAGATGTTGTTGAACTACGACTCTTATCAGCCCTGACCATTAGTCATGCTGGCTGTGGCTGATGGAAGCTGCTGTCAAAAAACATGTGGAGATTGCCAGGTGGATACCCCTGAACTCCTATAGGAAACAGCTGTCAAAAGTTTGGATCTCCCCCCCCCCCCCATTTTTTGCTAATGAAATACTTACCTAATACATTGGATGCTCGGGTTGTGAATGTGATCCGTGCAGGAAGCACGTCCGCAACCCACAGCACCGCATCTGCGCATGCGTGGGTTGTGATCCAGCGCTTCTGCGCATGCGCAAGCACCAAAACCCGGAAGTAATCCGTTCCGGTACTTCCGGGTTCGGCGCCGTGTGCAACCCAAAATTGCGCAACCCAAAGCGTATGTAACCCAAGGTATGAATAGCTTTCTCCCCCATTCTTCTTGTCAGTCAGTTTGGATATGGTTTTATTATTGTTGAATGCAGGAGAGAAGCTGCTTTTCTAACCCCTTTCTAAACATCAGCATAGCTCTGGGGAGTAGCCAGAACTACCCCAAGAATAGCTTGCAGGCCTGGATTCATAGAGAATGCCAGGGTGCATTGATTAATTGACCGTTGCTAGCGGCAAGGAAATTTAGTTTTGGGAAAAGTCTGGTAGAATGTAAATTCCCAATGTTCAGCTGTAATATTAAAAAAAAAAATTATTTAATTAAAACAAGAACACAGTGGAACATGTGAACCAAAAGCAGAGAAACAACAAAACTGAATGCAAACTAAAATTAAACATACATAAAGCATAATTTTGATTTTTTAAAAAATTCATATTCGCTGGGGGTAAATGCTGTTGATATTGGGAGTAGTAACCTAACTTCACTTGTGACAGGAAGAATTTTCATTTCACATTCTACCCTTTCATCTTGGTAATCCGTGCCTTACCAAAGCTGTCCTCAAAGAGAGAGAGAATAAAGCCCTTCAGGAAGACTAGGCAGCTCTTTGTGGCCTTTGTGACACCTGAGAATGGTTTCTGCATAAGTAGAAGGCAAGGGGCCTTCTGTGTAATCTGGTTGCATAGTTAAAATGTACATAAGATAGATCTTCATAAGGGGTAAAGATGAGTTTTTACATTTAAACCAAATGCTAGCAATAATGATAGGTAAAGGTAAAGGGACCCCTGACCATTAGGTCCAGTTGTGGCTGACTCTGCGGTTGCGGTGCTCATCTCGCTTTACTGGCCAAGGCAGCCGGCGTACAGCTTCCGGGTCATGTGGCCAGCATGACTAAGCCGCTTCTGGTGAACCAGAGCAGCGTGTGGAAACGCCGTTTACCTTCCTTCCAGAGCGGTACCTATTTATCTACTTGCACTTTGACGTGCTTTCGAACTGCTAGGTTGGCAGAAACAGGGACTGAGCAACGGGAGTTCACCCCGTCGCAGGGATTCGAACCATCAACCTTCTGATCGGCAAGTCCTAGGCTCTGTGATTTAACCCACAGCGCCACCCGTGTCCCAGCAATAATGATACCCAGGGCCAATTTTTTCTCCTTGGCAAACACAGCTCAGTACTCTCTTCATACAAAGGTGCATTAAGGGGCTGGTGTGGTTGTGCCAACAGGGACTTACTGGCATCCCAGTTTGGCAGATGGAGTCAGTCTGACCCAGCCCTCTCCACCCTTCACTTCAAAGTGGCCCTGCCATAAAAATTGATCAGGAGCCTAAACAAATGGTCAGATTGATTATATTTGAAAGTGGCAATGATGCATACGTCCATTGCTGCTAATGCTGAATTCTCAATCTGCTGCATACAAAAATGTTTCTAGAACCAGCGTATATGATTCCCGAGCCCGTGAGAGATGGCGACAGATAGAAGAGCAAAAAGCTTTGGCGTTGCAATTGCAGAAGCAGGTAAGATGTTCGAATGCATTTTGTGTGTGTATCTAATAAACAATCTTGGTTTATTGAATGTTCCATCAGGCTTACAAATGCTCTTCATACCAAATATTACAAAGAACAATAAAAAACAAAACTTGGTGCCTGCCCATAAATGGATTAAGGTTTTTTTTTAACACATATCACAGTTGGGAAGGCTGCCTGGTTTCTCCAGTTACATGCCTGTTGTTGCTAGTGACACTGGCGTAGTGTGGGGGGTGCAGGGGGGGCCGGCCGCACCGGGCGCAACATTGGGGGGGGGGCGCTGGCACTCGCAGTGCTAAAATCAGTGCTAAAATCCAGGGGTTAGGGGGCGCAAATTACTTGCCTTGCCCCGGGTGCTGACAACCCACGCTACGCCACTGGCTAGTGATAATAATCGCTGAAACACCCAAAAGGCTGCAAGTAAAGATGGATATTTCTCCCCCACCCAACTTTTATGACCTGCTTGTCTTGCTTTGAATTGCAAATTGATAAGCAAGTTATGGACCAAGATGTGTTCAAAAACCTATTAAAGTCAAACAAAGTTTTTTCTCCATTATATTTTCCACTGGTGAAGTTGGATTCTAAATTAAAATTGCATGCCTGAATCATATGTGCAAAAATAAGATAGGCACTGAAGTTGCAAAGTGAGATGTTGCTATCTTAGGGATGTGTCTTTCAGAGGCTGCAGAAACAGGATTTTTTGGTACCTGATTCAGTCAACTTACATTTGCGAGTACCTCTCGAGAAGGAGATTCCTGTCACGATTGTGCCAGAAGAAAAAAAGTCCACTGATGGGGAGGAAGAGTTCCCTGAAATTACAGAGGTAAACTTTTTAATGTCAAATGTTAAAAAGCTTGACCGGCTTTGGAGATAATCTACAGAAACAGCTGTGGTTATATGATAAAGCTGCTCCTCAATTGTACTATTTGAGATTCTAGTTTGCGGAGATTGCATAAATGCTGTGCTCTAATAAAAAACAGAACAGAACATCTCTGCACATAGAAAAGCAACCATGGGGAGAAGTGTTCTAGCCTAGCCTGCCCACTTGACACGCTGGTTTATGTACAGTGGTTTTTGGAGAATTGTTTGTGCAGGCTCCTCCTCCTAGCGGGGCCATCCACAAACCTAGCACTGTTCAGCTATTAAGACCATGATTCCAGGCTCTTACGGGGTCCTTGCCATGGGATCACTTTCATCCAGTGCTTTACCAACTGCACTGGCTCCCGGTGGAGTACAGGGTCAGGTTTAAGGTGCTGGTTTTGACCTTTAAAGCCCTTCACGGCCTACGACCCTCGTACCTACAGGACTGCCTCTCCTGGTATGCCACACGGAGCACCTTAAGGTCCACAAATGACAACACTTTGGAGGTCCCAAGTCACAAGGTGGTTAGATTGGTCTCAACTAGGGCCAGGTCCTTTTCAGTACTGGCCCCAACTTGGTGGAACGCTCTGTCACAAGAGACTAGGGCCCTGCGGGACTTGACATCTTTCCGCAGGGCCTGCAAGACAGAGCTGTTCCAACTGGCCTTTGGTTTGGACTCAGTCTGGCTCTTATGTTTTTCCTCCCCTTACGGTTTTGATCCATGGACTACTTTTAAAATGAGGCTGCATTTTAAATTGCATTTTAACCTGTATTTTAAATTGTCCCCTGCCCCCATTATGTTTTTATTGTAATTTTACTGGTGTTAGCTGCCCTGAGCCCGGCTCTGGCCAGGGATGGCAGGGTATGTATGTATGTATGTATGTATGTATGTATGTATCAATCAATCAATCAGGGATGGCAGGGTATGTATGTATGTATGTATGTATGTATGTATCAATCTATCTATCTATCTATCTATCTATCTATCTATCTATCTATTTATTTATTTATTATTATAGCCCTTTCTATGTAATGAGACAAATTTAACTAGTTATCTCAGGCAAAGCTTTTCAGCTGGAAAAGCCAAAACTACTTGCTGTATGCATCTCTCTTTGTTTTCTCTAGGAAATGGAGAGGGAAATAAAGAGTGTACTACGAAGCGGGAACCAGGATGAGGTGCTGAGCGAAGCCTTCCGGTTGACAATAACTAGGAAAGATATTCAGACTCTTAACCACCTCAATTGGCTCAATGATGAGGTAACCAGATCTTCGCTTTTTGTCCGCTGCAGTTGTTTGGTCCTTGCTTAAAATCTCCAAATAAACCAGGAAGAGCCTTTCTAGATCAGACCAAATCACCGTCTAGTTCAGCATCATGTTTCATAAAGTAGCCAACTGGAAGCCTGCACGCAGCCAGCAAAGAGGACATGAGAGCCGAATCGCCTTCTCCTACTTTCCTTCCTCACATTTGGTAATTCACAGGCAAACTGCCTTGGAACTTGAAGACAGTATAATTATCAGTCCTCATAATTATCCACTTTTGGCAGATCAGCTGGTCTTGGAATGACAGCTCCAACACACATCAAGATCATGGCCCATAATATCTTGGTCTTGAAACATAAGTTAGACCATGGTGTAGAAGGCCACAATCTGCATTCATAAAATGAGACAGATTTTTTTTTTGAAAAAGACAAATCAATCAGCCTTGTAAGCAGTTTGAGGTCAGCAGCCTCAGGGGGCACTGCCTGGCACAGCCTCGTGTGCATGGATTATATATTTGTCCTTTACTAGACACCCAGTTACTGTCACCTCCCATGATCCCTCTTTCCTCTGAGAACCTGGGCAAATGGGAAAGGAGGGCACAAAGAAAGGGGTGCTGGGGAAGGACTCCTGCTCATCATCCCCGCCCCCCCGCCCTGCTTGCAAATCCCTCCGACCGCCTCCATTTTGCACCTTCAGCAGCAAATAATAGGTTTAGAAATCCTGTGTAACTTACATTGCAAAATCAAATACACTGTGCAGGCTACTTATATAGGCATAATATTTTAGAGGATTGAAAGGGTTTTGAAGTACTTGCCATCTTTAACCTAATGAAGAATCCCCCCTCAAAAATATATATGCAGATATCTGCAGGGTTGATAGCTTGCTATCTATCACCATTTGCTTAATGAATATTTTTTTCCTCCTGAATGCAAAAATGCTATTTTGAAAAATTCTGTCGTTTCCTAACATGTATTCCTCTCCCTCTCAGATAATTAACTTCTACATGAATATGCTAATGGAAAGAAGTAAACAGAGGGGCTTTCCAACGGTTCATGCATTCAACACATTTTTCTTCACCAAGTTAAAAACTGCTGGGTACCAAGCTGTGAAGCGTTGGACTAAAAAAGTGGATGTATTTTCTGTTGACATCCTGCTGGTGCCTATTCACCTTGGTGTCCACTGGTGCCTAGCAGTGAGTATATTTAAGGTTTCGTTTATTTGTTCCAAGCTCTCGTTCTCGCTTCTGCTTCTCTGGAATGTGCTCCGAACGGCTTCACAATGGCTCCTCTTTTGTAACGTACTTGTGAGCTAACATTTTCATAGGTAAGCTCAGTGGCTATAAAGATCTACAGGCTTATGGATATATTGAAAACTGCCACAGGACTATCATGTTGGCGCAGATATCATCAGTTTTGCTCAGCTACACAAATGTAGTCATATCTTTGTGTGGCTGAGCAAGATATTAACTCCTAAATAGGGATGGGAGATAATATCGTCCAAAACCAGTTTGAAGTTCACCTTGTGATAATTGTTTCGTAATATTTGAGCTGGCAATACAGTGGTACCTCGGTTGTCGAACGTACCATATTTTTTGCTCTGTAGGACGCACTTTTCCCCCTCCAAAAATGAAGGGGAAATGTGTGTGCATCCTATGGAGCGAATGCAGGCTCCTTGGCTTCAGCGATAGCAACGCGAAGCCTCCAAAGCGCAGAGGGAGAGCTCCCCCCACGCTCTGGAGGCTTCGTGTTGCTTTCGCTGAAGCCCCCGGAGCGCAGGGAACTCCTGCTGCGCTCTGGGAGCTTCAGGCAGCTATCTGCAAGCCTTCAGAGCGCAGCAGGAGTTCCTGCTGCGCTCCGAAGGCTTGCGGATAGCCGCCTGGAGAGCGAGAGGGGTCAGTGCACACTGATCCCTCTTGCTCTCCAGGCTTTGCTTCGCTGGAGAGGCGCTGCACAGTTTTCCTTCTCTGCGCAGCGCCCCTTCAGCAAAGCGGGAGAAGAAATGGAAGGGGCTCCGTTTCTCCTCCCGCTTTGCTGAAGGGGTGCTGCGCAGAGAGGGGGAGAATTCCCTCCCCCCCCGTTCTCCCCCTCCTATGGTCCGGTGTGTCCTATGGTCTGGTGCGTCCTATAGAGCGAAAAATACGGTATTCCATTCCAGAAGACTTCAACTTCCGAAACCTTCGACAACTGACGCGCAATGGGTGGTCTGCAAATTCCACTGAGAAAATGGAGAAATGGAGCCATGAGGCCTCGCAGGCTGCCACTTGTTGTTCCGCTGCTGCCAGGCCTTGCTGATACTGCTGCCCCCGCCAGTGTGGTGTAGTGGTTAAGAGCGGTAGTCACGTAATCTGGGTAACCGGGTTCGCGTCTCCGCTCCTCCACATGCAGCTGCTGGGTGACCTTGGGCCAGTCACAGTCTCTCAGCCCCACTCACCTCACAGAGTGTTTGTTGTGGGGGAGGAAGGGAAAGGAGAATGTTAGCCGCTTTGAGACTCCTTAAAGGGAGTGAAAGGCGGGATATCAAATCCAAACTCTTCTTCTTCTTCTTCTATTGCCGCCACAAGGACTCACAGACTGCCATTGATTGTGCCACCATTGCCAGGCCTTGCGGATTGTGGCCGCTACTGCCGACATGTACCACAGTCCTGGCAGGCTGTTTCTGCCACTGCTACTTCTGCCTCCTAGCAGTCCTGCTGGCAGTCCCAGATTATTTGTAATCACCAAGTCTCATCAGTCTCATCACTGGATTGTCCTGAATACTGCCATTTGGTAGCCTAGCCCAAATCCCAAAGTCCTGTTGGGATGCATTTTGGCTTGCCTGCTGCTGAAGGTGACCATGAGGTGATTGATAATATCATCATTTATCAGTTTTAGACCCTTAAGCAGTAGCAGTTGCCAGGACAGTGTCCTGTTCACTTCTGCGTTATTCCTTCCTTATTTCGGATATTGTGATATATTGATATATCGCGATGTTTAGCTGGTGATATATTGCAATATAGAAACCCAGTTATCGTCCAGCCCTACTCCTAAACTAAAGAGAAGTCTATATATCTTTGGTGAAGGGCTTCATCTTTTCAAATTCTTGTTTTCTATAGAAAAGGCTGGATGTTTTCTAGAAAGCTTTGAGTTGTGAGTGTGTCAGTGGTTTAATGAGATGTTCTGTCTTACTTAGGTTATTGACTTCAGGAAAAAAAGCATCACCTACTTCGATTCAATGGGAGGAACCAACACTGAAGCTTGCAAGATATTGTTGTGAGTGTCCCAATGCATTTAAATATATTGAAGTTTTTCCCAGCCAAAGGTGAAGAGAGCATGCAAGACCTTCGGGTGGATAAAAATTAATCCTTACTGCTGAGATTACATAAAGAAATGACTAAATCAAAAGGGATATCTAACAGTAAGCATGCCCTGGTAACCCAAGAGGCAGACGTTACATTCATTTCTTTGAGGTGTAGCTTCCAACTTTTTTAGAGAGCAGTAACATAAATGTTTTTTTCAACTAGACAGACTTGCTGTTGAGCTACAGCCTCTGGGTTCTTATAAGAAATTGATTTATTTAAAATATTTCTACCCTAGCTGTCAGGGAACTGCCATCGGCTCAGAGGCGAGAGGGGGAGGGGCAGATGGATTACAGAGAGCCTCCAAAAATCGTGGGAAGCAGCACTTCCTCAGCGGAGGAGGGAAGCCCCGCCTCTGGTGGGGACGAGCTGCAGGGCTCAGAGGATGCAAGAAAGAGCCAGGACACCGTGCCTGAGCAAAGCGGGGAGGAGGGAGCTCCCCCTTTACCCAAGCCTTCCCGGCGCAGTAGGCTTTCGCGCAGAGAGGGGAGGCGTTGGCTAGGGGTCAAGAGACTACTCTGCTGGGGAAGGTTTAAGGACTGCCCACTCTCAGATTCTGCTAGTGAGTGGGCAAGACATGGAATAGAGGCGTTCTGCAATGTAAATGTTTTGCACAAATAATAAAGCCTTTGAAAAGACCAGTGAGGGACCTTGCCTGATCGCTCTCGAGCAACCACACTGATAGGCATAACACTAGCCTTTTACTAAAAAGTGCTCAAGGCAACTTACAAGTTTGAAGTAAAATGCCAGTTACAACAACAGACTATAGAAAACCAAAGAAGAATAGAAAGAGAGGCCTTGGAAATGGGATCTCTGGGCATAATGTTCTTAAGGTAACCCAGTATGGCCCTTTCCATCTGGAAAAAGATGCCGGGAAGACTATAGGAATATAGAGTAAAAGGACACATGCATCAGAGACTGCAATATTTTCAACAGTTGCAAGAGTATGAAGTTTTCCCTAAAACAAATCAAGGGGGGGGGGGGAATTAAGAAGTCTAAGAATGCATTGCCTTGTAGCTTTGAAGTGGCAATGGCCTGGAGAACAATTTCAATCTTAATTGTTGATCAGATATTTTACCGTATTTTTCGCTCTATAGGACGCACTTTTTCCCCTTCAAAAATGAAGGGGAAATGTATGTGCGTCCTATGGAGCAAAGATGCCATAGCCCCGCGACCCTCTCCCAGCTGGAGAAGTGACGTGCGACTATGGCAGCAGCCTCTCCGCTGCGCCTTTCCGCTGCTCCCCAACCTGCTCTTTGGGGCTGGTGGTGGGCTTCAGAATGATAAAACTTTGAAAATATTTAAAATTTGCTTTGTGAATTTTTAGATACCAGTGCAAACTTGTACACTTTTCAGTATCCCTGGTAAAATTATCCTCTATCTCAGATACCCTACCATTTATGAACAGAGTTCTTGCCTTTAACATGGAAGTGGCACAAGATGCACAGGCACCAGGCTTAGGAGCGTTGGGATAATTTTATTAGTTAAGTTTGTTAGCAGCACTCATCACAATGAAAGGGAAAAGAAATATATACACAGCAAAATGCATCTTAACACTCGCAACATACACAGTGTGCTAAAATGGTTCAAATTTATAATAAAAACAATCTAACCAGGTTCATAAATAGACCAATAAGAAGCTTCATATAGAATGCCAGTCGAAGTAGTAGGCAACTTAGAAAAGGTAAGTTTTAGCCATTCATGTCCTCTTTCAGGTGACGTAAATAAAAATAATGAAATTGGGGGATGATGTTAAGATTGGGTCCCTGAGCAGCATTTTATTTATTCATTTATTTAATTTATTAGTTGCTTTTTGGCCACAGCAACTCAAAGCAACTTAAAATATTTTAAGCAAAAAAGCAAGCAAACACACACATTAAAACCAGCATAAAAGAAAACAAATCTAAAAAAAAATTTTAAAGCATGCCATCCATGCAAAAAGGCCATAGATAAATTAAAAGCCAAAGTCCTGATGGAACATCCCTGGGGAGAGCATTCCAAAAGTGGAGGAGCCACTCTTGAAAAAACTGTATTTGACTACAGTAGCTAATACAAATGGAGTCATTTGAATTTGTCTGCATTGTTGCACGACATTTAGACAAAAAGAGAAAAAAAACCATATTAAAAAATAAGTTAAAACCATGATTTAAATTCCAAAAGCTTATCAAGTAAACAAGTGTTCTCCAAATAGTAAGCAGCTTCTTTAGGTTGGTATTATGGGTAATGTAGATGGATTGAGGATTAAATCTGTGACCCCATAAGTCCAGCCCCTCAGGTGCCTGTCTGGCAATCATGCATTTGTGATTTTGACTGTAAAACCCACACTGGGTGTTCATCCAAGAGCCTCCGAGCAGCTGCTGAGAAAATCCTGTTCCTCAACCTGTCCTCCGCCCGCCCCCAAAATGGATAAGATTTTAAAGAGGCAGACAGTGTCTATAAGTGGCTCTTTTGCCATTCATGTTGGCAGACCCTTCTCCAAAGGAAATCTGCTAACGGTGAAGAGTGATATAAAAGCACAGAAGGTTCCCTTGATTATACAGGGAAGCCAAATTAGATCCCAGATTTGCTGACACGGTAGCATGGTTAGAGCAGGAGCCCTGCAAATTTGACCAGATGATGGCTAGCGGCACAGGTAGGGCAATGGGACAAGGGACTCGGCTTCCAGCTGATTGTCGCCCTTCCTGTAATTGCTTTTCCCTTTCTATTTCCTTTCAGGAGGCTTTAATTGGTTGAATGCAGTGGGAGGATCACACCGGGAAGAGGGGACCGAGGTCCTATTCATGGTTAGTGACCCTTTCATGCTTTCAATCTTTAGAGCTTCCTGATTTTTGGTGAGTTTTGAATGATTTGCTTGCCCCTTTTTAGAAAAGGGAGAGATTTATGGGATGCCATAAATCTCCTGTGGCTTAAAAAAAAATGTATATATCCCATTTTTCAAAATCTGGTTATACTGAGAAAATGATCCAGATTCATACAGAGGGACTGATCCTAGGCAGCAGAAGAATCGGAACAGAATTAATCCTAATTATTTAAGGAGTCTCAATTATTTAAGGTAGCCAGGCTAGGAAAGATGTTTTTCTGCCTAAGCCCCCCCCCCCCCCCCCCGGAGAACTACTGCCGATCAAAGTGGACAATATGAGGTTAGACGGACTAATGTTGTGATTTGATATCGTGCCGCTTCATATGTAAATACAATTTCTGCCCTTAATTAGTTACGCCACCCGTGCCTTCTACTGATGTAGAGAATCGAGATGAGGTATGCTTCGTTATGTAAAAGCGAAGCAGAAATGATTAGCCCATGTTTGCTCAGAATGAGATCAGACATGCACAAGAAGTGAAATATGAAGCAGGTGTGTGAGTCCTTTTTAAGTTTCTCTCCTAATATACAAAGGAAGATGCAGAGGGATGTGTATACAAGATATAGGTACATCTCTTGCAGAGACCATCTGTAGTGCTTTGGCATATGGCTGGTGTCCTTGTCATCTTCAAAATATTTGTATGCTGTCCGGCAGAAAATATTCCTTGAGGGAATCCCAACTTCAAAGTTAAGAGGTTGTTGAAACTATATAATCCTATACAGTGGTACCTTGGGTTACATACGCTTCAGGTTACAGACTCCGCTAACCCAGAAAAAGTACCTTGGTTTAAGAACTTTGCTTCAGGATGAGAACAGAAATCGCACGACGGCAGCACGAGGCCCCATTAGCTAAAGTGGTGCTTCAGGTTAAGAACAGTTTCAGGTTAAGAATGGACCTTCAGAACGAATTAAGTACTTAACCCGAGGTACCACTGTATAGTTTATAAATTTATATAATTATTATTTATAAAACTCTATAATCCTTTTGCTAGGTTCCCAAAGCACGCCCCCCCCCAATATGATACATTTGTGTGCTATTCTATCTTGAGAAATTTCTTACAGGGAAGTTGACATTTTTTAGAATATCAAGTCGATCCCAAGTAATACAAAGTCTTAATTTAAGTGTATTCAGTTTTATTTCCAAATAATGTTATTGCTTATACCTTTGCTGTACCTAAAGAGCTGTCTCTTTCATGCCTATTTAGAAATATAAAAAGGGATCACTCAAATTACCGTAGGCCAACCAATACAATTTGTGGGAATCCAGTGGATTTCTCCCCCCCCCCCCCTTTGGACCACAGACTCCTATGCCATATCACAGACTGCTTTTGAGACTCTCCTCCGTCTCAGAAGTGGCTTGCTATACAACATGGGGGCTGCAGCTCAAGAAAAAGCCCCCAGTCTTGTTGGGTACCCAGGACTAGTTGCATGGTTCTTGAGCAAAAAACCATAAGAATATGAGAGCTTGAAAATATACTATGCGTGAGAGATCAGGGAAGGGCCAATAAGACAGGAGGAAATTATTGTGTATTTTGTGTAAGCAAGCTGAGTTTGTTTTTATACACCAGGGTGACAGTTACATACATCTGAAATAAGAAGCAGTGGGGAGGGGGTTATGGCTGCAGTCAGGTTTTTCATCCAACAGGGGAATGCATAAGGGGGGAAAACCCACCCAAAGTGATTGGGAACTTTTTGCTTTAGAAACAAGGTACAATATATTAACAGGAAGAATGAGCAGCCATTGAAACTTGCATATCAGTGAACTTGCATATCAATATCTCAAAACAACTGCCTGGGGCCTCAGATACATAGAACTGATGCTATTATTAGGCCATTTCTGACCTACCTCAATAACCAGAACATTGTCATTTCATTGGATGATCATCTTTATGGGATTTAGGGGAAGTGGTAGGAAAAGGGTTTCAGAAAACGACCGTAGCCAATAGCAAACTATTGGAAAGCTTATTCTTTTTAACACTGGGGGAATGTGGACCTGGTCTGTTGCGGTATTTATCCTACTGGGGCTGCTTGACCTCATGTTAAATGCTAGACCTTAGTAGCTTCTCTTATCTCAAAGGGGAAGGTTTGAAACTCTCTAGAGGCGCTTGAAAGTAGGAAATACTTAGCGCAGCTATAAGATGTAACCAGGTGAACAGACCTTGTGACTGTTGTAAACTACCATATAAATTTAGCTGAAACTGATAGTAAGTTGTCCATCCTTTTCTCAAGGTAATAACATACTTAATATGTGTGTACATACTGTGGACTGGTTGCATAACATTGGTTACTGGTTGTCTGCAAGTCCTTCCCATGTCTGCATACATGTCCTTGCCACATTTTCTTTGCCAAGAGTTTCATTGTGTTTTGTGATCCACTCATATACGGACCGTTAGTGCAAATATTGCTTAGGATTAGAAATAAAATAAAATACTTGGGTACAGCGATAAGTGCAATGCAGAGTTCATTTTTCAGGGGACTTTCTATCCAGGAAAGTAGTGCTGTCCTGTGAATTAAAGTCCAGAATTGGGCTAGGAGAAGCAATTCTGAAATTAAAAGTAATCCCCCCCCCAATAATTAATTACTTAATTGGGTTTTTATCCTTTTTTGCTGGTTGTGTACTTGCTAAAAGTGTTTCTTCTTTTCGATCCTCTGCAGGCAGTACCTAAAGCAGGAAAGCTTGGACAAAAAGCGGAAGGAATTTGATACCAATGGCTGGGTGCAGCAGAGTAAACGGAGCCAGGTATTTGGATCCTACATAGCCGACCACATGAGTGTCTGAAATGCTCTTATCCTATTTCCACTTTCCTAAACTAATGGTGTGCCTGGCTCTTAAGGTTTTTGAGTGTAACTGTTAGATCAGGGTGGGCCTGGCGATGCAGCTTGCCAAGCCGTTGGCAAAATTGGGCCCCTTTTCTGTCCACCGCAGCGCTGGGCTGAGATGCTTCTTTATTCAGCCCAGCGCTGGGATGAAGAAATTGCCTGATCCTAGCACTGCAGTTAAGCGGTGAGTGTATATAATACACACAGAGAGATATAAGAGTGTGTGGTCTGTGTATGAGTTTGGGTAGAGCCTCTATATGTGTGTGTGTGTGTGTGTGTGTGTGTGAGAGAGAGAGAGAGAGAGAGAGAGAGAGAGAAAGCTAGCTAGCTAGCTAGCTGTATGTAGTGTGGTTGGGTCCATGTGAGTGGCATATGTACCTCAGGCTTGGCCAACCTTGAATTCTAGCCCTTGGGCCATAAAAGGTTAGCCGTGCCTGTGTCAAAGAAAATAATGTGTACTGTGAGAAAATGAGATAGTGTTATTTGTTTCATAGATAGAAAGGTGTGATGTGCCTCACGCAATTGTCTGTGATCGGAGGTTCTATGTCATGGTAGGCAAACTAAGGCCCGGGGGCTGGATCCGGCCCAATCGCCTTCTAAATCCAGCCCGCGGACGGTCCGGGAATCAGCGTGTTTTCACATGAGTAGAATGTGTCCTTTTTTAAAAAAATGCATCTCTGGGTTATTTGTGGGGCCTGCCTGGTGTTTTTACATGAGTAGAATGTGTGCTTTTATTTAAAATGCATCTCTGGGTTATTTGTGGGGCATAGGAATTCGTTCTTCTTTTCTTTCTTTTTCAAAATATAATCCGGCCCCCCACTAGGTCTGAGGGACAGTGGACTGGCCCCCTGCTGAAAAGGTTTGCTGATCCCTGTTCTATGTGCTCAGAGTCTCTGATGCCAGCAGCTTTCTCAACTACTATTACAGGCACCAACCACAAGAGAGGTCATGTCCAGCTCTCTTTCCTCTGCACTTGGGACAAAAAGCAGCCATCAGTCATCCGTCCCCATCCCCCTGTCCGTCCGCCCCGCCCCCCTCCCCAATAGCACCTCACTTCTGACAGATAAGACTATGTCTCCTGAATATTTCCCTTCCTGATCTCACTGCTCTAGCCTTCAGTTGAAAAAGGAAGGGAAATCAGCCAGTGATGGAGAACAGGGAAGGGAAACAGTATGGAGTGACTTCTTTGCCAGAAAAAAGCGGGGAGCAAGTTGCAGCAGTTCTCTCATTGTCCTGCGCATGCGGTGAGAAGGGAGCAAGAATGGGTGCCTCTGATCATACGTACCTGTATAAGCTGCTGGAACTAAGACTACAGTGGTACCCCGCAAGACGAATGCCTCGGAAGACGAAAAACTCGCTAGACGAAAGGGTTTTGCGTTTTCTGAGGTGCTTCGCAAGACGGATTTTCCTAAGGGCTTGCTTCGCTAGACGAAACGGCCCTGCCTCTCCTGTCATGCGACGGTCACTGCACTCACGCACGCTCGCTTCCCCGCTCCTCCGGCTCCCTCCCACCTTCCGGCTGACAGCCGATCTTTCGTCTGCCTCGCGCCGCTGCCCACCCCCCTCGCGTGCTCCCCTCAGAGAGCCGCTGCCGCCAGCAGCCAGCGTTGCAGCCAGAGTCACGCTCCTGAGCCCCGCCGCCCTCCAGCAGCCGCATCGCGCGGTGGCCACAAGGCATGGGTGAGTCCGAGGTACCGGCTGCGGCAGCTGTCCTGCTTCTCCCCGCCCCTCCCCGCCATTGTTAGTGTTAAAATGCAGTGGTGCTTCGCAAGACGAAAAAACTCGCACAACGAAAAAGCTCGCGGAACGAATTAATTTCGTCTTGCGAGGCACCACTGTACAAGCGTCCAAAGATGTCTGTACATGTGCAGTGCCTGTAACATATTTCTGTTCCTATCCTTTTCCTTGTTTGTCAGGATGGAAGTATTCCAGTCTTGCTATCTTGGCTGAAATCCTGACTCATTTGTTCCCATTAATTCTGAAGACTCGCTCATGCATGGTGGGGTTCTTTGGGTTTCTTGAACCTTTCATTACCTTGTGCAGTTTATATCATGATTATTTGGTCAAGCTAACATGAGGTTTTTGTCTTCTAAATAGAGAGGGCTGGGTTTGTTTGTCTTTTAAAGGAGATCCCTCAACAGATGAATGGAAGTGACTGTGGGATGTTTGCCTGTAAATATGCTGACTGCATTACCAAAGACAAACCAATCAATTTCACTCAGGTAAGTTGGCTCTCCTGGCTAGTGGGCATTGCGTTGGTAGAATGCTAGCTTATATTATTACAGTGCTGTCTTCTAGTCTTAATTGTGCCCAAAGCAAACCAATTTTTAACCAAGAAAACCAAAGCTCCGTGGCCAGAAGAAGGAAAATCCAAGTAGATAATTTTCCATACACAGTGGTGCCCCGCAAGACGAATGCCTCGCAAGACGGAAAACCCGCAAGACGAAAGGGTTTTCCGTTTGCAGAGGCGCTTCGCAAGACGAATTTCCCTATGAGCTTTCTTCGCAAGACGAAAATTGACGAAAATTTTCGGGGGGGTTTTCCGCTCCAAAACCCCTTTTTCTGAAGCGCTAAGCTGCTAAAAGCATTTTAGCAGTAAAACCGCTAATCCCTTAAGCCTTAAAAAGCCGTTTTTAGCCCTTAAAGTGCCAATAGCGCTAATAGCGCTAATCCGCCAATGGGCTTGCTTCACAAGACGAAAAAACCGCAAGACGAAAAGACTCGCGGAACGGATTCTTTTCGTCTTGCGAGGCACCACTGTATTTGCTTATCTCATGCAAGTTGAATTGTAAGATTGTGGGTTTCAATAACATTCTGAATGAATAGCTTGTAATAATTGTTGTAATAATTGTGCCACAAGATAGGGAGCTCATGTGGGCAGCTGTTTTGCTCCCCGTAGCAAGATCCTTAAATTTGGATTCAGAGCCTTATGATATGGATAAGCAAGTTATGCCCTTTAGTAATTCCAGGACTATAACCTATATTAAAGGTCCACAGCTACTTTTATGGTGACTTTTCAGTTTTTTGTTACCTTACTACCAGCATGTTTAAAAAGTATGGCACAAGAACCTGTTGCGTGATGACACTGTGCTAGAATTATCTTCATCTATTACCTCCGTTGGAGGTCAAAATTCTCATTCTGTCAACAGCAGGCCAGGTCTGTGTCGCAGAATTAGTGCTTGTAGTAATTGAAAGAAGTGTCACCTATATCTGCTCAGGGACAAGCAAAATTGTGGATGTGGGGTTAGGATAGCCAGATCAAACTTGAAAAGTAACTTTTTAATGGATTTTAAGATCTGGTGGTACTAGCCCTGGTTTTGTGTTTAAAAACAGATCACTTGGAATATAGCTGTCTCAGTATGAGGCTTGCAGTTTGCCAGTATATATCAAATGACCTTGTCATTTTAAGCAAGTATTGATGTTGTTGTGTTTCTTTTGTTAAAGCAACATATGCCTTACTTCCGAAAAAGGATGGTCTGGGAGATCCTCCATCGCAAGCTGCTGTGATTTCATGCGAAATGCGGGACCCTTCAGAGACTGCAAACCAGGCTATTGCCCTTCTTGGCCTGCATGGGTTTCCTGCTGAAGCTTAAAGACTGTGTACAATACATTTTGTGTGGTTTTCTTTTTTAAAAAAAAAATTAAAAAAAAATTAATGAATTCTATTTCGTGGAGCAGTGTGCCATGGAACTATTTCAGAAGCACACTTGCCTTTTTCTATCTTGGAGCCCTGGTTTTTTACAAGTGACATTTGGAGATTCTGAGGAGTACTGACTTCCACCTTCAGTGAGTTTTCCTCTTTTTACATTCTCAGTCCTTTCGCAATGGCCAGCTTCTGCAAACACCTTGAAACCTACCAGGCTTCAACTGTGTGGGGCATTTGTACTATTGTATTGCATTTACCAAGGCATGGAGAAAAAAAGGGCTTTCATGGCATTCAGTAAGGGCAGTGCTACAGGTTACAATTGCTGCTGGTGCTCTTCTGCAGCAAATAAATTCATGTGGAAGTACAACATGCATGTACATATGTGTCTGGGGAAACCTGGTTGTATATATATGTGTGTGTTTGTTTCTATAAGTTGCAGAAGAGAACATGGCTATCCCCACAGCAGTCATGACGTGTTGCATTGCCCTTAGTTCCTCGGTTATTAGGTGGAAATAAAATTGCCTGAGAATGGAAGCTCTGATAGACACCAGCACATGAGAAGCAGCTTGCTACAACATTTTCCATCACGACTGTGACCTCTTCAGTTCCGTAGCATGAGATGGTAAATGAAAGATGAACAATGCCTTTTCTTTGATGCCCGAGCACAGGATCTTCCTAGCATTTTAAATCTATTCTAGTGAATTCTCTTCCAACTCAAAATCCAGAGGCAGCTGCCCACCTGTTGGGAAGATGAGTCATGTGTTGGCTGAGGCATCCTGCACTGAGAGCCTTCATTTTAGGTGCCTCCTCTATGACCTCACAAAGTCAGGCTGTGGGCATGGAATCTGATGCAGAGAGAAAGGGTAGAGCTTTGGGTTGTGAGGCACTTCTGGGGCTCTGTGCCCAAATGCCTGGGGTCAGACCCTATAAAAGCTAGCATCTCTCCCCATTGAGCTATTACCAGAATCTAAGGAAATCCTGACATTAGGAAGGACTGTTACATTGCATTCTTGATACAGAATAGGATTTGCAAGCCAACTAAGCAGCTACACGCTGAATAGAATGCTTATCTGGCAAAAGGATGGAACAGTTATTGATCGTCAAACCCTTTGTAGAATTTAGGTACAATATGGCGTTTAAAGCTTTTTTTATAATAATTGGTAAGCTGTTTTGATACCATATATATATTTATAAACCTTTCTCAATGGTGCAGCAGTGAACAAATGTCTGGGTTTTAAGCTCTTTTATGTTTCCATTTAAAACTCCTACAGCTGAATTGAAATCCTGACCTTTTTTCCTCTCCTGCCCTCCACTTTCTGCTTCTGTTCCTGGTAGCCATTAATGATGGCAAGTGGAGGACCTCTTCCACTGAGATGGTTCCTCTTCAAATCCTGCTTTTATGTGCTAATGCAGGATAATATACAGAATCTGTTTAGTTCCTCTGAAACAAATGTAAGCGGCACTGCCAGCTGCAGCTTGAGATTTAGCAGCAGGCAGAGAGATCTTTTACAGAGCCCAAAGCACTTTGAGTCTCACTCATTGATGTAACTTCTAGTTCAGTATGAGAGGGACTCTAAACTCTCTGGTTCACTCAAAGATCTTCTCCAGTGCCACTGGCCGATATCACAGTCCACTGTGTGCAACTTCTCTGCAGCCAGTTGTTTCAGTGGAGGCTCCACTTATTCTGTGATGGCCAAACTCGGCCCTCTAACTGTTTTGGGACTACAGTTCCCATCATCTCTGACCACTGGTCCTGTTAGCTAGGGATGATAGGAGTTGTAAAACAGCTGGAGGGCCAAGTTTGGCCATCATGGACTTATATTAAATGGACATCAGCAGATGTGCTTGGTATCTGTACCTGCTGAGGCCAACAAAGGTGAGATGCAGTTGGAATTCAGGCGCAAATTATGTAGGACTACTTACTAAGTTCACATGCCACACATACCTCTTGATGTACCATTTTTCTATTCTAAAGAATAAAGTAATGTCCTCTTGTATTTTTGCCATCAGATAGGGAACATTTTATATATTCTGTACCTGTAAACAATAGTTTTGTACAAATTTCATTGCACTTCCTTAAGTTGTGCTCTTCCTAGACAAGTTTGTACCTTTTCTCCTCTATCTGTGTTTTTTTTTATACCAGGCTCTTTGGTGACCCTTTTTCTATGTTTTTCTCCAAGTGATCTGAAATTCTGTATTTTTTTTGTAATGTGTTATTCTTAAATAAACCCAGCTGTTGAAATAATAATTATCCAAAGTCTGGCCTACTGCATTTTTTCTATTATGGGGATCTACGTGTTATCAGAAATGGACCCTTGCCAATTTTTTCCCCATCCCTTCCTCTGTAACATGCATTAGGTAAAGGTAAAGGGACCCCTGACCATTAGGTCCAGTCATGGCCGACTCTGGGGTTGCGGTGCTCATCTCGCTTTATTGGCCGAGGGAGCCAGCGTACAGCTTCCAGGTCATCTGACCAGCATGACGAAGCCGCTTCTAGCGAACCAGAAACAGCGCACAGAAACACCATTTACCTTCCTGCCGGAGCAGTACCTATTTATCTACTTGCACTTTGAGGTGCTTTCAAACTGCTAGGTTGGCAGGAGCAGGGACTGAGCAACGGGAGCTCACCCCGTGGCGGGGATTCGAACAACCGACCTTCTGATCGGCAAGTCCTAGACTCTGTGGTTTAACCCACATCGCCACCCGCATCCCAAGCATGCATTACAACTGACTTAAATTTATTCAGCAAAATGTTTTCCCGCCCTTGCTCCATATCAGACGTACTTTTTAGCAGAATGAAACCAGGACACAAACAACTGCAACACATTTTGGAACAGAAGCAAAGAAGGCTCAGGGAAGCCTTTCCAGTGGTGGCCCTGGGTGTCATCTTGCATTTAAACACAAGGCTGAGCGCCGAAGAGACCAAAAAATAGAAGCCTATTCAATTGCCATCTTGCGTTTTCCTTTGCTCCCCCCTTTTAAAAATACATTTATGTCAATCTGCCTTTGAAGTTTCAGCTGGTGCTGTTCTCCAGCCAAAGAATTCTTACGAAAATCTTTATATTAGTGAAACATGTGCACACACAAAAGTGTATATTGCTGAAAACAACATACAAAAATGCATTCTGTTTTGTGAAAATTGCATTCAAAAATCCATTCACTAACCTTTTCCCCAAAATGCATATATCAATTCATTAACATATGCAGAAAAAGGGCAGATCAAATTTAGGACTGGAAAATTGACAAACAGAGAAACCAACATTGTCAGATTCAGCCATCCCTGACTGAAAGTCATCTAAGATAAATACAGAGGTTTTTCTAGAAGCCAGTCGATTTTAGGTGGGGAAAAGCTTTGGTAGGTAGACTATTAACATTATTACAGAACAGTGCAATAGTGGGACTTTAAGGAGGCTTGACGCTATATTGCAGGGTGTGAAGAGAAGACACTGAATTTATTTTTTCCTTGCACTTTTAATATATTTTCCTGCATGCCACTGGCTAGGGATTTTCAGGTCATGTTGACTCTCTCCTCCCTGCAACATTCTCTTCCTAGACATGGGCAAGGCTTTACCTAACCCTTTCCAAGCAACTATTCATTAGCATCTTTAATCTCTGCACACACACATGAACAAGCAACTTCTGTAAGCGTACCTTCAGCTGAGCAGACAATATTCCATTGATTCCTTGCCACTACTTCCAACTCTTTCTCAAAGAAAATGGGAACTATTTATCCCATATTCAAAAGATGCGTACCTTGGACTCTCTGCAGTGATCATGACATAGGCCACCCAAAACTTTACTTTGCCTGCCTACTGATTCACAGGGGATTTGAGTCTGAAGCAAGTACTGATCTGTCTCTATAACTCCCATTTTGATTTTTTCTTTCTTTCGCATGTAACTCTACATTTCTTTTTTTCACCATTCAAATATGTAAATATATAAATGATTCACTTCTGAAACGCACATTCATATCCTGTTGAAATAATAATTAAAGAATAGTCCAGTAGCACCTTAGAGACTAAGTCTGACCTTAGAGATTGACTAATGCACACGAAAGCTTATACCTAGAACAAACTTGGTCTCTAAGGTGCTACTGGACTATTTATTTATTTTTTATTTCGACTGCGTCAGACCAACATGGCTACCTACCTGAATCTAGATTCATATCCTGGTTTTTGTAACAGAAACACTGATGCATTTCTTCAGTTCAAAGCAATACAAAATAACATTGAACATTTGAATAACTTGTCTCTTTGCAATATTCAGTAAACAAATCCCAGTTCATTCTCTCTAGAGAATTTAACATGATGCTTTATCCCACCTTGCTCCACTCCCTGCCATTGGGCTGCTTTATATCGAAAATAATTCAAATTCTGCAGAATTTGTGTTTCCTTCACTGCCTACGGACAAAGTGTCCATAGAAGGAAAGGGACTGACTGACTGTCTTCTGGTGCTTCCACCTTCCCAAAGCAGGGTCCAGCATTGCCACCAGTCTCCAAATGGATTCAATATTGACCTTGACAGGGTATGCTCAAATATAGGGTTAGCCAAATGCCACCGCCAAGGTCTCTTTCCTGGCAACTCTATGAATATGGTACCTGTATGAAGAGCTCCTAAAGTTATGGCCAGCTGTAGGACGCAACGCTGGACTCTCTGGTTTTATTCATAGCTTGACAAGCAAAACAACTGTTGCTCTGTACAGAGTTCTGGCACACCTAAGTCATATGAATGTACGCCAAGTTAGGTGCATCTAGAACACCAGTATTGTCTACTTCTGATTGACAGAGGCCATTCAAGGTCTCAGAACCAGGTCTGCCTTTTCCCCAACTGCTGATACTACTACTACTACTACTACTATTATTATTATTAGGCTTTTTTTTCAGAGGGAACTCGCCAGAAGTTGGTTCTGGAACCTCTCAGGTGTGTGCCGTTGCCATTCTAAGAGAAAGAGGGAGGCACCACTTTTTCTAGAAAAATAGCATTTATTATTATTACTACTACTGTTGTTGTTGTTACCCTAGGTTGTTGTTACCTAGGATTGCCATATTTCAAACAGTAAAATTCCTGGCAAATGAGTGAGAAGAAGAATGGCAACTTAAGCTGACAGAATATGTGCAGCTTGCAGATTTAACATATATACAGTAATAAGAGCACAAGAGGAGCATACATTTAGAGAGGATTGGAAAACATTTATAGAATATATGGGGGGAAATTGTGTACACTTGAAAACATTGTCAACATTAAGATAAATTCAACAATGGATGTAATAATGGAATAATGGAATACTGAATGGTTTAGTTTTTGTAAAATATGCAGGGATTTATGATATGCAAAATGAACCATGGAAAGAGAACAAGGGATGTCATTGATATTTTAAGGATATGTAAATGAGTATTTTAAATTGTAAATCAGAAAATGGAATAAAAATATATATACAAAAACAAAAAACAGTCAACTTCCTTCCTAAATTTTTTTTAGGAAGGCCCCAAAATTTTTGAGCTTTTTTCTGGGGAACAAACCAAACAAACCCAGCTTTTGGGGCTTTTCCCACTGCTTTTCCCATCGCATACATCGGGTTTTCCGTGTTATTTTGCCGATTCCATGACACCATTTTTACAACCAGAAAACCAGGACATGCCAGGAACTTTTCTGATGTATGGCAAGCCTATTCTTACCAATGCTGTATTGTACATTTCACAGACGGACACTGTTAGCTGTCATTTGATACTTTAGTCACTAGATGGCTCTGGATTCTTCTAGGGAAGAATAAGAAATAGGATGGTTTTTGTTGTTGCTGCTGCTGTTATCTGTTACATTCTTGTTAGAGCAAACCTTCCTAACCAATGTGTCATCTGAGCCTTACAAGATGAAGCCGTGGAAGAGAAATCTTAAGCCAGATAATATACAGGGTTAATATGAAAGACCAAGAGCACAGCCTCAGAGTCATTTTGGACTCACAGCTGTCCATGGAGGAGCAGGTTAATTCTGTGTCCAGGGCGGCTGTCTACCAGCTCCACCTGGTACACAGGTTGAGACCCTACCTGCCCGCAGACTGGCTCACTAGAGTCGTGCATGCTCTAGTTATCTCCCGCTTGGACTACTGCAATGCGCTCTACGTGGGGCTACCTTTGAAGGTGACCCGGAAACTGCAATTAATCCAGAATGCGGCAGCTAGACTGGTGACTGGGAGTGGCCGCCGGGACCACATAACACCGGTCCTGAGAGATCTGCATTGGCTCCCAGTACGTTTCCGAGCACAATTCAAAGTGTTGGCGCTGACCTTTAAAGCCCTAAACGGCCTCGGTCCTGTATATCTGAAGGAGCGTCTCCACCCCCATCGTTCAGCCCGGACACTGAGATCCAGCGCTGAGGGCCTTCTGGTGGTTCCCTCATTGCGAGAAGCCAAGTTACAGACAACCAGGCAAAGGGCCTTCTCGGTAGTGGCGCCCGCCCTGTGGAACGCCCTCCCTTCAGATGTGAAGGAAATACGTAGGTATCTTATCTTTAAAAGACATCTGAAGGCAGCCCTGTTTAGGGAAGTTTTTAATATTTAAGGCTGTGTTGTTTTTAACACTCTATTGGGAGCCACCCAGAGTGGCTGGGGAAACTCAGCCAGATGGGCGGGGTACAAATAAATTATTGTTGTTGTTGTTGTTGTTGTTATTATTATTATTACAGCATTTGCAGGTTACGTGCTTTAAAAAAGCAGAGTTGAAAATAAAGGGCGCACATTTAGGTTTGCCCTTCTTTGAATCTGTGGGAAAGAAGATGCTGATTCCCCGCATCTCTGGCCGACTCCCAGTGAAGATGTTAACTAAGGCGGAGGACGTGAAAGGGGATACGCGGTCCCCAATTCCTTCTCCCTCGTTGAACCTTTGGGCCTTTTCATTTGCTTGTGCTTTCAGAAGCACACCAGACAGTGGGCCCTTTGTCTGAGGGGAAGGCCCGTTTCTTAGCAACCTCGCACCACCGACTTCGGAGGCAGAAGCACACAGGCCGGCCTACTTGGGACAGGAATGCGTCCTCGGTTTGGCGCTGGGAATGCCAGGAATGCAGGCCTGCCCGGAGAGCTGTCCTGGGCTAAGCCATGCCCTTGCAAAAGGATCAAGAGGTCATTCAGCTCCTGGGACAGAATGCCTCAGTTTTCCCCCAAAGAAATGGCTCCGTGCCCTACTTTACTGCAAGCTAAAGAGGGACAGAGGTGCATGCATGCACACACTCCCTCCCTGAATCTCAGCGTCTGCTCAGGTTTGTAATGTATCCCCGCAGGCCACCAAAAGGCCATCTTCATAAATGGTGAACAGCTGCTTTCTCGCTCAAATCCCCATGCAGAAAACCTGGGAATTTGAATTGGACTGGGCGACTAGCCCTGCCTACAGAGAGTGAATATTATCAACCATATATTTACCTGGACACAATAAAAATGAGGGCAGTGGCATACGTTCCTCCCATGAAAATAGGGACGTCCTAGACTATTATTAAGGGACTCGGGTGGCGCTGTGGGTTAAACCAGAGCCTAGGACTTGCCGATCAGAAGGTCAGCGGTTCGAATCCCCGCGACGGGATGAGCTCCCGTTGCTCGGTCCCTGCTCCTGCCAACCTAGCAGTTTGAAAGCACCTCAAAGTGCAAGTAGATAAATAGGTACCACTCCGGCAGGAAGGTAAACGGCGTTTCCGTGCGCTGCTCTGGTTCGCCAGAAGCGGCTAAGTCATACTGGCCACATGAACCAGAAGCTGTATGCTGGCTCCCTCGGCCAATAAAGCGAGATGAGCGCCGCAACCCCAGAGTCAGCCACGACTGGACCTAATGGTCTGGGGTCCCTTTACATTTAGACTATTATTATTATTATTATTATTATTATTATTCCCCACACATCTAACTGGGTTGCTACTCTGGGCGGCTTCCAACATATATAAAAACATAATGAAACATGACATAAAATTCCATACCCTCCAACATTTATCCTATGAAAATAGGGACATCCAATAATAATATTAATAATTTATTATTTATACCCCATCCATCTGGCTGGGTTTCCCCAGCCACTCTGGGCTCCCAAGAGAATATAAAAAACACAATAAAACATCAAACATTAAAAACACCCCTACCCTTCAACATTTCTCAGATGGAAAAAGCTATGTACTAAGGAAAAGCAGGGCATTCCAGGATCAAATCAGAAACTGGGATGGCTTCTGTAAATCCAGGGCTGTCCCTGGAAAATAGGGACACTTGAAGGTCTGCCATGGGTTGTATCCAATCCTACTCTGACTCAAGGTGGATCCATTGAAATTGATGGACCTAAGTCATTTCCATTGACTTCACTGGGTCTGCTTAAATTGTGTGTCCAACATTAGAATAGTAAAGAACCATTCCTTTCCTGCCTGGTGCTGCAGTCTTATGAATGATAAGTTGCAGCAATCCAAAGTCTGGATGCTCCAATTGTCTAAGCAGGAGGTCACCCAGTCTGAAATGTCCTTGAGAACATAGCCTGGGTTTGTAGTTTGGAGCTTTAAAGCTGCTACAGGGTCAGGATTCCATATTTCTTTACTGTGGTCTACCAATGAGACAGCTTCTAGGGCTGAAGTCAGACCACTGGACAATCACAGTGCCTGCAGAGACCGGTAACTCACAACTGCTGCCTCCCACATTGTTTTTGCTGCATTAGCAGCACCCAACTGACCTCTCTGGGACCCAAGCCTGGGCAGTGTATATGGAGGCCCTGGGCTGTCCAGGTATTAATGGACTCCAACTCCCATCAGTCCTTGCTGGGGCTGATAAGAGTTGGAGTCAATCCTGTTCTACAAGAAGCTTCTTCAGTTTCAGGTACTGTAGGGTGGTATCCATCGAAGTTTTACTCAAAGTAGAGCCACTGAAATTAATGAACATGACAAAGTTCTTGTTGTTTAGTCATGTCCGACTCTTCGTGACCCCATGGACCAGAGCATGCCAGGCACTCCTGTCTTCCACTGCCTCCCGCAGTTTGGTCAAACTCATGTTTGTAGCTTCGAGAACACTATCCAACCATCTCGTCCTCTGTCATCCCCTTCTCCTTGTGCCCTCCATCTTTCCCAACATCAGGGTCTTTTCCAGGGAGTCTTCTCTTGTCATGAGGTGGCCAAAGTCTTGGAGCCTCAGCTTCACGATCTGTCCTTCCAGTGAGCACTCAGGGCTGATTTCCTTAAGAATGGATAGGTTGGATCTTCTTGCAGTCCATGGGTCTCTCAAGAGTCTCCTCCAGCACCATAATTCAAAAGCACCAATTCTTCAGCGATCAGCCTTCTTTATGGTCCAGCTCTCACTTCCATACATCACTACTGGGGAAACCATAGCTTTAACTATACGGACCTTTGTTGGCAAGGTGATGTCTCTGCTTTTTAAGATGCTGTCTAGGTTTGTCATTGCTTTTCCCCCCTAGAAGCAGGCGTCTTTTAATTTCGTGGCTGCTGTCACCATTCAATGGGTCTACTCTGAGTAAAAATTGATTTAAATACCACCATTTCTTTCTTGCAAGATTGCATGGATGAAAGGGAATGGATTTATGAATGAAGACTTGCAGAAACGATACAGACAGGCAGTAGACTGATGCATCCATCCCTACTTCAGGCAGAGACCAGGCATGACCTTAAATAGATTTAGACTCTCCAGTTTTAGCACTGACCTCTATCAGCCAAAAATAAAACCTGTCAGTACCCACTAATTCTACTGAGCACCTAGGTAACGCACCTAGAAAACGAACCAGAAGGAATCTGGGAAACCTCCAAAAACCTATTTTGTTCTACTTCACTATCTTAAACCGAGTGATAAAGTTTTGTGTGTCAACAAGCAAAGAATATAATCTGAAGGACCCAAGTAGAAGTTCCATATATGAATGGTGCAATCCTATGTATATTTACTTATTTTTGGATGGCTGCCTTTATCAGCTACAATATTTGTATCTGAAGGAAATTAGACAAGATGGGAAGCTCAGGTATTCAGAAGTCAAAGGATAATACAGTATATATGGCAGGTTTATTATACAATGAAAATTGAAATGTCAATAAATCTGGCAAAGTATCTAATGAAATATGATCTCTTTAACTCCCTACTCCTCTGATTTGTCAGCATTTTCAACGCAGGACTTAGATTTAGGTCACCTGAACATGTTCAGAGTGCTTTTCTATTATTGTTGACTAACCACAGTATGCAAATGTAGGAATAGGCCTTCCAAGCAAGTTTGAGCCCAGCACCACTTATTATTAAAATGAACTGCTGACACTTAATATGGCTGCATTTCTGGAATGTGCACTACTAAAACATCATTATTTCAATTTTTAACTTGTTTCTTCTCTGTGATAGAAGAAGGATATACTGTATTCTTGCTTCAGCAGATTTGTTTGGGCGGGGGAGTTCAACATGTTCAGATCTTTAAGGAACTACTATAGTTACCACATTCATTAATTAGGACCAGAATGCATCAGATTTGTGAAGAGGGCTTTTGGAATAAATTCCTATTAAGCTCTTCTGGGCAGTCTTACTGATTTCGAGGGACTTTGGCAACAGCACATGCTTTGGTGCCCAGCTGCTTGGGAAGATGACTTCAGATGAGATTAGAAGGTTATGAAATGTAAGAAGAATGCCAAGAGGAAAATAATTAGGAATAATCAGAGTCAAATGTTCCCTGGACTGTGTTGAAATTTGCAGGCAGAAAAGAAATCGGGGACAATCAACCTAAAACCTGCAGCAAATATTTGTTGTGATAATGTGCAAAGCGCAAGTTGAAAGAAAACAGCATTTTGAGGGTGAATTGCTTTGGATTTTTCCTACACGTGAACTGATGACCTATGCTAGAGTTTCAGCTGTTTCAGATATACATGCCCTATATAGCTGAAATGGAAGTGATGTCTTGCATGTGTGAATCAGCTGTCACAGATTTAGATCTGCAGGCTATCACAGCGCTGGGTTACCCATTAGGCAAACTAGGGATTACCCACATAGAGCGCATTGCAGTAGTCCAAGCGGGAGATAACCAGCTCATGTACCACTCTGGCAAGTGCGCGGGCAGGTAGGGTCTCAGCCTGCGTACCAGGTGGAGTTGGTAGACAGCTGCCCTGGACACAGAATTGACCTGTGCCTCCATGGACAATTGTTAAGTCCACAATGACTCCCAGGCTGTGCACCTGGTCCTTTAGGGGCACAGTTACCCCATTCAGGACCAGGGAATCCTCCACACCTGGCCATCTCCTGTCACCCAGAATCTTGCTGGCCCTTATTGACTTATTTTACTCCTCCTGGTTGTACCAGTCGACCTCAAATGCTCATTTGCCTTTTGGGTCTGATTATCTTCCAATATATTAATTTGTAACCATAGTTTTAATGTGCTTTTATTTATTTATTTATTTATTTATTTAAACTGACCCCTTTCTATTATCTTTGATATGGACTTTAAAAAAAATTTATAATAAAATATTGTGTTTGATGGATTAAGTAGTTGTTTTTTTAAAGGAGCAGGGATTCTTTTCTCCTCCCTCTTTTTGTTTTTTCTGTATATACTAAAACTATCATACAAGTTCGGGAGATTTTTTTTGGGGGGGGGACCAATTACGGTGGTACCTCGGGTTACAGACGCTTCAGGTTACAGACTCCGCTAACCCAGAAATAGTACCTCGGGCTAACAACTTTGCTTCAGGATGAGAACAGAAATCGCGTGGTGGCAACGGGAGGCCCCATTAGCTAAAGTGGTGCTTCAGGTTAAGAACGGACCTTCAGAATGAATTAAGTTCTTAATCCGAGGTACCACTGTATGGGTGTTGCAGCCCAGCAACATTGGAAGGGACCAGGTTAGGAAAGGCTGCTGATTATTATTGTATAGCCTCATCTGCCTCATCTTTCTCTTCTTACAAAAAAAAAATCTAAACAAAATATGAGCATAAAAAACCCTTCAGCATCACCCTGAATTGGAAGAAGGATTATCATTATTTTATTATCCTGTTTCTTTGCCTAATGAAAACAAGGCAGGTAAAACCAGAGATTTGTACAACCAGCCACCATGGGAAATCTGCCAGTCAGACCTGGCTTTGTCAAATGCCATGAATTCTACAACATAATCACTAATCACACTTCCGAAGAAATCCCCATGTGGATGGGACCGGCTCTAGGAAATCCTGTAGCAAATTACCCTGACCATCCAATGAGCAACCCCCTCCTGGGCATCTTACATTAGAGAAAGCTACTGAAATCTCCAATTCCCTGCCTTGGTTTAGAAGACCTTATGCTACCTAATGCAGCAAAATGCATTCCAGATTCCCAGGATGCCAAAGTACACATCCTGCTCTCCTTCCTCTTGCCACCAGCCAGCCACCTTCTCTCTCGTTCAGGGTGGAATCTTGTTGTCTCATCCAACCTCACTAATTTCCAGTAAGCCCAGTCACCATTGAAGCCACAGGACCCTGTGTGAGCATAAGCTGGCTCAGACTGGCCTCTCAGAGCTCTGGCTAGTTTGCATCCCTCCCGCCAGCATTCCTTAGCCTGCTGTGCAAAAATAGAAGGGCAGCTTTGTGTGAGGTCACCAGGCTCACAAGGAAGTCTATCAGGACACTGCGGGTTGGGGGGGCGAACGACGACATTCCAGTTGCCAGTTATTTGGACCTCTTCCATTGTAAATACATTCCCTTTGGGAATGTCACTCTTTTTCTCTCAAAGGGCTTGGAATCTAAAAGCATAGGAAAGGGGCAAACTGGTTTGCTTGCTTGCTTAGTGTTGAAACAAAGTAAGAGCCCATCTTGTAGGTGGCAACTGAAGGAAGAAAGAGAGATTTCAAGTTATCAGAATGAAATAACAGTTGTGGTTTAAAATATTTGTTGCTATTCATTTGAAACGTAAAATGTAGACGTTCACAGTACAGACAAGATAGCTTAGCCTTTGTGGACTTATTAAAAAACCCCAGGGACCTGCCGGTCTCCCCAGGCTTGCGGATATCTGCCCGAAGCCCGGGGCACACTGCTCAGCGCGCCCCAGGCTTCGGGATGCAGGGCGCTATCCGCAAGCCTAGGAAGCACGGCGGGAACTCTCCTGCATTGGCCCCATAGGACGCACACACATTTCCCCTTCATTTTTGGAGGGGAGAAAGTGTGTCCTATAGGGCGAAAAATACGGTAGATTTATGTTACAAAGCACAAGTGCAGCTCAGTGCGACTTACATTACATTGACCATTCGGATATCTTACAAAGGAACCCCAAGGAAAAATATGATCTTTTCATAATTGATTCTGTCAGTAATGCACATATATTTTTCATTTTCACTAATGTAGCTATCAGGCTATGTGCCACGATGAATTACAGGTTCAAAGGCTTCAGTTGTTTCTGTTATTAGTTGATACTCAGGGGGCTTAAAAATAATGCCCCAAACTTAATGAATATGTGAAGTAAATATAGTACCTAATAACCTTACAGATGTGTACTTTTAATCTTATAGTACAGAAAAGAGTCTCCTCTCTCTAAAAGAAGGCCCATCCCTCCCTCTTCCTCAAAGTAGAGCTTTTTTTTTTTAGCCTGGGGGGAAGAAGGAAGGGCATGGCTATAATCCAAATCACTTTTTTTATGAGCAGAGGACAGGCATTCCTCTTTTGAGCTTCCCCATCTCAAATACTTATCCCTTTATCTGAAATTCCATTCCATGGTAAAGCTGTGTAGTTGTAGATGCTGAGGATATATACAGCTGAAATATACTCGGAGTCGAGTATGGATTTCATGCTCTTTATTCAGCTTATAGTAGTGAGGAATAGAAGTTCCCCCAAAATGCCTGCTTTATATACTTTATTTACACAATGGGCCCCACGTGATTGGCTAATTCTGGGATTCTCCTGTAGGCCAATCAGGTTGCAGATTCACTTCCACCTGGAGTTGGATTGGGTGGCTCCTGCAGACCAATCAGACTGCTGCATTCCGGATCCTATTGTTCTTGGACCAATCAGACTGCTGCATTCTGAATCCTACTGTTCTAGGACCAATCAGACTGCTGCATTCTGAATCCTATTGTTCTAGGACCAATCAGACTGCTGCATTTTGGATCTTATTCAACTCAGAACATAACAACAGCCCAGAGATTGAATGCAGGAGCTAATCTCTGCTTCTTCACATTTTTACCCCTTCCCCCTTTTTTGCTTTTATTTTAGGTACTCTCTCCCTGAAGCACCATGACACTTAACAAAAGTTGGTCTTAGTGCTGTTCCTTTCCCTTGTTGTGCTTCCTGCTTACAGAACAGCCGTTTCCAAACTGTGCCCAGTGAGAGAGGCTGAGGTACATCTTGAAAAACTGCATACGCTTGTTAGATGCTCGGTCATCAGAGTGGGGTAAGCCTATGCAGCCTGCCTTCCATCTGCCAGAATACAGGCAGTGACAACATCATTCAAGACAGAGGCAGTATGCACTGGGGAGAAATTAGATTCAATTCACATTTACAAACCGTACATAATCTGTACTTTCTGAAAAAAAAGATGTGAACTGAAGCATGTTCAAAATTTGCACGGCGCTGAATTTGACAATGCAGCTCCTACAAAATGATGTGTACAAAAATGCATATGCTGGGATAAAGTGTCATCCCCCCCCCCCCCTTTTAATTGCAAGCCGATGTGAAAATGTGGAGGGCTGTGGTTTTGATCGGGAAAATAAAAAATGGAGAGAAACCAAAACCAACAGATTCCCCTACTCCTAGTCTTGCCTCCCCTGCAACACCTTTGCCTAGAGATCATGATCCCATCCCTCTCTGACGGGGGGAAAGGAAACCTGGAGGCAATATTAAAAGACCTTTTCCTGGTTTGAAAGGAAGGTGCTTGCCTATTGTTTTGGGTTCTGATCAAGACAATATATATGCATCTTTCTGAGTGGAAGAGTGAAGTCAGCCTCTGCTTTGAATCCTACCTATCAATGCCAGCTTTGCACCTAATGGGCTCTTCAGTTAAGTTGGCAGTACTGCATGCCCCTGCCCTCATGCCAAGCTAAGCTGATTTCCCAGCATCGCACACCCCAGCTGTTTGCCTGCCTGACTAAACTGCAGTGCCAGCCCTACTGGCCTTCATCCTTCGTTAATGAGGTGGGGCTGCTTCTTTAAATATTATTCTGTTTGAGCTTCCTACCACTCTGTGGTACAGCCAGTGGCTTTCTCTCTTCACTTGGCTATTTATGGTCTCCATAATATTAACAGTAATTCACTGGCCTATGTTTGGGCTGTTTATCTTCCTCTGGGCAGCTAAGGCAGGGATTATAGGAAGCCTTTCACAGGCCTCGCGCTACAGAGCCTACATTTTCCCCTTTGGTTCTAGGGGCTCCCAAGAAGTCAACAGCTGGTGACAGACAATGGGCGGTGGAGTTGTTGACGTCCCCCTCCTACTGCTAAGGTACCACAATGACACCTGCTTGTTTGTGGGCTGAAGGAGAGGAGGGGCACAAGGAATTCAGCTGTGGGTCAGATGTGTGGGTGCTCCTTTGTCTCAGTTTTATCTAGCAGTCCACTATAAATATCAAATGTTCCAATCTTCTCTCATACTGAGAAGAGCCATCTTGGCCTGTGGTTGTTAGGTAAAGGGACCCCTGACCATTAGGTCCAGTCGTGACCGACTCTGGGGTTCCGGTTCTCATCTCACTTTATTGGCCAAGGGAGCCGGCGTACAGCTTCCGGGTCATGTGGCCAGCATGACTAAGCCGCTTCTGGCGAACCAGAGCAGCGCACAGAAACACCGTTTACCTTCCCGCCAGAGCGGTACCTATTTATCTACTTGCACTTTGAGGCGCTTTCGAACTGCTAGGTTGGCAGGAGCAGGGACTGAGCTACGGGATTCGAACCGCCGACCTTCTGATCGGCAAGTCCTAGGCTCTGTGGTTTAACCCACAGCGCCCCCCGCATCTGAATGGGTAGAAAGCAGGTTTGTCAAGATCACTGAGATCTGTGTGTGCTAAGAATACAACAGAAGGGGCAGGTTTGCGGGGAAGAGGCAGAGAAGGCCGAGCTGAGTTTTGTGGTACATAAACAAAAGGCGGGTGCTTTGGCATGGCAGTTTATTGCCAATTCAGTGGTGTGCATGCAAGCACAGTTTGCACATTGTCCAGATCACATTGTGCTCACTGAAAAAATTCCCAAATCTGGGTTTACTGTTAGTGGACTTGCTTTGTGGCAGGGTGTTACATCTGTGTTGTGCCAGAAAGACCCTTTTGTGTTTGAAAGCATGTACGCCGGCTCCCTCGGCCAATAAAGCGAGATGAGCGCCGCAACCCCAGAGTCAGTCACAACTGGACCTAATGTTCAGGGGTCCCTTTACCTTTACCCATTCAGAGCACATAAGCAAGTTCCACCTCCTCTCCTGCTACTCTAAGCAGCCAGACACAATATCTGTAACAAAAGTAAGGTACCTGGTTAGTAGGTTTAGTACAGTGTTTCCCAGACTTGGGATTCCAGCTGTTCTCAGACTTCAATTCCCATCATCACTGGTCCTGCTGGCTAGGGATGATGTGAGTTGTAGTCCAAAAACAGCTGGAGACCCAAGTTTGGGAAACACTGGTTTAGTACCTGGTTAGACCTGGCTAGTAGGTTTGACCAACTTTCGGCAGCCTTTATGGACCTGTTACCTGTCTCCTATGCAAACCTCCAAATTTTCATTGATGTAATATCAGCCAGAAATTGGAATGACAGTAGCTTGAATGCTCACCAGGTGACTTTCCTAATAGTATTAGTCTTGGGGAAATATGCATATACTGGTGAAAACAACGGGCAAAATGCATTAAATTGAGGAAAACTGCTTTGCAAAAATACGGATGTTAGGCAAAATTGTCAAAAAAGGCTGTACAATAGGAGAAATTCACACTAAAACAGTGATGAATTTTTATGAGGACTTTAAAAAAAAAAGCAAAATGTTTCAAAATGTGGAGAACTGAATTTAAGATTGTAAACATGAAAAACTGAAATGGACAAGGGTTGCCCATATATATTAAAGATACACCAGTACAAGCAACACTGCTTTTGGATGTGGGCAGTGGAGATTCAGGTGCTTCCACATAGAAATAAGCCCAGTTTTGCACATGCAAACCTACCTGAAGATGGGCTGCGATAGGTAACTTGATGACAGCTTTCGCTAGGCCAAGGCCCACTCACCAAACTCCCCATTAATGACATTACACCCTCTACAAACAGGCGTTAACGCATAGGCATGAATAGATTCTCTGTTACATGCCCCAATCATTTATTTAACCTCCGAGGTGGCTTTGCCTCATCCCCCCGGCAGAAGGCAGAACAAAATGCTTTCTATTTATATTTCCTCCCAGACACAGGCTTCCTTGTCTCCTGGCTTTGCCTTTGACACCATTACACACTGCTCGATTCTGCTGTCACTAGCGCGCACCAGTGCAAACGGACAGAAACTGAGTTAGGGCAGCGTAACATTGGCACACACGAGACCCAAATCCATCCCATGATGCTAAATAAAGCATAAATGGAGGAAACCGCACATAGGTAACCACAGACTCCCCTCCTCATTGAATTCTCAGACCCAGAAATGTTTTGCACGTGCAGAAGCTGTATTGTCTCTTGGTTTTTAAGAAAGGGGGTTTCTAGACTTTCTCTGTACCAGGGGGTGGTGGGTGGGTGGTAGACAGCCTTTCATAGGGCCAGATAGCCTGGGGACGAGGTTAGGGGTGGGATGAGAGATTCAATTTAGTTGGCATTTACAGGCAATTTTTTCTTAATCCACACTTTCCAAAGCAACATATAGACTTTTATGTTTAAACTGAAATGGATGTATTGGTGGTTACTTTATTTATTTATTTCCCCCCCCCCAATATAACAGGCTTTAGTAATAGTCTTACAATACATTACATATATATATATATAGTACATCTTGTAGAGTAAATTGAGATTTCAATCATATACATGCAAAAATGTGTATATTAGCATAAATTCGTCCTAAAGTGCTGGTGAATTTTCATGAGGATATTATTATTATTATTAAAATCACAAACTGATATGGAAATGTGGAAAAGTATATTTAAGCTTGGGGGGGAAAATAGAAACTGAGAGAAACCAGTATTGACATACTCACCCATTTCTAACCGATAGTGATCTAATTTATTTGCTTGTGTGTTTTATGAGATTTATATTGTGCCACATGTCTCCAAAGGAGGCTTCAAGGCAGTTGGAAGAATGGAAGCCCAGTCTCCGCTACAAAGACACTGATCCTTGTGTCATCATTTTCTCCCTCTCTAGGGAGTGGGGAGGCCTTGACTTGCAGCTGACATAGGATCTCTGCGATTGCCATTTGTCAACAAGACCCTAGAAGCATTTATAGTTCTCGGGCAACCAGGAGAAGGCCAGAGTCAACCTATCAGAGCCAGTGGCGTAGCGTGGGGGGTGCAGGGGGGGCCGGCCGCACCGGGCGCAACATCTGGGAGGGGGGGCGCTCGCACTCGCAGCTCTCTGCCCCTACCTGGCTCACTCACTCTCTCTCACTGCAGTGCTGGCTGTGCGAATCCAATCCGAGCCGCCAGGTCGCCGCCCACTGTGGAGGGGAGGGTGCCAGGCGTGCGGTGCGGTGCGGAGAGTGAGGGACTATCTGGGGGAGGGACAGTGCAGCGGGGGGGGGGGCGCAAATTACTTGCCTTGCCCCGGGTTAGGGGGGTAAATTACTTGCCTTGCCCCGGGTGCTGACAACCCACGCAACGCCACTGATCAGAGCAGGATCATGCAGATGTTCTCACAGACCAAATAAGAGGCTGCAGTTCCTTTGTCTGGCAGCTGTTACCAAAAACAGCTTAGAGAGAGATCCTGCTGCCCCAAGTGATAGTAGACCATGGTTCAAAATGTGTACCCTTCCACCACCACCACCCCAGACACTAAAAAGATTAGATTTTTTTTAAAAGATGATTTATTATGGTCAAAGATTAGCTCGCATAACACAATAAAAACAGCGTTCATAAAGATGAAATATACAATCGGAGCAGATTGCAGCAATAGCTCATGAGTTAAAATTGAGATATATACATACACCCATACAACTGAGATTTGGGTTACCATAAAAATTAACCCTAAGGTGCCCCAAAGGGTAACTTCAGCATTTCCCCAGTAAGCTATTTTATTCTAGAGGATGATCTGTGCCTACAAATCTGGGCGCAGAATCTGGCTACCAGCCAGGTCGTCTTGTGATCTTTGCCTAGGAGGAGAGAATTAAGTTTAGACCCGTCTGAAAGATCGGCGAGCTTCTTCAGGAAAGGATCAGTGGTGTCTCTACGAATCTCAACATAAAAAGGACATCTAAAAAATAGATGTTTGGGGCTTCCTAGTTCCCCTAATGGTCAGGCGCAAAGTCTCTGTGCGTACGGGACTCTTCTATAGGAGCCTTCCAGAACCGGTGAGGGCAAGGCCGAGCTTCTAGCAAGAGTGAAAGCCTTTCTTATGTTTCTGGATGCAAGGAAATAGAGATATGTTGCTAGAGCGGCTACGTATCTCCCATTTTCTATGATTCTAAGAAGATTACCTGGGCTTCTAAGTGCCCCACCTTTGATATTGGTATTAAACCCACTATTGAATAGTCCAGTCAATAGCTGTCACATCACGAAAGGGGCAGAATGGGGCAGTGGTTGGAATGGGGTGCTTGCAGGCTTTTTCCAATGGTGTTTCAAATACAGTGGTACCTCGGGTTAAGTACTTAATTTGTTCCGGAGGTCTGCTCTTAACCTGAAACTGTTCTTAACCTGAAGCACCACTTTAGCTAATGGGGCCTCTCGCTGCTGCCGCACCGCCAAAGCACGATTTCTGTTATCATCCTGAAGCAAAGTTCTTAACCCGAGGTACTATTTCTGGGTTAGCGGAGTCTGTAACCTGAAGCGCATGTAACCTGAAGCGTATGTAACCCGAGGTACCACTGTATAAGTGATTTCACTGATGTTTGCGGTGCCTTGGAACATAACCTCTGCGTAAATGGGGGGTTGCCTGTTTTGCAGTGAAAATACATAAGCGGTTGCTTCTAGCTTCTAAACGACTTACTTACTAACGTAGGCTGTCAGCGTCTCTTACATGTTGGAAGCCTAGACCAGTTTAAAATCAGCCGTATTTCCTTATTTCTTCCTGGAAGAGTTCTTATGTGGGCTTTAGGTTAGCTTTCCCAGCTAACTCCAGCTGAAGAGCCTAAACACAGGACGTGGCTAAACCTTTATAGATCTTTGCCTGTGAAACTGGCACAGTGCCTCTGCTGCACTAGGAAGCTGGAACGGGTGAAGCCAAGGTCACAAGGATCAACCTTGGTTGCTCATTTAGGAAGGAAGGGTGTGGAAGGAATGCAGGATGCAGGAAGGGCCACTAAGATTTGGGGGTAAAATGAAGGTCAACTTGAACATTTTATGCCATTTAACATTAACCTTCCCAACTGTCCGCAACATTCGAGTTGTTCTTTTGATTCTAAAATACAGTAGACAGCATCTTAAAAAGCAGAGACATCACCTTGCCAACAAAGGTCTGTATAGTTAAAGCTATGGTTTTCCCAGTAGTGATGTATGAAAGTGAGAGCTGGACCATAAAGAAGGCCGATCGCCGAAGAATGGACGCTTTTGAATTATGGTGCTGGAGGAGACTCTTGAGAGTCCCATGAACTGCAAGAAAATCAAACCTATCCATTCTTCAGGAAATCAGCCCTGAGTGCTCACTGGAAGTACAGATCCTGAAGCTGAGGCTCCAATACTTTGGTCACCTCATGAGAAGAGCAGACTCCCTGGAAAAGACCCTGATGTTGGGAAAGATGGAGGGCACAAGGAGAAGGGGACGACGGAGGACGAGATGGTTGGATAGTGTTCGTGAAGCTAGCAGCATGAGTTTGACCAAACTGCGGGAGGCAGTGGAAGACATCAGTGCCTGGTGTGCTCTGGTCCAGGGGATCACGAAGCGTCGGACACGACTAAACGACTAAACAACAAAACCTCGGGTTACATATGCTTCAGGTTACAGACTCCGCTAACCCAGAAATAGTACCTCGGGTTAAGAACTTTGCTTCAGGATGAGAACAGAAATCGTGCTCCGGCGGCGCCGCAGCAGCGAGAGGCTCCATTAGCTAAAGTGGTGTTTCAGGTTAAGAACAGTTTCAGGTTAAGAATGGACCTTCAGAACGAATTAAGTTCTTAACCGAGGTACCACTGTATCATGTTCTGAATGCTGGTTAACATATGAGAAAAGGTTTTGGCAAAGGAATGGTTTCTTAGAAAGCTGAACTTTGGACTTGCAGCATTAATATTTACGGCAATTGTGTCAATAATCTGTAGGCACTTTATCAGACATCACATAAATTGAACGATGGGTTTCACTATCACAAGATGTAGTAGTAATGGCCACCAACTAGGATGGCTTTAAAAGGGTTACGAATTAAGTACTTAACCCAAGGTACCACTGTAATAAAATTGTTATTGAACAGGACATCCCTATTTTCATTGGAGAAATGTTGGAGGGTTGGGAATATTGGACTAAATAGGCCTTTTGTCAGATCCTGCAGGGCTGCTTTTTTTAGTGGCCTTAATACATGACAACCAAAATGTCATTTACTGAGGGGCTCATGACTGGAGGAGATGGAGGAATGTCTTTGTTGGCATTACTAGATCATGGGTAGGCAAACTAAGGCCTGGGGGCCGGATCCGGCCCAATTGCCTTCTAAATCCGGCCTGCGCATGGTCTGGGAATCAGCATGAGTAGAATGTGTCCTTTTATTTAAAATGCATCTCTGGGGTATTTGTGGGGCCTCCCTGGTGTTTTTACATGAGTAGAATGTGTCCTTTTATTTAAAATGCATCTCTGGGGTATTTGTGGGGCCTGCCTGGTGTTTTTACATGAGTAGAATGTGTGCTTTTATTTAAAATGCACCTCTGGGTTATTTGTGGGGCCTGCCTGGTGTTTTTACATGAATAGAATGTGTGCTTTTATTTAAAATGCATCTCTGGGTTATTTGTGGGGCATAGGAATTTGTTAATCCCCCCCCAAAAAAAATATAGTTCGGCCCCCCACTAGGTCTGAGGGACAGTGGACGGCACCCCTGTACTAGATGTTTAAGGCACCAATTGCTACTGCCAGAACGAATCCATTATCACCACCAACAAAAAGAATAAAGAGTAAATAAATAACGCTGAGAACTATCGGAAACTTATTTTCTGCAGTGAAATATATTTATGCCACCACACCCTCATGCCCAGAGGAGGTTGCTTTTCTCAATAGTCTATTGTGGAATATATAGCTGAGTTAACAACCCACAAACCCACCTGTCCTCAAAGGTCACAAAACCAGTATTCTCTGCAGGGGCAGGACTCAGCGAGGTTGAGAATTATAGCTTAGGAAGCCAAGTGGGCGGAAAGTTGTTAACACTCGCTGGGACAGAGGATGGAGGAGGCCAATCACCCCACCCACAAGCAATGGAACCTTGGACATTGTCTCCACACTTCAGACTGCGACATTGAAGGGAGCCAGGTGAGACTTCCTTGGTGCCAAAAGAAGACATTTCACACCTTCTGTTATTTTCAGTCAAAATAACCAGGGCATTCGAAAGAAAATATACTCTGGCTTGAAAAGCAAACTTCATGTTTATGCTTTCCATGGTATGATCCTCCAAACCAATCAGGAGAGGAAATAAGCAATTATTGCTGTTCTTTGAATGGGTCTGTGTGGGGCACCAGGGTTCCTTGCAGCCAATGATGCCCCGTTTTTCTTCTTGTGGTTGAGACGTGGCACAGACTGCTGTGTCCTTGTGTAACCACCAGTGGCATTAATCTACTGACAACATGTTGGTGGAGTTGGGATCCTCTTAAGTCAGGGATCCTGGGCTAGCATAGTCAATGATATGGGAAGATGGGAGTTGAACAACATTGAGAGGGTCACAATACCCCCAATTCTTAGCTTAATTTTAGTTCTCAAAGCCCATGGAATCAAGCACTTCAGCGGTGATAGTAGTAGTGATTGCTCAGGTGTGTGCAAACTCCGTTCTGAAACCTTCCCTCAAAATATATTTTAACATTTTCCCTTGCCTCTTTTCATAGTCAGTCTGGGGGCCTTTCGGTAGCCATTCATTTACCGTCTATTTGAGCTTTAATTTTTACCAGGTTCATCATTTTACAATTTTACAAGCTAAGAGAAAGAATGCAATATCTGAATATCTTATAGTAGGATTTGAGCATACTACTTAAGGTCTGGCTTCCAGGATATATTCCTTTCCAGCTGACAAAACAGCAAAAAATTTTATTCGTTAAAAGGGCTCTGGTTACATGATATTGGACAAGTTGTACAAGATGATGCCTGGACTAACTTGTGGAATAAACAACCTGTAAAATCTGTCTCTGCAATGGCCAGAGACTGTTCCTTAAGAAGGATCCATTGCTGGTACCTAACTCTACTAAATGCAACCTAGTTCAGTTCTGAGTGTTATAACTGTTATATATGGGCTATGGGGCTCATGTATACATAAGTGTTGGGAATGTCTGGCCAATGCATCACATTTTGGACCATGATTTTTAAGGAGATCACTGTGATTACAAAGCAAACTATATCACTCAGTTGGCACTTCTGAATATATAGGAGGTGGAAGAATGAAGATGTCAAAAACAAATCATTTCTATAAGGCTGGAGACAGAAAAAAAGTTTGAAACTGTCAGGTACACTTACCGTATTTTTTGCTCTATAAGACTCACTTTTTCCATGCTAAAAAGTAAGGGAGAATGTGTGTGCGTCTTATGGAGCAAATGTAGGCTGCGCAGCTATCCCAGAAGCCAGAACAGCAAGAGGGATTGCTGCTTTCACTGCGCAGCGATCCCTCTTGCTGTTCTGGCTTCTGAGATCCAAAATATTTTTTTTTTCTTGTTTTCCTCCTCCAAAAACTAGGTGCGTCTTGTGGTCTGGTGCGTCTTATGGAGCGAAAAATACAGTACTTTGGATGTGTGGCTCCACAGATTTTGGAACAAGAGTATTGCAGAAAAATGGATATTTACTGCAAATTTAGCCAAGGGGAAAGCAAAGCCAATGTACATTTTCTTTGCCATTTGGAATCCATTTATGAATGTATTAAAATGCCTGGACGAAAGCTAGATGTGTCAAATACAATTCTCCAGTTGTAGAGAACTGATCTTCTCCTGAAACAGAACATAAAGGAAATGGCAATTATTCACACAATCTTTTTATACAAGAATACATGGATATGAACATGCTTAGTGAAACTCGTGTGTGTGTGTGTTACTTGTTGTTGTTTAGTCGTTCAGTCATGTCCAACTCTGTCCAACTCAGGGCTGATTTCCTGAAGAATGGATACGTTTGATCTTCTTGCAGTCCATGGGACTCTCAATCTCCTCCAGCACCATAATTCAAAAGCATCAATTCTTCGGCGATCAGCCTTCTGTGTTACTTACCTCTGCTTATTGTTAATTACCTCTTCATCTGTACAGCATACCGTTGTCCTATGTTTTTTGCAAATGTAAGAAAACTTTGTATGCCATGTTAATGTTTAATAAATTTGAGAATTAAAATCAACAACAGCAAGCCACCCCGTTGTTTCTGGGGCAAAATGTGCTTCTTTGCTTCATCATAATTTATTTATCAGAATGCAAGACTTTTAAATGTTTGTTTTGCTTCTACGGTTAAATAAAATAACAAAGATGAGGATTTTCTATATTTCCATCTGCAAATGACTCCACAAACACAAGCTGATCTATTAAACAAAGTCCTTTCCAGTACCAATAGGAACTGGACAGAAAGGTACTTTGAGGCGCAGAATGAAGGCTCAATCCAGAATACATACCACGGCCAACTCAAAGAAACTCAGGAGCTATGAAGATCAGACCTTTGAGGTCTTCCATCTTTCTTTCCATTAGGTTGGGTTTTGGGAGAGGGTTGATTTACTAAATAAATTTAGCATGTCTGCGTCTCTCTTTCCTTGCAGCTTGGGTTTGTCATAAAGCATATCCTCCAGCTCAGTGGGCTTAAACATTTCCAAGACCGCATCACACCTTTTAGGGCTGTCACATCGCAGCCCAGAGGTCTGGCCTTACGTGCCTGTATGTCCTGCCATGCGGCAGGAGGGAAACGAGAGAGACGTGGCTTGTCTCTCAAATTATTTCTATGGCTGTGATGTCCCTTCCTTTCTTCCACCCATGAAAACGAGCAGGAAAGCAAATATGATGGGGAGAAATTGGTGAAAGGTACTGCAACTAAGTTGTCACCCTGTCATGACTCCTGAACTGCCCCAGGGAAGGCTCTGGTGAGGGTGAAGATGCAGACTCCTCAAGGAGGAACATCCAGCATTTCCTCCTGTGCCCTCCTGTGGGGACATACCTCTTCCAACTCCCTCAGGCTCTGAGGACGACTCCCCAGTAGCTTCTTTGTCTCCTCTGTGTCACAAAAACCTGAGATTATGTTGTAGAACTGGACAAGGACCTGGTAAATGCACCACCATCTCCTTTAGGGAGTCAGGGGTAACTGCCGAACAGGACTTGGAGCTGCAACTCCTCACTGAGACATCTTTCCCATTGCCCAAGATGTGGAGCCAGTAGAACTCACTTGGAGCTTTCCATGGTCCTGATAAAGCCTGCCTGATGAGGCTGTGTCTTCTTCTTTCTTCTTCTTCTTCTTCTTCTTCACCTCTTGCTTACCTGTGATTTCACCTGTGGGCTTAATGAGTACACTTCACCTGCTGTAATCTTTCCTAAGTGCTTAAGAGTAGAACTGAACAGAATATTCTTAGCACATCTAAGAATTTAAAGATACAGATCAGATCTCACTCTTAACCCTAACTTTCAGTGTGGGACCCACTCTTATTTTTGTTCTTTTCTCCATCATTCTGCTGCTTGTGTTCTCCATGCAACATGGCTGGAACTTTCTCTACCGATAAGCAAAGGCCAGTTGCAGCCATATTAGTGTGCTGGTCCCGTGGGTTAACCGAGAGGCGAGGTCCGAATCCAGTCCAAGGTCGAAGGTGCAGTATGGAGGCAGTCCGAAGAAGTTGAAGCTGGATGCAGGGCAGGTAGTCAGGTGAGGTCAGGAGCTCCGGCAGGACAGGGTTCAGGCAGGAACTGACAATCAACAAAGTTGCTCCCGCAACCTGGGACTGGGCTGGCTGGCTTTTATCTGCCCCGAGGCACAGGGCAGCCCTGATCCTCAGGTGACTCGCCTCTCCTGGCCTGGAGGCAAGCACTCCTCCTGAGGGAACTTAGTTCCCTCCGCCTCTCTGCCCTGAGCCTCTGCAGCTCAGGAGAGGCTGGAGGGTTACCGGACCCAGAGGCAACCTCAGCTTCCTCTGACGGGGCTGAGAGTGGAGCACCTGCAGGCAATGGGTCCTCCACCCCCTCAGGAGCCAGAGTAGACTCAGCTGGTGCCTGCACCTGAGGATCCAGCACAGGTGAGGACCCTTCAGGCTCAAGCCCCAGCCCCAGCTCAGCTGGTTCTGGAGGCAGGGAATCCTGTGCAGGCTGGGATTCCTCAGGTTCAGCATCTGAATCCGAATCCCAGGCCATCACAATTAGGTTCTCTTCCCCTCCCGAGAACACACTGTACATAAATTTATTTCTTCATACCCTTCTTTTCCTGCAACAAAGATCTTTAAGAAGGTAAAAGGAGGAATTTCCACTGGTATTACTCACTTGCTAGGCTGTGATACACCAGCTGAAGACCAAGTGCTCATTGGTATTCATTTAATAGGTGGAGGCCAGCCTTCCTCAATAGTGCTCTCCTGATCCTTTGGACTACATTTCCCATCATCCCCAGCTGGCTGATAATCAGGGTTGAAAGAAGTTGTAGTCCAGAATAATGGGAGGGCACACTTTTCTCACACTTTGCACTAACTGCATTTAAAAGCCCAGCTCTTTTTCAGATTTGGCTCATTGACGAAATCCGCTCCTCCTGGCACAAACATACTGCTGCACATGTTCGCTCACCTTCAGAACAAAAAGAGCACAGCATTGCAGACAGCTTAGGCTGTGGCTAATCATCCTGAACTGCCTTCAAAACATATTTAGCCCTTGTCTTCAGAGTCTAGACTAGAACATTTTAACAAGCAGCACTGGACATTTAGCTCCAGACAGAGCTCTCCCCTCACACAATGTTTTGGGGATTGCATTGGAAGGCAGACCCTCCAAGTGTCCCTATTTTCCAGGGACAGTCCTAGATTTACAGAAACTATCCCAGTTTCTCATTCAATCTCAGAATGTCCATTAGGATGTCCCTATTTTCATCAGAGAAATATTGGAGCGTATGGTATTATGTGACCCTCGAGCCATCTGAAGGGAGCCCTGTATAGGTTGTTTTTTTAATGTTTAGTATTTTATTATGTTTTTATATATGTTGGAAGACGTGCAGAGTGGCTGGGATAATAATAATAATAATAATAATAATAATAATAATAATAATAATAATAATAATAATTTTATTTAATTTATTTATTTAATAATATTTTTATTTTTATTTATGTATTTATGTATTATTAATAATAATATAAAGATAAAGGTACCTCTCACCATTAGGTCCAGTCGCGGATGACTCTGGGGTTGCACACCTAGACGCTGTTTACCTTCCCGCCGGAGCGGTACCTATTTATCTACTTGCACTTTGACGTGCTTTCAAACTGCTAGGTGGGCAGGAGCAGGGACCGAACAACAGGAGCTCACCCCGTCGTGGGGATTTGAACCGCTGACCTTCTGATCGGCAAGCCCTAGGCTCTGTGGTTTAGACCACAGTGCCACCCGCGTTCCTAATAATGCAATAGGACGTCCCTATTTTAACCAGAGAAATGTTGGAGGGTATGGGAAGGACCATTAATTACACAGAGCTGGGGCCGCGTTACAGCAACAGGGCTGAAGGCCTGCAGGCAACTTGTTAGTCAAGTCAGGAGGCAGGTAGCCAAGCTGTCAATCTCAGAACAGCTCGGTTGATGCCTATGATGCAGACTGGAGAGAAGGCATTTCTGGCTGCAGTGCCCTGTTTATGGAATGCCCTCTCCAGGGAGGCTTGCCAGGCACCAACCATGACGTTGTTCCAGTGCCAGGCAATGCTGTTTGCTCAGGTAGAAACATCATCTACACCATGCATGTAAAGTACATTTAAAGCACATGTGTGATGGCCTAGGATTCGGACTCGGAGGCTGAACCTGAGGAATCCCAGCCTGCACAGGAGTCCCCGCCTCCAGAACCAGCTGAGCCGGGGCTGGGGCTTGAGCCTGAAGGGTCCTCACCTGTGCTGGATCCTCAGGTGCAGGCACCAGCAGAGTCTGCTCTGGCTCCTGAGGGGGTGGAGGACCCATTGCCTGCAGGTGCTCCACTCTCAGACCCGTAAGGGGAGGCTGAGGTTGCCTCTGGGTCCAGTAACCCTCCAGCCTCTCCTGAGCTGCAGAGGCTCAGGGCAGAGAGGCGGAGGGAACTAAGTTCTCGCAGGAGGAGTGCTCGCCTCCAGGCCAGGAGAGGCGAGTCACCTCTGGACCGGGGCCGCCCTATGCCTTGGGGCAGATAAAAGCCAGCCAGCCCAGTCCCAGGTTGCGGGAGCAACATTGTTGGTAGCCTGTTCCTGCCTGCAACCTGTCCTGCTCTTCTGCCAGAGTTCCTGACCTCACCCGACTCCCTGCCTTGGACCCTGCTTCAGCCTTGACGTACAGCCTCCATACCGCACCCTTGACCTTGGACTGGACCCGGACCTCGCTGCACGGTTAACGCTCGGGACCAGCACAACATGGCTTCTCCCAGGGCATCCTGAGAACGGTAGTTTATTAAGGGTGCTGGGAATTATAGCTCTGAGAAGGGTAAACTGCAGTTCTCAAGATTCTTTAGGGAAAGCCATATTTCTGAAATGTACAGTGTGGATGGGACTATAATGGCACATAGTGAGAACTGGCTTGAATGAGATTTTTTTTAATTACTTTTTTTTTTTTTACCAACAACCAAAACACAAACAGTGAGACCCCCCAGGTGGCTGATACATTGGGTATTCATAATCAATAATAACATATTCAAATTCAACCATATGTACAATTCTATATACATTAACACTCCTCCCTCCACAAGGTTCATTTAACTTTTAACATTTTAATTGCCCCAAATTGTTCAGACCTGCCCAAATAATTCAATATTTTCTCAAACCAATCTTCCTCCTCCTCACTGACCTTAAACCCTTTCATTCTGTGTATCTTCACGGTTAGATATTCTAAAATTATAATATTTTTCAGTTTTTTCCTCCATTGGTTCACCCCTAGCTCTTTTGCATTTTCCCAATTACTCGCTATAACTTGTCTGGCTGCAATTACCATCAATTTTACCCATTTACATTCCTCTTTTGTTTCTAGCTCTGTGCTACTCAGGCTAATAAGAACCATTAATTTAGATATTTCCACCTTCCTACCCACAATTCCTGATATTTCTATACCAATCTGTTTCCAGAATTCATTAACTAACTGACAATCCCAGCAGATATGGCTTGAATGAGATTTAATCTGACCTGCTATATCTTTATACTGAATCTTCATGCTGCTGTTTGGTTCACTTGTTGCTTTGAACACGTGATTTGAGATTGACCTGATACACTCTTCTGGGAGTTTCTCGGAAGGGTGGTCTAACACATTTCATAAATAAGGAAATGCCTGACCTTTTGAGATACTCAGACTGAAGTGCTAGACCAGAGTCAGCAGCCCCTTTGGTCCCATGTAGCCAAATACAACTTCTGGCCATCTGCAAGGTTGGTGTTGAAGTTTGTTCTAGCAGCTCCCTTTGCTTTAAGCTACCACGAAGGAGCAGAAAGGAGAGTCTCTGGTTTCCACTGCTAGAATCCTCACTTAGAGACCTCAGGCTCCTGACATAGGCAGCTGGTACTTATGGGGCCAGATTCACAAACCTTGACTTAACCGTCCAGCTTAGATACGGTCTGGTACTTTGTTCCTATAAACATCTTGATTCTCGTTAAGGAACTGGAAAGTAAATACAGATATAGACATATAAAGACCAAGGACAGAATGCACTAGGAAGCTGTCTGCTAGCTCAAGTCCCATTAAAATGAATAGGATCTTGTATGCTCTGGGTAGCTCAGTTGGTTAGAGTGTGGTGCTGATAACATCAAGGTTGGAGGTTCGATCCCCATATGGGACATCGACATATTCCTGCATTGCAGGGGGTTGGACTAGATGATCCTTAGGGTACCTTCCAACTTTACAGTTCTATGATTTAGAGGACAATTTTTTTAAAAGACAAATTTTGTACTATTTGGTTTGACTTTGTTGAATATATAGTAAAATTTAAAAAATCCCAATAGAATACCAGATCAGTGTGAACTTAATAATAATAGTAATAAGAATAACAACAATAGCAACAATAATAATTTTATTATTTATTAATACCCTGTCCATCTGGCTGGGTTGCCCCAGTCAGTCTGGGTGATTTCCAACACATATAAGAACATAACAAAACATCAAACATTTAAAACTTCCTCATACATGTCTTGTAAAAGTTGTATAGTTATTTATCTCCTTGACATCTGATCGGAGGGTATTCCACAGGGAGGGTGCCACTGCCGAGAAGGCCCTCTGCCTGGTTCCCTGTAATTTGGGGGAACTATCAGAAGGCCCTTGGAGGTGGACCTCAGTGTCCAGGCTGAATGATGGGGATGGAGACTCTCCTTCAGGTATACAGCCATTTAGGGCTTTAAAGTTCAGCACCAACACTTTTAATAGTGCTCAGAAACATATTGAGAGTCAGTGTAGATCCTTTAGGACTGGTGTCATATAGAATCAATAAGTCAGCGGTTGGTTTTCTTGAGAACCTGTTGCACTTGATGGACACAATGGGTCATGATTTACCGAACATTTGTGATGCAACATATTTTAATGCAATAGTTCTATATTTTAAAGGTTTTTTGGGAAAGGGGCAGGAGATCCAGGCCCCGGTGCAAGAGACCCAGAGCTCCCTGGGTCACTGAATAACAACATCAATTCTTAGAATCTGGTTCTGCAACACCTGTATAGACATAGCACCAAAGAGAAGCGAGTTAACTTGCATTGCAACTAAAGCTTCAGTTTGGCAAGTCTCTCTCATTTTCACCTTAAAACAGTCCAGGTATGAAGATGCTGGCCCTTCTGAATCTGTCTCGTTCACTTTTTCCCTGTTCAGGTGGAGGAGTCTGGCTCCTGGCAGCTGTTCCTGTTGCACTTGGAGGCTGATGAAAAACAACCCATGAAGGCCAGTCTGTTTAAGTGGCATTTATATTGGTGTGCTGGCATCATTTTTATTTTTCGAAAGGATACCATCCTGCTCAGCAGTCTCATACAAAACTGTGATTGACATCGATGTGAATTTTGCTGGCTGACACCATCAAGGAACAAACCCATCAGAGGAATTAGAAATGTTGACACTGTCTGGTTCCTGTTTTGTTTTGTTGGTGCTGATGCGCCTCTGTTTTCCACTCCACTTGTTCAGGGGTCTCTTTGCCTAAAGGATCCCTGCACCTCCAGAGCTTTGAGGTAGAAAACGTCTTGACCTGAGATTCGCAGGAAAAACCTGGGTGGTGCTTCCCTTTGATGGTATATGGATAGTATAATTCTAGCGTTTCATCACTAGATGGCATTGGACTTCATTATATCTGGCTGGAGTCTGGTGGTTCTGTTCTTGTTTAAGAGAGACAATAAAGTTCTTGCCTAGTGTGACTTCTGAGACTTCCGGTGCTTTCCCCCACTTGTGCTTATGAACTGCACCAAGTTGAATTCCAATTCTGTGCAACAGAAACATGCTTTGCTTTATTTATTTTAAAATGTATACCCCACATTTTCACGAATTCCGTTCAAAGCAGTTTATGGAGTAAGACATCACAGAATACTTCCAAAACAAAAGTACAAAGAATGAATGCTACATAGCATATAACTACCCTTGGGAAGGCATTTCACAAAGTGGGTGCTGTTACCAAAAAGCCCATAATCTTAGTAACTGCCCACTATAGCTCAGTCAGCAAGGCCTCAGATGCTGAACGGAAGTAAGTAGGAAGGAAAATTTGGAAAGAAGGCAGTCTTTAAGGTATCCCGGTCTCAAGCCTCGCAATTAAATACAAAGGATGGATATCTGACCACCTTTGTAAGCCAAAGCAATATGATTTTATTGAGCGACAGGCAGCTGTTAATTGTGTTAAAATCAAATTGAAGGTTGTTAGGATTAAGAAATAAATAAACAGAAATGTTTTGTGAACATGATGTGAATGAAAGTAACGTCTGAAACTCGTTTCGCTGTGAGGTTATGGAGGCCAAGCAGAAGGGAGACGGGGAGACCCAAGAGTTGATAGCGCCACAGGTGGGGGCGAGGGGAGATCAGGCGTTCAGCATTGTCAATTTGCTCCTGCTCTGTGGAACATCCAGGTTATTTTCGGACCAAAATCTGGTTGGGTAGAAAGGGGAGGGAGAGAAATGCCAGCTGCTTCACGCTGTCTCTCTGAACGCCACTCTGTCCATTCAATGGGCCTCTTTGTTCACAGCTACCTTTCCTCAAGAGTTGACTTTTCATATCCCATCTTTTTTTTGGGGGGGGGACGGCTCTCCCCAGCCAACCACACCGAGCTACCCTTATACACACACACTTCTATAAGGGGTGAAAGGGGGGGGGGATCTCTCTTTTTGGTCAGCTGAACGGATAACAAAATATGTTTAAAATATGCTAAAGGAAGCATTGCGTTTGAGTACACATTAAACATGAAATGTCCCTTCCAACAGCACCTAGCTGTACAAGGAGCAACTGTTGCAGGCCAACATTACGTGGCCAATATTCAGCAAAGCACAAAACCAACAGCCTTGGAAGCAGCCTGCCCAGTTAATGTAAGGACACCAGAAGAGCCCACCTGGGCCAAAGTTGCAACAGCCCTGCTGGTTCAGATCTTTCTTGTCTGTTAGTCTTCCTGTTTCCCACACTGCCCAATTAGATAAAAGCCTTTTGTAGCGTATTGGTTAGAGTGCTGGACTAAGACCTGGGAGACCAGTGTTCAAATCTCCACTTGGCCATGAAGCTCACTGGGTGGCCTTGGGCCCGTCACTGCTTCTCAGCCTAAAACCTACCTTGCCCGGTTGTTGTTGGAAATTAAATGAGGAAGAAGACTACCATGTACACCACCTTGAGAGCCAGTGTGGTGTAGTGGTTAAGAGCAGTAGACTCGTAATCTGGTGAACCGGGTTCGCGTCCCCGCTCCTCCACATGCAGCTGCTGGGTGACCTTGGGCCAGTCACACTTCTCTGAAGTCTCTCAGCCCCACTCACCTCACAGAGTGTTTGTTGTGGGGGAGGAAGGGAAAGGAGAATGTTAGCCGCTTTGAGACTCCTTCGGGCAGTGATAAAGCGGGATATCAAATCCAAACTCTTCTTCTTCTTCTTCTTCTTCTTCTTCTTCTTCTTCTAGAAAAAAGGTGGTATATAAATGCAAAAAAGACGATCATGGGTCTGGAAACCAAGCCTTATGAGGAATGGTTGAAGGAGCTGGGTATGTTTGGCCTGGAAAAGAGGAGACTGAGGAGAAAAGACAGCCATCCTCAAATATCTGAAGGGCTGTTACATGGAAGATAGAGCAAACTTGCTTTCTCTCACTCTGGAGGGTGGTAGAACTTGAAGCAATGACTTCAAGTCACATGAAAGGAGTTTGTGACTAAACATCAGGAAGAACCTTCTTCTTCTTTTTTATTGGAATTTTATTTACAACATAACATAACCCCCCCCCCACGCCCCAATACACAAATCCACCCTCATTAAACGTGAACATAACATACAGTGAGCATAACATACAACAATACAAACAGCCAAATAAAAGACTTCCTTTATCCTGTATCTGGCCTCCTTATTTCCTTCTTATAAACTGTTTCCTTTATGAATAATTATTAAGATTTTTCTAATTAAATACCCACAAAGTCTCCTGCAGACATTAATCGAAATAAGTCCAGGTATGTATTTTAGGGCACTGTTTTGTGAATTTCCCCCATGCTTTTTGAAACTCTTGTCTAGTGTGATCTCTAATAGCCTCTGTTAATCCAGCCAGTTCAATATACTCTTAACAGTATCAGGAAGAACATTGCAGGTGGTTGGACTAGATGATCCTTGGTGTATCTTTCCAACCCTACAATTTTATGATTCTATTAAATAAATGAATGCAATATACAATAATATGGGATGCATACGATGTACATAGGTTAGGAAGTGTTGGGTCTTCTGTATCTTTCATTCCATCTCTCCCCATGTTTAGCAGAAATGGAATAAATTAAAACGCACCAACTTCAGAATAAAGGAGGCAAAATAAGAGGCATTATGCAAACCTGCTCCATTTGCATAGTTTATACAGATTGCTGAACGTAGCATTTCCTGGCATGGAATTTGGGTTACTTTGGTGCAGCTTTATTTATGTTTTTATAGAGCAGGCCACATATTTTATGGAGTATATCCTAAAACTGGCATGGCATTATTTGTCCTGCAATTCCTCCTTTTTTTAGGTGTGTATATGCTGGGCGGGTGGAGTGTATCGCAGCCTCTGCCTGATTTTTTCTATTCAAAACACAGTGCAGAGTATGGTGCCTTAACCTCCAGAGGGCCCTTGCTCAAGCAGATACACAGGCAGGTGGACGACTGCTGGCCCTGCATCCATCACAATCACATTTCAGATGCTCCAGGGCAGAGGATCACAATACATTAGGCTCTGCCTAGACCGCTTGCAAGTTGGGATACAGGTGGGGCTGTGGGTTAAACCACAGAGCCTAGGGCTTGCCGATCAGAAGGTTGGCAGTTCAAATCCCCGCGATGGGGTGAGCTCCCATTGCTCAGTCCCTGCTCCTGCCAACCTAGCAGTTTGAAAGCACGTCAAAGTGCAAGTAGATAAATAGGTACCGCTCCGGTGGGAAGGTAAACTGTGTTTCCGTGCACTGCTCTGGTTCGCCAGAAGCGGCTTAGTCATGCTGGCCACATGACCCAGAAGCTGTACGCCAGCTCCCTCAGCCAGTAAAGCAAGATGAGCGTCGCAACCCCAGAGTCGGCCACGACTGGACCTAATGGTCAGGAGTCCCTTTACCTTTACCTAAGGCTTTTATCTCATGTCCTCTCAAAGGGATGGGAAGCAAAAGGATATCCCATCATAATAATTACATATTGTAAACATACTTTTACCATGAAGGATTGCACTTCTTGCATGCTTCATTGAACTTAATGGTTTAGACTGGAACTCGGTGCTCAATCCTCTGTATGACTCGATCCTGCTGAATTCAGTAGGTCTTGTTCTGTTGGGCGTATGTAAGGAATTGGCTGCAATTAATTAGGCCCATTAACTTGCTCCCCGATATTTTGAGAACCAGCTCAGTAATGTGTCCTGGAACAGACCGTGTTCTGGATTTGTGCCAATGCAATTACCGAACCTGCAGCTCGGAACTTCAGTGTAAAAGTGAGAAAATAAATAAACAGATGAAACAGAATCTGGAAAAGTGTCCAGATTTTTTTTAAAAAAATGTTTATGGAAAGGTTTGGAAACTGCTTGATGTATGTACAAGACATGGTTGAATACGGGCTGCATTTCTGAGGAATAGCTTGATCTGAATAAACACACTGGCTCTGGGTTGCTGTAATGGAGCAACAAACTGGGAGAAAATGGAAACTTTTGGTTCCACCAACTAGTGAAGAGGACCAGAGGAGGTGTCCGATATGACAGTCTCCTGTCCCAAGGATACTTCTCCTCTTCGTTTCCTCGTTTCGTGTTCCTTGCTCAAAAGCTGAGCACAGGCCGCTGTTGATGCAGAAGCACATTCCATTCTGCTGCCGAAGTCGTACTGGAATGGGATTTCTTCTTGGAGAGCAGAGCGGCTCGGAGTGGGGTTGTTTGCGGAGCTGTGGTACAGCCCCCCCCTTTAAGGACCATGACACGCTTGCCTTTAGAACCTCTCTGCTCCACTCTGACAAGGAATCTTTTCTTGCAGCCATTTCTCATGCCTGCCCATTAAAAGCCAGAGGAAATATTTTGGGGGAAAGTCTGAGGTTAATTGGAGATGTCGTTTTGGACTTGCATGGCTGAAGCCAGCGGGGGAGAGGAGACAGTTTTGCACTTGATGAAAAGTTTAATTCCCTACCCCACCCCGCCCACTGTTTGTCCACCTTTCAATCAAATGCATGTTGCACACTGAATTCCGTCTAGACTGGAAGAGATTTTTGCCTTTGGGGGCGATCAGGAGATGTCTGTGAATGCTGACAGTCCACAGGGATTAATTTCAGGGCTGGCCCAGCAGGTAGGTCCAGTCTACCTAACCTGGGTAGGCCCACCCAGCTGCCCATCTCATATGTCAGCAATGCCATTTGGGAAATGAGAAGATCATACCCTTCGACATTTCTCTGATGAAAATAGGGGCGTTCCATTCCATAATGATAATTTTACTGTTTATACCCCACACATCTTACTTGGTTGCCCCAGCCACTCTGGACAACTTCCAACATACAGTGGTACCTCGGGTTAAGTACTTAATTCGTTCCGGAGGTCCTTAACCTGAAACTGTTCTTAACCTGAAGCACCACTTTAGCTAATGGGGCCTCCTGCTGCTGCCGCCAGAGCACGATTTCTGTTCTCATCCTGAAGCAAAGTTCTTAACCCAAGGTAATATTTCTGGGTTAGAGGAGTCTGTAACCTGAAGCGTATGTAACCCAAGGTACCACTGTATATAAAAAAACATAATAAAGCATTAAGCATTTTTTTAAAACCCTTCCCTATACAGTACAGGATTGCCTTCGGACAGCTTAAGGGTTGGATAACTCCATACCATCCAACATTTCTCCAATAAAATTAGGTACATCCTAAGGAATAGCGGGGGATGAGGGTGGTGCTGTGGGTTAAACCACAGAGCCTAGGACTTGCCGATCAGAAGGTCAGCAGTTCGAATCCCTGCGAAGGGGTGAGCTCCCATTTCTCGATCCCTGCTCCTGCCATCCTAGCAGTTTGAAAGCACGTCAAAGTGCAAGTAGATAAATAGGTACTGCTCTGGCAGGAAGGTAAATGGCGTTTCCATGCGCTGCTCTGGTTCGCCAGAAGCGGCTTAGTCATGCTGGCCACATGACCCAGAAGCTGTACACTGGCTCCCTCGGCCAATAAAGCGAGATGAGCACCGCAACCCCAGAGTCGGTCACGACTGGACCTAATGGTCAGGGTCCCTTTAACTTTTTAAGGAATAGCAGGACATTCCGGGATCAAATCAGAAACCAGGACAGCTTCTCTAAATCAGGGACGTCCCTGGAAATTAGGGACGCTTGGAGAGTCTGGAAGATGTGATGGACATCACTATAAGAAACCACCAGTCACTGCCTCCCTTCCTGCTTCATTTTCTGTTTTCCCTTGAGTTGTTTGTTTGCACTGCTTCAGGTTGCCAATGTGGTGCCAGCCTGATGTTTTTGGGACTCCAACTCCCATCATCCTTGACCACTAGCCAGGGTGGCTGGGGCTGATGGGAGTTGGAGTCCACCAACATTTGGCAGACAGGCGTCCTCCTGACTGCTGCAGACACTCTGCATTTTCAATCAAGTGATATGCAACACATTAAGCAAATGATCTCCAACTTGCAACATATTAAAATAATACTACCCTCCCACATTTGATAGGTCATGATGGTTGATTTCAATGGGGTTTTTTAGTGGACAATCCCCGATGTTTTGTCTGCTGGGGTAATGTGATTGTTATATTATGATACTGTTTACACTATTTTATATTATTATTATTTTGTTTTAATTTTTATACATTTTAACCTGCTGTAAGATACCATCAGGTGGGTGTTCTTTTGTTTTTGTTTTTAGAACCAGACATTTAAGAATTGTCATAAATTAACTACACTAAACAGAGACTTTTTATTTTTATGCTTTTGAATTCTGGTGCTGGAGGAGACTCTTGAGAGTCCCATGGACTGCAAGAAGATCAAACCTATCCATTCTGAAGGAAATCAGCCCTGAGTGCTCACTAGAAGGACAGACCCTGAAGCTGAGACTCCAATACTTTGGCCACCTCATGAGAAGAGAAGACTCCCTGGAAAAGACCCTGAGATGGAGGGCACAAGGAGAAAGGGACGACAGAGGACGAGATGGTTGGACACTGTTCTCGAAGCTACCAGCATGAGTTTGACCAAACTGCGGGAGGCAGTGGAAGACAGGAGTGCCTGGCGTGCTTGGTCCATGGGGTCACGAAGAGTCGGACACAACTAAACTACAAAAACAAATACCCAGCTGCAGAAGCCAGATGGAAAGGTGGCAACCTTATTCTAAAATGACCTGCAAGCAAGAAAACATCATCTGCTTGCAAGTCTCCTTAGGGGAGGGTGTCTGCCCCACCCCAAATGGCACAGCTCTGGCCCCTCCTCCTGTAAACAGTGAGAGTAGTGTAATAATAGCCTTCCAAATCTCGTTTTATGGGGATGCAGCGAGCGACACATAGCGCTTGTTAATATTTATGGGCTCCCCACCCCCTTCTCCTCCATGCTGGAGTTCATGCGCCTGTTTTACCCAGTCCTCCAAACAGCTTTATCTTTCAAAAGGAGCCTACACCGGCCCAGGCGCCTGCTGGAACACTCGAGGCAGTCAGTCAGCCAGACGGCTTGTTTCCTGTCCTCTGCATGCGAAGCTGAAAGCAGCACAAGAGTTTATTATCACTCCAACCTGGATAAGGCAGTGGATGGGTGGGGGGCGTGAAGGAAGGAAGGAAAGTAAATAGCCTCCGCTGCCCTTGTGTGGGGCTCCATGGAGGGGTCTCGGTGCTGATTCTCCATCTCTGATGGATGCACAGGTGACTTTAAATTGTGGAAGCAGCCCTCTCTATAGCTCCATACTCCCCAACATTTCTCCGATGAACATAGGGATGTCCTATTCATCTGACTGATGAATAGGACGTCCCTATTTTCATCGGAGAAATGTTGGGGAGTATGGAGCCATCTGACTAGGGACGTGGGTGGCACTGTGGGTTAAACCACCGAGCCTAGGGCTTGCTGATCAGAAGGTCGGCAGTTCGAATCCCCGCGACGGGGTGAGCTCCCGTTGCTCGGTCCCTGCTCCTGCCAACCTTAATCGATGGATTTAATAAGGCCTTAAAAACATCAAGCCAACTTCCTCAAGAGACTGGTGCCATTAAACAAGTGATGGCAAAATCATTACCCTGAGCAAAGGTGGGACATTCAGTGTCAGACAATAAGGAGGGGTGGATTCCTTCTTCCAGCTGAGTGTTAGTTAGTAAAAGACAATAGTAGAGTTGGGAGGGAGAGGTTGCTAAGTTTACAGGGGGCATGATGTCACCACAGAAAAAAGTGTCCTTTTTGCATGAGGCTTGGGTTGCATTTTAGCAAGGGCTTGGGAGAAGAAGAAGGGTGGGGTCAGATACACAAAGATGTTTTGGCTGCCCTTGATGGTTCGCCACTGTGGGAAGCCAGCCTCTCTTGAGATGTGATGCTCAGAACTCTCTCTCCATCCAGACTCAGGTGTATATAAACCGTATTTCATAAAGGCACTACAGTCTCCACTGTGCCTAATTTTCCAATGGAAACACAAACCCAGGTCAAGTGCTGAAAGCAACAACAGAGAATGTTGGTGGTATTTGCTGGACTGATTTCCATTGCGGGCATGGGATGAAGAAGTGAATGCCAGCAATTTCTGCTTCCATCAGAATTCCTCAATATCCCTTTTTGCACAAGAGGTGACTATACCAGATGAGGTCAGGAATTTCTGTGATTTTAATTGTCTTTGAAATGGGGTGCAAGGACAATTTGTCACAGAGAGGTGGAAGAAAATCAGGCATCTGGTCACCTTCTTTGTCCAATATATCATCCGTTGCACCAAAAGCAATATCAGGCTCCCGTGGAGTCAACAGGCATCAGTGTTCTATAGAAAGAAGCTCCGTTTAATGTCATTCCTTCCATTGTCACAGTGTCAAATTCCAGACTTGGCCTGTAATGCTCTCGCTAGCTTTCCTTAAAGAAACAGCTGTTTTGTCCCACCCAACCTTGCTTGATTAGCTTTCCAGATTTTTGCCTGCCACTGAGGAGAGGGGGGCGGTTTGCAGGAGAGAGCAGCCACTTTTGCCCAGATGAAGCCTCTTTTCATCTGCCTCTCTCCTTCCAAAAACAAACATTTTTCTTATGAGTGGGCTATTTTCATCGTGCAAGTCCCCTTTCTTAAAAGTAAGCAAATTACGCTGCCATCACGGTCCTTGAAACCCTCTCTATCTATCTCTTTCATTCTCTTTTCATCTTCTCGGAAGGGAAAGATTTAATGTATGCACCAGAAAGAGTGATGTAAAATAAGCTTAAGAAACAAGCAGGAGGCTGAAAATCATAGCAAGCAACCAAGGAGCCAGCATCTTACTTAGATGAAGAGGAGGAGGAAGAGGCTGGAAATTTGGACTGTGGACAACATGTGGTCTCCCATGCCAGGAAAGGCAAGTTTTAAAACACAGCATTTAAAGACAGTGCGGAAATTGCTGAATGAATAGGTGGTCAATCTCAGAGCCGGTGGACGGCACTGGAGAATACAAAGGTGGATTTATCACTCGCTCCCTATGAAAGGCAGTTCACTATATTCCATTATCGAGCTCCAAAGAAGCCTTCTCTGACATTAAGCCCTCCAGATGTTTTGGTTGACGTGACCAACGCTAAACTCTTATTTCCTGGATCCGAGAAAGCACCTATCCACAGAATTTCTGCCTTGTCAGGATTCAGGATCTGTTTATTGGATCTCATCAGTGGCAGACTTTGGGCTCTCCAATTTCAACAGCGCCCTGTGTGACACTAAAATTTGGCACCCCCTCGCACTCCATTCTACAGCATCATATCCTCCAACATTTCTCCGATGGAAATAGGGACGTCTCATTGCTTTCTGGGTAGCTTCCAACATGTATTAAAACATTCAACATTTAAAAAAACACAAAAAACTTCCCTATAAAGGATTGCCTTCAGATGGCTCGGGCAGTGGATAACTCCATACCCTCCAACATTTCTCCCTTGAAAATAGGGACATCCTAAGGAAAAGTGAGGGATGCGGGTGGCGCTGTGGGTTAAACCACAGAGCCTTGGACCTGCCGATCAGAAGGTCGGCGGTTAGAATCCCCGCGATGGGGTGAGCTCCCGTCGTTTGGTCCCTGCTCCTGCCAACATAGCAGTTCGAAAACACATCAAAGTGCAAATAGATAAATAGGTACCGCTCTGGCGGGAAGGTAAACGGCATTTCCGTGTGCTGCTCTGGTTTGCCAGAAGCGGTTTAGTCATGCTGGCCACATGACCCAGAAGCTGTACGCTGGCTCCCTTGGCCTATAGAGCGAGATGAGCACCACAACCCCAGAGTTGGTCACAACTGGAACTAATGGTCAGGGGTCCCTTTACCTTTTAAGGAAAAGTGGGACATTCCGGGATCAAATCAGAATCATAAACCGGGACGGCTTCTCTAAATCAGGCACGCCCCTGGAAAATAGGGACACATGGAGGGTCTGCAGTATTGTTCTGGCACCCTATGCAGTGTGGCCAAACTAGCGGTGCCACCCTAAAACCAGCTCCGTTCTCACCCAACCCAGCACTGCCTTCACACACTGGTCTGTCATCTGCCAGACTTCACCTGATCCAAATGGCAAGGAGGAATAGAGATGAGTGTCATCCTCATATTGAGTACATTCCCTGGCTAGTTGTGGTGAGAACAAGATTCTGGACTAGATCCTGCAAAGCTTTTTTGTTTGTTTGTTCTTACTCTTTAAAAATGAAGGCTAGCAATAAATTACTCGTCGTGATCTCACTGACATGATAAGGGGCCGCTTTGGTGTGTGCTGCCATACTGACACATGACATAATTCTGTGGGTCTATGCTCAACGGATGCAAGTCTTTCTTCTCTTCCACCAGACTGTAAGTCAGGGGTAGGCAACCTAAGGCCCAGGGGCCGGATGAGGCCCAATCGCCTTCTCAATCCGGCCCGTGGACGGTCCGGAAATCAGTGTGTTTTTACATGAGTAGAATGTGTCCTTTTATTTAAAATGCATCTCTGGGTTATTTGTGGGGCATAGGAATTTGTTCATCCCCCCCCTTCAAAATATAGTCTGGCCCCCCACAAGGTCTGAGGGACAGTGGACTGATAAAGGTTGCTGACCCCTGCCGTAAGTGGTACAGTGGTGCCCCGCAAGACGAAATTAATTCGTTCTGCGAGTTTTTTCGTTCTACGAGTTTTTTCGTCTTGCGAAGCACCAGTGTATTGACGGTTTCCCATAGGAATGCATTGGCGGTTTTTTTTAAAAAAGGCACAAGACGTTTTTGTCTTGCGAAGCAAGCCCATAGGGAAATTCGTCTTGCAAAGCAACTCAAAAAATGAAAAACCCTTTCGTCTAGCGAGTTTTTCGTCTTGCGAGGCATTCATCTTGCGAGGTACCTCTGTATTCCTACAAATGTTGTAATTAACAGAAGGTCTTTACCACTAGAGGGCTCTGTTACTCTTGAAGGAACTAACGTGGGGGTCAGTGAGAGACTAAGATACAGTAATTTTTTACTTTTATGTAAATGAACACCTAGTTGATTGTATTGCAGGAAATGCAATACTAACACTACAACCAATTGGGGATACACAATTAAGTTATTCCACTAACTCAAAATAGATTTTAAGGCTCAATCCACATTATGATTTCAGTTGTAGTTTTACTATATTAATATTATTATATGGTATAATAATAATAATAATAATAATAATACTATAATATTGTACTATAATGTTATTGCTCTGCTTTGTTTTAGACCACATCAGTGAGACCAACGGGACTCAGCTACACCGGCAAAGAAAAAGTACTTTACAGTATATGCATTGTATATGCATTATAACACTGTGACACCAGACGGCACTGTGGAGATCCATTTTTGCCAACCCAATTTCTCATACAAAGTTTACAACGTGTTTAACTGAAACGGTTGTTATGGGTGCTGAGAGTTGTTATTCCACCCAACTCTTCTTCCTCGGGAACGCTGGGAATGCTCTGTGACAGGAATAGGGGTCTCTGATAAACTCTCAGCATCCTAAACAAACTCCCAGGATTCTTTAGCGGAAACCAGGAAGCCTCTTTAAAGTGTTATGATACCGCTTTAAATGTAGATTACAGATAATTTGCTCTGTTCCCAAAAGGAGTGAACATTACAGCTATTCTCTGAGCCCAAACCAGCTTCTTAATTCTTCTTCTATAAAAAGTTTGTGATTATTTGACCCTCCTCATTTGCTGTAGATAATATTATAGTGTAAGTATTGCCTTATTGGGCTAGACTGAGGTCTATCAAGTCTATTTATCCAGTCCAACATTGTATGCCAGCCAGCTTCTGCAGGTGCACAAAAGGGCATTAAGATTATGGGAATATTTTCTGAGAATCCTCTGGAAAAACAGGACCTATTGATGACATTTTACCATTGTACTGCTGAGAGTGTATTAACTTATGGTCTCTGTGTGTGGTTTGGGAGCTGCACAGTCAGGGAAAAAACAATGCTGGCCAGGGTTGTAAAGACTGCGGAGAGAATAATTAGGTGCACTTTTCCCACCTTGGATCAAATCTATGCTTCCAGGTGCCATAAGAAAGCTGCAGAGATAGCCCAGGATAGTATGCACCCCGAAAATGATCTCTTTCAGCTTCTGCCTTCTGGAAGAAGATATAGGGTTATAAAGACTAGGACTAGCCGCCTGAGAAACAGTTTCTATCCAAATGTGATTTTGGTTTTATTTTTATTTTTTTTAATGATATTTATTCAAATTTTAACAGATACAGAAAAAGTAGAAAAAGACAAAATACAGTAAAAAAGAAGAGAAATAAGAATAAAGAAAAATTGAAAAATACATAAAACCACACCTCCACCCCACCAGCAAGGAAAAAAACCAAAAACATTTTTTAAAAAAACCCTTCCATTTTTCACAATTGGATTTTGGTTTTAAATGCAGTGTAAGGAGTCTCTATGGGAGTATATTGTATTAAAAAATGGGGTATCAGAGTTTTTAGGGGGCTAACTAGGTTGGGATAGCTGGGATAGCAGGCTTGTTTGTTTTTGAATGTCTTATGTAGATTTTTTCCATTTCACTGTTCTGGATGGGACAATGACAATAAAGATTATCGTATCGTATCCTTTGTACCATTTAACTTTCAGTGCTAATACCTAAATCTACTAATCAATGGCTCCAAGTTACAAGAAAGGAGATTCTGACTAAACATACAAAAAAACTTACTAACAGTAAGAGCTGGTCGACAGTGGAACGGTATCCCTTGGGAGATTGTGGACTCTCCTTCCTGGGAGATTTTTAAGAAGAAGTTGGATGGATGTCCATCATGGATGCCTTAGCTGAGATTCCTGCGTTTCAAGGGGTAGGTCTGGATGACCCTTGGGGTCCCTTCCAACTCTATGATTCTTTGATTTTATGAATAACAGTGTGCACCACTGCATGGCTGAAAGCTGAGACTATCTAGTAATGCACTCAGCGACTTCTGCATTTTAAGTGATTGTTGCCATGATTCAGAATACCAGCCACCCTCAATGGAATTACCACGCTCATTCAAATCAAATCAGTCTTTAAACAGCTATTTATGTGTGTCCACTCATGTTAAGCTGTGGGTGAACATATCAGACGACACAGCGATTCTCCAAACAGCTCTTGTTTATTCACAGGCCAGAACAGAACAGAAGTGAAGGGTTCAGCCAACCTGCTTATATAGAGCTCAACTACAAAGCAACAGTAACAACTTTCTGTAACTATCCAATCACTGAACGTCACTTTCAATTCCTTATTTGCATATGTGGACCTGAGTGAAAACTACCTTCAGTATCCCCCTGCTGGCCCAGGGTGAGAACTTCAGTACATAACACCTCATACTAGCATGTGCATACGCCAAATGCACATCTTACTGAAACTAAGGGAGTGAGGAGAGATGCACATCTACCCTTTGATGCATCCGGAACTGTTCTATGTATCTACATTCAGCAAGGGAGGCATACTTGCATGCATGAATCACCTTAGCTGGGAAGGCCTGAGGTTACTTGGCTGTGCCATTTTTGAACTTGCTTTACTTGACTGGTCTGAAAGGGGGGGGGGGGATTAAATGTTTATGCTTCAAATTAAGTTCACACTAGTTTTCAGTTCTAAGACAGAGTGGGGGAGGGGAAATACAAAAAGTGTTTTTTCCTTTTAAAGAATTGTTTTGTTTAGTAAACTAAGGCATGGCACTTCCCGATGTAGCTCAGAAATGTACCTTTATTGATATTTGGATCCTGTTATGTACTGAGTTGAATAGGATCCAAAATGCAGCAGTCTGATTGGTCCTAGAACAATAGGATTCAGAATGAAGCAGTCTGATTGGTCCTAGAACAATAGGATCCAAAATGCAGCAGTCTGATTGGTCTTAGAACAATAGGATTCAGAATGAAGCAGTCTGATTGGTCCTAGAACAATAGGATTCAAAATGCAGCAGTCTGATTGGTCTTAGAACAATAGGATTCAGAATGAAGCAGTCTGATTGGTCCTAGAACAATAGGATTCAAAATGCAGCGGTCTGATTGGTCCTAGAACGATAGGGTCCAGAATGCAGCAGTCTGATTGGTCCACAGGAGCCACCCAATCCAGCTCCAGGTGGAAGTGAATCCTGATTGGCCTACAGGAGAATCCCGGAATTAGCCAATGACGTGGGGCCCATTGTGTAAATAATGTATATAAAGCAGACAGTCTGGGGGAACTTCCATTCCTCCTCACCACTATGAGCTGAATAAAGACCATGATATCCACTCTGGACTCTGAGTAACAGATCCTAATTGATTAAAATGTAGATAATCAGTTAAAATTCAGTCTCTTGACAGCCTTACCTCGAGCCAAGCAAGTTTAAGCCCGCATTTTCTTGCCTGCTTTGAATGTATGTCAAGGAGGATGGCTTGGATAATCGAAAAAGCTCTGCACCTGGACCCTTGTGTCAGGAATAATGTTCCTCAACATCTTCGCCTGTCTTTGCTTTTAATTATTAGTGATGGGCAGAGCTTTCTTCCAGGGTTGCTGTCTAGTGTAACTAAGCCCAAGCACCTGGATCACGCATTCCTGAGAATACAGCGAAAATGTAGCAGCAGGAAAGGTTAGCAACAAGGGTTGCCAAATGCAGTGGCGTAGCGTGGGTTGTCAGCACCCGGGGCAAGGCAAGTAATTTGCGCCCCCTAACCCGGGGCTAGGCAAGTAATTTGCGCCCCCCCCCACTGCACTGTCCCTCCCCCAGATAGTCCCTCGCTCTCTCTCCGCACTGCACCACACGCCTGGCACCCTCCCCTCCACAGTGGGCGGCGACCCGGCGGCTCGGATCGGATTCGCACAGCCAGCACTGCAGTGAGAGAGAGTGAGTGAGCCAGGTAGGGGCAGAGAGCTGCGAGTGCGAGCCCCCCCCCCAGATGTTGCGCCCGGCCCCCCCTGCACCCCCCACGCTACGCCACTGGCCAAATGATCATAAACTACAGTTCCCAGGGTTCTTAGGGGTGTGTGAATGTGGTTTAAACTTTTGCTTGCTGTGTACTCAGGCAGCTCAGATGGGGTGCAGACAAGACCATCTTGGCCCACACTCCAGATTCTGAAAGAGTCACTCTGCATGTGCTCAGAGACATTCTCTTTCTCAGTACAGTGGTACCTCGGGTTACATACACTTCAGGTTACATACGCTTCAGGTTACAGACTCCGCTAACCCAGAAATAGTACCTCGGGTTAAGAACTTTGTTTCAGGATGAGAACAGAAATTGTGCTCCGGCAGCGCGGCAGCAGCACGAGGCCCCATTAGCTAAAGTGGTGCTTCAGGTTAAGAACAGTTTCAGGTTAAGAACGGACCTCCGGAACAAATTAAGTACTTAACCCGAGGTACCACTGTACTGAGGTGCAAGACTCTGTTTCTCCCAGAAATCCATGCAAGCTGACTATGGAGCTACGTATTCTAATCCTAATTAAATCTAATTTAATTCTAATTCTAATTAAATCTCCCACAGTTCTCAGGTTGGGAATTGCTGCTTGTTGATTTGAATGGTCTTAGGTTCATTGTGAATTGCTTTATATAAAATTATGAATAAGTGGCATATGAGGGTTTTTTAAAATAAAAATAAATAAAAGCCTAAATTAGTGTTACCTTTACACCTTGTTTAATTTCCTTTTTATTTACAGTGCAGTCCTGGGTGTGTCCACTCAGAAGCAAGTCTCACTGAGTTTTTGGGACCAGGTAAGTATGTGTGAAATTGAAGCTTCAGACCCTCCAAGTGTCCCTATTTTCCAGGGACGTCCCTGATTTGGAGAAGCCATTCTGGTTTCTGATTTGATCCTGAAATGTCCCGCTTTTCCTTAGGATGTCCCTATTTTCATTGGGTGACAGCAGTCACGAAATTAAAAGACGCTTCTTGGGAGAAAAGCAATGACAAACCTAGACAGCATCTTAAAAAGCAGAGACATCACCTTGCCGACAAAGGTCCGTATAGTTAAAGCTATGGTTTTCCCAGTAGTGACGTATGGAAGTGAGAGCTGGACCATAAAGAAGGCGGATCACCGAAGAATGGATGCTTTTGAATTCTGGTGCTGGAGGAGACTCTTGAGAGTCCCATGGACTGCAAGAAGATCAAACCTCTCAATTCTGAAGGAAATCAGCCTTGAGTGCTCACTGGAAGGACAGATCCTGAAGCTGAGGCTCCAATACTTTGGCCACCTCGTGAGAAGAGAAGACTCCCTGGAAAAGACCCTGATGTTGGGAAAGATGGAGGGCACAAGGAGAAGGGGACGACAGAGGACAAGATGGTTGGACAGTGTTCTCGAAGCTACCAGCATGAATTTGACCAAACTGCGGGAGGCAGTGGAAGACAGGAGTGCCTGGCTTGTTCTGGTCCATTGGGTCACGAAGAGTTGAACACGACTAAAGGACTAAACAACAAAAATTTTCATTGGAGAAATGTCAGAGGGTATGAAGCCTTATTGTTACTCTTATTTAATGTTACATATGCCTTTAGCACTCTATCATAGTAGAAATCTAAAAGTTGCATTCTTGGTGTTTTTAACATTCTTGCTGAAACGTAACGGTCTCCCTTGGGAGGTTGTGGACTCTCCTTCCTTGGGAGTTTTAAGCAGAAGTTGGATGGATGGCCATCATGGATGCCTTAGCTGAGATTCCTGCATTTCAAGGGGTAGGTCTAGATGACCCTTGGGTCCCTCCCAACTCTCTACAATTCTATGAAATATATACAGAAGTCCTTAAGGGGGGGGGAGGAGGAGGAGGAGGGAGGAGGAGGAGGAGGAGGAGGAGGAGAAGGAGAAGAAGAAGAAGAAGAAGAAGAAGAAGAAAGCAGGTTCTAGGACTGACTCCTGGTGGGTGCTGCTTAGTTAGAGCATTGACTCTGAAGTGATGCTGAAATTTTGAAAAAAATCAGAAATATCTCTGTGCTCAAGAGTCGTGCTGGGCCTGCCCCAGAGGCCACCTGGCCTCAGTTGCCTGGTGGCTTATGACTTGCTGAGACAAGCAGATCCCACCAATGTGCTGCAAATCACTTTGTGCAGCTGATGTTCTGCTACTGCGCAGGGTACACAGGAAACATCATGTGCATTTTTAGGCACCCTCCGTGTTTTATGGCTTTCATCATTAATACCAGATCCATCCCAGATGGGCACATGCCCTCCCCCCAAGGTTCCCAAAGGTGAGCGAGAGCTCGGAGCAGACCCAACGGAAGGAGGAGCTGGGAAGCACATTCTTTTTCAGTCTGCTTTCATCTTTCTTAAGCAGGGGCAAAGGTCTGAGGCTCATGCATTTTCCCACAGCGGCTTGGAGCTGTGGGATCTTGCCTTTATACCAGCGTTCAGATTTATTTTCCTTTTTAAATCTATGTAGGCATAATATTTCGAAAGGGCCTCCCTCTCCCGGAAAAACGTTTGTCAAGAAATGCACAGAACCCCTGGAGCACAAACATAAATTGTTCAAAAATCAATGCCTTCACAATCTCTAGATTGCTAAGATTGATAAAGAAAGCATTTATTACTGTGTAGTTTCGTGGTTTATGGGTGCTTTACTTTTTTGTGTGTATCTGGTCCTGCTCTGGTTCAAACCAACTCCTAGGGATTGTGGGGGCTTCAGCCACCACAATAAAATATTTGAGGCGTCCGGTCCCCCACAAAGTTGACGGAAATTCCCATTCAAATAGTGTGTGTGCACTGTGTCATGTGATCAATCATTCAGGGCAGGCCTTACCTGAGCTCCCACAATATTTTATTCAAGTTGACCCCCCTGCAAAGGTCAGAGTCTGTTTAATGATGCCCAGAAGTACATTCCCATTAAAAATGCTACTTGCTACATTTTCTCTCACACACTCACAATTTCTGAGCCATCAACCTTTTTCTATTTAAAAAAATCACATTCGTTCAGGTCAATTTTGGGGGGAAAGAAACCCTCTTCAGAACTCCCCTTGGGAAAGAAATATCTGTGTTTTCTAAATGGCTTTACATCATCTAGACAAAACCTAGGCTGGGTTGCCTGAGGGCTGTTTCTTTGCTAGGACTGTGAGGCAGTAAAGGAACCATTACCTCTTCAAAAATAAATATTACTAAGAGCCTAGTTTCTAAGGAAGGGCGCTATGGGTTAAACCACAGAGCCTAGGGCTTGCCAATCAGAAGGTCAGCAGTTCGAATCCCCGCAACGGGGTGAGCTTCCATTGCTCGGTCCCTGCTCCTGCCAACCTAGCAGTTCGAAAGCACGTCAAAGTGCAAGTAGATAAATAGGTACCACTCTGGCAGGAAGGTAAACTGTGTTTCCGTGCGCTGCTCTGGTTCGCCAGAAGCGGCTTAGTCATGCTGGCCACATGACCCGGAAGCTGTACGCTCCCTCGGCCAATAAAGCGAGATGAGCGCCGCAACCCCAGAGTCGGCCACGACTGGACTTAATGGTCAGGGGTCCCTTTACCTTTACTAGTTTCTAAGGAAGCTGTAAGAATTACTGGGCAAGAATAGCTGGGACAAACCAAATTGCATGCATGTATTAAGAGCAGATGCAGATGATATGGGAGAAACCAGATGGTAGAAATGGATGAATCCAGTGCTTTTTTTCTGGGGGGACGCAGGGATACACATACCACTAAACATTTTGTGAATCTAAGTTTGGCCTCCTTGAGGGGCAGTATTTCAATATGAGTAGGAAAATGAGAGTACCCCTAAACATTTTTTTAAGAAAAAAAGCACTGTTTTTAGCCGGTTTCTAATTTTTCCAGTTTGATATGCAATTCACCCCCATATCTACATCAGTTTTTTTAAGTCCGCAGAAAAAGCTTTACAGATTGTTATGGACATTTCTCCTAACCCCTGCATTCTTGTATGCAGTTTGGTCTGATATACTCCTTTTTGCACCATAAGGAAGCATCGCTCAAAACTCAAATAAGGTGGCACTTCCCTTTCCAACATCTGGTGCCATAACTAGATGTTGTACACATGGGACAGCCCAGTACCACACCATTTTTAAAAAAACAGTGGTCTGGGACAATAACCTATGTTTGATATAGATATATAATAGGTCATGATGAAGTGAAAAACAAAATTAAGAAGTAGAAACAGCAGCTACCCTGGACTGACCCCTACAGGGAATGATTGGTAATGGTGCAGAGCTTGAAGAAGATGGCTTCCCAAACTCCAAGGCAACACTGACAGATAGACTGCTCCTACTATTCTGCTCCTCGGATGCTGTTGGGCAAACAAGCCGACAGACCAAACACCCAGCTTCTGGCTGCTGCCACCCACTCAGCAGAAACTGGCCAAAGACACATGATGTCTCTCCAGGTTTTCGCTTTATCCCTTAACAGTGTTCAATGTGCTGTACTGTGTTAGGCTGCCGCCGCCAATGAAAGACTGCAGCTGCCCTTAGCTGGCTCGGTACCCTCACTAGGCCTTGAAGAAAGCTTGCCTTTTATTTTATTTTATTTTTTTAAATGTTTATTAGAGGTTTGGAAATTACAGAAAAAAGAAAAAGAAAGAAAAGGAGACAATATAAATTTAACAAAACATACATTACAGTTACAATAAAAAAAACACTACAACAGTACAAAAAGAAGGGAAAAAAAGAGAAAAATGAAAAAACAAAACAAAACAATACATTAAACACACACATCCAATATTCCATATCTTTACCTTTCATTAACTTGGTTCATCAACCTCCTCACACCTCCCTTTTTTGTATTCTATTTCAATTAACTATTTCAGCAAATTCTTTCCATCTTACCCAATTTTTGTTCTATAGTTTACCTTAACAATCTAACCTTAAATTTTTCATTTTATCCCATTATCAATCCACTTTTACTTAAGTCTTTATTACATTTCTGCTAAAACCATATAACTTCATTCCAGCATCCTTCTAACATTCATTAATTTTACAATGTTTTTGTAGACAGGCTTTAAATTTTTTCCAATCTTCTTCCACCGACTCTTCTCCCTGGTCTCGGATTCTGCCAGTCATTTCCGCAGTGGCGTAGCATGGGGGTCAGGGGGGGCCGGCCGCAGTGGGCGCAACATCGGGGGGGGCGCGCTCGCACTCGCAGCTCTCTGCCCCTACCTGGCTCACTCTCTCTCTCTCACTGCAGTGCTGGCTGTGCGAATCCGATCCGAGCCGCCGGGTCGCCGCCCACTGTGGAGGGGAGGGTGCCAGGCGTGCGGTGCGGTGCGGAGAGAGAGCGAGGGACTATCTGGGGGAGGAACAATGCAGCGGGGGGGGGGCGCAAATTACTTGCCTTGCCCCGGGTGCTGACAACCCACGCTACGCCACTGCATTTCCGCCAGTTCCATGTAATCCATCAACTTCATCTGCCATTCTTCCCTGGTGGGTAGATCTTGTGTCACTTGCCTTTTATTTTTTAAACCTACCACCTTGAAAACATGTGTTTATGTTTTGGAGCGAAGAAGCAGCCCAAGTGGGAAGGAGTGCTGCTACTGCATGCAGTTCACCTGCCTCAGGTGGGCTTGGTTCGCCAGTGTGGTATAGTGGTTAAGAGCGGTGGACTCGTAATCTGGTGAACCGGGTTCGCATCTCCGCTCCTCCACATGCAGCTGGCGACCTTGGGCTAGTCACACTTCTTTGAAGTCTCTCAGCCTCACTCACCTCACAGAGTGTTTGTTGTGGGGGAGGAAGGGAAAGGAGAATGTTAGCCGCTTTGAGACTCCTCCGGGTAGTGATAAAGCCCTCAGACCTGGATCTCGGTGTGCGGGCTGAACAATGTTGGTGGAGTTGCTCCTTCAGGTATACAGGGCTGAAGCCATGTAGGGTTTTAAAGGTCAGCACCAACACTTTGAATTGCGCTTAGACATGTACTGGGGGCCAATATTGATCTTTTAGGATCGGTGTTATACATTCCCGGCAGCCACTCCCAGTCAACAGTCTGGCAGCCACATTCTGGATTAGTTGTAGTTTCCGATTCAACTTCAAAGATAGCCCCACATAGAGCGTGTTGCAGAAGTCCAAGCGGGAGATAACCAAAAGCATGTAGCACACTGGCGCACAGGCAGGTAGTGTCAGAGGCGTAGCTAGCTGCTCCGGCATCCAGAGCGGCGGGGGCGGAGCAATACGCGCATGGGGGCGCTGTGGCGATCTGCCCAGGGGGTCAGCACAGCGAGGTGCCCATGGAGTCCGCCTGGCAGATGCAAGCCCCACGCTGCCATTTCAGGCAGCACGGGGCCCTGAGCTACTGCATCACTCCCAGGAGAGACACATAGCTCAGGCCAGGCCCCATGGTACGTGCCGCGCCCCGGTGGTGTGCCATTTTGTCACCCCCTCAGGGATGACACCCAGGGCGAGCCGCACCCCCCGCCCAACCTCGTGGGTGGGGTCTCAGCTAGCATACCAGAAGGAGCTGGTAGAGAGCTGCCTTGGACACAGAACTGACCTGTCCCTGCATGGACACCTGTGAGTCCAAAAGGACTCCCAGGCTGCACACCTGGTCCTTTAGTGACACAGTTACCCCATTCAGGACCAAGGTATCCCCCACACCTGCCCGCCCCCTGAACCCCAGAAACAGTACTTGTTTCTTGTAGGGATTCAGCCTCAATCTGTTGACCATCATGCACATATACAATGGTACCTCGGGTTACATACACTTCAGGTTACATACGCTTCAGGTTACAGACTCCGCTAACCCAGAAATAGTACCTTGGGTTAAGTACTTTGCTTCAGGATGAGAACAGAAATCGTGCTCCGGCGGCGCAGCGGCAGCAGGAGGCCCCATTAGCTAAAGTGGTGCTTCAGGTTAAGAATGGACCTCCGGAACGAATTAAGTACTTAACCCGAGGTACCACTGTACTCATTTTTGCAAGCCGTATAATGCATCCCATTCGATACATTGTTTTCCCAACTACTTTCCTAAAACAAAGATGATACCATAGGCAATATCCTGCTTTTGCATTTTCTCCCAGTAGAGGAGTTTGGATTTGGATTCTGGTGGTAATAATAATAATAATAATAATAATAATAATAATAATAATAATAATAATTTATTATTTATACCCCACCCATCTGGCTGGGTTTCCCTAGCCACTATGGGTGGCTCCCAACAGAATATTTAAAAAGCGGTAAAATATCAAACATTAAAGACTTCCCTAAGAAGTGAAGTTATAGGGAACCAGGCAGAGGGCCTTCTCGGTAGTGGCACCCACCCTGTGGAACACCCTCCCATCAGATGTCAAGGAAATAAACATCTATCTGGATTTTAAACAACATCTGAAGGCACAGGGGAGTTTTAAATGTTTGAATTTTTTGTGTTTTAATATTTTGTTGGAAGCTGCCAGATGGGAAATAGAAAATAATAATAATAATAATAATAATAATAATAATAATAATAATAATAATAGAAATTGCACCACATGCGGATCTGCAAATGTCAACAGGTGAAGCTTTCTGCAGCATAGAAATAAGCACTGTCACCTGCTAACCTCTGCAGGCCCAGGTGCTTGAAAGGCACACAACCACCAGGGGGTTGGTAAAGTAGCTGGCAATAATAATAATAATAATAATAATAATAATAATAATAATTTATTATTTATACCCCTCCCATCTGTCTGGGTCCCCCCAGCCACTCTGGGTGGCCTCCAACAAAACACTAAAAGACAATAACCTATTAAACATTAAAAGCTTCTCTAAACAGGGCTCCCTTTAGATGTCTTCTAAAAGTTTACTAGTTATTTTTCTCTTTGACATCTGATGGGAGGGCGTTCCACAGGGCGGGCGCCACTACCGAGAAGGCCCTCTCCCTGGTTCCCTGTAACCTCACTTCTCGCAGTGAGGGAACCGCCAGAAGGCCCTCAGCGCTGGACCTCAGTGTCCAGGCTGAATAATGGGGGTGGAGACGCTCCTTCAGGTATACTGGGCCGAGGCCGTTTAGGGCTTTAAAGGTCAGCACCAACACTTTGAATTGTGCTCGGAAACCCTCACACTGGGTTTTTTCTAGAAGTTTAAATAATATCTCATTCTTTGTTAGCAGGAGAGGGATTTGCACGCACTCACCCTTCCGCCACCTCTGGAAGCCATTGCCACAAAGCACATTATTCAGAGTCCTGCATTCCATTCAGTCCAGATCTGCAAAATGGAGGACAAAGGGATGACTTTGTTGCTTGCCTACTGCAGACAGTGGAAGTATCTTTGAGGCAGGCTCTGAACTGGCCAAAGGAAAAGAGAGAGAGAGAGAGAGAGAGAGAGAGAGAGAGAGAAAGAGCAACTCATGAAAAGCTGAAGTGTGTGCTTGTGGGCAAACGTTGCTATGGAGTGGTGCGAACCTTCACCAGAAATAACCCGCAGGGCTTGTCATAAAAAAGACCAGTGTGCTGCTTCGCCCATGTTTGGTCGTGGATGCTAAAAATGTGCCCTATCAATAAACCAGCAGCAAAGCCATCCCATTCTTCTGCACACAGCTAGATGGATCTTCTTGCCGCACTGAATTTAAACAAGCGAGCTGTTCTGCCAAGGCTTAGAAATAACCATAGCACTTGCTGAGTGCAGCTGCCTTTGATAGGACATCAAGCCAATGTGTGGTTTGGGCCTCCTATTTTTATCATCCCTTGCAGCCTGTCATTAAGATGTCCCCATTTAACTCATGACGCCCCTGGCAAGGAGACGGCCAGCTCCAAATTCTGGAACCAGAGGGCTTTGCTCACTTCCGACGCTGTGAGAGAGGGTCGGAAACTAAATAAATACCTTTTAACTTTGGCTCCAGTGTGCTCCCACCCCTGGTGTTTGATGCTGAATATACATGACATTAAGCCACCATCCATATCTATCCCGGAGTTTCTTGTGGTGTGCTGCTGTTTGATGCGTTTTCCCACAACCCATCCGATTTGAATGCAAACTACTTCGAGCGCACGTTAGATTCAGGTGCGGACAAGCCCTGTGCCAACACGCACACGCTGATAGCAGAGATTGACTCAGGTCAATCTGAGAAAGCTGAACTTGGCAAGAGGGCATCTCTCAGTGAGTTCTGGACAGGGGCCCATGTCTGCCAACTCGCCAGAGAAAAAATGGCCTGGTTTGTTTTGTTAGCTTGTTTTTAGGTCAGTTGCTAGAAAACAAGGAGCAAAGCTGTTATTATTATTTTTTCTGCCCCAGCCTTTTTTTAAAAAGCTATACACTTTAGGTCAGCGGTAGGGAATCTGTCCCAGCCTCGGAGCTGCATTCCTTTCTATGCAATCTCTTGAGGGCCACAAGGCAGATGCAAACTTTTGTGCAGAGGCATCACCTTGCCAACAAAAGTCCGTATAGTTAAAGCTATGGTTTTCCCAGTAGTGATGTATGGAAGTGAGAGCTGGACCATAAAGAAGGCTGATCGCCGAAGAATTGATGCTTTTGAATTATGGTGCTGGAGGAGACTCTTGAGAGTCCCATGGACTGCAAGAAGATCAAACCTCTCCATTCTTCAGGAAATCAGCCCTGAGTGCTCACTGGAAGGACAGATTGTGAAGCTGAGGCTCCAATACTTTGGCCACCTCATGAGAAGAGAAGACTCCCTGGAAAAGACCCTGATGTTGGGAAAGATGGAGGGCACAAGGAGAAGGGGACGATGAAGGACGAGATGGTTGGACAGTGTTCTGGAAGCTACCAGCATGAGTTTGACCAAACTGCGGGAGGCAGTGGAAGACAGGAGTGCCTGGCGTGCTCCGGTCCATGGGGTCACGAAGAGTCGGACATGACTAAATGACTAAACAACAGCAACATGCCCCTGGATCCATAATGAACTGCTCAGCCCTTTTGTATCCAATCTGGCAGCCCCCACCACAGGTATCAGAAATTTTGATTTCATGAGTCTGCAGCTTAATATCAGGCTGTGCTCACCACCTCTGGAACCACCCATTAATTCTGGACTCTGCTCTGGAATTTGTAGTTATGTGTAAGGGAGAGCGCTTCTGGGCATGTGCAGAGTGTGCTTCCAAAACAATGGAACAAGCCCACAGCCAGCAACAGTACATTGCATATTAGGGAGCATGACTTCCAGGTTAGACGGCACAGCTTCTAGGCAGCAGTGGACTGGCTATTATTTTGATCTGATCAGCATATATGGGAGTATTTGCACATTGCTGAGTGCTGTGGTGCTGATAGGCATGAAACCATCTTTTTTTCTGGGTTGAAAGTGTCCCTTTGGCCTGTAAGAATAATGGAACAGTGTATTCTGCTGCTAGATCAAAATAAATGCATTAGGTGATTTCCAGTGTTAGTCACAGAGTAGACCTATTAAAATCAGTGGAATTAAATCCATTAAGTTCAGTGGGCCTGCTGTATGACTTAGTTGGCTTAGTGTTGCTAGTGTTTTACACTTGCCAAAAAGATGTGATAGGAAAGACCTCCCCACTCCCTGGGCATAGTGTGCATAGCATTGACAATTTGTGTTAAGTTGTAGGTGAACATATCAGACGACACAGCGATTCTTCAAACAGCTCTTGTTTATTCACAGGCCAGAAAAGAACTGAACTGAAGGGTTCAGCCAGCCTGCTTATATTGAGCTCCACTAGAACGCAACAGTAACCATTTTCTGTAACTATCCAATCACTGAACGTCACTTTCGACCCCTTATTTGCATATGTGGACCTGAGTGAAAACTATCTACAGTATCCCCCTGCTGGCCCAGGGTGAGAACTTCAGTACATAACAATTTGAAAGTATTTTTTTCTGGGGGTACTCAAGGGCACTTTTTATTCTAGAAGAAAAGCGCTGCTTATTATACACCATCCTCCATGCTCTCAACAGTTAAGACAGCACTCTGTGTGCCCCCTGGGTTGTTTTTTGTTCTCTCCCTTCTTTAGAGTCCCTCCACAAAGTTGTTCTGTTCTTTTTGCAAAGCTTGGGGTTCCCCCAAGTCTGCTGTCACTGCCCTCTTGTGCCGCTGCTTTGGCTACATTAGGATAAGCCCTCCGAGAATGAGTTTGTTATTATCATTACCACATTAAGAGGGTCTGTGGAATCACTAACCATCGTGAACCTGCGTTTGGTGGCATCTTTATGGGAATTGTACCATGTCATTTTTGTAATTCATAGACATTACAGTGGTATCTCGGGTTAAGAACTTAATTCGTTCCGGAGGTCCATTCTTATCCTGAAACTGTTCTTAACCTGAGATACCACTTTAACTAATGGGGCCTTCCGCTGCCGCCGCGCCGCCGGAGCACGATTTCTGTTCTCATCCTGAAGCAAAGTTCTTAACCCGAGGTACTATTTCTGGGTTAGCGGAGTCTGAAACCTGAAGCGTATGTAACCTGAAGCGTATGTAACCCGAGGTACCGCTGTAGTTGGTCAAGGAAGCTGTGGACTCAAAAAGGTTGAAAACCTTTGGAATAGGTTGTTGGCATCCGTCTGTCTAGAGAGGTAATGGAGCGTGCCTCTGAGGGTTAAGTCAAACCACAGCATTAGCAGCAGCACCAAAGTGACCTTTGCTGGGTGCAAGCCTGGGCGGTTCTTAACCCAAGGTACCACTGTACATTCTTCCTGCGGCACCCCTGTAGGGCTCAGGAGCCCAGTTATGTCACCCCTTGTCTGCAGAGCTGGCAGCCCCCCACCTCCACCCTCAGTGGAGTGTTCCTTCAGCCTCCTTTATCCCCTCTCCTTGGGAATCCCCTGGGCCTCCTCACACTACCCTATGGGGCACCATTTGCCTGGGGAGCTTGTAGCCAGGTGGCTGCATCTAACAGCTGTGCAAGCCTTTGGGAGGCAGAGACAGCAGAGGGCATCAGGGCAAGGATGGGAGGAAAGAGGGACAGAGGCCAGTGTTGCCCGTGGCACCCATGCCCACCATTCAAGGCACCCCAGGATACCACGGCACACTGGCTGAAAACCACTGACCTATTCACTCAGCATTTCCTAACGAGGGAATCTTCCCTCCATCCGCAAAGGCGGGTCTCTTTTGGAGCGCTCTCATTGGATCCCTACGCGCCAGCCACGTGCGCAAGGGGATTCCGGGCTCGCTTTGGGGAAACAAAGCTTCCCTTGGCGGCTGCGCCCTGTTAGGGCATTTGCGCGGCGACGCCACCGAAAGCAGGGCGCGGCGCACGCTTCTTAAGTACGCACTTGCAGGGCTGGTGCGATCCTGCGCGGGCTTCCTCGAGAGTAAGCCCCTTTCTCAGAGGGACTTACTTCCGAGTAAACCCACGCATAGGGGTGTGGCGCGTGCTTTTGCGCCGTCTTTTCCTCCTCCACCCGCCAGACTTGCACACCTCTCCTCCTTTTTTTCCTGCCCCAGGAGATTCGAGTACCGGGGCGGGGGAAAAGAAGGAAGAGGCGGGCTGGGCTGGGGAATCGATCAATAATCGGACGCCGGAATCAAGGCACGAGGCCCCTTGTCTAGCGTTGCGCTTTAACGGTGGAATCCTGTGTCCGTTCCAATGAACTCAAGAGGATTGCCATCAAACTTTTAAAGAGCGGGGGCAGAGAATGAATGGGGGCAGATCCTGTAGTCTTAAGGGAGTAAGCCACCCTATTTCCATGACTGTGATTTCTTTTAACCCTGATTTTTAAATTGCTTGCAACCTGCCCTGCTGCCTTAACAGCGGCAACAACGATAAGAATAAGAAGAATACACTGTATCCGCCTGTCTGGCCTAGGGTTCGTTGCCAGAGGCACAACTCTTCCACCCGTCGCCATGCAGTCGCGGCGCTGCAATGCGTTGTCTTCAAGCTGAATTCCTGCTTCTGGTGGGAAGAGTTGTCCCGGGATCTTTGCCCCGGGACCTGATCCTTTAAAAGCGATCTTTACCTTTAGGCCAGAAAGCCACCATGCACGTTGTGTGTGCGCGTAAAAATCCCGAGAAAGGCAGAGTGGGAAGGGTCGATGGAAAGGAGGAGAGGGTTGGAACCGGATCCGTATAGTTTGCAAAGCGACGCGAGGAAAAGGAAATAGCGCGAATCAGCGCCGAATTGTGAGAGCGAAGAGAGCAACGGTGCAATTGGAAGCTGGGGGTGAAACCACTGGGGGTGGGCGGGCTGGAAAACGGGGTGTATTTGTGTAGTTAGGCGTTAGAAAACCTAGACCACGAAGGCGGCAGGTGTTCCCCGCACTCCTCGTTGGCGGAAAAGCCGGGGAGCTGCGCCGTCTGGGAGAATTCGAAGTGAAACCGGACCGGCTGCAAACTCTGGAGCAGGTGCGGAGGCGCAGCCGCCGGTGTTCCCCGAGGCCCCTCATTGATCATGGCTCCGTTTGCGTGGCTTTTTCCCGGACCCCCCCTCCCCACCCCGGGGGGGGGGGGGACTCATCCTGGCCCCTGCTTCTTCCCAGGCGGCGGGAAAGGAGCTTAGCGCAGTAGACCAAAGTCCAGAAGCAGCCGGCTCTTGCGCGTGGAGAAGCGGAGCGACCCGGGAGCGCTCTGCAACTTGCAGTCCCACGGTGGCGGGACTGATTCACTTCGGATCCGCCCGCCGTCGAGGTATCGAGATGGGTGTTTCGAGGGCGGGGGGAAGGAGCCACAGACCCCTCCCTCCCTCTCACCCGGTTGCCACCCGTTTTGGCTTGCAGGGCTCCTGCTGCACTTGAGATGGGCCAGGAGGGGAGGGGTCTCTACCGTCGGGGACAAGGCTCGGGGCTCAGGTTACAGCTCAGCTGGGGGGCAGGGGGGGGGGGACGGGGACCTGGGCATATACGCTGGCTGCTAGAAGGCAGAGGGGAGCATAAAGCCGCGGTGCCTCAGCCCGGAGCACACGACGGCAGCAGCAGAGGGACTTTCTGCTGGGCCTCCGGGGGGGACTTTGGATTCTCCTGCTGTTTCCAAAGAAAAGGGAGGATCGGCTGCATGAAGGCTCGGTAGCCACTGGGGGAACTACCATCACCACCTTTTCCTCCTCCACCACCACCATCACCTCCCTCCTCCCCGCAAAGGTCCTGCATGTCTAACATTTAGACATGTTCAGCTTTGTGGATTCAAGGACTCTAGTGCTCCTAGCAGCCACGCAAGTCATTTTATTAGCAGTTGTCAAATGTCAGGATGAGGATATACGTAAGTTGCACCGTTCTTCTTCTCCATCTTCTTCTTCTTCTCCTGCTGCTGCTCCTCCTTCTGAAAGAGGGCGAAAAGAAAACCTATCCGGATGAGGTGGGGAAATAACAGGGAGGGGAGAGGTGTTTAAAAAGAAAGATCTGGAGCAAAGACCGAGAGTTTGAGGGTTTGCACAATTAAACTTTCTGTTCCGAGTTGGCCTTCCTGTGCTTGGATTTCTCTCCTTTGCTCACCAGATTCTTTCCTTCCCATAAAAAGCTTCTCTCCATCATCTCCTTTGGTATGAGATACTGGTATGCCTGTTGAGGGGGAGGCTGCACTGTGGTGCCTGCTTGGTCGAGAAGAGAGCTCCGCTTACCACAATCCCAGGGTTTTCCCATTTCTTCTGCCATTGGCCTTTCAGGGTGGGGGATAAGGTTACTTAAAGAGCCGGCCAAACCATTATATTCCACCCAGGACTCTATCCCCCACAACCCCCCTAAGTCAGAAAGACAGAGCTCACCCGAAAGTGGTGGAAATGCACTTTCTGCCTGTGGTGGCCGCGAAAGAGTTAACTGAATGTGGTGGCGATGGGTTCAAAAGGGGATCCAGACAAAAGAGAACATTGGGGTTAGACAAGCAAGACTCTTTGCCTTCTCTCCCCCCCTTTTTTTCTCTTTTTTTTACAAAGAAAGATCTTTGTGCAGAAAAAATCTGTCCTCCCCTTTTGCTCCCTCCCCCAATTCAGTTAGGGATGTGGAGTAAGGTGCAGATGGAGATCCCAGGGAATTTGATAGCTAACAGATTTTTTTGTTGTTGTTGAAAGGAGCAGAAGGGAAAATCCCCCCCCCAACTCAAGAGGCCACCTGAAGGGTGCAAAGCATTCCAGAGACACATCAGTCTAGTTTGCTCTGTTCTCTCCATCTCTCTCCCCCTCTCCTACCTCCCCCCCCCCCAATATATGCATGAACAGCACATGCATGCAAAATTTAAACCCAGGGAAAAAATGGTTTCTCTTAAATTAGGTGGTGGAAGATACAGTAGTTTCTTCCTTGTGGCAATGTCCTTTCCCTGCTCCCCCCATTCACATTGCATATATATATTAGAATATATATATATTCTAATGAATTACAAAATAATCGCAAAATGTGATACTACGAAAGACTGCAACCATACAGTCAGGGCTGTCCCTCCCCCCCTACCCAGAAAGCTTTTGTTGTCTGGGATATTATTCAGGGATGGAAGACGGAAACTTTATTAGGTAGAAAGAACTTTTTTTCCTTTTTTTAAAAAAAGCTCATTTCTTTGGGTAGGTTCCCTATTGCTCGAATTCCACGCCTGCCTCCGTATGCTCCAGACTGTAAATCAATTGCAGGGAATAGAGCTCGAAAAGCAGGGTGAGGGTGGAGGGAGGCCTCTTGCTTTGGATCACAGGCCATGCTTTATTTTTCTCAGCTCGAGCTTCCAGAAAAAGAAGGGGGGAAAAGACAGGGGGAGGCCAAGGAGTTGAATTCCTTTTTGCTCATGTGGAGCAAATCTCTGCAGTTGAGTTTTCCAAGTTAGTAGCAGAAAGGGCCAGTTGCGGGAGGTGGGGCCGTGTACCTGCTAGGGGCAGCCAAGCAGCGGTGGTGTCACCAGTTCTGGTTTTTTCCCCATTCATCCTCTGTGAGAAGATTACTGGTAAGGCTCTGCCCCATGACCAGCCTCCCCTAGGAAGGGTTCTGGGTTCAGCCATGAGCTGGGGTGCCCTGTGGAGAGTTGTCCTTGACCATCTCTTTGGTAGGTGCTGTGTTATGTCAGTCAGGTACCCTTGCTTCTGTTTAAAGTTTAGACAATTGTGATCAGCTGGCCTGACTGCACAGCAGTGCAGCTTAGCACATCCATTTCCCCTTCATTGTGTCCAGCGATTTCAGGTCAAGCGTTGAATTTCAGAGGTGTGTGGGCAAGTAAGGGAGCGCAGATATCGCCCTTCACCTTTTTAAAAAGGACCTATTGTTGCATTCTTATGAGCTAAGGAGAGAGTGGATTTGCCTATAGCGTTGCTTTTTCACTCACTGTTACCTTAGCACGCCTTTTGGGAGTCTCGCCTTGTATTTATGTCTTTTATTTTATTTTTAAAGTGTGCTCCCAGGTCAGGGAGCGAGCTCAATTCCCGCTCTATGAACATTTGTTTGCCTTTGGCGGCAATAGCTTCCAGATGCTGAAATGCTGCCCATATTTATTTAAACTAGTCCCTAACTGAGCCATGTGAATCGCGCTCTGTGTGCACTCGAGAAAAGCCCCATTCATGAGTGCGTGGGTCCCTTGGGCTCCTGCAGGCTCCCCCTGCTCAGGGCACAATAAGCCCCCTGTCATTTTGCTGGTGCTGTCAAGCCTTCACTAGGATGTGTTTTAGAAAGTGGGGGGTGGGGGTGGGGAAGAGGAAAGCATGTGCCAAAGGGGCACATTTTTAATGGGTTTCTAGTGACCTCTTCCCTACCACGATCATTTCTATTTAAGTCTCCTAATGGGGGATAAACATGGTCAGTTCTTCTGATTAGAGCACCGGGGTTTCTGCCATCTATTACTCGTGCCTTGCAGTTCCAAAATGCACCCCCCCTTGCCAACTTCAAGATCTCACATCAATTTTGTCTACTGCTGCTTAAAAAAACCTAAACCACTCGCTCCTTTTTAATTGGAAAAACAGCTTTAGTCCTCTTCTGCACATACAGAGAGTCAGATAGGGTCGTTGCTCTTTCTTGGGCGCACTCTGCTGTCTGTGTCCCAGATGAGAAGCATTTTAAAAGGGTCTCTATCCTCACCCCTTCCCCACGATTGCCAGGTGGCGGCAGTTTCCATTTTGGCCAGAGGTTACAAACCTGAATCGACTATGTGGCCTAGTATAACGCTGTTCTGACTAAGAAATGGCTGATCGGTTTGAATTTCTTGCACACCAGAAGTGCACCCAAGAATTCAAGCTGCAGAGCTAGTAGTGCCAGACCAGGCTCAAGCATGTAGGCCTTCGGGAGACTTTTTAAACACCAGATTTTTTTTTGTTTGGGACACTTGTTCTCCTCTGCATCCCCATCATCTGCCAATTCAGCATTCTTGCTGCTGTGGACAGAGGTGTGTATGACAACTGTTAAAAGATGCGCTGAAGTTGAGGCCGAGGCAGAATTGGGCCTAGAATTTGCCAGATGCCCTCTCTGAAAGTGGCATTCCACACGCTGTGCATCCAGGCAGAGTGGCACAGCGGGCAGAGTGTTTCACTCTGCGACAGAGCCAGGTTCAAAATCCTGTTCATCTCTCAGAGAGGCAACTAGGGGGCGAGTAGCTATGACCCTTGCCTAGCCCTTACCTCACTGAGAATTACCTCACAAAGGGTTTGTTGTGAGGAGCAAGCAAAGTAAAGCTATGTCCTGCCTGGAGCTCCAGAGATCTTATAGGAGGAAAACCTCCATGATTCTACAGCAGGGGTGCAGAAGAGCCCCTGGGCCTACAGACATTGTTGGACTACGACTCCCATCATCCTTTATCACCATAAGGGGCCATGCTAGTTTGGGCTGTTGAGAAGGTCACAGGCTCCCCATCCCTGTTCTGTAGTGTCCTGGTAAAGGCTCTCAAACCAACATTGTGAGAACTGAGGGGTCTTTGTGTGTTTGTATGTGTGTGTGTGTGAGAGAGAGAGAGAGAGCACATTACTAAGCCCCCCCCCTTTTTTTTGCTTCTGGATAACACTGCCAAAATATCATAAATCTGGGGAAGATGGACAGATGTCCTTGAATGGAGCCAGTCTGGATCAGAAGAGGCCACCTTTGTGTTCATTATTTAGGATTGCTATAACCAATGCTGATGTTATGACCCTGTTTCTTTCTCTCTCCCCTCCTTTCTGGTTCTTTTTCCCTTTTCCCTTTTTTTGACTCTTTTGTCCCCCTACCCTGCTCTTTCCCTCCCCTTCTGGCACAGAGGAGGCAGGCAGCTGTGTACAGAGTGGGCAGAGGTATAGTGATAAAGATGTGTGGAAACCTGAGCCCTGCCGGATCTGTGTCTGTGATACCGGGACTATCCTCTGCGACGACATAATCTGCGAAGAACCGAGAGACTGTCCCAACCCTGAGATAGGCTTCGGAGAGTGTTGCCCCACCTGCCCAACTGACCAGCCTGCCACCAGTGGTCGTAATTTATTTATTTCCATTCCATATAAATAAATTACTTGAGAGATAACAGCAAAAAAAAAAAAAAAGGGGGGGGGTGTTTCCTAAAGGCCATGGATGCAAACCACAAAAAGCTCTGCAGCATCCATGGCAACTGCTAGGAAAGGCTACTTCTCATAGTTGGTAAAGCAGTTTCATGTGCAGAAAATACGTCTTATCTTATTTGAGTCATAGTTTACGTGAAGGAACTTAGATGGGTAGCAGTATTGACAAAAGATTAACTTGTCCATGTAAGCAAGCCCATAAAATAGGTAGCCCACAGTTGTTTACTTAGCAGAGTGTCTCTGTGTTTGTGACACACTGATGGGCTAAAAGGAGAAAAAAAATCTGCCACTTTACAGAGCATTTCCTGTCTGGTCCCCTGGAGAAAAGTTTCACTCCTTAGAAGTGACCAGATAAATGGTTTATTTTTATTTTTAAAAGGCTGGTCTGGTAAAGTACCAGATCCTCAGACATGCAGCCTTGAATCAAGCTTTTCTGTGGCCCACTTGCCATCGCTGTATATATTTTTGTGAGCACGAAGGAAATGAGAAGAGCATTGCAGTGCTTAAGTATATGATACTGTGTCTTCCCCCCAACTGCACCGTGTTTAGCTGTGATTTCCGTGTCAGAAATTACAGGGTGAGCTGGACAAGGACAGTTCCTTTACAGTTTCACTCGGATGAGAAAGGTCTCATTAAACCACCAAATTAAACCTTTCCCCCCTTAATGGGGTCTTTTAAACGTGACTTGTCCCATCCTAAACACATTAGGGGCATGTAAAGCTCCACTTAAATCAGTGGGATTTGCACAAACTTTATTGTGTGCAATCCAGAGAACGCTAAATACAGTAGTGATAATAAGAAGGTTGATGGTAAATTATAGTGCTTTAAAATAAGTGCCTCCAGTACATCCCCCCCACCCAGTTATAATGCACCCAAGTCCTACTGAAAACAATGGAATTTGAGCGTTTCTTAATCCCATTAATGTCAACGTGACTTTGGCATGCCTGCTTTTTCAGGATTGCAACCATTCTGCATTGCTCTTCAGCCATTTCCATTTCATGTGCTGGCCAGAGATGTGAAAAAACCTCTTGCAGAGTGTAGGCTTTGGAGCTAGTAGGAGTGAAACACTATCCTCATTTTTGGGGAACCAGCTGCAGTGTAAAACTATGGAAGATGTTGGCAGATACACCCCCAACCACGTTTTACTCCCTCTACTCTTGCAGCCCCTTGATGCTACTGCCTTAAGGGACTCTGAGATTTTATTTTATTTTTTAAATAAAAAGAACCAGCAGCTCAAGATTTAGCCTTGTGAGAAAATAGACAGTCAGGAAGCGAGGGGGTGGGGGCCAGCTTTCATACCTGAGATATTGGGGGTGATTAATAGTGCTTTGCTATGTCTCAAAAGTGCTGCCCAGGAGGCATGGTTAGCAAAGTGACTGTGATTTTTAGTTGGTGCAAGGAAAGAATCCAGCATTATTTCAGGTTCCAAAAACGGTGTTCTTTTTGTATGTGTGTGTAATGTGACCGCCTTCGCTCTATCCCAGGAGTCATGTTACAATTAGAAGTGGCCTTTTTTAACCCTTTTACCTTTGAGGCTCCTCTGCTTCAAAAAGTAAAACAAATGACAGTGTGAGGCAGCCGGAATGAGTAAAGGGTTGAGCCTTGCAAAAGTTAACTGTGTCCCTTCCGCAATGTTTATTTGCTGTTAAGCTGAATGTGGCTTGTAACTTCTGCATTTTGTGTCACTCTTCCTTTTTTAAAAAAATGAAACAAAACATGAAAAGCATGCTTTCCTCTAAAACTTGTTGTTCTGTGCACATTTGTGATGGCTTAACAGATTGATCCTAATCATGCTTGATTGGCGACGAGTCCAACTGATTCGTAATTTCGGTGAGGATTTTCTTCCAAGGAAGTGAGCTTAGGTTTGGAATCTGTCTCACATCTCTCAGTGAGATTTGCAGCTGCAACCTGGGCACATTTGTTTGGAAGAAACTCCCACTAAGTTCTGTAGGACTTAGTCCCAAATATGTCTGCATAGGATTGCAGCCTTAGGCATGCGTACTTGTGTGCAGGATCATGGCCGAATGTGCGCTGCTGCTGCTGCTTTGATAAACAGAACACTTAATTCCAGTGGGGCAAAATGGAATTAAACTGAGTGCTCCTGCAGTATGGCTTTGAACATGCAGCGATTGGTTTGGAATCTTATTATTCCGCCTGTGCTTTCCTGCTCTGCCACTTTGCATGGGGCTTTCGTTCCAAGTGTAAAAGTCCTGTGCCTATAATTTTCCTGGGGCAGCAGTATCTCCAGCACAGCGGATGGGTTTAGAAAAGCACAGCATCTCCTCACCACCACCATCGAGTCACAGAGCCTCTTCCCTTATCTTCCTGCCCGCCTTGTCTTAGTGTGTGCATCTCATGCGTACGGCTGAAGGTAGTATAATGCTCATAAGATTTATGGCGACATGGTTCTAATGCTTTCTTTCTCTCCCCTCCCCCCGTTTTTTCTTATCAGGGCAACCTGGCCCCAAGGTGAGGCAACTGAATGCTTTATTTAATTGCCCCCCAGGGGGTGCCAAATTTTACTTGTGGCGTCAGCTCCTGTTGCCTTTGACAGCTATCTGACCTGTAGATTTCTTTCATAGTTTCAGTATTTCGACTCTTGCCTTTGCTTTTCTTAAAAAGGTGGCGTATCAGTGGAGGGCATTAACAGGGCAATAATTCTTACCGCTTAAGATGTCCTAAAATGATTTGCCTGCTGATTTCTGCATATCGAGATGCTGTCTAAGGCACAGGAACATGTCAAGTCGGCTGCGCTGTCAGTCCCTTGCTGCACACATTCATTTGGCATATAGAATGTACCTCATTTCCTGTCCCCCGCGAAGAACAGAAGGAAATCTGGAGAAGCCAGTGGAGCTACTGCAACAGATGGTTATTGTGAATTATTGCAGAGCCGAGCTGTCTCATGGGCATGAAATGTGAACGGCAGTTCTCATATCCCAGACCTAGTGAAAAAGCCGAAATGTTTCCTTAACTTAAAAGCAATGAATACTTCCATTGACTTAAATAAGGCCATTCAAAACTTAGGCTAAGTTTATGCATACCTCTTGTGCAAAATTGGGGCCCAGATGTTCTTTACCCCTTTCAAGTACACAGGCCTGCTTACAGTTGCACAGTGTTTCAGGCAGGGAGTCTAGATAGAATGTCAACATTGTGCATGAGTTGAACACAGGGCATCATTTGTGTGTAGGGGAAGCCTGGCTTTGGTGTTTTGTTCCGTTGTCCTGTTAAACCTTGTGCACACTTTGCATTTTGCAGGGACAAAAAGGAGAACCTGGCGATATTAAAGATGTAAGTGCTACACTTTCTGTGTCCACCTTCCTCATCCCTTGAATGCTGTCAAAACAAAATGTGCTTCCAACATAACCAGCTTTTTCTTTCTCTCTTTCTCGCTCTTTCCTGTCCAGGTTGTAGGACCAAGAGGACCCCCTGGACCACAGGTAGGGAACTGAGCTCCTCTGCTGCAATATTTTAATGTTTTGGAGGAAAATGTTCACCAAAATATCTAACTGAGTCTCTTGTCTCCACCTGGTTTAGGGACCTTCAGGTGAACAAGGACCAAGGGGAGAACGCGGAGATAAAGGAGAGAAGGTAATGCCAACTTCTCACACATTGGGCAGAGGATTAAGATGGAGATCCTATGCCATAGCTGTCAACATTTCCCTTTTTTAAAGGGAAATTCCCTTATTCCAAATAGGATTCCTCGCAAGAAAAGGGAAAAGTTGACAGCTATGTCCTATGCATGCGTTCCAGGGAGCGAGTCCCTTTGTACACCATGGGACTTACTCTTCAGGAAACATGTATAGGATTGCATTGTACATCACGACTGAAAGCACCTGACTTCCATTCTCAAGTCTTGGCTTTGCTAGTTTTTAAAATATCAAACCTGTCATATCTTCAAGTCAGGGGCATCTTGATGATGATTTACACACATTAAAGTGTTGATTTTGGAAAGTTAGTTGTAGAAGGTACAAGATGAGCACTTAATAGTCTGTTTTTTTTGTGCCTAGGTGAGTCAGGGAGTAAGGTTTCAGTGTTTTTTCAAACGAGAATGAGTGATGAAATGGTTAGTGTTGGATTAGGACTGGGAAGAACTGGGTTCAAGTTCCCCTCACCCATGAAACTTACTGCCTGACCTTTGACCAGTTGCTATCATTCAGTCTAGCATTCCTCATAAGGTTTTTGTGGTGGTAAAATTTTGGGGGGAGAGGCGGGAGTGGAGCATGGTGGGAGAGGATCGTCAGTGCCACCCTGAGCAATGTACCTGGAGTATTAAATATAAGATTTGTACCTGTGAGAATAAAGCATGCTGTTGTGTGCAGTCTTGTAAACCAATCTGCAAAAGTTGCATGCCCGCACAGTTGCTTTACTGCCTCAACTTCCCACGGACAACTATGATGGCTCTTTGTGGTACGTCGAAGGTCTGAACTCGTTTCTGAATTCATAAGAGCTTTTCTGCCTTGTCACCTGGAAACAATGCTTGCTCACCATAGGCAACTAGGCAAATATTTTTGGAGGAATTCAGCATTGTGCTATGCTGATCATTCCATCACTGCAAGGCGGAACAATTTCCCCTCTTCTCTCCACCCTAGGGAGGAAGTACAGTAGTACTTTGTTTTGAGTCTGTCCCGTTTAGGGTCCTTTTCGTCCAACATCCGCGGCAAACCCGGAAGTACTGGAATGGGTTACTTCCGGGTTTGCTGCTTGCGCATGCACAGAAGCGCTAAATCGCGCCTCGCGCATGCGCAGAGCAGCACTTTGTCAAGCGTTCCTTTCGTCGAGCGTCCGGGGCTGTAGTATTCTTTTGTACATCTTTGTTCCTTGGCTGTCTCTGTTGAATGGATAGGGCCATCCCCAGCATGTGAAACAAGTCCCTGTGCGCATCACATTTTTGGTCGGAGAACATGTTTGTATTTTAGGGTGACTCAATAGGCCCATAGTTTTCAGGTCATGAGAAGTAATAGTTCAACTTTGCTCTGTGCCAGCCTCATCTAAACGACTGCACCCAATGTTGGGTACTTTAAGAAGGAGGTAGACAAATTGGAAATGGGTTCAGAGGATGGCAGCAAAGGCGATGAGGGGGTGGAAATCACATAGAAGGAGGCAAAGGGTTGTTCTCTGCTGCCCCAAAGGGCAAGACTAGGAACACATCTGCACTATACATTTAAAGCAGCATCATACCACTTTAAAACAGTCAAGGCTTCTCCCAAAGAATCATGGGAACTGTGGCTTGTTCAGGGTGCTAGGAGACCCCTGTTCACCTCACAGGGCCTACAGATCCTCAGAGTTCCCTGGGAAGAACAATTGACTGTTAAACCACTCTGCAATCTAATAGGATTATGTTACAGGGGAGTAGATTCTGCTAATGGTCACAGCAGTCTGACAGTGGAACCAGCTCCAGGTTCGGTAGGTGGGCTCTCTCTTGCTGGAGATATTCCTGCAGAGGCAGGAGAGAGACACCTGTCAGGTAGTGAGAGGGGCTCTAGCTTTGAATTCAGTGTATTGGGCAGGGGCTTAAACTAGAAGTTTCTAAAATCAGTCTTTTTCAATTTTAAAGAAGAAAGGAGCTTCCCAAAGCAGTTTATGCAAATGCACACAACCGAAGGGTCCATTAGGGCCATCTCCTGCATCCTAAATAGGTTTCCCCCCTAGAAAATCTGATTGTTGTGCGATCATAAGTATACACAGGCCACAGATTGCTAAAGCAGAGCAGTAGCATGTACTGGCATCACTGCTGAGCATTTTTACATTTGTGAGCGTAACAGTTATTTGGACTGGGCTGTTAATACACAGATGAAATTAACAGAGAAGACTTAGCAATATTTTAAGCCCACAATTCTATGAACCCTCAGGCCAACTCGGTGAGATTTACTTTTGAGTAGACGTGTCTAGATTCGGACTGTATAAGATCAGTGGCGTAGCGTGGGGGGTGCAGGGGGGCCCGGCCGCACCGGGCGCAACATCTGGGGGGTAGGGGGCGCAAATTACTTGCCTTGCCCCGGGTGCTGACAACCCACGCTACGCCACTGTATAAGATGCATGATACCAATTATGAGGGTTAATTGAACCGTGTGCCATTGCTGTTTTAAAACATGATTTTCCCTGTGTAATCTTGGATGAGATGATATAGTGGTTTATGATCTGACTTCCTTGGGGCGTTTTTCTTCCTTTTTTAAAATAGGGTGCTCCTGGACCACGTGGCAGAGATGGCGAACCTGGTACACCTGGCAACCCTGGGCCTCCTGGACCTCCTGGACCTCCAGGTCCCCCTGGCCTTGGTGGAGTGAGTATCTGCTTGATTCACACACCCCCCACACACAAACACACACACACATTTCATGTGTGGTTACAGAATGAAAAGAGCTCTTTCACTGTGCTACCTACCAAGAATTCCTGGTGTTCTAACTCTGCAATAAGCCTTAATTCAGTTCAGCATGCATAATATGCTACCTAAAAAATGCCACATATTCAGAATACAACAGACTGCTGGGTTTTCAATGGCCTAGATTGCCTTCTTTTGCCATTAGAGTTGTGGTTTTCAAACCTTGTTCTGGGAGGGTCCTCTGGAAATACCCACAATAACATGCGTTTCTGCAACAAGTCAGAATCCCTTGAAACACTGTCTAACTCTTCACTGCCAAGCTTATTTTGCCAGAAGTCATCTGCAAGGGAGTGTTGGGTATTCTCTAGAGAAACGCCACCACTATCTCTGAGTGGTGCGAGATTCATGGGGTTCCAGGCATTTACCCAGGCATTTGTGTTTCCTTTTGAATGAGGTACAGTGGAGATTGTAGTGTCTTTATTTTATTTTATTTTTATTTTTTATTTATACCCCACCCTTCCCGGTTCAAGAACTGGGCTCAGGGTGGCTAACAACAAATTTAAAACACTTAATTATAATAGCAGCATAAAATACAGTATAAAAACATTATTAACAATAAAATTCAAAAATCAGATAATCCCCAGGGCTAGCTGGCTGAATTGGTCCTACGTGGGCCAGCGAGGAGGCCAGGGGAGAATTAGCTGTGGGGTCTCAAAGCGGGTGATCTTCATAAAAGGGGGAGGGGCAAGGAAGAGAAAAAATCAGGCTGAATTCAAATTAAAGGCCAGGTGGAATTGCTCTGTCTTACAGGCCCGACGGAAGGAGGTTAAATCCTGAAGGGCCCTAGTCTCATGGGACAGAGCATTCCACCGGGTCGGAGCCATGACTGAAAAGGCCCTGGCCCTGGTGGAGGATAGTCTGACTTCCTTAGGGCCCAGGACCTCTAAACTATGGTCATTCATGGACCTTAAGGTCCTCTGCGGGGCAGACCAGGAGAGGCGGTCCCATAGTTACAAGGGCCTTATGGCACATGCTTTATTTAAACATATGTACAACCTGAGCCTATGATAGAGGGGTTCACAGCATTGACACCCCAAGTGGGTCTTGCTTCTCTATAGCCACAGAAATCAGGCATCTCTTTCTTTCATAGGCTTCAGCCTGCTTCTTCCTCCAGGTTCTAGCTTACCCTTATACAACTCAATTCTGGCCTTTGTCTTTTCTAACAAATAGTGAGTTGAGGGAGCCCCTCCCTATTTGTCTGGCACAGAGCCACTTCCTTTGATACCTTAATGACCTATATTTATAGGGCCATTATATATATAAAAAAACACTTTTCTGGCTATTCCAGCAATTTGAATCCTTCCTTAGATTTTAACGCTGGATCTAGGAATTAGAAGGGTCTTGGCATACAGCCCACTCCCCCGCCCCCCCCCCCAACACATAGCAATACATTCTCAGTTCATGCAAGATGGACAGTGTTCTCAACAGGCTGCTCAGCCCTAGCAACACTGTCGCTGCAACCCATTGCTAACTGGCTTCCCCAGCTGAAAATTACAGTTCCAAAAATTTCCCTGAAATAGACATAACTGGTTGGTGTAGCCATTAATCTTCTGGGTCTAGTAAAGGCCACCTAATGGCCCTCAGAACTAGAGTTGGCGAGGCAAGTTGGGTGTAATTAACTAGGAATGAATTTAAGGTGCTTTGTGGAGAAATTTACAAATGTATTTTGGACCCACAATGGAGTATGGAAATAGGTATGCATAAGACTACAGAAATCAGAGGGCTTATGCACATCTAATTCTATACTGGGCAGTATTTCTGTAAATATACTTTGAATTTCTTCCAATCTTCTTCCACCGACTCTTCTCCCTGGTCTCGGATTCTGCCAGTCATTTCCGCCAATTCCATGTACCATTCCCCTCAGTCTTTTGTGGACAGGGTGGTAGAATTAAAATGTTTTAGGGAGTAACTAATCTTGAGGTTGTACCTTTGGACAGAGGCGTAGCGTGGGGGGGTGTGTCCATGGGGGTCCGTGGCTCTGAGTACAATTTCATGAGGGGGCAGCAGGCTCCTTCATCAGAGCCTGGCTCTGAGTGTGAAGGAGCTGAGGCTTGGCTGGGCACTTGTGCCCGGCTGCAGCTCGGCCCCGGGTCAGGCCTGACCCGGGGGAGGAGAGCAGAGAATGGGCGCCAACACTGCCATCCACCCTCCTCAGCTGCTGTGCACCTTGCACCCGGCTCCGCCACTGGGTCAAACTGGTGGGCATACGCTCCGGCACTGCCTTTGGACATGCATCCTTGTACAGAGGTGTATTCAATGGTTTCATAATAGGATTAATAAATAAATCTGATGGGGTTGTTCTGCTCTCCTCAGAATGCATTGTTGTTGTTGTTTAGTTGTTTAGTCGTGTCCGAGTCTTCGTGACCCCATGGACCAGAGCAGGCCAGGCACTCCTGTCTTCCGCTGCCTCCTGCAGTTTGGTCAAACTCATGCTGGTAGCTTCGAGAACACTATCCAACCATCTCGTCCTCTGTCGTCCCCTTCTCCTTGTGCCCTCCATCTTTCCCAACATCAGGGTCTTTTCCAGGGAGTCTTCTCTTCTCACGAGGTGGCCAAAGTATTGGAGCCTCAGCTTCACGATCTGTCCTTCCAGTGAGCACAGGGCTGATTTCCTTCAGAATGGAGAGGTTTGATCTTCTTGCAGTCCATGGGACTCTCAAGAGTCTCCTCCAGCACCATAATTCAAAAGCATCCATTCTTTGGCAGTCAGCCTTCTTTATGGTCCAGCTCTCACTTCCATACATCACTACTGGGAAAACCATAGCTTTAACTATACGGACCTTTGCTGGCAAGGTGATGTCTCTTTAGAAAAACTTAGCTTTTTTGGAGCTAAGTTTGACCTGTTGGTGTCCATTTTTAAGCTACACTTTCTAATTATTCCAAGTGCACTTGAATATTGTTTAGATTCAGTGATGTAGCTCTGTGTTCCAGACACCCTGTCTCTAGATATAATGAACAATGTTTTGTGCTTTTGATAACTTGTTGGAAAGTTTGTGTATCACAAAGTTGATTTCTATCCTTGCAGACCCCCCGCTTGTTTACTGTCGTGGAAAACACCAAAACAAGGACTTGATAATAGGGTGGGCAAAAAAATACAACTTGCTTCTTAGAAAGCCCCCTTCCTTTTTCTGTCCAGATGAAATTCCGCCTAAAAATATCACCCTATGTCTGGAGGTATAGTCCCCCAGGGAGAGTAAAAAAATGTAAAACGAGCTTGCCCTAATTTCTTCCTCTGTGATGTGGGCATGCTTGCCCATCAGATACTATGGGAAACTCTGGACTTTTCAAAAGACTTCTTGTATTCCTCATTGTGTGAATGTTCTCCGTCAAATCACATCACGTTCCACTGAAACTGACCACGTTCTCTCTGTGCTTTATCTTTGCAGAACTTTGCTGCTCAGATGGCTGGAGGATTTGACGAGAAAGCAGGCGGCGCTCAGATGGGAGTGATGCAAGGACCAATGGTAAGGGCCACAGGAGAGTCCCCTAGTCGTTTGAGCTCATGTGTGCGCGACAAATGTATATTGCAGGGGTGGGTATACTGTGACTCTCCAGATATTGTTGGACTACAACCCAGCCAGCACTGCCAATGATCAGCAACAATGGGAGTTGCCCAACTTTTTAGACTAGTGGGCGCTAGACACAAAATGGCTGCCACGGAGGGAGTGTGACATAACACAAAATTAGCAAGGTAGCCACTCCTGGCAATCTTATGCTTACCGTGGAAAGTCCTGCAGGCCCTGATTGTGGAGATCTCTCTCTCTCTCTTTTACACACACACACACACACACACACACACAGACACACAGATGCTGTTGCTGTCTAATAACAACCAGAAGCATTCCTCAGTATCATGAAATATATACAAGGTAGTTACACCATTTTCATTGCACAGAAATTGCTTAGAAAGTACCTGCATATTTCACCTCATAACTTTCTTTCTCGAAGGGCTAGAGCTCTTTTAAAAATGAAAGCTCAAAGTCTCGGGCACCTGCCCCAGGGGTGCCACTGGAAGCCTTCTGGTTTGGCAATTTCTGATGTAGAGGTCCATTGGTTCCTCACCCCAGATATATCTGGTGTATTGGTTTTATGGCAGCTGGCTGCCATGGGATAATGTTCCATGAAGAATCCTGGCAATTGTAGTCAGTGGCATAACATGGGTTGCCAGTGCCCGGGGCCCATGCAGAGGAGGTGGGTGGAAGGCAGGGAAATGGATGGAGTACGCATGTGAATACTAACAGCATCTGCGTCACCCAGGAGATTACAGCCACGGAAGTAACAAAAGAGCTGTTCCGTTGTCTAGAGAGGTCACTTCTTGGTTCACATGGAGAAGCCATCAGCGGCAAAAGTGTGAGGCAGCACCAGGTGCTTAAATTTTGCGCCCCTAACAAATTTGCACCTGGGGCAACCGCCCTGTGGCCCCTCCCATACTGTGTCACTGATTGTAGTTTAGTGATGGTGAGAACGGTCTGTTAAGAGACTTCTAGCTCCGCTCGCACAATGGTATTTTCCTAGGTTCTCTGCAGACAGTGCCCACCTACAGGGTTTTGAGGCTCTCAGGCGAGACCCAGGGCTTCATTGGGCCTTAGCCTGAAAATGGTGGGTGCCTTGGGGCTTCTTGGGTGGCTGCCCCATACAAAATGGTGGCACTGTTGAGTAGCGCTAATGGTGGATCATCTATTGGTCCTGTAAACTTCGCAAATGCTACCCTTGGAGCCAGTCTATTCTGGGGAGCTGGAATTGTCACGTTCAGTTGATCAGAGATTGGCCTAGTAAACTGAGATAGGTGTGAGCTTCAGGGACCTGCACACAGCCGTGTCACTCCTTCCTTCGCGAGAGTGATGAAACAAGAAGCTATAGATAAGCATAGCTTCAGGTCATGTCCAAGGCAGGACTACGGTTAATGACTTCCAAGCTAGCCAGGCTTCAGAAACCATCTTCGAATGATGGCTTTACATTTTGGCTTGTGTGAAAGCCGTTAAGCCCAGTTTCCTCGTTCAGATGTAGTAGGAAGCTGTGGTTGACTGCAGCTTCCTGCCTTATGCCGGTGTCTGAGACTTATTCATAATATTGGCTTTTTAAGACAACATTTGATTGTTGGAATGTGACCAACTACTAGTGGATATTATATTTATGTTAATTACTACATTTCTATCCCACTGTTCCTCTAAGGAGCTCAAGGTAGCATACATGCCTCTCCCCTCTATTTTAACCTCAGCCACAACCCTCAAGGTCACCTGTGATCTTTATGGCCATGTGTGGATTTGAACCTGATCCTAGTCCAGCACACTTAACCGCCACACCTGCTTTCAGTTAAACCTGTGAGGGATATGTGCTGTAGGCTAGGCCAAGAGCCTCATTTTACATTAGAAAATGCTTGACAGAAGATGCATTTTGCAGAACAAAATAGAGAAATTACGAAAGACATCAGTGAGACCAGTCAGAGTTCAGCCATCTTGAGAACTAGGTATGATGTACACCTGGGCCATAATCCTTAGCACATTTTGGGGTTGGAAGTGGTGGGACTTCCAATGAGTAAATGTTACAGGAGCTCTTCCAAATGGCCCTAAATTTGTAGATCTGGTATGGTGCTGTGTGTGTTTGATTCCTCACCTCTGATCCAGACATTCAGAGTGTTTTATAGCCCATGTTAGTTTCTCTGACTGAAAGCTACAGCAAAACAGACAAGCAGACACCCCATGTACCATTTAGGCTCTCCCAAGGTACAATTTGAAGCCACCTGAGGCCACCACTTAGGTTTGGTCATACGAGCCCCATGTACAGTGCCTTGGGTTCTGTGATGGAAGGAAAGTGGGATATATAAATGTTAAGAAAAGTAAATAAAATGTTCCAAGGTAACCATATGTCAGGAGTGCTCTGATGGTGTTTCCTGCTTGGCAGGGGGTTGGACTCAATGGCCCTTGTGGTCTCTTCCAACTCTATGATTCTATGAACACTGACACCGTGTGTATAGATCTATCGATAGATAGCTAGATAACATTTTATTATTATTTGATTTTTAAAATTTATTTTTAAAAAATCTCTTCGGATACTTTCAGAAGGATGCTCAAGATGGTTTGCATAAAATAATACATTACAATAGGGAAGGGGAAACTTGTGACCCTCTGGATTGTTGTTGGACTCCCACAGCCATCAGCACCAAACAGCATGGTCAATGGTCAGGGATGATGGGAGTTGTAGTCCAGCAACATCTGCAGGGCCACTTGTTCCTCATCCCTGCACTGCAATAATACTGGGACTGTTTCTGTCCCCTTAAAATAGGGTAGCTGAGTCACCAGCATAGCTGCATTTGGCCCAAAGGAGCTATAGCTTTTTCTTGCAGCACCTCAACCAGCATAGTTTTATTGAAGCCCATAGAGTCCAATGCATTCCTGATGTTAAGCCAGAGTGATGCCATCAAATCTCATCGCCACCACCTTCCTTTGTACCCAGAGTTCCAGAAAACCACGTTTCTTTTCATTATCAATTAATTTTATTGCCTAACTTACTTTATAAACGTTTGTTGACCTGCTATTCCAAGATTGTTCAAGCAAGCTGCTTTAACGGAAAGGCTGACTTCTAAAGAGAGAGAGAGAGAGAGAGAGAGAGAGAAAAGGTCTACGGGCCTTTGCATCGCTTGCCAGAACTTCCCAAGCCATGTGCCAAAAGAGTTGAAACAGATGATTATGGACAGGGAAGTAATAGAGAGATTTGTTTTAAGGGGCCGGGTCACTGTTGCACTTGGACCGAGAGCTGAAGTATGCAAAGACAGACAGCAGCTACTGTTCTTCAAGATCCCACAAGACTTCCAGCAGGAAATTTCTACTCTCTAGCATTTCTTGGCAAGCAGTAAATGAAATTCGGGCTTAGTAAACATGGACAGTTTCCAAGGGAAAGCGAGTGTGTGTGTGTGTTTTCACCGCCGAATGACTTCTATAAATACAAATAGCCCTGGATGCTACAAAGAAAGAGAGGGAGAATTAAAGAAGAAGCGGCCATTGAAGAAGCCCTGCTCTGGTTCTTAATGCCTGTACAGCCAGGGCCTAGTGTATCTCTTGTGCTGAGATTGTATCTTCCTTTCTTTTTGGGAGGGTAACGATTGCTTAATTTAAATTTTTTTTTTTCTATTATAGGGACCTATGGGACCACGAGGCCCTCCGGGACCTCCAGGATCTCCTGTAAGTATCAAAACCTTTCAACTCTTTTTTGGGTGATCTCTCATGTTTGGAAGAAAAAAAATGAGGCAGACGGAAGAATTTCCCAAGGGGACCACTATGTATCTGTGCTCTTCTTTTCAGGGCCCTCAAGGATTTCAAGGCAGCCCTGGTGAACCTGGTGAACCTGGTACTGGCGTGAGTATCTAGGAAGTGCGCATGTTTGTGGCACAATTCATGCTCTCGTGTTTTCCTCCTTTCCCTCTTGCCACGATGCACCTGCAAATCCCCTCTTTACTTCTGGGATCCTCAACGTCCTGAGAAAGCCTGTCTATAAAGTATCAATCAAAAGCTCTTAGCTTAGGGGTTCTCAAAAAGTAAGGGCACGAGCAAACTGAAAAGATTTATTGAGCTTTGCAGTTGAAGTCAGGTCTAAGTGCCAGTGTGGTGTAGTGGTTAAGAGCGGTGGACTCATAATCTGGGGAACCGGGTTCGCGTCTCCGCTCCTCCACATGCAGCTGCTGGGTGACCTTGGGCCAGTCACACTTCTTTGAAGTCTCTCAGCCCCACTCACCTCACAGAGTGTTTGTTGTGGGGGAGGAAGGGAAAAGAGAATGTTAGCTGCTTTGAGACTCCTGAAGGGGAGTGAAAGGCGGGATATCAAATCCAAACTCTTCTTCTTCTTCTTCTTCTTCTTCTTCTTCTTCTTCTTCTTCTTCAACAGTTATCCCATGGAGAGACTTTGCAGCTTTTCAGTTGTGGGAGAATGACTAAGGGTGGACATGATGGGGTTTTAGTGGATTGGAGAGGAACATAAAAAAGATAAGAAGAGCCATGTTTGTTCAGGTTTAAACCCCACCTAGTCCAGCATCCTATTCTCGCAGTGGACAACCAGATGCCTCTATAGCAGTTGTTCCCAACTTTGGGTGTCCAGCTGCTTTTGGACTACAGAACTGACTGAGCAGGGAGAAAAGGAACAAGTGCTCGGTCATGGGCAGTTTAAATAGCCCGTGCCACGCCCACGGACTGTCCGGATTGGACGGCCTAGGGATGACGTGGCTGAGGACCAACCAATGGCGCAGGGGCTATCCCACCCCACACGCGTGGGGAGGGCTTGCTCCCAGCCCGCAACGTCATCTCCCCCCGAGAACGGGAAATGGCTTTCCCATCATCCCTAGCTAGGGATGATGGGAGTCGTAGTCCAAAAACAGCTGGAGACCTAAGGTTGGGAAGCATGACACTCTTCCCCACTTGTGATTCACAGAAACTGGTATGGAGAGGAATGTTGCCTCTGATATTGAAGGTACTGCCTCTCTCATCACAGTCCATCATACCCACGGTGCCTCACTCTGAGGACAGACCAGGACAGATGTTCTGGAGAGCCCCACAGGGGTCCCACCAGCTGTGGATGGGCAATAGAGAGATATCTGGTTTTCAACATCGTGATATATCACCAGCTAAACATCCCAATATACTGATATATCACAGTGTCTGAAATAAGGATGGAACTATGTAGAGGCATTGGCTGGCTTCACAGTTTTCCCCACGTTGTGATTTGTACATAGCACACACACATCGTGATTCATGTTATATTGCCAGGTCAAATGTTATAAAACAGATATCGCAATATGGACTTCGAACCAGTTTTGGACGATATATCGCCCAGCCCTACTGGAAAGCTAGCCAGGTAGACATATGATGGCTGATCTGTGTATGATCTGGTTCCCTTCTGATCTGCCACCTAAGGCATGTGGCTCAGCATGGCTCATGACCCTGGTGCCAGCCTGTTGCTGTTTTTTAATCAATGTTCTCATTGGAAATGTATTCTAATTTAAAGAATATTATTGTTGTTATCATCATCACTTGCTAAATTTTCATACCGACCTTCATCCGAGAATCACAGGGCAGTTTGCAATGTAAAAACACAAAAATACATGCCATAGTAACAAACAAAGACAATAGCTCCTACCTGAATATATCCACCAGGTGAGAGGCTTTGATTGACTGCAGCAAATGTACTTGAACCCTAGGACTTGGCCCACCACTGTTAACCATATGGTGTGCTCAGGGTAGTAGCTGGCCACTTATGTGCAACGACCAGTGGACTTAGGTGTCCAGCATTGTGAGGACTGCAGAGTGGGTTTCCTGTTTTAGTAGTTTCCAGGCTCAGGTGTAGAAAGGGGTGGAAATTGTTCATGAGCATTCTTCCCACGGATCCAGCAGATTAAAATGTCATTGATGTAGCTTAGGAAGCAAAGAGCAGCTTAAAAGGTTCCAAGTTGGCCTACGAACTTGTTGGCATAAGGGAATAGACAAAGCAGTTATTCTGTATCATTGTGGATTGTGACCCTCCGTCTATCTCTGAGTGGGATGTTGGTCCACAGGGCTAGTACATCTATAGTTGCTAGGAGATTGTTTTCTGGGAGAGCGTCAATAGATAGTGGTTTCTGTAGGAAGTCTGTGGTGTCCTACAATTAACCCAGAGTTCTAATGTATTTCTACATTGCATATGAGAACAATGTTGTGGTGGGAGACAGCCTGATGTGCAGGAACAAGAAGTGATCCTTGACATGTGTCTACTACTATGTCAGCTTTGTATAAGGATGAGGAAGAAGTTCATCTCCATTTGCATTTTAAAGCAAATCTGTATTGTGCTATCTCCCTGTTAAGGGACGCAGGTGGCGCTGTGGTCTAAACCATAGAGCCTAGGGCTTGCCAATCAGAAGGTTGGCGGTTCGAATCCCTGCGAGGTGAGATGCCCATTGTTCATTGGTGAGCTCCCATTATTCGGTCCCAGCTCCTGCCCACCTAGCAGTTCGAAAGCACGTCAAGTGCAAGTAGATAAATAGGTACCGCTCCGGGGGAAGGTAAACAGCGTTTCCGTGCGCTGCTCTGGTTCACCAGAAGCGGCTTAGTCACGCTGACCAGAAGCTGTCTGCGGACAAACGCCGGCTCCCTTGGCCTATAGGGCAAGATGAGCGCCGCAACCCCAGAGTCGTCTGCGACTGGACCTAACGGTCGGGGGTACCTTTACCTTTATCTCCCTGTTACACTCAATATTCCTGGTTGCCACTCCTGGGGTGGAGAAGTGTAGGGAGAATACATGGGTGAGTCTCAGTAGCGATGGTACGATGTGCTGCCTACTGTGGTGAAGATGGGTGGGGTTGAGGCACTGGTGTGGTCAGCGCAGTGCAGATGCGCTGGCAGGAGCGCTGGATTGCCTTTACCAGCACATTTGCACTACACTGACCTCACAGTTGCCCCAGCCCTCTCCATCTCAGCATGCAGTAACTGCACAATCAGAGGGAGGTCAGGGATGAGCGGCCTCACTGTGCCATCTACTATCTGACTTTTGTCACAGCGATGGAACTTGATGTGACGCTGCTGCTTCGATCAGCAGCTCTGTGTTGAGCATCACATCTAGTCAGGGCCGGCCCTATCATTAGGCAGTGTGGGGCAGATGTGGGGTGTTGCAAAACAGCAGCAAGTTGTTACATAACGGTGCTATTATTGCATTTTTACTATCAAGGAAGGGGAAGAGGCACTTGTGGGATTTTCTGCCCTAGATTTCTTCCCCACACCTTGATAAAGAGCATTTCTTAATTGCTGGGAATCTATTACATACTGTCCAGAGCAGGTGCTACCACCATCTGTTTGCCAACTGGGATTCTCCAGTACTGTACCATGCAAAGTGTGAAGCAGCTGTCTCTGACGCTGAAGATGTGCTATGTGACATTTTGCCTATGTATTGGATAACTTACAGGTCACTTTGTATAGATCAGGCATGGCCAAACTTGGCCCTCTAGGTGTTTTGGGATTACTATTCTCCATCATCCCTGACCACTGGTCCTGCTAGCTAGGGATGATGGGAGTTGTAGTCCCAAAACATCTGGAGGGCCAAGTTTGGCCATGCCTGGTATAGATATAGATATATTCTCTGGTGTGCCCTTTTTACCTGATGAGGTCCTGTCTGAGTACACTAGCAGTTCAGAAAGGAAACTGGCAAGGTAACAAATAGATAGGCCTTCTTTGTGGTGGCACCTTGTCTGGACAGTATGTTAGGTAGGAAGGCTTATGAACCCTGATCCGTCATGAGTATGCCCTCATGTCCTGCCTGTGGGATTCCCAGAGGCATCTGGTTGGCCGCAGTAGAAACAGGATGAACTACTAGGTAGGCTTTTGGCCTTTGTGCTTTTAGAAAGATGGATAAAGTTTTTGAAAACTTTATTTCAGATTGCTTTTGGCAGCAACCATCTGATTTGCTTGTTCTTAAGTTTGTGTTTATTCTTAGCTGTTTGTGGCTCTTTCATACCTTGTTGTTTACAAAATTGGGGATTTTTTTGGTGGGATGACTGTTTTAATGAATTTTTATCAAATACCACCTTGAGTGGCAGCTGTCTGTGTGTGTGTGTGTGTGTGGTGTCATCAAGCTTCAGTAAGAACAGACAGTGACACATAGTAGTGGAATCTAACTGTGTATTTTACTATAAAACATAATTAAGGCCTTGAGCCTCCAAAAATTGTCAGTTTTCTTATCATTAATGCAAAAAACAACTCCTACAATTATTAACTCTTCCCTCACCTAGTACTTTTGAATAGGCATTACTACATTACTGATTATCTGGATTTTTCTTTTCAAAAATAAAATAAAGCTACTGTTTACTTTTTCTGAACGCTTTTAAGCCACTTTGGGTACATCTTAATGGAGAGAGTTGGATATAAGTGAGATTAACATATCTTCAAAGTGGCTTTATAAACTTCATTTGAGGAAAAAGCAAGCAATAAAATGACACACTAAAGAACAAAACCAAGCATCGGGAATGGCAGTTTAAAGCAATAGCAAAATCAGCTGTGAAGTAGGGCACAAGTTAAAGACCTTTAAAGATGTCTTCTTGAAACAGCATCATTTTCAGCCTTTGTCTAAAAAATGGGGATGAAGGCATGTCCTCCTGTGGGAGACCATTCCACAATCTGGTGCCATACCTGAAATAGCAAGGTATTTCTTTCTTTATTAATTTTGTATCCCGCCCTTGCTCCCAAAGGAGTCCAGACTGACCAATGATTCTATCTGGTGGGATAGGGTAGAATAGTAAAATAGTAAAATGTTTATATTGGGCTGATTTCTGCTGGTGGCTAGAACTATGATTTCAGAGTTTTTGGAGGCTCGTGGAAAAAAGAGTGCAGCAATGAGCCCTCTTTAACCAGTGTGTTGTGTGTGTGAGACTCAGGAGCTGCCGAAGTTGACTTTTGCCAATTTTTAAAAAGCATATTCTAACTGTCTGGGGTGTAATTAAAATACACCTTAACTGTACTTCATATCAGTGCTTCTCAGGAATATTATCTGCGCATCCTGCATGCCAGGGGCCTTGTTGCATGTTCTGTTAAATCACTGTTGAGTGCTTTATGCATTAAGTTGTAAGGAGTTGCCGTGAGCCTTAATCTCACCTTTTCTCCTTAATCTCCACCTTTTTTCAGGGCAGCCACCAATTTCAAGCTCCCCTGCTACCCTAGAATCCATAACCTGATGCACAGCAGCCACCGTGCTGCAGTACAGATCCCCGTGCCACCCTAAAGATCTACGTGGTTCCCTATGTGGTTCCCCTGCCCAGCCCGGCCCGGTACAGACTGCTCCCCCACCCTGGCCCTGGCTACCTACACTACTGCAGCCTTCCCTCTGGTCCTCCCATGTTGCTGGGAGGAGGAGTCTGGTAGGGTTTAGTTTTCTGATTCCTACAATGCCTGGGTTGTTTTGAAACTTACCAGGTTTGTTTTCAGCCGCAGTCCCTGGCTTGTATGCAACAATTCAGGTCTTGTGGGAACTGAAATGAGCTGTATGGGAGGAGGAGAAGGGGCAGTCGTGAGCCCAAGGCTCACGGCACATCTGTCTTGCTTGTGCAAATAACACTAAACCATGGTTTATTTGCACAAGCACTGCCTTTTGCCAGTCATGAAATTGAGATTAGTTCCCTAACAGGGATGCACTGCATGTGTGCGAAGGGGAAAAAAACGCTTTTGTCATTCTAATTGTGAATGCAATATGATAACTAGAAGTCCTAGTTAAGGGTGGGGGTGAAGCAAAAGGCATATGGTGCCTTCTTTTAGAAGCTTCCTCAAGTTTCTGACCTGTGCTGTTGGCCACTGGAACTGACCATCAGCTTTGCCATGGGTTGGCAAATGACACGCTTTGGATCCTTTGCTCTGCCTGCTGAGGAATATAATGAATGGAAGAGAATGAATATATGAATGAAAAGTGAGGGAGATGAATGAAGTGTTCTGCCTGCCTCCTGAACTCTTTCCCCAAGGGAATGTGGCTCTTGAACCCCCCAAAAGGGTGGCCCATTCCTGAACTTTGCAGTGGTGTATTAGCAGCCACATGTAATGGAAATCTCTCTTTTTTTAAAATACATTTTTATTAGTTTTTAACATATTAATTATCATTCATACAACAAAACTTCTCATCTTATACAATAATTTTTGGTCAACCCTCTGATGATTTTCCATTCCTATCGCTTATTATGCATTTCTTAATTTTATATTACCTTTAATTATCTTTAACTAACAATTCTCCTCATTGTCTTTTTTGCAATATTTCAAATAATTCACCTTACAAAACCTCTTTTTGTGTGGTGTAGTGGTTAAGAGCGGTAGACTCATAATCTGGTGAACCGGGTTCGATTCCCCGCTCCTCCACATGCAGCTGCTGGGTGACCTTGGGCCAATCACACTTCTTTGAAGTCTCTCAGCCCCACTCACCTCACACAGTGTTTGTTGTGGGGGAGGAAGGGAAAGGAGAATGTTAGCCGCTTTGAGACTCCTTAAAGGGAGTGAAAGGCGGGATATCAAATCCAAACTCTTCTTCTTCTTCTTCTTCTTCTTCTTCTTCTTCTTCTTCTCCTCCTCTTGCAAACCTACTAGCATAATCTGTTCATAATTACTTTTCAAATAATCTGTGAATTGGGGAGTCCACAGTTACAGAAAGGATGGATCCCTACGTATACTGTCAACATATTCACCTTGTTAAGACTCCCTAGCCACTAACGGGTGTCAGCAGGTGGCGAAGAATATACAAGAGGCTGTATCTCAGACTTCTAATATATTTTGCTTTCCCTCCCCCTCTCTCTAGGGTCCAATGGGTCCCCGTGGGCCACCTGGGCCACCCGGAAAACCTGGCGATGATGTGAGTATCCTATCTCTTGACATCTGCCCATCATGATGTTGGTAGACTTGAGCAGCTTAGCACATACATAGCAGAACTGAGGAGTTTGCTGCAAAAGTTAATGCTAAAGTGAAATACAAAACAGTTGACGTTTTAAGGCACAGAGTGTTTATGTCTCATCCTCTAACTAACACACACACACAATCACTCAGGCTAATATGGAAGTCATTCTCAGAATGTGGGTCCTAATATACAGCCAAAATAGCACATTCTGCACACAAGAGGAAAGGTACCAAGAAGGAAAACTCAAGGTTTGCAAAAGTATTTTAAAAAACCTGAGGAAAAGAAACACTACAGATTTAAAATGGTTTAACAGTCATTGCTTCATAGTTGGGAATTCTGGGAGCTGTAGTTCTGTGATACAGGGCTTGTAATTTCTTACAGACTTCTCAGCATTCTCTTCAGACTACAATTCCAAGGATTCTTTGAAGGGCTTGTTAAACCGGTATAAAATGGGCATGCCCTTTGTAACAGGATTGGGGGCTTTTTACTGTAATGAGAAGGTTATATTTTGTTGCCTGAGTTACTGAAGGTGATTTGACCAGGGTAAATCTAAATCTAGAAGGGCAGCTTTGGGCGGGGGGGATATATGTCAAGGGAGATATAAAACAAAAGAACTGAAACTACTTGTGCTGTTTTCTTGTGGGTTTTGTTGGGTAGCTGCTGCTAAGTAGGGAGTTTTTTACTTATATCGTTTATTTGAACCAACTATTTTTAATGGACGCGGGTGGCACTGTGGGTTAAACCACAGAGCCTAGGAATTGCAGATCAGAAGGTCGGCGGTTCAAATCCCCACGACGGGGTGAGCTCCTGTTGCTCAGTCCCTGCTCCTGCCAACCTAGCAGTTCGAAGGCACGTCAAAGTGCAAGTAGATAAATAGGTACCGCTCCGGCGGGAAGGTAACCGGCGTTTCCGTGCGCTGCTCTGGTTCGCCAGAAGCGGCTTAGTCATGCTGGCTGTATGCCGCCTCCCTCGGCCAATAAAGCGAGATGAGTGCCACAACCCCAGAGTCGGTCACAACTGGACCTAATGGTCAGGGGTCCCTTTACCTTTACCTATTTTTAATGCAGATTTCTAATCTACTATTATGTCAGGGGCAGAGAACCTTTTTTGCCCTCCAGAGGCTGCTGAACTACATCTCCCATCAGCCCCCGCAAGCATGGCCGATAGTCAAGGCTGATGGGAGCTGAAGGGCCAAAAGTTCCCTGTTCAGCCTGGTGTCCCAAGATGTTCTTGGGCTGCATCTTTCATCATAACAACCATTTGAAGTCCGTTTGACTTGCAAAATGTTTGGAAAGCAAGGCGTGGCTTCCGATTGGCTGCAGGAGGTTCCTCCAGCCAATCGGAAGCCGCATTATACGTTTGGGTTCCAAAGAACGTTCGCAAACCGGAACACTCACTTCTGGGTTTGCGGCGTTTTTGTTGGAGACAGAACAGCAAACTAGGAAGTACCATGGAGTTAACACAGCAGCTTTAAGTTATTCAAATTTGATGTCTTCTTCTGACCTTGACTTTTGTATAAATGTCATCCTTTTCTTAAAGGGTATGTTTTAACCACTTGATCACTTTTGTCTCTTTCAGGGTGAATCTGGCAAACCTGGCAAATCGGGAGAGCGTGGGCCACCTGGGCCTCAGGTATGGCTTTGTCCAGCATATCTCAGATATCTAAACAACCGGATAAAGAAATGCAGCAGAATGCACTTTTATTCTGAGAGTACATTTAGTTGACATAAACAGTCACAGTTTTGGAGGAAATATTCTGTGGTTTTGGATGAAGGGGTCTCCTTACTCTTCCTGAAAATGAGCTTAGAATTTCAGGATTCTCCTCCGCCTTGATTAAAAATAAAAATAGTACGTTGGATTTCTGGCTTAGGCTACTGGATAGATGTGGGAGTCACTGCTGAATTTAACTTTGAAACCACCCTGGCTCTCAGGTTGTTTAGAGAGCCAGAGAATAACTCACTCCTGTAGCTCCTTGCCACATGCTGGTGACCAAGACTTTTATTGCATTTAGAAACGGATTGCAAACAAAATTATCAGTGTTAAGCAACATTAAGACCCACAAGACCAAATTCTGTATCTCATTAAAAACTAAATTCTCCAATCTGTCTACGTTATTCAAATTAAATAAATCAATGTTTATTTTACGTTTTTATGAATTTTATTCTGCTTCTGCTAGCCATTGAAACTCTGCTCCCTGATCCCTAGAAAACTCTTCCTTGCCATCATTGCCTGAGCACTTTGAAGCCCAACTCTGAAGCCATAAGAAACATGTTTTAAAAGAAACATTGGTCTGCATACAGTTATTTTGCTCTGCATACAGAGACTTGCGTAAAGGGTTAATCACCCCACTGTTATTATCTCACCTGGGGTATTAAGTACCATATTTTTCGCTCTGTAAGACACAGCAGACCACAAGACGCACCTAGTTTTTGGAGGAGGAAAATAAGAAAAAAATATTCTGAATGTCAGAAGCCAGAACAGCAAGAGGGATCGCTGTGCAGTGAAAGCAGCAATCCCTTTTGCTGTTCTGGCTTCTGGGATAGCTGCGCAGCCTGCATTTGCTCCATAAGACGCACACACATTTTCCCTTACTTTTTAGAAGGGAAAAATGAGTCTTATAGAGCAAAAAATACGGTAACTTTTCTCCTGGAGGAACAAGATAAGCTGGTGACAGCAAAGGCTGCATTTTTTTTTTAGCTATTACCATTAAAATAAGGCCCACAGTTTTGTTCTCTGAGGTTTAAATTGTATACTTTTTAACATTTTTGTTTTGTTTGGCAATTTTATCTGATCTGTTCTACACCATATATATTTGGACTTTTGTATACAAATTGCAACAGCAAATATCTATATATCTTCGAAGCCTATGTTTGCAGCCGTAGGAAGCTTGGTTTAAAACAAAATTCTAAATTCTGTGACTAGTGTGGAATTGCACAAACCTATCTGCAGATGGTATTAATTTGAGACTGGGCTGTGTGTGGAGAAAAGGTTAGGGCATGCTTGAAACTTGGCAGTCAGTACAGGTGTCATGAATTGGCATTATGATGTCAGCAATTTTGCTTGCCTTCCCATTTAAGAGGGTCACTGAGTCAAAGCCTGCTGAAAAGTGGGAGTAACTGATGGGGAACAGAGAGCTTTACATTCTGAGTATAGATAGAGATGGAATAAAGGGCTAAAGAAGCCACAGCTTAACACGAACAAGTTGGTTTTGCTTCCTGTTTCCATACTCTAGTGCAGACTTATCCATGTATGCCTTTTGGATAGGTCTTCCTTCAATGTAAATGGCTGATAGGCCAGAAACTTGGCCCTTTAGCTTCTGCAGTGAGCTGTTCAGTATTCCAGCTTTTGTGCAGTTATCAGCATCTGTTTGAGAAACTTTATTTATTTACCTGAACTGATCTCTCGTTGACTCTTAGGGTGCTCGAGGTTTCCCTGGGACCCCCGGTCTTCCCGGCGTAAAAGGTCACAGAGTAAGTATGCAAGCATTAAATAGGCTGGATTTTTAGTAAAAGTCTCTGCCAAGGATATGCAATGAAACTTCTTCATGATTTCCTCTCTCTTTCTAGGGTTATCCTGGATTAGATGGTTCCAAGGGAGAAGCTGGCGCTGCAGGTGCTAAGGTGAGGGACATTAGATTTTAGTAGCCATGGGCACCTATGGCTTTCCCATGCCTTCCACCCCAACCAATGAATACCGTTTTAGTTCTTCTAAATATTGTCAAGGTCTCTTTGCAGCCTCAAGTAACTTCCAGTCAACGCCCCCTTACCAAGTTTCAGACTGTAGGCGCTTCCAGGCTATCACTATTTTCAGGTGGGATTCAATCACAGCTTTGCAAATTCAAGGTGTGCAGTTTAAGCTGACTGAGAGCTTATATTCCTTTAAAACAGAAGTCCTGCACATCAAAACCAATGTAAATTTGCTTGCCAGGGTGAAATGAACAGTTCTTAAGTGAATTTACAGTGTACAGTTTTAAAATTTCCCTGTAGACTTTTCAAAGGAAATTACACTGTATTCCCCCCCCCCCAAAAAAAAGAAATCATGACAGGTAGACCAATTGATCTAGATGTGTCAGGAAAAGAAAACGCTTTGTGTTAAAAATCCATTCTCCAGGGATAAAACGGTGCAATCCAAAGAGAGCAGGATTTTCAAAGCAGGGAGCTGTTTCGGTTTTCAGCAGCACCCAAGAAAGCGGATGCTGAAAATGACCATGTTCTCTTAGCACCCAAGTGCATAATTAGCAGATTGCTGTTTTCCTGTAGTAATTAAGCACGCAGTATTTAAGAGCAATGAACAGCCGTAGTCTATCACTACCCTTGTCTCCGCCAACTGGTATCTCTTTTGCTAACTGCTGTTGTGGCATCATGGATGCCCACTGCACATGATATCTCTAAGCTTCCTAGTCTACCTGGAAGCCCCCTGCGCCCCCCCCCCCCATGTCTAGGAGCCTAAGACAAGGAGTGGGAGAAGCTGTATGAGGATTCCTAACTGTAACTTAGGACCTTTCCACTTTTTATAGTAGATGCTCATTTCATTGCATGGCATCTAGAGGTCTTCCCTTTCTGCAGCCAGCAAGTATCACAAGAACTTGGAGGACTTTGCACTCGGCTTTGTATGTGTTAAGTTGTGGGCAAACATGTCAAACGACCCAGCGATTCTTTAAACAGCTCTTCTTTATTCAGATGCCAGAACAGAACTAGGCTGAGGAGCTCAGTCAGCCTGCTTATATAGAGCTCCAGAACAATGCAACTGTTGCCATTTTCTAAAACTAGCCAATCACTGAACGTCACTTTTCGATCCTTCATTTGCATACAAAACTATCCAATCACTGAACGTCACTTTTCGATCCTTCATTTGCATAACTATCTACAGTATCCCCCTGCTGGCCCAGGGTGAGAACTTCAGTACATAACACCATAGGTGATGAAACTGAGTAGGCTCCTTAGTTGTGAGTTGTGCAGCCTCCTCTTTGGCAGCAATAGTTCATCCCACTCTATTCCACCTCTGCCTTTCTGCCATAAATGGGGTTGCCAGTTGAGATGCATCTGTAGGCAACTGTTTGCCATTGATACAGTTGTACAGTGGTACCTTGGTTCTCGAACCGCTTAGTTGCTGAACAAATCGGCTCCTGAACGCCGCAAACCCGGAAGTGAGTGTTCCAGTTTGTGAACGTTTTTCGGAAGCCAAACACCCAACACGGCTTCTGTGGCTTCCGCTTGGGTGCAGGAAGCTCCTGCGGCCAATTGGAAGCTGTGCCTTGGTTTTCGAAAAGTTTTGAGAGTCCAGAATGTATTAAGTTTGAGAACCAAGGTACCACTGTATGTGCTAGTGGAGTGCCCTCTAGTGTTTAACGAAGTGGAATGGCAATGAGAATTGTTTCCACAGCATCCAGGGCACTTCCACACCATCACTGTTTTCAAACGCAGACCAGCAAATTCAGGTTGCCAACAAACCACGACGAATGCTCATTAAAGAAACTGTGTTGTCATCACAAACAAATCAGAATGAAGAGGTCATTTGGAAGCTCCTTCAGAGTCTCATCTCCCACCCCTGATCCACACAGGTGTGGAGTTTGGTAGCAAAGACAAGTTTCGCTTCCATAATTACCATGGTCTCTCTTACACTAGGGTGAAGCTGGCGCTGCCGGAGAAGCTGGGTCACCTGGTCCGATGGTGAGTATCCACTGCTCAACTTATTTTTAATCAGTAATAACAGCACTCTTAGCCCTGCAGGGTGGGCATTGCCTATTTGTATTTGAATGATGATGATGATGATGATGATTTATGCCCCGCCCACCTGGCTGGGTTTCCCCAGCCACTCTGGGTGGCTCCCAACAGAATATTATTAATAATAAAGCGACAACATCAAACATCAAAAACTTCTCTAAACAGTGCTGCCTTTAGATGTCTTCTAAAAGTCAGATAGTTGTTTATTTCCTTGACATCTGATGGGAGGGCGTTCCACAGGGCAGGCGCCACTACCAAGAAGGCCCCCTGCCTGATTCCCTGTAACTTGGCTTCTCGCAGTGAGGGAACCACCAGAAGGCCCTTGGGGCTGGACCTCAGTGTCCGGGCTGAATGATGGGGGTGGAGAAGCTTCTTCAGGTATACTGGGCCGAGGCCGTTTAGGGCTTTAAAGGTCAGCACCAACACTTTGAATTGTGCTTGGAAATAGTCCTGAGAGTTTGTGCAACTTAAATGTACATATTCAAGACCTCCCTGGAATTCGTGGTGAATTGTGCCAGCTTCACATGTGACTCCACACTCATTCGGCGGGAAGGTAAATGGCGTTTCCTTGCGCTGCTCTGGTTTCGCCAGAAGCGGCTTAGTCATGCTGGCCACATCATCCGGAAAAACTGTCTGCGGACAAACGCTGGCTCCCTCAGCCTATAGAGCAAGATGAGCACGCAACCCCAGAGTCATTCGCGACTGGACTTAACTGTCAGGGGTCCTTTACCTTTACCTTTTACCACTAGACCCTACTGCAACCCTTTTAACTGTTACACCACACTGTCGTGCTGATGAGCATTTCACTAGCCATAATGTTGAAAAGTAGGTGTGGGTTAAACCACAGAGCCTAGGATTTGCCGATCAGAAGGTTGGTGGTTCGAATCCCCGCAACGGGGTGAGCTCCTGTTGCTCGCTCCCTGCTCCTGCCAACCTAGCAGTTCGAAAGCACGTCAAAGTGCAAGTAGATAAATAGGTACCACTCCGGCGGGAAGGTAAACGGTGTTTCTGTGTGCTGCTCTGGTTCGCCAGAAGCGGCTTAGTCATGCTGGCCACATGACCCGGAAGCTGTACGCCGGCTCCCTGGGCCAATAAAGCGAGATGAGTGCCGCAACCCCAGAGTCGGGTACGACTGGACCTAATGGTCAGAGGTCCCTTTACCTTTACCTTAGGTTCCTTCGCACTCAGAAGTCTGCACTCTGGAAAATTAGGATGTGATGATGATGCCCTTCTCACATTTGTTGTTGTTTTTCCCCAGGGTCCCCGTGGTCTTCCAGGCGAGAGAGGACGTCCTGGCCCATCTGGTGCTGCGGTAAGTATCTGCATTAATTTGAACGCTGCAAGTCCTGTATCTTGGAAATGTTGCTAGTGCAGGAAAAATGTACACACCCGTGACTTCAGTGGAAAACCTCCTGCCCCTTGCGACCCCCCCACCCCATTTGCCATGGCCTACCACGTTTCCGTAAAAGTAATGATGGCATGAGATTTCTTTGCCCTTTTCAGTATACTTGCTGTGGCTTTTGGTTGTTGAACATCTGGAGGCAGAGGTAGCTGGTGGCTATTGGGCCTGGTAGGGCAGAAGGCAAGGAGGCCAACAGTAGGAGGCGCTATAGAAATGTTAAGAAAAGTAAATAAAATGTTCCAAGGTAACCATATGTCAGGAGTGCTCTGATGGTGTTTCCTGCTTGGCAGGAGGTTGGACTCGATGGCCCTTGTGGTCTCTTCCAACTCTGATTCTATGATTCTATGATTCTATAGCCAGCGGCAGGCAGAGTCAGTTAGCTGTAGTTTCCTCCCCATCCACCTCCCTGCTGAGTTCTGCTACAGCAACTCTGACGACTAAGGAGGAGGAAACAGAAAGCCAGGGCCAAGGTTGGTGGGGCAGTGCCCCATTTGCCTAATGGACTAGTCTCCAATGCCTGGAGGGCATGAGTTGGCAAAGGCTGTTTAAGTTGCTGTGCCCTAAGATGCATGGTAATGGTCTTTTGCCCGCCAGCCAGCTGATTTTTACTGCAGTGGGCATCTCACGGAAGATGGCAGTGGGCATCTCCCTAAAGGACATGGCCTGCTTTATTATGTTGACCGTGGAGGAGAGAAGCAGAAAGCAGCCTCTGATTAGTAGCACCGAATGGGGCTAATGTCTAGTTTGAATCCAGCTTGCTGCAGGGGGGGGGGGACCCAACTTTTGTTTTGTTAAGTGCAGAATTTCTTCCACACAAATGGCTGTGAACATGGTGGTGGGGATCTAGCATGGGAATTGGGGGGCTTTAACCCTTTGCCCCCTGCTGGGGTCCCAATCCGGAATGTCCCCATCCACATAGCTGCTGTTTGCTTTGCAGAGAAACTTGCATTTGCTTAAATGGGATCTTTTCCCCTATGCAAATAGAAGCAGCGGTGGGGAACTGTGGCCCTTGGACTACAACTCCCATCATCCCTGACCCTCGACCTTGCTAGCTGGGGCTGATGGGAGCCAGAGTCCAACAACATTTGAAGGTTCACAGGTTCCCCATTCATGCTGTAAAGTTGTAGGAAACTGCTAATGCTTTTCAAAGGGTAGGAAGTAAACTGGAGTTGCCACCTTGGGGTTGGTCCAGAAGCTGCAGCTGATTCAGAAACCTGAGACCAGGTTATTGATTGGAGCACTTGGGCGCACACATATTACACCTGTGCTGAGGTGCAACTTTTTGTATGCCTTGGACACCGGCCAGCTATTGGGCCACGTTCATCATATTGTCCTGAGTTATTCAGAACTTTATATGTTAAGTCAAAGACTGTCAGACCACTTAGATCAGTGATGGCCAAACTTGGCCCTCCAGCTGTTTTGGGACTACGATTCCCATCATCCCTGACCACTGGTCCTGTTAGCTAAGGATGATGGGAGTTGTAGTCCCAAAAAACAGTTGGAGGGCCAAGTTTGGCCATCATTGACTTAGATCATCTGGAAAAATTCTACACTCTACAGAATATCATAGGAAATCAGACTGAAAAGCAGGTATTTTCTGCTGTTACCCCTGTACTGTGGAATGGCCTTTCCTCTGCCATATGTGAAGCAGCAGACACCAGTGGCTTCAGATGTCTTGTGTCAATTTATTTTTTCCCTGAGTCATAAGACCAGACCCAAGCCTTCTGAATTTCTATTTTATTCATTGCCATGTGCTTTTATGTTTTTTTATATTGCTATTTGATTGGTTTTAGCTTGCATTTTTGTTTTACTAGTATATAGCTTGTTTTTTTACATGCTACACCATTTAGAGATTTTTGGACTATTAAATAAATAACACTAAACCTTGTAACCTGGGCATCAGGTGGAGCGGATAGTGTGGCAGGGAGCCTCCACTCATAGAATTGTAGAGTTGGAAGGGACCACGAGGGCCATCTAGTCCAACCCCCTCCAATGCAGGAATCTTTTTGCCCAACATGGGGCTCGAACCCACAACCCCAGGATTAAGAATCCCATGCTCTACCAATTGAGCTATGTCCCGCTCACTTGACCTCTGATTGGTGATGTTGCTGCTGCTTACTTTGGGAGTGGGGAGAGGGTGATGGATGAGGTGGTGGTGGTGGTGAGATCAGCGCAGTGCAAGTGCACCGGCAGAGCCCATCTGGTGCTCCTATTGGTGAGCTTCCGCCGTGCTGACCTCGTTGCTACCTCGCCCCTCCCTCCCCAGCTCCGGATAAGCAGTAATAACATGACGGACTGGAGGTCAGCTGAGTGGCTAAGGCAGGAGCCGAAACAGCTCCTCCTGCCCATATGTTGCATGATTCTGTCACCCAGACAGTTCCTCAAATCTGTAGGTGTGCCATATGCACAATGCCATACAGTGCCAGGAAGTGGAAGAGGAAGCAGAAGGAACTGTGGCTGCCTCTTCTCCCACTTACTTCCACTGTAAATCTAAAGTTCAGCATCAGGTATAAGAGAGGTCACAACCCTAGAGGCCATGTTTAGACCAGAGTTTCCCAAACTTGGGTCTCTGGCTGTTGCTGGACTACAACTCCTATCATCCCTGAGCACTGGTCCTGCTAGCTAGAGGTGATAGGAGTTGTAGTCCGGCAACAGCTGGAGATCCAAGCTTGGGAAACTCTGGTTTAGATGCTCAGATTCAAAATTCAGGGGGTTTGGCTAAACTGGAAAGATTAGTGTATTGATTGGATCATGGGGGGAAATGTGGATGCTGAGGAATATCACACCGGTAGTGTTTCGTGCTGCTCACCTGACCTCCCTCCAGCTGAGTCGCTACTACATACAGTGGTAGCTCAGGTTACATACGCTTCAGGTTACAGACTCCGCTAACCCAGAAATATTACATCTGGTTAATAACTTTGCGGTGGCAGCAGGAGGCCCCATTAGCTAAAGTGGTGCTTCAGGTTAAGAGCAGTTTCAGGTTAAGAACAGGCCTCCAGAATGAATTAAGTACTTAACCCGAGGTACCACTGTACTGGGATCAAGAGGAGCAAGAGGGTGGCGAGGTCAGTGCGGTGCAAACACTCCTAAGCCAATCTTGCTGTCTTGCCAGCATGTTAGCCCTGTGCTGACCTTGCTGCTACGTCCCCCTCTCCATCCTGGTATGCAGCAGCGACCCAGTTGGTGGGAGGTCAGGTGAGTAGCGCAGCCATCCACTGTTGTGTCCCACCCTCCTTAGCAAAACTATGTGAACATCCACATGTTCGTTGATTCACTTTGCTTTTGTCCTGCGCTTCAAGAAGCTCAGGGAGTTGTGTCCTACACGGCTTCCCTCATTTTATTCTCCCAGCTACTCTGCATGATAGATCAGGCTGAGAGTTAATTACTGATCCTGTGTCAACCCATAAACTGTGCGGTTGCATGGCTATTTGAACCTGGGTCTTTTGTGAAGCAAAGCTAACAGGCATGACTGTGCTCAGTTTAGCAAACTAGCAAGCCAGAGACATCGTGCCTGGGCCTATTTCCAGCATTCCATTCTACATCTCCAGAGATTTCAGCCTTCACTTGATACTGTAATAAACCTAGCGTGAAATTCCCTCTGGCTGTTTATTGAACAAATGTCAAAGCCCCCATAGGGCTGGCTGTGAAGCTCAGCGGGAGCGTTTTAGCTCAAAGATCCAGTCTTCATATTCCTTACAGATTCAGATAGTTGAGAGAATTAAGGAGATAAAGTAACGAAGACGGTTAAACAGCCTTGAAGTAACCAGGTTTAACTTAGCAACTCTAAACATATTCAGTGAGCACCCATTAGAAGGAATCGGCTCCCCTTTCTGCCTCAAAGTGTCAGCCAGACTCCAATTAGTGGGGAAGAGGAAAACAATTTATCCAATTACAATTTAGTGGTGGAGGGGGCTGCAGAGAGGAGGAGAGGAAGGAGATGGCCTGTTGCCTGAGTGGATGTCTGCTCCTGTTGTGTTGGGTCTCACATAAAAATGGCATTAATCCAGAGGAATACACATAGCCAACTTCCTATATGCAGTGAAGCTGTTCTCTCCTCCCCCCACTCCAAATAGCAGCCTTGTGCACTGTTTGACAAGCTATTTCTGTCTGTTTGTAACTTCATTGGGGAGGGGGAGCTCAAAAGTGGTTCTTGAAACAGGCACAGCAGGGGCGGGAGTGAAAAGCTTCTGTGTGCAGACAAAAGTTATCTTGAACATCTGAGTAAGCAGTGTGAGTCACAGATTTAATTTCTAGCAAAGCTTTTCCATAGGAAGAATTATGCCACATTAACTATCCCATCGAAGGGACGCAGGTGGCGCTGTGGGTTAAACCACAGAGCCTAGGATTGCCAATCAGAAGGTTGGTGGTTCGAATCCCCGCAATGGGGTGAGCTCCCTTTGCTCGGTCCCTGCTCCTGCCAACCTAGCAGTTCAAAAGCACGTCAAACTGCAAGTAGATAAATAGGTACCACTCCGGCGGGAAGGTAAACAGCGTTTCCGTGCGCTGCTCTGGTTCACCAGAAGCGGCTTAGTCATGCTGGCCACATGACGTGGAAGCTGTACACCGGCTCCCTCGGCCAATAAAGCAAGATGAGCGCCGCAACCCCAGAGTCGGCCACGACTGGACCTAATGGTCAGGGGTCCCTTTACCTTAACTATCCCATCATGTTGTATCTCGACCAAGAGGGCTCTGTCATAGAAAAAAGACCTAAAACTTCATCACATGCATGCAGTTATTTGTTTATTACGTTTGTATCCTGCCGTTCCCTGCAAGTGAGCGCAGGGTTGCAAATGTCATGGCAGCAAACTCATCCTCCATTGCCCGCATTGGTTCTCTGTCTTATGAACAGGACAGGTGGTGGCAGGTAGGCTTGTCTTGCTATCCTTCACCTCCTTCTCCCCCTACTCTAGATTGCTGGAACTTGACTTTGTTCTGCATTAAACTAAGGGGCAGTGGGGGGAAATGCAGCCACAGACCATGGAGGTGGGAATAAACCCACCAGGTTGATGCTTGCAGTGAAACACTGCATAAATTCCTGGTGAATTGGGAAGGTAGTAACTTTAGCTGGAGGGACGCGGGTGGCGCTGTTGGTTAAACCACAGAGCCTAGGATTGCCGATCAGAAGGTTGGCAATTCGAATCCCCGCAATGGGGTGAGCTCCCATTGCTCGGTACCTGCTCCTGCCAACCTAGCAATCTGAAAGCACGTCAAAGTGCAAGTAGATAAATAGGTACCGCTCCGGCGGGAAGGTAAACGGCGTTTCTGTGTGCTGCTCTGGTTTGCCAGAAGCGACTTAGTCATGCTGGCCACATGACCCGGAAGCTGTAAGCCGGCTCCCTCGGCCAATAAAGTGAGATGAGCGCTGCAACCCCAGAGTCGGTCACGACTGGACCTAATGGTCAGGGGTCCCTTTACCTTTTTATGCACAACGCAAAGCCTTTTCTGATGCTCATTCACCAGAGGTGACTGCAGGCACTATTCTAAAAAATGTGCTTAATTGGCACCTATAATTCTTTGCCACACCTTTGATGGTTAGTGGGGCCTGTACCCCTTTACTCTATTATTTTATTTCTGGATTTATGTTTTGATTTTTGTATTTTGTCACTTTGATTTGCTTTCAGTTATGTTTTTCCTGCATTATAAACACATGTAAACTTGTGTTTGTTTATATGCGTGTTAACACCAGAAAACATTCTGTTCAAGCTCTGATTGAATCGTCAAAAAATGTCCTTTTTTAATTCCATTGCCATTTAACTCCTACATATTTCACCCCTTTATGCTCATGTTTGTGTAAACCTGCCACCTGAGGATTCCATTTCATACATCTGGAGTCCAGTCCACAAAGCTCTCTGCATAATACATATCAGTCCTTAAGGTGACCAAAGACTCTTGGTTGTTTTCACAGCAGCAGACTAGTTAGTGCATTTATGTCTCCTGATACAGTCCTATGCAGTGGCTTCTATATGTTCTACAAGATAGATTTACCCAGGGCTCCAATTCCATTTGGTGGCATAATTGGGAGCACAGCTGCAATGCTATTTGATAACACTTACTTTTCTGACTCATGATCTCTTTGTCCCCACAGGGTGCTCGTGGTAACGATGGTCTCCCTGGTCCAGCTGGTCCACCCGTAAGTAAATTGCTTTTTGAAGGATTATAAATTGCTTTTTAAAAGATTATAAATTGCTTTTTAAAAGATTTCTGAACATGCATTTGTTTTTAGGTTTTTTCCTGCTAAAATAGAAACTTACGAATTGGATATGTTATTACTGAAATACTAAATAGTTCTAAAATTCTTATTTTTTTAAAAAAAGAATTCCTGTTCTCCCCTAAATTCTGTGTCTTTTTTTCTTTTTTGTAAAAAAAGACATAGACTTTACAAAAAAAAAGGGGGGGGGAGGCAAAAGACAGCTGGCATGTATACGTTCTGCAAAAGACTTTCAGGCATAAGGGGCCATTGCATAACTTGTATGGCTGTCATGAAAGCTATGGAGGCTACATAATTAAAATAACTCTGTCCTCCTTTTCTCAAACCCTTTTCTCTTTTTTTCAGGGACCTGTCGGCCCCGCTGGATCTCCAGGTTTCCCAGGTGCACCAGGTGCAAAGGTAAGTAGCACTTCAAGGCCGAATGAGTGTGTTTGCAGCCACTGGCTTGTTATGACACACACACACACACACACACACACACACACCTCTTTTTCTAAGCAACTGTGAAAGGCTCTCCTCCCAGAGCCCACCGAGTATTTTGCTCCTTTTATCGCTTTGGAAAGAGGCCTGAAGCCTTTCGTCAGGTCTGCCTGCCTGCAAAGTAAGGAGAAGGTGGAAAGATTGACAGCCCCCAAGAAAAAGCAGCCTGTGGATACATGTCTGTGAACATCTGTGTGAGAGGAAAGGAGACTAGGAAAAGGAGTTTCAGAAGGTCTGGGAAAGGCCTGGATAGAAATCAACATATAGGCAATTGTGAAGTAAAACGAAAGCTGAGTATGTGGAGAGAAGCACAAGTTATAGGAGTAATGTTGCAGAAAGTGTATTCCTAAAACAACACTCCTGTTTGCACTCGTCTTGTTAAATCTTGACAGATTAACTGCCTGCAGATCCCTTTGAAAAATGGCATGTGTGAATTGTTCTTCGAATGCATTGCTTCCACCTCGACAGAAAACTGAATTACACTGAAGCAGTTTAGGCTTCTAATCCATCATTCCCTGGAGATTTACCTACTTTTTTTGTGAACCATTATTTAGCGCTGTGAAAATAGGGAAAACCCAGTGACCCCAAAACAAACCCATTGCAAGGAAATCACACAGGGTCTATGTGCATCATGCCCAGAGGGCTGTGTAATTTCCAAGGCTGTCAGAAATACCATTCTGCTATTAGTGAAACCATTTGAGATGGGGGCTAGTGTAAAGTTTGTTAATTCCCTGAAGGCAAAATGCTTGTATATTGCTTTAAACTAGGAGCAGGGGCGCCATTTCAGAGTACTTTAGGAGCAAGAAGAGCTTTGGGTTGGAAGGGAGGAAGATTCTCAGCACAGCTTAAAGGCTCAGGTATATTAATGATGAAAAGCACAACCATATGCAACCATATGCATATCTACACTGAGTTCAGTGGGACAAACTCAGGTGTATATGTGTAGGTTTGCAACCTAAACTGATGTGTTAAAAGTCACTTCTTCTTGCAAAGGGATTTCTGTTGTTCCTCTGCTTTCCTTACACAGGACTGTATTTACTACAGAGTAGTCAATAGTAGTCAATATGTATCAGGGACACGGGTGGCGCAGTGGTCTAAACCACTGAGCCTAGGGTTTGCCGATCAGAAGGTCGGCGGTTCGAAGCCCCGTGACGGGGTGAGCTCCCAGCTCCTGCCAACCTAGCACTTTGAAAGCACGCCAAAGTGCAAGTAGATAAATAGGTACTGCTCCAGCGGGAAGGTAAACGGTGTTTCCATGTGCTGCTCTCGTTCGCCAGAAGCAGCTTAGTCATGCTGGCCACATGACCCGGAAAAACTGTCTGCGGACAAATTTTGGCTCCCTCGGCCAGTAAAGCGAGATGAGCGCCACAACCCTAGAGTCGTCCGCGTCTGGACTTAACGGTCAGGGGTCCCTCTACCTTTACCTTCGACAATATGTGGAACTAGTAAGCTTCCATAATAAGTCACATGTGGTCTGACAAACATGTTGAGAAGTCCCCCCTGGCCTCTCTTGCCCATGATTGACTTTGATTTGAGGACATACAAGGAATATATCTGGTCTTGGATGTTATCAAAGAAACGTTGGCAACTGAATGCCTCGTCACTCCCACATTCAGCTGGCGGTGTTTATTGTATTATTTGTTCTTATTCTTCTTTCTGTGTTTTTTTTTTTGCCTGTGCACGCTCCCCTTCAAATGTTACAAGAAGCCACACCGGCTGATTTAAGTAATGAGAGCACATAGCACAGGGTTCAGCAATCTTTTTCAGCTGTGGCCGGTCCACCTTTCCTCAGACCATGTGGTGGGCCGGACTATATTTTTTGGGAGAAGTGAACGAATTCCTATGCCCCACAAATAACCCAGAGATGCATTTTAAATAAAAGGACACATTCTACTCATGTAAAAACACCAAGCAGGCCCCACAAATAACCCAGAGATGCTTTTTAAATAAAAGCACACATTCTACTCATGTAAAAACACGCTGATTCCCGGACCGTCCACGGGCCGGATTTAGAAGGCGATTGGGCCGTATCTGGTCCCAGGGCCTTAGTTTGCCTACCCTTGGCCTAGCACCTAGCAGCGCTTGTTTTGATGACGTTTGAAGCCCTTCTTGGTTGAAATGCCACCTGGGCAAGAGATATCTTGGCAGTCAAATTCCGATTGCATTTTGCCATGGTCGTGGAAGGAGCTCAGGTTTTGTCCAAAGGGTCAAGTCAAGCGGGGGGGGGGGGGGGGCTGCTGTGTTTCTCCTCTGTCTGTGGCACGAGTGCTATGCGCTTCAAAATCTCCAGACAGCATATCGGGTTTCCTTAATGGTGGGGCCTTTTAGGGTAAGGTGGACAAGAGGGAGATGGGAGAGAGAGTCCTTTGGGAATTCCCATTACTACTGGTGAGAATGGGTTTGGGTTGCTAATCTCCCTGAGGACTGGTTTCTATGGTAACCAGACAGTGAAGTGGCGGTAGGGGAGAGGGGGAATGAGGCCATTTGTGGGATATCTGACAGCGGGCCTTCAATCATAATCAGCGTCCTCATTATAAAAAGATGATGTGGGGAGCCTTCTGAAGAGGAGGGTAGCGCATTAGTAAGATGCGCACAGCAAGAGAAAGAGCAGAGCACAAGTGTTCCATAAGGAATAGCTGTTTTCACAGAGGGTGCTTCTGAGAGCACCTAAGGCAGGAATCAATACTGAACAAAATAAAAATAAATAGAGTGAAAAGTAAAGGAAGGAGCTGTCCTTCTTCTGTACAGTTCAGTGAACTCTTCATCGTTGTAACAATAGCAAGAGATAGCATGTAGTGGTGGCCACTTAAAACCGGCTCCCCATAATAATAATAATGATGATGATGATAATAATATTTATTATTTATACCCCGCCCATCTGGCTGGGTTTCCCCAGCCACTCTGGGCGGCTTCCAACAGAACACTAAAATACAATAACCTATTAAACATTAATAGCTTCCCTAAACAGGTCTGCCTTCAGATGTCTTCTAAAAGTTTGGTATCTTTGACATCTGATGGGAGGGCGTTCCACAGGGCGGGTGCCACTACCGAGAAGGCCCTCTGCCTGGTTCCCTGTAACTTGGCTTCTCGTAGCGAGGGAACCGCCAGAAGGCCCTCGGAGCTGGACCTCAGTGTCCGGGCAGAACGAGGAAGGTGGAGACACTCCTTCAGGTATACTGGACCGAGGCCGTTTAAGGCTTTAAATGTCAGCTCCAACACTTTGAATTGTGCTCGGAAACGTACTGAGAGCCAAGCCAGTGTAGGTCTTTCAAGACCGGTGTTATATGGTCTCGGCGGCCGCTCCCAGTCACCAGTCTGGCTGCTGCATTCTGGATTAGTTGTAGTTTCCGGGTCACCTTCAAAGGTAGCCCCACATAGAGCGCATTGCAGTAGTCAGAGCGGGAGATAACTAGAACATGCCCCACTCCCCATTAATATGGAGTCCTAATGCAAAATCTAGAAATGCAGAAAGGTGGAAAAGAAAGTGTCAGGCCCCAAGGACACATAGCTCAAAGACTGAGAGCGTTAGGCAGGCTTCTTGGACAATAGCCCAGCATTTTGACGGTCACCATAAGTTATGAAGCATCCGGGTCTACTTCTTGTGGCATCCTAGTGGATGCTTTGTCATGTTTCCCTTTGACCTCTTAATGTTCCTTCTCATATTTGTGCAGGGTGAAGCTGGCCCCACTGGCGCTCGTGGCCCTGAGGGCGCCCAAGGCTCTCGTGGTGAATCCGGAACCCCCGGCTCCCCTGGACCAGCGGGAGCTCCTGTAAGTACCTGTTTCTTCCAGCGAGAACCAGAATTTCCAGGGGGGCATGGAGATGGTTAAGCTCTATTAGGATATCATTAAAAGACTACCACATGTTTTCCTTCTGAGGCCCCCTAACTCAAAGGTGGCTAACCTTTCTCAAGCTGAGGGCCATATTGACCCATGGTCAGCCCTTCAGAAGCTGTGGGTCAAACTGGGCATGGCCAAAGTGTAAACCATGGCTATACCCAAAAGCATTACAGTGGCACCTCTGGTTGCGAACGGGATCCATTCCAGAGGCCCGTTTGCAACCTGAAAAGAAGGCAACCCGTGTCTGTGTGTCTGCGCACACCCTGGTCGAGATTCGCCGCTTCTGTGCATGCGTGTGATGTCATTTTGCGCGTCTGCGCGAGTGGCGAAACCCGGAAGTAACCCGTTCCGTTACTTCCGGGCCGCCGCAAGACGCAACCTGAAAACGCACAACCTGAAGCAAACATAACATGAGGTATGACTGTAATATTGTTTTTAGAAACAAATTTGGGTGTCCTGGGGGCATGCCATAACAACATTTTCACATCACAGAACCACAGCAGGGGAGCAGGGGGAATGCCCAGTTTAAAATGTTATGATTTTAAAAGAAGTATTACTGTTATTTTTATAAATGGCAAGTAGCACACGAAACCTTTCAACTGAAGGTCTGTGCTGTCAAAGAACAGCATGGTGGTGCTTTGAAGCCCAGACTGTCAGCTGGTTGTCACTTCAAAGTGCCATGCACACCACATGTTGTGCAAATGGGTCACCTGATGTCATCAGGTGACCGACAGCTGGGCTGGCCAGATCCAGTTATTCATGCTGCATTACAGTGCCCCAGTGGGAGGCTATGGGAGCAGTCAGTAATTTAGAGAGAGAGAGAGAAGAGTTGAAATATGGAAATCCTTTAGAGGACCATTGAGCCACACAAAAAAAACCAAAAACCTGTTGGCATCACATTGTGGGATCCATTGGTCCACTCAAAAATAATTGTTGCTTTTAAATGACAAAACCACATTGTTTCAATGGTGTATGGACTAATTTGACTTGGAAAAACGTGCCTAGCCATTTGGTTGGGGCACTGTTCTGTGGAGTATATAGAATAATGGTAATCCAGCTCTATGATCATGGAATTGTAGAGTTGAAAGGGACCCTAAGAGGCATCTAATCCAGTCCTCTTCAGTGCCGTGATTGGATTTTTCTTTGTGACTGGCTTGGTTGACACATTCCACTTAGCAAGTGGAGAAAGGCACCCGCTGGATAGTCTTACCTCACCTGAATAAAAGTGTTATCCAAGTACTTCTGCCAGGACGCGGGTGGCTCTGTGGTCTAAACCACTGAGCCTATTGGGCTTGCCAATCAGAAGGTCGGCGGTTTGAATCCCCGCGACGGGATGATTGCCCGCTGCTCGGTCCCTGCTCCTGCCAACCTAGCAAGTCGAAAGCATGAAGTACAAGTAGATAAATAGGTACCACTGTGGCGGGAAGGTAAACAGCGTTTCCATGCGCTCTGGCTTCCGTCACGGTGTCCCATTATGCCAGAAGCGGTTTAGCCATGCTGGCCACATGACCCGGAAAGCTGTCTGTGGACAAATGCCGGCCTGAAAGCGAGATGAGCGCTGCAACTCCATAGTCATTTTTGACTGGACTTAACTGTCCAGAGGTCCTTTACCTTACGTTTAGCAAGTACTTCTAGCTGTGGTGTGAGGGCAAAATTATCCTTGAGGGAGAAATCATCCTTAACTGACAAATCATTTCTAATCAGGTATAGGGTTCAACTTGATTATTCTGTGGCTATTTACTCTTTTTCTTCCCCCTGTAGATATATGCAAAAATATTCCCTGATTTCCCAGCTGCTTGTGTTTTAACCAGCAATGGGAAGTGAACTAGGTGTAAATACAGGAACCACCAGCAGATGGCAGCGCCAAGTCAGGATTTGCACAGCCTTTCTCTGCATGAGTACTAGTTGCTTATATTTCATAGAATGATAGAGTTGAAAGCGTCCCAAAGGATTCTCTCTAGTTCAACCCCTATGTGGGCCACCAGCCAAAATCGGACGCAAAAATAAAGGACCTGGGAAGCCATATGCTCAACCATATGTGAAGGTTCACTAACACACGTTCCATGCCCACCTGCTAAAATGTGGGTACAAAAAGCCCATCTACTCACACATGCACATAGTTAACCACAGCTGCCCACTTTTTACATGCCTTTTGATAATGGGGCAATCAACATCTTATGGATGGTAATACTATATTAAGGAAAGGCGGCACAAGAAGCAAGATGCCCCTTTTTTACAACTGGGAAATTCTAGACAATTAGTAGGTTGTAACAGCCAAAGTGGGGCGCGGGTGGCACTGTGGGTTAAACCACAGGGCCTATGAGTTGCCGATCAGAAGGTCGGCGGTTCAAATCCCCGTGACAGGGTGAGCTCCCGTTGCTCGGTCCCTGCTCCTGCCAACCTAGCAGTTTGAAAGCACGTCAAAGTGCAAGTAGATAAATAGGTACCACTCCGGCGGGAAGGTAAACGGCGTTTCCGTGCACTGCTCTGGTTTGCCAGAAGCGGCTTAGTCATGCTGGCCACATGACCTGGAAGCTGTACGCCGGCTCCCTCGGCCAATAAAGCGAGATGAGCGCCGCAACCCCAGAGTCGCTCACGACTGGACCAAATGGTCAGGGATCCCTTTACCTTTAACAGCCAAAGTCACATTTTGTCTGGGCCATATTCTGCTGGGCATTTGGCATGGTTATTAATCTTGACCTTGCCTATATTTGGTGTGATGACCCTGAGGAAATTGCCATTTGAGCCCTTGTGCATGGACACAAACTTAACTCAACACCATACCCAATGGATTGAAAGACTGTGCTGGTGATTGGCAAAAAGGAGTCTTTTGTCGCCTTAACAACTAACCGATGTTATTATGGCATAAATTATAATAGTTCTTGTTTCTTTCATCAGATGCATTAAATAGAACCTTCGGTTGCAGGTTTGCACTTCATGCATCTCATGAAGCGGACTCTAATTCACGAAAGCAATAATTAAATTTGCTGGCTCTGTATGGTGCTACAGGGCTCTTTGCTGATTTGGCTGCTACAACCTTAGAATAGTATAATTGTAGAGTTGGAAGGAACCATAAGGGTAATCTCATGCAACCCCCTGCAATGCACGGATCTTTTGCCCAACGTGGGGCTCAAACCCACAACTCACAACTCTGAGTCTCATGTTCTACCTTGACATGTTCTTCCCCCTGGTAATCAGTGTTTTCCACCTGCTAGGATAGGTAAATCATAAGTGAGCTGTGCATCCGTAAGGTCATGTGAAGCAGGTGTCTCTCTTTTCCCCACCCACCTGGTTAAACTGCAGTTGTAAACTTAATGATTGGCAATTTGCTAGCCTGTAGTGCTAAAAGCGTTGCATAAGGGAGCCTGTCTCGTTCTACTTGCTAGGAGGGAATCCCCACCCAGCTGCTACAGTGACACTGTCCTCATTCATGCTTCTAAATCATATCTGTCTAGATTTCTAAATGATATCTGTCTAGAGCAGAACCTCGCCGTTGTGCTCCACTCCCATTTTGGGCCTGGCTGCCCTCAATTTCTCCTTGTATGTTTGTAGTTCAAATATGCTTCCTTCTCTCAAGGATGTGGATCTGGGTCTTGCTCCCCCCCCCCCTTTTAAAGCTAAATTTGTGCATGGATCGTGGCACTAGCATTTGCACATCAAGAATTTTGCTTTGTAGATCTTTTAGTTTTATGATGTATTTTAATTAATTGATTGCCTATTTTTCTGCTCTTATCTTCTTTGTATACTGTGTTTTATGATGTTAGCTGCCCTGGGCCTGGCTCTGGCTGGAGTGGGCGGGGTACAAATAAATTATTATTATTATTATTATTATTATTATTATTATTATGGAACAAAGCAGAGAATTTTGACACGTGGTTGTGAAATTGCTGGGGCTGTGCAAGGTAACAAACAACAACAACCCCTTTCTTCAACAAGAAAATTAGAAAAGTGTCTATAGTAAAGTTGGTAGATATATGCAAAACGTGTTCCATTTTTTTTTTAGAAGATGAAAGAAAATGGCTCTGATAATGGGCAGGATGAGGGAAGTGCAACACGTTTGTTTAAACATAATGCAGGAAGACTACTAAATGTTTGTTGACCTACTAACTTGCCCCATGAAGAATATGGATGTGCTTTCTTTCCAGGCTCACCATTCTTGGTACTCTTATCCCTTTTCTGAAGGAAAAAAAAAGACCCATGCTTTAATAATCTGTCCATTAATATATTGGGTAGCCCTCTGGGAAGGAAACATGGTAGGGAGCAAGTCAACCATTTATTGGAAAGAGGTTTGATCAATGCCTTCTTTTTGTTTTTAGGGCAACCCTGGAACTGATGGGATCCCTGGTGCCAAAGGATCAGCGGTGAGTGCCACATTACTTGGGTGCGTTGAGATGCATTTGAAAGGTAGAACTGATGTTGTCTGCAGAAGATCTAGTGAATGCTCAATAACCTCTGCCCATCACATGAACAGTATCGATCAAGAACCTGTAAAATAGTTTGCCAAGTAATGTGCTGTTTCTCAGACCGCCTGCACTTTCCCCTCCTGTCCTTAATTGCTTTCTCGATTCTGTCCATAGGGTGCTCCTGGCATTGCTGGCGCTCCGGGATTTCCTGGCCCACGTGGACCACCTGGGCCTCAAGGTGCAACCGGGCCTTTGGGTCCCAAAGGCCAGGCGGTAAGAAACCCAAACCAATGCAAAACTTCAAGGTGTCTGACTCTCCAGACTGATGATCCTGTGCTCAAAGTTACTAGGCATAACCTCTGTTGGGGTCTCCGCTCGGCCAAGCTGATAAAGCTCATTTTCTTCCCCCGAGTCCTTCGGAATCGCCTCCCGACGTGTTTAACAACCTGAGCCTTTGATAAGGCTCCAAGGCACGTTCCATTCAGCAGAGTTTCCGGCACAGGAAAGAGACAAGAGGTTTGGGCTCCATTGCAAAGAGTTTTATCATCCTAACTACGCAGAGAGCAAAGACACATCCTCTCTCTATGAAAGCAGAGAGCAACTGAACAAAGGAAACAGGAAACCAGTAACGTTACATCCGTCTCTAGTCTCCCGTGAGACTTCCAATAGCCTGGACTGTCTCTGGAATGTAAACAGAGTCCTGTGACTCCACGCAGCTGCTCAGTGGCAAAACGGAAACTAACAACCTCTCCCCAAGGCTGATATTCACATTTTAACTAAGCTTTGGGAAAGTGGATAATAAGAGGTGAAAGTAGCTAGGAACCCACAGATTTTGCCTGGCTTTTGTAGCCAGTCATTATCGATGATCAGCCCTAACCCTGCCAGTCCCTTGATTTTTTTGCCATGTGGAGAGGTCAGTATTTCAGTGCACATGGGGCTTCAGAAACACTTGGGTTAAAGGACATGGTTCAGTTGTAGAGTACCTGCTTTGCATGCAGAAGTTCAGATAGAGCTGGGAATGTTCCCTGCCTTAAACCCTGGATAACTACTACCAGTCAGTGTAGACAATACTGAACTAGATGGACCAACAGTCTGACTTGGTATAAGGCAGCTTCCTATGTTGGATGTGGTGAGAAATTATTTTGGTGTATCTGGCTAACTGCATCCTTAGTTCCCCTTAGTTCTCTGTGCCCAGCACAAAGGGAGAGTCCTTGAACCTCAGAGTTCTCTGTGATACGCAGAGAAGCAGAGGCACCTTTCACTCTGTGCTGAGCAACGAAAAGCAAGCGGCTTCTAGATAGAGCGTATATTATGGAGGAGCCTCAGCTGAGATGGAACCAAGCAGCCCCAGAGATGGACTGTCCGTGTTGAGAAAAAGGTGTGACAACAGCATGGAAGAATGACGGTTGTACCTTGGTTTTCGAACGGAATCCGTTCCAGAAGTCCGTTCGGATGCCGAAAACGTTCAGAAACCAAGACACGGCTTCCGATTGGCTGCGGGAGCTTGCTGCACTCAATCAGAAGCTGTGGAAGCGGCGTCAGATGTTCAGGTTCCAAACAACTTTGGCAAATCAGAACACTCACTTCCGGGTTTCCGGGCGTTCGGGAGCCAAAATGTTCAAGTCACAAGGCGTTCGAGAACCAAGGTACAACTGTACTAAAATAACGTGAGGAGATTGCATAGAAGCTAAATGAATGCTTTGCATTGCTTTTCCCTTTGGAAGGTGTTAGAAAGAGACCTACATCTGAACCACCTTGGGGGCATCTGAACATTCCACCTAAACATTAGGAAGAACTTCCTGACAGTAAGAGCTGTTCAACGGTGGAATTTGGTGCCAAGGAGTGTGGTGGAGTCTCCTTCTTTGGAGGTCTTTAAGCAGAGGCTTGACAACCATATGTCAGGAGTGCTCTGATGGTGTTTCCTGCTTGGCAGGGGGTTGGACTCGATGGCCCTTGTGGTCTCTTCCAACTCTATGATTCTATGATTCTGTGAAGGACAAATGCTTCTGTGCTAGACACATATACAGGAGCAGACTGCCAGCTGAACTCTGAAGGACTTAACTTCTGAGAAAACATGCTGAGTATTCGTATACTGGTGACAAAGAGGTGCTTTGACATCTAAACCAAACAAGTCATTGGGTCTTGGGTGGCAGATGCCCAGGTATTCTTAAAGAGTTCTCATATGTGACGATTGCTTGGCTTCTAGCAAAAACATGTATCTTATCACTAAAATCAGCTTCTTTGCCATAAAAACAGGAAGATATTTATCAGAACACCAGTTTTCATGCACAATCCAAGAAATTAGAGGCTCCAGTCCTGGAAAATTAGCGGAAAGCTTTATTTAAAAGGAGAATTATAAACATGAGAAAGAATAATCATGGCTTCTACAAAGGGAAATCCTACCTCGTCAGTCTCTTGCAGTTCTTTGGTAGTGTCCGCATATATGCAGTTATGAGATAAGAGGAGATATTTTCTTGCTCTGATGGGATCTGACCTTTCAGTGACTCCCCAGGCAGGGTATCTTGAGGTCATGATGAATAGCTCACTGCAAATATTGACAGTGTGACGTGCCAGTGAAAAAAGACAAATTAGGGATTATTAGGAAAGGGGTCGAAAGTTGAATCGGATATGGTCACATTGGGAATTCTGTGTACGGCTCTGTTTACCCAAGTTCAGAAAGTCTGTCTGATAGTGAGGATATCCACACCTGCTAAGGGATGAGGTCGATTCTGGATTTTTGTGGTGTGTGTTTGAAGACTTAGACACGTGGTTGAGAAACAGAAGTGATCTTGAGTACAACAACAGAATCCACCAGCTGTAGCACATGCTGTTAGGAGTCTTCGAAAGCTGGACTGGTGATTCTTTCCATTTAGAATCTTCTCTTTCCCACGCCTCCCAATTTTCATTCATCAGTGTTTCCCTTCCCATCCTCTGTATCATCTCAGTCCTTCTGCCACTTGTCCAGCCTGGTGTTTGGTCTCTGCCCTTCTATTCAAAGGAATGCACCCTTTGGATGTTTCAACACGGCGGATGCTGAGTAGGAAGTTCTGCTGACCAGATCAGCAAGTAGCTTGACGTGATAATAGGAGCTTGACTACTCTTAATATGTTTCCTTTTCTTTCTCTGTAGGGAGAACCTGGGATTGCAGGCTTCAAAGGTGAACAAGGTCCCAAGGGTGAACCTGTAAGTATTAGTTGACGTGCCTTTATGCCTGACATGCTGTCTCTTCTTTGAATGTGCCATATTTACTCGAGTCTAATGCGCCATCGAATCTAATGTGCACCTCAATTTTCAGAACTTTGAAATAAAAAAAAAGTATTTGCTGGCAAATGTAAATGTGCCATCAAATCTATTTGGCACCTTAATTTTTGCAATGTAGCTTGGCCAAAAAAGGTGAGCATTAGATTCGAGTAAATACGGTATCGGGATGCAGGTGGCGCTGTGGGTTAAACCACAGAGCCTAGGACTTGCCGATCAGAAGGTCGGCGGTTCGAATCCCCGCGACGGGGTGAGCTCCCGTTGCTCGGTCCCTGCTCCTGCCAACCTAGCAGTTCGAAAGCACGTCAAAGTGCAAGTAGATAAATAGGTACCGCTCCGGTGGGAAGGTAAACGGCGTTTCCATGCGCTGCTCTGGTTCGCCAGAAGCGGCTTAGTCATTCTGGCCACGTGACCCGGAAGCTGTATGCCGGCTCCCTCGGCCAATAAAGCGAGATGAGCGCTGCAACCCCAGAGTCGGTCATGACTGAACTTAATGGTCAGGGGTCCCTTTACCTTTATCTAAATACGGTATCAGTTGCTCCCTGTTCATCCTCTACACTAGGAGTGGCTAACTCATAATAATATCATAATATATAAAATAAAAATAAAAACAATAATCCAATAACCCCCCCCAAAAAACAATAACATCTCCGACAATGAACTGAAAAAATGTTTAAATATACTTTTGTGAAGAAACCAGAAGCATTTCTGCTAGGCATTGTAGGGAATGAGATAAATAAGAAAGATAGGAAACTATTTTTGTATGCAGTAACAGCAGCAAGAATATTTATAGCCCAAAATGGAAGCAAGAAGAACTACCAACACTGGAAGAATGGAGAATGAAGATGATGGACTTTGCGTAACTGGATAGAATGACAGGAAGAATTAGAAATCGACGAGATCAGAGATTTACTGAAGAATGGGAAAAATTTTCAGATTATACGCATAATTTAAGTGAAAAACAAATAACGCTTGTAACGTTTAATGAAGCTTTATAAAAATGAAAGATCAAAATTGGAGTGAAATTAGATTTAATTTACAAAGTAGATTATAATTAAGAAATGTGTGGAAAATTGAGAAGGGAAGGAGTACCAGCCAAGTTGAGGGAAGTCAAAAAATGAGAATGATTTTTAAAAATCGTATGAATTGTATTAATTTGTTTCATTTGTAAACTGAATAAAAATTATATTTAAAAAAAAACAAAAAACAATAACACCTTCTGGCTACGCCTGCTCTGGGCATTAGGGTGGATGCACTGAGCAATATGATACAAGTTTCAGGGCCATCTGCCAGCTACTACCAGCTTGAACACTGTGGTAGCCTGTCAATAGCCCACGTCATAGTATGTGCACCCAGGGCTTCTGGTAGAGGGGGAATTCTGCTGCGTTATAATCCCCTCCAGCTGCATGGTTCAGAAATTAGAATTCCTTTGCCCCAGACTACATGTGGCAAGAGAGAAGGTTAACGCCCACCTTTCCTCCTTCTGGGCTTTGTACTTTCATGCATGGGTGCCTTGTTGTATGAAATCCAGTATAAAAACCTGAAAATGACTGCAGTTCAGTTCTACTTGTGGATTTTCCATGCTATTCTCTGTGCAAATGAAATGCTTATATGTGCTGTCTGGCAGAGTGAAACATGGGACAGGACACCAGCAGAGGGCACATAGCCACAAAATACCTACATGTAGATTGTAAATTCATTAGGGCCAGTTCATTGTTAACTGTTTTACTGCTGCAGAGGTCATCGGGACGGGGGACGAAGACACACAATTGTATCATGTCACTTTGAAACGGCATGCTGATTTAATTGGGTGCTACCAGGAGCTTGTGCCTTTGGCAAAGGCTTGGCTGAATGATGAAACAAATGTCTTGCATTCAGAGGGTCCCAGGCTCAGTCCCCACATATCCGTTTAAATAGGTCTTGGGTAGCAGGGCTGAGAAAGAACTTTGCTTGAGTCCTTGCAGCGCCACTGATGCTAGTCAAAGAGTAAACTTGACTAGGTAGATCATTGGTCTGACGCTTCATATGGGCAAATGCTTCCCCATTTGCGCAGTGCTTCCCGAAACCTGGGTCTCCAGCTGTTTTCGGACTACAACTCCCATCACCCCTAGGTAGCAAGACCAGCGGTCAGGGATGATGGGAATTGCAGTCCGAAAACAGCTGGAGACCTAGGTTTGGTAAACACTAGTTTATAGCCTTTGTTGTTGTTTAGTCGTTTAGTCATGTCTGACTCTTCGTGACCCCATGGACCACAGCACGCCAGGCACTCCTGTCTTCCACTGCCTCCCACAGTTGGGTCAAACTCATGCCGGCAGCTTCCAGAACACTGCCCAACCATCTCGTCCCCTGCTGTCCCCTTCTCCTTGTGCCCTCAATATTTCCCAATATCAGGGTCTTTTCCAGGGAGTCTTCTCTTTTCATTAGGTGGCCAAAGTATTGGAGCCTCAGCTTCAGGATCTGTCCTCAGGGCTGATTTCCTTAAGAATGGAGAGGTTTGATCTTCTTGCAGTCCATGGGACTCTCAAGAGTCTCCTCCAGCACCATAATTCAAAAGCAGCAATTTTTCGGCGATCAGCCTTCTTTATAGCCTATCTTGAATAATAAAGGATCTCTGTGCCCATCTCCCCTGCTTGCTTTCTGGGAAGGAATAAGGCTTGGCCATCTCCCCTGCCAGTCCCTTTGGCTGAAAATTATGTCCTATGGGTGGCCTGGGGCTTGGCAAACAATGGCTGCCCTGTTGCATCTGGGTCCCCACTCTTTAATGCTTGGGCACTGATGTCGTTCTGTGCTGAACACTGCTTCATTTTCCATTCTGAAAATGAGGAGATAATGCTCAGCAGGTTGGCATCAGAGGCCTTCAAAGAGTCCCTTACAGTAGTGTGTGTGCTTCAGCAGAAGGCCTGCTGGGTTTAGTGAAGCTATGCCAGTGTACACAAACCAAGCGGTTCTCTGGCTCATCAGCTTCTATAGATATGAGACAGTTCATCCAACAGAAAGTCAGGAGGGCTTCCACATCCCATGGCTGTGCAGAATCATGTATATTTATTCAGCCTTTATTGGCATGATGTAGACAATAAATTAACATACCAAGGAACCATCCATAAACCATTATATTAAATACATAAAATGTCTAAAAGACATAATAGCCACCATTAAGTAAAATTAAGTAGTTTTAAATTTGACTTTAAAAATCTCGGCAAAATATCCTGAAGCAATCTCAGTAGTCTTGGGAATATCAAAGGATATATTTGGGAATAGCAAATTATTTGCAAGTAGATAATTTAATGTATATCTTGGCCTAAAATAATTCAGTTGATAATACTTTTACACTCAGCAGCACCTCAAGGTTGAAATCTAATCCCTTCTTGGGCTGAAACTTTGGCAGGATAAAATTTAATGGAATTGCCATTAATGGTCCCAGTTTATTGGGCACTGGAAGAGAGCCAGTGTTGGGGTAGTGGTTAGAGTTGTCAGGGTAGGGCTGAGGGGACCTGGGTTCAAATCCACAGCCAGGGAACTTTGGATCTCGCATCGTAGCCCACCTCACAGGGTTGTTACAAGGATAAAATGGAGTGGACTGCCTTGACGTCCTTGCAAGAAAGGGGGGATATAAATGCAGCAAATCAATAAATAGTTTGCAGCCAGGAAAAAAGGATAGTGACCTCTGTTTCCTTTTTTTAAAAAATAATAATATTTTATTAAGATTTTCACAAAAGAGAAAAAGAAAAATACAAAAATAATAGAGAAAAACAATTAAAAACAATTCAAATTTTCATAACACATCTTGCATTTGCTTGGTTGCCGGACCTCCCCACACCTCCCCTCTTTGTATTCCAATTCAGTTTATTTATTCAGCAAATCCTTTCCCTCTTTACTTTATCCTTATCTTGATCTTAATATATTATACCTTTGAATTTTCACCTGTTAACATTCCGTTTTTACATATTCCTTCATACCGTTGTTACTAAAAATCCCTTAACCTCAATCCAACATCATTCTAACATTCATTGATTTTATAATATTTCTGTAAATAGTCTTTAAATTTCTTCCAATCTTCCTCCACCAACTCTTCTCCCTGGTTTCGGATTCTGCTGGTCATTTCCGCCAATTCCATATAGTCCATCACCTTCATCTGCCATTCCTCGAAAGTGGGTAATTCTTGTATCTTCCAATACTTCGCGATGAGTAATCTTGCTGCTGTTGTAGCATACATAAAGAAAGTTCTATCCTTCTTTAACACCAATCGGCCAACCATGCCCAGGAGAAAGGCCTCTGGTTTCTTCGGGAAGGTATATTTAAATACCGTTTTCATTTCATTATATATCATTTCCCAGAAGGTCTTGATCCTTGGGCACGTCCACCAAAGGTGAAAAAAGGTACCCTCCGTCTCTTTATATTTCCAACATTTGTTATCGGGCAAATGATAGATTTTTGCCAGCTTGACTGGTGTCATGTACCACCTGTATATCATTTTCATAATATTCTCTCTTAAGGCATTAGATGCCGTAAACTTCATACCTGTGGTCCATAACTGTTCCCAGTCAGCCATCATAATGTTATGTCTGTGACCTCTGTTTCCTGCCTTGTAAGCCTCTTGCCCCAAATTACCTTTCTGTTGCCATGGCTATTTGCATTGTTCTCTCCTCAGACTCTGAGGTCACTTCCTGGTGATGCCTTATTGTCTCCTTAAGACAGTATAGTGGGCTGACCATTGGTAGGGCTTGGCATAAAATGGTGAAGGGGCTCAAAGAGTGACTAAGCCTGTATGTTCTGTTCCCCGCTGACCCCAGGGACCTTCAGGCCCACAAGGAGCTCCTGGACCAGCTGGAGAAGAAGGCAAGAGAGGTGGCCGTGGTGAGCCAGGAGCTGCAGGGCCCATTGGACCACCTGGAGAGAGGGTAGGTGACATTCTTTGGGGGGCAAGGAACCTTCAAACATGAAGAGCAGAGGGCTGTCTTCTTTGTGAGGGGAAGCCATTGAGCCGTATGGCTCAAGCCCCTGCCAATAGGCTTACTTTGGAACTTACAGTGTGCCCTGTGGGGTGCCCAGCATAATGCAGAAGGTGATGGAAGAACTTTGCTTTACTGGCATCTCTGTGGCATACCAGGGGCAAGCTGCTATCTCTTGCTCAGCTTTAAGCAGGTGTGGTCAGGGGGAAGGTGAGTGGTCGTTGTAATGGAGTATAGAGTAAGGTTACCAGACGTCCCTGTTTCCCGGGGACAGTCCCCAGATTTACGAATCAGTCCCCTGACAAAATCCGTTGAAGTTGAAAAGTGTCCCCGGATTCCTTGGGGGGGAAATCTGGTAACCTTAGCATAGAGCTGCATTGAAGAATTGCCTGTGGGCTCAAAGGACCAGGAAGAGCTAGAGAGTGTGCCAGGAAGCCATTAGAGAGGCAGGGATCACAAGTAGCAGGGGGCAGACTCTGAGACGTGCGGAGCTGAGCACAGAATGGTGGGATGCTGCTGAGAGATGGATGAGGGACTGTTCTGGGCTCTGGAAGTGGGAGGTGAGATGGAGCACAAATGAAGCTTGAAAGCCAAGCAAGGAATGAGTACACTTTGAACAATTTCTTCATTAAGATGCATGGGGGCAGGTGAGTCCTGACCCTCAAAGTGCAGCGGTCCCTTGGGAACTGTAGCATAGCCATCACTGCCCAGGATCCAGCCTGATGAAACGCCCAATGGCTTGCACAGTGGATCTCATTGTGCACCTTTTTGACACAGAGTATAAGGGACGCGGGTGGCACTGTGGGTTAAACCACAGAGCCTAGGACTTGCCGATCAGGAGGTCGGTGGTTCAAATCCCTGCAACGGGCTGAGCTCCCGTTGCTCAGTCCCTGCTCCTGCCAACCTAGCAGTTCGAAAGCACGTCAAAGTGCAAGTAGATAAATAGGTACTGCTCCGGTGGGAAGGTAAATGGCATTTCTGCACGCTCCTCTATTTCGCCAGAAGCGGCTTAGTCATGCTGGCCACATGACCCGGAAGCTGTACGCCAGCTCCCTCGGCCAATAAAGCGAGATGAGCGCCGCAACCCCAGAGTCAGCCACGACTGGACCTAATGGTCAGGGGTCCCTTTACCTTTATACCCTCAACAGTTGAGCTGGAGCCATTCACGGCTGTTTGATGAGTGAATCTCTCTAACACTCCTGTTTGCAAATGTGTGTGTTGCGTTTACACTTCACATTGACAAAGTGCACTTCCAGACTTTTGACGGTTTTGGGGTGACGTTTAGACGCATACCGACAAATTCAAGTTGTGCGATTGCAGCTGATTTGGTGCTCTTGTGCCACTCGCCTGCTTCCTCTTAAAACTGGACTTTGTGCAAGAAGGAAAGTGATTGGGGAATGCCCTGGGAAAGTGTGCCTAGTGCTCTGTTGTCTAACCTACCTGCAAACCTTGCGCAGACCAGGATGAATGCTCAATAAACAGGAAGTGACCTTATTTGAAGTGGACTTTAGAGTATTAGGAATTCTGTTGCACAAACCCTCTTTACCTAGAATGGGTTATATTATATCGATACAGGACAAGCCCCTGCAGAAGCTTAGCAAATACTGCAGGACTGTGTCACCTGTCTAGTGGTTGTATAATATCGGGTCACTTGGTGGCTATAGCACCCCTAGTAATTCTTGTTTGTGCTGCTTCCTTGTGCTATTTGAGCCATGCCTTTTAAATTGAAAATGTCCACAGTTCCTGGTTTACTCCTTGCTATTGGCAATGCTTCCTAGTGTCCTTCCCAGCTTCCTGAACTCCTTGACTTAATAGCTTATGTTATCATTGCTTTCTTGTTTTTAGGGTGCTCCCGGAAACCGTGGCTTCCCAGGTCAGGATGGATTGGCCGGTCCCAAGGTGAGCATTTGGGCCCTGATGTGCTTCCATCTGAATGAAAGGACAAATTTGGGAGGGCTAAGAGTGAATTTAGATGTCCTTTCCTGCTTCCTTTCTCTGTGTTGTATAGGGTTCTTTGACTGCTTCTTTGAAGGAGCGATGTTTTCCCCTGTGTGCTTTGCTCTAGAATAGACATAGGACACCTGTGACCCTCCAGTATTTCTGGATTACAACTCCCATCATCCCTGACTGTTATCTGTGCTTGCTTGGACTGATGAGAGTTGGGAGTCCAGAAACATCGGCGGTGGGGTGGGACACAGGTTAAGTCAACTTTATTCTGTAACAAATGGAATTTGGAGATACTTGATAAGAAATTTTAAGCCCCTGAGTTGGGTCTCAGAGCATAAGTTTCTGTGTTTACTAGAAGCTTTCTTTTAAATGTTTTTGTAATCTCAAATATTATTTCATCCAAGCCATGCTGGAGCTCTATTTTTTAAAATTTTATTTATTTCATAAAAATTACATACTTATGATAATAAGTATAATAAATTTATTATACCCTGTCCATCTGACTGGGTTGCCCCAGCGAAACATCTTACATTAAAAACTGTCTTCAGAAAATTGTGTAACTGTTCATCTCTTTGACATCTGATGGGATTGATCGTAGAAAAACTTCAAAGTGGTTTACGAAAATGATTAAATGATCGCTAAAAAATTTACAACTGTAATTTAAAACATACAGAAGCTTAAAACCACAGTGAAATAGACTAAAATAAATTAAATCTCCTACAAACTTTCTAAACATCTGGGTAGTCTTGTCTGAGTAAGAATGTCTTCAACGGGCACCAAAAGGAATGCATTGAAGGCACCTGCCTGAAATCAATAGGCAGGGAGGTCCAAAGTTATGGTGCTACCACACTGAACAATCGAGTTCTTACAGATGTGGTGCGGGTATTATGTGGCACTTTTACCAGTTCCAATTGAAGCAGTCAAGTGGGCACATATGGGGTAAATGACTCACAGAAGTTAAATTTGAATGGTCTGCGAATAGTCAGAGCAGCCAAACTTAATTGAATGAATCAAGATCAGCTACAGCATTGGTTTTTCCATGCTATGGGCATCCCTATAATGAAAGTGCAGGGTTGCGGGTGGCACTGTGGGTTAAACCACAGAGCCTAGGACTTGCCGGTCAGAAGGTTGGTGGTTCAAATCCCCGTGATGGGGTGAGCTCCCGATGCTCGGTCCCTGCTCCTGCCAACCTAGCAGTTCAAAAGCACATCAAAGTGCAAGTAGATAAATAGGTACCACTCCGGTGGGAAGGTAAACGGCATTTCCGTGTGCTGCTCTGGTTTGCCAGAAGCGGCTTAGTCATGCTGGCCACATGACCCGGAAGCTGTACGCCGGCTCCCTCGGCCAATAAAGCGAGATGAGCGCCGCAACCCCAGAGTCAGCCACAACTGGACCTAATGGTCAGGGGTCCCTTTACCTTTACCTTATAATGAAAGTGAAGACAAAGGACAGGTGTGTCTAAATTACATCTGAACTAGTTTTGAAACCAGTCATACATGCCTGCTAAAGAATTTTGGAAACGTTAGTTTGGTTTGCGTTGTATTGGTTGCCTCAGCCCCAACCCTTTCACAGAAGTTGCAAAGTTCACTGTTAAAACTGGTTTGAAAATGGTTCATCAAGTGTATAGTTATAGCCATTTCCAGAGATAACCATTGGATGGTAAACCATTGACCCAAGCATCACAGGGTCTAGCCCTCCTGATTTCTCTGAGTTAATGCATTTCTTGCTTACTTTTTCCTGGGCAGGGTGCTCCCGGGGAACGTGGACCCCCTGGCCTTGGAGGTCCCAAAGGAGCCACTGGAGATCCCGGCCGCCCTGGAGAGCCTGGTTTGCCTGGCGCTAGGGTAAGACATTGCACACACGAGGGTTAAAGTGGTTCTTGCTTCAATCGCTTTGTAAAAATCCCGCTTTGACTAGAATGTTCATTCTCAGTATAAGGTCTCCCCTTCCTGTTAAGAGAGATCAGAAGTTTATATAAACAGTGTGAGGCAGCCTCAAGGCTGCGCACTTGTCATCTGAGGCCCTTCTCTGTGTTCCCTATCTCAGATAGTGGCTACATGAGAACGGGCCTTTTTTGTGGTGGCTCCCCGGTTGTGGAATGCTCTCCCCAGAGAGGCTTGCCTGGCGCCATCTTTAGGCGCCAGGCAAAAACATTCCAGGCCTATGACTATTAAATAACCTATGGCCTGTGAAAGTGTGGGGGAGAGGACTGTTATATTATATTTTAGGCTGTCTTCCAGTATCCTTTTTATTATGTTTTTATCATGGGTGTTCTGTAGTGTGTTTTTAACGTTGTACACTGCCCTGGGAACTTTTGATGAAGGGCAATATATAAATTGAACAAATAATGACAACATGTTTAAGCGTCACAAATCACTCCACCATTAACACTGGTTGGGTAGCTGTCTTTTCTGCAATTACGGGACAGTTTTTGATGTCTAAAGGACTTTGACTGTTCAAGGAAAGAGTTTGGGAAAAGGTCTTAATGGTCTGCCTTTTTCTTCTTGCATCTAGGGTCTCACTGGTCGCCCTGGTGATGCTGGTCCCCAAGGCAAAGTTGGCCCATCTGTAAGTATATTCCATCATTGTCTTCTTGTGTCATCCAAAATAATAGGGGTGCCGAGAGCTTTGAGAAAGGAGTGATGGATCTACTATATATTTTGGAAAATTGTTGGCTTCTTGGCTCTGCATTTGGCCACCTCTAAAAATCTTGAGATGTAGCAGCAGGCTTTTCTTGATGTTTGGATACAATTGGACACAATTTTGAATCAAGATGATGGATGGAACTTTTCAAAACTCCACTGATTTCAAAGCCACGTAGTTTTTGTTTTGTATCTTAGAATTCCTGAGCAATGCCAGGTAAAAGACTGCGAGTTGATAATATGTAGATGAGGGTAACAGTGGTCAGTAGACAATTCGAGGAGATGGGATTCAGGAAGTAGGTGGGTGCTGACCTGCAGAATTTCTGGGGTTCGTTTCAAAGGCAAATATGGAGTTTGCAAGAGAAGTGGATGGTGGAGTCTTAGGGATGCTCAATGGAACCTTGGATATTGTATGGGTACAGACTGGAAGTCTGTGTATGTTTATATGAGCAGCATTACTGAATGGCGAGTGGATGTTAATGCTGCAGTGGTGAGCTTTTTAAAATCAAAATCACACTTGGGAACTGGAATTATCTAAGGGCACAAAAAGCTCTAATATGCACCAGTATGCTAATTTTCCACATGGGAACAAACAGAAAAACTCACTCACTAATTTGTGACATTTTGCTTGGCATAATAAAGGCATTGCCCTACAATAGATTGTGGATTTTTATTATGGGCTGATGCCTTTCCTTTTCTTTTTGAGGTTCTGAAAGACATCCAGCATGTCTGGGTCAAAGTAGCACTTCCATAAACTTGGGTCTACTCTATATGGGATATGTTACTTGTCTTCCCCAAGAGACGTGGGTGGCGCTGTGGGTTAAACCACAGAGCCTAGGACTTGCCAATCAGAAGGTCGGCGGTTTGAATCCCCATGATGGGGTGAGCTCCTGTTCCTTAGTTCCTGCTCCTGCCAACCTAGCAGTTCGAAAGCACGTCAAAGTGCAAGTAGATAAATAGATACCACTCCGGCAGGAAGGTAAACAGCGTTTCCGTGCGCTGCTCTGGTTTGCCAGAAGCAGCTTAGTCATGCTGGCCACATGACCCAGAAGCTATACGCCGGCTCCCTCGGCCAATAAAGCGAGATGAGCACCGCAACCCCAGAGTCGACCACGACTGGACCTAATGGTCAGGGGTCCCTTTACCTTTACCTTTACTTGTCTTCCCAGCATCATTAACAAAGCATTCCTGTTTCTCTATCTCTCAACAGGGTGCCCCAGGTGAAGATGGGAGACCTGGCCCACCTGGTCCACAAGGTGCCCGTGGCCAGCCTGGCGTCATGGGTTTCCCAGGTCCGAAAGGTGCAAATGTAAGTAAATCTGCACTCAGCAACCATTGACACTATGACCCGAGCATCGTCACCAGGGAAGATGTTTGAGGGGAAATGGTACAAGGTTGTAACATAGAATAGTTCCACTTTGTAAGTAGCACAGCTGGAAAGTCACTTAGTTATTGTCCAGGCTTGCTCTGCTGGTCCCATAAAATCATAAACCTATACCCAGTGCTTTTTTTCTTTTAAAAAAATATTTAGAGGTACTCTCATTTTCCTACTCATATTGAAATACTGCCCTTCAATGAGGCCAAACTTAGATTCACAAAATGTTTAGGGGTATGCATTCCCCCATGTGTCCCTCCCTCCCACAAAACAGCACTGCCTATACCTTGATTATAAAGGACATGGGTGGCGCTGTGGGTTAAACCACTGAGCCTAGGACTTGCCGATCAGAAGGTCGGCGGTTTGAATCCCCACGATGTGGTGAGCTCCTGTTGCTCAGTCCCTGCTCCTGCCAACCTAGCAGTTCGAAAGCACGTCCAAGTGCAAGTAGATAAATAGGTACCTCTCCGGTGGGAAGGCAAACGGTGTTTCCGTGCGCTGCTCTGGTTTGCCAGAAGTGGCTTAGTCATGCTGGCCACATGACCCGGAAGCTGTATGCCGGCTCCCTCAGCCAATAAAGCAAGATGAGCGCCACAACCCCAGAGTCGGTCACAACTGGACCTAATGGTCAGGGGTCCCTTTACCTTTACCTTTATGCCTTGGTTATAACAACAGAGAAGGAGAGAGCTGGACAGGAGATTGGAGGGCTCAGCTTTCTTCCAAAAGCACACCAGTGACGACTTCTGTTTTTTCTTTCCATCTAGGGTGAACCTGGTAAAGCTGGTGAGAAAGGACTTCCTGGTGCTCCTGGCCTAAGAGTAAGTGGGGTTGATTATCATTTCTTCCTCCCACTGCCATTATGAAGCCATCTCCTCCCCACCCTGTCCTGCAGTGGAAAGAAACCCAGCCTCTCTCTGCCTGGCCTGAACAGGATGCCATGATTTGGTTCCCTCCACCCAGCTTATTGGGGTACAGTCCAGATGACATGGGGGTGGTGCTTTGGAATGCAGAGTGCTCACAACCAACCGCATGAAGAAGCCACTGAAGGCAGATGCTTCATAAAGTACCGTGTGACACCTTAGTCCCAGTTAAGGTCCCTCTCAGTTGCATACAGTCTGTTGAATGACTGTGACTTAATTTGCTGCATGGCCACAGAACGATTGAAATAAAAGGGTTTTAGCTCTGGGTCTCCTAAGTTCAATGCTGCTTTTGCAGAGAGCTCACCTCTGACAAACCTGATTGCAATCTAATTTCGATCGGAACTGTTACACCTGTAAAGCAATCAGACTCTCAGAAATGTTAGGAAAAGAATTCAGAGCCACGAGCCCTTTAGAGGATGAGATGCAGAATGGCAGAGGGAAATTAACTTAATAATAACTCTCTGAATGCATCTGAGAGACCTCAGAATTTAGCCATGAGTCTTCCTGGAGGCTCCCATCCCTCTTGAAAAAAATTGCACCTTCACATGCAGTTTTGACGTACCCTGTGCATTCCTGCAGCTTTTCCGTGATCGGTAGCACAGGGAGTGCACACCAGAGACACCTACTGCCCTCAGGGGAGGAGGAAGGATTGCACCCTAGAATCATGCCACCCAGCAACAATTTCCTTCATAATGAGCATTTCAGGCAGCTATCCTTTAAACCTAGCTTAGTAAGAAACTAATACAAAAAGAAAGCCCTTTCCTTCTGCCAGCTCCCTGTACTTGGGGGCAATTTTTGGTCTGTGGGAGGGGAAATTGCATTGTTCATCAAGACTTTCTGATCCTGTCTCAAATGTATCACTTTTTCTCATTAGGGTCTTCCTGGCAAAGATGGCGAGACGGGAGCAGGTGGACCACCAGGGCCTGCTGTGAGTATGAGTGTTTTTCTCCTGGCAGGCAGGAGGTTGGCCGAATCGAAATCCTGCATTTTCTTAGGCATAAGGGAGGAACTGAATATGCCCCAAAGATTTGGGTGTCTGGAGAATTTTGGTGACATTTTCTGGGGTGTTGGTGCTTCCTCTTGCTTTATAACAAGGGTGGCCAACTTCCAAGAGACTGTCTACTCAAATAGTTAAAAACTGGCAGTGATCTATCCCCTTTTGGGGGGTTCAGGGCTTTTTTTAGGAAGGAAAGCCCTGTTTTTGGTGGTTCAGGTCATTTTAGGGGTGCAGAGCAAAGATATTGAGGGGAGCCAAAGTTTTTTAGCTTCTTTTGGGGGGGAGCCCCTGATCTACCGGTGATCTACCACAGATGTCCAGTGATCTACCGGTAGATCACGATCTACCTGTTGGACATGCCTGCTTTATAAGATCATGCTTGTTTTTCTTCCATTATACTTTTTTTATGCCTCCACACACTCATAGTAGCCTTCTGCTAGCCATGGGTGGGTGTAATGTCCTCCTGTAAGCATTCCAGGAAGTATGACAGGCCACTACAAGTGAGTAGAGACAGCAGAGAGCCTTGTGCTGTTACAAGTGGATGCAAACCTGGATTGCAGCTCATGGTTTGTCTGCAACAAGAAAAAGCCATGAGCCTGTTTTCAGGCAACATTGAGGCAGCTCCAGTCTCCTCTCTGGGTTCTGGTACATTCACACATTTGTCCTAAGTCATGGTTTGGCTTAGTGTGACATACTAACTGAGCTGCAAAATCATTCTAATAATTGTGATTTCTTTTGGAATTTCTTTAAAGTTCAGAGCAGTTTTAGCATTGCATTTTTCCTGTGTGGAGATAATTGGTGTGTACTTATCCTACCAACCTAGCAGTTTGAAAGTGAGATGAGCGCCGCAACCCTAGAGTCTGCCACGACTGGACCGAATGGTCAGGGGTCCCTTTACCTTTTACCTATTATGGCTAAACTGACCTGTGTGCATTTCTTCATGAGATGCCCACTCTGAAGTGACATCTGTGGCACTTAATTTCAAATATATTTAGACCCAAGGCACTATCTTACTAGCCTTCCCTCTATAACTATTGCTCTCTTTAACTATTGCTTCACTTTGCGTTTTAAATACAAGCAATAGTGCTATAACCTCCTAGTCTACCTGTCTATCTGTATTAGCGAGCCCTTTTCCTAGTTCCCTCTCCCATAGAATAGTTGCTCCCATTGAGGACAATTTAACACATTACATGGCCAAAAAAACCACCCCAATGCATCCTTGAAAACTGAATGAAAATGGAGAGTGCACTTGACAGAGCTGTAGGCAGTTCTAGCTCTCCGACTAGTTGTTGTTGTTTTTAAAAAATAATTCTCAATTACACATTAAATCAAAAAAGGACCTAAAAGTTTAATGCATGAATCAGCTCTGAGTTTGAACTCTATGTTGGGGCCAGCATAGAAACTTGTGAACGTGCTGGAATGTGCAACTTTTCAAGGTTTAGCAGGTAAATGGAAGGCGGTCCTTTTTTATAGCTGCAGCTTATTTGCTAACAGAGGAAAGTGTAGGCTTAAGAAAACTTGTATGCGTTTGACTAGGTGATGTTAGATTTTTCACGTGAGGGCTATACTCTTTGCCCCAGGCAGCACATCCCACTGTTAGGCCTGCCCTTAACCTAGTGTTTTCCCCTCTTCTTCTTAGGGGCCAGTAGGAGAGAGAGGCGAACAGGGTGCCCCTGGACCTTCTGGATTCCAAGTAAGTAGAGCGCTTCTCTTGTGCCTCTTTAAGGGCAGTGCCCACCATTGTTAATTCTGCCTGTGCTGGGGAGTGTAACTGTTTGCACAAGTAACACAAACTGAAAATGTGGAGAGAAGTTAGGGAAAGGACCGCCTGCCCCCCATCCCAAATGACTGTCTTGCTCCGTTGAAAGGATATGACAGGGAAGCACAGTGTTGTCACAAACTCTTAACTGTCAATGAAGAATGAATCCATGTTCTCTAGTCTTGCATGCCTTAGTGGTGAGTACCTGCTAAGCAAGACGCCCAGATCCAGGTTTTCTGGCAGAGTGATCCATGAACCTGCAGGGGGTGGGTGGGTTGTTGTTGTTGTTTAGTCGTTTAGTCGTGTCCGACTCTTCGTGACCCCATGGACCAGAGCACGCCAGGCACTCCTGTCTTCCACTGCCTCCCTCAGTTTGGTCAAACTCATGCTGGTAGCTTCGAGAACACTGTCCGACCATCTCGTCCTCTGTCGTCCCCTTCTCCTTGTGCCCTCCATCTTTCCCAACATCAGGGTCTTTTCCAGGGAGTCTGCTCTTCTCATGAGGTGGCCAAAGTATTGGAGCCTCAGCTTCAGGACCTGTCCTTCCAGTGAGCACTCAGGGCTGATTTCCTTCAGAATGGATAGGTTTGATCTTCTTGCAGTCCATGGGACTCTCAAGAGTCTCCTCCAGCACCATAATTCAAAAGTATCGATTCTTCGGTGATCAGCCTTCTTTATGGTCCAGCTCTCTGTCCCAACTACTTGCGTCTCAAGCTGCATTGAGTTCCTCACACCTCCCAAGGTGCCTCACTTTAGGAGCTCCTCAAAAAGGTGTGCCTCATTTGAGATTTGCAGGGATAGCATAGGGCTGCTTGAGATATGTCGGCCTTCCCTAAGCTGCTGTCCCCCAGATGTTGTTGGGCTGTAGCTCCCATCATCGCTGACCATTGGTCATGCCAGCTGGGGATCCATCAACATCTGGAGGGCACCAGCTTGGAGAAGGTTCGTCTTGTATTAATCAGAGGTGCTTGGGTGGGCAGGCATAATTTTGTTGTAAATGTCTAGGGGTTGGGGTATTAATTCCAATATTTTATTTCCAGTTCCTCCATTATCTGAACTGTGGAATCTGTTATCTCCTTAAACACCCTTTGCCAAAAAAATGTCTATATTTACACCCCCACCACATGTGAACATAATTCCCTGTTACCTAGCATCCCTTCCAACATAACACCGAATATCCTTTCTTTATTTGATTTAATCTGACTGGTGTTAAATGCCATCTTCAAACTAATTTATAATAATTTTCTTTTATTCTTATAGACAACATTTTCAACGTACGTTTCTCCCATATTTCCCCCCAGCTTTGACTATCAATCTGCCCTGTTGTCTCCTTTTCCCACACTTCTTTTAATTGATCTTCTTGTTCCTCCATTTCTACTAATATTTTATAAATTTCACTGGTTTCCCCTTTTATAACTGTATTTTCTTCTTTATCTCCCCTTTTTATAATCATTTTTTTTCAAATTCTTTGCAGTTCCTCTTTCCCCTTAACTACTTTTTTGCCTATTGCTCCAGTTGTATACAGTTAAACCAAATTATTTTACTTCCTGTCTGATAAAATCTAACGGCAATCAATTTGGCTCACAAGACTTCCCTTCCTGCCCTGGACACTATTGGTGTTTCTGGACCGGCACTTCCTCGAGAGTGTCATGCTAACACTATATTTCTTGTTTTCAGGGACTTCCAGGGCCCCCAGGTCCTCCGGGTGAAGGTGGAAAGCCAGGTGACCAGGTAAGTAATGAGGAAGAGAGAGATGGGCATTGAGGATCACCCCTGGAATAATCTGGACAGAATGAGAACTCAAGTCTGCAGAGTGTTGACTTTCTAAGCTTAAGGGTGTCCTGCTGCAAAGGGACTTCCTTCTAGTCAATAGTTTCTGTGTATATGAGGAATAAATCAGCCACAGGTGTTTTATTCTGTGAAGCCCTGCTTGTTCCAGATAGTAATTCTTGGCAGCTGAACTGGGCAGGGAGGGTCAATATGTATTCAGTGCAGCAAGCTAGATAAACAAATTTTGTTTTGAAGCAAATGCATGCTTGGGCTCATTTAATTGTTGGCGGTAATGTTCACTGGAGGTGTGAAATCAATGTGCTGGACACAACAGAGGAAAAACTGCATGAGATCTGCAACAGAGGGTCCACTTGAACATTGAGAGTCGCTTTCTACCTCCCCTTTGCCCTTCTGTTCATAGGTATTTTTAGATTATTCTCTGCAAATATGAGCTTAGCAGCACAGTATATTTAAGTATAATGGTTGAGAAGTATTTGATCCAAGGGGGAATCTTAATGGTTGTTCAGGGGACTATAGATTAGCTAACCTCTCTCCTTCCCTCTTTCCCTGCTTCTAAATATATATGTATATCTTTCTTTCAGGGTGTTCCTGGAGAGGCTGGTGCTCCTGGTCTTGTTGGTCCCAGAGTGAGTAGCGTAAAATTAAAATCCAAGGCCTAGGGGTGGGTGAATCAGTCTAAATCCACTGTCACTTTCACATTGTGGTTAATTCATAGATACCCACTTGACCACACAGATCTGCAGAACTGGCACTTTTACCACAGCCCCATATTATCTATTCCTCACTTGCAAGAAATAAAATCTTTAGTGTGGCAACAGCCATGCCCTTTGAAATTAGTAAGCAGGTGTCTTCGCTCTATTCTTTTTGGTGCCTGCTAAAAACATTATGGTTCCAGTAAGCCTACCCAGGCATGTAATTTTGGCGTGTTATTTTAGTAAGCAAAATTGTTTTTAAATAATTGATTTTTTTATGTTTTGATCTATTAATGTAACTTGTTTCAATGTTTGCTTTTATTGCCATTTTGGATTGCCTTTTGTCAACCATTTAGAGGTCTTTCGTTTGAGTCAGTGGTATATAAATTTAGTTAAATAATACTAATAATAAATCGTAAGTCATTTTATTTTTGTATCAGTTGTCACATTTTTTTTTTTAAGTGAGAAGCATGCATTGGTTTTTAATATAATTTTCTTCCACAAAATGGGCATTTTTGTATGCATTTTATCCTAAAATACACACTTCTGTGCCCTATCAAAAATACTCAATTTTATTTGTATTTTGGTGTGTTTTTGAGCTGAAAACTCAAAATTCTGTGATAAATGAAGGATTCCAGGCTGCATATTAAGTACAGGGTGTTTGCTTTAAAATGAGGAAAGTTCAAAATCCTCAACCATTCCCATCAACACCTTACCATAATCATGCCACTCTAGAACAGAGCCTTCTACTCATCCTGAGCACTAAAATGATCTCTTTCATCTCTAGGGCGAGCGCGGCTTCCCAGGTGAGCGTGGATCTCCAGGTGCCCAAGGCTTGCAGGGTCCTCGTGGTCTTCCCGGCACTCCTGGGACCGATGGACCCAAGGTAGGTGGCAACTTAGCATCACTTCCTGTTCTGCAGTGCAGCCTGTACACCTTTCCCCCACCTCCCAACCCCGGTGGCTGCCATACAGAAAGAGCCTCATAGCATCTGGACCGCCAGGTACATTATGAACTCAGTTTCTTTCAGAGAAAGAGGATAATAGGGAAATCAGCTGAGGGACTGTTGGCGGGGAAGATATTGGCAAGCTTCCTTGTCAGGGCGCTGCTTTTTTGAAGAGACTTTCGGCAGCGGAGTTCAGCAGGGACTAGATTAATTGACTTACAGTGGTACCTCGGGTTAAGAACTTAATCCGTTCATAACCTGAAACTGTTCTTAAGCTGAAGCACCACTTTAGCTAATGGGGCCTCCTGCTGCCACTGCGCCGCCGGAGCACGATTTCTGTTCTCATCCGAAGTACTATTTCTGGGTTAGCGGAGTCTGTAACCTGAAGCATCTGTAACCTGAAGCGTATGTAACCCGAGGTAGGACTGTAAAGGAAAGACCTACACTGGCTGCCAGTACGTTTCCAAGCACAATTCAAAGTGTTGGTGCTGACATTTAAAGCCCTAAACGGCCTCGGCCCAGTATACCTGAAGGAGCATCTCCACCTCCATCGTTCTGTCCGGACCCTGAGGTCCAGCTCCGAGGGCCTTCTGGCGGTTCCCTCATTGCGAGGAGTGAGGTTACAGGGAACCAGGCAGAGGGCCTTCTCGGTAGTGGCACCCGCTCTGTGGAATGCCTTCCCACCAGATGTCAAAGAGAAAAATAACTACCAAACTTTTAGAAGACATCTGAAGGCAGCCCTGTTTAGGGAAGCTTTTAATGTTTAATAGGTTATTGTGTTTTAGTGTTCTGTTGGAAGCTGCCCAGAGTGGCTGGGGAAAAGCAGCCAGATAGGCGGGGTATAAATAATAAATTATTATTAATTGTGAAAGGGTGGCTCTATAGAGAAGGTTGAGAGAGCGCTTGTCATGCTTTCTGGCTTTCCACTACCTCTTGTGTTTGTCCGACATCCTGAATTCGTTCTATCAAGTTTGTTGAGTACGGTACATGACAATCTCGTAATGTGGGGGACATCTTCTCCCATAGAAGGGAGGTGTGCGTTCAGCTCATCAATCGCATGTTGGTGAAATAATACATGATAGTGCCTCTCTCTGTAATCCTGCAAGTCTATTGTGATTACTGCCCAAGCAGTTGCATAGTGATTGTGACTAGGGCTGGGCAATACCTGGTTTTCAACACTATGATATATCACCAGCTAAACATTGCGATATTTCAGACATTGTGATATATCAGTATAAGGATGTTGCTATGTAGAGGCATTGGCTGGCTTCACGGTTTTCCCCGCATTGTGATTTTTTGCACAACACACACACACACCATGACTTGCCATATATTGCCAGGTCAAAAATTACGAAACAGATACCACGATATGGATTTCAAACCGAGTTTGGAAGATATTTGGAAATATTGCCAAGCTTTAATGGTGAGCCTTATTTTTCTTTTCCAGGGCGCAACTGGTCCTGCTGGTGCCGTTGGAGCACAAGGCCCCCCAGGTCTTCAGGGAATGCCTGGTGAGAGAGGAGCTGCAGGTATTTCTGGACCAAAGGGAGACAGGGTAAGTCGTCACCTTCTCCTCCTTCTCCTCCTCTTCATGGAATACTTGAAGGGCTGTTTTGTCAGGGATTGGGTGCGACCTGCCAATTAGCCGGGTGGAATTGAAAATCACTTTTTTAATCTTTTCACTCTGGGGCCATTATCATAAACAAAGAGGGTTCTCAGAATTGCCACCTATTTACCGTCTATCCTTCTGCTGTCCTCCAACAGGGTGATATTGGTGAGAAGGGACCAGAAGGTGCTCCTGGCAAAGATGGCGGCAGAGTAAGTGGCCAACTTGGCTTTTTCCTTTCTTAAGACATCAAGCAACCGGTTTAGCCAACTAAGAGGTTGATGGTGGAAAAAACACATCTACTGGAGTGGCTCTGTGAGTTAAACCACAGAGCCTAGGACTTGCCGATCAGAAGGTCAGCAGTTCGAATCCCTGTGATGGGGTGAGCTCCCGTTGCTTGGTCCTTGCTCCTGCCAATCTAGCAGTTTGAAAGCACATCAAAGTGCAAGTAGATAAATAGGTACCGCTCTGGCGGGAAGGTAAATGGCGTTTCCGTGTGCTGCTCTGGTTCACCAGAAGCGGCTTAGTCATGCTGTACGCCGGCTCCCTCGGCCAATAAAGCGAGATGAGCGCCGCAACTCCAAAGTCGGCCACGACTGGACCTAATGGTTAGGGGTCCCTTTACCTTTACCTCCTCTATAGAAGAGAGGGAAATGACTTGACCATTGGGGAACTGTGATCAAGGCAAAAGTGGGCTTTTGGTTAGAGCTGAGCCTCTGAAAACTTGGCAAGGCCAAAAGAGAGTTTAGGTCAAAGGCCTAAAGAATATTCTCAAGCTGTCAAGGTAAGAAAACTAGTACTGATGAATAAGTGTTAGGTGTTCCCGGCTTCCAAAAGTGGAAGATACTCTGGCTACTCTTCCGAAAGTGAATCCAGTCCCATCTTCCATGAGCTTCAGAAAGAGGGGGTGGGGTAACGTTTGTGCCCCATTTTTAGTGCTAATGTCTCAGTTCTGAAACTGCCAGTAAAGCAGGGATGCCTTTGATACAAATGGGATGCTTTTCACCAGTACACCTAATTCTTTTTTCCCCTTTTGCCAGGGCTTGACTGGTCCCATTGGTCCTCCTGGCCCTGCTGGCGCCAATGGAGAGAAGGTAAGAAAGTCTTCTGCAAATGAGTTGTCCTTGGTTAGGCTAAGCAGCAGGCAGAGGTGGTTTCTAAGTCTTGTGGGTATATTTGTCTCGGTAACAGCCTGTTCCACATTTTGTGTCAAATTTGGGCTTATTTCACTACAGACTAAAAATGGTTTAATGGTGACTTCCTGTCTGTTGTTGCTTCTAGCATATTTTAATGCGTTTCATGATGGACCAGTCTATTTCTGGTCCATGGCGTTTCATTCACGTCTATTCCTAATTCTGTTTTGTTGAATTTCCCCACTGATCTGCAAAGCATGAAGAAAACTACATTTTAAAGCAGATATTCACAAAATATGCATTTTTCTACATACTTGATCAAAAAATGTACATTTTTAATGCATTTTAATCTTAAAATACACATTTTTATCCTTTAAAAAAAATTCTAAGAATTGTATTTCAAAATAAGAAAAAGTTTTAAAAAACAAAAGATAATTGCACCAGCTTGGTTTGAGGAAAATGTGGATCATACAAAATCCTTGATCTTTTTCTCTTTTTTTAATTCCACCAGGGTGAATCTGGCCCCCCTGGCCCAGCTGGTGCTGCAGGTGCTCGTGGTGGCCCCGTGAGTTTGAAATTACTATGAATTCTTTTGTAGAAGGGTATCTGAATGGGGGGACGCGGGTGGCACAGTGGGTTAAACCACAGAGCCTAGGACTTGCCGATCAGAAGGTCAGCGGTTCGAATCCCCATGATGGGGTGAGCTCCCATTGCTCGGTCCCTGCTCCTGCCAACCTAGCAGTTCGGAAGCACGTCAAAGTGCAAGTAGATAAATAGGTACTGCTCCGGCGGGAAGGTAAACGGCATTTCAGTGCGCTGCTCTGGTTCGCCAGAAGCGGCTTAGTCCTGCTGGATACATGACCCGGAAGCTATACGCCGGCTCCCTCGGCCAATAAAGCGAGATGAGTGCCGCAACCCCAGAGTCAGCCACGACTGGACCTAATGGTTAGGGGTCCCTTTACCTTTATCTGAATGGGGAAAGATTCAACTTGGCCTATAAAATCTTTGAAACCCTAACGGGTCTCCTTCAGCTCCTGTCAGTAGCACAGAGGGGCAAACAAGCACATTTCTTGCTGTTTCCATTCCGTGTGCTGCTGTGGTGTGTGAATATCATCTCAAGAGAGGGACCTTTGTTGCTTTGACCGGCATTTAGCAAAGCAGGCCTTAGCTGGAGTCACATTTTCTTTAAATAGAGCAATTGTGAATTAGTGCCGCTTAACATTTCACGAATCTTTGACCTTACATCTTTGGCATAAACAGTTCTCATTACTTGAGGATGTGAGCCTCGCTATGCTAAGTGTAGAAAAGACAGACCCCAACTTCATGCCCCAACAATGTAAGGTTGTGGGACTCATTGGGCAGAGAATGTGAGTTGGTGGCCTAAAGGCAGTGCCAGATTTATGTATAAGCTAAACAAGCTATAGCTTAGGGCCCCACTCTCTTGGGGGCCCCCAAAAAATTTAAAGGGGAAAAAACTGGATATACATTTCCAAATATAAGATAAAAAAACAAATAAAACCTACATACAGCTACAGTGGCAAATGGCTTTAGATACCTGTTAGGTCCATAAATTACCATACAACATATATTCAACACAAAAAACAGCAGCAATTTGTTGTTGACAAAGGACAGCTGGATATTTAAAGGGCCCCATTACCTTCAGTAGCTTAGGGCCTCATCAAACCTAAATCCAGCCCTTCCTACAGGCCAGCCATTTCTTTGGTGACCTTAGCAAACCTCAATCAAGGTGTAGAATTGGGCGGGGGGACACTGTTCACAGTTCTGCTTATAAGGAAAATCAGCAGTGAATCCCCCATGACTATTTCATATTCAAAGTGCCACTAGCAGTCATTCTCTCTCCCCGTCTCTCTTGGGTGCCTTGGGGAGCATGTTTGTTCCTAAGGCTCCCAGTTAATGACCTCATCCCATTGGGTGGAAGGAATCCTCTACCAGTGGGTGATGCTGACTTAATTCACTATGTGTGTGAGGCCTGGGGAGTTCCAGCCCTAGACTAGACTAGTTCCTGGAGCGTAAAACTGACCTTGAGAATGCAGGTGTTGGCCATACCTGGCATAGGGCATCCAGATGACTGGGTGGATGGTGTTTTCTTCATCTCCAGCTCTTTCCGCAGCTGACGACTGTTTCTGTTTCAGGGTGACCGTGGTGAACCTGGTGCTCCCGGCCCTGCTGGATTCGCTGGTCCTCCTGTGAGTAATTCTCAGAAACTTAAACCTCTTTCCTCCCATAGCCTGCCTCTCTCCCTCTCTCCCTCCCTCCCTCCCTCCCTCTCTCTCTCTCTCTCTCTCTTTCTCTCTCACCATAGATGCTTTTGCCTTCCTCCCCAATACAGGGTGCTGATGGACAACCTGGTGCTAAAGGCGAGCAAGGAGAAACTGGCCAGAAGGGAGATGCTGGGGCCCCAGGCCCACAAGGTTCATCTGGTGCTCCTGGCCCACAGGTTGGTAAATCCTTCATTGCAGGGGGTGGGACTAGATGACCACTGGGGTCCCTTCCAACTCTACAGTTCTAGGATTCCTATCCTGGGATGGTAGCCAGTGACTAGCAAGAGCTGGGTGGGGGCTTTTTTTTAAGATGCTGGAGGAGACCTGTCTCCTCCTTGAAAGAAGATTGGGGCTTAAGGGTCATATGAGGGAAGTATTGGAGCAGAGTCATAGGCTGGATAAAACATCATTCATATGGGGCTTTGTCCCTCCCCTAATATATATATATTTAATTATTAACAATTTCAATATAACAAATTATCAAAACAAATCATCTTCATTATTTTGCCTCCATTTTTCCCTCCCCCCTCCCCAACAAACCCTCCCTCCCCCCTAAGACTTCCCTTCCCCATGTTAACTTCTGCATATTGTAAAATTGTATACATCCTTATATTATCTGTCTGCTATGTTAACCTCCCCCGCAACTTAGTCAACTGGAATTAAACACATTCATGAAGGACAAGTCTGCCAGATGGCTACTGGCATGTGGTACCTCCAAGTTCAGAGGACGTGTACTTCTGAATACTAGTTTCTGGGGTACAAACAACCAGGGCTTGTTGCACTGCACGAGAACTGGTAGGAATGGCTTCTGTAGCATGTTTTCATGTGCCAGGGGCGTCGCTCCTATTTTCATGTACTCTTAGAAAGTCAAAAAACACCCAACCCTGTAAGGCAGAGATTTTGCTCTGTGTGGCACACATGAGTTCGCATCGTGCAAGAGAGTGGCAGAGAGTAAACATCGAAAGACGAGGCAGAGTTCTGTCAGAAAGGAGGCTGGTTGCTTCTTTCAGATCTGTGCTACAGAGATCTCTGGCAGAAGCTCAGTGAGAAGCTTAACTGTGCCTAATCCAGATTTTGTTTTGTGTCTCCGTAGGGTCCAACTGGTGTGACTGGTCCTAAGGGAGCGCGTGGTGCACAGGGTCCTCCGGTAAGTATTTTATGGACAATTTGCTTCATTCCTTCCCTTACTGGCACCTCTGATAACAGTGCTGTGATGGTTTTAAAAATAACCATACTTGACTTGAAGCTTCTACTGTAGATCACCCTGTTCAGAACCTTGGGGAGCAGAAGTCGGTGATTACACCACTCGGATAAATACCATATTTACTCAAATGTAATGCGCACCTTTTTTTGTCCAAATTACGTCGTGAAAATTAGGGTGCGCATTAGATTTGATGGCTCATTAGATTCTATCACAAGCTTGTAAAACGCCGCTGGCATAGCAAACAGTTCCTGGGTTTCAAGGTTCTGAAAACTGAGGTGCGCATTAAATTCATGTACCGTATTTTTCGCTCTATAAGATGCACTTTTCCCCCTCCAAAAATTAAGGGGAAATGTATGTGCATCTTATGGAGTGAATGCAGGCTCCGTGGCTTCAGCGATAGCAACAGGAAGCCTCTGAAGCGCAGAGGGAGCGCTCCCACCACGCTCCGGAGGCTTCGTGTTGCTTTCGCTGAAGCCAGGAGAGCAAGAGGGATCGGTGTGCACCGATCCTTCTTGCTCTCCTGGCTTCACTTCACTGGAGAGGCGCTGCGCAGCTTTCCCTCTCTGCGCAGCGCCCCTTCAGCGAAGCGGGAGGAGAAATGGAAGGGGCTCCGTTTCTCCTGCCGCTTCACTGAAGGGGCGCTGCCCAGAGAGGGAGATAATTTTTTTTCTTGTTCTCTCCCTCTAAAACAAGGTGCGTCCTATGGTTGGGTGCGTCCTATAGAGCGAAAAATACGGTAAATATGGTGGCTTCGCTCCAAAGACTACTGGCAATGAACCTAAGCCTGCCACCCTCCCTCAGTTTATCTGGTAACTGTAAAACCTCCCCATGTGCTTATGCCATAGCTACTTTCTCTTCATGAGCCTCATCAACTCAACAAAGGGAGATGTGTTTTAAAAAGTATGTTCACAGGAGGGAATGTTGAGGTGTGTTTCTGTGTGAGAAAAGTGGCCAGTTTAAAATTGGGAATGTGGACCTGAGGCAAAAAAAGGTTCCACACTCTGTTGTGGGCAATTTACCGGGCTGTTTTGCTGCTTGAGGCAAAACAGGAAGTGCCGGTCCACCGCACAGTCCTCACCTGGGGTGGTGGGGGTGCAAAATGGCAGCAACAATGACAGGTTCCGACGAGATATTGCTGGAAGTTGGCACCGATTGTGGGAGGCAGCAGGGCAGTCAGGGAGCCCATAGGTGTACCGCCTTGGCGGCTGGTTCATCCCACCTCATTGGTGGGCCAGCCCTGGGCTGTTGTGTCTCATATAGCAATAGCAATAATAATAATAATAATAATAATAATAATAATAATAATAATAATAATAAATTTATTATTTGTACCTCACCCATCTGGCTGGGTTTCCCCAGCCACTCTAGGCGGCTTCCAACAAAGATTAAAAATACTTCGTCTACATAAGGTCATAGGTTCAGCTTCTGCTGTTTCTGCTTAAGTCTCTTGGGTGGGATTAAGTATTTATCGAATTTTGATATTTCTTTTTTAAATCCTAACTTTTTGTCTTTCGCTAATCTGTACTTAATTTGAATATATTGAAACCAATCACTAATATGAGCTTTAATTTCTGTATAATCCTTTAATTCCAATTCTACGTTTTCTTCCTTTAATACCATTTTATAGGTAGCCCAGTTTTCTTTCATATTTAACTTTTTCACTGCGACAATTTCTGCTGGCGATGCCCACCAAGGAGTTTTCGGTTCTAGGAGTCTTTTATATTTCTCCCATATTTTATATATAGGCTTTCTGACTATACGCCCTAGGAAGCCTTTATGCACTTTGACTCTTTCATCTATTAGATAGGCATGCCATCCAAATCTTGTCTCTACTCCCTCTAAATCCAATACATCCGAGGCATCTAATTTGATCCATTCTTTTAGCCAGGTCAGACCCACCACATCATGATATAACTCCATGTCAGGGAGGCCAAATGCTCCTCTCTCCTTCTTATCCATCATTATTTTGTGTTTTATTCTTGGTTTTTTCCCTGACCACAGTGGGAAGCCACTGCCAGTTAGTATAAGATTGGCCTGTTTCAACCTAATGCCCTCTCTATGCTGTTGGACTACAACTCCCATCAGCCCCAACCAGCATGCCCAGTGGTCAGGGATGATAAAACATGTAGTCCAACAACACTTGGAAGGCTACAGGTTGAGGGAGACTGTCACTGTAAGACAGTACCTAATACTGTTGTTCAGTGGCGCCAGTGCTGTGGAACGCCCTCCCATCAGATGTCAAGGAAATAAACAACCACAGTCATACCTCAGGTTGAAGTAGTTTCGGGATAAGTATTTTCGGGTTGCCCGCTGCAGTGACCCGGAAGTAACGGGGTGTGTTACTTCTGGTTTCGCCACTCGCACATGTGCAGACGGTCAAAATGAAGTCATGCACATGCGCAGAAGCGGTGAATCATGACCCGCAGACTCGCGGACGCGGGTCGCGGTCGCTTCTGGATGCAAACGGGCCTCTGGAATGGATCCCATTCGCATCCAGAGGTACCACTGTATCTTACTTTTAAAAGACATCTGAAGGCAGCCCTGTTTAGGGAAGTTTTTAATGTTTGATGCTGTATTGTTTTTAACTTTCGGTTGGAAGCTGCCCAGAGTGGCTGGGGAGGCCCAGCCAGATGGACAGGGTATAAATAATAAGACAACAACAATAACAACAACAACAAGAATAATGTATAAAAGACACAAGATCACAGCCTAGGCCAAGCTAGCTCCTGTCTTCAGAAAGGTTTTTCAAACTTGATTATTCTTTCATGATGGCCAAGAAGTGGAGAAGCTAAAGTGGGAGGGCTCTTTCATAAACGGGGCTTCCAGGGAACCATCGAGATTTGCACTGCTTTATTAGAGGCGAGGTATCTGCAGCCTAGTCTCCTGCCCATCTGTGGGCCAGCTCTCTCACTTGATGCTTTTAACAAGCTTGGATGTTATGGGTGCTATGGGCAACCACGATCTAGAACAGACATCAGCCCAAGAAATGGTTGTGTGGTGAGCTGGGCTTTGAGAGCATGGTCAGCTGGTAGAATCAGTACCGATCGTGTTTTAGTGAAGGGTCCTTGCCCCCGTGCCTGAAACACATCAGCACTGACACACAGCAGGGGAGAAATAGAAGGACTCCCTTATTCAGTCTGGCCTCTTTTTTGACCTCAGCAGGTAATTCTCGAAGCCAAAGAGGGTTTCTTATATGCTTTCCAAACTTCACCAAACTGAAACCTTTTTTAGATGGAATCTACACACATATTAAAAAATGTTCTGGAAAAAAATGCTTTTTTTAAAAAGCGTTTTTAAAAATACATTGAATTTTCTGTAAAGCTCACCATCGCCATCTGGTGTCATGTTGTATATCGCACTTAAAACATGCTTGAAACCTTTTATTTGCAACTGTATAACTGAGTCTTCAGTGAAACAGGCTGAAAATAAAGGGGGTGGTCCTGCAGTTTCCCCAACCACCCGCTGGTGCCTCAAATGTTCCTGGGTGCTCTGTTCATAATCCTTTTTATTTCTTCCCAGGGTGCTACTGGATTCCCTGGCGCAGCAGGAAGAGTTGGACCACCAGGCCCTAACGTAAGTTGTTGGTCATTGATAGGCATTTGTTTTGTTTTAAATTTATATTATAGGCAACCAAGAAAGAGGTATTCAATGGGAATGCTTTCTGGTTTGTTTGTTTTTTAATAGCTTTATGTCTTTACCAAAGTGTTAGCTAAAAGCCTGAAGCAGGAACCAAGTGGGTTTGTGAATAAAACAAAATATTTAGGAGATAAGAGTGGGTAGACTGACAAGTGTTGGGGTGATTCAGATTAAATGTGGCGAAGGCCACACACACACACACACACACACACACACACTATACAGTGGTGCCCCGCAAGACGAATGCCTCGCAAGACGGAAAACCCGCAAGACGAAAGGGTTTTCCGTTTGCAGAGGCACTTCGCAAGACGAATTTCCCTATGGGCTTGCTTCGCAAGACGAAAAATGACGAAAAATTTTGATTATTTTTTTCCCCCTCCAAAACCCCTTTTCCTGAAGCGCTAAGCTGCTAAAAGCATTTTAGCAGCAAAACCGCTAATCCCCCAAGCCTTAAAAAGCCGTTTTTAGCCCTTAAAATGTCAATAGCGCTAATAGCGCTACTCCGTCAATGGGCTTGGTTCGCAAAACGAAAAAACCGCAAGACGAAAAGACCTGCGGAACGGATTCTTTTCGTCTTGCGAGGCACCACTGTATGTGTGTATATATATATATATGGTGTTTAAAACGTGTTTTATGTGTTTATATCAATTATTTTAGGAATAAAAGAGAGGAAATCATAAATGGAAGCTAATTCGGGATAACTTCACAGGAGAGGGATATAGAAGTGGCAGAAACTGAGGCTGCAGTCACCCACTTACGTGGGAGTAAGCCCTACTGAACAGTTAGACTTATTTTTACAGTGCAAGCCTACTCAAAATTAAGACTCCGGTGGGTAGAAACGTCAAATGCTTCTGTTGAGTTGCCTTGATAAAAGCACTAAAACTTAAGTCACATGGAAGTTCCTTCTTCCATGGTCTATTCTTTTACCTAGTTAAAAACAACAAAGATCTGACTAGCAACTTGAGTGGACTTCCTAACAAGTCTGGTTTATTCACGTATAACCTCTGATGCTTTTGATACTCCACCTGGAATTATGGAAGTAGTCCCTTGAACCTGACCTGTATTAATTGGTTAGAGGCCTTTTTTCCTGGGACCTGCCAAGTTCTAAATCACTTGACTTCTACTTGCACAACAACCAGTGGGGCTCTAACCTTGAATACTTTCAACCCTAGGAGCTTACAAAATGCATTTAAAGTTCTCCTTTCACTTCCTTTAATATGAGTCTGGGGGGGGGGGGGGACACCTCAATTGGTCTTAAATGACTGATGTGATATTTTATCTCCTGCAATTAGAGTTTGTTTTTCACTCCAGGTGTCTGGTTTAGATGCTTTCAGGTGGGATCATCAGGACATTTCTCTGATTAAATTGATGACCAACCTGCTCATGGATTCAGGCTAGATTGTAATTAGGGTTGCCACCTTTGGTCAGATGAAATAAGGGACAGGTCGGGGGAAATTGGGGGGTAAAAATTACTTTACCTGGTGCAGAATGAAATGACTTCAAAGCCAATTTGATATTGGTTGCATGCATGATAAGCATGTTTGGGTGAGCACACAAATGCCTGTTTTTCTTTTTATGACTTTGAAAATGGGACAGATTGGGGGCCAAACGGGACAGGGTACTTTGTGCCCCAAAATGGGAGAGTCCCGTTTTTTGAGGGATTACAACCTTAGTTGTCGTGAATGCAAGAAAAAGCAGCGTCTCATAGAACATCTTCAAAACCTTTGGGGACCTTTTAGCTTTTGGGAGGTATACTGTATTTTTCGCCCCATAGGACGCACCTTTTCCCCTCCAAAAATGAAGGGGAAATCTGTGTGCGTCCTATGGGGCGAATGCAGGCTTTCGCTGAAGCCTGGAGAGCGAGAGGGGAGTTCCCGCAGGGCTCCCTAGGACCCGCGCTTCAGAAAGATATCTGCAGCCTGCTTCCCGGAGTGTGGGGCGCGCTGAAGCAGAGCGCCCCCGCTTCGGAAAGATATCCACAGCCTGGGGAGCCCTGCGGAAGTTCCCACAGGGCTCCCTAGGCTGCGGATAGCAGCCTGCTGCCTGGAGCACGGGGCGCCCTTCGGTGGGAGTTGCCGCGGGCTCGCAAGGCTTGCGGATAGCAGCCCGTTCTGGGGGCTGGGGTTGGGGGAAGCTCGGGCTTCCCCCGCACCAGCCCCACGGCTGGGGGGGGGAATATATTTTTTTTATTCATTCCCCCCCCCCCCCAAAAAAGGAGGTGCGTCCTATGGGCCAGTGCGTCCTATAGGGCGAAAAATACGGTAAGTAAATCTGGAGGCTGACAGGAAGCTTTTATCTCAATTCACGTTGTACCCAAAAGAATCTTATTGTGTCCTGAAGCCTAACAACTTGCAGATAAAGTGGATTCATGTTTTCGCTCAACAGTATAACTTTTTTTTTGAAAATAATATTTATTACTTTTCCAACAATTTAAACACTACAAAACAAAAAACAACAAAAAACAACAATACAATAAAATACAAAAACACTACATATCACTAACACATTAAAGTAACAAAACCAAAGAAGAACAGTTTAAAACACCTCAAACAATTTCAATATCTTATCTTTCATTCACTTATTTCACCAACCTCCTCACACCTCCCTTTTTGTATTCCACTTCTATCAATTGTTTCAGCAATTCCTTTCCATCTTCCTCTGTTTTCTATCCTATAATTATCTTAAGGCATTCTAACCTTATTTTTTCCTTTAATATTCTATTAATCTATTTATACTTAAATCCTTATAACATTTCTACTAAAGCCATATAACTTCATTCCAACGTTCTTCTAACATTCATTAATTTTACAGTATTTCTGTAAATAGTCTTTAAACTTTTTCCAGTCTTCTTCCACCGACTCTTCTCCCAGTATAACTTTTAATGCAGAGAATCGGTCTCTGGGGATCTTACTGGCTCTTCCTTTCCCCATAGGGCAATCCCGGTTCTGCAGGACCTCCCGGTGCCCCTGGTAAAGATGGTCCCAAGGGTGCTCGTGGTGACGCAGGCCCCACTGGCCGTGCTGGCGATCCCGGTTTGCAAGGTCCTGCTGGTCCCCCAGGCGAGAAGGGAGAATCTGGAGAAGATGGCCCTCCTGTACGTATTCATCCTGCCTTCTTTGCATGTACAATGGATCTGGCTTGCTGCTTTGTCATTTGCAAATTAACACCCATCTCTGCCCTTTTCTTTCCCCTCCAGGGTGCTGACGGCCCACCTGGACCTCAAGGCTTGGCAGGTCAGAGAGGGATCGTTGGTCTCCCTGGTCAGCGCGGTGAGAGAGGCTTCCCTGGTCTGCCGGGTCCTTCCGTAAGTGATCTCAGGAGCTTGTTGTTGTTGTTGTTTAGTCGTTTAGTCATGTCCGACTATTCGTGACCCCATGGACCAGAGCACGCCAGCCACTCCTGTCTTCCACTGCCTCCCGCAGTTTAGTCAAACTCATGCTGGTAGCTTCGAGAACACTGTCCAACCATCTCGTCCTCTTTCGTCCCCTTCTCCTTGTGCCCTCCATCTTTCCCAGCATCAGGGTCTTTTCCAGGGAGTCTTCTCTTCTCATGAGGTGGCCAAAGTATTGGAGCCTCAGCTTCAGGATCTGTCCTTCCAGTGAGCACTCAGGGCTGATTTCCTTCCGAATGGATAGGTTTGATCTTCTTGCAGTCCATGGGACTCTCAAGAGTCTCCTCCAGCACCATAATTCAAAAGCATCAATTCTTCGGCGATCAGCCTTCTTTATGGCCCAGCTCTCACTTCCATACATCACTACTGGGAAAACCATAGCTTTAATTATACGGACCTTTGTTGGCAAGGTGATGTCTCTGCTTTTTAAGGCGCTGTCTAGGTTTGCTGAGGAGCTTAAGTTAGCAAAAATGTGGAGAGGCAGGCAGTACTTTTGGGCTTGAAGCACGAGGAGATGTGTGTCTGTTTCTCAAGTATATACTAAGCCTGTGGCCTCAACGCCATCCATCGGTGATAGAACTACAAAACCTGTCAGGGGTGCAATTTACTGCATTCTGAGTACTTGGGCATTCTGAGTACTTGTGGATCAGGGAATTTTTTTTTTTTTTTTTGTCGTATTCTGAAATGCCGAATGTGTTAGGATAATTTGTCTTACAGATTCATAAATGACCAGTTGGCATCACAAATAAGTCTCTTTAGCTTACCAAGTATGAAAATGGAAAGGGTTTTGGGGAAATTGATGTTTGGGCACCAAACGGGGGGGGAGAGATCTAGACCCGCAGAGAGTGAGACCTGATTCCCAATATCCAGTCTCTACCCTCTCCAGTTAAAGGAGTTAAGATTTCCTCTGTAGGAAAAGCCCTGAGGTCATGGAGAGCTGCTAGCTGGCAGTACTGTGCTACGTGGACCATCTGCTTTGCACTTGACACACATTTTGTAGGCCTGGGTTGAGTGGCTTCCCCTCGCCCCACTCCTTTCCCAGGGAAAACCCACTCTTTCGGCTCTTCTGGAACAAGCAGCAGTCTGTGGAAAATCCAGGTTGCCATTTGCTTCTATTGAGCGCTAAAGAGCAGCTTTCCCTGGACGAAAGCAGTGGGACAAGAGGATAAGCCCATAGTCGTGTACAGCAAACTCTCTGATATACTATGCTCCCGTTGCTCAGTCCCAGCTCCTGCCAACCTAGCAGTTCGAAAGCACATCCAAGTGCAAGTAGATAAATAGGTACTGCTCTGGCGGGAAGGTAAACGGCGTTTCTGCGCGCTCCTCTATTTCGCCAGAAGCGGCTTAGTCATGCTGGCCACATGACCCAGAAGCTGTACGCCAGCTCCCCCAGCCAATAAAGCAAGATGAGCGCCGCAACCCCAGAGTCGGCCACGACTGGACCTAATGGTCAGGGGTTCCTTTACCTTTACCTTTAGGTGACAGTCAAAATCCTGCCAGGTCTGCTCTGAGCAAAGTACCTGTTCTTTACTTGTTCTGATTTTTTTCTTCCCACCCTCTTCTTTTCAGGGTGAGCCTGGTAAACAAGGAGCTCCCGGGGGCCCTGGAGACAGAGGTCCACCTGGCCCAGTTGGTCCACCTGGCCTGACTGGTCCCTCTGGCGAACCTGGACGTGAGGTGAGCATACTCAACTTGTTCTATGTGTGGCCTGGGGGAAAGAGTAACATATCCTATTTTAAAACTGCATTCCTACAGCAAAACATGTCAAGGGGCAGAGGATTGGGGGGGGGGGATGAAAACTTGTTTTTTTCTTTCAATGCCCCAGAGTGGAACAGACTTTTAAAAATAAAACACGCAGATAATATTTTAAACCAGCCTTCTCCCAACCTGTTGCTCTTCAGATGTTGTTGGACTCCAACTCCCATCAGCTGGCATAGTGAATGGCCAGGGGTGATGGGAATTGTAGTCTAGCAAGGAAGCGCTGGGTTAGAGAAGGTTGATGTGATAGCATTTCCAATACTGTATTTGTAGCACTTCCCATTACAGTGATTGTTGGTTTTGATTTATGCTGCAGCAGCCTCAATTTAGCAATGCATTTCCAGGAAATATTCTAAAGAGTGCATGCATCATTCTTAAACCCTGATCCTAAACATATTTCCTTCTTGGCCTTTAGAGGGAATTACTTCCTTTTGATTAAAATCATAGCCATTAATGTCGTTTAGAAGTCATCGACTGCCTTGTAAGGGATACAATCTACATTTTTCTTACATGTGGACCCCTTTTGCTTTTAAGGTTTGTAAGGGATGGCTATATTTAGCAGCAGCCCATTGGGGGGGTCAGGGAGGGGTGCAATTAAATAAGCTTTAGATTACCCCCCACTCTCTTCTCCAAGTAGCCTTCCAAAACCTTTGTTGCTGATCAGGAATCTAAAGCTACGATCCATGTTGTAATTTTCCTCCACTTAACACCCCACCGCTCCCTGAAAACAAACCCAGTGTTTCTAAAATGCTGGCATCTGCCAAAAAAGTTACTAGCCGTTCAAGGAACTGATTGCTTCCAGCCTATAGTGGGCTGGGCTTTTCTGCAAGTGGGATTCCACTGGGTAGAGGTGACGGGCAATTAATTGTAACTGCAACTTTATAAGCAGTATTTAAAAGAGGTGAATTTGGGGAGTGCTGAAAGGTGGTTCCTCAGCAATTCAAGAAAGCAGTTCTTCCAGTTCTGGGTTACTGTCTCCTCCTCCTTTGCCAGCCAGTGGTGCCTGGGCTTGGCTTGAGGGTTGGCTTTGCAAGAGGAGCTGCGAAGGAGCTCTTTCAAATGCTTGGACTAGGATCTGCTAAACCTGATGCCCAAGTTTGCTGGGAGCAAGGTGTCAGTTTCCTGCAAAAGTAGGTTCCAAGAAGGAACGGTCTCCAGATTACCTTGGAGGAGGGGCATACATGACTGCGATGAGTGTATATTGGCAAAGGCTGCTTGTCAAGCCAAGGTTGTGAATTGGGAATGATTTTAGGAAATGCAACTCACTGGGGCGGTTGGCTATACCTTCTCAGAAAGGGACACAGCGCCACTTCCTTGGCTCCTAAGGATAAACGCCTATCATTTTTATTCTCAGGGCAATCCTGGCTCAGACGGTCCCCCAGGCAGAGATGGTTCCCCTGGCATGAAGGTGAGTGTCCCATCTCAAAGGAGCATTAACCACTGATGTATTTAAATATGATTTGCTCAAGGAACGTGTGTCGCTCGAGTCAAAAATCTAATGCCATGTGGGTATAATCTCAGGGCATAATCCAGGTGGGAGCAGCATACCTGCTTAATCTTTCTGTCCACGTTCTTAGCCCTTACTTTCCTTGTTCTTAGCCCCACAATTTTCTCATGCATCTCTTCCACCTCTTTCCCTGAAATCTGAGTAACGCAGCAACATTTTGTGGAATAAGCCATTAACATTACCCTTTCTTACACAATTTATTCCAGCCACATAATATGCATTTTGGTTTTTTTGGTTTCCCCCCCAATAATGTTTATTAGGTTTCTTACAAATATAACACATACTAAAAAACCCATAAAGAAAAAATAGAAAGAAAAATAAAACAAATAAAGCAAATAACAACAAAAGATATAGCAACAGTTACACAAATACAATACAAATTAATGATTGATTAAACTTCCAACCTCATAAACATATTACTTGACTTCCTCCAGTCCCTCCCATCTGAATTTCATTGTAACTAAATGTAGGAGTTTGCCAATATTCAAAAACAATATTCCAATTATAGTCAAGTTTCTTAACTTTTCTTAACCTTCTAAATCTCATTTAATAATTAAATCCTAATTTAATCCTAGGCCTAATTGATACTTTCAGGTAACTTCTAATTTTCAATGTTGCGATATCTATTCAAATAGTCTTTAAATTTCTTCCAATCTTCTTGATATTCCTCTTCTTTCTGGTCGCGGATTCTCCCAGTGAGGTCAGCTAGCTCCATGAAGTCCAACATCTTCATCTGCCATCATAATATGCATTTTGGGAGGCGGGAAGAAAGGCTGCTCTCTCCCTCTATCCCTATGTCCTATGGCAGTGCCTTGTTTGTTAGTCTGTTCCTTGCTGTTCAACCAAAGGTTTTCCCACACCTCTTCACCAAAGTCTTCCAAGAGCCTTCTCAGATTGCTCAATCAGCCCCAGCACCTGCCATATCTTCTAAGAGCATGGAACCAGTCGGGGGGGGGGGGGGGAAGAAGGGACGGGGAGGAAATGTCCCATCAGCGGGGTTGCTGTCCCTCACTGCATCTCATATACATATTTGGTATTTAATGCATCTCCTTTGTCCCCCTGACAGGGTGATCGTGGTGAGACTGGTGCTGTCGGTGGCCCTGGAGCTCCCGGCCCACCTGGTTCTCCTGGTCCTGTTGGTCCAACTGGTAAACAAGGAGATAGAGGTGAAGCGGTGAGTATCCAGTAAACATGCCCTAAGCGATGGCACGTGGGAAGCCATTTAATTAAAATGGCATTGATTTGGTATTGTAATAATTTGTGAAAAATGGGTTGTAATTTGGAAAATCAATAATTGGCTGAAAAGAAAAACACACCGTGCACTAGGTGGGTCCCCAGATGTTGTTGGACTACAATGTCCATAATCCCCAGCCAGAATGGCCAGTGTTCAGGGATGATGGGATATGTAGCCCAACAACATCTAAGAACCCAAGGTTGGGAACTGGTGCACACCGGTTGCTGTTAGCCATGATAGCTTGTGAACTTCCTGAAACGTAAGGTTGGGACAGAATGCTAGGCTAGAGGGGACTTCTTAATGGAATGCTATAAGAGGTTGATTGAATTGCCATGACTTGCTAGATGGTTTTCCCTTTCCTATGGCTTTGCTGAAACCTATCCTTCCAGACGTTTCCGTGCGCTGCTCTGGTTTCTCCAGAAGCTGGCTAGTCATGCTGGCCACATGACCCGGAAAAACTGTCTGCGGACAAACGTCGGCTCCCTGGGCCAGTAAAGCGAGATGAGCGCTGCAACCCCAGAGTCATTCGTGACTTTACCTTTTTATCCTTCCAGAATACAGTGGTGCCTCGCAAGACGAAATTAATCCGTTCCGCGAGTCTCTTCGTCTAGCGGTTTTTTCGTCTTGCGAAGCAACCCGATTAGCGGATTAGCGCTATTAGCGGCTATTAGCGGCTATTAATGGCTTAAGGGATTAGCGGATTAGCTGCTAAAAGGCTATTAGCAGCTTAGCGCCTTAGAAAAAGGGGGTGGGGAGCGAAAAAAAATCTCAAGAATCGCAAGACATTTTCGTCTTGCGAAGCAAGCCCATAGAGAAATTCGTCCTGTGAAGCGCATTGAAAAACAGAAAACCCTTTCATCTAGCGGGTTTTCCGTCTTGCGAGGCATTCGTCTTGCGGGGCACCACTGTATTTAGAATCTACAGGATTTCCCAGTTTGGGCCAAACTTAGAATCATAGAGCTGAACAATGGGGGTGGAGATTCTCCTTCAGGTACAGTGGTACCTCAGGTTAAGTACTTAATTGGTTCTGGAGGTCCGTTCTTAACCTGAAACTGTTCTTAACCTGAAGCACCACTTTAGCTAATGGGGCCTCCCGCTGCTGCCACGCCGCCAAAGCACAATTTCTGTTCTCATCCTGAAGCAAAGTTCTTAACCCAAGGTACTATTTCTGGGTTAGCGGAGTATGTAACCTGAAGCGTATGTAACCCGAGGTACCACTGTTTACAGGACCGAGGCCATTTAGCAGTAAACTGCAAGTGGCAGCAGGCCTCTCTGATGGGTGAGGAAATGGAGCTGTGGGCAGGATCCAGCAGGAAGGGACAAAGAGACACTCTGAACCCAAGAGCTGGAGCTCTTGTCTCTCATTTTAAGGCTCTGCATCAAGTGTGAACACACTGTGACCTTCTAAACGTTGCTGAACAGCCCCAGCCATTCCTAGAACAGGCAGAACTGGTTCTGTGGGGATGAAATTAATGGATTAGGAACCCCGTAAGAAGATATTCACATCAATAAATAGTACCTTCAGAAGCCTCCTCTCGGGTAATTGCTGTGCCTCTTTCAAAATGTGAAAGCAGAATAAAATAAATCTCGGCTTGGCTTGTGGGTGGTGCATTTTAAGATCAGCAGTTCAAACGTTTCCCTGAGAGACCAGACGGATGCGGGTGAAAAGGACCTCAGGGATCATCTAGTCCCATCCCCTGAAATGCAGGAATATACAGCTATCCCGTATGGGGATCGAACCTGCAACCTTAGCATTACCGACACCGCACTCTAACCAACTAATCCAGCTACTTAGCTTGGGCCAAACAGCATGTTGTGCTCAGTCACATGTAGTTCCTCCCCCTTTGAACCTTGTTTACAGTGCATAAGTAGAATGATGAAGGCACTTCTTAACCCTTTCCCGTCTAGTGGGACTTTCTGCTACAAATATCCATACCTCAGCTGCTGTGTGGTTTGGGTCAGGCCTTGAAGGAGAGCCCTGTGCATGACTGTACCGTACTAGATTCGAATCCTGTTGGTCAACACGGAGAGCTGTGGCCTCTGGTTTCATCTCAGCATGGAGAAGGTGCCCAGTAGTCAGCTTATAATTTTTGTTTTCATCTTTCTCCAGGGTGCTCAAGGTCCAATGGGTCCTGCTGGTCCTGCAGGAGCACGCGGCATGCCCGTGAGTATTTATTTCTCCTTTACCCACTTTCATTTTTCCTGGGCTCCCAGTAGAGGCTGTTGCATTTACTGAGCATCCCCAGAGTCACTGCCGTGTACATCCAAAAGAGGAAAGTTTCCTTCCAATTTGTGCTTTTGACACAATGAATGAGTGCTTGAAGTTATAATAATAATAATAATAAATTTTATTTATATCCCGCCCTCCCCAGCCGAAGCCGGGCTCAGGGCGGCTAACAACAATTAAATAATCAAACAATCAAATAGTCAAACATTCTAAAAACATTCCATTATAAAAATTAATTAAAGTCAAATTAATGGCAACCGTTGAGCAAAATTCTGTGCAGGTTGCCAGAGGAGGGAGTCAGGCTGGGACCTGACCAAAGGCCTGGTGGAACAACTCTGTCTTGCAGGCTCTGCGGAACGATGTCAGGTCCCGCAGGGCCCTAGTCTCTTGTCACAGAGCGTTCCACCAGATTGGAGCCGCAGCCGAGAAAGCCCTGGCTCTAGTTGAGGCCAGCCTAACCTCTCTGAGGCCTGGGACCTTCAGGATGTTTTTATTTGACGAGCGTAGGTTTCTCTGTGGGGCATACCAGGAGAGGCGGTCCCGTAGGTACGAGGGTCCTAGGCCGTATAGGGCTTTAAAGGTTAAAACCAGCACCTTAAACCTGATCCTGTACTCCACCGGGAGCCAGTGCAGCTGGTATAGCACCGGATGAATGTGATCTCGCAGTGAAGACCCTGTAAGGAGTCTCGCTGCGGCATTCTGCACCCTCTGGAGTTTCTGGGTCAGTCTCAAGGGCAGCCCCACGTAGAGCGAAGTTCTTGCTCTTAGAACACGACCACCTGCCATTTGAACAAAAATGTTGTATTCATCGGACACAGAGGCAAACAGCAATAAGTACTCTGAGTGTGGTCATTCAGGAGCAGTTGCCTCTTACCTGTAGTAGTCACAGGAGTACTTTGCCCACCTTTCCTGAAAAGAGGGTCTTAGTTACAGTACTGTGAAGATTTCCTCTCCTTTCTATAAAGGAAGCATAGTGATCCTAGCAATCGCAGCCCTAAGGAACAGGTAAAAGCCCTGGGGACTTCTGCTTTATTTACTGCCTCCACCAGAGAGCAACGGAGAACATCTTTCTCTGTATTAATCAGTGCCACTTCCCGACACACACACCCCTTCGAAGTGCCGAGTGTTATATGTCTGTTTCCGCATAAAGGTTCTAAGATCAACCAGTTCATCTGCGCAAGCATAATTCTTAATCCCATGGCGTAACTGCACTCTGCTTCAGCTCAAAGATGCTCATGGATTCAGAGCCAGAAATTAACTGGTTTCCGCTAACTGGTCAGCTGCTGCCTCGAGGCTTGCACAAGACACCAGGCAAAGGAGTTCTAGGCAGTCACAGGGAATGTGTCCCCCCCCCCCCCAGCATAGGACCATGAAGTCAAGTCACTTGCAGGAGAAACAGAGGCCCTTTGTGACATCAGAACATAGCAACCAACAGGGTCGAGAGATGTTGGCCAAGTGTAGGGCTGCCAGGAGGGAAGTTGTGTCCAGATCTGCAGGCAGCATCGCCACCCCGTACTATGTTGCCAAACTTTGCGCATGACTCTCTTGCCCTGAATGCCGCTTGTGTTCTCTCCTCCTAGGGTCCACAAGGTCCTCGCGGCGACAAGGGTGAAGCTGGCGAGGCAGGGGAGAGAGGTCTGAAGGGTCACAGGGGATTCACTGGCCTGCAGGGTCTTCCTGGGCCTCCCGTAAGTTTTGGTTTCCGTATCTTTAGAGTAGAATTTGGTCCGTGGTGTTCTGTTCTAGGCTTGTCATGGGCTCAGGGGAGTTTTGGGTTTGAGTCTATCTGCTGCAGCAGGGATGTGAATCAATTTCTCCCTGCAGGGATGCCTGTCTGCCTAATTAGTATTTATTTGTTTATTTATTAACTTCCCTTTATAGTATTTATCCCTGGGTAGTTGGTTAAATGGGACACGGGTGGCGCTGTGGGTTAAACCACAGAGCCTAGGACTTGCCGATCAGAAGGTCGGCGGTTCGACTCCCTGCGATGGGGTGAGCTCCCGTTGCTCGGTCCCTGCTCCTGCCCACCTAGCAGTTCGAAAGCACCTCAAAGTGCAAGTAGATAAATAGGTACCGCTCTGGGAGGAAAGTAAACGGCGTTTCCGTGTGCTGCTCTGGTTGGCCAGAAGCGGCTTAGTCATGCCGGCCACATGACCCGGAAGCTGTACGCCAGCTCCCTCGGCCAGAAAAGTGAGATGAGCACCGCAACCCCAGAGTCGGCCATGACTGGACCTAATGGTCAGGGGTCCCTTTACCTTTACTAGTTGGTTAAATGCAGCATACAGTTGAAGATAAAACATCGTCGGCACAGTACAGGTCTAGCAATTAAAGCAGCAAAGTAAAACCTTAAGGAGGTAGAAAATAATTTTGGCATGGAACGTCCTTGAAGCCATTCTCTACAACTCCTAAACTCTTTAGGCCCTTCTGCAGAGAGGCTGTGACATGGCTGGTATGTAACTATGGCTTTGCTTCCCCACCCCCTCACCTTTTCCCATAGGGTCCTTCTGGCGATCAAGGTGCATCAGGTCCGGCTGGTCCTTCTGGTCCCAGGGTAAGTCCAATCTCCCCAATAAGAAGAGCTCCTTTCCTTGGCGAAAGACCAGGGTGTGTTGTGGCTGGGTGTTAAGACTCTGCTGTGTACACTAGCCTTATTCACTAAGTGTCTTGTGTGTTGCTCAGTTTTTTCAGCTGGTAGAATGTGAGATTGTTATATCCAGGCCCCAATTTCTGGATGCCAGCTGATTTGGGGAGAAATTAATGTATTTGGAGGAGAGAACTTTAAGAGGGAGAAGACTGATCTTCAATATTTTTGTATTACAAATAAATTTTAGTGATCAGAAATCTGGGGACCTCTGCTTTTTGTGTGTTGTGATATGAATATTTGTTTTGGCCTGGTGGGTTTTGAAATGTCGTCAAGAGTGTGTACATGGCTGATAACTGAAGAAGGTTCATTGGTCGATTATATGGTAAATGTCATATGTAGTGTGGGATCAGACACAATTCTACTGCGCTGCAATACTACCACTTGTAGATTTTACTATGTGGTTCTTTTAAGAAGCCCATCCCAGTACTTGCTAATGTTCATGGGCAGCCTGGTGTTAACTCATGCGCATTGTCTCTCTCCTAGGGTCCCCCAGGTCCAGTTGGCCCCTCTGGCAAAGATGGCTCTAACGGAATGCCTGGCCCCATTGGCCCTCCCGGTCCCCGAGGTCGTAGTGGAGAAACTGGCCAAGCTGTAAGTAACTGAAGGAACGGCATAAATGAAGTACAAGAAGCTGCACCCCCCAGTGTTAGAAACTAAGATATGAAAGCTAGGAGCTAAATGTCACCTTAAGGTTATGGGCGCAACGATGGAATGTCTCGGCGTGATTTTTTATAACAATAATTCAAAGCTGAAAATGAACTGCAGCTAAAATATTATGCTCATTTTTCACATGGTCTAGTCCTTCCCCTGCCCACCCTCCTAATATTCTTAAGAGGGTCTCTTCTCCAGTTTTCAGAGAGTGGCTGGCAGTGGGAAGGCAGAAAAAGGTCCTCCTTCCTTCCACAGGCGCAGGACTGTGCCCAAAGCTCAGAAACTGCTAGCGCCAATGAAATGAAAATTCCCTGTTGCAAAATGCACCTAGAACAGGGGAGTGCAAATTCTGTGCACTCTGTGTCTAGGCAGTCCCCTGCCCTTGTACCCTTTACCCAGCTGGTTTGACTGCCTCCGTGGAGCTTGCCTAGGTATTAATCAGTGGCTCAAATTATTTTGAGGGTGGCCTACAACCCTCTGTGCTGCGGAAGGGCTGTGCTTTGTCTCCCTGTGGGAATTACATGGGGTTCTATGAGCAGGATCTAATGTACAGCCCAGCACGTCTAATTAAATATTTGAAATCGATGAGAATTATTATCATCAAATATATACCACTCTCCTTTAAAAACAACAGAGCAGTTTACGGAAGAGCACCATAAAATAACATCTAAACTAGGGTTTCCCAAACTTGGGTCTCCGGCTGTTTTGGGACTACAGTTCCCATCATCCCTGACCAATGGTCCTGCTAGTTATGGATGATGGGAGACCCAAGTTTGAGAAACACTGATCTAAACCATATAATCCATCTCCAAAACAGCAGCAAGTATGATGATGACGATGATGATGATGTTGTTTAGTCGTGTCCAGCTTCGTGACCCCATGGACCAGAGCACGCCAGGCACTCCTGTCTTCCACTGCCTCCCGCAGTTTGGTCAAACTCATGCTGGTAGCTTCGAGAACACTGTCCCACCACCTCGTCCTCTGTCATCCCCTTCTCCTTGTGCCTTCAAACTTTCCCAACATCAGGGACTTTTCCAGGGAGTCTTCTCTTCTCATGAGGTGGCCAAAGTATTGGAGCCTCAGCTTCAGGATCTGTCCTTCCAGTGAGCACTCAGGGCTGATTTCCTTCCGAATGGATAGGTTTGATCTTCTTGCAGTCCATGGGACTCTCAAGAGTCTCTTCCAGCACCATAATTCAAAAGCATCAATTCTTCGGCGATCAGCCTTCTTTATGGTCCAGCTCTCACTTCCATACATCACTACTGGGAAAACCATAGCTTTAACTATACGGACCTTTGTCGGCAAGGTGATGTCTCTGCTGATGTCTCAGCAAGTGTGATAGCTTCTGTTAAGTCATCTTCCAGCAGCAGATGTACTACGGAGCTGGAAAGCATGAAAAAGACTTCTGATTCAGCCCCTCTTGCCCAAGAGTGAGACCATCTGGAACTTAAACTGTAGGTCCTATCGGCTCAACTTAGTCCCATGTCAGTGAAAGAATGCTCTCCGGAACGTGCGGGCCCATAAATGCACCTACCATATAGCAGGGGGTTGCTTTCATCCAACAGCAAGCATTTCAGGGCTGTCTCCCTTCCTTTAACCCTGTAGGGTCCTCCTGGAAACCCCGGACCCCCTGGTCCTCCTGGCCCACCCGGACCTGGCATTGACATGTCCGCCTTTGCCGGCCTGGGTCAGACGGAGAAAGGCCCCGACCCCATGCGCTACATGCGATCCGACCAGGCTTCTAGCAACCTGAGGCAGCATGATGCCGAGGTTGATGCCACCCTGAAGTCGCTCAACAACCAGATCGAAAGCATCCGGAGCCCCGAGGGCAGTAGGAAGAACCCAGCTCGTACCTGCCGTGACCTAAAACTCTGCCACCCCGAATGGAAGAGCGGTGAGTGTATTGGGGCTTGCCACTGCCTGGGTTGTGGGCTCAGGAGCCTCGCTTCCTATTCTGCAGCATAACAATCCCAGAGAGGTCTCTGCGTCTCACCACCCAGAGTAAGGTTGCCAGATTTTTAAAAATGAATCGGGACACTTTCCAACTTCCTGCTAAATGGATGGATTTTGTCAGGGGACTGATTTGTAAATCCGGGGACTGTCCCCAGGAAACGGGGACGCCTGGTAACCTTAACCCAGAGCATCTACAGGGACTGAGGCTACTGTTTCAGCACTTCTGATTCCTGCCACCAAAACGCATGGGAAACGTAGTCTCATCCCCACAGCAGAAGGCATGAAAGTGGCCTGTAGAATCTACACAGCTGACTGTGGATACATTTCCTCTCCCTGTGGAAGCCAGAGAGACACCCATCCACCCCTTCCCTTGGCATCAAATTCACAACCTTTTTTCTGACCCAAAGTCATTAACAAGAGTTTAAGCTCCTATCAAAATATTTAACGTGTTTAATTAAACACATCGGACCATAGTAACTAAATTGGTGTGTGTGTGTGTGTGTGATATTCATGTTATTGTATCCTAATAAAGTAAACAAAGCTTTTAGATCATATTTTTGTTGATCAGTATTTCAGAATGAAAATTGCCTGAATAATGTTTTAACAACCTACCATTTGCAGAGGCTTTAAAGCTCAAAGAATCGCACTTCCAATCCTCATAATTTCCAGAGCAGGATTACTGTGTGACTTGTTTAGCCTCATTTTGCGATTATATTTTAACACATAGTTAACTTTCCATTTGCAATCTGACACTAATAAATTCCATTCCCCTGTAGATATTATAATTGCTTAAGCTTCTGAATGTGCACATGGCACCTAAGGGATTGGGGGCGGGGTCACTGCAGGAAGTCAGTGACTAAGACCCAGCAGCACAGAACAGAGGTGTGATGAGAGAAAGAGGAAAAACACCGTACCAACTGCTTCTTTCTTAATTTTGCAGGCGACTATTGGATTGACCCCAACCAGGGTTGCACTCTGGATGCCATAAAGGTTTTCTGCAATATGGAGACGGGAGAGAGCTGTGTTTACCCCAAGCCTAGCAGCATTCCCAAGAAGAACTGGTGGACAAGCAAGAGCAAAGACAAGAAGCACATCTGGTTTGGAGAGACAATCAATGGAGGTTTCCACGTAAGTGGGTCAAGCTAGAATAAACGCTTTTGATATTTCATCCAAGGCATGCAAATCCAATGTGAACCCATGCAAGTAAACAGTTGCATTAGTGCAAGGCTTGGCGCTAGCATAACAGGATTACTTACACACATACGTACTATGCCATTCTCTGAATCTGCTCTGGAAGGTTGCAGTGGGGAGAGAAACCCAGAAGGGAGAGAATATTCTCCTTGCACTTATGGAATGTTCACCTTGCCGCTTAATGTTCTGCTTGCCCATTAATCGTTACGCTGACCCTCTGTTTTTATACTTGCATCTCACTATTCTTGTCTTTGAAATGTCTGTGTGAAACTTATTCTCCAACTTTGGGAGAAATGAGAAGAAATCAAGCAACACTGAGTGTTGTGACCAGGCAGCAGAAAGGAAACAGGAAGACTAATTTTAGAGTTTGCAGCAATGAGATTTGGTGATTACCACCAGCTTAGATTGCTTTTTAAAAGATTTAGACAAATTTGGGAATGATAAACCAACCATGACGGCTGATGTTCAGAGGCATCACCCTGATAGCAAAGTCAGCTGGTGAGTGCAGACAGGACGGTAGTCAAAGTAGGGTCACTGTGAGACAGGAGGGAGGTATTGGCATGGCCAAGGGAAACTCACAATCTACAGAGGTACGTGTTTTTGCTTTCTGTGGTCTTTCTAAGAAAGGCGTCTCTCAACCTCTGTCTTCTTGGTCCCTTTCCAGTTTAGCTATGGAGATGAGAACCTGGCTCCTAACACGGCCAACATCCAGATGACCTTCCTGCGCCTCTTGTCTACTGAAGGCTCTCAAAATATCACCTACCACTGCAAGAACAGCATTGCCTACATGGACGAGGCTTCCGGGAACCTTAAGAAAGCTCTCCTGATACAGGGATCCAACGACGTGGAGATCAGAGCCGAGGGCAATAGCAGGTTCACATATAGTGCCTTGCAGGATGGCTGCACGGTAAGTTTGAGGGGTTTGCTGGGGCTGCCACAGCAATATGACGTTGCTGGGTTAAAGGCACAGAACTATGGCAGCTGACAGCAGCAGCCAGCCAGGCTGGGCACTTGCCAAGGCCCAGTCTGACCATAATGAGAGGATCCGCAGAGAAGACTGTCAGGAATACTTCCATTCCACGTGAGAAACCAGCTAGATTGAATAGTGCGGCCCTAGCCTGAGTGGGACCCACAAAATCCTTTGTTTGGCCCTATTGCCACTATTTAGGAGGGCACTGTAGGGTGATAGCAGTGTTAAGAGACCCCTGGAGCCTGCCCCACAGGGTTGCTTTTTGGCTTCACTAAATCCCACGTTATTTGCTGATCTCGTTTCACAGAAGTGATCAAAGAGACAGTGATTCTCTCACCCTGTTCCCCACACTTGAAATCATCCATAGTGTGTAAAGTTAAAGGTACCCCTGACCATTAGGTCCAGTTGCAGACGACTCTGGGGTTGCGTACTCATCTCGCTCTATAGGCCGAGGGAGCCGGCGTTTGTCCGCAGACAGCTTCCGGGTCATGTGTCCAGCATGACTAAGCCACTTCTGGCGAGCCAGAGTAGCGCACGGAAACGCCATTTACCTTCCCACCAGAGCAGTACCTATTTATCTACTTGCACTTTACATGCTTTCGAACTGTTAGGTGGGCAGGAGCTGGGACCGAACAACGGGAGCTCACCCCGTTGCGGGGATTCGAACTACCGACCTTCCGATCAGCAAGCCCTAGGCTCTGTGGTTTAGACCACAGCGCCACTTGCGTCCCTGTGGGTTGTTAGTACTAGCTTCCAAAGTTGCATAGCAACCTGAGCAGGACAGAATGCATATCTTAAGATTCCCCAGATAACAGCAACACAGTAAAAGCTCTTGTGTTTTAGTATGTTTAGTACCATGGTTATTCCTGCCCTGCTTTCCAGAACTTTGATTTGTTCCAGCCAGCCACCCCCAGCAACTGATCCCAGCTGGAGATCTTGTGGCACTTAAAATAATGCATTCTTTTGTGGGTTTTTTCCTTCTATTCCAGAAACACACTGGTAAATGGGGGAAGACAATCATTGAATACCGTTCTCAGAAGACCTCGCGCCTGCCCATCATTGACATTGCACCTATGGACATTGGCGGAGCTGATCAAGAATTTGGTGTTGACGTTGGCCCAGCGTGCTTCTTGTAAAGAAAAAAAAGTTTCGAAAATTAATATTTTTTTAAAAAACCAGTCCATTACCATACAAAACCAACCCAAGGAACCCAAGTGCTCCCCAAATCACCTTGTAGGACTTTCTGCACTGAAGAGTTGAACCAAACCTTCTTCCCTTCCCAAAATTCCATCCGTTCCCTACGCTTACATTTTGGACTCTGTCAGTTTCCGAGGCAACCATCACTTGGGCAGACCATGAAAGCAAGCAAAGGAGAAAAAGGAAAAAAAGGAACAACAAATAATGGTATTATTTATTTATTGTCTTCCTGTAAGACCTTTCTTGGAAGCTAACTAGCAGGCAGGAAGGGTCCTTCCCCTCCAAGGTGCTGATGCCCCAAAATACAGGTTGTAGCCAATTCTTTCCCCCCCACCCATCCATCCATCCAACCAACCAACCCTGGGTGTGTATCACAAGCAAGATTACTGTGTATAATACTAAAAATGGTGCTATTATTATTGTAAAACAAGTCTGTATTTTTTAACATCAATTGATTATAAAAAAACCTTCGTTGGAAAGTACAAGTTGATCTGATTTTTGTTGTTGTTCTTACTATTTTTGCTTCTGTCCACCGTTCTGAATTCTACCAAGCCTCATCTACTCTCTCTCTCTACAAAATGAAGGAAGTCATAGGGTCAACTCTCAAACGTCCCTGGTTTTTAAGCTACCTCACACTTAAGGAAACATTTGTCAGTATGATCTCACCGCCGGCCACAAAAGAGATGAGGTGCAAGTTCGGGGACTCCCACCCCTTCCCACAGAAACACATGGTGCTTAAGACCCCCTTCAATGACCTGGTGCCTTTCTGAACTACAGCTCTCAGACACCAGGTTAGCACATTGCTACTCCCTTGCATAAGTGAGACTTGGCTGATGGCAGAACGCTCCTTTACCAATTCCTCTTCTTTTTGAGTAGACAAAACTATCTTTTGTTAGCCAACTTTGGCTGATTGTAAGCATATGTACACTTTTGAGTTACACAGAGCTCTGTTGGGCTAATAAAAGATAGCTTCTTACCTATTTTATATTTCTGGGACCGACACGGCAGTTACCACCTTTTTGTAAAGTTGGTCCCACTTTTACATTCTCTCTCTCTCTCTCTCTCTCACCACCTCTTCTGCTTTGATTTGTCTACTTTCAGAGTTAGTAAATCAAGAGAAAGGAGAGAGTTTCTGAAGTGCAAGGTAAAAAGAAGAGCAGGTTGTTCTCCTTTAAAAACTAAGGAATGTAAAATGACTAAAACACAGTCAGGCCCACGACATCACACACCCCAGATTCTATCGCGATCACCCCCATCACCATCAATACCAGTTGCTTTCTTTAATTTCTGCTCCCCCCACCCTTGCGCTCAAGGTAGAATGCTTTTCCTAATCCAAATAAAGACATCTTTGTTGAAGTTGTTCCGTGTGTATTAATTTTCACCCTAAGAGGTAATCTTTATTAAACAATGTTTATCTTCCCTGGGGAAACATTTCCAAGAAAAGCATAAAAGACCAGAATTTCTTTTAAAACCAGGAAAAGGGATTTTAGTCTTTGTGTTTTTGAATCAAGATAATTCTTCTTACAAAGAGGTAAGAGCACAGTACCACTGGCGGCAGCTTTCCTTCACTCTGTCAATGGTAATATTCATTTCTCCACATTTAAGAAGCAGCCCAATTGAAGCACTTTTAACTTCTGTTGATTTCAGTGAGAGATATTTAAGTTCAGACACAAAATCGCCTTCATACATACAAGTCCTTTACTTTGAATGGATTGTGCCCTAACTTCATTCAAGGCTGCAATCCTAGTATACATGCTTACTTAGGAGTGAGGCCTATTGAATTAAAAACGGGCTTACTTCCTAACAGATGTATAGGACAGCGGTGCAGTACATTATTATTAACTCGGCTAATTTTCCACCCTTCTTCTTGAAGGAGCCCAGGGCAGCAAATATTCATCGGGACAGAGTATACAAATAAGTAACCGCACAAGTGGAACTACTTACTTTTGTGCAATTGGTCTTTCTCCCCATTGCCACCACTCCGTTGTCTCTTCTGCGATCACCAACCTGCCCCAGATGGTTGGCTGAACCCCCAGAAGAGATTTATGGGGTGCACAGGAGGAGGGGAGGGGGAGTCCTGTTGTGCAAGCAGAAGCAGGTCCCTTCGCACAGAGAGCTACTAGGTTGACTACAACCCTTAGCAGGCTTGCAAGTTTTGAGTTGTAAATCCCAAAAATTGACAGCCACATTTTGTTCACTGATTTGTTTTCATTCATTCCAAGATTGTATTTTTAAAAAAAGTTTTTATAACCTGCCCTGCAACCTCATGATCAGGTGACAGGTATTGGGGGGGGGGGCAGAGGCTTTGTAGCCACACAAAACTATGTTAGAAAGCATTATTAACTTAAAGTGAAACCGAAAACACCAAGCCAACTTTTCTAAAAGTCTCTTGCTTGGTCACCCAGAAATGATTTTTTACTTGTCGCAACCAACCAGGCAAATAACTATGCATGAGCCTAAAACACAGCTTTTCCTTTGCCTAAGATCAAAGCAGCTTACAATTAAACCAGTAACATCAAAGGCCACAATATTTCAAGATAACCAGGAAAAGGTGGGCTTTTCCTTAAAGAGGGCACGTATGTAGATCAAAAGCTGCCTTATACTGAGGTAGCCAAGTATTGTATATACTCTGGGTGGTGAGCAACTGAGCCCACCTCCAGCAGAGACTATAACACTCATCTCTGACCATTGGTCATGCTGGCCACTGATGGGAGTTTGAGACTAAAATAGGCAGAAGACCACAGACTCCCCATCTTGAATCTACACTGAGCTATGGCATAAGGCTTCCGAGTGATGGTGCAAGTTTTCTGAAAGAAAAATTTTAAAGCCTTTGTGGTTTTCAACTTTAAACAATGCATTCTCCCACGACCTTTTTTAGAAAACTCACAATCTTCAACCTTGGTTAAGCAATTTCCTTCAGAGATCAGCAGAATCACAGAATTAACTGTCCTTGCAACTTGGTTTTATTTGCAAAGAGAACGAAAAACTTCAAACATGTCTCTTGTGAAAACTACCTACCTCCCCCAGATCCAAAGATTTTAACAAAATTATTTTCAGTAAGTATCTAAACATTCTTTTACGAAGAAAAACAACGAAATTGGCAACAGGAAGCATTCTGCCAGTTATCACCAGTTATTACCATTTCGTAGCTCCCAAAGTCTTTCTTCTAAAAAATATTATAATTTATGGAATAAGAGAACATTCCAGTTTAGGACACTGTGTACGCTCTGGTTACACAACTGCGTGTGAATAAGTCACCATTCACTTCAATGGCAGTAACAGCTGTGCAGGCACAAGGAGAAGTACATAACAGTGCAACAATCCCTCAACTGAAGTGAATGGCAAAGGGTACCATGGAAGGCAACAGGTTAATAAATGGGCAGTCCAGAGAAATACCTTTTGGGTCCCTGGCAACTCTGCTTTAAAAGCATCTAAGGGCCTTTGACTGTGATACTGGAGAACTCATCAGTCAGACTCGATGTGCACCAGCAGTATGAATAGGTAACTGGCAGCTCCTTCTAATTTCTTTTTAAAAAGACAATCAGGAGGACTATCTGAAATACTGCCACACATTTCAACTTACTCTTCTCTAGATCGAACCCAACAGTATTATGAAATGTCAAAAGGGAAAGGGGGGGGGGAGAACCCTAATGAAGTAGAGAGTCCACCAACTTGTTCATTTGAAAGAGAAGATGTTGTCAGCGCCACTGGTGTAGTGGTATCATGCAAGATTCCCATTCTTGCGACCCGGGTTCAATTCCCGGGCGGCGCAAAAGCATTTTGTGTAAAAAACAACAACACAAAAACAAACCACCACCACAACTAATAAAAAAAAGAAAAAGAAAAAGAAAAAAAGAGAAAGAAGATATTGTTGGCTTATGATTTCGTAAAATTCTTGGGAAATGTGCAGGTATGGGAGCAAAGCAACAGGCTCACAGGCAGTGCTAATTCCAAGCTAGTGTTAGCGAAGGTTCCCCAGAAGGTCAGACTAAGACTCAGAGCATAAATCCTTCTCAGTTGTCTTTTTTAGGAAGCCAGCTGTTTTTACAGCTCAGACGGTTGGGAAAGACCTAATTTTTAGCCTAAGTCCTTGTAATACCAACCCGATGGTTTGGCTAATAGCCTCTGGAGCAACAGAATCATTCATGCCATTGGCAGACTCCATGCAACAGCCCTTCAAATATGGGAAGATGGCTGTGACTCTTAACCATCCTATCCCCAGATTAAACCACAACTAACTCCTTCAATCTTTCCGCCATGGAATTGGTCTCCTGCTGTGCTCCTCATCTTTGTTGCCCTCTTCTGGACAAAAAAGCAAGCAAAACAAAACGTCTGGAAGGAGGACAGTCAGGTGTCAACAAATATGCCAGCAAAATTCTTATCAGCAAGTGAGCCCAGTATGTCTTGGCAACTGCTCACCCCTTAAGGTTCAGGATTCAGTAACCATCGAATCCCCAATGTGCTGCCTTCCAGATGCTGGAAGTCCCATTATCCTTGACCACTGGCCATGCTGGCTGGGGATGATCTGAGATAAAGGCAAACAACACCCGCAGGGCTACCTCTACTCCAAGCTTTTGCAACAGACCACAAAAAGGATGCTTAGCTGTTTCTTTCACCCAACTATGCTGTTTTATGGAGGCAGATCGTTGTGAACTGCATAAGTGCTTCGGCTTTAACTCTTGATCAAAACAAAGGCTGTACTTTCGGTTATTAAATTGGCCCTATCTTTTATCTCCTTATAAGCTGATAATGCATCTGCCTTTCCATTCCATCTGGCAAAGAGCTCTGAACAATTCAAAGGTCTTCCTGCATCTTCAACAAATTACCGTATTTTTTTGCTCTATAAGACTCACTTTTTCCCTCCTAAAAAGTAAGGGGAAATGTGTGCGCGTCTTATGGAGCAAATGCAGGCTGCGCAGCTATCCCAGAAGCCAGAACAGCAAGAGGGATTGCTGCTTTCACTGCGCAGCGATCCCTCTTGCTGTTCTGGCTTCTGAGATTCAGAATATTTTTTTTCTTGTTTTCCTCCTCCAAAAACTAGGTGCGTCTTGTGGTCTGGTGCGTCTTATAGAGTGAAAAATACGGTAGATTGGTTCGGTAAAAAGTCTTACCGTAACCATAAAATGGCATGTAATAGCCACCAGGGGGCACTTGGGACCATCAAATGATCAAGAGACTAACCCACCAGGCAAAAAACACAAGAACGTTCAAATCTAGTGACACAGCAAGGAGCAATAACGCTTTCAGGCTTTCTCACACTGCCTGACTTTTGCTTGTTCTTCTGCCTGCAAACCAGGGCTGTCCTGTCCTGTTTCACCCACCAACCCATACAGAGGCAAAATGGGAAGGTGCCACCCACCTCACGGCTGATATCCCTCCACCGAAGTCTTGTTTACTGAGGTTGCGCGGCTGCAGCTTCTGGCAAGATCTCGTGAGAAGTCCATGAGATCTCACCAGAACTCAGAAGCTGAGGCCACTTCTCCTTGCTTCTCCAGTGAGTGGAAGGGGGCAGGTGCATCTCCCCCCTGCCCCCTTCCACGGAGAAGCAGCAGTGATATCTTGTGAGCTCTACAATATCTCGCCAGAAGCTGCAGCGTTCTCCTTGCTTATCCAGCAGTGGCAGCAGGGGGCCATGATTTCCACCTGATACAACTGCCTCAGTCCAACTCACCTATTGGTTCTCGCACAAAACATCACTTTTTGAGATGGCCATAATACAGCAGCATCTTTATTCATGTGAATGTTGAGGACCATGCACAGTTAGGGTGTCTCATACAAGGAGTGGTGATGCTGCGGAACTACAACTCCCATCTGCCCCAGCCAGCATGGCCAATGGTCGAGGATGATGGAATGTGCAGTTGAGAAACAACTGCAGGCTCACAGGTCTTTAGCCTTTCCAGATTTGGGACCTGCCTTAAGCCACAAATTGCCACTTTTTTAAAAAAACATCCCCCTACCTTTTTTAATTGCTTACCTGCCAGCTCTCTGTTCTTCCTATTCTCTCCTTCTCTTTCCCTTAAACAACAAGGCTATGTTGGCTTGGACTGATGGGACTCGTGGTCCAACAACATCTGGGGACCCAAGAGTGAAGAACCCCGACTTGGAACGTTAAAGGCAGATGGCTTAATTATTAGGCTTTGGTATCAAGAAACCTAATAATGGGGGGGAATTGCAGGCACAGGAGATACAAGCACTTCATCCTATAGTATCAACTGCGAGACCCCGAATACAGCTTGCAAGGGTGCAAACGGACCGTGCGTCCCCCTCTTGTAGTGCTGGGTCCCTCTTACCACAATGGCACCAACCACTGACCAGCCAGGAGCCTTACTATTCTTTCTCCAGTGGTAAAACCCAAGCCCTACGCTGTGGTGCTCTCCTTGCTCAGTCTATGGCCATGCAGTTGTGCCTCTTTCTTGTGATGGCGGCAGGCACCACCCCCTTGTGAGTTCGGCTCTCCCTTCCAGGACCCACAAGAGACCCTCTATCCCCTCTTCTTCCCCACCACCCAGGGACCAGTCTCCCCACCCCAGTGCATCAAGAGCACTTACTAAGCAAGAAACTGCTTTACAGCGAATGGAAGGCTTGGGCCTCTCCAGTTTGCAGTAGGAAAACGAGCGAGCATAGGATAGGCCAAGCAGTGCCATTTGCTTCTCAGCACACAAATAAGAATGGCTCCTCTGCCATGTGCAAGACCCCTTGTGTGGCAAGTGTGCGTGCACACACACCTTTAGGGATTAAAAGAAATCTCTCAGCTTGTGGCCTGCTCAGCTCTTGTTGCTTTTCCCCGCGTAGATGGCCCCATAACAGGAGCACTGGTCTTGTCCGAGGATGGCTGGCTTGGGCCGCTCTGCTCAAGGGTCACGTGCCAAGGATCCGCCCCTACACCTTCTTCTCGGTCTGCAGTGTAGTATTATTGGTCCTCTCCGGGGCTTCCCCCCGAGGGCGGGGCTGGAGATGAGCAGCATTCTCAGGCAAAGGCGGGTGGTAGCGATACCTGTAGCCGTAAGCACGAAGGTGGTAGCACAGGTATTCCAAGGTGTACATCAACTCTGAACTCACGTAGTGAAAGGAGACGGCCAAGTCGGAGCAGCACTGGGGACCCTAGGAGGAGCAAAGGAAAAACAGGGTTAGCTGTGGACCACGCAGCATGCGAGGAAAGCCATCCCCTTCACTGTTGCTTCGCTAGCTGAACAGCTGTCCTTTTTCCATAAAGGCAAAGGTAAAGGACCCCTGGAAAAGGGACACGGGTGGCGCTGTGGGTTAAACTACAGAGTCTAGGACTTGCTGATCTGAAGGTCGGCGGTTCGAATCCCTCGACGGGGTGAGCTCCCGTTGCTCGGTCCCAGCTCCTGCCAACCTAGCAGTTCGAAAGCACGTCAAAGTGCAAGTAGATAAATAGGTACCCCTCCAGCGGTAAGATAAACGGCGTTTTCGTGCGCTGTTCTGCTTCGCCAGAAGAGGCTTAGTCATGCTGGCCACATGACCCGGAAACTGTACGCCAGCTCCCTTTGCCAATAAAGCGAGATGAGCACCGCAACCCCAGAGTCGGTCACGACTGGACCTAATAGTCAGGGGTCCCTTTACCTTTAAAGGACCCCTGGATGGTTAAGTCCAGTCAAAGGCAACTATAGGGTTGTGGCGCTCATCTCGCTTTCAGGCTGTGGTAGCCGGCATTTGTCCACAGGCAGCTTTCCAGGTCATGTGGCCAGCAGGACTAAAACACTTCTGGTGCAACAGAACACTGTGACGGAAGCCAGAGCGCACAAAAATGCCATTTATCTTCCAGCCACAGAGGTACCTATTTATCTACTTGCACTGGCGTGCTTTCAAACTGCTAGGTTGGTAGAAGCTGGGGCAGAGCAACGTGAGCTCACCCTGTTGCGGGGATTCAAACTGCCGACCTTCTGATCGGCAAGTCCAAGAGGCTCAGTGGTTTAGACCACAGCGCCACCCGCATCCCTTTTTTCCGTATGCCACAAGAAGCAGAAGTGACAACCACAGAGAACGGCAGAAGCCGCAGACAAATCTGAGGATGCTCTCACCGGAAAACTTGTGGTGTAATGGAGGACCCTGCCTGCTTACCTATCCATCAGGGCAGCCTACAATATTGGCTTGTGACACAGCCACAGATGTAACAAAGCTGCCAATCTGATTGCTGCTTGCCCAGTTCATCCTCCCTGCAATAACTCTGGAACAACCTGCACGTTGATCAAGAATCCGGTTTTGCGATCAAATTACGCATCCTTGATTCTAAGCTGCAGTTTTGTTATCCGAGGACTGATTACACAATGGGTAAAGGGCTAATCCCCCTGTGCTGAATCAGGACTCCAAGTTCATCCCACGTGTTGGTCGAGCACACAGGCTGGTTTGCAGGTCAGGTGTGGTCAAGGAGATGGGGTGACATGAGTCCTTCTGCTGAGACAGGTCTAGCGTTCCAATGGCCTGCTCCTTCCTCTTTCCCTTACATCCATCTCAGCAGACATGGCCTTTTGTTTTGCTGTCCACTCCTACCATCTATGTATGTCGCAGGAAACCTTCATCCCATTACTGACTAAAGCAATAGCCTTAGTTGGATTAAGGAAAAGGGGCATAAGAAGCTTCAGGAAACATGAGGTTGGGGGTTGGGTGGAACTGGTAAATGGCCTCCTAAAAGGGTCAGGCAACGCAAAGCTTAGTGCCAATCATTCCTTTATAAGAACCCCACATGCAGAAATGCATGTTTATCAGAAATGCCAGGCATTCTCTAAGTCAGGAATGGAGAAGCTGAGGCCCTCTAGATTCTGTGGGGCTCCAGCTCCCATCACCCTTAGCCAACATGGTCAACCGTCAGGGGTAATGGGAATTTGAGTCCATCATCCACGACCCCCGGCCATCCAATGAGAATAGGGCTGGGTGTGCACTCTGCATCATTAAGAAAGAAGTAAAAATTGTGATTCTGCAACATTTAGCAAGCTGAACTAATTATTCAAATAAATAAGTACATACCGTATTTTTCGCTCCATAGGGCGCACCGGACCATAGGGTGCACATAGTTTTTTTTTGGGGGGGGGAATCAAGAAAAAAAATCTTATTTCCCCCCCCCCCCAGCCCCTAAGAGCAGCGTACAGGCTGCGCGCAACCTCTCCCTGCCGGAGGGGTTGCGCGCGGCTATGGCACAAGCCAAGGCAGCCAGCAGGATGGATCCCACTGGCTGTTTTGGCTTCCTCTTTAGCCCCGCACAAGCTCTCCTTGCCGGGAGAGGCTGTGCGGGGCTAAAGAAGGCAAAGCCACGTGCAGCCTCTCTCTGCTGGAGGGGCTGCGCACGGCTATCCCTGAAGCCTGGAGAGCGAGAGGGGTTGGTGCTCACCGACCCCTCTCGCTCTCCAGGCTTCAGTGATAGCAACGCGTAGCCTCCGGAGCGCGGAGGGAGCGCTCCCTCTGCCCTTCGGAGGCTTAGCGTTGCTATCGCTGAAGCCAAGGAGCCTGCATTCGCTCCATAGGATGCACACACATTTCCCCTCAATTTTTGGAGGGGGAAAAGTGCGTCCTATAGAGCGAAAAATACGGTACTTGCTTATTTTGCAGAAGGTATTCTGCACCGGACAGCAACTCTCCAAAGAATCTGGGTGTGTTTGGCAATGGACTCGAGAATTAAAAAAAATTAATTCATTTATTAAATCAGGATTGGGGAAGCTGTGGCCCTTTAGATGCTGTTAGACTGCAACTCTCATCTTCCCTGACCACTGACCATGCTGTCTGGGGATGATGGGACTTGTGGCGATCACACACAGGGCCCCCGGACGTTTGACGGTCTATTGACCCTGTGCCGCCACTGCGATTGCTTTTTCCGCTGCCACCACCCCGTATCTCACGGGGACATACGGAGTCCAGTCAGTTGTTAACATAAACAAATAAGCAAGTTTATTTTTAAATGCAGGAACAAGCTTATGGTTTCAGTTAATTTTTCTCTTGTCAGTTTCTTATTCTTAGTTTCTAACAACTCCAAACTGATTATTCCAACTATCTATCTGACTCCACCTAACAATTCCTCTCACTCTCTCACAATACAACTCTACCAACCCACACCTAAACCTCCCTCTTCCTTCTTCAACTCCCAAACCTCAACCCTCAACTCCCTAACCTCAACTGACTTTCAAAACCTCCCATTCCAACTTTTATTCCCCCCTTGCATTCTCACTGGCCAATCACATAACACCTATTTTAACCCTTTCCTTATGACCCATCCTAGGAGGCAAACGCCACAGGAGTTGTAGTCTACCAATATCTGGGTTGCATTTATGTCCTCCCAACTTTCTTCCACGACGGAGCTCAAGGTTCCAGATTTTCTCCCATTCAGCTATTGGCCAGTCCTAGGTCTGCTTAGTTTCAGCAGAGCAGCCACTTCACGCCCCTTCCATTTGGGCTATAAAAAATGGAAGATGGTGAAAGACAGGCTAGAACAGGCTTCCTCAAACTCGGCCCTCCAGATGTTTTTGGCCTACAACTCCCATGATCCCTAGCTAGCAGGACCAGTGGTCAAGGATGATGGGAATTGTAGTCTCAAACATCTGAAGGGCCGAGGTTGAGGAAGCCTGGGCTAGAAAAACAGAATGATGTCAGGTGACTGGCAGGTGAGTGGCCACACCCACTGTAAAACTTGGCCCACAGTGGGCCATGGAGGTAAGGACCCCGCCCACTGGTCAGATCCAGTTCCTTATCCCTGGTATTGGGGCCTGTCTGCCATGAGGTGGGTTGAGGTAGCTACCTCAGGTAGCAGAAGCCCTAGGGTAGCATCTCTGAGGGCAACCTGCCTACCCCAGCACCACTGGTGAAGAAGCAGTGCTGGTTTCCAGTATAAATGAAGTTTCCAGAGAATCATAGAATCATAGAGTTGGAATAGACCACAAGGGCCATCGAGTCCAACCCCCTGCCAAGCAGGAAACACCATCAGAGCACTCCTGACATATGGTTGTCAAGCCTCTGCTTAAAGACCTCCAAAGAAGGAGACTCCACCACACTCCTTGGCAGCAAATTCCACTGTCGAACAGCTCTTAGTGTCAGGAAGTTCTTCCTAATGTTTAGGTGGAATCTTCTTTCTTGTAGTTTGGATCCATTGCTCTGTGTCCGCTTCTCTGGAGCAGCAGAAAACAACCTTTCTCCCTTCTCTATGTGACATCCTTTTATATATTTGAACATGGCTATCATATCACCCCTTAACCTCCTCTTCTCCAGGCTAAACATGCCCAGCTCCCTTAGCCATTCCTCATAAGGCGAGGTTAGACACGCTCCCTAACCAAACAGCCCATATTCACACTAGACAAAAAAAAGGTCTCCCTGAAGCAGAGCAATCCTGTTGGCTCTCTTTCATGCATCTCACAGCTAAACACAAGTTAACCTAATTACTTAATCCCCTCGGTCTTCTCAGTTCTCAGGCCACTCATATTTCGGGCAACTTTACCTTCCGTATTCCGAACATTCCCCTTTTCTGACTAAGTACCTGTGAGCCTCCCCTCATATATGCCACTCAGATTAAAAAAAAAGGAAAACCAAAGGTAGGAGACCCTCTTTGCTCCTTCCCTTGCTACATCCTCCTGCACAAAGCAGGGCAAAATGCCTAATGCTATTAACTCTATCACCTTATCCACAGGGGTGCCACAAATTGCTGCCCTCACAGAGAAACTTCCAACTGCTGAAAGCTCAGGGTGGAAAAACACGCCTTAGGAAAGGAATGAAACCAGGTTTGAGCATCACTCACTGGGTAAAATCCACACATCACTGACAGCTGGAGGGAAACGCTTTGGGAATGGCTGGAGCACACAGACCTCTTGCCTCTGTTAGAAAACCACATGAATCTGGGATCGTACCTCCAGAATCTTTCACCAGTGAAAGGCAAAGACACTCTCCCTAACCAAAGAGCAAAGTCTCACCCCTGTCCCTACTGTTGAAGGTGCTTCTCCTAGCTATGGCATGCACAGGATTTATCAGAGGAGACTTCTGATTCGGGAAACGTAAGGCCAGCTGCCTGCCAGGAACTACCATGCCCCACCAATGACAACAGGCACCAGGATTGAATGCAAGTCCTGCACTGATGTAGCAAAAAGGATGTTTGTTGTTCTGGTTAAATAAATACCAGGAGTAGGTGAGAGCAGCAAATATTGCCCTATCAAAACGTTATCAGTTCTGACAGCTGCAACGCGTGAAGGAGCAGGTTGGGCCTTGATTATAGCTCACTTTGGCCTATTGCCATACACACACTTAAAAAGGTAAAGGGACCCTTGATCATTTGGTCCAGTCGTGGCCGACTCTGGGGTTGTGGCGCTCATCTCGCTTTACTGGCCGAGGGAGCCGGCGTACAGCTTCCGGATCATGTGGCCAGCATGACTAAGCCGCTTCTGGTGAACCAGAGCAGCGCATGGAAACGCCGTTTACCTTCCCGCTGGAGCGGTACCTATTTATCTACTTGCACTTTGACGTGCTTTCGAACTGCTAGGTTGGCAAGAGCAGGGACCAAGCAACGGGAGCTCACCCCGTTGCGGGGATTTGAACCGCCGACCTTCTGATTGGCAAGTCCTAGGCTCTGTGGTTTAACCCACAGCGCCACCCGCGTCCCTATACACACATTTACCTGGGGGTAAAACCCATTGAAGTTGGACGGGACTTAACTCAGAGCTAACATGAATAGGAGCTCAGGCTGTTTTCAGGTACATAAACTCTCATCCATGCACACTGCTGCCTGTTTGGAGGTCTACGTTCAACTCTCATCAGTCCTAGACAGCACAGCACTGTGTTTTTCTCTGACTGCTGACCTACTCCTGACAGTTCAGCACTGTGAGACAGGGCTGTGAAAGATGATTTCCTTCCTGATACGCTGTCCCAGAGCACAGGGATTGGTCCCAGGTTCAACACCAGCATCTCTCCTTTCCAAAACCCCGGAGAGCCACTCCACCTTCCCCGCCCCTTCCCAAAACAGGATACGGCCACCTACCTCCACAATGGGGTAATAGCAGTAGTTCCAGTACCAGAAGCTTTTCGAGAACTTCTCCGTCAGGTGAGATTCCGGCACGAAAGGATGGAAGGTCTCTCTCCCCTCTGTGTCCCGCGAGTCCCCAGCCTCCACGCCCATCTTCTCCATGCACTGGCCCAGGGCAAGGTCCTCCACCGAGGTCGTGTGGCTGCACACCTTGGATTCAAAGCCAGCCACAAAGCGCCGCAGGGCCTCTTTGCTGAGGACGTAGCCGGCTCCCCCGCTCATGTAGCCTTGCTTGGCGAAGGGCCGGAAGCGCTTGCCAAAGTAGATGGGCCTGTCGGCGGTGTAGTTGGAGAGCAGCCACCGGAGGTTGTCCACCACCACAAAGGTGTCGTCGTCGGCCTTGAGGAACCAGTCCGCCTGCTCCAAGTGGTGCTGATGCACGTACTGGAAAGCCCGGATGGTTTTCCAGTAGAGCTGGTCCCGGCCTTCCTTGGTTCCCAGCCCGACAGTGGGGAAGTTGTCATCTTGCACGGAGCTCATGAAGAGGACCACGTTGCAGTGGCGCGACCAGGTGGCCTTGACGTGGCGAGCCTTCGTCTCCAAGTTACTGGGGCCTGTCATCACCCAGCACAGGATCCGCACCTTGTCATACAGCTCGTCAGCCACGCTGCTCTCCTCACCTGAGAAAGTGGAGGCCACGGAGTTAGCATATTCCACAATAGACGCTTCCGGTTATAGGGCTTGTACCACGCACTTTGTTTATTTATTAAAGTATTTATAGACTTCCCACTCACAAAACATCAGGGCTTCATATACCAACACAAAATCGTTAATTGAAAGTGGAGACAATAGAGGAACCTTTCCCTGTTTATCTGTCTGTTTGGCTGCTCCTTGCAAGGCCTTTTTCCACCTGGCCTAGGGAGCGGGGCCCAGACTCGCCCTGCTCTGCTTTAGACTCCTGGGAGACCAGAGGGACATTGCCCTGCTGTGAGTCCTGAAGAGCCCAGACTCACTGGAACAAACTCTGGGGTTGGGTCAAATGTTGAAAATACTTATGTTTTTAAATAGTTTTAAATCTGTGGCTTTTTAAATTTTGGTTTTTTGTTTTGTTTTTGCTCTGTTGGGGGTGGGGATTAGTTTAATTTTAGTATAATTGTAAATTGGTTTTTTTAAAAATTAGTTTCTACTGTTTTATTGGTTTATTGTATAGTTTGCATTCTGTTCTGAAGGGGAGAGGATCAGGGCTCCCTGGGAGTGAGCCACAGCCAACAGAATGGCTGGGACAGGCTCCACAGGGGAGGGGGGAGGGGATGAACTGGGACACCTGATCTCAGTTAACATGGGTAGGAGGCCCTCGAAGATGGACCTCAGTGCCCAGGCTGAATGCTGGGAGTGGAGACACTCCTTCAGGTATACAGGACCGAGGCCGTTTAGGGCTTTAAAGGTCAGAACCAACACGTTGAATTCTGTTCAGAAACGTACTGGGAGCCAATGCAGATCTCTCAAGACCGGTGTTAAATGGTCCCGGCGGCTACTCCCATGCAGCCGCATTCTGAATTAGTCGTAGTTTCTGAGTCACCTTCAAAGGTAACCCCAAATAGAGTGGAAGACATACTTCCAACCAGTGCTTTTTTTCTGGGGGTATGCAGGGGTACGCATACCCTTAAATGTTTTGTGAATCTTTGTACTTTTGTCCATTTACTGTGTTTATTTTGCTCAATTTGAACTATAAAATGGTGATTTTCTTGAGTCAAATTGAGAGCACCCCTAAACATTTTTGTTTAGAAAAAAAGCACTGCTCCTACCTAAAGGCCCCTACTTAGATTTCTCTGTTGCACCACTAAGGAACCTGCATCCTTCCTGACATTGTTGCATTCCCAGCTCCCATCAACCCCATTCAACGTGGCCGGTGACTGGAGACCAATGGAGTGGTAGTCCAACAGAGATTCCTCCCACCCTTTTGTTATAGGAATTCTAAGGCCATATACACACACGTGTGTGTGTGTTCATAAATGTACAAGGCAAACACATACATAAGTATATAAATATAAGTACGGTATATAAACCACGTGCCTGAAATAGTACAGGAGAACAATCCTGAAGCCATTTTGTTTGACTCTCTCAAATTTACCTCAAATATTTCTCTGCAAGGAGGAAGGAAATGGGAAAAGCTTTCCAATCCTCTTTGGACTGTAGGGGCTTACACCTCACTGTAAATGCAGTCTGGCAAGTATCTGTTAGGCTGAGCACACTATCAATATGCGTAAGAGTTTCAGGAACTAAAGGGACGCGGGTTGTCGATCAGAAGGTTGGCGGTTCGAATCCCCGCAACGGGGTGAGCTCCCATTGCTCGGTCCCTGCTCCTGCCAACCTAGCAGTTTGAAAGCACGTCAAAGTGCAAGTAGATAAATAGGTACTGCTCTGGCGGGAAGGTAAACAGCGTTTCCGTGCACTGCTCTGGTTTCGCCAGAAGCGGCTTAGTCATGCTGGCCACATGACCCGGAAGCTGTCTGCGGACAAACGCTGGCTCCCTCGGCGTTTGTCCCAGTAAAGTGAGATGAGCGCCGCAACCCCAGAATCATCCACGACTGGACTTAACGATCAGAGGTCCCTTTAACTTTCAGGAACCAAGTATTTACCATCTCAAAGGAATGGCCAGGCTACCCAGAAAAGGCAATCAGATAAGGCAGTATCAGTTATCCTGGCACAAAAGGAGAGAAGCAACACACTCAAATTTCTGCTCAGGACCACCTCTTTCTGTGATGTATATATGATGTTTTGGGGGGTGGTCTTGAGCTACAGTGGAGGCAATTTCAAAAGTATGTAGAAGAGCTTGCACACCAATGTTGTGGGTTCCTCTCCTCCCTCCCTACATGGGGGAGTGGGGGACCCTGTTGCAACAGTTTAATAAAGATCATGCTTAATAGCTGCTTTGCTTCTCAATATTCTCTGGTTGACCTCTGTTATTTTCTCCTACCAATAGAGAACCTACTTAAGGAATCTATACGGGCTCTTAGATACCCCATAAGGGAAAGGGAGCAGTATTTTTCTTATATAACACTTGCCTCCCTCTCCCCTCCAGCAGAGACATCACCTTGCCAACAAAGGTTCGTATAGTAAAAGCTATGGTTTTCCCAATAGTGATGTATGGAAGTGAGAGCTGGACCATAAAGAAGGCTGATCGCCGAAGAATTGATGCTTTTGAATTACGGTGCTGGAGGAGACTCTTGAGAGTCCCATGGACTGCAAGAAGATCAAACCTATCCATTCTTAAGGAAATCAGCCGTGAGTGCTCACTGGAAGGACAGATCCTGAAGCTGAGGCTCCAATACTTTGGCCACCTCATGAGAAGAGAAGACTCCCTGGAAAAGACCCTGATATTGGGAAATATTGAGGGCACAAGGAGAAGGGGACGGCAGAGGACGAGATGGTTGGACAGTGTTCTCGAAGCTGCCAGCATGAGTTCGACCCAACTGTGGGAGGCAGTGGAAGACAGGAGTGCCTGGTGTGCTCTGGTCCATGGGGTCACGAAGAGTCGGACACGACTAAACGACTAAACAACAACCCCTCCAGCCCTTACCTTCCAGGTGGGGGTGTGCCACGCTGAAGAGAGCTGATCTATCGACAATCCACTCCGGGTCCTTGTAGCCACGCGGCAGCTGGGTGCCAAGGCGTGGGGGCCCTTCCCACGTCAGGTTGCCCATGAGGTAGAAGGTGCTGACAAAGCCAGCGATGAGGCCTAGGTGGAACGCCAACAAGGAACTTTTGGAGCCCAGGAACCCCATGGCCACCTGCGGCCAGTGTCAGGGGTGGAGGACGGGAAGAGCAGAGTGCTTCATGTGGCCTGTAGTGGAGGGAAGGAAAGACAGAGGAATAAGAGTGAGGGGCCTTGCCTAGAAATATAGCCATTCTGCTCCCAGTGACAGCCAAGGAGTTAATAGATAAATTCTGGTCTAGCAGCTCAGATCTTTATAGAAACCACTGAAATAGCTGAAAACTATTTATTTATTGGATTTTGGTGCTCTCAGAGGCCTCCCTATCTAAGTGCTCTGATGGTGTTTCCTGCTTGGCAGGGGGTTGGACTCGATGGCCCTTGTGGTCTCTTCCAACTCTATGATTCTATGATTCTAAGGGAAAGGTCAGGTCCACATCAGCTTAGCTTTAGCAATGCTGTAGAACAGGTGTGCAGAGGGTCCCAGGTTTAATCCCTAGTATCTTCAGGTATGGCAGGGAGAGACTGTAATCTGAAAATCCTAGAGAGAGCTGCTGGCAGCGTTAGAAATCCAGATATATTATCTAATTGCCAAATGGCAACTTAAACCTGGACTGCAGTCGCCACAATGGGCTGTCTAGTTCTGTTCCACCCCCTCCAGGAATAAAATAAAATAATAACAATAACAATAATACCTATACTGTTTTATATTTTAAAAAAATAAAATCTCAAAGCAGTTTAATGTCATAAGGTAAAGGGACCCCTGACCATTAGGTCCAATCATGGCCGACTCTGGGGTTACGGCGTTCATCTCGCTTTATTGGCCGAGGGAGCCGGCGACGGGGTGTGCTCCCGTTGCTCGGTCCCAGCTCCTGCCAACCTAGCAGTTTGAAAGCACATCAAAGTGCAAGTAGATAAATAGGTACCGCTCTGGCAGGAAGGTAAACGGCGTTTCTGTGTGCTGCTCTGGTTCGCCAGAAGCGGCTTAGTCATGCTGGCCACATGACCTGGAAGCTGTACACCGGCTTCCTCGGCCAGTAAAGCGAGATGAGCGCTGCAACCCCAGAGTCGTCTGTGACTGGACCTAATGGTCAGGGGCCCCTTTACCTTTATGTTCCTAAGAGAGCACGTCTATCGATTTATTTTAATTTCCCGCATTGATAGCTACCTTTGTTCTCCAAGGAGCTCAAAGTGGCAGACGTGCTTCTCTCTCTACCCCCTCCTCATTTAATCCCCACAACAAGCCTGTGAGGTAGATCAGGCTGAGAGGCAGTGACATGTCCAAGGTCATGCAGAGAGCTTCATGGTTGAGTGGGGATTCTAACCCTGGTCTCCCGGGTCCCTGTGCAGCACTCTAGTGTAACCACTATGCGACATGCACCTCGTTCTTTTCCCCTTTTATTTTGACTTGCTTAGCCATGCTCCCCGCTCCACTCCAGGAAGGCTGCAGGATGCACTGCACCAAGGGTTGCTGTCTTAATGAATTGCTTAGTAGCTGGCTGCTGGAAGCGGTTACAAACCCAGCTCCATCTATTATTAATCAGTTCAAAGTGACTGCTAATTAATCCCTTGGCCCCAGAGGACTTAACGAACTAATTGCCCAAAGAGCTGGCAGAAGCGGCGGCCCTCGAGGCAAAAAAAGGCAGATGGCACCACAGAAATCTCTTGTACGCTGGGGGATAAATATTAGGGCTGGAGGCTAAATTCCAGGGAGGGTTTTGCCAAACTGGGGCCCTTCAGATATTTTGGACTACAACTCCCATCAGCCACCACAGCTGGGCCCAGATATTTTGGACTACAACTCCCATCAGCCACCACAGCTGTCCTAGTTTGTTAATGTGCCATGTACAGTTGAGGGAGTATTATTATTATTATTGTTATTATTATTATTTGAATTTATATACCGCCCTATACCCGGAGGTCTCAGGGCAGTTCACAATGTAAAACCACAAAATATATAATCAAAATTAAAAACAACAACCCAATTAACGCCCCTTGTAGCAGGCTTGCAAGGGGTGGCCGAGAAGAACAACTCAGGAAAGCAGCCTCAAGAGACAAAATGTGACAGATTCTTCTTTTACTCCTCCTGCTCTCATTAAAAAATGGAATGCAGGAGGGAGAAGACGAAACAAGGAAAGGGGTGGGGGGTTTGTTACAAGCGCTGGGCAGAAGTCAAGTACTGCACACCAGAGGGAAAATGTTCCCTTTGTGCTTCCCTGGGTGAAAAAATGGGCCAGACTCCCAAATTTATTTTATACCCTGGCACATGAGCGTAGCTGGGAGGGCAGGGTGGCAGCTGCCCCCCCCCCAAATCAAGTAAATAAATAAAAATACTTAACTGACCAAATGCGTTGCAGATAACTTGGTTCTGCTCCCCCCCACATAAAGCCTGCCCCCTCCCAAAAAATAAATCCTGGCTATGGCCATGCCCTGACATCTGGGCCTAAAACCCAACAGTTTCCAGGGCAGTATTGTTCCAGTATAATACGAACAATTAAAAAAATCATTTTTATCACTTATTTTATGTTTTTATATTGCGATTTTTATATTGTGAACCGTCCCGAGACCTGCAGGCATAGGGCGGTATACAAATTTAATAAATAATAATAATAGCAATCACCTTACAATCGTTACAATGGCATCAAATAGGAAATGTGCCCTAGTTAGAAGGAAACTGAGCCAATATGAGCAAGGGATTTATTTTATTTATTTATTATTATTATTATTACTATTACTATTATTACTATTATTATTGGGGGAGAACGCCTCATGAAATAATTTGTCTCTGTCTGCAGACAGGGCCACAGGTCTTCAGGCTCATCTTTCTGGAACCTGAAGCCTCTTCCCCACCAGACATTTAAAGTACTGTTATATTGCTTTATGGCTTCCTCCAAAGAATCCTGGGAACGGTAGTTTGTTAAGGCTGACAAGAGTTGTTAGAAGACCCCAGTCTGCCTCTTGGAGCTGCTATTCTCAGAGTGGCTTAATCCCTTTCCCCAGGGAACTCTGGGGAACGAGGGCCTCTTCATGACACTCCGCACCCTTAATGAACTACACTTCCCAGAATGCTTTGGGGGAAGCAGTGATTGTTCAAGTGGTATAACAGTGTGACGGGGTGAGCTCCCATTGCTCTGTCCCAGCCTTCTGCCAACCTAGCAGTTCAAAAGCACGCCAGTGCAAGTAGATAAATAGGTACCACTGTGGGAGGAAGGTAAACAGCGTTTCTGTGCGCTCTGGTTTCTGTCACAATGTTCCATTGCGCCAGAAGCGGTTTAATCATGCCGGCCACATGACCCAGAAAGCTGTCTGTGGACAAACGCCAGCTCCCTCGGCCTTAAAAGCGAGATGAGCGTTACAACCCTATAGTTGCCTTTGACTGGATTCTACCGTCCAGGGGTCCTTTACCTTTTTACCCTAATAGTGCTTTAAATGTCTGGTGCAGATGTGGCCTGAATTTATTCTCCCCTGCTGTCCAAGGCGACCTATAGGTTGGTTGCTAGGTGGACAATGCAAGAATCAAGCCAAGTGGCCATTTCCCCCCATGGTCAGTACAGTGTTTTTGGCAGAAAGCCCAGTAATGTATTTAGTGGGAACACAATCAGTTATATGGAAGTGAAATAGGGAGATAATCTGACACCTTTCTCTCTCACACACATTTTACCCTTGTCTTACACATGAAATAGCTTCTCCTCAAAACCATCACTAACTGAAAGGGAGAACATCTGATCAGACCCAAACATCCTCTTGTTGGGGGTAGGGAGGAGAGTGTGAATGTTTAGTAACAATCTAGGTTTTATCCACACCCCCAAACTGCTTCTCCCCAGCCCCCAGCTAGTGAAATTCTACGGAGAGCCAGCGGTTTGCCAAAACACATCACCGGGAGAGGTTTCCATAGCAACAGAAGGGACATCTCTCAGCCCAACGGAAAGCCAGGCCCAAGCGACAGAGGGTGGAGAGGAGCCCCCTCTTCTGCATGCTAAAAGGACACTTTATGCAGACTAATCACTCTTTCATATCTCTACCACCTTATAGAATAGCCATCAGGGGGATAAAAGGACAGATCGTTTTCTCTTTCTCCATTCTTTCAATGCATCCACGCTTAAGAACAGAGTAAAAATTGGATTCCATGTTCGTGGCTGCAGGACCGTCAGTCCAGATGAAGGCTGCAATCCTAAACATACTTTATTTAAGAACCTAAGAAGAGTCCTGCTGGGTCTCCGGCATCCTGATTTCACTGTGGCCACCCGGATGCCTATGGGAAACCTCAAGCAGGACCTCACTCCTGTCCCTTTCTAGATATTGCTGGACTACAACTGTCTTTGTCTCTAACCAATAAGCACGTTGGATGAGACTGATGGGAGTTGGAGGCCCACAACATCTGAAGAGCCGCAGGCTTCCCAGCCTAGCCCAAGGACCTTCAACCTAACATGCCCCATGTGGGTGCCTAAAATTCATACCTACAAACCTCAGCAAGATACCTCAACTCTTGGAAGGTGAACTTGTGGATGCCTCCCAAAGCCCTGCCCAGCTCTTCACGTGGGTCCATGAGTACCTCAGGCCAGGAATGGACTAGAATAGTTTTGCTTAACCGGCCCACCCCCATTTCCATGGTATTTGGCAAAGGATAACCCAGCTGAGGGGATGCGGGTGGCGCTGTGGGTTAAACCACAGAGCCTAGGACTTGCCGATCAGAAGGTTGGTGGTTCGAATCCCGCAACGGGGTGAGCTCCTGTTGCTCAGTCCCTGCTCCTGCCAACCTAGCAATTCGAAAGCACATCAAAGTGCATGTAGATAAATAGGTACCACTCTGGCGGGAAGGTAAACAGCGTTTCCGTGTGCTGCTCTGGTTCGCCAGAAGCGGCTTAGTCATGCTGGCCACATGACCCAGAAGCTGTACGCCGGCTCCCTCGGCCAATAAAGCGAGATGAGCGCCACAACCCCAGAGTTGGCCACGACTGGACCTAATGGTCAGGGGTCCCTTTACCTTTACCCAGCTGAGGTCTATACACACGCGCACGCATGCACACACACATACGTGCTTGAAACCGCTTTCAAATCACAAACATAAAACCAGAAGAGGTAGCAGTTCAGTCAGTTGTCAGGACAGATTCATTGCCCAACATGAATTGGCTTTCAAGTTTATCACCATACACTTAGCCCATGTCAACCTGCCGGCAACAGAACACAGGTCATGTTAGTGGCCAGTCTACAAAGACTGGCTCCAACAAGTCTCCCAGCATTGGAGTGACCATGCCTGGCTCTATTTACGCACTCAGCAATTGCATGGATAACATTTTGAAAGCAAATAGAGCTTGTTGGGCTTTAACCCTTCACTGCTGCTGTGCTCCTGGGATTTCAGGTGTAAGACATTTCTGGTCCTACCTGGAGATGCCAGAGGTTGAACCTTCTGCTTGCAAACCAGAGGCTCAACCACTGAAGACAAGCAGGCCCTGGGACAGCAGCTCCACAGTAGACTGCTGCATACGTTGTGTGTGTCAAACTGGTATACAACCAATGTTAAACCCATCCAGGTGCCCAGTTCAGCATTCTAGCACATCCACACTGGGACTAGGAAGGCCAACTCAAGGTTGCCTTTGGCTCTTCCAATGTGTAAAAGGACTTGCTGCATTGTGCATTCAACGTTCCTTTATGCTTTCATTGCATCACCATTACAATCTTAAAATAGTTTTCATTTAACTTCTTACACATGACTTAGAGAAGTTCTTTTATGGGTTGAAAGGTAAGTAAGGAAGCCAAGTTACTTTCATTCACTGTGGAAAGTCAATGAGCACATAGCAAAGGTTGCTCCCCAATAGCTTCCAGGGGTCAGTGGAACCAGACCCACCCTGTCCTTGCATATCGCAGGGCCCAGGATCAGATGCCCCAAAGCAGCACATTCAACCCCATTTTATAGTTTTACAGGGCCAGCGCAAGGAATAAGCAGCTATTGGCAGTCGATAGGCTCACTCAGGGAGCTTGTGCTACACACCACAGGTGTGGCAAATAGCTGTGATCAAAAGGGATCTATTAGCAATCTGGGGATCTAAAAAAACCACAGCTCTCTAGAATTAAAGGGACTAACATATATTGTTTTCTGGCCACCGTCCCTGTTGCTAGGACCAGAAGCAACTGTGAAGAAGGAACAAGGGTTGCAGAGACAGAACTAATTTTGATTCTCAGGGGGCCCCCCAAAAGCAGGTCTCTGGGAGGGAGGGAGATAGAGAGGTGGAGCTTCTTTCTCCCCCACCTAAGCAGCAATGAGAATGGAAAAGGGGAGGGAGTTACAGTGCAGCTGAAGGCATGCCTCCTCAGAAGTCTGCAGGCTTGAGATCAATGGGACTTACTTCCAGGTGTGTATAGGTTGCAGCCTTGCAACAGACGCACAAGCCTTGCACCCTTGATCCACCGAGCTCACCACTGTCGACTCTGACCCGCAGCGGCCCTCCGGGGTATTTTTTTGCTTTAGGAGAGGGGGGCGGCATCCCCTGCCCTGGAGGTGCCGGGGGGCTAACCTGAGACCATCTGCATGCCTGGCAGTCGGCGCTCTCCGACGCTGAGCCAGGCTCCTCCAGAGGGATTACAGGAGATAAGAGGGGAGTGATGGGAGCCGATTGGGAAGGCTATGGGGACTGGAAATGCGAAAGGCGTGTGGGGGGCAGGAAGGGTGCCGCCTCTGAGCATCTCCGACTGGGAGCTGCGAGGTTAAGGGGGGCGGGGGACCGCGATGAATTAGGATGCTGAGATGGGCGGCGGGGGAAACCCTGGAGCATGCAGGAAATTGCTCGGCGTTACCTTTTTTTGCACCCCCCAGATGCACCGATTAGGAGAGGGTGGAAATCAGCAAACAACTCCGGCTACGCTCCTTCTTCACGATGCTTCTGCGCGGTCATCGAGGCGCCACAGCGCTTCTGTCCTGGGCTACCCGAGCCGGCCTCCGGGTTCGCCCATTGGCTGACAGGTCGCAACTCCTCTCCCGATTGGTGCGCTTGCTCCTCCCAAAAAAGCATGCAGACGCTGAAGCGGCCGAGCCCGGGCAGGGGAGGGGAGGGGGCGTGGCTACGGCTGCTTTGCCCGCTTGCCTGGAGATGACGCGCTGCCCGGGGGGGTGGGGGGTCCTGGTGTGGGGTGGGCGAGGGTCTGGTTTGGGGATTGCAAGCCAGCATGGACACAAGGCCCCTCGATCTTTGCGCCTGTGCTTCTGTAGCTTAGTTCAACACAATGGCTCAGCCCCGTAGAATAATAATAATAATAATAGCAGAGATCGCTCTTCCGATCATGTGCAGAGCGCTTTCCCCTGGACGCGGATGAGAATCCTGCAAGCACGTCGGCCTTTTCTCAGGCTTGTGCCGGATGTAATCCTTCGCGGATGATACAGGTGTGTCATGTGAAGGGATATAACTGTCAACTTTCCCCTTTTCTTGCGAGGAATCCTATTCGGAATAAGGGAATTTCCCTTTAAAAATTGGAAACGTTGACAGCTATGGTGAAGCGAGGCGAATTTAAGTACAGTAGCAATTTTTCATGAGCAATCAGTAGAAACACACCCCGCCAGAGTTAAAAGGGAGTTTGGTGGGGCGGGTGTTACAAGAAAAAGCATGCTTAGCACTGCCACTTTTCCTTAGGAAGAAAAAGTTGTCATTGCACTGCTTAGAATCATAGAAATGTAGAGTTGGAAGGGATCCCGAGGGTCATCTAGTCCAACCCCCGCCCTTGCAGTGCAGCAATATGCAGGTGGCCCAAATGGGGATCAAACTCAACACCTTGGCGTTCACGCTCAAGCCATCTAAACTGACACTCCTGATTGGGATTAGAGCTCCACATCGGTTTCCTGCCAATAATCCTCACCTTTCAAAGGTACCCCCTTCAAGGACAAAGGGCAACGTAGGTACAGTCACAAGTACACCCTCTTTAAATTTATGTGGTTTTATTGGGACATAATCACAACCATCTGTTCCGTAAAGGTAAAGGGACCCCTGACCATTAGGTCCAGTCGTGGCCAACTCGGGTTGCGGCGCTCATCTCGCTTTATTGGCCGAAGGAGCCGGCATACAGCTTCCGGGTCATGTGGCCAGCATGACTAAGCCACTTCTGGCGAACCAGAGCAGCGCACGGAAACGCTGTTTACCTTCCTGCCGGAGCGGTACCTATTTATCTACTTGCACTTTGACGTGCTTTCGAACTGCTAGGTTGGCAGGAGCAGGGACCAAGCAATCCCCGTCGCGGGGATTCGAACTGCCGACCTTCTGATCGGCAAGTCCTAGGCTCTGTGGTTTAACCCACAGCGCCACCTATCTGTTCCTTAGCCGGTCTTAAAATTAGGCAAATACAACCTCACCTGTCTGTTACTTAAGCCTCTTCATTCCTATGGAAGCAGTAAGGGTGCACTTAGTTTTCCACCCAAGGCTTCTCCATTATGGCTTTATATTTGTTAAAAATAAAGCATGCCACAGTGTAATATGTCATGTGTTGTTGTTCATCAATAATAATAACAACAACAGATAATACATAATACGACAGAATTCAAAGAGGGTGTATTTTCTTTTTCCCATGACTATATGCTCCCTAATTTTGCTCTCTCTCTCAAAGTAAAAGCTCATTTTATTACAACAGCAACAAAACAAAGATTTAGATAACTTTCTTCCTGTTGTACATGGTTGTAAAAGTTTTACAATTTCGCTTCTAAGTTTGCAATACTGCTCCAAGAAACCATATAAATCCTTCCTTATAGCCCCCATAAGTCTCTGCTCATAACTCTCTCCTACTGACCAGGAAGATAATTTCCATTTTAAAAAAGCAAAACATGCATACTCTTATACATTCCAAAGTGCCTCAGCACAGATTCTCAGGGCTTCTACTGTTTTTCATGATTTGTCTAAAACCACAAGATTCCATTAACTTCAGTATCAGGCTCAATCCACAGTGGGTGTGTGTTTCGTTCTTGCATTTACATCCTGCCATTTCTCCAGAGAGATCAAGGCACCATGCAAAGTCATGCATCACCACCATTTTATCCTCTCAACAACACTGTATACAGTACACTGTGGCTGCAATCCATATCACACATTGAAAGCACATGACTTTCCCAAAAGATCTACCATTTGCGCCTCACAGATCTACCATTCCCAGCACCCTAAACCAGGCATCCCCAGCCTTCGGCCCTCTAGATGTTTTGGACTACAATTCCCATCATCCCTGACCACTGGTCCTGTCAGCTAGGGATCATGGGAGTTGTAGGCCAGGGGTCGGAAAGGTTTACCTTGCCTGGGCCGGTTCACTCCAGCGGAGATCCCTCTGTGGGCTAGATCGCGCGTGTGCGATTTCTGGCGTCTGCGCAGACGCGATTTCTGGCACCTGAGCATGTGCAGACGCGATTTCTGGCACCACAGAAGTGAGTCCCTGTGCTGGTTTAGCGCAGCGCATGGGGACTTGCCGAGCATGCGGCTCGGTTCGGGATTGGCTCGTGGGCTAGTTAAATGACCCCCATGGGCTGCTTGTGGCCCATGGGCCTTAGGTTGCCTACCCCTGTTGTAGGCCAAAACATCTGGAGGGGCACAGGTTGGGGGTGCTTGCCCTAAACCAACTTTGTTGTTGTTTAGTCATTTAGTTGTGTCCGATTCTTCGTGACCCCATGGACCAGAGCACGCCAGGCACTCCTATCTTCCACTGCCTCCCGCATTTGGTCAAACTCATGCTGGTAGCTTCTGTTGACTATGAGGGCCACTCCGTTTCTTTTACGGGATTCTTGCCCACAGTAGTAGATATGATGGTCATCCGAGCCGAATTCGCCCATTCCCGTCCATTTTAGTTCACTGATGCCCAGGATGTCAATATTTATTCTTGCCATCTCATTTTTGACCACATCCAACTTACCAAGGTTCATGGTTCTTATGGTTCCTATGCAATATTTTTCTTTATAGCATTGGACTTTCCTTTCGCTTCCAGGCATATCCACAACTGAGCGACCTTTCGGTTTTGGCCCAGCTGCTTCATCAGCTCTGAATCTACTTGTACTTGTCCTCCGCTCTTCCTCAGTAGCATGTTGGACGCCTTCCAACCTGAGGGGCTCATCTTCCAGCATCATACCTTTTATATAATTCATTGGGAGAAGTCATGTGCTTTAAATGTATGGGGTGGAATTCAACATGGCACTAAGTGGGACGGATGTGTGGGGTCCGCTTGCACAATGGGACTTCCCCCATATCCTCCCCCAGCATGCCCCCCCAGACCTCCTAAACCTGTTCTGTGGTTTCCCTCAATCTCCTCAGAGCAGATTTAGGGGGCACAGAGGTGTGCAGGGGAGAAGTCCCATTGCACCAGTGAACCTCAGTGTGCTCATGCGACAACTTATTTGAATCTCACTCGTGATGTCTTTGCAGCCACTGGGAGACAGCAAACAGGCTGACAGATAAGCGACTCTCACAAGTTCACTCAGTGAGTTTCACAGCTGAGTGGAAATTCGAACCCCTGGTCCTAATCCAACACTCTCCTAACAACTACTGCATACTTCCAACATTTCTCAGATGAAAACAGGGACATTCTGTTCTACAACCGGAAGCTTCACCCATGTTTGATCTCCTGCACACATGCAAGGGAAGGGATCACGTACAACACCTTCAACAGATAAATGGGATGAAATAAAATTTTAGCTGTAAGTTGCCTTGAGTCCCTGTCAGGGGGGAAATGACCAGGAACATACCAAAGAGTAATCTCAGTGGGTCTTAGTTTTGAGTAAAAATGCTTAGGGTTGCAGTGTAAGGCTGTACAGTGGTACCTCGGGTTAAGAACTTAAATTGTTCTGGAGGTCTGTTCTTAACCTGAAACTGTTCTTAATCTGAGGTACCACTTTAGCTAATGGGGCCTCCTGCAGCCACGCCGCCACTGCGCAATTTCTGTTCTCATCCTGAAGCAAAGTTCTTAACCCGAGGTACTATTTCTGGGTTAGCAGAGTCTGTAACCTGAAGCGTATGTAACCCGAGTTACCACTGTACAGTATTTACCCAGTTATCTGGGAGTAAGCTCCATTGAATATAGTGGGATTTACCTCTGAGTAGACATATAAGGGCTTGCGGTGTAAGGCTCAATTTACAATAAAGGAATAAACACGCCACGTGTTCCCTAAAAGAAAATGGCTTGCTGCTGAAGCATTGCAAATACTTTTAAATGGATTGGTGACATTTTCCTTCAAAATTACGTATAGGAAGGCTTCGTATGCCAGCTTCACCCTTCCTTTGTTTGGTGCATTTTATTTTCAGTATGAGGGACGCGGGTGGTGCTGTGGGTTAAACCACAGAGCCTAGGACTTGCCGATCAGGAGGTCGGCGGTTCATATCCCCGCGACGGGCTGAGCTCCCGTTGCTCAGTCCCTGCTCCTGCCAACCTAGCAGTTCAAAGCACCTCAAAATGCAAGTAGATAAATAGGTACTGCTCCGGTGGGAAGGTAAATGGCGTTTCTGCGCGCTCCTCTATTTCGCCAGAAGCGGCTTAGTCATGCTGGCCACATGACCCGGAAGCTGTACGCCGGCTCCCTTCGCCTATAGAGCGAGATGAGCGCCGCAACCCCAGAGTTGTCCGCAACTGCACCTAATGGTCAGGGGTCCCTGTACCTTTACCTTATTTTCAGTATAATCAGGACTTTGTTTTTGCACCACACACACACACACAACCCCACACAGAGCAAAGGCTTCTGTTTCCAAAAAGAATGTGTGTGCATGTTTCTGATCTCTCCACCACTTTTGATTGTTCTCAGAGATATGGAAGGGAGGAAGAATGAAAACCAGGACATTCTGGGATCAAATCAGTAACCTGGATGGCTTCTGTCCCTGGAAAATCAGGACACTGCTGCTCCATACTGAACCAGGGTGCAAAAGGGAAATCAAATGAAAATGCTTTGTTGGCGGAGTCTGTGGCAACATTTGCTTTGAGATGCCTGGATTCAGAGATCTCTGCTTCCAGGCTTTCAGGCCTATAGAATGAGGAAATGTATCCTGGAGAGCAATGACGCAGAAAAAGGAAGCAGATATTTTATGGAACAAGTATGACATCAATATATTTGCTAAGTGTGGCAAGAAAAACTAGTTTTTCAGCTAGTTCAGGTACAGAGAGCACAAAAATTTTCATCTCCTTCCCCCACCTCAACAAACGGGGAAACGGGGACATCTTAGGACTTGTAAAACTAAACAGTTATTCAAGAGTTAGAACAGAAGTAGCTTTAAGCACAGGGAAAGGATCTTTACATCTCATTATTTTGAGCTAGCATTGAAAGATATGGGACTGATTCGTAATGGATGAACTTACCAAAGCAAATAATTTTCTTCAGGGTAAAGCCAAAACACAAATATTTTCTAGGTTGCTCTGTATCTATTGTTGTAAACAAAAAATGCCCTTTTCCCTTATGGGGTATCCAAGAGCCCATATAGAGTCCTTACATAGGTTCCCTATTGGTAGGAGAGAATAACAGAGGCCAACCAGAGAATATTGAGAAGCAAAGCAGCTAGTAAGCTTGATCTTTATTGAACTGTTGCAACAGGGTGCTCCCCTCACCCGCAGGGCGTTTTGGAACTTGAACGCCGTAAACTCAGAAGTAATTGCTTTGGTTTTCGAACGCGCCTTGGAAGTTCAACCAGAAACGTGTCTTCTGTATTGAGTTTTCCATATTGAGATTTCCGTTTTGAGTTTTCGGTTTACGAACGTTTCGGAACTCGAACAGTCTTCCGGAACGAATTACATTCGAAAACCGAGGTACCACCGTATATCTTTTTTGTTTGCTAAGCGATATTATATGTTGCTATGTGTTCGTGAAAACTTCTCGGTATTGATGAAGAGTTTTTAAAAAAGGAGTTAGGGCAACATGAGCTAGAAAGAGCATGGGAGGGGAGAGGAGAGAAGAGAAAGATAATGTTTTTGTTGCCATGGGAACAGCCAAAAATACACATGAGCCTTGAGCCTTATTCACTTATTTACTCCACACATAAGAGGAGCCTGCTGTTTCAGGCCAGTGGTCCATCCACCCGCAGCATCCTGTTCTCACAGGGGCCAACAATATTCCTGTGGGAAGCCCTCAAGCATAGTGTTGCCATACATCAAGGAATTCCCAGACATGCCCTCTTTTGGGAGTCCTGTGGTTTCTTTTTATTATTATTATTATTTTATTCAAAATTATAACAAGACATATTATCCAAAAACATATCATCCTTGTCCGTCCCCCCCATTTTTCCTCCCTCCCCCCGACTTCCCTCAGTTCCAGTCTTTGGTTTCTCTAAGAATGCTGTTTTCTGCATGTTACAAATTTATATAGATCCTCAAACTATTTAGCTGGTTATTATCAATAAAAAGTTTGTGAATGTTTATTCAAAACCTGCCAAGGAGTCCAGTTCGCTTTGTTGTGTCTTCAGATACTTTGTAAAGGGTTCCCGTTCATCCTTAAAGTCACAGTTATCCTTGTCCCGTAGCTTTTATGTCAGTTCTGCCAGTTCTGCATAGTCCGTCAATTTTTCTTGCCATGATTCTTTAGTTGGGGTTTCTTCAGTCTTCCATCCTTGTGCTACCAGAACACTCGCGGCTGTTGTCGCATACATGAAGATGTTTTTCAACTTTTCTGGCAGGTCTACAATCCCCAACAAAAATGCCTCGGGTTTTTTAACAAATGTTAAATGGAACATTTTCTTCAATTCGTTGTATATCATTTCCCAATTTTTTTAAATTACCTTACAATCCCACCACATATGATAAAATGTCCCCTCCTTTTCCTTACACTTCCAACATATATTTGAACTATATATTCGCTTCGCCGGCACATATACTAAAAAAAAAATTGGAACGATACAGAGAAGATTTGCATGGGAGTCCTGCGGTTTCCATCAATTGGCATTCAGAATCATACTGCCTCAAACAGTGACAGACAGGCAGGGAGAGGAGGTGCGATATATTGCCAGCTCAAAAAGTTTGAAACTGGTATCGCAGCTGAAATTCAATTTAAACGTCTGCCAGCTCCAGTGGCAACTCCAACAAATGCACTTAAATTCCTACTATTATTTGATCTACTTTCTGGGAAGAGTACGTATTTGCCAAATTTAGTGAGGTTGGTGCTGTGAGATTTTACTGAATCCAGAAACTATGCGGTCAACAAGCAGCGTTCAGGAAGCTGGCTGCTCACAAAGGAAAAATTAACAGCACTGGTAGCTCTGGGATATTAAATTATTTTACACCCAGATCCAGGGGAGTCTGTGGCACCAAGCCACACCTGGGACATTTAATAATTTATAGATCCAGGAAATAAGATATGAGAAATTGATGGGGGTAGAAAACAGGACATGGGTCATACTATACTGGTTTCAGAACCATTTCCTGCTTCTTCTTAAAAGAAGAAACAGCCACACCCACTCAAATCATTGAGTTAAACAAATCTTAACTGGCAGCATAAGTTGCACGGCTATGCTAGGCCAGATCGGGTGATGCTTCCTATCCAACTGAGCTCATCACAAAGAGCACAGCATGAGCAGACCTCCCAACTCCAGCAACAGAGCACACAACTGTCCTGATTTTCCCAAGACATTCCAGAATTACAGAAGCCATCCCACCTTCTGATTGGATTCCGGAATATCCCGTTTCCCCTCTCTAGTGCTGCCGCCACTGAGCTCAGCAGTGAGGATGAACTTTCAGCCGGCGCTGTTGCTTGCAGTGGTGCCCTGATTACGCAACTGGTTTCCGCAAGAGTGTGACACCAAACTATGTGCATCCCAATTTTGTTCAACGGAATATTGGAGGGTTTGCACAGGCTCTGCCTCTGCTTATCCCTACTGGAATGGATAGCTGTGGATGTTCCACTATCTATTAAATCCAACATATACAGGCTGTAATGTATGTATTGTCAATTAAATATCTAACATGTGGTCCTTTTAAGAGAAACAGGTTTGACCCAGGAGACCAGCTCCTAGAGAGTCAACTCAGAGGTGTGGCCTGGTTGGAGAGGTTAGTTTGTGCAGGCTTAATTTAACATTAGACTACAATACGGCTTAATTTACTGTTCGCTCAGCTTGTAGTGTGGTTATAGAAAACAGCAGAAAAGAAGACCCAGGCCAGAATTGCACACTCAAGTTACTTGATCAGTAAAACTGTACTTCACAATTTTGACCTACATGGGCTAGATGTAATTCACAGAGGTCATTTGCAGGTACAGTGGTACCTCTGGATGCGAACGGAATCCGTTCTGGAGCCCCATTCGCATCCTTAGTAGAACGTAACATGCGACTGCACGTCTGCACGGGTTGAGTTTTGCCGCTTCCGCGCATGCACGTGACATCATTTTGAGTGTCTGCGCATGCACGAGCGGCGAAACCCAGAAGTAACGTGCTCTGTTACTTCCGGGTCGCCACAGAGCGTTACTTGAAAACGCTCAACCTGAAGCATATTTAACCCGAGGTATGACTGTATCTCAAGTTTTTGTGGAGAGAACAGCTGTCACGATCATGCCATGCCACAACTGAATGATTAAAATAAGTACCATATTACTATTAATAATATATTTTCATTATCTCTGACGCAAGGGAATTCTTGGGAGAGGCGAAACAGCTATAGCAAACAGGCCCGGAGCCCGGTGATCCCAGTTTTGAAGAGAAACCCCTCCTTCAACAGACAATATATAAGAAAATGGTAGCAACCCAAGCCAAACAATATAGTGTAAACTTTCCCAGACCATGAGCAGGGTGACTCACCTTCTGAGGTCCCATGTCGGGTACAAGTAGAGTCCTGTTTGCTACAGGTGCTCCGCTGCTCCCAATAATTTCCTTGCATCAGACATAATGAGAATATATTATTAATTGTAATAGTGTACTTATTTTGATGAATCTGGAGTACCGCTTGCATGTGCTGTATGTCTTTTAATAGCGGGTAAAGGTAAAGGGACCCCTGACCATTAGGTCCAGTTGTGGCCGACTCTGGGGTTGCGGCGCTCATCTCGCTTTATTGGCCGAGAGAGCCAGCGTACAGCTTCCGGATCATGTGGCCAGCATGACTAAGCCGCTTCTGGCGAACCAGAGCAGCGCATGGAAACACCGTTTGCCTTCCCACTGGAGCGGTACCTATTTATCTACTTGCACTTTGATGGGCTTTTGAACTCCTAGGTTGGCAGGAGCAGGGACTGAGCAATGGGAGTTCACCCCGTCGTGGGGATTTGAACCGCCAACCTTCTAATCGGCAAGTCCTAAGCTCTGTGGTTCAACCACAGTGCCACCTGCATCCCTCTTAATAGCGCGTACATTATGACAAAAACATTCATTGCACTTTGCTTGCCATATATTATGTCTTTGTCAAAAAGGTAAAGCACCCCTGGATGGTTAACTCCAGTCAAAGGTGGCTACAGTTGTACACCGGAAGTCTAACGGAATCTGTTCCGGAAGTCCGTTGGACTTCTGGAACATTTGGAAACCGAGGCATGGCTTCCAATTGGTTTCTGATTGCGCAGGCACGCCGGAAACAATAGCGGAAGCCACGCTGGACGTTCAGCTTCCAAAAAAAGTTCGAAAACCGAACACTCACATCCGGTTTTTGATCACCCAGGAGCCGGAACGTTTGACTTCCAAGGCATTCAGCAGCCGAGGTACGACTGTATGGGGTTGTGGCACTCATCTCGCTTTCAGGCCAAGGGAGCCGGCGTTTGTCCACAGACAGCTTTCCAGGTCATGTGGCCAGCATGACTAAACTGCTTCTGGCGCAACAGAACACCATGGCAGAAACCAGAGCACATGGAAACGTCGTTTGGACCACAGCGCAACCCGCCACCCATTGAGCCTCTTGGGCTTGCTGATCAGGAGGTTGGTGGTTCGAATCCCCGCGACGAAGTAAGCTCCCGTTGCTTGGTCCCTGCTCCTGCCATCCTAGCAGTTTAAAAGCACACCAGTGCAAGTAGATAAATAGATACTACTGCGGTGGGAAGGTAAACAGTGTTTCTGTGCACTCTGGTTTCCGTCGCAGTGTTCCATTGCACCAGAAGCAGTTTAGTCATGCGGCCCACATGACTCGGAAAGCTGTCTGTGGACAAACACCGGCTCCTTCAGCCTGAAAGTGAGATGAGCACCGCAACACCATAGTCGCCTTTGACTGGACTTAACTGTCCAGGGGTCCTTTACTTTTTACTTGTGTCCTTCTATGCTGGCCTGTTTTTTCCTGTTGGTGTATGTTCCTATACAGTGGATTCCTTCTTTTTCTGCTTACAGCTGTGTTATGCACTAAGTTGGATAGGATCCAAAATGCAGCAGTCTGATTGGTCCTAGAACAATGGGATTCAGAATGCAGCAGTCTGATTGGTCCTAGAAAAATGCAGCAGTATGATTGGTCTGCAGGAGCCACCCAATCCAGCTCCAGATGGAAGTGAATCCACAACCTGATTGGCCTACAGGTGAATTCCGGAATTAGCCAATCACGTGCAGCCCATTGTGTAAATAATATACCGGTATATAAAGCAGATACTTTGGGGGGACTTTCATTCCTCCTCACCACTATGAGCTGAATAAAGAGCATGAAATCCACTCTCGACTCTGAGTATATTTCAAGCTGAATGACTGGGCCAAAGGTGTTGCCTGACACATTTTCTCACCTCACCCCACTCTGATTCTTAACATGATACACCAGAATTATTATTATTCATTAAATTTGTTAGTTGCTTTTTCTTCCCATGCCAACTCAAAGCAACTTTCAACCAAATTCAAACAGAATCATCTGGGAATTGCAATTACTTTAGTGAGTGAGTAAAGGCTTCTATCATAATTGTTTAGGGATGCACAATGAGGTTTACGTACACTATAGGCAATTCTCAATTGATCTTTAAATTTAACTCAGCCCACAGAGTAGCAAGGCTTTGACAATGACAAAGCCCCCAGGCCATGGCAACAGCACAGCATTGACTGGGACACAAGCCACATTTAAATCTCCATTCGATCGATTAATAATGTTGGAAATAGAAGCTTTCTTCCAAAGCTGATGCAAAAGCCAGCCTAATACCCCTACAAACTGTTTTTGAATTTTACATTTGCTGCTTCAGATGAAAAACTGGTCTGCCTGGAGACTTACAATTTTATATGTTGTTCAGCATCTTTGGAAATATTAAGAATGATGGACCCAAACAAAATCTAGACAAGAATTTCAGAATAAGCTTAATAATAATAGTCATGGGCTCTACTTAGAACGGAACACAAATCATAGAATTGGAAGGGAACAAAAGGATAATCTAGGCCAGGCATGGCCAAACTTGGCCCTCCAGCTGTTTTGGGACTACAACTCCCATCATCCCTAGCTAACAGGACCAGTGGTCAGGGATGATGGGAACTGTAGTCCCAAAACAGCTGGAGGGCCAAGTTTGGCTATGCTTGATCTAGTCCAACACCCTGCAATGCAAGAACCTTTTGCCCACCTTGGGGCTCAAACCCACAACCCTGAGATTGAGTCTCATGCTCTACCAACTAAGCTATGCTGGACTACGCTGAACATCTAGGAGGGTTTTACATGTACCCCTGTGGGGTTGGCCAGGTTTTCATACTATACAGCACCTTCTTTACTGGTAAACAGTAAGCAAGCTAGAAGTCTGCTGTTTTAAGCCCCATGTTTTCATAAAGCAAGAATCTTTTCTCAAATTGTAGTGTAATGTCTGTCTCCGGTGCTGTTCTCCAACTACAGTACAGTGGTACCTCAGGTTACATACGCTTCAGGTTACAGACGCTCCAGGTTACAGACTCCGCTAACCCAGAAATAGTGCTTCAGGTTAAGAACAGAAATCGTGCTTCGGCGGTGCGGCGGCAGCGGGAAGCCCCATTAGCTAAAGTGGTGCTTCAGGTTAAGAACAGTTTCAGGTTAAGTACGGACCCCCGGAATGAATTAAGTACTTAACCCGAGTTACCACTGTACTGGCTTTCCAAAAGGTCAGCACATGCAGAGATGTCTATGTTGTCCTGAATCAATGTTACATACTTTTCTCTTATATTGGGGAAACCCAGCCAGATGGGCAGGGTATTATTATTATTATTATTATTATTATTGCAGCAATAGTTCAGGTGTTCATTGCTATGATGCTTATAATGTACATGCCAGGAACAAGAGACGATGCATTGTTTTCCCCCTTTCCTCCCTTTCTTTAGATTTTTCTCTCTTCTTTCTTGCCATGTGCTTGATGCTGCTTTTTCATGATGTCACTGTTTAAAAACCAAACACTTGATTTTTAAATTTATATTTTAGTATCAAAGCAAAGGCATATGTTTCCCCCTACTTTATCATGGAAGGATCTTAGGATTAAATGGTATTCTATCAACTTTTAAATCAACAAGTTTTAGAAGTTTAAACCTTGGTCTCAGAAACCTTCTCTGAAGCAGGGGAAGAGCAGCGGAAAAGAATTAAGCAGGTAACGTACTGAGATTATCAGATCAGGATCAGGGTGATCATGACTCTGTGTCATTAAGAGCCCTCCAGCTCTTGTGTCCCTGACTGCTCTCTCTTAAGTATCTCTTCCTAACACAACCTTGCTGCAACCAGTCCCAAAAGGCTATCTCAGGTTGCAGGATCGCTCCGAGAATTGTGCCTGGATAGCTGTTTGATACAAAACTGAGACTCTCCAACAACTTCTGCTGCTATCTCCTGTGGGAATTTTAGGAATGCAAGAAAGGATAAGTAATGAAAAAGCCATCTCACCAACAGGTAGTTCAGAGGGATCTCCCTACCTAGCTCCCTCTAATTTTCCTCATTTACACCACTTCTTTTTAGTCACCCGCTCTCAAATTTATTTGATAAATCAAAATCAGCATGTGCGATCAACCTTCTTATGCTATTTATGGCAAAGGAGTTCCCTCTGCTGGCTGATCCAGAAATAATCCTCAAATTTACTAACTGAAAAGCATTAAGTCAGTCTCATTTCCTGTACTGGAAATTCCCAGTTGCTGGGTTGGGCTGCATCTTCTTTTGTTGTTCTTGTTTAGTTGTTTAGTCGTGTCCGACTCTTCGTGACCCATGGACCAGAGCACGCCAGGCACTCCTGTCTTCCACTGCCTCCCACAGTTTGGTCAAACTCATGCTGGTAGCTTCAAGAACACTGTCCAACCATCTCGTCCTCCATCGTCCCCTTCTTCTTGTGCCCTCCATCTTTCCCAACATCAGGGTCTTTTCCAGGGAATCTTCTCTTCTCATGAGGTGGCCAAAGCTTCAGGTTCAGGATCTGTCCTTCCAGTGAGCACTCAGGGCTGATTTCCTTAAGAATGGAGAGGTTTGATCTTCTTCTTTAGCAGCTTCTCAATCTGCCACCCTGTCTTCTTCCTACCCTGTTCTGGCTGCTGTTCCTTATCTCCTTTGCGTGAGGCTTTGTCGGGATCCAGTTTGTAAATAAGCTTGTTGAAGGAAGGAGCCTGGATAGCTTAGCAGCCAGTGGTGGCCAAACCCGGCCCTCCAGATGTTTTGGGACTACAACTCCCATCATCCCTAGCTAACAGAATCAGTGGTCAGGGATGATAGGAATTGTAGTCCCAAAACATCTGGGGGGCGGCCAAGTTAGGCCACCACTGCTGGTTAGAGCATGGTGCTGATAATGCCAAGGTTGCAGGTTCGATCCCTATATGGGACAGCAGCATATTCGGTTGGGTTATATGATAATCGGGTTCCCTTCTAACTCTACAATTCTAAGATTTCCCCATTAGACTTGGAGACTTTTAACTCTTTCCAATCAATGGAAATTCTGAGCTGCACCCTTTTGAGATTTCACCAGATACTGTTCATGGAGTTTCAGATCTATTTCCCCCAATCATAAGGACTAAAACCTTCCTTCAGAATTGAATAAACATTCACTAATTTATTATTGGTAACATATAGACAGATAACTTAAGGATTTTTACAATTTTATAATATGCAGAGAATAACATGTGCTGAAAAACCAGAGAGAGGAGCTGAGGGAAGTCCGGGGGGGGGGGGAGGTTTCTTGGGGAGGGGGGAGGGGAAAATGGGGGGGGGAATGAGGATGATATGTTTTTGATAAATTGTTATGCTAAAATTCTCAATAAAAGTTTTAAAAACCCAAAACCTTCCTTTAAAAAAGCCTGTAAGTTCATTAATTGTTTTTAGTATACATAGGTAAAAAAAGGTAAAGGTAGAGGACCTCTGGAAAGTTAAATCCAGTCAAAGGCGACTATGGGGTTGCGGTGCTCATCTCGCTTTCAGGCCGAGGGAGCCGGTGTTTGTCCACAGACAGCTTTCCAGGTAATGTGGCCAGCAGGACTAAACTGCTTCTGGCACAACAGGACACCATGACAGAAACCAGAGCACACCAAAATGCCGTTTACCTTTCTGCCACAGCGGTACCTACTTATCTACTTGCACTGGCATGCTTTCAGACTGCTAGGTCTGGGACAGAGCAACGGGAGCTCACCCTGTCACGGGGATTCAAACTGCCGACCTTCTGATCAGCAAGCCCAAGAGGCTCAGTGGTTGAGACCACAGCGCCACCTGTGTCCCTTTTTAGTATACATACACATGGCTGTACCAGTCAAAATTATGACAGCTATATATATTGTACCAATTGAAGTTTCTTGATAATCTTTCATGGCAGTGTTGCCAGATACAACGATCAGCACTGACCTGGGTCTTGGCCCAATTCATTCACGACTTGAAGGAGAATGCCAGGAAGGTAAGGTGGGTGTCACATGGAACTGTTATCTGGCTAGTATATGGAAACTCCTGGTTCAGAGATGATATGGCTCTGAATATCATTGCCAATGAACAGCAAAGGAAGGTGGCTGTTGCTAACCCACCCAGCTTGGGACTTTCTGAGAGGCATCTGATTGGCCACTGCAGAGGCATTGTCTGGCCTTTGTGATGCAAACTCCCATAAGTGGCTGTTGCCTTGAGGCCAGAGATAGCTCAGTTGGTAAAGCATGAGACTCGAAATATCAGGGTTGTGGGTTTGAGTCCAAGGTTGGGCATTGCAGGGGGTTGAACTAGATGACCCTAGTGGTCTCTTCCAACTCTACAATTCTATGATTTAGGCCTGGAAAATAACTAGGACACAAAGCGGGGGCTATTTAGAGTAACTCAAGAGCTGGCATAAATGTCTCCCTTGCAATTCCTTTCCATTGGAAGCTATTTGAAAATGTCCCCAGGGACAGATGTAAGAATTGCATAAGGTAATGCCAAATTTAAGACATCTTCATAGGCTTCCAGTTGATTTCAAGGCTCAGTTCTATGAGCTAGCTTGTTCTGCTGAATCCCTGAATGACACAAGTCAAGAATACACAAAGAATCACCACGTCTCATGTGAGCCTACCTGTTCTTCCCATCTTTTACGCAGCTCCTGCTCCATATTCCCCCACTATCTGAGGTGTAGCAAAGGGACCTTCACAGTAGTGGTCCAAAACCTGTGCATCCCCTCTCACAGGGCAGTTCTCTCTGCTTCAGTGTGTAGGGCCATAGCAACCCCCCCGCCAAAGGCCTTTCTGGGAAAGGAGAAGTCCGTCAGGAGAACAAGGCTGGCATTGATGGAGCAGGCTCAAATGTTTATTATTCAAGGTTGTAAAGAGATAAGCAAACTCAGGAATGCAAATGGCCGTAGTGGGCCATGGCAGGAAAGAGGGAGGCAAGACCTTACATGGTAATAGGAACTTACTATAACTTTCGATTTCCCAGAAAGCAGGTGGTTTACAAGAAATCAGGTGGTATTGTATTCTGCAAATGTATAAAAAGCTGGCTCGCTTAGAATTCGGGGCCAGACATCGGGCAACGCGTGTCTGTACCATTTTTGTCATGACAAAATAAAGGGATTTTTCCTGCTGTCATTTTGACTCTTTCAAGCGTCTCTATTGCTCCAAGGATCTCATCAGATAAGGGGGTCATAAAGAATGTCCTTCACCCTTTCCCCCAAATGATAAGACAAGAGACCAGAGTACGGGTTCAAATTGGAAACAACTTTATTGAACTTCAGAAGTGGGAAACTTGGCACAGGCCTTGGCAGGTAGCCCTCTCAGCCCTCCTGGCTGAGGATATGCAGGCAGTTGAGGCCCAGTGAGAGGGGACTGCAAAACGCAAACTTACACAGCATGCCCTTCCACTGATCTCGTCCGGGGAGTTTGACCTACATGCCGCCTCTCTAGGGCCAGGGACTCCCGGTTTTGCCCTTTAATGGGCCCTGCAAGCACCACCGCATGGGGAGGGAGTATAAATCCATCCCCCCCAACTTGATGTTAGACTAAAGGCTACCTTGCCAAGGCCTAAAACCGCCACTCGAGGCCCTAAGGGGTCTTGCCTCCAAGTCCCACAACCGAGGACCAATCAAACCCCGCAATCTATCCAGTCCCGAAGTCGCAAGTCTTGCAGCCAGAAGTCATTGCCCAGTGGGGTCAGGTGCACCCCGTCCCCCCGGAATAGGTCAACTCTATCCGCTGTGATGGTGGGATGTGGGATAGAGAACCCAGGACTTGGAAACCCCCTCATAAGGAAAGGGTTAAAATGGGTGTGATGTGATTGGCCAGTGAGGATGCAAGGGGGGAGTAAAAGTTTTGAAAGTCAGTTGAGGTTTGGGAGTTGGAGCAGGAAAAGGGAGGAATAGGCAGTGGGTTGGTCAAGTTGTATTGTGAGAGAGTGAGAGGAATTGTTAGGTTGAGTCAGATAGATAGTTGGAATAATCAGTTTGGAGTTGTTAGGAACTAAGATTAAGAAAGTGACAAGAGAAAAATAAACTGAAACCATACGCTTGTTCCTGCATTTAAAAATAAACTGATTATTTGTTAATGTTAACAACTGTCTGGACTCCGTGTGTCCCCTTGAGAAACGGGGTGGTGGCAGCCAAGAAAGCAATCGCAGTGGTGGCCACATGTGGCGGGAGTGTGAAAAGATGAAAAAAAAATGGGACTTTATATATAATGAACTGAAGAAACTTTTTAAGTATACATTCCTGAAAAAACTGGAGGCTTTTTTATTAGGGATAATAGGGGAGGAAGTGAAAAAGGAGGATCATAAATTATTCCAATGTGTTCCAGTAGCAGCTAGGATCCTTGTAGCTCAAAAGTGGAAGTCACAGGAGACCCCGACGGTTATGGAATGGCAGGCTAAATTTTTTGAATACACAGAATTAGCTAAAATGATGTATAAAATCCGGCACCAAAAAGGGACAAAGTTTGAAGAAGAATGGGGTAAATTTGTGGCATACATAAGAATTAACTGTAGAAGTTTAAAAACTACAGCAGGGTTAACATAAATCCTGTGATGTGTATAGAAGTGAATAAGAATCTGTAAGAGAAGATCTATATTAAGAAAACCGCAGCTGGGAAGGAAGGAAGTCTGGGCGTGTATATACGCAGTGTAAATAAGATGACATAAGAGGATGACTAAAATATTGTTTTATTTTGTTTGTGAAAAACTCAATAAAGAGCATTTGCAAAAAAAGAAAGCAATCACAGTGGTGGCACAGGGTCAATAGACCGTCAAACGTCCGGGGACCTTGTGTGATCGCCACAAAATTGGTGGCAGCAGTGGGATAACAACCGTAGGTGGGATCACAACCGTACCTACGGTGGAATAACATCACTACCTGTCACCACAGAAGTGGTGGGATTGGGTGGGAAAAACAAGACACCTGGAGGGGGAAGGGTAAATCTGTGAAGGGATTACCTAGCGGGGGGGGGGTGTAGTTGTGAGGTACCTGTTGAATAGTGGGTAGACATGGCAGACGGCACAGCGATTTCTCCAAAGCAGCCCTTTATTTTGTAAGCTGGAACAGAACTGAACAGCAAACAGCTCAGCCGGCCTGCTTTTATAGGAGCCGGCTGTCAACATTGTAGCAACAACAACCTAGGGTTTCCCGCCTAAAATAACTGACGTGGACCTGAGTGAAAACTATCTACAGTATCCCCCTGCTGGCCCAGGGTGAGAACTTCAGTACATAACAGTACCCAAGATAAGCCGCAAAGCCAAGATAACAAAGAGAGCTCAAAGTCTGTTCTGGTAGACGAGGATTTAGGCTCCTGGTCAGAGGAAGGAGAGCTTGAAGGGTTAGAGAGAAAACCCATAGCAGAACTTTGGGACCAGAGTCTTGAGAGAAGCCTAGCCAAAAGAAACAGGACTGAGAGGAAATTTCTCTTATTTGTTAATTTATTGATAGTTCTCACTCACACAATATGTCACCCAAAAAGATAAGAAACCCTGTGAGGGAAACAACTTATGAAAACTCTGAAGGAGAGGAGAATGGAAATCCTCAGAGGGAAGAGCAGAGTTTAGAAAATATAACTCATATTCAACCTGAGGCAGGAGGTCCAAAATTCTCTGAAGAATTTGAAAAGTGGAAGTTAGAACAAGAATATAGACTGGAATTGGAAAAGATTAAATCTGCACAGGAATTAGAAAGAATGCAATTTCAGTTGGAGATGAGGAAACTGGAATTGGCAGCTACGGAGAATCAAAATAATAGTAATAACACCAGTAGTCCAACTCAAGTGAAGGTAGATTTAAAGCGTTTTCCTGAGTTTAAGAAAAAAGTTTGCCTTGAGGCTTTCATTAGATCATTTGAAAGAGCTTGTCAAGACTTTCAAGTGAAAGATGAGGATAAGATGACGATCCTTAGAGCCAGGATCAGTGGGTCATTAGCACAAATTTATGCCCAAATGTTGGAGAACTATTCAAAAAATGTTGATATATTTAAGCAACTAATATACACCAGGTTTGGGATCACCTCAGAACAACTGAGAAAGAAATTTAGAAGTGTGACTAAAGTGAGGGAGGAGACATCCGCTCAGCTTGGGGCGAAAATCTCAAACGACCTCATAAAATGGTTAGAACAGGAGAGGGCAGACTCTGCTCCAAAAATCAGAGAAATGTTTGCTCTGGAACAATTTTATGAAACAATAAACGACCAATTAAAATATCTTATAAAGGAAAGACACCCTCAAATCACTTCAAGAAGCCGCTAACTTAGCTGACCAAATAAATGAAATAGGGGACCATAGGTTCGATGAACCAAGTTTTGGCGGGAAAGTGGGGGGGACTAACAGAAATAAATTCCAACCAGCAAAGGGAAACCCCTCTTCAGAGAAAGACAAGGGAAATAGGCCATTGTCAAAAGGGCAAAATGACAAGGCCCAAGCCAACACCAGTCTCACCGAGGAGAAAGGGTGGAAAACAAATTGCATCTCCAAAGAGATGCCCACAACTTCCCAGGGAACTCTGGGAATGGGAGTTCTGGGAGGGGAATAGAGGGTCTCCAAATGGCTCTCAGCACTACAGCTCCCAGAATCCATTTGGGGGAAGCGTTTCAAGGTACCATATGGCTTTTAAGTGGATGTTGGGCGTGTAACGTCAGCTGTCATGCGTTCCCCATCCACTGGATGTCAGGATTTCCTAACAAAAACCTCCAAAACAAAGCCACACTCCTTTCTACCCCCTAAAAGAAGACCATCAACTGGAGAAAATGCGGTTTATCTGCTGGTATGATTGGTACAACCTGAAGCGTGTGTCGGAATTGTAGGCGAGAGAATCGTAGAACGGAAGAGTTGGAAGGGACCCCATGGGTCATCTAGTCCAACCCCCAGAAATGAGGGAATCAAGAAGGGTCAGAAGTGAGAGAATGGACCCAATATTTATCAGAATGGACCCAATAATAATAGAAAAGATGCTTTTAAAAGAATAGACTTGAATGCCAGCTCATTCATTCCACGCACATTTTTGAAAGGGGGGTGGGTGGGTGGGTGGGTGGGTGGAAAGAGTGAATTCATCACCAGGGGGCTTCCAAGTCTTGGCAATTCACTGCTTGCTAAGAACCAGAGAACTAAAAAACACCTGGTGGATAAAAGAAAGCTGAAGAGATCCAGCACTTATCCGACACTCATGATGCACAGAGTTTCTTTAAAGCCACACAGACCATCTATGGACCAATAAATCATGGCATATGCCCCCTACGCTCAGCAGATGGTACCACACTTCTAAAGGATAAAGAAGCTATTGCACTGTGCTGGAAAGGACACTACCAACATCTCCTTAACCACAACTCCCCCATAGCTGCTGAGGTCCTCTCACAAATCCCGCAAAAACAAATTATAGATGAGCTTGCTGTATCTCCAAATCTGGGAGAGTTGTGTAGAGCTATTAACCAAGTGAAAAACAACAAAGCCAGTGGACCTGATGGGATACCTGCTGAAATCTTCCCAGTGGGTGGAATTGAACTTACACAACAACTTCACAAGCGCATCAAAAAACTCTGGGAGAGAGAAGCGATCCCAGCAGACTTCAGGGATGCCAAAATTATCGATCTCTTTTTAAAAAGGTGACAGAACTGATTGCGGAAACTATCGCGGCATCTCTCTGTTAGCTGTGGCCGGCAAAATTCTTGCAAGGATCTTAACAAACCGTCTCTTAGCATTATCCAAGGTGACCCTTCCTGAATCTTTTGAATCAATGCCTATGCGAAACCAGTGGTACCAGTCCTTGCAGTTTCCTTCACAGTAAACCACAGTTAGGTCATCACTGGGCATGGATGTTAAAATCCCCTAGGACAACCAAACTAGGTATCTCCAGGAGAACATCCGCCATGACCTGAAGCAGCTCGGGCAGGGAATCCTTGGTGCAGCGGGGAGGTCAGTACACCAAAAGGAATCCTGTACTGCCCCTATTGCCCAGCTTCCAGAACATGCACTCAGAGAACTGGGTTTTCCCAGTAGGATGCCTGATGCAAGCTAGTGACTTCCTAAAAATTACTGCAACTCCCCGCCCCCCGCCCACATGACCTGGGTTGCTGTGTGTAAGAGAAACCTGGTGGACAAGCAGCAGCAAGGACAGGCCCATCTGCTCCATCCAACCAAGTCTCTGTTACACATACCAGGACAAGTCCTCCATCTACGATCAAGTCATGGATGGCAGTGGTCTTATGAATCATTGACCTAGCATTGCACAGCAACACCTTCAGGTCATGTGAGTTTCCCTTGTTGAGCGCAAATATAACATTGAATCACAATGGTACAAAAGAACTCAGCAAGCTGACATTTATCAAGAGTTAAACAAAGATTAGTGTACTAAATATTATTTCCAATTCTAAGTAGTTTGCTATTGGAGAAATACCATATATGATTATAAAAATCTAAAGCAAGAATTATTTGAAAATATGATTTCATTTCTAGATCAGACAGACAAGATTTCTTCTACTATATATTTCTTTCTTTATCATATACACACAAAGCTTCTATTTTTAAACAGAAAATATTTTTGTAACTAAGGTCTATTATACAAATCCATACAGATGTTCATTTTCTTACAGTTCTGTTAAGTTGTACACAAATTATAAAGATGAGTCAATTATTTACTAAATTGGCGAGTTTTGCCATTACTGCATATTCTGATAGTTTCTCTTTCCATGCATCTATTTCAGGACATATGTCAGATTTCCATATGTTAGCCAACACCACTCTAACTGCTATGGTCATATAACTAAATAGTTCCACTGACGATTTCACAATACAGTAGCTGAAGGAGTCATTCCCAACAGCATAGTTTTGGGGTCCAATGCAAATTTAGGGTGGTTTTTTACATTTTTCCACTTCAAAATTAACTTCCCTCCAAAACTTTTTGGTCTTTTCACGTGCACCATAAATGGAAGAAGATTCCTAAAGGTCTATCACATTTCCAGCAATGTCCATTCATTGCATTATTCATCTTCTGTATATTTTTCAAAGTTATATACCATTGAAAGAACATTCTTGTACAGTCATACCTCATGTTACGGCCGCTTCAGGTTACGTGTTTTTGGGTTGCGGACCGCGGGAAACCTGGAAGTACCGGAACGGGTTACTTCCGGGTTTCGCCAGTCGCACATGCGCAGAAGCGCCAAATTGCGCCTGCGCCTGTGCAGGCGTGGCGCTTCAGGATGCGAACGCTGTGGGTTGCGGACGTGTGTCAGTCACGGGTTATGTCTGCAACCCGAGGTTCCACTGTACCAATTTTGTTTTAGGGCTTAACTTGCAGTAAATGTTATTCCTTTATTCATAATTGTTCTCATTGTTCCATTGTAAACTGCTCTTAAAATTTTTGTCTTTTCACTGATTTAAATGTTTGCCATACAGTCTTTCTTGAATCTGCATATTAGTTGACAGTATGTAAGCAGTTTCATATTTTTTTCTCCTCTTTAATACTTTGATCTGTTCTTGAAGATGAACCATATCCTGGTACAATATATAGTCATATATTCTACTATCGGCTCTAATAATACTGCTCCAGTGGTGACATTAACAGTGCAGGTAAGGACATTTTTGTGATTTTTGTAGTGCAACTCATGATTTTTGTGGTGCAGGCTGTGCCCCTGGCTATGATGTGTGATTTGACAGTGAGTTTGGGGAGGCCCAATGCGAAAAGAGTGAGGATCTATGAGGATCCGTGCTTCAAAACCACGTTTTTGGGCTACGGTGTCACCAGGAAGCCATGGATCTGGGATTTTTGTGTTGCATGCTGTGCCCATGGCCATGATGTTTGATCTGATGGTGACTTTGGCCTGATCTAATGCAAAAATCATGAGGATTCATCAGGATGCGTGTTTTTTAACCATGTTTTTGCTCCATTTCGGCAGCACGAAACAGTGGATGCGTGATTTCTTTGGTTCTGCTTACAGACTAAAAAGTCGTATACAGTATCATGGTGTTTTTATTTTGTTTCACTATAAAAATCATATGAATTCATGAGGATCCATGCCTCGGATCCATGTTTTTGTGGTGCTGCATCCACGTTTTTGATAGTCCAGTCTGTAGGCGTGCCTTCCAGGTGTGATTTGACACCGCATTTGTTGGAGTTATTTTTTAAAAAGTGGAGGATCCATGAGGATCCGTGTAGATCCACCTTTAACCCAGACCCAAGTGCACAATTATCAAGAACTGAATCCTACACAGGAGTAGACCCACCAATTAGGCTTTAGTGGGTCTGCTCTGGAGGAGGCTCTGAAAAACGGGACAAGAGCGTGCATTAAGACCGGCCAAGATCATGCGAACAGAGTCAATATTTTAATTAATATTGGTTTATTATTTGGTTTATTAATTACAAGCAAACAGCAAAGAACCTGCACAAACAATGCTAACACCAAACCCTACGTATAGTAAGTAAAATAGAAAAATCGCCACCCGACCCCACCCCCACCCATCGTTCCCTCCCTCCACCTATTTTCCCTTTTCTTCCTAATGTCTCAACAAATGAAAATCATTTATAAAAATGTTACATGGGGAAAAACATGAGAGACATTGCACACTTTTGTAAATCAACAAAATCTTTAATAAATATATAAATAACTACTAGTCATAAAAAAGGGCCTCCTCACCTGAAGGACATCAAAGCCCACCTGAAGTCCCAAAACAAAACTATCATATCCTGATCCACGCAGATCCATCCGTGTATGGAGCGATCTGCGTTGATCTGGATCTGATAGTTTACGACTCCCTGTTGTAGGGTATAACATGTATAATAGTATGTTTTGGGACTTCAGGTGGAGTTTGATGTCCTTCAGGTGAGCTTTGGGGTGTACGGCTTTCCTCCATCTCTACTGCGCAGGATTCCTCGGGAATGACAAGATCACTTGCACAGCTTTTCTCCATCTCAATTGTGGAGGATTTCTCTTGAATTACCAGATCTAGCAAAGAACCACACTTCGAACAAGTAGTTTGACTCTGGCTTTTCACTGCACTTCCTGGGGTAATCACCACTACAGTTTCTATTAGAGATGTATCGGTTGTGGTGGTCCTGAAGCAACATCTCTCAATCCCAACCAATGCTGCACTCAGCAGCTGGAAACCTGCAGCGATATAGCCTAGATATATAGAAGGTCCAATATGCTGCTCGCTGGGAATCTGAGGCAATTCAAAAGTTTCAGGGAACTCAATTTCCCCATTTTGTAAGACAGCAGACATGTTCCATATCACGGAAATCAGGACGAGTATCCCTGCAACTAAGTTCAGCAGAGCTCCAAGCCTAAAAAAGCGAAAGAGAAAATCCTTATGTTTTCCGGGCTTGACCACATTGTACAAGGCAAATGAAATTAATCCCAGGGCCACTGAATTCATAATGGCAGCTAATGCCATTAAATCCTGTGCAATAAAAATTTCCCTCGGGAGGGTTCGATGCTGCTCATTGAGATCTTCGCAATGCCAAAAAGAGTTTCCGTCGTTAGAAGGGTCTTTCCAAAAGCAGACATCCCAGATTCCAATCCTGATGTTTCCAGAGCCAATCCCCTCGATGTTTTCCACACGCCACACTCGCCAGTTGACACTGAGTGTTGACACAAGGCACAGCGGCAAGGCCAAAATATCCACCAGGAATGCAGATATCTTTAGGCTGGAAACTAAACTCAGCCACCTGCTCACGAGGGAGCCTTCTTTCACCTGCATGGGGGGTTTCGAGAGGAGGGGACCAGGGGAGACATTGGCAGACATCCTGGAAACAAAAGAGAAGACAAGATGCAGTGAGAGAGGGAATAACAAGCATGTCTAGTCATTGAAGGACACCCTCCCTCCTGCATTCCATGCACAGAAAGAAGCAGCAAAAGAAAAAGTTCCTGCTCTCTCCCACCCCCTGGTTAGGTAGAGACACTTGATCCAGAGAAGCCGACACTCATACTTTCTTCCAGCACACTGCTACTGATTTAATCTACTGTTGCATTGTTCCTGTGAAAATGGCCAGAACCTCAGCAACCTGTTGTGGATGGGAAGCTGCTCATGGTTTTGCTGTTTTGTGGGTTAAACCACAGAGCCTAGGACTTCGGTCCCTGCTCCTGCCAACCTAGCAGTTCGAAACCATGTCAAAGTACAAGTAGATAAATAGGTACCGCTCCATCGGGAAGGCAAACAGTGTTTCTGTGCGCTGCTCTGGTTCTCCAGAAGCGGCTTAATAATGACCCGGAAGCTGTATGCCGGCTCCCTCGGCCAATAACGCAAGATGAGCGCCGCAACCCCAGAGTCGGTCACGACTGGACCTAATGGTCAGGGGTCCCTTTACCTTTACTGCAGCTATCCTTTCCCACTGAGTATAAACACACCTAACGGCATAGTGCGGAATGTTTAATCCATAAACTTACGTGAAATGCCTTCCTCAGCTAGAGTCTAGCGTGCCAGAAATGGAGCAGATATTTGCTAGGTGCTCCTGAGCCTCAAGAAGACTGAGCTGTTGGCCACTGAGCTGACGTTCGCCTGAGCAGCCGGCCAGCCACAGCAGCAACTGCTCTGCAGAATTCTTTGGTCAGTTACAGGCCAGTTAGAATCCTGACAACAGCACAAATCATAACTCCTGGGTACTGGTCATTTGGAGTATCAGGAAAGTGGAAAATGGGGGGGGGGGGACTCAGTTCCTTTCTTTCCCAATGCAGAGTGTCTATTCCAGGACACTGTGAAGTTAAAACACGTTCTTCCTGAAGTCGGATTCAGAGCAGTTCCAGCAGTAAAAATGGTGATACAGTATGTGTATCTCAGTACAGCTTTGTTTGATGGTCCTGAATGCATTTCATAAAGGATCTCCATGTACAAGAAAGGCTAATAGCATTAGGCCCTGAACAATAAGAATTGCCTTGGCAAAATTATTGAAGACTCCTTACAAACCTCTCATTCTTCTTCCCCATCCCATCTTGTTTGGACATAATACTAAGGGAGAAGATCTTAGCTCTTTTCCTTTGCACTGGGATTACATGAAATTTGTGCCATGGGACCCCATCACTCACACCAATACGGGCAACACCATTTTCAGAACCTAGGTGCCCATGATTTAAAATCGCTTTCCTAAGACACTTCAGTCAAAATATTTGTGTTGCTTTCTTCCTGTTCCTTTCTGTGTTGATGCTCCAAATGTGAGCTGCTCAGCTGCATGCAGTTTCCACTGAAGTGTGTGTGTGTGTGTGTGTGTGTGTGTGTGTGATTAACATTTGGCCAAGCAATGGGCCTAAATCCATCTATTTGACCTGAAATAACTTTGGGAGCCAGCCTTTAAAAATCTAAAGGAGATATCAAATTCAGAGGAATTAAAAGCTGTCATCTTTTTGACTATTTGACACATCTTAGAACATACACAAATGTTAATGTTTGAAGGAAGGCAGCAAATGGAGCATTGGAGCCATTCATTCATTCCAGGAGTTGTGACCATTGATAAGATGAAGCACTTTCACATTGCATGGCAGTGTGCAGTGCTTTTAAAAAGGTAAAGGTAAAGGACCCCTGACAGTTAAGTCCAGTCACGGCTCTGGGGTTGCGCCACTCATCTGGCTTTACTGGCCGAGGGAGCTGACATTGGTCCGCAGACAATTTTTCCGGGTCATGTGGCCAGCAAGACTAAGCATGACATTGGTCCGCAGACAATTTTTCCGGGTCATGTGGCCAGCAAGACTAAGCCGCTTCTGCCGAAACCAGAGCAGCACACAGAAATGCCGTTTACCGTCCTGCCGGAGCGGTACCTATTTATCTACTTGTACTTTGACGTGGTTTGGAACTGCTAGGTTGGCAGGAGCAGGGACCGAGCAATGGGAGCTCACCCTGTCAAAGACGCAAGTCCAGTTCTGTATCTGCATGACATCATCCACACCCAAATGCTCTCTCGTTCTGTTTCCCCCACTTAATCCGGATACACCATCTCCATTGAAAACTCTGCTCAGCGACACCCATCCAATAGAAAAGTGCTGACCGTCTTCATGCAGATACACTTCCGTGCAGGGGTTTGGCCGACAAGTTCTTCCCGAGTGGGGGGATGTTTTCAGGGGCTCTTTGCTTTTCCCTGCCTCCCCTTTCATCCTCACCTGAGGAGATCTTGGCCATTCTCTTGACAGGGACCTCCGTTCTCAGGCCAGATTTCTGTTTTCCTTCATTCCTCCTTCTCCCGGTCTGGTTCCCTGAGAAAATAAGAGAGAGGAGGTTTCATGCAAGTCAAGGTGTGCAATGGATCTTCAGGGCATTTGGGAGGAAGAAAAGGTTCAGGAACAAGCGACGCAGCAGCCCCCCAAGCGTAAAAACACATTTGGACATATCGCTCATGAGATTCGGCCCCCCCCCCCGGATATAAATGCAGAACATCCCGTGCTCCTATTAATATACAAAGTGGGGTATTTCATATGATAAGAACAGAGGAAGCTGCCTTATACGGAGCCAGACCAATTTTGGGAAAGTGCTACATGGGCTAGTCCACCGATTGGCTACCAATGAGAACATAGCAAAAGACAAAATGGCTGCCATATGGTTTGGTATGAAATAAATTTGCCTGGCTGTGGGCGTGAAGGCCGCACCCTGCAAGACCCTTTCCACGTGGCCTAGGCCCCGACTCGCTAGCCCCACAAAAGAGGCTCCTCATGAGGCCAGAGGAACATGGCCTGGCTGTGGGGCATGATCCGAAACCTCCAGTCCCAGTCCACTGCTCTAACCACTAAACCACACTGCCCCCCATTGCAGCCCATAACAGCCTGGAGGGCCACAGATGTCCCATATTCTCTGGCTCTGAGATTGCCCAAAGTTTCCTTTCTATCCCTTGTTGTGCAAAAAGAAAAATGCCCATGACATAATGTGACATTTTTGGTTCTTTGGAGAGAGTTCTGCTTCTCTCTCTCTCTCTCTCTCTCTCTCTCTCTCTCTCTCTCTCTCTCTCTGTCTCTCTTCATTTAAAGGAGCCTCATTCCTTTTCCCACCCAACTTCCTCCTGCACCCAGCTTCAAAATTTCCATGAAGAACTAACTAACTAACCAACCAACCATAATTTAAGGAGATTAAGGAGATTATTTATTTTTATATAATGAAAATAGATGGGAGGATAAGTGAATTGCGCAAGGCAAGAATATATAGGATGGCAAAAATTAAAAGAAACAAAGAATATGATTTGGGTTCTTAAAATAACAACAACACATGCCTCCTCAGTGGATTTCAGAACAAATGTGTCTCTCTTTTTTTAAATTACCCAAACACTGTAATGCAAGGAGCTCTGGTGACAATGCAGTGAGATTCTACTCAGAGTAAGCCTATTGGAATGAATGGGTTTGAATTAGTTGTGTCCTTTAGTTTTTGCTTTTTACCTGGATAATGCCTAATTAGGGGTAGGGATTGGTTTGCTTTCTTTCTGTTCTTGTTTTTATTAAGTATTTTGTTCTGCTGTTGTTGTTGAAATTCCACAAATTGCACATCAGGATTCGTTACGTAGTAAGCCCCCCCCCCCCTTCTATTATCTGCTTCCCATCCCATTTCCTAGGATGTTTTTATTCTTTTCCACCCTTAGCTGCAACTTATCTTCCCTTTTTTATATCAGAACTCTAATGCTCTATTAGAATTAAAAGAGGGGGAAACCCAGCCGGATGGGCTGGGTCTAACTAAATCATTATGGTTGTCTTATTTATTTGTGTTTTTGTCTTGTATAAAAAATAAAACTCCCCAAAACCAAAGTTGAAGCAAGAAGGAATCTTCAAATATTAAATAAATGCAAGGAGTGAATTGCCAGGACTTGGAAGCCCCCTGGTGATGAAATCACTCTTTCCACCCACCCAGCCCCCCTTTCAAAAATGTGCATGGAATGAATGAGCTGGCATTCAAATCTATTCTTTAAAAAAGCATATTTCCTATTATTATTGGGTCCATTCTGACAAATATTGGGTCCATTCTCTCACTTCTGACCCTTCTTGATTCCCTCATTTCTGGGGGTTGGACTAGATGACCCATGGGGTCCCTTCCAACTCTTCCGTTCTACAATTCTTTCGCCTACAATTCTGACACCCGCTTCAGCTTGTACCAATCATACCAGCAGATAAACCACATTTTCTCCAGTTGATGGTCTTTTTTTAGGGGGTAGAAAGGAGTGTGGCTTTGTTTTGGAGGTTTTTGTTAGGAAATCCTGACATCCAGTGGATGGGGAACGCATGACAGCTGACGTTACACGCCCAACATCCACTTAAAAGCCATATGGTACCTTGAAACGCTTCCCCCAAAAGGATTCTGGGAGCTGTAGTGCTGAGAGCCGTTAGGAGACCCCCTATGCCCCTCCCAGAACTCCCATTCCCAGAGTTCCCTGGGAAGTTGTGGGTATCTCTTTCGAGAGGCAATGGAGTGTGCCTCTAGGGGGTGAAATCAAAGGTTTTCAGCAGGCGCTAGAAGGAAAAACGTAGGAGACGCCTGCGAGAAGCCAAGTTACAGGGAACCAGGCAGAGGCCTTCTGGGTGGTGGCGCCTTCTTCATGGTGATCCACTACTGCTTTAAGGGAGGTCTTCGAATAAGTAGATTTGTTGCTGATCCAAAACACCCACCCACCCCACTCACACATGAAAACAAGGACCACCACAGCCAACTACAAATGAATAACCACACCCTAGGCCAAACCCAACCTCTCTCACCACCAAAGGAACACAAGCGAACAGCAAAGAACCTGCATAAACAACGCTGACACCAAACCCTACATATAGGAAGTAAAATAGAAAAATCGCCACCCAACCCCACCCCACCCATCTTTCCCCCCTCCACCTCTTTCCCCCTTTCTTCCTAATGTCTCAACAAATGAAAATTATTTGTAAATGTGTTACATGGGGGGGAGACATGAGAGAGAGACATTGCACACTTTTGTAAATCAACAAAATCTTTAATAAATAAATAAATACTAGTCATTAAAAAAAAGGCCTGGAGGCTTTTTTATTAGGGATAATAGGGGAGGAAGTAAAAAAGGAAGATCATAAATTATATTATTCCAATATGCTCCAGTAGCAGCTAGGATCCTTGTAGCTCAAAAGTGGAAGTCACAGGAGACCCCAAAGATTATGGAATGGCAGGCTAAATTTTTTGAATACACAGAATTAGCTAAAATGACATATAAAATCCGGCACCAAAAAGGGACAAAGTTTGAAGAAGAATGTCACTGAGCAGAGTTTTCAATGGAGTTTTCAATGGAGATGGTGTATCCGGATTAAGTGGGGGAAACAGAACGGGAGAGCATTTGGGTGTGGATGATGTCATGCAGATCCAGAACTGGACTTGCGTCTTTGACGGGGTGAGCTCCCATTGTTCGGTCCCTGCTCCTGCCAACCTAGCAGTTCCAAACCACGTCAAAGTACAAGTAGATAAATAGGTACCACTCCGGCAGGACGGTAAACGGCATTTCTGTGTGCTGCTCTGGTTTCGGCAGAAGCGGCTTAGTCTTGCTGGCCACATGACCCGGAAAAATTGTCTGCGGACCAATGTCAGCTCCCTCGGCCAGTAAAGCCAATGAGTGGTGCAACCCCAGAGCCGTGACTGGACTTAACTGTCAGGGGTCCTTTAGCTTTACCTTTTTAAAAGCACTGCACACTGCCATGCGATGTGAAAGTGCTTCATCTTATCAATGGTCACAACTCCTGAAATGAATGGATGGCTCCAATGCTCCATTTGCTGCCTTCCTTCAAACATTAACATTTGTGTATGTTCTAAGATGTTTCAAATAGTCAAAAAGATGACAGCTTTTAATTCCTCTGAATTTGATATCTCCTTTAGATTTTTAAAGGCTGGCTCCCAAAGTTATTTCAGGTCAAATAGATGGATTTAGGCCCATTGCTTGGCCAAATGTTAATCACACACACACACACTTCAGTGGAAACTGCATGCAGCTGAGCAGCTCACATTCGGAGCATCAACACAGAAAGGAACAGGAAGAAAGCAACACAAATATTTTGACGCAAGTGTCTTAGGAAAGCCATTTTAAATCATGGGCACCTAGGTTCTGAAAATGGTATTGCCAAAGGTATTGGTGTGAGGGATGGGGTCCCATCGCACAAATTCCATGTAATCCCAGTGCAAAGGAAAAGAGCTAAGATCTTCTCCCTTACTATAATTTCCAAACAAGATGGGATGGGGAAGAAGAATGAGAGGTTTGTAAGGAGTCTTCAATAATTTTGCCAAGGCAATTCTTATTGTTCAGGGCCTCATGCTATTAGCCTTTCTTGTACGTGGAGATCCTTTATGAAATGCATTCAGGACCATCAAACAAATCTGTACTGAGATACACATACTGTATCACGATTTTTACTGCTGGAACTGCTCTGAATCTGACTTCAGGAAGAACGCGTTTTAACTGCACAGTGTCCTGGAATAGACACTCTGCATTGGGAAAGAAGGGAACTGAGTTCCCTCCCATTTTCCACTTCCTGATGTTCCAAATGACCAGTACCTTGGAGTTATGATTTGTGTTGTTGTCAGGATTCTAACTGGACTGTAACTGACCTAAGAATTCTGCAGAGCAGTTGCTGCTGTGGCTGGCCGGCTGCTCAGGCGAACGTCAGCTCAGTGGCCAACAGCTCAGTCTTCTTGAGGCTCAGGAACACCTAGCAAATACCTGCTCTGTTCCTGGCATGCTAGACTGTAGCTGAGGAAGGCATTTCACGTAAGTTTATGGATTAAACATTCCGCACTATGCCATAGCTGTGTTTATGCTTGCAGTAGCAGATAGCAGAACAGCGAATCATGAGCAGCTCCCATCCACAACAGGTTGCTGAGGTTCTGGCCATTTTCTCAGGAACAGTGCAAGAGTAGATTAAATAGTAGCAGTTTGCTGGAAGAAAGTATGTGTGGATCAGGTGTCTCTACCTAACCAGGGGGTGGGAGAGAGCAGGGGAACTCTCTCTTTTGCTGCTTCTTTCTGTGCATGGAAGGAAGAATGCAGGAGGGAGGATGTCCTTCAATGACTAGACATGCTTGTTATTCCCTCTCTCACTGCATCTTGTCTTCTCTTTTGTTTCCAGGATGTCTGCCAAGGTCTCCCCTGCTCCCCTCCTCTCCAAACCCCCCATGCGGGCTAAAGAAGGCTCCCTGGTGGTCAGGTGGCTAAGTTTAGTTTCCGGTCTCCAGTTGTGTGCATTCCTGATGGATATTTTGGGCTGGATTATGTGCATTGCCTCAACAGCCGTTGTCAACTGGCGAGTGTGGCGTGTGGAAAACATCAAGGGGATTGGCTCTGAAAACATCTGGATTGGCATCTGGCAGGTCTGCTTTTGGAAAGACCCTTCTAACGACGGAAACTCTTTTTGGCATTGCGAAGATCTCAATGAGCAACATCCAAGCCTCCCGAGGGAAATTTTTATTGCACAGGATTTAATGGCATTAGCTACCATTATGAATTCAACAGCCCTAGGATTAATTTCATTTGCCTTGTATAATGTGTTCAAGCCCAGAAAACATAAGAATTTTGTGTTAACCTTTTTTAGGCTTGCAGCTCTCCTGAACTTAGTTGCAGGGATACTCGTCCTGATTTCCGTGATATGGAACATGTCTGCCGTCTTACATAATGGGAAAATTGTCTTCCCAGAAGCTTTTGAATTGCCTCAAATTCCTAGCGAGCAGCATATTGGACCTTCTATTTATCTAGGCTATATCGCTGCAGGTTTCCAGCTGCTGAGTGCAGCATTGGTTGGGATTGAGAAATTTTGCGTCAAGACCACCGCAACAGATAAATGTCAAATAGCAACCGTTAGGCTGATTACCCCAAGAAGCGTGGCAAAAAGCGAGAGTCTAACTACTTGTGGAAAGTGTGGTTCTCTGCTGGATCTCGTAATTGAAGAGAAATCCACAGTTGAGTTGGAGGAAAGCCATGCGGAAGATTTTGTCATTCCAGAGGAATCCTGTGAAGAGGAGATGGAGGAAAGCCATACACCCCAAAGCTCACCTGAAGGACATCAAAGCCCACCTGATGTCCCCAAACATACAATTATATATGTGATTCCCTACAACAGGGAGTGGTAAACTATCAGATGCAGATCCACACAGATCGCTCCATACACGGATGGATCTGCGTGGATCAGGATCTGATAGTTTTGTTTGGGACTTCAGGTGGGCTTTGATATCCTTCAGGTGAGGAGGCCTCTTTTTTATGACTAGTATTTATTTATTAAAGATTTTGTTGATTTACAAAAGTGTGCAATGTCTCTCTCTCTCATGTATTTCCCCCCATGTAACATTTTTACAAATCATTTTCATTTGTTGAGACATTAGGAAGAAAAGGGGAAAGAGGTGGGGGGGGGAAATGGGTGGGGTGGGGTGGCGATTTTTCTATTTTACTTACCATATGTAGGGTTTGGTGTCAGTGTTGTTTGTTCAGGTTCACCTGAAGCGGTTGTCAGAATTGTAGGCGAGGGAATTGTAGAACGGAAGAGTTGGAAGGGACCCCATGGGTCATCTAGTCCAACCCCCAGAAATGAGGGAATCAAGAGGGGGCAGAAGTGAGAGAATGGACCCAATATTTGTCAGAATGGAACCAATAATTATAGAAAATATGCTTGTAAAAGAATAGATTTGAATGCCAGTTCATTCATTCCATGCACATTTTTGAAAGGGGGGTGGGTGGGTGGAAAGAGTGAATTCATCCCCGGGGGGCTTCCAAGTCCTGGCAATTCACTGTTTGCATTTATTTAATATTTGAAGATGACTTCTTGCTTCAACTCTGTTTTTTTGTGTGTGTTTTAATATTTTATACAAGATATTAACACACAAAAAAAAATAAAACAACAATAATAATAATTTAGTTAGACCCTGCCCATCCGGCTGGGTTTCCCCCTCTTTTAATTCTAATAGCGCATTAGAGTTCTGATATAAAAGAGGGAAGATAAGTTGCAGCTAAGGGTGGAAAAGAAAAAAAACATCTTAGGAAATGGGATGGGAAGCAGATAATAGAAAGGGGGGGGGGGCTTACTATGTAACGAATCCTGATGTGCAATTTGTGGAATTTCAACAACAACAACAACACAACAAAATATTTAATAAAAACCAGAACAGAAAGAAACCAAACCAATCCCCACCCCTAATTAGGTATTATCCAGATGAAAAGCAAAAACTAAAGGACATAACTAATTCAATCCCATTCATTCCAATAGGCTTACTCTGAGTAGAATCTCACTGCATTGTCACTGCAACTCCTTGCATTAGAGTATTTGGGCAATTTTTAAAAAAGCCATGCAGAAGATTTTGGCATGCCAGAGGAATCCTGCGAAGTGGAGATGGAGGAAAGCCCCAAACATACCATCATACATGTTACTCCCTGCAACAGGGAGTAGCAAACTGCTAAATATTGGAATATATTGCTATATGGCAATATCTGAAATAAGGATGGAGCTATGTAGAGGCATTGGCTGGCTTCACAGTTTTCCCCACGTTGTGATTTTTGTACAGCACACACTCACACACTTCACTAGTTGCGGGACAGAATCTTTAAACTATTTTCTGCCCCCTGTGCGTGTCAATACTGTACATAGATTTGAGTCACCTGAACCTGCAGATGCAATCTCTGGAACGTGACTGTATAATTGGATGCTGGGAGTGTGTTTGGGAGGAGCTGCAGGAGCCCCCTGTTCTGCCGTCCTCTCCCCCTCGGTCCAGCAACTACTCACCAGCTCCTTCTCTGTCGTCAGTGCCTCTGGCATGCGCCTCAAGGTCACAAAGACCAACATCTTGCACTTAGCATTGCACAGAAGAGCACAGGAGCCCTTCTCGGCTTGGGTGAGGAGCTAGGGTTACCCAGCTGGCGTGCAGCCCATTGATGTTTTTCCTCTTTGTGTTTGTTGGCCTTGTGCTGGTGCCAGGCTATTTTGTGCCCTGGGCATGGCTAGCTACTTGCACTCCTCTCCCCAAAACTGCTAAGTTCAACTTTCCAAAACAGGTGCCTTGCGGGGGGGGGGGGGGGAATGAAAAACACAAAATGTGAAACTGCTATCTTTATATTAAATTATTACCGGCCTCCTCTCTGCAATTTGTTCTTATTACAGTTATGTTAAAAACAACAATAGCTTCTCTCACAGATATTTGTCAAATCAGTAGTTTGTGCTTTGAACCTTAAAAGTTCTAAGGTGTTGTTTAATACCGTAAATGTCTGAATTTGAAAACAAAACAAAGTTTGTCTAAGATTTTTGAACAATTAAGATGAACCTACTATATATATATATGAAGTGAAACAAACATAGAAAGATTTCTTCCAAATAATCTGAAAAGGAGTCTGAGAATTCATTGACACAACTCTTGAGAACCTGCAGTTGTAGAATGAAAAGAACAGCCAATAAGGAACAGCATCTGTAGCTACACCTTCACAAGAGTTTGAGAATTTTCTGTTTTTATTTTAGAGCTTACAGTCTGTAGACTACAGTTCTTCAGTGTAGCTCCTGGTTTTGAGAGCTCTGTAATTGCTTTATTGAAGAGCCCATTTTTTCAAAACATCAACTTTTGTCAAAAGATTGACCAGGTAGAAGATGTAACATTTTTAAAGGTATACCGCTATTTTAAATGTGTCGTTTACCTTTTTATTTTAATTCACAACTGAATGCTTATTTGCTTTGAGGACAGATTAACCACAATATAGAATTCTGGAAATGGGAATCTTAGTACAGTATTTGGGGGGGCTTGTATGAGTATAACATCCTGATCATGTTGAGGCATCTGATCAAGGACTGTATTTTAAAATGAGTTTAAAGATATATTTGCAAATGTTTGTATGTTTCATGCCAGGCAGAAACCAGCTGGCTAAGTACTCTGGCAGTTGTATTTCTTCCTGCTCTCCTGAACAAGCCCCCCCCCCCCCCGATTTATAGCAGTAGCAGGAGACAAGTTTCTCAAAGTTGTAAAAGGGAATTACAGGCTGGGAGCAAAGGTTATACTGACCCTACACATTACACAATACAATCAAGCTGCAAAAACACTAATTAAGAGTTGGTAAATAGTAAGATTTATTGTTTAACAGAAAATAATACCATGTGCCTCCCATCAGATTCTAGCCATATTTTCCCAAGGTTTAAGGTATCCTGAGAAAGTTAAAGGGCAATAAATTTTGGGAAGGGCTAATGGGAAAAGCAGCTGCCTGGGAAAGGGCGGTGTAAACTGAAGAGGCTTCTTTTTACTGAGTTCCTTTTACTTTGCAAAGGCCTTTTCTTCTAAAAAGCTATCTATGTTATATATGAGATTTATTGGCTTAATGTAATTATGCAAAGGATTTAGAAAGTAAGAAATGTTAGATTCTTATTTCATTGATGGTGTGTGAGAATGTGAACCCAAGATCTCTGTTTAGATAGAATTTAATACCATGAGCCATTTGTTTTAGTCATTTCTTTTGGAATGCAGGGGCAACAGGGGTAAAAGGTGATCTGGTAATTAAGGTGCCTTGTCGAGGCAAATGTAAGATATATGGCTACTTGTCTGCCATTTATGGATAGAAGGAAATATAGCTCTTTGTGTCCCATAAATGGTAATAGGAAATGGGTGTATCTTTTATGATTGATTCTAGCAAACAGCCAATAGGAATTTCAACCAGGCTGATTGGACAGAGGCAGCCAAAGGAGGAGCAAGGGGGCTGGGCTGAGGAAATATAAGTGCTGGCCATCAGGGCTGGAGTGGGCAGAGCTTTGGTAACCATATACCACTGTGCCTATCATTTATTTGTCTGACAAATAAATTATTATTTTAATTTCTCTATTTCTGCGTTGAATATTTCATTCCAGCTAAGCGTTAACCACAAGCAGGCTGCTACACTAGCATTGCACAGCAACACCTTCAGGTCATGTGAGTTTCCCTTGTTGAGCGCAAATATAACATTGAATCACAATGGTACAAAATAACTCAGCAAGCTGACATTTATCAAGAGTTAAACAAAGATTAGTGTACTAAATATTATTTCCAATTCTAAGTAGTTTGCTATTGGAGAAATACCATATATGATTATAAAAATCTAAAGCAAGAATTATTTGAAAATATGATTTCATTTCTAGATCAGACAGACAAGATTTCTTCTACTGTATATTTCTTTCTTTATCATATACAGACAAAGCTTCTATTTTTAAACAGGAAATATTTTTGTAACTAAGGTCTATTATACAAATCCATACAGATGTTCATTTTCTTACAGTTCTGTTAAGTTGTATACAAATTATAAAGATGAGTCAATTATTTACTAAATTGGTGAGTTTTGCCATTACTGCATATTCTGATAGTTTCTCTTTCCATGCATCTATTTCAGGACATATGTCAGATTTCCATATGTCAGCCAACACCACTCTAACTGCTATGGTCATATAACTAAATAGTTCAACTGACGATTTCACAATACAGTAGCTGAAGGAGTCATTCCCAACAGCATAGTTTTGGGGTCCAATGTAAATTTAGGGTTGTTTTTTTTTACATTTTCTCATTTCGAAATGAACTTTCCTCCAAAACATTTTGGTCTTTTCACAAGTGCACCATAAATGGAAGAAGATTCCTTAAGGTCTATCACATTTCCAGCAATGTCCATTCATTGCATTATTCATCTTCTGTATATTTTTCAAAGTTATATACCATTGAAAGAACATTTTTGTACAGTCATACCTCATGTTACGGCCGCTTCAGGTTACGTGTTTTTGGGTTGCGGACCGCGGGAAACCTGGAAGTACCGGAACGGGTTACTTCCGGGTTTCGCCACTCGCACATGCGCAGAAGCGCCAAATTGTGCCAGCGCCTGTGCAGGCGTGGCGCTTCAGGATGCGAACGCTGTGGGTTGCGGACGTGCCTCAGTCACAGGTTATGTCTGCAACCCGAGGTTCCACTGTACCAATTTTGTTTGGTACCAATGTTATTCCTCTATTCATAATTGTTCTCGTTGTTCCACTGTAAACTGCTCTTAAAATTTTTGGATCCATTTTGTCATATAAGGTTTTGCTTGTTCGGGCTCGGTGTCATATTTGAGTAATAGTTTATAAATTTTACCCAAAAGGTAGAACTCTGTTATGATGGACTCAAATTCTGTCTTTTCACTGATTTAAATGTTTGCCATACAGTCTTTCTTGAATCTGCATATTAGTTGACAGTATGTAAGCAGTTTCATATTCTTTCTCCTCTTTAATACTTTGGCATGTATTTGATCTGTTCTTGAAGATGAACCATATCCTGGTACAATATATAGTCATATATTCTCCTATCGGCTCTAATAATAATGTTTTAGTGGTGACATTAACAGTGCAGGTAAGGGCATATTTGTGATTTTTGTAGTGCAACTCATTTTTGTGGTGCAGGCTGTGCCCCTGGCTATGATGTGTGATTTGATGAGGAGTTTGGGGAGCTCCAATGTGAAAAGAGTGAGAATCCATGAGGATCTGTGCTTCAAAACCACGTTTTTGAGCTATGGAGTGGCCAAGAAGCCATGGATCCAAGTTTTTTTGTGGTGCAGGTTGTGACCCTGGGCATAATGTGTGATTTGATAGTGAGTTTGGATTGGCACAATGGAAAAAGCGTGAGGATCCATGCTTCGAAACCACGTTTTTGGGCCACGGTATGGCCTGGAAGCCGTGGATCCGAGTTTTTTTTTTGGTGCAAGCTATGCCCCTGCGCATGATGTGTGATTTGATGGTGATTTAGGGGTGGCCCAGAGCAAAAAGCGTGAGGATCCATAAGGGTCCGTGCTTCAAAACCTCGTTTTTGGGCTACGGTGTCACCAGGAAGCCATGGATCTGGGATTTTTGTGTTGCATGCTGTGCCCATGGCCATGATGTTTGATCTGATGGTGACTTTGGCCTGATCTAATGCAAAAATCATGAGGATTCATCAGGATGCGTGTTTTTTAACCATGTTTTTGCTCCATTTCGGCAGCACGAAACAGTGGATGCGTGATTTCTTTGGTTCTGCTTACAGACTAAAAAGTCGTATACAGTATCATGGTGTTTTTATTTTGTTTCACTATAAAAATCATATGAATTCATGAGGATCCATGCCTCGGATCCATGTTTTTGTGGTGCTGCATCCACGTTTTTGATAGTCCAGTCTGTAGGCGTGCCTTCCAGGTGTGATTTGACACTGCATTTGTTGGAGTTATTTTTTAAAAAGTGGAGGATCCATGAGGATCCGTGTAGATCCACCTTTAACCCAGACCCAAGTGCACAATTATCAAGAACTGAATCCTACACAGGAGTAGACCCACCAGTTAGGCTTTAGTGGGTCTGCTCTGGAGGAGGCTCTGAAAAACGGGACGAGAGCGTGCATTAAGACCGGCCAAGATCATGCGAACAGAGTCAATATTTTAATTAATATTGGTTTATTAATTGGTTTATTAATTACAAGCAAACAGCAAAGAACCTGCAGAAACAATGCTAACACCAAACCCTACGTATAGTCAGTAAAATAGAAAAATCGCCACCCGACCCCACCCCCACCCATCGTTCCCTCCCTCCACCTATTTCCCCTTTTCTTCCTAATGTCTCAACAAATGAAAATGATTTATAAAAATTTTACATGGGGAAAAAAACATGAATGAGAGACATTGCACACTTTTGTAAATCAACAAAATCTTTAATAAATATATAAATAACTACTAGTCATAAAAAAGGGCCTCCTCACCTGAAGGACATCAAAGCCCACCTGAAGTCCCAAAACAAAACTTATCATATCCTGATCCACGCAGATCCACCCGTGTATGGAGCGATCTGCGTTGATCTGGATCTGATAGTTTACGACTCCCTGTTGTAGGGTATAACATGTATAATAGTATGTTTTGGGACTTCAGGTGGACTTTGATGTCCTTCAGGTGAGCTTTGGGGCGTACGGCTTTCCTCCATCTCTACTGCGCAGGATTCCTCGGGAATGACAAGATCACTTGCACCCCTTTCCTCCATCTCAACTGTGGAGGATTTCTCTTGAATTACCAGATCTAGCAAAGAACCACACTTCGAACAAGTAGTTAGACTCTCGCTATTCACTGCACTTCCTGGGGTAATCACCACTACAGTTTCCATTAGAGATGTATCTGTTGTGGTGGTCCTGATGCAACATCTCTCAATCCCAACCAATGCTGCACTCAGCAGCTGGAAACCTGCAGCGATAAAGCCTAGATATATAGAAGGTCCAATATGCTGCTCGCTGGGAATCTGAGGCAATTCAAAAGTTTCAGGGAAGTCAATTTCCCCATTTTGTAAGACAGCGGACATGTTCCATACCACAGAAATCAGGACGAGTATCCCTGCAACTAAGTCCAGCAGAGCTCCAAGCCTAAAAAAGCGAAAGAGAAAATCCTTATGTTTTCCGGGCTTCACCACATTGTACAAGGCAAATGAAATTAATCCCAGGGCCACTGAATTCATAATGGCAGCTAATGCCATTAAATCCTGTGCGATAAAAATTTCCCTCGGGAGGGTTCGATGCTGCTCATTGAGATCTTCGCAATGCCAAAAAGAGTTTCCGTCGTTAGAAGGGCCTTTCCAAAAGCAGACCTGCCAGATGCCAATCCAGATGTTTTCAGAGCCAATCCCCTCGATGTTTTGCACACGCCACACTCGCCAGTTGACACTGAGTGTCGACACAATGCACATCGGCAAGGCCAAAATATCCACCAGGAATGCAGATATCTTTAGGCTGGAAACTAAACTCAGCCACCTGCTCACGAGGGAGCCTTCTTTCACCTGCATGGGGGGTTTGGAGAGGAGGGGACCAGGGGAGACATTGTCAGACATCCTGGAAACAAAAGAGAAGACAAGATGCAGTGAGAGAGGGAATAACAAGCATGTCTAGTCATTGAAGGACATCCTCCCTCCTGCATTCTTCCTTCCATGCACAGAAAGAAGCAGCAAAAGAAAAAGTTCCTGCTCTCTCCCACCCCCTGGTTAGGTAGAGACACCTGATCCAGAGAAGCCAACACTCAGACTTTCTTCCAGCACACTGCTACTGATTTAATCTACTGTTGCATTGTTCCTGTGAAAATGGCCAGAACCTCAGGAACCTGTTGTGGATGGGAAGCTGCTCATGATTTTGCTGTTTTGTGGGTTAAATCACAGAGCCTAGGACTTCGGTCCCTGCTCCTGCCAACCTAGCAGTTCGAAACCATGTCAAAGTACAAGTAGATGAATAGGTACCGCTCCATCGGGAAGGCAAACAGCGTTTCTGTGCGCTGCTCTGGTTCTCCAGAAGCGGCTTAATAATGACCCGGAAGCTGTATGCCGGCTCCCTTGGCCAATAACGCAAGATGAGCGCCGCAACCCCCGAGTCGGTCACGACTGGACCTAATGGTCAGGGGTCCCTTTACCTTTACTGCAGCTATCCTTTCCCACTGAGCATAAACACACCTAACGGCATAGTGCAGAATGTTTAATCCATAAACTTACGTGAAATGCCTTCCTCAGCTAGAGTCTAGCGTGCAAGGAAAGGAGAAGATATTTGCTAGGTGCTCCTGAGCCTCAAGAAGACTGAGCTGTTGGCCACTGAGCTGACGTTCGCCTGAGCAGCCAGCCAGCCACAGCAGCAACTGCTCTGCAGAATTCTTAGGTCAGTTACAGTCCAGTTAGAATCCTGACAACAACACAAATCATAACTCCAGGGTACTGGTCATTTGGAACATCAGGAAAGTGGAAAATGGGAGGGAACTCAGTTCCCTTCTTTCCCAATGCAGAGTGTCTATTCCAGGACACTGTGCAGTTAAAACACGTTCTTCCTGAAGTCGGATTCAGAGCAGTTCCAGCAGTAAAAATGGTGATACAGTGTGTGTATCTCAGTACAGCTTTGTTTGATGGTCCTGAATGCATTTCATAAAGGGTCTCCATGTACAAGAAAGGCTAATAGCATGAGGCCCTGAACAATGAGAATTGCCTTGGCAAAATTATTGAAGACTCCTTACAAACCTCTCATTCTTCTTCCCCATCACATTTCTTTGCACATAATAGTAAGGGAGAATTTCTTAGCTGCTTTCCTTTGCACTGGGATTACATGAAATTTGTGCCATGGGACCCCATCACTCACACCAATACGGGCAACACCATTTTCAGAACCTAGGTGCCCATGATTTAAAATTGCTTTCCTAAGACACTTCCGTCAAAATATTTGTGTTACTTTCTTCCTGTTCCTTTCTTTGTTGATGCTCCAAATGTGAGCTGCTCAGCTGCATGCAGTTTCCACTGAAGTGTGTGTGTGTGATTAACATTTGGCCAAGCAATGGGCCTAAATCCATCTATTTGACCGGAAATAACTTTGGGAGCCAGTCTTTAAAAATCTAAAGGAGATATCAAATTCAGAGGAATTAAAAGCTGTCATCTTTTTGACTATTTGAAACATCTTAGAACATACACAAATGTTAATGTTTGAAGGAAGGCAGCAAATGGAGCATTGGAGCCATCCATTCATTTCAGGAGTTGTGACCATTGATAAGATGAAGCACTTTCACATTGCATGGCAGTGTGCAGTGCTTTTAAAAAGGTAAAGCTAAAGGACCCCTGACAGTTAAGTCCAGTCACGGCTCTGGGGTTGCGCCACTCATCTGGCTTTACTGGCCGAGGGAGCTGACATTGGTCCGCAGACAATTTTTCCGGGTCATGTGGCCAGCAAGACTAAGCCGCTTCTGCCGAAACCAGAGCAGCACACAGAAATGCCGTTTACCGTCCTGCCGGAGTGGTACCTATTTATCTACTTGCACTTTGACGTGGTTTGGAACTGCTAGGTTGGCAGGAGCAGGGACCGAGCAATGGGAGCTCACCCCGTCAAAGACGCAAGTCCAGTTCTGGATCTGCATGACATCATCCACACCCAAATGCTCTCCCGTTCTGTTTCCCCCATTTAATCCGGATACACCATCTCCATTGAAAACTCTTTGCTTTTCCCTGCCTCCCCTTTCATCCTCACCTGAGGAGATCTTGGCCATTCTCTTGACAGGGACCTCCGTTCTCAGGCCAGATTTCTGTTTTCCTTCATTCCTCCTTCTCCCGGTCTGGTTCCCTGAGAAAATAAGAGAGAGGAGGTTTCATGCAAGTCAAGGTGTGCAATGGATCTTCAGGGCATTTGGGAGGAAGAAAAGGTTCAGGAACAAGCGACGCAGCAGCCCCCCAAGCGTAAAAACACATTTGGACATATCGCTCATGAGATTGCCCCCCCCCCCCCCGCGGATATAAATGCAGAACATCCTGTGCTCCTATTAATATACAAAGTGGGGTATTTCATATGCTAAGAACAGAGGCAGCTGCCTTATACGGAGCCAGACCAATTTTGGGAAAGTGCTACATGGGCCAGTCCACCGATTGGCTACCAATGAGAACATAGCAAAAGACAAAATGGCTGCCATATGGTGTGGTATGAAATAAATTTGCCTGGCTGTGGGGCGTGAAGGCCGCACCCTGCAAGACCCTTTCCACGTGGCCTAGGCCCCGACTCGCTAGCCCCACAAAAGAGGCTCCTCATGAGGCCAGAGGAACATGGCCTGGCTGTGGGGCATGATTCGAAACCTCCAGTCCCAGTCCAGTGCTCTAACCACTAAACCACACTTTCCCCCATTGCAGTCTATAACAGCCTGGAGGGCCACAGATGCCCCATATTCTCTGGCTCTGAGATTGCCCAGTTTCCTTTCTATTCCTTGCTGTGCAAAAAGAAAAATACCCATGACAAAATGTGACATTTTTGGTTCTTTGGAGAGAGTTCTGCTTCTCTCTCTCTCTCTCTCTCTCTCTCTCTCTCTTCATTTAAAGGAGCCTCATTCCTTTTCCCACCCAACTTCCTCCTGCACACAGCTTCAAAATTTCCATAAAGAACTAACTAACTAACCAACCATAATTTAAGGAGATTAAGGAGATTATTTATTTTTATATAATGAAAATAGATGGGAGGATAAGTGAATTGCGCAAGGCAAGAATATATAGGATGGCAAAAATCAAAAGAAACAAAGAATATGATTTGGGTTCTTAAAATAACAACAACACATGCCTCCTCAGTGGATTTCAGAACAAATGTGTCTCTCTTTTTTTAAATTAGCCAAACACTGTAATGCAAGGAGTTCTGGTGACAATGCAGTGAGATTCTACTCAGAGTAAGCCTATTGGAATGAATGGGATTGAATTAGTTGTGTTCTTTAGTTTTTGCTTTTTACCTGGATAATGCCTAATTAGGGGTAGGGATTGGTTTGCTTTCTTTCTGTTCTGGTTTTTATTAAGTATTTTGTTCTGCTGTTGTTGTTGAAATTCCACAAATTGCACATCAGGATTCGTTACGTAGTAAGCCCCCCCCCCTTTCTATTATCTGCTTCCCATCCCATTTCCTAGGATGTTTTTTTTCTTTTCCACCCTTAGCTTCAACATATCTTCCCTCTTTTATATCAGAACTCTAATGCTCTATTAGAATTAAAAGAGGGGGAAACCCAGCTGGATGGGCAAGTGTCTAACTAAATCATTATGGTTGTCTTATTTATTTGTGTTTTTATCTTGTATAAAAAATAAAACTCCCCAAAACCAAAGTTGAAGCAAGAAGGAATCTTCAAATATTAAATAAATGCAAGGAGTGAATTGCCAGGACTTGGAAGCCCCCCGGGGATGAATTCACTCTTTCCACCCTCCCCACCCCCCTTTCAAAAATGTGCATGGAATGAATGAGCTGGCATTCAAATCTCTTCTTTTAAAAAGCATATTTCCTATTATTATTGGGTCCATTCTGAGAAATATTGGGTCCATTCTGACCCTTCTTGATTCCCTCATTCCTGGGGGTTGGACTAGATGACCCATGGGGTCCCTTCCAACTCTTCCGTTCTACAATTCTTTCGCCTACAATTCTGACACCCGCTTCAGCTTGTACCAATCATACCAGCAGATAAACCACATTTTCTCCAGTTGATGGTCTTTTTTTAGGGGGTAGAAAGGAGTGTGGCTTTGTTTTGGAGGTTTTTGTTAGGAAATCCTGACATCCAGTGGATGGGACATGCATGACAGCTGACGTTACCCGCCCAACATCCACTTAAAAGCCATATGGTACCTTGAAACGCTTCCCCCCAAAGGATTCTGGGAGCTGTAGTGCTGAGAGCCGTTAGGAGACCCCCTATGCCCCTCCCAGAACTCCCATTCCCAGAGTTCCCTGGGAAGTTGTGGGCATCTCTTTCGAGAGGCAATGGAGTGCGCCTCTGGAGGGTGAAATCAAAGGTTTTCAGCAGGCGCTAGAAGGAAAAACGTAGGAGATGCCTGCGAGAAGCCAAGTTACAGGGAACCAGGCAGAGGCCTTCTGGGTGGTGGCGCCTTCTTCATGGTGATCCACTACTGCTTTAAGGGAGGTCTCGGAATAAGTAGATTTGTTGCTGATCCAAAGCACCCACCCACCCCACTCACACATGAAAACAAAGACCACCACAGCCAACTACAAATGAATAACCACACCCTAGGCCAACCCCAACCTCTCTCACCACCAAAGGAACACACGCAAACAGCAAAGAACCTGCACAAACAACGCTGACACCAAACCCTACATATAGGAAGTAAAATATAAAAATCGCCATCCGACCCCACCCCCACCCATCTTTCCCCCCTCCACCTCTTTCCCCTTTTCTTCCTAATGTCTCAACAAATGAAAATGATTTGTAAATGTGTTACATGGGGGGGGGGGGAGACACGAGAGAGAGACATTGCACACTTTTGTAAATCAACAAAATCTTTAATAAATAAATACTAGTCATAAAAAAAGAGGCCTCGTCACCTGAAGGACATCAAAGCCCACCTGAAGTCCCAAAACAAAACTAGCAGTTTAGTCTTTACGGTTGAAAGGAATCACATGTATAATCGTATGTTTGGGGACATCAGGTGGGCTTTGATGTCCTTCAGGTGAGCTTTGGGGTGTTTGCCTCCTAGGATGGGTCATAAGGAAAGGGTTAAAATGGGTGTGATGTGATTGGCCAGTGAGGATGCAAGGGGGGAGTAAAAGTTTTGAAAGTCAGTTGAGGTTTGGAAGTTGGAGAAGGAAGAGGGAGGAATAGGCCGTGGGTTGGTCATGTTGTATTGTGAGAGAGTGAGAGGAATTGTTAGGTTGAGTCAGATAGTTGGAATAATCAGTTTGGAGTTGTTAGGAACTAAAATTAAGAAACTGAGAAGAGAAAAATAAACTGAAACCATACGCTTGTTCCTGCATTTAAAAATAAACTTGATTATTTGTTAATGTTAACAACTGTCTGGACTCCGTGTGTCCCCGTGACAAACAGGGTGGTGGCAGCCAAGAAAGCAATCGCAGTGGTGGCCACATGTGGCGGGAGTGTGAAAAGATGGGAAAAAATTGGGACTTTATATATAATGAACTGAAGAAACTTTTTAAGTATACATTCCTGAAAAAACTGGAGGCTTTTTTATTAGGGATAATAGGGGAGGAAGTAAAAAAGGAGGATCATAAATTATTCCAATATGCTCCAGTAGCAGCTAGGATCCTTGTAGCTCAAGGATCACAGGAGATCCCAACGGTTATGGAATGGCAGGCTAAATTTTTTGAATACACAGAATTAGCTAAAATGACGTATAAAATCCGGCACCAAAAAGGGTCAAAGTTTGAAGAAGAATGGGGTAAATTTGTGGCATACATAAGAATTCACTGTAGAAGTTTAAAAACTACAGCAGGGTTAACATAAATCCTGTGATGTGTATAGAAGTGAATAAGAATCTGTAAGAGAAGATATATATTAAGAAAACCGCAGCTGGGAAGGAAGGAAGTCTGGGCGTGTATATACACAGTGTAAATAAGATGCCATAAAATGATGACTAAAATAATGTTTTATTTTGTTTGTGAAAAAACTCAATAAAAAGCATTTGCAAAAAAAGAAAGCAATCACAGTGGTGGCACAGGGTCAATAGACCGTCAAACGTCCGGGGGCCCTGTGTGATCCCCACAAAATTGGTGGCAGAGGTGGGATAACAACCGCAGGTGGGATCACAACCGTACCTACGGTGGAATAACATCACTACCTGTCACCACAGAAGTGGTGGGATTCGGTGGGAAAAACAAGACACCTGGAGGGGGAAGGGTAAATCTGTGAAGGGATTACCTAGCCGGGGGGGGGTGTAGTTGTGAGGTACCTGTTGAATAGTGGGTAGACATGGCAGATGACACAGCGATTTCTCCATAGCAGCTCTTTATTTTGTAAGCTGGAACAGAACTGAACAGCAAACGGCTCAGCCGGCCTGCTTTTATAGGCAGCCGGCTGTCAACATTGTAGCAACAACAACCCAGGGTTTCCTGCCTAAAATAACTGACGTGGACCTGAGTGAAAACTATCTACAGTATCCCCCTGCTGGCCCAGGGTGAGAACTTCAGTACATAACAGTACCCAAGATAAGCCGCAAAGCCAAGATAACAAAGAGAGCTCAAAGTCTGTTCTGGTAGACGAGGATTTAGGCTCGTGGTCAGAGGAAGGAGAGCTTGAAGGGTTAGAGAGAAAACCCATAGCAGAACTTTGGGACCAGAGTCTTGAGAGAAGCCTAGCCAAAAGAAACAGGACTGAGAGGAAATTTCTCTTCTTTGTTAATTTATTGATAGTTCTCACTCACACAATATGTCACCCAAAAAGATAAGAAACCCTGTGAGGGAAACAACTTATGAAAACTCTGAAGGAGAGGAGAATGGAAATCCTCAGAGGGAAGAGCAGAGTTTAGAAAATATAACTCATATTCAACCTGAGGCAGGAGGTCCAAAATTCCCTGAAGAATTTGAAAAGTGGAAGTTAGAACAAGAATATAGATTGGAATTGGAAAAGATTAAATCTGCACAGGAATTAGAAAGAATGCAATTTCAGGTGGAGATGAGGAAACTGGAATTGGCAGCTATGGAGAATCAAAATAATAGTAATAACACCAGTAGTCCAACTCAAGTGAAGGTAGATTTAAAGCGTTTTCCTGAGTTTAAGAAAAAAGTTTGCCTTGAGGCTTTCATTAGATCATTTGAAAGAGCTTGTCAAGACTTTCAAGTGAAAGATGAGGATAAGATGACGATCCTTAGAGCCAGGATCAGTGGGTCATTAGCACAAATTTATGCCCAAATGTCGGAGAACGGTTCCAAAAATGTTGATATATTTAAGCAACTAATATACACCAGGTTTGGGATCACCGCAGAACAACTGAGAAAGAAATTTAGAAGTGTGACTAAAGTGAGGGAGGAGACATCCGCTCAGCTTGGGGCGAAAATCTCAAACGACCTCATAAAATGGTTAGAACAGGAGAGGGCAGACTCTCTTCCAAAAATCAGAGAAATGTTTGCTCTGGAACAATTTTATGAAACAATAAACGACCAATTAAAATATCTTATAAAGGAAAGACACCCTCAAATCACTTCAAGAAGCCGCTAACTTAGCTGACCAAATAAATGAAATAAGGGACCATAGGTTCGATGAACCAAGTTTTGGCGGGAAAGTGGGGGGGACTAACAGAAATAAATTCCAACCAGCAAAGGGAAACCCCTCTTCAGAGAAAGACAAGGGAAATAGGCCATTGTCAAAAGGGCAAAATGACAAGGCCCAAGCCAACACCAGTCTCACTGAGGAGAAAGGGTGGAAAACAAATTGCATCTCCAAAGAGATGCCCACAACTTCCCAGGGAACTCTGGGAATGGGAGTTCTGGGAGGGGAATAGAGGGTCTCCAAATGGCTCTCAGCACTACAGCTCCCAGAATCCATTTGGGGGAAGCGTTTCAAGGTACCATATGGCTTTTAAGTGGATGTTGGGCGTGTAACGTCAGCTGTCATGCGTTCCCCATCCACTGGATGTCAGGATTTCCTAACAAAAACCTCCAAAACAAAGCCACACTCCTTTCTACCCCCTAAAAGAAGACCATCAACTGGAGAAAATGCGGTTTATCTGCTGGTATGATTGGTACAACCTGAAGCGTGTGTCGGAATTGTAGGCGAGAGAATCGTAGAACGGAAGAGTTGGAAGGGACCCCATGGGTCATCTAGTCCAACCCCCAGAAATGAGGGAATCAAGAAGGGTCAGAAGTGAGAGAATGGACCCAATATTTGTCAGAATGGACCCAATAATAATAGAAAAGATGCTTTTAAAAGAATAGATTTGAATGCCAGCTCATTCATTCCATGCACACTTTTGAAAGGGGGGTGGGTGGGTGGAAAGAGTGAATTCATCACCAGGGGGCTTCCAAGTCCTGGCAATTCACTGCTTGCTAAGAACCAGAGAACTAAAAAACACCTGGTGGATAAAAGAAAGCTGAAGAGATCCAGCACTTATCCGACACTCATGATGCACAGAGTTTCTTTAAAGCCACACAGACCATCTATGGACCAATAAATCATGGCATATACCCCCTACGCTCAGCAGATGGTACCACACTTCTAAAGGATAAAGAAGCTATTGCACTGTGCTGGAAAGGACACTACCAACATCTCCTTAACCACAACTCCCCCATAGCTGCTGAGGTCCTCTCACAAATCCCGCAAAAACAAATTAGAGATGAGCTTGCTGTATCTCCAAATCTGGGAGAGTTGTGTACAGCTATTAACCAAGTGAAAAACAACAAAGCTAGTGGACCTAATGGGATACCTGCTGAAATCTTCCCAGTGGGTGAAATTGAACTTAAACAACAACTTCACAAGCGCATCAAAAAACTCTGGGAGAGAGAAGCGATCCCAGCAGACTTCAGGGATGCCAAAATTATCGATCTCTTTTTAAAAAGGTGACAGAACTGATTGCGGAAACTATCGCGGCATCTCTCTGTTAGCTGTGGCCGGCAAAATTCTTGCAAGGATCTTAACAAACCGTCTCTTAACATTATCCGAGGTGACCCTTACTGAATCTTTTGAATTAATGCCTATGAGAAACCAGTGGTACCAGTCCTTGCAGTTTCCTTCACAGTAAACCACAGTTAGGTCATCACTGGGCATGGATGTTAAAATCCCCTAGGACAACCAAACTAGGTATCTCCAGGAGAACATCCGCCATGACCTGAAGCAGCTCGGGCAGGGAATCCTTGGTGCAGCGGGGAGGTCAGTACACCAAAAGGAATCCTGTACTGCCCCTATTGCCCAACTTCCAGAACATGCACTCAGAGAACTGGGTTTTCCCAGTAGGATGCCTGATGCAAGCTAGTGACTTCCTAAAAATTACTGCAACCCCCCGCCCCCCGCCCACATGACCTGGGTTGCTGTGTGTAAGAGAAACCTGGTGGACAAGCAGCAGCAAGGACAGGCCCATCTGCTTCATCCAACCAAGTCTCTTACACATACCAGGACAAGTCCTCCATCCACGATCAAGTCATGGATGGCAGGTCTTATGAATCATTGACCTAGCATTGCACAGCAGCACCTTCAGGTCATGTGAGTTTCCCTTGTTGAGCGCAAATATAACATAACGTGCTTCAAAACCACGTTTTTGAGCCATGGAGTGGCCAGGAAGCCATGGATCCAAGTTTTTTTGTGGTGCAGGTTGTGACCCTGGGCACAATGTGTGATTTGATAGTGAGTTTGGATTGGCCCAATGGAAAAAGCGTGAGGATCCATGAGGATCCATGCTTCGAAACCACGTTTTTGGGCCACGGTATGGCCAGGAAGCCGTGGATCCGAGTTTTTTGTGGTGCAAGCTATGCCCCTGGGCATGATGTGTGATTTGATGGTGATTTAGGGGTGGCCCAGAGCAAAAAGCGTGAGGATCCATGAGGATCCGTGCTTCAAAACCACGTTTTTGGGCTACGGTGTCACCAGGAAACCATGGATCTGGGATTTTTGTGTTGCATGCTGTGCCCATGGCCATGATGTTTGATCTGATGGTGACTTTGGCCTGATCTAATGAAAAAATCATGAGGATTCATCAGGATGTGTGTTTTTTAACCATGTTTTTGCTCCATTTCGGCAGCACGAAACAGTGGATGCGTGATTTCTTTGGTTCTGCTTACAGACTAAAAAGTGGTCTACAGTATCATGGTGTTTTTATTTAGTTTCACTATAAAAATCATATGAATTCATGAGGATCCATGCCTCAGATCCATGTTTTTGTGGTGCTGCATCCATGTTTTTGATAGTCCAGTCTGTAGGTGTGCCTTCCAGGTGTGATTTGACACTGCATTTGTTGGAGTTATTTTTTAAAAAGTGGAGGATCCATGAGGATCCGTGTAGATCCGCCTTTAACCCAGACCCAAGTGCACAATTATCAAGAACTGAATCCTACACAGGAGTAGACCCACCGGTTAGGCTTTAATGGGTCTCCTCTGGAGGAGGCCCTGAAAAACGGGACGAGAGCGTGCATTAAGACCGGCCAAGATCATGCGAACAGAGTCAATATTTTAATTAATATTGGTTTATTAATTGGTTTATTAATTACAAGCTAACAGCAAAGAACCTGCACAAACAATGCTAACACCAAACCCTACGTATAGTAAGTAAAATAGAAAAATCGCCACCCGACCCCACCCCCACCCATCGTTCCCCCCCTCCACCTATTTCCCCTTTTCTTCCTAATGTCTCAACAAATGAAAATGATTTATAAAAATGTTACATGGGGAAAAAAACATGAAAGAGAGACATTGCACACTTTTGTAAATCAACAAAATATTTAATAAATAAATAAATAACTACTAGTCATAAAAAAGGGCCTCCTCACCTGAAGGACATCAAAGCCCACCTGAAGTCCCAAAACAAAACTATCATATCCTGATCCACGCAGATCCATCCGTGTATGGAGCGATCAGCGTTGATCTGGATCTGATAGTTTACGACTCCCTGTTGTAGGGTATAACATGTATAATAGTATGTTTTGGGACTTCAGGTGGACTTTGATGTCCTTCAGGTGAGCTTTGGGGCGTACGGCTTTCCTCCATCTCTACTGCGCAGGATTCCTGGGGAATGACAAGATCACTTGCACAGCTCTCCTCCATCTCTACTGCGCAGGATTCCTCGGGAATGACAAGATCTTTTGCACAGCTTTTCTCCATCTCAACTGTGGAGGATTTCTCTTGAATTACCAGATCTAGCAAAGAACCACACTTCGAATAAGTAGTTAGACTCTCGCTATTCACTGCACTTCCTGGGGTAATCACCACTACAGTTTCTATTACAGATGTATCGGTTGTGGTGGTCCTGAAGCAACATCTCTCAATCCCAACCAATGCTGCACTCAGCAGCTGGAAACCTGCAGCGATAAAGCCTAGATATATAGAAGGTCCAATATGCTGCTCGCTGGGAATTTGAGGCAATTCAAAAGTTTCAGGGAACTCAATTTCCCCATTTTGTAAGACAGCAGACATGTTCCATACCACAGAAATCAGGACGAGTATCCCTGCAACTAAGTTCAGCAGAGCTCCAAGCCTAAAAAAGCGAAAGAGAAAATCCTTATGTTTTCTGGGCTTGAACACATTGTACAAGGCGAATGAAATTAATCCTAGGGCCACTGAATTCATAATGGAAGCTAATGCCATTAAATCCTGTGCAATAAAAATTTCCCTCGGGAGAGTTGGATGTTGCTCATTGAGATCTTCGCAATGCCAAAAAGAGTTTCCGTTGTTAGAAGGGTCTTTCCAAAAGCAGACACCCCAGATTCCAATCCAGATGTTTCCAGAGCCAATCCCCTTGATGTCTTCCACACGCCACACTCTCCAGTTGACACTGAGTGTTGACACAATGCACATCAGCAAGGCCAAAATATCCACCACGAATGCAGATATCTGGAGGCCGGACACTAATCTCAGCCACCTGACTACCAGGGAGCCTTCTTTCACCCGCAGGGGGGGTTTGGAGAGGAGGGGAGCAGGGGAGACCTTGGCAGACATCCTGGAAACAAAAGAGAAGACAACATGCAGTGAGAGAGGGAATAACAAGCATGTCTAGTCATTGAAGGACATCCTCCCTCCTGCATTCTTCCTTCCATGCACAGAAAGAAGCAGCAAAAGAGAGAGTTCCCCTGCTCTCTCCCACCCCCTGGTTAGGTAGAGACACCTGATCCAGAGAAGCCGACACTCAGACTTTCTTCCAGCACACTGCTACTGATTTAATCTACTGTTGCATTGTTCCTGTGAAAATGGCCAGAACCTCAGCAACCTGTTGTGGATGGGAAGCTGCTCATGGTTTTGCTGTTTTGTGGGTTAAACCACAGAGCCTAGGACTTGCCGATCAGAAGGTTGGCGGATCGAATCCCCATGACGGGGTGACCTGCTGTTGTTCGGTCCCTGCTCCTGCCAACCTCGCAGTTCGAAAGCACGTCAAAGTGCAAGTAGATAAATAGGTACCGCTCTGAGGGGAAGGCAAACAGTGTTTCTGTGCGCTGCTCTGGTTCGCCAGAAGCGGCTTAATAATGACCTGGAAGCTGTATGCCGGCTCCCTCGGCCAATAAAGCAAGATGAGCGCCGCAACCCCAGAGTCGGTCACGACTGGACCTAATGGTCAGGGGTCCCTTTACCTTTACTGCAGCTATCCTTTCCCACTGAGCATAAACATACCTGATGGCATAGTGAGGAATGTTTAATCCATAAACTTACGTGAAATGCCTTCCTAAGTTAGAGTCTAGCGTGCCAGGAACAGAGCAGGTATTTGCTAGGTGCTCCTGAGCCTCAAGAAGACTGAGCTGTTGGCCACTGAGCTGACGTTTACCTGAGCAGCCGGCCAGCCACAGCAGCAACTGCTCTGCAGAATTCTTTGGTCAGTTACAGTCCAGTTAGAATCCTGACAACAACACAAATCATAACTCCAGGGTACTGGTCATTTGGAACATCAGGATTGGAAAATGGGAGGGAACTCAGTTCCCTTCTTTCCCAATGCAGAGTGTCTATTCCAGGACACTGTGCAGTTAAAACACGTTCTTCCTGAAGTCGGATTCAGAGCAGTTCCAGCAGTAAAAATGGTGATACAGTATGTGTATCTCAGTACAGATTTGTTTGATGGGCCTGAATGCATTTCATAAAGGATCTCCATGTACAAGAAAGGCTAATAGCATGAGGCCCTGAACAATAAGAATTGCCTTGGCAAAATTATTGAAGACTCCTTACCAACCTCTCATTCTTCTTCCCCATCCCATCTTGTTTGGACATTATAGTAAGGGAGAAGATCTTGGCTCTTTTCCTTTGCACTGGGACCACATGGAATGTGTGCCATGGGACCCCATCACTCACACCAATACAGGCAATACCATTTTCAGAACCTAGGTGTCCATGATTTAAAATGGCTTTCCTAAGACACTTCCGTCAAAATATTTGTGTTGCTTTCTTCCTGTTCCTTTCTGTGTTGATGGGTTTTTATCATCGGAAACAGAATTAGCCCTTGACGTCTGAACAACTTTTTTTTGAAAAAATCCCTAAGCCGCGCGGTCAGAATTTCAGCAAAAATCAGACTCTTCAATTCACTCAAAAATGGTGCCAAACTGTTGCAAACCATCCCCTGAAAGGTTTTTCGGTGGGAACAGATGGGTTTTTATCAACGGAAACAGAATTAGCCCTCGACGTCTAAAGAACTTTTTTTTGAAAAAATCCCTAAGCCGCGCGGTCAGAATTTCAGCAAAAATCTGACGTTCTGCAATTCACTACAAAATGCTGCCAAAGTGTTGCAAACGATCCCCTGAAAGGTTTTTCGGTGGAAACAGATGGGTTTTTATCATCGGAAACAGAAGTAGCCCTCGACGTTTGAACAACTTTTTTTTGCAAAAATCCCTAAGCCGCGCGGTCAGAATTTCAGCAAAAATCTGACGTTCTGGAATTAGGTCAAAAATTGTGCCAAACTGTTGCAAACGATCCCCTGAAAGGTTTTTCAGTGGAAACAGATGGTTTTTTATCATCGGAAACAGAATTAGCCCTCGAGGTCTGAACAACTTTTTTAAAAAAAAATGCCTAAGACGCGTGGTCAGAATTTCAGCAAAAATCTGACGTTCTGGAATTAACTCAAAAATGGTTTCAATCTGTTGCAAACGATCCCCTGAAAGGTTTTTCGGTGGAAACATATGGTTTTTTATCATCGGAAACGGAATTAGCCCTCGACGTCTGAACAACTTTTTTTTAAAAAAATGCCTAAGCCGCGCGGTCAGAATTTCAGCAAAAATCTGACGTTCTGGAATTATCTCAAAAATGGTTCCACCCTGTTGCAAACGATCCCCTGAAAGGTTTTTCGGTGGAAACAGATGGGTTTTTATAATTAGAAACAGAATTAGCCCTCGAGGTCTGAAGAACTTTTTTTTAAAAAAAATCCCTAAGCCGCGCGGTCAGAATTTCAGCAAAAATCTGACACTCTGCAATTCACTCAAAAATGGTGCCAAACTGTTGCAAACGATCCCCTGAAAGGTTTTTCCGTCGAAACAGATGGGTTTTTATAATAAGAAACAGAATCAGCCCTCGAGGTCTGAACAACTTTTTTTTGAAAAAATCCCTAAGCCCCGCGGTCAGAATTTCAGCAAAAATCTGACGTTCTGGAATTATCTCAAAAATGGTTCCAACCTGTTGCAAATGATTCCCTGAAAGGTTTTTCGGTGGAAACATATGGTTTTTTATCATCGGAAACGGAATTAGCCCTCGACGTCTGAACAACTTTTTTTTAAAAAAATCCCTAAGCCGCGCGGTCAGAATTTAACCAAAAATCTGACGTTCTGGAATTAACTCAAAAATGGTTCCCATCTGTTGCAAACCATCCCCTGAAAGGTTTTTCGGTGGAAACAGATGGGTTTTTATAATCAGAAACAGAATTACCCTCGAGGTCTGAACAACTTTTTTTTGAAAAAATGCCTAAGCCGTGCGGTCAGAATTTCAGGAAAAATCTGACGTTCTGGAATTAGGTCAAAAATTGTGCCAAACTGTTGCAAATGATCCCCTGAAAGGTTTTTCGGTGGAAACAGATGGGTTTTTATCATCGGAAACAGAATTAGCCCTCGACGTCTGAACAACTTTTTTTTGAAAAAATCCCTAAGCCGCGTGGTCAGAATTTCACCAAAAATCTGACGTTCTGGAATTAACTAAAAAATGGTTCCCATCTGTTGCAAACCATCCCCTGAAAGGTTTTTCGGTGGAAACAGATGGGTTTTTATAATCAGAAACAGAATTAGCCCTCGAGGTATGAACAACTTTTTTTTGCAAAAATCCCTAAGCCGCGCGGTCAGAATTTCAGCAAAAATCTGACGTTCTGGAATTAGGTCAAAAATTGTGCCAAAGTGATGCAAACGATCCCCTGAAAGGTTTTTCGTTGGAAACAGATGGGTTTTAATCATCGGAAACAGAATTAGCCCTCGACGTCTGAAAAACTTTTTTTTGAAAGAATCCCTGAGCCGCGCGGTCAGAATTTCAGCAAAAATCTGACGTTCTGGAATTAAGTCAAAAATGGTTCCAACCTGTTGCAAATGATCCCCTGAAAGGTTTTTCGGTGGAAACAGATGGGTTTTTATAATCAGAAACAGAATTACCCTCGAGGTCTGAACAACTATTTTTTGAAAAAATGCCTAAGCCACGCGGTCAGAATTTCAGCAAAAATCTGACGTTCTGGAATTAACTCGAAAATGGTTCGACTCAGTTGCAAACGATCCCCTAAAAGGTTTTTCGGTGGAAACAGATGGGTTTTTATCATTACAAACAGAATTAGCCCTCGACGTCTGAACAACTTTTTTTTGAAAAAATCCCTAAGCCGCGCGGTCAGAATTTCAGCAAAAATCTAACGTTCTGGAATTATGTCAAAAATGGTGCCAAACGGTTGCAAACGATCCCCTGAAAGGTTTTTCGGTGGAAACAGATGGTTTTTTATCATCGGAAACAGAATTAGCCCTCGACGTCTGAACAACTTTTTTTTGAAAAAATCCCTAAGCCGCGCGGTCAGAATTGCAGCAAAAATCTGACGTTCTGCAATTCAATCAAAAATGGTTCCAATCTGATGCAAACGATCCCCTGAAAGGCTTTTCGGTTGAAGCAGATGGGTTTTTATAATCAGAAACAGAATTAGCCCTCGAGGTCTGAACAACTTTTTTTTGAAAAAATGCCTAAGCCGCACGGTCAGAATTTCAGCAAAAATCTGACGTTCTGGAATTATCTCAAAAATGGTTCCAACCTGTTGCAAATGATCCCCTGAAAGGTTTTTCGATGGAAACAGATGGGTTTTTATGATTACAAACAGAATTAGCCCTCGACGTATGAACAACTTTTTTTTGAAAAAATCCCTAAGCCGCGCGGTCAGAATTTCACCAAAAATCTGACGTTCTGCAATTCACTCCAAAATTGTGCCAAAGTGTTGCAAACGATCCCCTGAAAGGTTTTTCGGTGGAAACAGATGGGTTTTTATCATTGGAAACAGAATTAGCCCTCGACGTCTGAACAACGTTTTTTTGAAAAAATCCCTAAGCCGCGTGGTCAGAATTTCAGCAAAAATCTGACGTTCTGCAATTCAATCAAAAATGGTTCCAATCTGTTGCAAACGATCCCCTGAAAGGTTTTTCGGTGGAAACAGATGGGTTTTTATAATCAGAAACAGAATTAGCCCTCGAGGTCTGAACAACTTTTTTTTGAAAAAATGCCTAAGCCGCGCGGTCAGAATTTCAGCAAAAATCTGACGTTCTGGAATTATATCAAAAATGGTTCCACCCTGTTGCAAACGATCCCCTGGAAGGTTTTTCGATGGAAACAGATGGGTTTTTATCATTACAAACAGAATTAGCCCTCGACGTCTGAACAACTTTTTTTTGAAAAAATCCCTAAGCCGCGCGGTCAGAATTTCAGCAAAAATCTGACGTTCTGCAATTCACTCCAAAATTGTGCCAAAGTGTTACAAACGATCCCCTGAAAGGTTTTTCGTTGGAAACAGATGGGTTTTAATCATCGGAAACAGAATTAGCCCTCGACGTCTGAAAAACTTTTTTTTGAAAGAATCCCTGAGCCGCGCGGTCAGAATTTCAGCAAAAATCTGACGTTCTGGAATTAAGTCAAAAATGGTTCCAACCTGTTGCAAATGATCCCCTGAAAGGTTTTTCGGTGGAAACAGATGGGTTTTTATAATCAGAAACAGAATTACCCTCGAGGTCTGAACAACTTTTTTTTGAAAAAATGCCTAAGCCACGCGGTCAGAATTTCAGCAAAAATCTGACGTTCTGGAATTAACTCGAAAATGGTTCGACTCAGTTGCAAACGATCCCCTAAAAGGTTTTTCGGTGGAAACAGATGGGTTTTTATCATTACAAACAGAATTAGCCCTCGACGTCTGAACAACTTTTTTTTGAAAAAATCCCTAAGCCGCGCGGTCAGAATTTCAGCAAAAATCTAACGTTCTGGAATTATGTCAAAAATGGTGCCAAACGGTTGCAAACGATCCCCTGAAAGGTTTTTCGGTGGAAACAGATGGTTTTTTATCATCGGAAACAGAATTAGCCCTCGACGTCTGAACAACTTTTTTTTGAAAAAATCCCTAAGCCGCGCGGTCAGAATTGCAGCAAAAATCTGACGTTCTGCAATTCAATCAAAAATGGTTCCAATCTGATGCAAACGATCCCCTGAAAGGTTTTTCGGTGGAAACAGATGGGTTTTTATAATCAGAAACAGAATTAGCCCTCGAGGTCTGAACAACTTTTTTTTGAAAAAATGCCTAAGCCGCACGGTCAGAATTTCAGCAAAAATCTGACTTTCTGGAATTATCTCAAAAATGGTTCCAACCTGTTGCAAATGATCCCCTGAAAGGTTTTTCGATGGAAACAGATGGGTTTTTATGATTACAAACAGAATTAGCCCTCGACGTATGAACAACTTTTTTTTGAAAAAATCCCTAAGCCGCGCGGTCAGAATTTCACCAAAAATCTGACGTTCTGCAATTCACTCCAAAATTGTGCCAAAGTGTTGCAAACGATCCCCTGAAAGGTTTTTCGGTGGAAACAGATGGGTTTTTATCATTGGAAACAGAATTAGCCCTAGACGTCTGAACAACGTTTTTTTGAAAAAATCCCTAAGCCGCGTGGTCAGAATTTCAGCAAAAATCTGACGTTCTGCAATTCAATCAAAAATGGTTCCAATCTGTTGCAAACGATCCCCTGAAAGGTTTTTCGGTGGAAACAGATGGGTTTTTATAATCAGAAACAGAATTAGCCCTCGTGGTCTGAACAACTTTTTTTTGAAAAAATGCCTAAGCCGCGCGGTCAGAATTTCAGCAAAAATCTGACGTTCTGGAATTATATCAAAAATGGTTCCACCCTGTTGCAAACGATCCCCTGGAAGGTTTTTCGGTGGAAACAGATGGGTTTTTATCATTGGAAACAGAATTAGCCCTCGAGGTCTGAATAACTTTTTTTTGAAAAAATGCCTAAGCCACGCGGTCAGAATTTCAGCAAAAATCTGACGTTCTGGAATTATCTCAAAAATGGTTCCGCCCTGTTGCAAACGATCCCCTAAAAGGTTTTTCGGTGGAAACAGATGGGTTTTTATCATTACAAACAGAATTAGCCCTCCACGTCTGAACAACTTTTTTTTGAAAGAATCCCTAAGCCGCGCGGTCAGAATTTCAGCAAAAATCTGACGTTCTGGAATTCACTCAAAAATGGTGCCAAACGGTTGCAAACGATCCCCTGAAGGGTTTTTCGGTGGAAACAGATGGTTTTTTATCATCGGAAACAGAATTAGCCCTCAACGTCTGAACAACGTTTTTTTGAAAAAAATCCCTCAGCCGCGCGGTCAGAATTTCAGCAAAAATCTGACGTTCTGCAATTCAATCAAAAATGGTTCCAATCTGTTGCAAACGATCCCCTGAAAGGTTTTTCGGTGGAAACAGATGGGTTTTTATAATCAGAAACAGAATTAGCCCTCGAGGTCTGAACAACTTTTTTTTGAAAAAATGCCTAAGCCGCGCGGTCAGAATTTCAGCAAAAATCTGACGTTCTGGAATTATCTCAGAAATGGTTCCACCCTGTTGCAAACGATCCCCTAAAAGGTTTTTCGGTGGAAACAGATGGGTTTTTATCATTAGAAACAGAATTAGCCCTCGACGTCTGAACAACTTTTTTTTGAAAAAATCCCTAAGCTGCGCGGTCAGAATTTCAGCAAAAATCTAACGTTCTGGAATTATCTCAAAAATGGTGCCATACGGTTGCAAACGATCCCCTGAAAGGTTTTTCGGTGGAAACAGATGGTTTTTTATCATCGGAAACAGAATTAGCCCTCGACATCTGAACAACGTTTTTTTGAAAAAATGCCTAAGCCGCGCGGTCAGAATTTCAGCAAAAATCTAACGTTCTGGAATTATCTCTAAAATGGTTCCACCCTGTTGCAAACGATCCCCTGAAAGGTTTTTCGGTGGAAACAGATGGGTTTTTATCATTAGAAACAGAATTAGCCCTCGACGTCTGAACAACTTTTTTTTGAAAAAATCCCTAAGCCGCGCGGTCAGAATTTCACCAAAAATCTGACGTTCTGCAATTCACTCCAAAATTGTGCCAAAGTGTTGCAAACGATCCCCTGAAAGGTTTTTCGGTGGAAACAGATGGGTTTTTATCATCGGAAACAGAATTAGCCCTCGACGTCTGAACAACGTTTTTTTGAAAAAATCCCTAAGCCGCGCGGTCAGAATTTCAGCAAAAATCTGACGTTCTGGAATTATCTCAAAAATGGTGCCAAACGGTTGCAAACGATCCCCTGAAAGGTTTTTCGATGGAAACAGATGGGTTTTTATCATTACAAACAGAATTAGCCCTCGACGTCTGAACAACTTTTTTTTGAAAAAATCCCTAAGCCGCGCGGTCAGAATTTCAGCAAAAATCTGACGTTCTGCAATTCACTCCAAAATTGTGCCAAAGTGTTGCAAACGATCCCCTGAAAGGTTTTTCGGTGGAAACAGATGGTTTTTTATCATCGGAAACAGAATTAGCCCTCGACGTCTGAACAACGTTTTTTTGAAAAAATGCCTAAGCCGCGCGGTCAGAATTTCAGCAAAAATCTGACGTTCTGCAATTCAATCAAAAATGGTTCCAATCTGATGCAAACGATCCCCTAAAAGGTTTTTCGGTGGAAACAGATGGGTTTTTATCATTAGAAACAGAATTAGCCCTCGACGTCTGAACAACTTTTTTTTGAAAAAATCCCTAAGCCGCGCGGTCAGAATTTCACCAAAAATCTGACGTTCTGCAATTCACTCCAAAATTGTGACAAAGTGTTGCAAACGATCCCCTGAAAGGTTTTTCGGTGGAAACAGATGGGTTTTTATCATTGGAAACAGAATTAGCCCTCGAGGTCTGAACAACTTTTTTTTGAAAGAATCCCTAAGCCGCGCGGTCAGAATTTCAGCAAAAATCTGACGTTCTGGAATTATCTCAAAAATGGTTCCACCCTGTTGCAAACGATCCCCTGAAAAGTTTTTCGATGGAAACAGATGGGTTTTTATCATTACAAACAGAATTAGCCCTCGACGTCTGAACAACTTTTTTTTGAAAAAATCCCTAAGCCGCACGGTCAGAATTTCAGCAAAAATCTGACGTTCTGCAATTCACTCCAAAATTGTGCCAAAGTGTTGCAAACGATCCCCTGAAAGGTTTTTCGGTGGAAACAGATGGGTTTTTATCATTGGAAACAGAATTAGCCCTCGAGGTCTGAATAACTTTTTTTTTGAAAAAATGCCTAAGCCGCGCGGTCAGAATTTCAGCAAAAATCTGACGTTCTGGAATTATCTCAAAAATGCTTCCACCCTGTTGCAAACGATCCCCTGAAAGGTTTTTCGATGGAAACAGATGGGTTTTTATCATTACAAACAGAATTAGCCCTCGACGTCTGAACAACTTTTTTTTGAAAAAATGCCTAAGCCGCGCGGTCAGAATTTCAGCAAAAATCTGACGTTCTGGAATTATCTCAGAAATGGTTCCACCCTGTTGCAAACGATCCCCTAAAAGGTTTTTCGGTGGAAACAGATGGTTTTTATCATTAGAAACAGAATTAGCCCTCGACGTCTGAACAACTTTTTTTTGAAAAAATCCCTAAGCCGCGCGGTCAGAATTTCAGCAAAAATCTGACGTTCTGCAATTCAATCAAAAATGGTTCCAATCTGTTGCAAACGATCCCTTGAAAGGTTTTTCAGTGGAAACAGATGGGTTTTTATAATCAGAAACAGAATTAGCCCTCGAGGTCTGAACAACCTTTTTTTGAAAAAATGCCTAAGCCGCGCGGTCAGAATTTCAGCAAAAATCTGACGTTCTGGAATTATCTCAAAAATGGTTCCACCCTGTTGCAAACGATCCCCTAAAAGGTTTTTCGGTGGAAACAGATGGGTTTTTATCATTACAAACAGAATTAGCCCTCGACGTCTGAACAACTTTTTTTTGAAAAAATCCCTAAGCCGCGCGGTCAGAATTTCAGCAAAAATCTGACGTTCTGCAATTCACTCCAAAATTGTGCCAAAGTGTTGCAAACGATCCCCTGAAAGGTTTTTCGGTGGAAACAGATGGTTTTTTATCATCGGAAACAGAATTAGCCCTCGACGTCTGAACAACGTTTTTTTTAAAAAATGCCTAAGCCGCGCGGTCAGAATTTCAGCAAAAATCTCACGTTCTGCAATTCAATCAAAAATGGTTCCAATCTGATGCAAACGATCCCCTAAAAGGTTTTTCGGTGGAAACAGATGGGTTTTTATCATTAGAAACAGAATTAGCCCTCGACGTCTGAACAACTTTTTTTTGAAAAAATCCCTAAGCCGCGCGGTCAGAATTTCACCAAAAATCTGACGTTCTGCAATTCACTCCAAAATTGTGACAAAGTGTTGCAAACGATCCCCTGAAAGGTTTTTCGGTGGAAACAGATGGGTTTTTATCATTGGAAACAGAATTAGCCCTCGAGGTCTGAACAACTTTTTTTTGAAAAAATGCCTAAGCCGCGCGGTCAGAATTTCAGCAAAAATCTGACGTTCTGGAATTATCTCAAAAATGGTTCCACCCTGTTGCAAACGATCCCCTGAAAAGTTTTTCGATGGAAACAGATGGGTTTTTATCATTACAAACAGAATTAGCCCTCGACGTCTGAACAACTTTTTTTTGAAAAAATCCCTAAGCCGCACGGTCAGAATTTCAGCAAAAATCTGACGTTCTGCAATTCACTCCAAAATTGTGCCAAAGTGTTGCAAACGATCCCCTGAAAGGTTTTTCGGTGGAAACAGATGGGTTTTTATCATTGGAAACAGAATTAGCCCTCGAGGTCTGAATAACTTTTTTTTTGAAAAAATGCCTAAGCCGCGCGGTCAGAATTTCAGCAAAATCTGACGTTCTGGAATTATCTCAAAAATGCTTCCACCCTGTTGCAAACGATCCCCTGAAAGGTTTTTCGATGGAAACAGATGGGTTTTTATCATTACAAACAAAATTAGCCCTCGACGTCTGAACAACTTTTTTTTGAAAAAATGCCTAAGCCGCGCGGTCAGAATTTCAGCAAAAATCTGACGTTCTGGAATTATCTCAGAAATGGTTCCACCCTGTTGCAAACGATCCCCTAAAAGGTTTTTCGGTGGAAACAGATGGTTTTTATCATTAGAAACAGAATTAGCCCTCGACGTCTGAACAACTTTTTTTTGAAAAAATCCCTAAGCCGCGCGGTCAGAATTTCAGCAAAAATCTGACGTTCTGCAATTCACTCCAAAATTGTGACAAAGTGTTGCAAACGATCCCTTGAAAGGTTTTTCAGTGGAAACAGATGGGTTTTTATCATTGGAAACAGAATTAGCCCTCGAGGTCTGAACAACTTTTTTTTGAAAAAATGCCTAAGCCGCGTGGTCAGAATTTCAGTAAAAATCTGACGTTCTGCAATTCAATCAAAAATGGTTCCAATCTGTTGCAAACGATCCCCTGAAAGGTTTTTCGGTGGAAACAGATGGGTTTTTATCATTGGAAACAGAATTAGCCCTCGACGTCTGAACAACGTTTTTTTGAAAAAATCCCTAAGCCGCGCGGTCAGAATTTCAGCAAAAATCTGACGTTCTGGAATTATCTCAGAAATGGTTCCACCCTGTTGCAAACGATCCCCTAAAAGGTTTTTCGGTGGAAACAGATGGTTTTTATCATTAGAAACAGAATTAGCCCTCGACGTCTGAACAACTTTTTTTTGAAAAAATCCCTAAGCCGCGCGGTCAGAATTTCAGCAAAAATCTGACGTTCTGGAATTCACTCAAAAATGGTGCCAAACGGTTGCAAACGATACCCTGAAGGGTTTTTCGGTGGAAACAGATGGGTTTTTATCATTACAAGCAGAATTAGCCCTCGACGTCTGAACAACTTTTTTTTGAAAAAATCCCTAAGCCGCGCGGTCAGAATTTCAGCAAAAATCTGACGTTCTGGAATTATCTCAAAAATGGTTCCGCCCTGTTGCAAACGATCCCCTAAAAGGTTTTTCGGTGGAAACAGATGGGTTTTTATCATTAGAAACAGAATTAGCCCTCGACGTCTGAACAACGTTTTTTTGAAAAAATCCCTAAGCCGCGCGGTCAGAATTTCAGCAAAAATCTGACGTTCTGCAATTCAATCAAAAATGGTTCCAATCTGTTGCAAACGATCCCCTGAAAGGTTTTTCAGTGGAAACAGATGGGTTTTTATAATCAGAAACAGAATTAGCCCTCGAGGTCTGAACAACCTTTTTTTGAAAAAATGCCTAAGCCGCGCGGTCAGAATTTCAGCAAAAATCTGACGTTCTGGAATTATCTCAAAAATGGTTCCACCCTGTTGCAAACGATCCCCTAAAAGGTTTTTCGGTGGAAACAGATGGGTTTTTATCATTACAAACAGAATTAGCCCTCGACGTCTGAACAACTTTTTTTTGAAAAAATCCCTAAGCCGCGCGGTCAGAATTTCAGCAAAAATCTGACGTTCTGGAATTATCTCAAAAATGGTTCCGCCCTGTTGCAAACGATCCCCTAAAAGGTTTTTCGGTGGAAACAGATGGGTTTTTATCATTAGAAACAGAATTAGCCCTCGACGTCTGAACAACGTTTTTTTGAAAAAATCCCTAAGCCGCGCGGTCAGAATTTCAGCAAAAATCTGACGTTCTGCAATTCAATCAAAAATGGTTCCAATCTGTTGCAAACGATCCCCTGAAAGGTTTTTCAGTGGAAACAGATGGGTTTTTATAATCAGAAACAGAATTAGCCCTCGAGGTCTGAACAACCTTTTTTTGAAAAAATGCCTAAGCCGCGCGGTCAGAATTTCAGCAAAAATCTGACGTTCTGGAATTATCTCAAAAATGGTTCCACCCTGTTGCAAACGATCCCCTAAAAGGTTTTTCGGTGGAAACAGATGGGTTTTTATCATTACAAACAGAATTAGCCCTCGACGTCTGAACAACTTTTTTTTGAAAAAATCCCTAAGCCGCGCGGTCAGAATTTCAGCAAAAATCTGACGTTCTGCAATTCAATCAAAAATGGTTCCAATCCGATGCAAACGATCCCCTAAAAGGTTTTTCGGTGGAAACAGATGGGTTTTTATCATTAGAAACAGAATTAGCCCTCGACGTCTGAACAACTTTTTTTTGAAAAAATCCCTAAGCCGCGCGGTCAGAATTTCACCAAAAAACTGACGTTCTGCAATTCACTCCAAAATTGTGACAAAGTGTTGCAAACGATCCCCTGAAAGGTTTTTCGGTGGAAACAGATGGGTTTTTATCATTGGAAACAGAATTAGCCCTCGAGGTCTGAACAACTTTTTTTTGAAAAAATGCCTAAGCCACGTGGTCAGAATTTCAGCAAAAATCTGACGTTCTGCAATTCAATCAAAAATGGTTCCAATCTGTTGCAAACGATCCCCTGAAAGGTTTTTCGGTGGAAACAGATGGGTTTTTATAATCAGAAACAGAATTAGCCCTCGACGTCTGAACAACTTTTTTTTGAAAAAATCCCTAAGCCGCGCGGTCAGAATTTCAGCAAAAATCTGACGTTCTGGAATTATCTCAAAAATGGTTCCGCCCTGTTGCAAACGATCCCCTAAAAGGTTTTTCGGTGGAAACAGATGGGTTTTTATCATTAGAAACAGAATTAGCCCTCGAGGTCTGAACAACGTTTTTTTGAAAAAATCCCTAAGCCGCGCGGTCAGAATTTCAGCAAAAATCTGACGTTCTGCAATTCAATCAAAAATGGTTCCAATCTGATGCAAACGATCCCCTGAAAGGTTTTTCGGTGGAAACAGATGGGTTTTTATAATCAGAAACAGAATTAGCCCTCGAGGTCTGAACAACCTTTTTTTGAAAAAATGCCTAAGCCGCGCGGTCAGAATTTCAGCAAAAATCTGACGTTCTGGAATTATCTCAAAAATGGTTCCACCCTGTTGCAAACGATCCCCTAAAAGGTTTTTCGGGGGAAACAGATGGGTTTTTATCATTACAAACAGAATTAGCCCTCGACGTCTGAACAACTTTTTTTTGAAAAAATCCCTAAGCCGCGTGGTCAGAATTTCAGCAAAAATCTGACGTTCTGCAATTCACTCCAAAATTGTGCCAAAGTGTTGCAAACGATCCCCTGAAAGGTTTTTCGGTGGAAACAGATGGTTTTTTATCATCGGAAACAGAATTAGCCCTCGACGTCTGAACAACGTTTTTTTGAAAAAATGCCTAAGACGCGCGGTCAGAATTTCAGCAAAAATCTGACGTTCTGCAATTCAATCAAAAATGGTTCCAATCTGATGCAAACGATCCCCTAAAAGGTTTTTCGGTGGAAACAGATGGGTTTTTATCATTAGAAACAGAATTAGCCCTCGACGTCTGAACAACTTTTTTTTGAAAAAATCCCTAAGCCGCGCGGTCAGAATTTCACCAAAAATCTGACGTTCTGCAATTCACTCCAAAATTGTGACAAAGTGTTGCAAACGATCCCCTGAAAGGTTTTTCGGTGGAAACAGATGGGTTTTTATCATTGGAAACAGAATTAGCCCTCGAGGTCTGAACAACTTTTTTTTGAAAAAATGCCTAAGCCGCGTGGTCAGAATTTCAGTAAAAATTTGACGTTCTGCAATTCAATCAAAAATGGTTCCAATCTGTTGCAAACGATCCCCTGAAAGGTTTTTCGATGGAAACAGATGGGTTTTTATGATTACAAACAGAATTAGCCCTCGAGGTCTGAACAACTTTTTTTTTAAAAGATGCCTAAGCCGCGCGGTCAGAATTTCAGCAAAAATCTGACGTTCTGGAATTATCTCAAAAATGGTTCCACCCTGTTGCAAACGATCCCCTGAAAGGTTTTTCGATGGAAACAGATGGGTTTTTATCATTACAAACAGAATTAGCCCTCCACGTCTGAACAACTTTTTTTTGAAAAAATCCCTAAGCCGCGCGGTCAGAATTTCAGCAAAAATCTGACGTTCTGGAATTCACTCAAAAATGGTGCCAAACGGTTGCAAACGATCCCCTGAAGGGTTTTTCGGTGGAAACAGATGGATTTTTATCATGGGAAACAGAATTAGCCCTCGACGTCTGAACAACGTTTTTTTGAAAAAATCCCTAAGCCGCGCGGTCAGAATTTCAGCAAAAATCTGACGTTCTGCAATTCAATCAAAAATGGTTCCAATCTGATGCAAACGATCCCCTGAAAGGCTTTTCGGTTGAAGCAGATGGGTTTTTATCATCGGAAACAGAATTAGCCCTCGACGTCTGAACAACGTTTTTTTGAAAAAATCCCTAAGCCGCGCGGTCAGAATTTCAGCAAAAATCTGACGTTCTGGAATTATCTCAGAAATGGTTCCACCCTGTTGCAAACGATCCCCTAAAAGGTTTTTCGGTGGAAACAGATGGTTTTTATCATTAGAAACAGAATTAGCCCTCGACGTCTGAACAACTTTTTTTTAAAAAAATCCCTAAGCCGCGCGGTCAGAATTTCAGCAAAAATCTAACGTTCTGGAATTATCTCAAAAATGGTGCCAAACGGTTGCAAACGATCCCCTGAAAGGTTTTTCGGTGGAAACAGATGGTTTTTTATCATCGGAAACAGAATTAGCCCTCGATGTCTGAACAACGTTTTTTTGAAAAAATGCCTAAGCCGCGCGGTCAGAATTTCAGCAACAATCTGACGTTCTGCAATTCAATCAAAAATGGTTCCAATCTCATGCAAACGATCCCCTAAAAGGTTTTTCGGTGGAAACAGATGGTTTTTATCATTAGAAACAGAATTAGCCCTCGACGTCTGAACAACTTTTTTTTGAAAAAATGCCTAAGCCGCGCGGTCAGAATTTCAGCAAAAATCTAACGTTCTGGAATTATCTCAAAAATGGTCCCAAACGGTTGCAAACGATCCCCTGAAAGGTTTTTCGGTGGAAACAGATGGTTTTTTATCATCGGAAACAGAATTAGCCCTCGACGTCTGAACAACGTTGTTTTGAAAAAATGCCTAAGCCGCGCGGTCAGAATTTCAGCAAAAATCTGACGTTCTGCAATTCAATCAAAAATGGTTCCAATCTGATGCAAACGATCCCCTGAAAGGCTTTTCGGTTGAAGCAGATGGGTTTTTATAATCAGAAACAGAATTAGCCCTCGAGGTCTGAACAACTTTTTTTTGAAAAAATGCCTAAGCCGCGCGGTCAGAATTTCAGCAAAAATCTGACGTTCTGGAATTATCTCAAAAATGGTTCCAACCTGTTGCAAATGATCCCCTGAAAGGTTTTTCCATGGAAACAGATGGGTTTTTATCATTACAAACAGAATTAGCCCTCGACGTCTGAACAACTTTTTTTTGAAAAAATCCCTAAGCCGTGCGGTCAGAATTTCACCAAAAATCTGACGTTCTGCAACTCACTCCAAAATTGTGACAAAGTGTTGCAAACGATCCCCTGAAAGGTTTTTCGGTGGAAACAGATGGGTTTTTATCATTGGAATCAGAATTAGCCCTCGAGGTCTCAACAACTTTTTTTTGAAAAAATCCCTAAGCCGCGTGGTCAGAATTTCAGCAAAAATCTGAGGTTCTGCAATTCAATCAAAAATGGTTCCAATATGTTGCAAACGATCCCCTGAAAGGTTTTTCGGTGGAAACAGATGGGTTTTTATAATCAGAAACAGAATTAGCCCTCGAGGTCTGAACAACGTTTTTTTGAAAAAATGCCTAAGCCGCGCGGTCAGAATTTCAGCAAAAATCTGACGTTCTGGAATTATCTCAAAAATGGTTCCACCCTGTTGCAAACGATCCCCTGAAAGGTTTTTCGGTGGAAACAGATGGGTTTTTATCATTAGAAACAGAATTAGCCCTCGACGTCTGAACAACTTTTTTTTGAAAAAATCCCTAAGCCGCGCGGTCAGAATTTCAGCAAAAATCTAACTTTCTGGAATTATCTCAAAAATGGTGCCAAACGGTTGCAAACGATCCCCTGAAAGGTTTTTCGGTGGAAACAGATGGTTTTTTATCATCGGAAACAGAATTAGCCCTCGACGTCTGCACAACGTTTTTTTGAAAAAATGCCTAAGCCGCGCGGTCAGAATTTCAGCAACAATCTGACGTTCTGCAATTCAATCAAAAATGGTTCCAATCTGATGCAAACGATCCCCTAAAAGGTTTTTCGGTGGAAACAGATGGGTTTTTATCATTAGAAACAGAATTAGCCCTCGGTGTCTGAACAACTTTTTTTTGAAAAAATCCCTAAGCCGCGCGGTCAGAATTTCAGCAAAAATCTAACGTTCTGGAATTATATCAAAAATGGTGCCAAACGGTTGCAAACGATCCCCTGAAAGGTTTTTCGGTGGAAACAGATGGTTTTTTATCATCGGAAACAGAATTAGCCCTCGACGTCTGAACAACGTTTTTTTGAAAAAATGCCTAAGCCGCGCGGTCAGAATTTCAGCAAAAATCTGACGTTCTGCAATTCAATCAAAAATGGTTCCAATCTGATGCAAACGATCCCCTGAAAGGCTTTTCGGTTGAAGCAGATGGGTTTTTATAATCAGAAACAGAATTAGCCCTCGAGGTCTGAAACACTTTTTTTGGAAAAAATGCCTAAGCCGCGCGGTCAGAATTTCAGCAAAAATCTGACGTTCTGGAATTATCTCAAAAATGGTGTCAAACGGTTGCAAACGATCCCCTGAAAGGTTTTTCGGTGGAACCAGATGGGTTTTTATCATTAGAAACAGAATTAGCCCTCGAGGTCTGAACAACTTTTTTTGGAAAAAATGCCTAAGCCGCGCGGTCAGAATTTCAGCAAAAATCTGACGTTCTGGAATTATCTCAAAAATGGTTCCAACCTGTTGCAAATGATCCCCTGAAAGGTTTTTCGATGGAAACAGATGGGTTTTTATCATTACAAACAGAATTAGCCCTCGACGTCTGAACAACTTTTTTTTGAAAAAATCCCTAAGCCGCGCGGTCAGAATTTCACCAAAAATCTGACGTTCTGCCATTCACTCCAAAATTTTGACAAAGTTTTGCAAACGATCCCCTAAAAGGTTTTTCGGTGGAAACAGATGGGTTTTTATCATTGGAAACAGAATTAGCCCTCGAGGTCTGAACAACTTTTTTTTGAAAAAATGCCTAAGCCGCGTGGTCAGAATTTCAGCAAAAATCTGACGTTCTGCAATTCAATAAAAAATGGTTCCAATCTGTTGCAAACGATCCCCTGAAAGGTTTTTCGGTGGAAACAGATGGGTTTTTATAATCAGAAACAGAATTAGCCCTCGAGGTCTGAACAACTTTTTTTTGAAAAAATGCCTAAGCCGCGCGGTCAGAATTTCAGCAAAAAATCTGACGTTCTGGAATTATCTCAAAAATGGTTCCACCCTGTTGCAAACGATCCCCTAAAAGGTTTTTCGGTGGAAACAGATGGGTTTTTATCATTAGAAACAGAATTAGCCCTCCACGTCTGAACAACTTTTTTTTGAAAAAATCCCTAAGCCGCGCGGTCAGAATTTCAGCAAAAATCTGACGTTCTGCAATTCACTCAAAAATGGTGCCAAACGGTTGCAAACGATCCCCTGAAGGGTTTTTCGGTGGAAACAGATGGGTTTTTATCATTACAAACAGAATTAGCCCTCGACGTCTGAACAACTTTTTTTTGAAAAAATCCCTAAGCCCCGCGGTCAGAATTTCAGCAAAAATCTGACGTTCTGGAATTATCTCAAAAATGGTTCCACCCTGTTGCAAACGATCCCCTAAAAGGTTTTTCGGTGGAAACAGATGGGTTTTTATCATTAGAAACAGAATTAGCCCTCGACGTCTGAACAACGTTTTTTTGAAGAAATGCCTAAGCCGCGCGGTCAGAATTTCAGTAAAAATCTGACGTTCTGCAATTCAATCAAAAATGGTTCCAATCTGTTGCAAACGATCCCCTGAAAGGTTTTTCGGTGGAAACAGATGGGTTTTTATAATCAGAAACAGAATTAGCCCTCGAGGTCTGAACAACCTTTTTTTGAAAAAATGCCTAAGCCGCGCGGTCAGAATTTCAGCAAAAATCTTACGTTCTGGAATTATCTCAAAAATGGTCCCAAACGGTTGCAAACGATCCCCTGAAAGGTTTTTCGGTGGAAACAGATGGTTTATCATCGGAAACAGAATTAGCCCTCGACGTCAGAACAACGTTGTTTTGAAAAAATGCCTAAGCCGCGCGGTCAGAATTTCAGCAAAAATCTGACGTTCTGCAATTCAATCAAAAATGGTTCCAATCTGATGCAAACGATCCCCTGAAAGGCTTTTCGGTTGAAGCAGATGGGTTTTTATAATCAGAAACAGAATTAGCCCTCGAGGTCTGAACAACGTTTTTTTGAAAAAATCCCTAAGCCGCGCGGTCAGAATTTCAGCAAAAATCTGACGTTCTGGAATTATCTCAAAAATGGTGTCAAACGGTTGCAAACGATCCCCTGAAGGGTTTTTCGGTGGAAACAGATGGGTTTTTATCATTACAAACAGAATTAGCCCTCGACGTCTGAACAACGTTTTTTTGAAAAAATCCCTAAGCCGCGCGGTCAGAATTTCAGCAAAAATCTGACGTTCTGGAATTATCTCAAAAATGGTTCCACCCTGTTGCAAACGATCCCCTGAAAGGTTTTTCGGTGGAAACAGATGGGTTTTTATCATTAGAAACAGAATTAGCCCTCCACGTCTGAAAAACTTTTTTTTGAAAAAATCCCTAAGCCGCGCGGTCAGAATTTCAGCAAAAATCTGACGTTCTGGAATTATCTCAAAAATGGTTCCACCCTGTTGCAAACGATCCCCTGAAGCGTTTTTCGGTGGAAACAGATGGTTTTTTATCATCGGAAACAGAATTAGCCCTCGACGTCTGAACATCGTTTTTTTGAAAAAATCCCTAAGCCGCGCGGTCAGAATTTCAGCAAAAATCTGGCGTTCTGGAATTATCTCAAAAATGGTTCCACCCTGTTGCAAACGATCCCCTAAAAGGTTTTTCAGTGGAAACAGATGGGTTTTTATCATTAGAAACAGAATTAGCCCTCGACGTCTGAACAACGTTTTTTTGAAAAAATCCCTAAGCCGCGCGGTCAGAATTTCAGCAAAAATCTGACGTTCTGGAATTATCTCAAAAATGGTTCCACCCTTTTGCAAACGATCCCCTGAAAGGTTTTTCGGTGGAAACAGATGGGTTTTTATCATTAGAAACAGAATTAGCCCTCCACGTCTGAAAAACTTTTTTTTGAAAAAATCCCTAAGCCGCGCGGTCAGAATTTCAGCAAAAATCTGACGTTCTGGAATTATCTCAAAAATGGTGCCAAACGGTTGCAAACGATCCCCTGAAAGGCTTTTCGGTTGAAGCAGATGGGTTTTTATAATCAGAAACAGAATTAGCCCTCGAGGTCTGAACAACTTTTTTTTGAAAAAATGCCTAAGCCGCGCGGTCAGAATTTCAGCAAAAATCTGACGTTCTGGAATTATCTCAAAAATGGTTCCAACCTGTTGCAAATGATCCCCTGAAAGGTTTTTCGATGGAAACAGATGGGTTTTTATGATTACAAACAGAATTAGCCCTCGACGTCTGAACAACTTTTTTTTGAAAAAATCCCTAAGCCGTGCGGTCAGAATTTCACCAAAAATCTGACGTTCTGCAATTCACTCCAAAATTGTGACAAAGTGTTGCAAACGATCCCCTGAAAGGTTTTTCGATGGAAACAGATGGGTTTTTATCATTGGAAACAGAATTAGCCCTCGACGTCTGAACAATGTTTTTTTGAAAAACTCCCTAAGCCGCGTGGTCAGAATTTCAGCAAAAATCTGACGTTCTGCAATTCAATCAAAAATGGTTCCAATCTGTTGCAAACGATCCCCTGAAAGGTTTTTCGGTGGAAAGAGATGGGTTTTTATAATCAGAAACAGAATTAGCCCTCGAGGTCTGAACAACTTTTTTTTGAAAAAATGCCTAAGCCGCGCGGTCAGAATTTCAGCAAAAATCTGACGTTCTGGAATTATCTCAAAAATGGTTCCACCCTGTTGCAAACGATCCCCTGAAAGGTTTTTCGATGGAAACAGATGGGTTTTTATCATTACAAACAGAATTAGCCCTCGACGTCTGAACAACTTTTTTTTGAAAAAATCCCTAAGCCGCGCGGTCAGAATTTCAGTAAAAATCTGACGTTCTGCAATTCACTCCAAGATTGTGCCAAAGTGTTGCAAACGATCCCCTGAAAGGTTTTTCGGTGGAAACAGATGGGTTTTTATCATTGGAAACAGAATTAGCCCTCGAGGTCTGAATAACTTTTTTTTGAAAATATGCCTAAGCCGCGCGGTCAGAATTTCAGCAAAAATCTGACGTTCTGGAATTATCTCAAAAATGGTTCCACCCTGTTGCAAACGATCCCCTGAAAGGTTTTTCGGTGGAAACAGATGGGTTTTTATCATTAGAAACAGAATTAGCCCTCCACGTCTGAAAAACTTTTTTTTGAAAAAATCCCTAAGCCGCGCGGTCAGAATTTCAGCAAAAATCTGACGTTCTGGAATTCACTTAAAAATGGTGCCAAACGGTTGCAAGCGATCCCCTGAAGGGTTTTTCGGTGGAAACAGATGGGTTTTTATCATTAGAAACAGAATTAGCCCTCGACGTCTGAACAACGTTTTTTTGAAAAAATCCCTAAGCCGCGCGGTCAGAATTTCAGCAAAAATCTGACGTTCTGGAATTATCTCAAAAATGGTTCCACCCTGTTGCAAACGATCCCCTGAAAGGTTTTTCGGTGGAAACAGATGGGTTTTTATCATTAGAAACAGAATTAGCCCTCCACGTCTGAAAAACTTTTTTTTGAAAAAATCCCTAAGCCGCGCGGTCAGAATTTCAGCAAAAATCTGACGTTCTGGAATTCACTCAAAAATGGTGCCAAACGGTTGCAAACGATCCCCTGAAGGGTTTTTCGGTGGAAACAGATGGGTTTTTATCATCGGAAACAGAATTAGCCCTCGACGTCTGAACAACGTTTTTTTGAAAAAATCCCTAAGCCGCGCGGTCAGAATTTCAGCAAAAATCTGACGTTCTGGAATTATCTCAAAAATGGTGCCAAACGGTTGCAAACGATCCCCTGAAGGGTTTTTCGGTGGAAACAGATGGGTTTTTATCATTACAAACAGAATTAGCCCTCGACGTCTGAACAACTTTTTTTTGAAAAAATCCCTAAGCCGCGCGATCAGAATTTCAGCAAAAATCTGACGTTCTGGAATTATCTCAAAAATGGTTCCACCCTGTTGCAAACGATCCCCTAAAAGGTTTTTCGGTGGAAACAGATGGGTTTTTATCATTAGAAACAGAATTAGCCCTCGACGTCTGAACAACGTTTTTTTGAAAAAATCCCTAAGCCGCGCGGTCAGAATTTCAGCAAAAATCTGACGTTCTGGAATTATCTCAAAAATGGTGCCAAACGGTTGCAAACGATCCCCTGAAGGGTTTTTCGGTGGAAACAGATGGGTTTTTATCATTACAAACAGAATTAGCCCTCGACGTCTGAACAACTTTTTTTTGAAAAAATCCCTAAGCCGCGCGATCAGAATTTCAGCAAAAATCTGACGTTCTGGAATTATCTCAAAAATGGTTCCACCCTGTTGCAAACGATCCCCTAAAAGGTTTTTCGGTGGAAACAGATGGGTTTTTATCATTAGAAACAGAATTAGCCCTCGACGTCTGAACAACGTTTTTTTGAAAAAATCCCTAAGCCGCGCGGTCAGAATTTCAGCAAAAATCTGACGTTCTGGAATTATCTCAAAAATGGTTCCACCCTGTTGCAAACGATCCCCTGAAAGGTTTTTCGGTGGAAACAGATGGGTTTTTATCATTAGAAACAGAATTAGCCCTCCACGTCTGAAAAACTTTTTTTTGAAAAAATCCCTAAGCCGCGCGGTCAGAATTTCAGCAAAAATCTGACGTTCTGGAATTCACTCAAAAATGGTGCCAAACAGTTGCAAACGATCCCCTGAAGGGTTTTTCGGTGGAAACAGATGGTTTTTTATCATCGGAAACAGAATTAGCCCTCGACGTTTGAACATCGTTTTTTTGAAAAAATCCCTAAGCCGCGCGGTCAGAATTTCAGCAAAAATCTGACGTTCTGGAATTATCTCAAAAATGGTTCCACCCTGTTGCAAATGATCCCCTAAAAGGTTTTTCGGTGGAAACAGATGGGTTTTTATCATTAGAAACAGAATTAGCCCTCGACGTCTGAACAACGTTTTTTTGAAAAAATCCCTAAGCCGCGCGGTCAGAATTTCAGCAAAAATCTAACGTTCTGTAATTATTTCCAAAATGGTGCCAAACGGTTGCAAACGATCCCCTGAAAGGTTTTTCGGTGGAAACAGATGGTTTTTTATCATCGGAAACAGAATTAGCCCTCGACGTCTGAACAAGGTTTTTTTGAAAAAATCCCTAAGCCGCGCGGTCAGAATTTCAGCAAAAATCTGACGATCTGGAATTATATCAAAAATGGTTCCAATCTGTTGCAAACGATCCCCTGAAAGGTTTTTCAGTGGAAACAGATGGGTTTTTATAATCAGAAACAGAATTAGCCCTCGAGGTCTGAACAACCTTTTTTTGAAAAAATGCCTAAGCCGCGCGGTCAGAATTTCAGCAAAAATCTGACGTTCTGGAATTATCTCAAAAATGGTTCCACCCTGTTGCAAACGATCCCCTAAAAGGTTTTTCGGTGGAAACAGATGGGTTTTTATCATTACAAACAGAATTAGCCCTCGACGTCTGAACAACTTTTTTTTGAAAAAATCCCTAAGCCGCGCGGTCAGAATTTCAGCAAAAATCTGACGTTCTGGAATTATCTCAAAAATGGTTCCGCCCTGTTGCAAACGATCCCCTAAAAGGTTTTTCGGTGGAAACAGATGGGTTTTTATAATTAGAAACAGAATTAGCCCTCGACGTCTGAACAACGTTTTTTTGAAAAAATCCCTAAGCCGCGCGGTCAGAATTTCAGCAAAAATCTGACGTTCTGCAATTCAATCAAAAATGGTTCCAATCTGTTGCAAACGATCCCCTGAAAGGTTTTTCAGTGGAAACAGATGGGTTTTTATAATCAGAAACAGAATTAGCCCTCGAGGTCTGAACAACCTTTTTTTGAAAAAATGCCTAAGCCGCGCGGTCAGAATTTCAGCAAAAATCTGACGTTCTGGAATTATCTCAAAAATGGTTCCACCCTGCTGCAAACGATCCCCTAAAAGGTTTTTCGGTGGAAACAGATGGGTTTTTATCATTACAAACAGAATTAGCCCTCGACGTCTGAACAACTTTTTTTTGAAAAAATCCCTAAGCCGCGCGGTCAGAATTTCAGCAAAAATCTGACGTTCTGCAATTCAATCAAAAATGGTTCCAATCCGATGCAAACGATCCCCTAAAAGGTTTTTCGGTGGAAACAGATGGGTTTTTATCATTAGAAACAGAATTAGCCCTCGACGTCTGAACAACTTTTTTTTGAAAAAATCCCTAAGCCGCGCGGTCAGAATTTCACCAAAAAACTGACGTTCTGCAATTCACTCCAAAATTGTGACAAAGTGTTGCAAACGATCCCCTGAAAGGTTTTTCGGTGGAAACAGATGGGTTTTTATCATTGGAAACAGAATTAGCCCTCGAGGTCTGAACAACTTTTTTTTGAAAAAATGCCTAAGCCACGTGGTCAGAATTTCAGCAAAAATCTGACGTTCTGCAATTCAATCAAAAATGGTTCCAATCTGTTGCAAACGATCCCCTGAAAGGTTTTTCGGTGGAAACAGATGGGTTTTTATAATCAGAAACAGAATTAGCCCTCGACGTCTGAACAACTTTTTTTTGAAAAAATCCCTAAGCCGCGCGGTCAGAATTTCAGCAAAAATCTGACGTTCTGGAATTATCTCAAAAATGGTTCCGCCCTGTTGCAAACGATCCCCTAAAAGGTTTTTCGGTGGAAACAGATGGGTTTTTATCATTAGAAACAGAATTAGCCCTCGAGGTCTGAACAACGTTTTTTTGAAAAAATCCCTAAGCCGCGCGGTCAGAATTTCAGCAAAAATCTGACGTTCTGCAATTCAATCAAAAATGGTTCCAATCTGATGCAAACGATCCCCTGAAAGGTTTTTCGGTGGAAACAGATGGGTTTTTATAATCAGAAACAGAATTAGCCCTCGAGGTCTGAACAACCTTTTTTTGAAAAAATGCCTAAGCCGCGCGGTCAGAATTTCAGCAAAAATCTGACGTTCTGGAATTATCTCAAAAATGGTTCCACCCTGTTGCAAACGATCCCCTAAAAGGTTTTTCGGGGGAAACAGATGGGTTTTTATCATTACAAACAGAATTAGCCCTCGACGTCTGAACAACTTTTTTTTGAAAAAATCCCTAAGCCGCGTGGTCAGAATTTCAGCAAAAATCTGACGTTCTGCAATTCACTCCAAAATTGTGCCAAAGTGTTGCAAACGATCCCCTGAAAGGTTTTTCGGTGGAAACAGATGGTTTTTTATCATCGGAAACAGAATTAGCCCTCGACGTCTGAACAACGTTTTTTTGAAAAAATGCCTAAGACGCGCGGTCAGAATTTCAGCAAAAATCTGACGTTCTGCAATTCAATCAAAAATGGTTCCAATCTGATGCAAACGATCCCCTAAAAGGTTTTTCGGTGGAAACAGATGGGTTTTTATCATTAGAAACAGAATTAGCCCTCGACGTCTGAACAACTTTTTTTTGAAAAAATCCCTAAGCCGCGCGGTCAGAATTTCACCAAAAATCTGACGTTCTGCAATTCACTCCAAAATTGTGACAAAGTGTTGCAAACGATCCCCTGAAAGGTTTTTCGGTGGAAACAGATGGGTTTTTATCATTGGAAACAGAATTAGCCCTCGAGGTCTGAACAACTTTTTTTTGAAAAAATGCCTAAGCCGCGTGGTCAGAATTTCAGTAAAAATTTGACGTTCTGCAATTCAATCAAAAATGGTTCCAATCTGTTGCAAACGATCCCCTGAAAGGTTTTTCGATGGAAACAGATGGGTTTTTATGATTACAAACAGAATTAGCCCTCGAGGTCTGAACAACTTTTTTTTTAAAAGATGCCTAAGCCGCGCGGTCAGAATTTCAGCAAAAATCTGACGTTCTGGAATTATCTCAAAAATGGTTCCACCCTGTTGCAAACGATCCCCTGAAAGGTTTTTCGATGGAAACAGATGGGTTTTTATCATTACAAACAGAATTAGCCCTCCACGTCTGAACAACTTTTTTTTGAAAAAATCCCTAAGCCGCGCGGTCAGAATTTCAGCAAAAATCTGACGTTCTGGAATTCACTCAAAAATGGTGCCAAACGGTTGCAAACGATCCCCTGAAGGGTTTTTCGGTGGAAACAGATGGATTTTTATCATGGGAAACAGAATTAGCCCTCGACGTCTGAACAACGTTTTTTTGAAAAAATCCCTAAGCCGCGCGGTCAGAATTTCAGCAAAAATCTGACGTTCTGCAATTCAATCAAAAATGGTTCCAATCTGATGCAAACGATCCCCTGAAAGGCTTTTCGGTTGAAGCAGATGGGTTTTTATCATCGGAAACAGAATTAGCCCTCGACGTCTGAACAACGTTTTTTTGAAAAAATCCCTAAGCCGCGCGGTCAGAATTTCAGCAAAAATCTGACGTTCTGGAATTATCTCAGAAATGGTTCCACCCTGTTGCAAACGATCCCCTAAAAGGTTTTTCGGTGGAAACAGATGGTTTTTATCATTAGAAACAGAATTAGCCCTCGACGTCTGAACAACTTTTTTTTAAAAAAATCCCTAAGCCGCGCGGTCAGAATTTCAGCAAAAATCTAACGTTCTGGAATTATCTCAAAAATGGTGCCAAACGGTTGCAAACGATCCCCTGAAAGGTTTTTCGGTGGAAACAGATGGTTTTTTATCATCGGAAACAGAATTAGCCCTCGATGTCTGAACAACGTTTTTTTGAAAAAATGCCTAAGCCGCGCGGTCAGAATTTCAGCAACAATCTGACGTTCTGCAATTCAATCAAAAATGGTTCCAATCTCATGCAAACGATCCCCTAAAAGGTTTTTCGGTGGAAACAGATGGTTTTTATCATTAGAAACAGAATTAGCCCTCGACGTCTGAACAACTTTTTTTTGAAAAAATGCCTAAGCCGCGCGGTCAGAATTTCAGCAAAAATCTAACGTTCTGGAATTATCTCAAAAATGGTCCCAAACGGTTGCAAACGATCCCCTGAAAGGTTTTTCGGTGGAAACAGATGGTTTTTTATCATCGGAAACAGAATTAGCCCTCGACGTCTGAACAACGTTGTTTTGAAAAAATGCCTAAGCCGCGCGGTCAGAATTTCAGCAAAAATCTGACGTTCTGCAATTCAATCAAAAATGGTTCCAATCTGATGCAAACGATCCCCTGAAAGGCTTTTCGGTTGAAGCAGATGGGTTTTTATAATCAGAAACAGAATTAGCCCTCGAGGTCTGAACAACTTTTTTTTGAAAAAATGCCTAAGCCGCGCGGTCAGAATTTCAGCAAAAATCTGACGTTCTGGAATTATCTCAAAAATGGTTCCAACCTGTTGCAAATGATCCCCTAAAAGGTTTTTCGGTGGAAACAGATGGTTTTTATCATTAGAAACAGAATTAGCCCTCGACGTCTGAACAACTTTTTTTTGAAAAAATCCCTAAGCCGTGCGGTCAGAATTTCACCAAAAATCTGACGTTCTGCAACTCACTCCAAAATTGTGACAAAGTGTTGCAAACGATCCCCTGAAAGGTTTTTCGGTGGAAACAGATGGGTTTTTATCATTGGAATCAGAATTAGCCCTCGAGGTCTCAACAACTTTTTTTTGAAAAAATCCCTAAGCCGCGTGGTCAGAATTTCAGCAAAAATCTGAGGTTCTGCAATTCAATCAAAAATGGTTCCAATCTGTTGCAAACGATCCCCTGAAAGGTTTTTCGGTGGAAACAGATGGGTTTTTATAATCAGAAACAGAATTAGCCCTCGAGGTCTGAACAACGTTTTTTTGAAAAAATGCCTAAGCCGCGCGGTCAGAATTTCAGCAAAAATCTGACGTTCTGGAATTATCTCAAAAATGGTTCCACCCTGTTGCAAACGATCCCCTGAAAGGTTTTTCGGTGGAAACAGATGGGTTTTTATCATTAGAAACAGAATTAGCCCTCGACGTCTGAACAACTTTTTTTTGAAAAAATCCCTAAGCCGCGCGGTCAGAATTTCAGCAAAAATCTAACTTTCTGGAATTATCTCAAAAATGGTGCCAAACGGTTGCAAACGATCCCCTGAAAGGTTTTTCGGTGGAAACAGATGGTTTTTTATCATCGGAAACAGAATTAGCCCTCGACGTCTGCACAACGTTTTTTTGAAAAAATGCCTAAGCCGCGCGGTCAGAATTTCAGCAACAATCTGACGTTCTGCAATTCAATCAAAAATGGTTCCAATCTGATGCAAACGATCCCCTAAAAGGTTTTTCGGTGGAAACAGATGGGTTTTTATCATTAGAAACAGAATTAGCCCTCGGTGTCTGAACAACTTTTTTTTGAAAAAATCCCTAAGCCGCGCGGTCAGAATTTCAGCAAAAATCTAACGTTCTGGAATTATCTCAAAAATGGTGCCAAACGGTTGCAAACGATCCCCTGAAAGGTTTTTCGGTGGAAACAGATGGTTTTTTATCATCGGAAACAGAATTAGCCCTCGACGTCTGAACAACGTTTTTTTGAAAAAATGCCTAAGCCGCGCGGTCAGAATTTCAGCAAAAATCTGACGTTCTGCAATTCAATCAAAAATGGTTCCAATCTGATGCAAACGATCCCCTGAAAGGCTTTTCGGTTGAAGCAGATGGGTTTTTATAATCAGAAACAGAATTAGCCCTCGAGGTCTGAAACACTTTTTTTGGAAAAAATGCCTAAGCCGCGCGGTCAGAATTTCAGCAAAAATCTGACGTTCTGGAATTATCTCAAAAATGGTGTCAAACGGTTGCAAACGATCCCCTGAAAGGTTTTTCGGTGGAACCAGATGGGTTTTTATCATTAGAAACAGAATTAGCCCTCGAGGTCTGAACAACTTTTTTTGGAAAAAATGCCTAAGCCGCGCGGTCAGAATTTCAGCAAAAATCTGACGTTCTGGAATTATCTCAAAAATGGTTCCAACCTGTTGCAAATGATCCCCTGAAAGGTTTTTCGATGGAAACAGATGGGTTTTTATCATTACAAACAGAATTAGCCCTCGACGTCTGAACAACTTTTTTTTGAAAAAATCCCTAAGCCGCGCGGTCAGAATTTCACCAAAAATCTGACGTTCTGCCATTCACTCCAAAATTGTGACAAAGTTTTGCAAACGATCCCCTAAAAGGTTTTTCGGTGGAAACAGATGGGTTTTTATCATTGGAAACAGAATTAGCCCTCGAGGTCTGAACAACTTTTTTTTGAAAAAATGCCTAAGCCGCGTGGTCAGAATTTCAGCAAAAATCTGACGTTCTGCAATTCAATAAAAAATGGTTCCAATCTGTTGCAAACGATCCCCTGAAAGGTTTTTCGGTGGAAACAGATGGGTTTTTATAATCAGAAACAGAATTAGCCCTCGAGGTCTGAACAACTTTTTTTTGAAAAAATGCCTAAGCCGCGCGGTCAGAATTTCAGCAAAAAATCTGACGTTCTGGAATTATCTCAAAAATGGTTCCACCCTGTTGCAAACGATCCCCTAAAAGGTTTTTCGGTGGAAACAGATGGGTTTTTATCATTAGAAACAGAATTAGCCCTCCACGTCTGAACAACTTTTTTTTGAAAAAATGCCTAAGCCGCGCGGTCAGAATTTCAGCAAAAATCTGACGTTCTGGAATTCACTCAAAAATGGTGCCAAACGGTTGCAAACGATCCCCTGAAGGGTTTTTCGGTGGAAACAGATGGGTTTTTATCATTACAAACAGAATTAGCCCTCGACGTCTGAACAACTTTTTTTTGAAAAAATCCCTAAGCCCCGCGGTCAGAATTTCAGCAAAAATCTGACGTTCTGGAATTATCTCAAAAATGGTTCCACCCTGTTGCAAACGATCCCCTAAAAGGTTTTTCGGTGGAAACAGATGGGTTTTTATCATTAGAAACAGAATTAGCCCTCGACGTCTGAACAACGTTTTTTTGAAGAAATGCCTAAGCCGCGCGGTCAGAATTTCAGTAAAAATCTGACGTTCTGCAATTCAATCAAAAATGGTTCCAATCTGTTGCAAACGATCCCCTGAAAGGTTTTTCGGTGGAAACAGATGGGTTTTTATAATCAGAAACAGAATTAGCCCTCGAGGTCTGAACAACCTTTTTTTGAAAAAATGCCTAAGCCGCGCGGTCAGAATTTCAGCAAAAATCTTACGTTCTGGAATTATCTCAAAAATGGTCCCAAACGGTTGCAAACGATCCCCTGAAAGGTTTTTCGGTGGAAACAGATGGTTTATCATCGGAAACAGAATTAGCCCTCGACGTCAGAACAACGTTGTTTTGAAAAAATGCCTAAGCCGCGCGGTCAGAATTTCAGCAAAAATCTGACGTTCTGCAATTCAATCAAAAATGGTTCCAATCTGATGCAAACGATCCCCTGAAAGGCTTTTCGGTTGAAGCAGATGGGTTTTTATAATCAGAAACAGAATTAGCCCTCGAGGTCTGAACAACGTTTTTTTGAAAAAATCCCTAAGCCGCGCGGTCAGAATTTCAGCAAAAATCTGACGTTCTGGAATTATCTCAAAAATGGTGTCAAACGGTTGCAAACGATCCCCTGAAGGGTTTTTCGGTGGAAACAGATGGGTTTTTATCATTACAAACAGAATTAGCCCTCGACGTCTGAACAACGTTTTTTTGAAAAAATCCCTAAGCCGCGCGGTCAGAATTTCAGCAAAAATCTGACGTTCTGGAATTATCTCAAAAATGGTTCCACCCTGTTGCAAACGATCCCCTGAAAGGTTTTTCGGTGGAAACAGATGGGTTTTTATCATTAGAAACAGAATTAGCCCTCCACGTCTGAAAAACTTTTTTTTGAAAAAATCCCTAAGCCGCGCGGTCAGAATTTCAGCAAAAATCTGACGTTCTGGAATTATCTCAAAAATGGTTCCACCCTGTTGCAAACGATCCCCTGAAGCGTTTTTCGGTGGAAACAGATGGTTTTTTATCATCGGAAACAGAATTAGCCCTCGACGTCTGAACATCGTTTTTTTGAAAAAATCCCTAAGCCGCGCGGTCAGAATTTCAGCAAAAATCTGGCGTTCTGGAATTATCTCAAAAATGGTTCCACCCTGTTGCAAACGATCCCCTAAAAGGTTTTTCAGTGGAAACAGATGGGTTTTTATCATTAGAAACAGAATTAGCCCTCGACGTCTGAACAACGTTTTTTTGAAAAAATCCCTAAGCCGCGCGGTCAGAATTTCAGCAAAAATCTGACGTTCTGGAATTATCTCAAAAATGGTTCCACCCTTTTGCAAACGATCCCCTGAAAGGTTTTTCGGTGGAAACAGATGGGTTTTTATCATTAGAAACAGAATTAGCCCTCCACGTCTGAAAAACTTTTTTTTGAAAAAATCCCTAAGCCGCGCGGTCAGAATTTCAGCAAAAATCTGACGTTCTGGAATTATCTCAAAAATGGTGCCAAACGGTTGCAAACGATCCCCTGAAAGGCTTTTCGGTTGAAGCAGATGGGTTTTTATAATCAGAAACAGAATTAGCCCTCGAGGTCTGAACAACTTTTTTTTGAAAAAATGCCTAAGCCGCGCGGTCAGAATTTCAGCAAAAATCTGACGTTCTGGAATTATCTCAAAAATGGTTCCAACCTGTTGCAAATGATCCCCTGAAAGGTTTTTCGATGGAAACAGATGGGTTTTTATGATTACAAACAGAATTAGCCCTCGACGTCTGAACAACTTTTTTTTGAAAAAATCCCTAAGCCGTGCGGTCAGAATTTCACCAAAAATCTGACGTTCTGCAATTCACTCCAAAATTGTGACAAAGTGTTGCAAACGATCCCCTGAAAGGTTTTTCGATGGAAACAGATGGGTTTTTATCATTGGAAACAGAATTAGCCCTCGACGTCTGAACAATGTTTTTTTGAAAAACTCCCTAAGCCGCGTGGTCAGAATTTCAGCAAAAATCTGACGTTCTGCAATTCAATCAAAAATGGTTCCAATCTGTTGCAAACGATCCCCTGAAAGGTTTTTCGGTGGAAAGAGATGGGTTTTTATAATCAGAAACAGAATTAGCCCTCGAGGTCTGAACAACTTTTTTTTGAAAAAATGCCTAAGCCGCGCGGTCAGAATTTCAGCAAAAATCTGACGTTCTGGAATTATCTCAAAAATGGTTCCACCCTGTTGCAAACGATCCCCTGAAAGGTTTTTCGATGGAAACAGATGGGTTTTTATCATTACAAACAGAATTAGCCCTCGACGTCTGAACAACTTTTTTTTGAAAAAATCCCTAAGCCGCGCGGTCAGAATTTCAGTAAAAATCTGACGTTCTGCAATTCACTCCAAGATTGTGCCAAAGTGTTGCAAACGATCCCCTGAAAGGTTTTTCGGTGGAAACAGATGGGTTTTTATCATTGGAAACAGAATTAGCCCTCGAGGTCTGAATAACTTTTTTTTGAAAATATGCCTAAGCCGCGCGGTCAGAATTTCAGCAAAAATCTGACGTTCTGGAATTATCTCAAAAATGGTTCCACCCTGTTGCAAACGATCCCCTGAAAGGTTTTTCGGTGGAAACAGATGGGTTTTTATCATTAGAAACAGAATTAGCCCTCCACGTCTGAAAAACTTTTTTTTGAAAAAATCCCTAAGCCGCGCGGTCAGAATTTCAGCAAAAATCTGACGTTCTGGAATTCACTTAAAAATGGTGCCAAACGGTTGCAAGCGATCCCCTGAAGGGTTTTTCGGTGGAAACAGATGGGTTTTTATCATTAGAAACAGAATTAGCCCTCGACGTCTGAACAACGTTTTTTTGAAAAAATCCCTAAGCCGCGCGGTCAGAATTTCAGCAAAAATCTGACGTTCTGGAATTATCTCAAAAATGGTTCCACCCTGTTGCAAACGATCCCCTGAAAGGTTTTTCGGTGGAAACAGATGGGTTTTTATCATTAGAAACAGAATTAGCCCTCCACGTCTGAAAAACTTTTTTTTGAAAAAATCCCTAAGCCGCGCGGTCAGAATTTCAGCAAAAATCTGACGTTCTGGAATTCACTCAAAAATGGTGCCAAACGGTTGCAAACGATCCCCTGAAGGGTTTTTCGGTGGAAACAGATGGGTTTTTATCATCGGAAACAGAATTAGCCCTCGACGTCTGAACAACGTTTTTTTGAAAAAATCCCTAAGCCGCGCGGTCAGAATTTCAGCAAAAATCTGACGTTCTGGAATTATCTCAAAAATGGTGCCAAACGGTTGCAAACGATCCCCTGAAGGGTTTTTCGGTGGAAACAGATGGGTTTTTATCATTACAAACAGAATTAGCCCTCGACGTCTGAACAACTTTTTTTTGAAAAAATCCCTAAGCCGCGCGATCAGAATTTCAGCAAAAATCTGACGTTCTGGAATTATCTCAAAAATGGTTCCACCCTGTTGCAAACGATCCCCTAAAAGGTTTTTCGGTGGAAACAGATGGGTTTTTATCATTAGAAACAGAATTAGCCCTCGACGTCTGAACAACGTTTTTTTGAAAAAATCCCTAAGCCGCACGGTCAGAATTTCAGCAAAAATCTGACGTTCTGGAATTATCTCAAAAATGGTGCCAAACGGTTGCAAACGATCCCCTGAAGGGTTTTTCGGTGGAAACAGATGGGTTTTTATCATTACAAACAGAATTAGCCCTCGACGTCTGAACAACTTTTTTTTGAAAAAATCCCTAAGCCGCGCGATCAGAATTTCAGCAAAAATCTGACGTTCTGGAATTATCTCAAAAATGGTTCCACCCTGTTGCAAACGATCCCCTAAAAGGTTTTTCGGTGGAAACAGATGGGTTTTTATCATTAGAAACAGAATTAGCCCTCGACGTCTGAACAACGTTTTTTTGAAAAAATCCCTAAGCCGCGCGGTCAGAATTTCAGCAAAAATCTGACGTTCTGGAATTATCTCAAAAATGGTTCCACCCTGTTGCAAACGATCCCCTGAAAGGTTTTTCGGTGGAAACAGATGGGTTTTTATCATTAGAAACAGAATTAGCCCTCCACGTCTGAAAAACTTTTTTTTGAAAAAATCCCTAAGCCGCGCGGTCAGAATTTCAGCAAAAATCTGACGTTCTGGAATTCACTCAAAAATGGTGCCAAACAGTTGCAAACGATCCCCTGAAGGGTTTTTCGGTGGAAACAGATGGTTTTTTATCATCGGAAACAGAATTAGCCCTCGACGTTTGAACATCGTTTTTTTGAAAAAATCCCTAAGCCGCGCGGTCAGAATTTCAGCAAAAATCTGACGTTCTGGAATTATCTCAAAAATGGTTCCACCCTGTTGCAAATGATCCCCTAAAAGGTTTTTCGGTGGAAACAGATGGGTTTTTATCATTAGAAACAGAATTAGCCCTCGACGTCTGAACAACGTTTTTTTGAAAAAATCCCTAAGCCGCGCGGTCAGAATTTCAGCAAAAATCTAACGTTCTGTAATTATTTCCAAAATGGTGCCAAACGGTTGCAAACGATCCCCTGAAAGGTTTTTCGGTGGAAACAGATGGTTTTTTATCATCGGAAACAGAATTAGCCCTCGACGTCTGAACAACGTTTTTTTGAAAAAATCCCTAAGCCGCGCGGTCAGAATTTCAGCAAAAATCTGACGATCTGGAATTATATCAAAAATGGTTCCAACCTGTTGCAAATGATCCCTTGAAAGGTTTTTCGATGGAAACAGATGGGTTTTTATTATTACAAACAGAATTAGCCCTCGACGTCTGAACAACTTTTTTTTGAAAAAATCCCTGAGCCGCGCGCTCAGAATTTCAGCAAAAATCTGACGTTCTGCCATTCACTCCAAAATTGTGACAAAGTGTTGCAAACGATCCCCTGAAATGTTTTTCGGTGGAAACAGATGGGTTTTTATAATCGGAAACAGAATTAGCCCTCGAGGTCTGAACAACTTTTTTTTGAAAAAATGCCTAAGCCGCGCGGTCAGAATTTCAGCAAAAATCTGACGTTCTGGAATTATCTCAAAAATGGTTCCACCCTGTTGCAAACGATCCCCTGAAAGGTTTTTCGATGGAAACAGATGGGTTTTTATCATTACAAACAGAATTAGCCCTCGACGTCTGAACAACTTTTTTTTGAAAAAATCCCTAAGCCGCGCGGTCAGAATTTCAGCAAAAATCTGACGTTCTGGTATTATCTCAAAAATGGTGCCAAACGGTTGCAAACGATCCCCTGAAGGGTTTTTCGGTGGAAACAGATGGGTTTTTATCATTACAAACAGAATTAGCCCTCGACGTCTGAACAACTTTTTTTTGAAAAAATCCCTAAGCCGCGCGGTCAGAATTTCAGCAAAAATCTGACGTACTGGAATTATCTCAAAAATGGTTCCACCCTGTTGCAAACGATCCCCTAAAAGGTTTTTCGGTGGAAACAGATGGGTTTTTATCATTAGAAACAGAATTAGTCCTCGACGTCTGAACAACGTTTTTTTGAAAAAATCCCTAAGCCGCGCGGTCAGAATTTCAGCAAAAATCTGACGTTCTGGAATTATCTCAAAAATGGTTCCACCCTGTTGCAAACGATCCCCTAAAAGGTTTTTCGGTGGAAACAGATGGGTTTTTATCATTAGAAACAGAATTAGCCGTAGACGTCTGAACAACTTTTTTTTGAAAAAATCCCTAAGCCGCGCGGTCAGAATTTCAGCAAAAATCTAACGTTCTGGAATTATCTCCAAAATAGTGCCAAACGGTTGCAAACGATCCCCTGAAAGGTTTTTCGGTGGAAACAGATGGTTTTTTATCATCGGAAACAGAATTAGCCCTCGACGTCTGAACAACGTTTTTTTGAAGAAATGCCTAAGCCGCACGGTCAGAATTTCAGAAAAAATCTGACGATCTGGAATTATATCAAAAATCGTTCCAACCTGTTGCAAATGATCCCTTGAAAGGTTTTTCGATGGAAACAGATGGGTTTTTATAATCAGAAACAGAATTAGCCCTCGAGGTCTGAACAACTTTTTTTTGAAAAAATCCCTAAGCCGCGCGGTCAGAATTTCAGCAAAAATCTGAGGTTCTGCCATTCACTCCAAAATTGTGCCAAAGTGTTGCAAACGATCCCCTGAAAGGTTTTTCGGTGGAAACAGATGGGTTTTTATCATTGGAAACAGAATTAGCCCTCGAGGTCTGAATAACTTTTTTTTGAAAAAATCCCTAAGCCGCGCGGTCAGAATTTCAGCAAAAATCTGATGTTCTGGAATTATCTCAAAAATGCTTCCACCCTGTTGCAAACGATCCCCTGAAAGGTTTTTCGATGGAAACAGATGGGTTTTTATCATTGCAAACAGAATTAGCCCTCGACGTCTGAACAACTTTTTTTTGAAAAAAACCCTAAGCCGCCCGCTCAGAATTTCAGCAAAAATCTGACGTTCTGCCATTCACTCCAAAATTGTGACAAAGTGTTGCAAACGATCCCCTGAAAGGTTTTTCGGTGAAAACAGATGGGTTTTTATCATTGGAAACAGAATTAGCCCTCGACGTCTGAAGAACGTTTTTTTGAAAAAATCCCTAAGCCGCGCGGTCAGAATTTCAGCATAAATCTGACGTTCTGCCATTCAATCAAAAATGGTTCCATTCTGTTGCAAACGATCCCCTGAAAGGTTTTTCGGTGGAAACAGATGGGTTTTTCTAATCAGAAACAGAATTAGCCCTCGAGGTCTGAACAACTTTTTTTTGAAAAAATGCCTAAGCCGCGCGGTCAGAATTTCAGCAAAAATCTGACGTTCTGGAATTATCTCAAAAATGGTTCCACCCTGTTGCAAACGATCCCCTGAAAGGTTTTTCGGTGGAAACAGATGGGTTTTTATCATTACAAACAGAATTAGCCCTCGACGTCTGAACAACTTTTTTTTGAAAAAATCCCTAAGCCGCGCGGTCAGAATTTCAGCAAAAATCTGACGTTCTGCAATTCACTCCAAAATTGTGCCAAAGTGTTGCAAACGATCCCCTGAAAGGTTTTTCGGTGGAAACAGATGGGTTTTTATCATTGGAAACAGAATTAGCCCTCGAGGTCTGAATAACCTTTTTTTGAAAAAATGCCTAAGCCGCGCGGTCAGAATTTCAGCAAAAATCTGAAGTTCTGGAATTATCTCAAAAATGGTTCCACCCTGTTGCAAACGATCCCTTGAAAGGTTTTTCGATGGAAACAGATGGGTTTTTATCATTAGAAACAGAATTAGCCCTCGACGTCTGAACAACTTTTTTTTGAAAAAATCCCTAAGCCGCGCGGTCAGAATTTCAGCAAAAATCTGACGTTCTGGAATTATCTCAAAAATGGTTCCACCCTGTTGCAAACGATCCCCTGAAAGGTTTTTCGGTGGAAACAGATGGGTTTTTATCATTAGAAACAGAATTAGCCCTCCACGTCTGAAAAACTTTTTTTTGAAAAAATCCCTAAGCCGCGCGGTCAGAATTTCAGCAAAAATCTGACGTTCTGGAATTCACTCAAAAATGGTGCCAAACAGTTGCAAACGATCCCCTGAAGGGTTTTTCGGTGGAAACAGATGGTTTTTTTATCATCGGAATCAGAATTAGCCCTCGACGTCTGAACATCGTTTTTTTGAAAAAATCCCTAAGCCGCGCGGTCAGAATTTCAGCAAAAATCTGACGTTCTGGAATTATCTCAAAAATGGTTCCACCCTGTTGCAAACGATCCCCTGAAAGGTTTTTCGGTGGAAACAGATGGGTTTTTATCATTAGAAACAGAATTAGCCCTCCACGTCTGAAAAACTTTTTTTTGAAAAAATCCCTAAGCCGCGCGGTCAGAATTTCAGCAAAAATCTGACGTTCTGGAATTCACTCAAAAATGGTGCCAAACGGTTGCAAACGATCCCCTGAAGGGTTTTTCGGTGGAAACAGATGGTTTTTTATCATCGGAAACAGAATTAGCCCTCGACGTCTGAACAACGTTTTTTTGAAAAAATCCCTAAGCCGCGCGGTCAGAATTTCAGCAAAAATCTGACGTTCTGGAATTATCTCAAAAATGGTGCCAAACGGTTGCAAACGATCCCCTGAAGGGTTTTTCGGTGGAAACAGATGGTTTTTATCATTAGAAACAGAATTAGCCCTCGACGTCTGAACAACTTTTTTTTGAAAAAATCCCTAAGCCGCGCGATCAGAATTTCAGCAAAAATCTGACGTTCTGGAATTATCTCAAAAATGGTTCCACCCTGTTGCAAACGATCCCCTAAAAGGTTTTTCGGTGGAAACAGATGGGTTTTTATCATTAGAAACAGAATTAGCCCTCGACGTCTGAACAACTTTTTTTTGAAAAAATCCCTAAGCCGCGCGGTCAGAATTTCAGCATAAATCTGACGTTCTGCCATTCAATCAAAAATGGTTCCATTCTGTTGCAAACGATCCCCTGAAAGGTTTTTCGGTGGAAACAGATGGGTTTTTCTAATCAGAAACAGAATTAGCCCTCGAGGTCTGAACAACTTTTTTTTGAAAAAATGCCTAAGCCGCGCGGTCAGAATTTCAGCAAAAATCTGACGTTCTGGAATTATCTCAAAAATGGTTCCACCCTGTTGCAAACGATCCCCTGAAAGGTTTTTCGGTGGAAACAGATGGGTTTTTATCATTACAAACAGAATTAGCCCTCGACGTCTGAACAACTTTTTTTTGAAAAAATCCCTAAGCCGCGCGGTCAGAATTTCAGCAAAAATCTGACGTTCTGCAATTCACTCCAAAATTGTGCCAAAGTGTTGCAAACGATCCCCTGAAAGGTTTTTCGGTGGAAACAGATGGGTTTTTATCATTGGAAACAGAATTAGCCCTCGAGGTCTGAATAACCTTTTTTTGAAAAAATGCCTAAGCCGCGCGGTCAGAATTTCAGCAAAAATCTGAAGTTCTGGAATTATCTCAAAAATGGTTCCACCCTGTTGCAAACGATCCCTTGAAAGGTTTTTCGATGGAAACAGATGGGTTTTTATCATTAGAAACAGAATTAGCCCTCGACGTCTGAACAACTTTTTTTTGAAAAAATCCCTAAGCCGCGCGGTCAGAATTTCAGCAAAAATCTGACGTTCTGGAATTATCTCAAAAATGGTTCCACCCTGTTGCAAACGATCCCCTGAAAGGTTTTTCGGTGGAAACAGATGGGTTTTTATCATTAGAAACAGAATTAGCCCTCCACGTCTGAAAAACTTTTTTTTGAAAAAATCCCTAAGCCGCGCGGTCAGAATTTCAGCAAAAATCTGACGTTCTGGAATTCACTCAAAAATGGTGCCAAACAGTTGCAAACGATCCCCTGAAGGGTTTTTCGGTGGAAACAGATGGTTTTTTTATCATCGGAATCAGAATTAGCCCTCGACGTCTGAACATCGTTTTTTTGAAAAAATCCCTAAGCCGCGCGGTCAGAATTTCAGCAAAAATCTGACGTTCTGGAATTATCTCAAAAATGGTTCCACCCTGTTGCAAACGATCCCCTGAAAGGTTTTTCGGTGGAAACAGATGGGTTTTTATCATTAGAAACAGAATTAGCCCTCCACGTCTGAAAAACTTTTTTTTGAAAAAATCCCTAAGCCGCGCGGTCAGAATTTCAGCAAAAATCTGACGTTCTGGAATTCACTCAAAAATGGTGCCAAACGGTTGCAAACGATCCCCTGAAGGGTTTTTCGGTGGAAACAGATGGTTTTTTATCATCGGAAACAGAATTAGCCCTCGACGTCTGAACAACGTTTTTTTGAAAAAATCCCTAAGCCGCGCGGTCAGAATTTCAGCAAAAATCTGACGTTCTGGAATTATCTCAAAAATGGTGCCAAACGGTTGCAAACGATCCCCTGAAGGGTTTTTCGGTGGAAACAGATGGTTTTTATCATTAGAAACAGAATTAGCCCTCGACGTCTGAACAACTTTTTTTTGAAAAAATCCCTAAGCCGCGCGATCAGAATTTCAGCAAAAATCTGACGTTCTGGAATTATCTCAAAAATGGTTCCACCCTGTTGCAAACGATCCCCTAAAAGGTTTTTCGGTGGAAACAGATGGGTTTTTATCATTAGAAACAGAATTAGCCCTCGACGTCTGAACAACGTTTTTTTGAAAAAATCCCTAAGCCGCGCGGTCAGAATTTCAGCAAAAATCTGACGTTCTGGAATTATCTCAAAAATGGTTCCACCCTGTTGCAAACGATCCCCTGAAAGGTTTTTCGGTGGAAACAGATGGGTTTTTATCATTAGAAACAGAATTAGCCCTCCACGTCTGAAAAACTTTTTTTTGAAAAAATCCCTAAGCCGCGCGGTCAGAATTTCAGCAAAAATCTGACGTTCTGGAATTCACTCAAAAATGGTGCCAAACGGTTGCAAACGATCCCCTGAAGGGTTTTTCGGTGGAAACAGATGGTTTTTTATCATCGGAAACAGAATTAGCCCTCGACGTCTGAACAACGTTTTTTTGAAAAAATCCCTAAGCCGCGCGGTCAGAATTTCAGCAAAAATCTGACGTTCTGGAATTATCTCAAAAATGGTGCCAAACGGTTGCAAACGATCCCCTGAAGGGTTTTTCGGTGGAAACAGATGGTTTTTATCATTAGAAACAGAATTAGCCCTCGACGTCTGAACAACTTTTTTTTGAAAAAATCCCTAAGCCGCGCGATCAGAATTTCAGCAAAAATCTGACGTTCTGGAATTATCTCAAAAATGGTTCCACCCTGTTGCAAACGATCCCCTAAAAGGTTTTTCGGTGGAAACAGATGGGTTTTTATCATTAGAAACAGAATTAGCCCTCGACGTCTGAACAACTTTTTTTTGAAAAAATCCCTAAGCCGCGCGGTCAGAATTTCAGCATAAATCTGACGTTCTGCCATTCAATCAAAAATGGTTCCATTCTGTTGCAAACGATCCCCTGAAAGGTTTTTCGGTGGAAACAGATGGGTTTTTCTAATCAGAAACAGAATTAGCCCTCGAGGTCTGAACAACTTTTTTTTGAAAAAATGCCTAAGCCGCGCGGTCAGAATTTCAGCAAAAATCTGACGTTCTGGAATTATCTCAAAAATGGTTCCACCCTGTTGCAAACGATCCCCTGAAAGGTTTTTCGGTGGAAACAGATGGGTTTTTATCATTACAAACAGAATTAGCCCTCGACGTCTGAACAACTTTTTTTTGAAAAAATCCCTAAGCCGCGCGGTCAGAATTTCAGCAAAAATCTGACGTTCTGCAATTCACTCCAAAATTGTGCCAAAGTGTTGCAAACGATCCCCTGAAAGGTTTTTCGGTGGAAACAGATGGGTTTTTATCATTGGAAACAGAATTAGCCCTCGAGGTCTGAATAACCTTTTTTTGAAAAAATGCCTAAGCCGCGCGGTCAGAATTTCAGCAAAAATCTGAAGTTCTGGAATTATCTCAAAAATGGTTCCACCCTGTTGCAAACGATCCCTTGAAAGGTTTTTCGATGGAAACAGATGGGTTTTTATCATTAGAAACAGAATTAGCCCTCGACGTCTGAACAACTTTTTTTTGAAAAAATCCCTAAGCCGCGCGGTCAGAATTTCAGCAAAAATCTGACGTTCTGGAATTATCTCAAAAATGGTTCCACCCTGTTGCAAACGATCCCCTGAAAGGTTTTTCGGTGGAAACAGATGGGTTTTTATCATTAGAAACAGAATTAGCCCTCCACGTCTGAAAAACTTTTTTTTGAAAAAATCCCTAAGCCGCGCGGTCAGAATTTCAGCAAAAATCTGACGTTCTGGAATTCACTCAAAAATGGTGCCAAACAGTTGCAAACGATCCCCTGAAGGGTTTTTCGGTGGAAACAGATGGTTTTTTTATCATCGGAATCAGAATTAGCCCTCGACGTCTGAACATCGTTTTTTTGAAAAAATCCCTAAGCCGCGCGGTCAGAATTTCAGCAAAAATCTGACGTTCTGGAATTATCTCAAAAATGGTTCCACCCTGTTGCAAACGATCCCCTGAAAGGTTTTTCGGTGGAAACAGATGGGTTTTTATCATTAGAAACAGAATTAGCCCTCGACGTCTGAACAACTTTTTTTTGAAAAAATCCCTAAGCCGCGCGATCAGAATTTCAGCAAAAATCTGACGTTCTGGAATTATCTCAAAAATGGTTCCACCCTGTTGCAAACGATCCCCTAAAAGGTTTTTCGGTGGAAACAGATGGGTTTTTATCATTAGAAACAGAATTAGCCCTCGACGTCTGAACAACGTTTTTTTGAAAAAATCCCTAAGCCGCGCGGTCAGAATTTCAGCAAAAATCTGACGTTCTGGAATTATCTCAAAAATGGTTCCACCCTGTTGCAAACGATCCCCTGAAAGGTTTTTCGGTGGAAACAGATGGGTTTTTATCATTAGAAACAGAATTAGCCCTCCACGTCTGAAAAACTTTTTTTTGAAAAAATCCCTAAGCCGCGCGGTCAGAATTTCAGCAAAAATCTGACGTTCTGGAATTCACTCAAAAATGGTGCCAAACAGTTGCAAACGATCCCCTGAAGGGTTTTTCGGTGGAAACAGATGGTTTTTTATCATCGGAAACAGAATTAGCCCTCGACGTCTGAACATCGTTTTTTTGAAAAAATCCCTAAGCCGCGCGGTCAGAATTTCAGCAAAAATCTGACGTTCTGGAATTATCTCAAAAATGGTTCCACCCTGTTGCAAACGATCCCCTAAAAGGTTTTTCGGTGGAAACAGATGGGTTTTTATCATTAGAAACAGAATTAGCCCTCGACGTCTGAACAACGTTTTTTTGAAAAAATCCCTAAGCCGCGCGGTCAGAATTTCAGCAAAAATCTAACGTTCTGTAATTATTTCCAAAATGGTGCCAAACGGTTGCAAACGATCCCCTGAAAGGTTTTTCGGTGGAAACAGATGGTTTTTTATCATCGGAAACAGAATTAGCCCTCGACGTCTGAACAACGTTTTTTTGAAAAAATCCCTAAGCCGCGCGGTCAGAATTTCAGCAAAAATCTGACGATCTGGAATTATATCAAAAATGGTTCCAACCTGTTGCAAATGATCCCTTGAAAGCTTTTTCGGTGGAAACAGATGGGTTTTTATCATTACAAACAGAATTAGCCCTCGACGTCTGAACAACTTTTTTTTGAAAAAATCCCTAAGCCGCGCGCTCAGAATTTCAGCAAAAATCTGACGTTCTGCCATTCACTCCAAAATTGTGACAAAGTGTTGCAAACGATCCCCTGAAAGGTTTTTCGGTGGAAACAGATGGGTTTTTATCATTGGAAACAGAATTAGCCCTCGACGTCTGAAGAACGTTTTTTTGAAAAAATGCCTAAGCCGCGCAGTCAGAATTTCAGCAAAAATCTGACGTTCTGCCATTCAATCAAAAATGGTTCCATTCTGTTGCAAACGATCCCCTGAAAGGTTTTTCGGTGGAAACAGATGGGTTTTTATAATCAGAAACAGAATTAGCCCTCGAGGTCTGAACAACTTTTTTTTGAAAAAATGCCTAAGCCGCGCGGTCAGAATTTCAGCAAAAATCTGACGTTCTGGAATTATCTCAAAAATGGTTCCACCCTGTTGCAAACGATCCCCTGAAAGGTTTTTCGGTGGAAACAGATGGGTTTTTATCATTACAAACAGAATTAGCCCTCAACGTCTGAACAACTTTTTTTTGAAAAAATCCCTAAGCCGCGCGCTCAGAATTTCAGCAAAAATCTGACGTTCTGCAATTCACTCCAAAATTGTGCCAAAGTGTTGCAAACGATCCCCTGAAAGGTTTTTCGGTGGAAACAGATGGGTTTTTATCATTGGAAACAGAATTAGCCCTCGAGGTCTGAATAACTTTTTTTTGAAAAAATGCCTAAGCCGCGCGGTCAGAATTTCAGCAAAAATCTGACGTTCTGGAATTATCTCAAAAATGCTTCCACCCTGTTGCAAACGATCCCCTGAAAGGTTTTTCGTTGGAAACAGATGGGTTTTTATCATTACAAACAAAATTAGCCCTCGACGTCTGAACAACTTTTTTTTGAAAAAATCCCTAAGCCGCGCGGTCAGAATTTCAGCAAAAATCTGACGTTCTGGAATTATCTCAAAAATGGTGCCAAACGGTTGCAAACGATCCCCTGAAGGGTTTTTCGGTGGAAACAGATGGGTTTTTATCATTACAAACAGAATTAGCCCTCGACGTCTGAACAACTTTTTTTTGAAAAAATCCCTAAGCCGCGCGGTCAGAATTTCAGCAAAAATCTGACGTTCTGGAATTATCTCAAAAATGGTTCCACCCTGTTGCAAACGATCCCCTAAAAGGTTTTTCGTTGGAAACAGATGGGTTTTTATCATTAGAAACAGAATTAGCCCTCCACGTCTGAAAAACTTTTTTTTGAAAAAATCCCTAAGCCGCGCGGTCAGAATTTCAGCAAAAATCTGACGTTCTGGAATTCACTCAAAAATGGTGCCAAACAGTTGCAAACGATCCCCTGAAGGGTTTTTCGGTGGAAACAGATGGTTTTTTATCATCGGAAACAGAATTAGCCCTCGACGTCTGAACATCGTTTTTTTGAAAAAATCCCTAAGCCGCACGGTCAGAATTTCAGCAAAAATCTGACGTTCTGGAATTATCTCAAAAATGGTGCCAAACAGTTGCAAACGATCCCCTGAAGGGTTTTTCGGTGGAAACAGATGGTTTTTTATCATTGGAAACAGAATTAGCCCTCGACGTCTGAACATCGTTTTTTTGAAAAAATCCCTAAGCCGCGCGGTCAGAATTTCAGCAAAAATCTAACGTTCTGTAATTATTTCCAAAATGGTGCCAAACGGTTGCAAACGATCCCCTGAAAGGTTTTTCGGTGGAAACAGATGGTTTTTTATCATCGGAAACAGAATTAGCCCTCGACGTCTGAACAACGTTTTTTTGAAAAAATCCCTAAGCCGCGCGGTCAGAATTTCAGCAAAAATCTGACGATCTGGAATTATATCAAAAATGGTTCCAACCTGTTGCAAATGATCCCTTGAAAGGTTTTTCGATGGAAACAGATGGGTTTTTATCATTACAAACAGAATTAGCCCTCGACGTCTGAACAACTTTTTTTTGAAAAAATCCCTAAGCCGCGCGCTCAGAATTTCAGCAAAAATCTGACGTTCTGCCATTCACTCCAAAATTGTGCCAAAGTGTTGCAAACGATCCCCTGAAAGGTTTTGCGGTGGAAACAGATGGGTTTTTATCATTGGAAACAGAATTAGCCCTCGACGTCTGAAGAACGTTTTTTTGAAAAAATGCCTAAGCCGCGCGGTCAGAATTTCAGCAAAAATCTGACGTTCTGCCATTCAATCAAAAATGGTTCCATTCTGTTGCAAACGATCCCCTGAAAGGTTTTTCGGTGGAAACAGATGGGTTTTTATAATCAGAAACAGAATTAGCCCTCGAGGTCTGAACAACTTTTTTTTGAAAAAATGCCTAAGCCGCGCGGTCAGAATTTCAGCAAAAATCTGACGTTCTGGAATTATCTCAAAAATGGTTCCACCCTGTTGCAAACGATCCCCTGAAAGGTTTTTCGGTGGAAACAGATGGGTTTTTATCATTACAAACAGAATTAGCCCTCGACGTCTGAACAACTTTTTTTTGAAAAAATCCCTAAGCCGCGCGGTCAGAATTTCAGCAAAAATCTGACGTTCTGCAATTCACTCCAAAATTGTGCCAAAGTGTTGCAAACCATCCCCTGAAAGGTTTTTCGGTGGAAACAGATGGGTTTTTATCATTGGAAACAGAATTAGCCCTCGAGGTCTGAATAACTTTTTTTTGAAAAAATGCCTAAGCCGCGCGGTCAGAATTTCAGCAAAAATCTGACGTTCTGGAATTATCTCAAAAATGCTTCCACCCTGTTGCAAACGATCCCCTGAAAGGTTTTTCGGTGGAAACAGATGGGTTTTTATCATTACAAACAAAATTAGCCCTCGACGTCTGAACAACTTTTTTTTGAAAAAATCCCTAAGCCGCGCGGTCAGAATTTCAGCAAAAATCTGACGTTCTGGAATTATCTCAAAAATGGTGCCAAACGGTTGCAAACGATCCCCTGAAGGGTTTTTCGGTGGAAACAGATGGGTTTTTATCATTACAAACAGAATTAGCCCTCGACGTCTGAACAACTTTTTTTTGAAAAAATCCCTAAGCCGCGCGGTCAGAATTTCAGCAAAAATCTGACGTTCTGGAATTATCTCAAAAATGGTTCCACCCTGTTGCAAACGATCCCCTAAAAGGTTTTTCGGTGGAAACAGATGGGTTTTTATCATTAGAAACAGAATTAGTCCTCGACGTCTGAACAACGTTTTTTTGAAAAAATCCCTAAGCCGCGCGGTCAGAATTTCAGCAAAAATCTGACGTTCTGGAATTATCTCAAAAATGGTTCCACCCTGTTGCAAACGATCCCCTAAAAGGTTTTTCGGTGGAAACAGATGGGTTTTTATCATTAGAAACAGAATTAGCCCTCGACGTCTGAACAACTTTTTTTTGAAAAAATCCCTAAGCCGCGCGGTCAGAATTTCAGCAAAAATCTAACGTTCTGGAATTATCTCCAAAATAGTGCCAAACGGTTGCAAACGATCCCCTGAAAGGTTTTGCGGTGGAAACAGATGGTTTTTTATCATCGGAAACAGAATTAGCCCTTGACGTCTGAACAACGTTTTTTTGAAGAAATGCCTAAGCCGCGCGGTCAGAATTTCAGAAAAAATCTGACGATCTGGAATTATATCAAAAATCGTTCCAACCTGTTGCAAATGATCCCTTGAAAGGTTTTTCGATGGAAACAGATGGGTTTTTATAATCAGAAACAGAATTAGCCCTCGAGGTCTGAACAACTTTTTTTTGAAAAAATCCCTAAGCCGCGCGCTCAGAATTTCAGCAAAAATCTGACGTTCTGCCATTCACTCCAAAATTGTGCCAAAGTGTTGCAAACGATCCCCTGAAAGGTTTTTCGGTGGAAACAGATGGGTTTTTATCATTGGAAACAGAATTAGCCCTCGAGGTCTGAATAATTTTTTTTTGAAAAAATCCCTAAGCCGCGCGGTCAGAATTTCAGCAAAAATCTGACGTTCTGGAATTATCTCAAAAATGCTTCCACCCTGTTGCAAACGATCCCCTGAAAGGTTTTTCGATGGAAACAGATGGGTTTTTATCATTGCAAACAGAATTAGCCCTCGACGTCTGAACAACTTTTTTTTGAAAAAATCCCTAAGCCGCGCGCTCAGAATTTCAGCAAAAATCTGACGTTCTGCCATTCACTCCAAAATTGTGACAAAGTGTTGCAAACGATCCCCTGAAAGGTTTTTCGGTGGAAACAGATGGGTTTTTATCATTGGAAACAGAATTAGCCCTCGACGTCTGAAGAACGTTTTTTTGAAAAAATCCCTAAGCCGCGCGGTCAGAATTTCAGCATAAATCTGACGTTCTGCCATTCAATCAAAAATGGTTCCATTCTGTTGCAAACGATCCCCTGAAAGGTTTTTCGGTGGAAACAGATGGGTTTTTCTAATCAGAAACAGAATTAGCCCTCGAGGTCTGAAAAACATTTTTTTGAAAAAATGCCTAAGCCGCGCGGTCAGAATTTCAGCAAAAAACTGACGTTCTGGAATTATCTCAAAAATGGTTCCACCCTGTTGCAAACGATCCCCTAAAAGGTTTTTCGGTGGAAACAGATGGGTTTTTATCATTACAAACAGAATTAGCCCTCCACGTCTGAACAACTTTTTTTTGAAAAAATCCCTAAGCCGCGCGGTCAGAATTTCAGCAAAAATCTGACGTTCTGCAATTCACTCCAAAATTGTGCCAAAGTGTTACAAACGATCCCCTGAAAGGTTTTTCGGTGGAAACAGATGGGTTTTTATCATTGGAAACAGAATTAGCCCTCGAGGTCTGAATAACTTTTTTTTGAAAAAATGCCTAAGCCGCGCGGTCAGAATTTCAGCAAAAATCTGACGTTCTGGAATTCACTCAAAAATGGTGCCAAACGGTTGCAAACGATCCCCTGAAGGGTTTTTCGGTGGAAACTGATGGGTTTTTATCATTACAAACAGAATTAGCCCTCGACGTCTGAACAACTTTTTTTTGAAAAAATCCCTAAGCCGCGCGCTCAGAATTTCAGCAAAAATCTGACGTTCTGGAATTATCTCAAAAATGGTTCCACCCTGTTGCAAACGATCCCCTAAAAGGTTTTTCGGTGGAAACAGATGGGTTTTTATCATTAGAAACAGAATTAGCCCTCGACGTCTGAACAACGTTGTTTTGAAAAAATCCCTAAGCCGCGCGGTCAGAATTTCACCAAAAATCTAACGTTCTGGAATTATTTCCAAAATGGTGCCAAACGGTTGCAAACGATCCCCTGAAAGGTTTTTCGGTGGAAACAGATGGTTTTTTATCATCGGAAACAGAATTAGCCCTCGACGTCTGAACAACGTTTTTTTGAAAAAATGCCTAAGCCGCGCGGTCAGAATTTCAGCAAAAATCTGACGATCTGGAATTATATCAAAAATGGTTCCAACCTGTTGCAAATGATCCCTTGAAAGGTTTTTCGATGGAAACAGATGGGTTTTTATCATTACAAACAGAATTAGCCCTCGACGTCTGAACAACTTTTTTTTGAAAAAATCCCTAAGCCGCGCGGTCAGAATTTCAGCAAAAATCTGACGTTCTGCAATTCACTCCAAAATTGTGCCAAAGTGTTGCAAACGATCCCCTGAAAGGTTTTTCGGTGGAAACAGATGGGTTTTTATCATTGGAAACAGAATTAGCCCTCGACGTCTAAATGACTTCTTTTTGAAAAAATGCCTAAGCCGCGCGGTCAGAATTTCAGCAAAAATCTGACGTTCTGGAATTATCTCAAAAATGGTGCCAAACGGTTGCAAACGATCCCCTGAAGGGTTTTTCGGTGGAAACAGATGGGTTTTTATCATTACAAACAGAATTAGCCCTCGACGTCTGAACAACTTTTTTTTGAAAAAATCCCTAAGCCGCGCGCTCAGAATTTCAGCAAAAATCTGACGTTCTGCCATTCACTCCAAAATTGTGACAAAGTGTTACAAACGATCCCCTGAAAGGTTTTTCGGTGGAAACAAATGGGTTTTTATAATCAGAAACAGAATTAGCCCTCGAGGTCTGAACAACTTTTTTTTGAAAAAATGCCTAAGCCGCGCGGTCAGAATTTCAGCAAAAATCTGACGTTCTGGAATTATCTCAAAAATGGTTCCACCCTGTTGCAAACGATCCCCTGAAAGGTTTTTCGGTGGAAACAGATGGGTTTTTATCATTACAAACAAAATTAGCCCTCGACGTCTGAACAACTTTTTTTTGAAAAAATCCCTAAGCCGCGCGGTCAGAATTTCAGCAAAAATCTGACGTTCTGCAATTCACTCCAAAATTGTGCCAAAGTGTTGCAAACGATCCCCTGAAAGGTTTTTCGGTGGAAACAGATGGGTTTTTATCATTGGAAACAGAATTAGCCCTCGACGTCTGAATGACTTCTTTTTGAAAAAATGCCTAAGCCGCGCGGTCAGAATTTCAGCAAAAATCTGACGTTCTGGAATTATCTCAAAAATGGTGCCAAACGGTTGCAAACGATCCCCTGAAGGGTTTTTCGGTGGAAACAGATGGGTTTTTATCATTACAAACAGAATTAGCCCTCGACGTCTGAACAACTTTTTTTTGAAAAAATCCCTAAGCCGCGCGGTCAGAATTTCAGCAAAAATCTGACGTTCTGGAATTATCTCAAAAATGGTTCCACCCTGTTGCAAACGATCCCCTAAAAGGTTTTTCGGTGGAAACAGATGGGTTTTTATCATTAGAAACAGAATTAGCCCTCGACGTCTGAACAACGTTTTTTTGAAAAAATCCCTAAGCCGCGCGGTCAGAATTTCAGCAAAAATCTGACGTTCTGGAATTATCTCAAAAATGGTGCCAAACGGTTGCAAACGATCCCCTGAAGGGTTTTTCGGTGGAAACAGATGGGTTTTTATCATTACAAACAGAATTAGCCCTCGACGTCTGAACAACTTTTTTTTGAAAATATCCCTAAGCCGCGCGGTCAGAATTTCAGCAAAAATCTGACGTTCTGGAATTATCTCAAAAATGCTTCCACCCTGTTGCAAACGATCCCCTGAAAGGTTTTTCGGTGGAAACAGATGGTTTTTTATCATCGGAAACAGAATTAGCCCTCGACGTCTGAACAACGTTTTTTTGAAAAAATCCCTAAGCCGCGCGGTCAGAATTTCAGCAAAAATCTGACGATCTGGAATTATATCAAAAATGGTTCCAACCTGTTGCAAATGATCCCTTGAAAGGTTTTTCGATGGAAACAGATGGGTTTTTATCATTACAAACAGAATTAGCCCTCGACGTCTGAACAACTTTTTTTTGAAAAAATCCCTAAGCCGCGCGCTCAGAATTTCAGCAAAAATCTGACGTTCTGCCATTCACTCCAAAATTGTGACAAAGTGTTACAAACGATCCCCTGAAAGGTTTTTCGGTGGAAACAAATGGGTTTTTATAATCAGAAACAGAATTAGCCCTCGAGGTCTGAACAACTTTTTTTTGAAAAAATGCCTAAGCCGCGCGGTCAGAATTTCAGCAAAAATCTGACGTTCTGGAATTATCTCAAAAATGGTTCCACCCTGTTGCAAACGATCCCCTGAAAGGTTTTTCGGTGGAAACAGATGGGTTTTTATCATTACAAACAAAATTAGCCCTCGACGTCTGAACAACTTTTTTTTGAAAAAATCCCTAAGCCGCGCGGTCAGAATTTCAGCAAAAATCTGACGTTCTGCAATTCACTCCAAAATTGTGCCAAAGTGTTGCAAACGATCCCCTGAAAGGTTTTTCGGTGGAAACAGATGGGTTTTTATCATTGGAAACAGAATTAGCCCTCGACGTCTGAATGACTTCTTTTTGAAAAAATGCCTAAGCCGCGCGGTCAGAATTTCAGCAAAAATCTGACGTTCTGGAATTATCTCAAAAATGGTGCCAAACGGTTGCAAACGATCCCCTGAAGGGTTTTTCGGTGGAAACAGATGGGTTTTTATCATTACAAACAGAATTAGCCCTCGACGTCTGAACAACTTTTTTTTAAAAAAATCCCTAAGCCGCGCGCTCAGAATTTCAGCAAAAATCTGACGTTCTGCCATTCACTCCAAAATTGTGACAAAGTGTTACAAACGATCCCCTGAAAGGTTTTTCGGTGGAAACAAATGGGTTTTTATAATCAGAAACAGAATTAGCCCTCGAGGTCTGAACAACTTTTTTTTGAAAAAATGCCTAAGCCGCGCGGTCAGAATTTCAGCAAAAATCTGACGTTCTGGAATTATCTCAAAAATGGTTCCACCCTGTTGCAAACGATCCCCTGAAAGGTTTTTCGGTGGAAACAGATGGGTTTTTATCATTACAAACAAAATTAGCCCTCGACGTCTGAACAACTTTTTTTTGAAAAAATCCCTAAGCCGCGCGGTCAGAATTTCAGCAAAAATCTGACGTTCTGCAATTCACTCCAAAATTGTGCCAAAGTCTTGCAAACGATCCCCTGAAAGGTTTTTCGGTGGAAACAGATGGGTTTTTATCATTGGAAACAGAATTAGCCCTTGACGTCTGAATGACTTCTTTTTGAAAAAATGCCTAAGCCGCGCGGTCAGAATTTCAGCAAAAATCTGACGTTCTGGAATTATCTCAAAAATGGTGCCAAACGGTTGCAAACGATCCCCTGAAGGGTTTTTCGGTGGAAACAGATGGGTTTTTATCATTACAAACAGAATTAGCCCTCGACGTCTGAACAACTTTTTTTTGAAAAAATCCCTAAGCCGCGCGGTCAGAATTTCAGCAAAAATCTGACGTTCTGGAATTATCTCAAAAATGGTTCCACCCTGTTGCAAACGATCCCCTAAAAGGTTTTTCGGTGGAAACAGATGGGTTTTTATCATTAGAAACAGAATTAGCCCTCGACGTCTGAACAACGTTTTTTTGAAAAAATCCCTAAGCCGCGCGGTCAGAATTTCAGCAAAAATCTGACGTTCTGGAATTATCTCAAAAATGGTGCCAAACGGTTGCAAACGATCCCCTGAAGGGTTTTTCGGTGGAAACAGATGGGTTTTTATCATTACAAACAGAATTAGCCCTCGACGTCTGAACAACTTTTTTTTGAAAAAATCCCTAAGCCGCGCGGTCAGAATTTCAGCAAAAATCTGACGTTCTGGAATTATCTCAAAAATGCTTCCACCCTGTTGCAAACGATCCCCTAAAAGGTTTTTCGGTGGAAACAGATGGGTTTTTATCATTAGAAACAGAATTAGTCCTCGACGTCTGAACAACGTTTTTTTGAAAAAATCCCTAAGCCGCGCGGTCAGAATTTCAGCAAAAATCTGACGTTCTGGAATTATCTCAAAAATGGTTCCACCCTGTTGCAAACGATCCCCTAAAAGGTTTTTCGGTGGAAACAGATGGGTTTTTATCATTAGAAACAGAATTAGCCCTCGACGTCTGAACAACTTTTTTTTGAAAAAATCCCTAAGCCGCGCGGTCAGAATTTCAGCAAAAATCTAACGTTCTGGAATTATCTCCAAAATAGTGCCAAACGGTTGCAAACGATCCCCTGAAAGGTTTTTCGGTGGAAACAGATGGTTTTTTATCATCGGAAACAGAATTAGCCCTCGACGTCTGAACAACGTTTTTTTGAAGAAATGCCTAAGCCGCGCGGTCAGAATTTCAGAAAAAATCTGACGATCTGGAATTATATCAAAAATCGTTCCAACCTGTTGCAAATGATCCCTTGAAAGGTTTTTCGATGGAAACAGATGGGTTTTTATAATCAGAAACAGAATTAGCCCTCGAGGTCTGAACAACTTTTTTTTGAAAAAATCCCTAAGCCGCGCGCTCAGAATTTCAGCAAAAATCTGACGTTCTGCCATTCACTCCAAAATTGTGCCAAAGTGTTGCAAACGATCCCCTGAAAGGTTTTTCGGTGGAAACAGATGGGTTTTTATCATTGGAAACAGAATTAGCCCTCGAGGTCTGAATAACTTTTTTTTGAAAAAATCCCTAAGCCGCGCGGTCAGAATTTCAGCAAAAATCTGACGTTCTGGAATTATCTCAAAAATGCTTCCACCCTGTTGCAAACGATCCCCTGAAAGGTTTTTCGATGGAAACAGATGGGTTTTTATCATTGCAAACAGAATTAGCCCTCGACGTCTGAACAACTTTTTTTTGAAAAAATCCCTAAGCCGCGCGCTCAGAATTTCAGCAAAAATCTGACGTTCTGCCATTCACTCCAAAATTGTGACAAAGTGTTGCAAACGATCCCCTGAAAGGTTTTTCGGTGGAAGCAGATGGGTTTTTATCATTGGAAACAGAATTAGCCCTCGACGTCTGAAGAACGTTTTTTTGAAAAAATCCCTAAGCCGCGCGGTCAGAATTTCAGCATAAATCTGACGTTCTGCCATTCAATCAAAAATGGTTCCATTCTGTTGCAAACGATCCCCTGAAAGGTTTTTCGGTGGAAACAGATGGGTTTTTCTAATCAGAAACAGAATTAGCCCTCGAGGTCTGAACAACATTTTTTTGAAAAAATGCCTAAGCCGCGCGGTCAGAATTTCAGCAAAAAACTGACGTTCTGGAATTATCTCAAAAATGGTTCCACCCTGTTGCAAACGATCCCCTAAAAGGTTTTTCAGTGGAAACAGATGGGTTTTTATCATTACAAACAGAATTAGCCCTCCACGTCTGAACAACTTTTTTTTGAAAAAATCCCTAAGCCGCGCGGTCAGAATTTCAGCAAAAATCTGACGTTCTGCAATTCACTCCAAAATTGTGCCAAAGTGTTGCAAACGATCCCCTGAAAGGTTTTTTGGTGGAAACAGATGGGTTTTTATCATTGGAAACAGAATTAGCCCTCGAGGTCTGAATAACTTTTTTTTGAAAAAATCCCTAAGCCGCGCGGTCAGAATTTCAGCAAAAATCTGACGTTCTGGAATTCACTCAAAAATGGTGCCAAACGGTTGCAAACGATCCCCTGAAGGGTTTTTCGGTGGAAACAGATGGGTTTTTATCATTACAAACAGAATTAGCCCTCGACGTCTGAACAACTTTTTTTTGAAAAAATCCCTAAGCCGCGCGGTCAGAATTTCAGCAAAAATCTGACGTTCTGGAATTATCTCAAAAATGGTTCCACCCTGTTGCAAACGATCCCCTAAAAGGTTTTTCAGTGGAAACAGATGGGTTTTTATCATTAGAAACAGAATTAGCCCTCGACGTCTGAACAACGTTTTTTTGAAAAAATCCCTAAGCCGCGCGGTCAGAATTTCAGCAAAAATCTGACGTTCTGGAATTATCTCAAAAATGGTTCCACCCTGTTGCAAACGATCCCCTAAAAGGTTTTTCGGTGGAAACAGATGGGTTTTTATCATTAGAAACAGAATTAGCCCTCGACGTCTGAACAACGTTTTTTTGAAAAAATCCCTAAGCCGCGCGGTCAGAATTTCACCAAAAATCTAACGTTCTGGAATTATTTCCAAAATGGTGCCAAACGGTTGCAAACGATCCCCTGAAAGGTTTTTCGGTGGAAACAGATGGTTTTTTATCATCGGAAACAGAATTAGCCCTCGACGTCTGAACAACGTTTTTTTGAAAAAATGCCTAAGCCGCGCGGTCAGAATTTCAGCAAAAATCTGACGATCTGGAATTATATCAAAAATGGTTCCAACCTGTTGCAAATGATCCCTTGAAAGGTTTTTCGATGGAAACAGATGGGTTTTTATCATTACAAACAGAATTAGCCCTCGACGTCTGAACAACTTTTTTTTGAAAAAATCCCTAAGCCGCGCGCTCAGAATTTCAGCAAAAATCTGACGTTCTGCCATTCACTCCAAAATTGTGACAAAGTGTTACAAACGATCCCCTGAAAGGTTTTTCGGTGGAAACAAATGGGTTTTTATCATTACAAACAAAATTAGCCCTCGACGTCTGAACAACTTTTTTTTGAAAAAATCCCTAAGCCGCGCGGTCAGAATTTCAGCAAAAATCTGACGTTCTGCAATTCACTCCAAAATTGTGCCAAAGTGTTGCAAACGATCCCCTGAAAGGTTTTTCGGTGGAAACAGATGGGTTTTTATCATTGGAAACAGAATTAGCCCTCGACGTCTGAATGACTTCTTTTTGAAAAAATGCCTAAGCCGCGCAGTCAGAATTTCAGCAAAAATCTGACGTTCTGGAATTATCTCAAAAATGGTGCCAAACGGTTGCAAACGATCCCCTGAAGGGTTTTTCGGTGGAAACAGATGGGTTTTTATCATTACAAACAGAATTAGCCCTCGACTTCTGAACAACTTTTTTTTGAAAAAATGCCTAAGCCGCGCGGTCAGAATTTCAGCAAAAATCTGACGTTCTGGAATTATCTCAAAAATGGTTCCACCCTGTTGCAAACGATCCCCTAAAAGGTTTTTCGGTGGAAACAGATGGGTTTTTATCATTAGAAACAGAATTAGCCCTCGACGTCTGAACAACGTTTTTTTGAAAAAATCCCTAAGCCGCGCAGTCAGAATTTCAGCAAAAATCTGACGTTCTGGAATTATCTCAAAAATGGTACCACCGTGTTGCAAACGATCCCCTAAAAGGTTTTTCGGTGGAAACAGATGGGTTTTTATCATTAGAAACAGAATTAGCCCTCGACGTCTGAACAACTTTTTTTTGAAAAAATCCCTAAGCCGCGCGGTCAGAATTTCAGCAAAAATCTGACGTTCTGCAATTCACTCCAAAATTGTGCCAAAGTGTTGCAAACGATCCCCTGAAAGGTTTTTCGGTGGAAACAGATGGGTTTTTATCATTGGAAACAGAATTAGCCCTCGAGGACTGAATAACTTTTTTTTGAAAAAATGCCTAAGCCGCGCGGTCAGAATTTCAGCAAAAATCTGACGTTCTGGAATTATCTCAAAAATGCTTCCACCCTGTTGCAAACGATCCCCTGAAAGGTTTTTCAATGGAAACAGATGGGTTTTTATCATTACAAACAGAATTAGCCCTCGACGTCTGAACAACTTTTTTTTGAAAAAATGCCTAAGCCGCGCGGTCAGAATTTCAGCAAAAATCTGACGTTCTGGAATTATCTCAAAAATGGTGCCAAACGGTTGCAAACGATCCCCTGAAGGGTTTTTCGGTGGAAACAGATGGGTTTTTATCATTACAAACAGAATTAGCCCTCGACGTCTGAACAACTTTTTTTTGAAAAAATCCCTAAGCCGTGCGGTCAGAATTTCAGCAAAAATCTGACGTTCTGGAATTATCTCAAAAATGGTTCCACCCTGTTGCAAACGATCCCCTAAAAGGTTTTTCGGTGGAAACAGATGGGTTTTTATCATTAGAAACAGAATTAGTCCTCGACGTCTGAACAACGTTTTTTTGAAAAAATCCCTAAGCCGCGCGGTCAGAATTTCAGCAAAAATCTAACGTTCTGTAATTATTTCCAAAATGGTGCCAAACGGTTGCAAACGATCCCCTGAAAGGTTTTTATGGTGGAAACAGATGGTTTTTTATCATCGGAAACAGAATTAGCCCTCGACGTCTGAACAACGTTTTTTTGAAAAAATGCCTAAGCCGCGCGGTCAGAATTTCAGCAAAAATCTGACGATCTGGAATTATATCAAAAATGGTTCCAACCTGTTGCAAATGATCCCTTGAAAGGTTTTTCGATGGAAACAGATGGGTTTTTATCATTACAAACAGAATTAGCCCTTGACGTCTGAACAACTTTTTTTTGAAAAAATCCCTAAGCCGCGCGCTCAGAATTTCAGCAAAAATCTGACGTCCTGCTATTCACTCCAAAATTGTGACAAAGTGTTGCAAACGATCCCCTGAAAGGTTTTTCGGTGGAAACAGATGGGTTTTTATCATTGGAAACAGAATTAGCCCTCGACGTCTGAAGAACGTTTTTTTGAAAAAATCCCTAAGCCGCGCGGTCAGAATTTCAGCAAAAATCTGACGTTCTGCCATTCAATCAAAAATGGTTCCATTCTGTTGCAAACGATCCCCTGAAAGGTTTTTCGGTGGAAACAGATGGGTTTTTATAATCAGAAACAGAATTAGCCCTCGAGGTCTGAACAACTTTTTTTTGAAAAAATGCCTAAGCCGCGCGGTCAGAATTTCAGCAAAAATCTGACGTTCTGGAATTATCTCAAAAATGGTTCCACCCTGTTGCAAACGATCCCCTGAAAGGTTTTTCGGTGGAAACAGATGGGTTTTTATCATTACAAACAGAATTAGCCCTCGACGTCTGAACAACTTTTTTTTGAAAAAATCCCTAAGCCGCGCGGTCAGAATTTCAGCAAAAATCTGACGTTCTGGAATTATCTCAAAAATGCTTCCACCCTGTTGCAAACGATCCCCTGAAAGGTTTTTCAATGGAAACAGATGGGTTTTTATCATTACAAACAGAATTAGCCCTCGACGTCTGAACAACTTTTTTTTGAAAAAATGCCTAAGCCGCGCGGTCAGAATTTCAGCAAAAATCTGACGTTCTGGAATTATCTCAAAAATGGTGCCAAACGGTTGCAAACGATCCCCTGAAGGGTTTTTCGGTGGAAACAGATGGGTTTTTATCATTACAAACAGAATTAGCCCTCGACGTCTGAACAACTTTTTTTTGAAAAAATCCCTAAGCCGCGCGGTCAGAATTTTAGCAAAAATCTGACGTTCTGGAATTATATCAAAAATGGTTCCACCCTGTTGCAAACGATCCCCTAAAAGGTTTTTCGGTGGAAACAGATGGGTTTTTATCATTAGAAACAGAATTAGTCCTCGACGTCTGAACAACGTTTTTTTGAAAAAATCCCTAAGCCGCGCGGTCAGAATTTCAGCAAAAATCTAACGTTCTGTAATTATTTCCAAAATGGTGCCAAACGGTTGCAAACGATCCCCTGAAAGGTTTTTATGGTGGAAACAGATGGTTTTTTATCATCGGAAACAGAATAAGCCCTCGACGTCTGAACAACGTTTTTTTGAAAAAATGCCTAAGCCGCGCGGTCAGAATTTCAGCAAAAATCTGACGATCTGGAATTATATCAAAAATGGTTCCAACCTGTTGCAAATGATCCCTTGAAAGGTTTTTCGATGGAAACAGATGGGTTTTTATCATTACAAACAGAATTAGCCCTCGACGTCTGAACAACTTTTTTTTGAAAAAATCCCTAAGCCGCGCGCTCAGAATTTCAGCAAAAATCTGACGTTCTGCCATTCACTCCAAAATTGTGACAAAGTGTTGCAAACGATCCCCTGAAAGGTTTTTCGGTGGAAACAGATGGGTTTTTATCATTGGAAACAGAATTAGCCCTCGACGTCTGAAGAACGTTTTTTTGAAAAAATCCCTAAGCCGCGCGGTCAGAATTTCAGCAAAAATCTGACGTTCTGCCATTCAATCAAAAATGGTTCCATTCTGTTGCAAACGATCCCCTGAAAGGTTTTTCGGTGGAAACAGATGGGTTTTTATAATCAGAAACAGAATTAGCCCTCGAGGTCTGAACAACTTTTTTTTGAAAAAATGCCTAAGCCGCGCGGTCAGAATTTCAGCAAAAATCTGACGTTCTGGAATTATCTCAAAAATGGTTCCACCCTGTTGCAAACGATCCCCTAAAAGGTTTTTCGGTGGAAACAGATGGGTTTTTATCATTAGAAACAGAATTAGCCCTCGACGTCTGAACAACGTTTTTTTGAAAAAATCCCTAAGCCGCGCGGTCAGAATTTCACCAAAAATCTAACGTTCTGGAATTATTTCCAAAATGGTGCCAAACGGTTGCAAACGATCCCCTGAAAGGTTTTTCGGTGGAAACAGATGGTTTTTTATCATCGGAAACAGAATTAGCCCTCGACGTCTGAACAACGTTTTTTTGAAAAAATGCCTAAGCCGCGCGGTCAGAATTTCAGCAAAAATCTGACGATCTGGAATTATATCAAAAATGGTTCCAACCTGTTGCAAATGATCCCTTGAAAGGTTTTTCGATGGAAACAGATGGGTTTTTATCATTAGAAACAGAATTAGCCCTCGACGTCTGAACAACTTTTTTTTGAAAAAATCCCTAAGCCGCGCGCTCAGAATTTCAGCAAAAATCTGACGTTCTGCCATTCACTCCAAAATTGTGACAAAGTGTTACAAACGATCCCCTGAAAGGTTTTTCGGTGGAAACAAATGGGTTTTTATAATCAGAAACAGAATTAGCCCTCGAGGTCTGAACAACTTTTTTTTGAAAAAATGCCTAAGCCGCGCGGTCAGAATTTCAGCAAAAATCTGACGTTCTGGAATTATCTCAAAAATGGTTCCACCCTGTTGCAAACGATCCCCTGAAAGGTTTTTCGGTGGAAACAGATGGGTTTTTATCATTACAAACAAAATTAGCCCTCGACGTCTGAACAACTTTTTTTTGAAAAAATCCCTAAGCCGCGCGGTCAGAATTTCAGCAAAAATCTGACGTTCTGCAATTCACTCCAAAATTGTGCCAAAGTGTTGCAAACGATCCCCTGAAAGGTTTTTCGGTGGAAACAGATGGGTTTTTATCATTGGAAACAGAATTAGCCCTCGACGTCTGAATGACTTCTTTTTGAAAAAATGCCTAAGCCGCGCGGTCAGAATTTCAGCAAAAATCTGACGTTCTGGAATTATCTCAAAAATGGTGCCAAACGGTTGCAAACGATCCCCTGAAGCGTTTTTCGGTGGAAACAGATGGGTTTTTATCATTACAAACAGAATTAGGCCTGGACGTCTGAACAACTTTTTTTTGAAAAAATCCCTAAGCCGCGCGGTCAGAATTTCAGCAAAAATCTGACGTTCTGGAATTATCTCAAAAATGGTTCCACCCTGTTGCAAACGATCCCCTAAAAGGTTTTTCGGTGGAAACAGATGGGTTTTTATCATTAGAAACAGAATTAGCCCTCGACGTCTGAACAACGTTTTTTTGAAAAAATCCCTAAGCCGCGCGGTCAGAATTTCAGCAAAAATCTGACGTTCTGGAATTATCTCAAAAATGGTACCACCGTGTTGCAAACGATCCCCTAAAAGGTTTTTCGGTGGAAACAGATGGGTTTTTATCATTAGAAACAGAATTAGCCCTCGACGTCTGAACAACTTTTTTTGAAAAAATCCCTAAGCCGCGCGGTCAGAATTTCAGCAAAAATCTGACGTTCTGCAATTCACTCCAAAATTGTGCCAAAGTGTTGCAAACGATCCCCTGAAAGGTTTTTCGGTGGAAACAGATGGGTTTTTATCATTGGAAACAGAATTAGCCCTCGAGGACTGAATAACTTTTTTTTGAAAAAATGCCTAAGCCGCGCGGTCAGAATTTCAGCAAAAATCTGACGTTCTGGAATTATCTCAAAAATGCTTCCACCCTGTTGCAAACGATCCCCTGAAAGGTTTTTCAATGGAAACAGATGGGTTTTTATCATTACAAACAGAATTAGCCCTCGACGTCTGAACAACTTTTTTTTGAAAAAATGCCTAAGCCGCGCGGTCAGAATTTCAGCAAAAATCTGACGTTCTGGAATTATCTCAAAAATGGTGCCAAACGGTTGCAAACGATCCCCTGAAGGGTTTTTCGGTGGAAACAGATGGGTTTTTATCATTACAAACAGAATTAGCCCTCGACGTCTGAACAACTTTTTTTTGAAAAAATCCCTAAGCCGTGCGGTCAGAATTTCAGCAAAAATCTGACGTTCTGGAATTATCTCAAAAATGGTTCCACCCTGTTGCAAACGATCCCCTAAAAGGTTTTTCGGTGGAAACAGATGGGTTTTTATCATTAGAAACAGAATTAGTCCTCGACGTCTGAACAACGTTTTTTTGAAAAAATCCCTAAGCCGCGCGGTCAGAATTTCAGCAAAAATCTAACGTTCTGTAATTATTTCCAAAATGGTGCCAAACGGTTGCAAACGATCCCCTGAAAGGTTTTTATGGTGGAAACAGATGGTTTTTTATCATCGGAAACAGAATTAGCCCTCGACGTCTGAACAACGTTTTTTTGAAAAAATGCCTAAGCCGCGCGGTCAGAATTTCAGCAAAAATCTGACGATCTGGAATTATATCAAAAATGGTTCCAACCTGTTGCAAATGATCCCTTGAAAGGTTTTTCGATGGAAACAGATGGGTTTTTATCATTACAAACAGAATTAGCCCTTGACGTCTGAACAACTTTTTTTTGAAAAAATCCCTAAGCCGCGCGCTCAGAATTTCAGCAAAAATCTGACGTCCTGCTATTCACTCCAAAATTGTGACAAAGTGTTGCAAACGATCCCCTGAAAGGTTTTTCGGTGGAAACAGATGGGTTTTTATCATTGGAAACAGAATTAGCCCTCGACGTCTGAAGAACGTTTTTTTGAAAAAATCCCTAAGCCGCGCGGTCAGAATTTCAGCAAAAATCTGACGTTCTGCCATTCAATCAAAAATGGTTCCATTCTGTTGCAAACGATCCCCTGAAAGGTTTTTCGGTGGAAACAGATGGGTTTTTATAATCAGAAACAGAATTAGCCCTCGAGGTCTGAACAACTTTTTTTGAAAAAATGCCTAAGCCGCGCGGTCAGAATTTCAGCAAAAATCTGACGTTCTGGAATTATCTCAAAAATGGTTCCACCCTGTTGCAAACGATCCCCTGAAAGGTTTTTCGGTGGAAACAGATGGGTTTTTATCATTACAAACAGAATTAGCCCTCGACGTCTGAACAACTTTTTTTTGAAAAAATCCCTAAGCCGCGCGGTCAGAATTTCAGCAAAAATCTGACGTTCTGGAATTATCTCAAAAATGGTTCCACCCTGTTGCAAACGATCCCCTAAAAGGTTTTTCGGTGGAAACAGATGGGTTTTTATCATTAGAAACAGAATTAGCCCTCGACGTCTGAACAACTTTTTTTTGAAAAAATCCCTAAGCCGCGCGGTCAGAATTTCAGCAAAAATCTGACGTTCTGCAATTCACTCCAAAATTGTGCCAAAGTGTTGCAAACGATCCCCTGAAAGGTTTTTCGGTGGAAACAGATGGGTTTTTATCATTGGAAACAGAATTAGCCCTCGAGGTCTGAATAACTTTTTTTTGAAAAAATGCCTAAGCCGCGCGGTCAGAATTTCAGCAATAATCTGACGTTCTGGAATTATCTCAAAAATGCTTCCACCCTGTTGCAAACGATCCCCTGAAAGGTTTTTCAATGGAAACAGATGGGTTTTTATCATTGGAAACAGAATTAGCCCTCGACGTCTGAACAACTTTTTTTTGAAAAAATGCCTAAGCCGCGCGGTCAGAATTTCAGCAAAAATCTGACGTTCTGGAATTATCTCAAAAATGGTGCCAAACGGTTGCAAACGATCCCCTGAAGGGTTTTTCGGTGGAAACAGATGGGTTTTTATCATTACAAACAGAATTAGCCCTCGACGTCTGAACAACTTTTTTTTGAAAAAATCCCTAAGCCGCGCGGTCAGAATTTCAGCAAAAATCTGACGTTCTGGAATTATATCAAAAATGGTTCCACCCTGTTGCAAACGATCCCCTAAAAGGTTTTTCGGTGGAAACAGATGGGTTTTTATCATTAGAAACAGAATTAGTCCTCGACGTCTGAACAACGTTTTTTTGAAAAAATCCCTAAGCCGCGCGGTCAGAATTTCAGCAAAAATCTAACGTTCTGTAATTATTTCCAAAATGGTGCCAAACGGTTGCAAACGATC